>NC_135807.1:77052036-78359952 GCF_964213995.1 Mustelus asterias | reverse complement strand
ACAGTCATGGTGTTTGAAGTATGTGGCCACTCCGGAGAGGAGGGATTCGTTCCTCCGGTGGGGAGGAGGGTTCGGCCGTAGAGTGGTAGCGGAACCCCTGCCCGCTCCCTCCCCACCGATCGGCCGCAGAGTGGCAGCACCCCCCCGCCCCCCCCCCCCCCCCCCCCCCCCCCGAGGATGATACGTCACAGCTCCTCTCCTCCCAACACCCTCCCCAGGGGACGATCGGTCACACCCAACTCCCCTCCTACCCCCCTCCCCCCAGGGGATGATTGGTCACACCCCCTCTCCTCCCACACTCCCCCCCCCCACCCCCCAGGGGATGATCGGTCACACCCCCTCCCCTCCCACCCCCCTCCCCAGAGGATGATGTGTCACACCCCCTTTCCTTCCACCACCACCCTCCCCCCCCACCCCCCTCGCCCCCAGATGGTCTGGGTCAGAGAGCCACTGTCTCTGCTCTTTTCTTTCGCGCCCGGGCGCACTGCTTCGGATTTTTTTCGATCTGTGCATGCGCAGTTCAGAGCTCCGATCGGTCCGGCAGTGCTAAGCCCTACCCACAGCGCAAATTGGACCGGAGCCGGCAAAAAGCGTATGGGCACGCTGCAAAGAGGATTCCGGGCTCGGATCTATTTGATGTCCAGATTCGGCACTTAGACTCAAAATGGTAAAATCAGGCCCTTAGTGTCCCAGGATGTGATAGGTTAGAAGGATTAGCAGGGTAACTAAACGGGGATAGGGCCTGGGTGGGATTGTTATTGGTGCGGACTCGGTGGACCAAATGGCCTCCTTCTTCTGCACTGTAGGGTTTCTATGATTCTATGATTCTATTCTGTGATCAGCTGCATTAGCAAAACTGGTTATTTGAAATATGTGTTGTGTGAACTGGGGATGCGATCTACCGTCCATTCATGCCACTCTCCTGCTACAGTGAGGTCGGAGAATTTGGCGCCAGCCAAATCTCCCTTCACTGCGGTGGGATGGAAAAATCCCATCAGCGTGAACAGTGTTAAAATTCCAGCCTGGGAATTTAAATTGGATACCATTCAGACATGACCTAGGGATTGTGATGTATGATTTTCCATGCTATTAAACGCAGTGCAAACCAGATGCCAATCTTTTGCTGCCTGCTCATGCCATGATTGCTCCATGCATCCTGCACTACTTGCTCTGTCATTGGCAGGAAAAACATCAGCAAGAGGCCCAAAATCATGAGTGCCTAACACTACTTAAAGCTAGCCTATAGCTCTTAATGTGGCTGTTGATAATGCTGAGCTGATTCTGAATATTATGCTGTGGAAAAATTAACAATGACTGACCACAGGAGGAAGGGTGCACCAAGATCTTGGTAGAAGAGTAAAAAGAATGAGGGGTTTTCTTCTCTCCTTAGAAGGGCTGGAAACCGTACAGACACATGTTCAAAAGGCAGACAATAGTGAGAAGACATAGTAATATAAGTGAATGCCAAAAGTTTAGCTTCTATGGCCTGGATGCAGTGCAGTGAGAAATGTAATGATCT
Source organism: Mustelus asterias (assembly GCF_964213995.1). Classification (NCBI taxonomy): domain Eukaryota; kingdom Metazoa; phylum Chordata; class Chondrichthyes; order Carcharhiniformes; family Triakidae; genus Mustelus; species Mustelus asterias. Next base: position 78,358,433 of record NC_135807.1, on the reverse strand, counting down.
CACATGAATTGTCAAGTTTAGCAAGTGTATCTTCAAATACCATTTTTACCTACTTCATTACCAACTCTTCTGCTCCTCAGTTCACTACACCCCAACAATTTATATCAGTTAGTACTTATCTGTGACTCTCTTATCCTTACCTCACCCTCAAACACTGAGCACTGTTCGAAGTCTCATATCCGCTTCTCAAACTTTGCACACCTGGCAGTTATTCAACCATGATAGTCACATCACTCAAAAGTATTGCATAATACTCACTTAGATACATCTCTTTTTTTCAGGAGGAGGTGAAATTAATGGGAGGGAGAAAGGCATGTCTGTAATTCCCATGGAGGAGATAGGACTGTCCATGGTAATCAGTAAAGCTAAAGTGATTGAAGATCGAGAGTATCCACAAAACCAATCCTCCTTCTTTCATTCCACTTCTGCTTTATCCATCAATATCTGTAACATAGAAGCCGTTGATATATCAGCAAGCATTTATTTTCCCCTCTCCCTTCACCCCAACCCAACCTTTTCCATTGCAGATACTCAAGAACCGGAGGTTGCTCAGGTAATGGAGGAAGAACAAGAAGAAGGTGATTAGAGGCTAGCATAGAGGCTGGACCTGCATATGGTGAGACACCAGGCACCAATGGCAGATGCCAGCTCATCCAGATTGAGTTCACATACTAGTTCTGCAGCAGCGAACACAGATGAGAACTTTGGTGGGCCATACTACAGAAGAAGGTTGACTGGTATATCCATCAGGAAGCTTTTTGAAAAACCTGCTTTCAATGCCAGGGCGTATGGAGGAGCACAGCACCAACTTGGCACAAAGCTTTGCATAGATCCTTTCCAACATGGAATGGGTGATAATCAACAGGAGGTTTCCTTATCCATGTTTGACCTGAGGCCATGAAATTTCATGGGATCCAGAGTCAGTGTTGAATACACCTTCCAGACTGTATATCTCTGATAAGTCTGTCCTGCTGGTGGGATAGAATAGAATAAGGATGGTGATGAAGGATTGTAGAGCATTGGCTAAACAGTATGATTCTTTGAGGATGACTCTGTCAGGTTTGATGAATCTGTGTTACAGCTGTTGCAGTTTTAGCTTAAGTTCCCAGATGTTAGTGAGGAGACTTTACATGGCTGACTTTGCAAGGTGTGGCATTGTCGTGTCTGGTGCCCAGGTCAATGCTGGGTGATCCACTTTATTTAATTTTTTGCAATACTTTTGTACTGGTTTGGTACAACTGAATAGTTTGCTTGGCAATTTCAGAATGAGTTAAGAGTCAACTGCATTGCTGTGCTTTTGGTGTCACGTGTAGATTAGACTGGGTAAGTCCAACAGATTTCTTTGGGAAATTGGGAAGTACAACAATCCAGTAGTTTCATGGTCACCATTGCTGATAATAGTTTTTAATGCCAGATTTATTTAATTAATGAATTTAAATTCCCCAGCTGCTGCGATGGGAATGGTGGTATTGTTACTGCACTAGTAATGTGTTATCTTCCGATGCTGCTCAATATGACCTCCTCTTTCCATGGTAACATGATGGGTAAGGTCAGCTATGACGGGCAACATTGGAACCGTTTGAGGTCCGCAATGGAGTAAAGCAGAGTTGTGTTCCGGCACTGACACTCCTTGGCACTTTCTTCCTTTCATGTTATCAAATGCTGATAAATACTTTCAGGACCACGAGTCACGAGTCACATGCTGCCAGTTAGAGTGCCTGACCATTATCCCTTATCTTTCTCCTGCTGCTCAGCAGGGTGGATATAGAGATTTTCTTGTGGGAGAATGCAGAACCGGGGATCACTGTTTAAAAATAAAGGGTCGCCCATTTAAAACAGAGGTGAGGGCCATGATGCTTTGGAAGTCTCTTCCTGAAAAGGTGGTGGAAACAGAGTCTTTGCATATTTTTAAGGCAGAGGTGAATAGATTCTTGGTAAGCAAGGGATGATAGGGTATTGGGGGTAGGCAGGATGCACATTTGGGGCTTCTATCAGATCAGCCATAATCTTATTAAATGAAGCAACGTGAGGGGTTGTAATGCCCACTCCTGCTCCTTGTTCGTATATTCAGCAAATTGCCTAAACCAGGGCAATAATTTCCATTTAATTCCATGCATTTCAACTTTTGCTAACTGTTTCTCTTGAGGGACTTTATCAAATGTTTTCTGGAAGTCCATATAAGTAACATACAAAGACATTTCCCTATCCATTACTTTAGTTGCCTCCTCAAAATGTTCAATGAAGTTTGTCATTCACAACTTGCCTTTTATAAATCCATGCTGGATCACTTGTTAGGTGAAAAGTTTCAAAGTGTTCAGTCACCCAATTGTTAATTGCAGACTCTAAAACTTTCCTAACCAACAGATGCTAGGCTAACTGGTCTATGATTTGCTGCTTTCCCTCTGTCACCTTTCTTAAATAGCAGACTGACGTGCATCTTTCCTGAATGAAGAGCTTCTGAAGATTTTAATTACTGCATCTGCAGTGATCTTATCTACCTTATTTAAAACTCTGGAATGGAAATCATCTGGTTCTGGGGATTTGTCACTCTTTAGTGTTGATATTTTCTTCCTTACTGTTATTTTACATATGTTAGTTGGATGAAAAATAATTATTCAGCTATCTCCTTATTTTCTTGGTAATATCACCATTATCAGTTTTCAAGAGGCCAACATTACTCCTGGCCACTCTCTTTTGCTAATATAATTGTATAATAGAGTTGTGTTTTTAATATCCTTCAAAAGTTTATTTTGATACTCTTTTTTATAGTTTTTACTATCTCTTTGCTAGATTTTGTATCTTTCCAATTATCAAGGATATCTGCTATTTCTTCAGCTTTGATTGCTTTTTTGTTAGGTTTTATGTTCTCTTACTTCTTTGGTTATCTGTTGTATATTTAAGTGGTTCCAGATTGCTTGAAGAGTTGATCACATAATTTGATGGTGATGTCATTAGGGTGTTGCACAGAATGTTATTTTAGTTTCAGTCTGTGCTAAGAGATCCTAGAATAAATCTTGTTGTTAGCTTAAATCTACATGTGCAAACCACAGTTTATTTTTGTTAAAACCCACAACCCCTAACATAGTTAGGACATTGGCAGTCTTGTTTGGCAGGCAGGCTCTTGCCACTTCAGGGTGTAAACTGGTTAATTATCACTTTAAATTATTTTGAACAGCTCCAACTAAGCTTCCCATTTTGCTTATTAACAAGTCTGCTCAATTTACTGTGGACAACCTCGCTCTCATCCTATTGAAGTCAATGTGACCTAAATCTATAATTTTAGGAGCTGTTTCACATTGTTCCTCTTCAAACACTACTTTGAACACAATGATTGCTATTAGATTAATGTTCAGGTATGTTTAGGCTACTAATTAAATCTGAATCATTACTCATTGCTAAATCTAACATGGAATACTCTTTTGTTGGGTTCTTGCAGAAAACTAGCCTGGACACAATCAAGAAATTCACTACCCTCTGACATCTGTTATCTCTTTATTTCAATCTATATGAAAATTAAAGTCCTGCAATAAAGCTTCTCTACCTTTGCCACATGCTTGTCTAATCTCAGCATTTACCCAATTTACCATTTCACAACTACTACCAGATAGTCTATGCACATTCCTACTATAAAATCATAGAATCTCTACAGTGCAGAAAGAGGCCATTCAGCCCATTTCAGACTCTCTGAAAGAGCATCCCACCCAGGCCCTCGCGTCCTCCCTATGCCTGTAATCCCATGCATTTACCATGGCAAATCCAGACAATCTGGAAGACTGTTGATGTGTGCCATGACTAGCCTTTCAAAGCACTTCATAATGGTGGATGTCAGAGCCATTGGCCGGCAGTCATTAAGGCATGCTGCCTGGCTTTTCTTTGGTACAGGGATATTGGACATCCGCTTGAAGCAGGTAGGAACCTCAGATTGGTGTAAGGAGACGTTAACGATGTCTATGAATACCCCTGCCAGCTGGTCTGCGCAGGATCTAAGTCCTCAGCTGGGGACCCCATCCAGGTCAGTCGCTTTCTGTAGGTTAACTTTCAAGAAAGTTGATGTGACATCTGCAATGGTGACCTTGGATACTGGTTCGACCGAGATTGTCAGGGCGGATGACGTCCTCTCGCTGATCTGCTGAAAACAAGCACAGAATGTGTTGAGCTCATCGAAGAGGGGTGCATTGTTGCGGCAATCTACTCATCTTCACCTTGTAGCCTGTCATGTCGTGTAGACCTTGCCACAATCGATGGGTGTTCGTGTGGCTAGCCTTGAACTCTAGCTTGGTTTGCTATTGTCTCTTAGCATCTCTGATGGTTCTCCATAGATCGTATCTCGATTTTAGATCATATCTGGATTTCTTGTATAGGTCAGGGTCACCCAACTTGAACACCTCAAGTCTTTGGGGAGGTTTTTTGTTCCTTGCAGAGCGGCATAATTCTGTATTGCAATAATAGGTACCCCTTCTGGCACATCGCTATTTGCTTCCACAGAGCCAATAGTTACGTCAATAACAGGTCAAGCAGGTCCTTCAGTGCTTACGGATTCAAAAGCATTTGTTGATGGCAACATTGAGTGCTAGAGCATCATATCTCTCTCTCTCTCTACTCCTAATGTGGTCCCCGTGTTTATGAATGATCAGCCCCTCCATGTCCACTTGGTATGAAAGGGGTCTGGTCTTAGAGACAACGGGCGGGACTTTTTGGCTGCGCATGCCCCAAGACTGGAAATTCCTGCCCGAGCTCAATAGACCTTCAACTGCCCGCCGAATTTTCTGACTCAACTGTTATGATTCCTGCAGATAGCAATCCAGGAAACTTTTGACCAATAATTCCGGAGATCCAACTTGATTCATGACTAAAGTTTCTCACATATGTGGCTTCATTTACTATAAATGATCATGCTGCACTATGTGAATAATGGCTTGCTTTCTGATTACTTTGGCTGGCTTCTACTCTCCTTGGCAAATTTGGAAACACGAGGCTCAGTCTTGTCCTGAGCCAATGGCATAATTTTCCCGTCTCACCCGCCACAGCAATCATAGTGTGCAGGACATGGACCATGTAAAGATCCGTTGACCTCGGGTGGGATTTTCTGGTCTTGAGGCGAGCGCAGCCGGAAAATCCCGCTCCATGTTTCATTAGCAGTTCTGCTGGTGGAACTTCTGTTGTTGCATGTAGAGTTGTATGATAGCTAAGGAAGAATCGTAGGATTTTGGTCTCCAAGGTTCCTCCTGACATTTTCTTCAGGACAGACTTGAAAGTTTGGATGGCTCTTTTGGCTAGCCCATTTGAAGCTGGGTCAAAAAGTGCAGTTGTAATATGTTTGATACAGTTGAGAGCAGTGAAGTTTTGAAACTCAGCACTTGTGGATATGGTTCCATTTCTCATACTACGATGGCTGACTTCAGGTAATCCATGAGTTGAAAAGCATTGAAAAGCATTCGATCGTAGCATGTGATGTCGGTGACTTCACTTCAGAAATGTCCATCCATTTAGAGCATGTATAAATTACGAGCAAAAACATTGTGCCCAGGAATGGATCAACATAATCAATATGGATTCGTACTCATGGCCAGCCAGGACAATCCCAAGGATTCAGTTGGACCATTGCAGGCAATGTTTGTTGCTGTTGGCACTGCTGACAATGCTTGACTAGCTTCTCAATATTAGCATCAATACTAGACTACCGCACATAACTCCTGGCAAGCATCTTCATCTTAGAGATGCCAAGATGAGCGCTGTGTAATTCAGTTAGGAACAGTTCTCTGCCTGGTACAGGAATGACAACTCTTGTTCCCCAGAGTATGATGCCATCCTGACAGCTCGATTCATTCTTGCGGGTATGTTCTTGGTCCTTCACCCATCACTATTATGTGTATTCTAGGTCAGTGCTTGAAAGTATATTCATAGGCAGACAGAATTAAGAGCCATCATTGAATTTTTGCCAAGGTGATCAACAGGATCGGCTGGTGGATCTGGGGGCGTTGGAACCAGTGACTACCAGTGAATGGGCCACCCCAATTGTTCCAGTCATAAAATCAGATGCATCAGTGGGAATCTGTGAGGATTTTAAAGTGACAGTAACCCCAGCCCTTTGTGCAGACCAGTATCTGCTTCCTCTCATAGAGGACTTATTTAGTGGCCTGGCAGGGGGAAAGAAATTCTCCAAGATGGACCTATCTCAGGCCAAACTGCAGATGGGAGTAGTGAAAGATTCACAACCACTGCTAACAATAGCCACACACAGGGGCCTATTCCAGTATAAGTGGCTTCTCTTTGGCATCTTGTCAGCTCTGGCTCTTTTCCAGATGGCCATGCACCAAACCTTGAGTGGATTGACAGAAGTCCACTGTTACCTGGACGATATCTTGGTCACAGGTTCGATAGGAGAAAAACATTTGAAAAATTTGGAGAATATCTTAAAGAGGTTCCAGGAGCATGGCTTACTAGTCAATAGAGAGAAATGTGAGTTCTTCAAGGACTCCATTGAATACTTGGCTCATGTAATTGATGGCGATGGGTTACTCAAGACATCCAAGAAGATGGAGGCCATCATGAAGGCCCCAAGACCAGACAATGTGTACCAATTGAGGTCATTTTTGGGACTTTTCAATCACTATGGCAAGTTTGTTCCAGATCTGGCGAGGGTGTTGAAACCGATGCACTGTTTTCTGGGAAAGGGATCACCATGGAAGTGGACAAAAAAATGTGAGGAGGCCTACCGGGAGGTAAATCAGGCTTTGAAGAGGTCAGAAGTGCTAGTTCATTTCAACCCAAAGTTACCACTGCAGCTGGCATGACATGCCTCACCAATAGAGTTGGAGCTGTTCTGTCTCACATTATGCCAAACAGAGAGGAAAGACCCAAAGCATTCACTTCTGGATCATTGACAAAAGCTGAGGAAAAGTATGCTCAGATGGAAAAAGAAGGCTTGGGCATCGTCTTTGGTGTCAAGAAATGTTATTGTTTCCTTTATGGTCGGCATTTTGTGCTTCTAACAGACCAGAGGCCTTTGGCCTCTATCTTAGGACTGTACACTGGGATACCATCCATGGCGGCAGCTCGATTGCATAGGTGGACATTGGTGCTATCAGCTTACTTATACAAGATCCGGTACCATCAGTCAGAGAAACATGGCAATGTGGATGCTCTGTCAAGGCTCTTTTGCCTGAAGATAAAGATGCTCCTGGCTGGAATCTAAAGATAATGTACTTCACTGTGCAGGATAAAGTTCCAGTAACTGCTTACAAGATGTGGAATGCCACCAGAAACAATCTGATCATGAACCAAGTCGTGGACCTTGTCCTGATAGGAAGGTCGAATAGTAGAAACCAACCGGAGTTGCGGCCATAAATGTCCCAAAGATGAGAGTTGTCCATATTGGATGGATGTTTATTATGAGTAAGAAGTCTCACAACACCAGGTTAAAGTCCAACAGGTTTATTTGGTAGCAAACGGCACTAGCTTTCGGAGCGCTGCTCCTTCGTCAGGACATCATGTTTATTATGAGACATGGAAGTTGTCATTTTCCCATCATTAAGAGGAAAGGTGCTGGAACAGATACACCAAGGGCACCCGGGCATGGTGCAAATGAAAGAAATAGCAAGAAACTATTTTTGTTGGCTAAATTTTGATGCACAAATTGAAAAAAAAAGCGGGATTGTGTGAATCCTGCGCTTTGGCATAGAAGCCGCCGCCCTTGTTGTCTCTTCATCCATGGGAACGGTCCAAATCGCCATGACAATGAATCCACATTGACTTTGCCGGGCCAGTAGAAAGGCAGATGCTCTTAGTGGTAGTGGATGCCCACTCCCAGTGGCCAGAGGTTGTGGCTATGGCATCCACGTTGGCGGAGTCAATGTTAGACAAACTCAATGAAATATTTGCCCAGTTTGATCATCCGGAACAAGTGGTCAGTGACAATGGACCCCAGTTTGTGGCACAGGATTTCGTGGAGTACATGGAGCACAATGGAATCAGACATGCGAGGTTGACACCAAATCACCCGACGACAAATGGTCTGACAGAATGATTTGTTCAGACCCTGAAACAGTCCCTGAAGTCATCACAAGGGGAGGGGTCGCTAAGGTAGCAAAAAAAAAAATTTCTGAGTATGTACCGCAACACGCCACACGCAACAACTCAGAGCTCGCCAGTTTCATTGATGTTCAACTGAAAAATTAAGAACCATGTTCGATTGCTACAGTCGGAGGAAACCCGTGATGTAGTTGAATGGAACCAAGAGGGACTGATGGCCAGAAAAGCAGGAAGTGCGAAGTCGAGGATTGTTCAGAAAGGGGAATTCGTTCTGGCCAGGAATTATACTTCTGAAGAAAAGTGGGTACTGGTTACCATTGTTGCACAAACAGGACCTTTGTCCTACACAGTACAGACCAGGGATGAGGTGGTCAGGTGAAGACATGCGGACGAGTTGGTCATAGCACCGCATGAGAGGTCGGATGCTCCACAAACGAAGGAACCATCCACGTTGGCTGCAGTGGGGTTGCCCAAACGTAGTATTTGAGTCCATCAGAAATGGACCGTCATGCTGAACAACAGGATCTTCCAGAGTCCTGGGAGACTACTCTGGAAGAGGTTCCGGCATCAAGGAAACAACCTCTACAAAACCCTGATAGACTCACTGGAGGGAGTTTTCCTGTCCCATCTGCCACAGGAATCATAGCGGGCAGGGAGCAGACCCTGCAAAGCTCCATTGACCTCAGGCGGGATTTTCTGGTTTTGGAGCGAGCGCAGCTGCAAAATCCCATCCATAAAGTCAGTGTGAACTGTCAGGAGGGACTTTACGTTGGGGACTGTGGTAACATGCAATGCTCTGTATAAATAGTAGTCATTATATGTAAATATGTTCTTCCTTGTTTGTCTATATATATGTTTTCAGTTGGGAAGTTTTGGATTTAGGGGGAGGGATGTGATGAGTGTACATATATATTGTATATTGGTGCGGACTGCCCCTTTAAGAGTACGGGTCAGGTGACCCCTAGGTTGTTAGCTCTGCCCACTCTGGGATCTTGTTGGGCAGTCTTAGACCTGAGTGTGAATGAGTGCACACTTTCAATAGACAGCTCCCAATATTAAAGTATTCAAGCCTACCTTGTGATTCTTTATGTTCCTTAATCCACAGGGGCATACCTAATACTGCTCTCCTCTCATATTGTTTTAAATGGTGTCTCGCTCTGCTCTCGTATAGTTTTGGATACTGTACTACTCTGCTCTTGTGGTGTCCCGCTCTCCTCTCGTACTGTTTTAAACACTGTACTGCTTTGCTCTCCTATTGTTTTAAACGCCGTACCATTCTGCTCTCGTACTGTTTTAAATGGCTTCCTGCTTTCCTCTTGTTCTGTTTTAAATGCTACCCCACTCTCCTCTCGCATTCTCTCGCACTGTCTTAAATAGTGTACCATTCTCTCGCACTGTTTTAGATGGTGTCCTGTTCTCCTCTCGTGCTATTTTAAATGTAGGGGAGATAGTAAAAGAGCAGTCAAGAGTAGACACAAATGGAGTCATAGCACTTTTAAACAATAGAAAGATTGTTATTTATGTTGTCAGTGAGATATCTTTGACACTGATAGCTTATGTGCAGAATGATCTAGCTCAGGATACAAGATTGCCAGTATGAATGAGTAGCAGAATGACCTCCAAATCGAAGCCTCGGTATTTAGGGAAGTGGGATCATTGTCAGCAAGTAACAGTGATGGCAGTATTCATTTGGCAGTGAGCTCAAATCTCAGTTATCTTATGTGATATGCCTGAAGTTAACTGATAACTGATACAACAGAGCTACTTCTTCATTGGAGAAAGCACATTACTCAGTTCCTTCGCCGGGAACTCTGGTCAGGGAAGCTAAACAGAGAACTTAACATGCTTGTTCAGCTTGGCATCTCAGCGCTGATTCCTTGATCATGTTGCTCTTTGTTCTAAGAACAGAGAATTGAGGGAGACTTCACTGTTTGCAAAAGGCAAAATCATAAATTGAATTTAAACAAATGATTCAAAATACTTACATATATGAGCCTGAAATTCCTGGGGTTGGGAAGAGTTGAAATGCAATGAGCCATCATGGGGGTGAGAGGGATATGAGTTTTTTTTATTCATTCTTGGGATGTGTGTATTGCTGGCAAAGTTTCAGTTTATTACCCATCTCTAATTGTCCTTTAGAAGCTGATGTTGTGCTGCCTCTTGCTTGCCCAAGTCAAAGAGTGGACTCTTTTAACATGCAAACTATGCTCTCTACACAATCACAGGATCCTGATTTGCTATTTTAGGACTCCATTGAGTATAGCATGTGTCGAACATATTTTGCATTGTATCATTGTATCCCTTAGTCTGATCAAGTGACTGGCAGGAAGCCAAACAGACCACCTCATATTGCAGCAGCCTGAAGCTCCTGCATTGCACTGAGGTGCATTTTTCCGCTTCCAGCACTATTGAGCAGCCAGCAATGAATCATATGAGGGGAAATTCTGCCTCTATAAAAGTTGGCAAAATGATTACTTGTGCTTTAAATTCTTTAAAGCAGCAATGTAAAAACTGAAACTAGCTGACAACAGGGGAATTAGCAATGAAAAGGCGCATTGCAACACAAAATAGGCTACAAATTATTAACGGAATGCTGACAGATAACACCAAAACAGCGATGGTTAATTTGGGTCCCATTCTACTAGCACCTCCCTTCCCTCATCTCTCAAAAAGGCTGTTCTGCACCTCACATCCATGCAGCCAGAACTCAGAAATCTACCAACACTTCCAAATTTTTGTCTTCTGCCCCTGTACTCCTCCTCTGTTAAATTTTAGGAAAGCCTCCAAAAGGCCACCAGACCACTGCCCAGCACTCCATCCATCCTCCACTGGGACTATTTCCAGTGGAAGTAAAAGAGGGAGTTTAAGAGATATTTTAAAATGGTAAAGGAATTTGACAATGTGAATACATACAAACATATGAATTAGTAGCAGGAGTAGGTCATTCAGTCTCTTGCGTCTGTTCCGCCATTTAATAAGATCATTGGTGATCTGACTGTGGTCTTAACTTCACATTCCTGCCTACTCTCAATAACCTTTGACTTCCTTGTTGGTCAAGAATCTATCTACCGTGGCCTTAAAAATATTCTATGATTCTGCCTCCACCTCTCCCTGGGGAAAACTCACAACCCTCTGAGAGAAAATAATTCTCCTCATCTCCATCTTATTATCTACCCCTTATTTTTAAACTGCCCCTAGTTCAAGCCTCTCCCTACTATACTCCGTATACACCTATGATTGTGTGGCCAAATTCCCCTCCAATTCGATTTTCAAATTTGCTGACAACACCATTGTAGTGGGTCGGATTTCAAACAATGACGAGACAGCATACAGGAATGAGATAGAGAAGATTAAGGAAATTTGGCATGTCACCTATGACTGTCACCAACTTTACAGATGCACCATAGAAAACTTTCTTTCTGATTGTAACACAGCTTGGAATGGGTCCTGCTCTGCCCTAGACTGCAAGGAACTACAAAAGGTTGTGAATGGATCCAGCCTTCCATCCACTGACTCTGTCTACACTTCCCACTGCCTCGGCAAAGCAGCCAGCATAATTAAAGACCCTACACACCCCGGACATTCTCTCTTCCACCTTCTTCCGTTGGGAAAAAGATACAAAAGTCTGAGGTCACATACCAACCGACTCAAGAACAGCTTCTTCTCCGCTGCTTTCAGACTTTTGAATGGACTTCCCTTGCATTAAGTTGATCTTTCTCTACACCCTAGCTATGACTGTAACACTACATTCTGCACTCTCTTGTTTCCTTCCCTATGAACGGTATGTTTTGTCTGTATAGTGCACAAGAAACAATACTTTCCACTGAATGTTAATACATGTGACAATAATAAATCAAATCAAATCAAATCTCCCACAAGGGGAAACATCAGTTCAGCTTTCAACCTGTCAGGTCCCCTCAGGATCTTATCTATTTCAATAAGATTATCTGTCGTTCTTTTAAACTCCGATGGTACATGCCCATCCTGTTCAACTTTCCCTCAGAAGATAACCTCTTCCCTTCTATGGATATACCATTTTATCTAATCGAGGAATCAATGTTAAAGGGGACATCAATTTAAAATTGACAGATTGAGAGAGATTAGACAAAATATCTTCATGGCATAAGTTCTTAGGGCATGTTTTTTCACTGCTGACAATCTATTCTTATCTATAAGTACTATATTTTTATTTGTTGTACTAAATGATTTCTATACCTTCAAGGCATAAGTTTTTCAAATGACATTAATTTGTATGTGATTTATCTAGCAGACAGCATTACAAAATTATTCTTGTGTTCAAATATTTTTGCTTTGTTTTAAGTCATTAGCACATCCTTATAATCAAATTTTTACCATTTCATCAGGCAACATTAGAAATTCTCTTTGAAATCACTTGGAGGATGCATTTATTCCTGAGTGTCCTATATTACATTACCGCACAATAAAAAGTCACAGATTGCTACAGATGTTTATGTGAAATTCAATTAACACTCAGCCAATTTAGATTTTATTGGGACACAGTCAATTTTTATTCATTTTAAAAGCAGAATGCATTATTTTATTGTATGCAGTCTCACTGCTGCTTACACAGCTAAACAAATTATTCTGTTGTTTGTAGGGAATTTAAGCATTTAGGCAGCAGACTAGTATGTTTTAAATGGAGAGTTTGAATATTTGTGATTAAATAATGGTCAATACAACTGATGCATGACATAATCATTTATTTGGATGAAGCGCATTTTGAACTCAGAAGTAATAGAAAATTCAAGTGCACATTTTTTTGTTTGCTCCTTGTATGATTGCTATCAGTTTCCATTTTAATATTCTAATTTTTCTTATGGTTTTGCAGAAATGAATAGCAAAAAGATTCAATTTATAAGTTTAATAACAAGCATATTCATGAAAAGTAAGTTCATGATGGACTGTTGTGGGGGTGCTGGTGCTGTTGCTTGGATGGGAACCCCAGAAGAATAGGTTCACCAAACATTCTATAAAATTTAACTGCAGGGTTCCTTCAAGTGGGGTTCCTGATTAACAAGCTGAAGGTCTTTCCGGCAGGAAGCCTGGTTCATAGGGCTGAAGCCTATGAGAATAGGTAAGTGTACTGGTGGAGAGTGGCAGATAATGGGGAAGGATCCAGATCATGGTAGGGAGGAGATTGTCATGGGATCTATATTATGGGGTTGGCATCCTGAATGTTAAGTGGGTCCCATAGTGGTCTGGGACAGAGTACCTGTCCCAATTGTGGGGGAATCTGTTAGTAGCTTGAGGTCACTGGGGGTGTGGGGAGTGAGAAGACAGAGCATTGGCGTATTTACTGGGTGGCTTGTTGGAGGAAACACTACTGCTTGGCTTACAAGCAGTGCTGTAAAGGCATTTACCTATAATGAAAACAGAAATAGGAAATGCTGGAAAAACTGAGCAGGACTGGCAACATCTGTGGATAGAGAAACAGAGTTAACATTGTGAGACTGTATGACTCTTCTTCGGAGCTAAAGAGGAGGAGAAATGTGATGGATTGTATTCTGTTTAAGAGCGGGTGGAACAGGTAGAGCAATATAGAAGGTCAGTGATAGGTGTGAGATTGCACATGTCTAATTGAAGATGAGGTGTTGTTCTTCCAGTTTGCATTGGGCTTCACTGGAACATTGCAACAAGCCTAGGGTGGAGATGTGGGCATGGGAGCAAGAAGGTGAGTTGAAGTGACAAACGACAGAAAGGTTGGGGTCATACTTGCAGACTGAGCAAAGGTGGTCTGCAAAGCAGTCACCCATTCTGCATTTGGTCTCCCCAAGATTGAGGAGACTGCATTAGGAGCAGTGAATACAGTGAACCAAATTGAAGGAGGTGCAAGTGAAATGTTGCTTCATCTGAAAGGAGTGTATGGGGCAGTAGTAGCTGGCCCTTTAAGGGGCGTACATTGGGAGGGTCATGTGACCTGATCACTCAATGGGGAACGAACGCTGGGATCTCAGAGCAGAATACAGGCTTTGGCAGCCAGAACAGCTCCTAGATCAGGAAGTGTTAACATCGTGAAAGTACTCTGTATATCTATCTGCTTGGAAATAAACTGTTATTGTTCATTATACTAACTGGTGGTCACCAAACCTTGCAATTACTACATTGGCGATTAGGTAAATCGAAGCAACTCTGCTAGTAGTTAGGAATTCAAAGGGGATATCTGCAAGAGTGAATCAGATTGATCCAAACCTGAAAAAAGGAAGCAGGCATGTGTCCCTTTGGGAAGTTAGAAGCCTTCAATACGATCACTGAAAATTAGGTACAGTATGTGCAACAGTTGCAATATTTTTTCAGGGCTAATGGGATAGAGGAGGAGGGTAAGAAAAAGATAATTTTACTTAATGCATGTGGGACCAGACATATAACTTGACCCAAAGTTAAATGTCCCCGGATGCTCCTGACACAAAGACATTTGCAGAGCTTGTTGAGCTGGCAAAGGGGCATGACCACCCTAAAGCCACAATAACACTGCAAAGATATAAGTTTAATTCAGTAGGGGGAAAATCCCAGCGGAGACCATGGATGTCTTCCCAGCAAGGCTGAAGCAGGTTGCAGAGTATTGTGACTTCAGGTCAGCTTTAAACGGCATGTTAAGAGATCGATTGGTATATGGTGTAAATAATGCAGCTGTACAAAGGAAACTGTTGGCTCAGTCTGAGTTGACTTTTAAGAAGGCAATGGGACTAGCAACAGTGATAGAGAGCATTGAAAAGGCCGCCCAGGAGTTACAAAGTGAGCAAAGCATCGAGGTCCACCAGTTAAGGTGGAAAATTGCAAGTAGCATTGGTGCCAGAAGCGAGGGTACGGGATCAAGCTCAAACAGCGAGTTGAATGCAGAACAGGAAAGAAACCGTAAACACCAAAGACTTCAGCAGTCCAGGAGTAGCACACAGTGCTTTTGGTGTAGGGGAAGCCACTCCCTAGAAGTCTGCAGATTCAGAAAAGGAGAGTGCTTCAGGTATGGAAAAAAGATCATTTAAGGCACAAATGTAGAAGGAGGCAGGGCAGTCCACTGTAAGAAGAGTAAATAATCCAACCCGGTGCATAGTACGGAGGATTGTCTAGCGGGGGAATTAAATGTTATGTCAACAAACAATGTGGAAGTGGGCAATGTAGCCCCCATCACCATGGTGTTGATAGTGAACAGCCAGCCACTGAAGGGGTTTCAGTTGTTCCTACTATCTTTATGGCTTCCCTGGTGTACAAAGCTAGTCTTGTTGCAGTATTCATCAACTTCAGGGGTTGAACTTCTTCTTTAAGATACCGATAGGTCCACTCACTCATACCAATAGCTGATGCTCCCTTATTGAAGGCCTCAGCTTGCAGTGCCTCCCAACCTCTGTGAGTTACAGGCAGCAGTTGGCACAGCTATTGCTGATGGTGGTGTCAGACCAAGGACTGAATTTAATTGGCTGTTATTGGCTCCAGGAGATTAAGCTGAAGTGGCTGGAGATCTTTAAGATAAAATGGAATCAACCATTCAGGATCAGGTGCTTTATTTTGAATAGGGTTGGATCTTTTTGTGTCCAGGCCCTAATTTTCTTTGCGGACACTGGTATGGTCTCTAAAAAATTGAAAGTCATCATGACTTTCTTCAATGCTGGCAGAGGAAATAGACTTATGGGCAGCAGGAGAGAGCGTCAGTGTTGGCTATTTGGGTTCCAAGGTGATACTCTAAAAGGTATTCATAAGCTGCAAGAAACAGGGCCCAATGCTGTATCTAGGAGGAGGCAATAGAGGGATTGCCTTATCCTCCTTTAAAAGCTCTAATAAAGGTTTGTGGTTGGTTACTATGATAAAGCTTCTGCCATAGACATACTAATGGAACTTTTTTACGCAAAAACAATCTATAATCTCTCTTTCTCAATTTGAGAGTACCTTCAATCAACATCTGAGAGGATTCTGAATGCATATGCTATAGGTTATTCATTTCCATCTTCCCAGCGATGCAAACTTACATGCTGATCATATGTCAGGACGAGCTCTTCTTGGGGACAAAATGGGCCAACAAATTGGATTCCAGCAATTACTGTTTAACCTTATTGAAGGCCTCTGACTGTGGTGCCTCCCAACACCATTTTTGATACTTTCGCAATAGGATTTGCAAGGGAATCAGTAAGGAGGCCAAGTTTGGGATGAATTTCCCGTAGTAGTTTGCTAATCCTAGAAAGGATTTTAACTCTGTGGTATTTTTTGGAATTGGTGTCTCCTTAATGACCTTTACTTTGGTGGGAGTGGATTCACTGGCCCCATTCGCAGCTGGTGGGAATCCCAACATCCTACTGAATTGGATGTTATGATTAAAACAGGATTCCAATGGGGATCAAATCCATTGCCATTCACCCAGTCTGCCCTGCCAACCCCAATCAGGTTCCCACTCAGACTGGGCAGGAATCCATTGATTATGCAGAACTGCCAATTTGAATGTAATTGGTGGGCTTGAAGCCCGATTCAAAGCCCTCCCGCAATTCACCCGCCTCCCCAGTGGGATCTGCACTGGGTAGACTTTGGTGCTGGTCATGAGCATCATGGACCTGGGGCAGTGGACCCCAAGGGGTGTCAAGGAGGTAAGTGCAGTGCCCATGTGCCCTTCTGCCGCTGCCAGGCTGCAGAGGGAGGGTCCCCCAAGGATCTTGGGGGTTGGTGGGCTTGAGCAAGGGGTTAACCTCAACCCTCTCCCCTGGGATACGGAGCCTTGTGGCTAGACTGCTCCCTCTAGCCCTGGGAAACCTGAACATTATTCTTGGAACGTTGATTTCAGGCAGCTCTCTGATCAAAGTCTTCATTCTGGTCTGTTTACTGTGAAAACTTTGAAGTGGGTTGTCACTTTAATCTCCATGCCCCCTGGACACCTGGAAGGCTTTCAAATCACAGCAGCACTCCATTCTACAGAAGGGATTTCCCTTTCTCTCTCTCTCTCAGAAACTGCAGATGTGAGAAGAACCCTTTGAAATCCTCTGACTCACAAGAGAAGTCACTTTCACTTGGGGTGGAGGGAAGAGAAAATTCCCATCTCATCAGCTGCTCACTCATCCTCATTTTTTAATACTGCATTTATTCCTAGTCTCTGAACCTTCCTAGAAAGTACAAATCCTTGGAAATCCTTTGAGAACCTTTACTCTCATTCAATTTCATAGTGCAGTCTAACAAGTCTTTGATAAACAGACTAATGGTTTTTGCACAGCTGCAGTGTTTATCTTTCCCTTCACGGTTGAATGCATCTGAATTATTTTCCATTGTTCCTAACTGCAATGTTTATACAAAGGAGGGCATGAGAGCATCTAGCTGCTTTGAATTTTCCTGCAGCTGTGTACAGCCAGTACTAAATCCATTATTGATTGTATGTATCAGCAGGGAGCTCAAATCAATACTTGCTAGCCCTAGTTTATGTATGTATGCAATTTGACCTAATTGCCTTTATATGTTTGGATTGGATTGCTTATGTTGTGTTAGATTTATTTCTGCATTATGACCAAATTCTGACGATCAAGTGACAGGGAAGTTAGAAGAGTGTGACTGTTGGTAAACCGGGAATTGGGGTTATAGCTAATGGTACCACACTCAGATTAGTTGTTTGGGTACAACATGGGCAGAAAGAAGCTGTCTAGGTTTCCATCTTCCACCTCCTTCTGTCCTTGTTCTTGCTCACAGCAGTCAAATAAGTCCATGCATGCCTTGAGCACAGTTGTGCACACTCTGAATGACAGTAGGTTTTGCACTTTAAAAAGCCTCGATCTTACGCTGCCTCACATATCCGCATCAAAATGCATTCCAGCACTGTTAGGTGTGGCTGGCTCATGAGAGGTGTGATGGTGAAATAGGACATGCAAGGGGGGTTCACATAAAACTTTCCCACTTGTTACCCATTGCTCCTCCACTACATGGGCGGCACAGTGGCGCAGTGGTTAGCACTGCTGCCACACAGTGCCAGGGACCCGAGTTCAATTCCGGCCTCGGGTGGCTGGTCAGGGTTTTCTGGCCTCTGTACAGCCCTATGTGCAGCATTTTTAGTGTGGCTCAGAGGGAATCCAAAAACCAAGAGCTTCTCAGTAATCAGAACAGGGGTCTCCTATTTCTGCTGAAGCTACAGGGGTTGCACCATGTAAGAATTGTAGGAAAAGAAAGAATAAATCTTTATAGTTCACAAAAGGCATGCACATGGCGTATGAGAAAATGTTGTATATTTAAGTAGTTGCATGATTTCTTTAACAGCAGGTCAGATGATTTGATGGTGATGTAATTGGGGTGTTTCACAGGCAGCTGTTTTAGTTTGTACTCTGTCATTTTAAATCTACCTCTGCAAACCACATATTTTCTTTGTTTAAACCCACAACACTTAACATTGATAGGACATTACAACCCCCCACACCACCACCCCCCCCCCCCCCGCCCCCCCCTCCCCCCCCCCACCCTCCCCAACCCTTACCCGTCCCATCCGCAATGCAGGCATCCTCCCTACCTCCTCTCTACTCTTCCACCCACCCCCCACCCCCCCCCCCCCCCCCCCACAATGCATGCATCCTCCATCCAAAATGCAAGCATTCTCCCTTACCGCTCCCCCACCCCCACCATCGCCAGCCACCCCCCACATCATGGAAATCCCTAGAGGCTCCACCACTGACCCAACTCCTGGCACCATGGCAGTGCCAATCAGTGGTACTGCCAGGATGCCAGGGACATACCTTTCATGGGAATTCCGCAAATTCCTTTATGGTCCTCTTGTAAGAGTTAACAGCCACAATGGGATTTGCATATACATTGAATGGGCCTGGAAAATCTGTGTCCCTGTATATGCCTTCAGAATAACTCTTAACAAAATCCAGAGAAAGATGTTGTGGACAGTAGCCACTTCGAAAGACACAACTATTATGTAACTACCAGTTCCAGCATAGAATGCATATCCTTGTAGAAGGCTGTAGATACTACCATTTGATGCAATAACCTGAACTTCTAGAAGCCCTGCTGTTCTGGCAGGTCCAGGTAGCTCAACTTCTGCCTATGACAGCATATTTTGCAGGTAATGCCTCCTGTGAACGGCACCCCTCTGCTATCCAACTGCAATACTGTTGGAGCCTGTTCCTGCTTTTGATTAGTCATGTTGGACAAAGTTTTGTCAAAAAGGTCAGAGCCCTAACAGCAGCTGGAATTGCATGTTGGAAAACATGCATAGCCTGCCAGCGGGACTCCCCTCTTGATTTTACTGGTGGAAGCCCATGAAAAAGCTATTGTCAAACTTGCCGTCCTATTCAAAATAGTTGTCTCACCCAGCCCACTAACACTCCCCAGAGCACTGCTCAGGTGTGCAGAGGCCCTGCAGCAATATCTAGGTAGGGCTGACAAGTTTATTTAAAAAATAAAAATTAAACGAATGGAGGAGAAACTCCTCTCACCAGATTACTCCGACTGCGAGGACTACTCTTCTTGCCCATGGCCCCCTCTTTCAATGAAAAATGCTTCCTCACCCTCATCCTCGTGCTGTCCCTGCATTCAGCTGAGTTGATCATGGAGGTATTTTGATGAGTTACTGCATCCATTCAGGGAGGTCAGAGAATTTGGTGATCCAACTCATGATGTATCCACAACATAATGATAAATGAAGCAGAGACCTCAGAGAAGGGAAGCTCTGTGAAGGTAAAGAGAGAGGAGGGCTCTGCACAGAAATCTCTCCCCACCATTGTTTTTTCAAGAGCATTTTTCCGACCTCCACTTAGCCCAGAAGCAGTGTCTGAGGTTATTCAAGAGGGGAATCACACAACTTCGCCATCTCCTTCAAAATGACTTCGAACCTCACACCAGGGCAAGGATGGCCCATCCAGTGGCACAAAAGTTACAGTGGCATTGCACATCAATGCATCCAGATCTTTACAGGTGGAGTAGATGACATATGCAACATCACCCATTGATTGATGTATTCTGGAGGTGATGAAGGTTAATAGAGGTAAACATTGGCTTTCTCTGTCAGGAGGGAGAAGGAGGATGAAGGGCATGATTTTGCCAGGATAAACTATCCCAGATGGTGCAGGGGACCATCAAATTCATGCACATGTTTTGTGGGCCCTCAATATCAACAAAGTGAAATATGGGAACCATGAGGGCCACACTCAATTAATGTGTAGTTCATATGTGGCATGTACAATATATCTTGTCAGTGAATGCTTATAACCCTGGCAATAGTCATTCTCCCTTCATCCTGAGGAAGCCTGATGTTTCTGCTGTCTTTGCACCACCAAGAGGATGTAGTTTCAATGACAGAGGCAACCCCCTGTACTTTTTGCTGTTGACTCCGATCACCACATTACCACCCAAGGATAGCAGGCATATAACAGGCGGGATGGAGGCACCAAGGATGTCATCCAGCATCAGTGTTCTCAATCAATGCTTCCAATACCTGGATTATTTTATAAAATACTCCTATTACATACTGGAGTAAGAATCCAAGTTCATTATGCTCTGCTGCATCTTTTAGAACATTGTCATCTTGAGGGTGCAGCCATTGCCATCAGGAATCTGGAGGCTACCTCAAGAGGAAGAAGTTGATAAAGAGGAGGAAAATGAAAATGAAAACGATGAACCCTCAGACTCCAGTTGCTAAAGGACAATGTTCCATCTCTACTATGAATTCATAATTCTCCACCATCCATTTAAGGTACCCCACTCCAATGTTCCCTTGGCTAATAAAAGCCACAAACAAAATCTTTCTATTGACATCTTTGTCCAAAAACATATCCAGTTATACAAACAAGACTAAACTAATCACGCTTGGGCTTTTCCTTAGTGCCTGTCTTGCAGGTGGCTTTGCTTGACCCGGGCCAGAACTTTTACGACAGCAGGGACTTAACTTTGCCACACAAAGAGTCCGAGATCCTTGCATGTATTTTATGCTCCAATGAGCATTGGTTGACAGAAGATAGAATTCTCACCCATTTTTTTGGAGTAAGTCCACCTTAGCTGTCATCCACCTGCCAGCATAGAAATTGAGGCTGGCTGGGCAAAGGCCCATTGAATGGCCACTTAATGGCCTTATTTGGGGTAAGGGCAGACTTCCACGTACAGGGTAAATGGTAGGACTCTGAAGAGTGCAGTTGAACAGAGGGATCTGGGAATACAGGCACAGAATTCCCTAAAAGTGACGTCACAGGTGGATAGGGTCGTAAAGAGTGCCTTTGGTACATTGGCCTTTATAAATCGGAGTATCGAGTATAAAAGTTGGAGTGTTATGGTAAGGTTATATAAGGCATTGGTGAGGCCGAGTTTGGAGTATTGTGTACAGTTTTGGTCACCTAGTTACAGGAAGGATGTAAATAAGATTGAAAGAGTGCAGAGAAGGTTCACAAGGATGTTGCCAGGACTTGAGAAGCTGAGTTACAGAGAGAGATTGAATAGGTTGGGACTTTATTCCCTGGAGCGTAGAAGATTGAGGGGAGATTTGATAGAGGTGTATAAGATTTTGATGGGTATAGATAGAGCGAATGCAAGCAGGCTTTTTCTGCTGAGGCTAGGGGAGAAAAAAAACAGAGGGCATGGGTTAAGGGTGAAAGGAGAAAAGTTTAAAGGGAATATTAGGGGGGGCTTCTTCACGCAGAGAGTGGTGGGAGTGTGGAATGAGCTGCCGGATAAAGTGGTAAATGCGGGGTCACTTTTAACATTTAAGAAAAACTTGGATGGGTTCATGGATGAGAGGGGTGTGGAGGGATATGGTCCAAGTGCAGGTCAGTGGGACTAGGCATAAAATGGTTCGGCACAGACAAGAAGGGCCAAAAGGCCTGTTTCTGAGCTGTAATTTTCTATGGTTCTATGGTTCTATGGTTCCCCTCCCAGTGTTAAATTGCTACCAAGTCAAGGTGGGTGGGAACCCAGAGGGAATTGCTTCCATGCAATTTCACGTTCCTCCCATCCCCCAAACCTCAGAACCTGCTGGAGGGGGAGTGTAGAATTCTGGCCTGATGTTCTTATACAAGCGCAATTCTACACCAGCAGCTGCAGCAATTCTACATCAGCAGCTGCAGCAATTCTACACCAGCAGCTGCAGCAATTCTACATCAGCAGCTGGTGGAAGGTTGCTGATTTTTACTGGGGGAGACTGCAGATGACCTCACAAGATGCCTCAAGCAGTTCTGGGCCCTGAGGACCTGACCTTGGACTGCACCACCGCAGCATGGGTGGCAAGGCTGTCTGACAATCTAAAGAAGGATATTGCACAAGTGGTACTGGTGGGAACATAATTGCTGTTATCCTGAGAAAACATAGCAGGCCCATGGGGCCACTCCCACCCCCAATGGGACCGTGTCTCCATGTTCTAGTAATCTGTTGGAGGAAAGATTGATGGACTGCTGCGAGAGCCTGCATGACTCTTTTAAGCACAGAGATCCATACCATGATAACAATAGTCTGAAGTGGTATGGCAGTAAGGATAGATCGCTTAACCATTGTCTGAGCTTCTACTGCAGGAGTGAGATGTTGGGCGGTTTCTGTTTCTGCTGCACTTGATGCTGAAACAGCAGCCACCAGACACTACATTATGGCTGGGTCTACAATTCCTGCCCTGGAATTAGCCATCACTTTCACGCTGGAAAGAATGGTCTCCAACCTCTATGTGATGTTCAGTGCCTAATTTTAGCTGGACTTCTCCATACCCCTTGACAGTGATAGGAGAGGCTATGTGGCAATCTTGTCAATATACCAGGCATCTTAGTGTGCTGTTCATTGCTGTTCTCGGTCATCTACAGCAAAGCTTTTAGGTATTCATGCCCCTTGGGGAGCTGGTAGATTAGTTATCATTTACCCTGGCCTGATTACAGCCCACTCAAACCCAGTGACTCACCATATGCAGATCCCCACGACAAACTAGCCTCAAAAGTCCAAGCAGTGCCAGTATCTGAACTGGTGGTTGTAAGTGTCATCTCAAGTGAGGGTGCTTTTGCCTTGGAGGTCTGGTGCAGGTCTCCCACTTCCTCCTGTGGTTCTGTCGCTGACTAAACTATCTACAGCTTGCATATGCTCGAGAGTTCAAGTTTTTAGGTGTCCAGATCGCCAACAACCTGTCTTGGTCACCCCATGCCATATAGCAGAATGAGCTGAGGTGAGAATTGATAAGGGGTATAAGACAGGCACGTACCATTATCCTGAAGGATCTCAATAATGCCGGATGCTATGGGTCCTGTTGCAGCTGGGCCAAGGATGAACAGCACCATCTCCTCTATAGGACTCAGGGACAAAGGTGTGCCTGGATATTGATGAATCTCTGTTGCTCCCTTGTATTTCATGCCACCTTGTCCTGGATGAGAAGGAATTGAATGTCAGTAATTACATTGCACCAGTTTGGGTAACGTGTCAGCTGTAGCTGAATAGCTGGAAGTGTTTAGAGGTAGCAAGAAGTGGGGGTGAGGCTGACATTAATGTCTACACATTCACAATTGTCTACATCAATGGGGATGAAGTAGAAATGGTCGAGAGCTTCAAGTTTTAGGTGTCCAGATCACCAACAACCTGTTTTGTCACCCCATGCCAACACTATAGTTAAGAAAGCCCACCGACACCTCTACTTTCTCAGGAGACTGAGGAAATTTGGTATGTTCACTACGACTCTCACCAACCTTTACAGATGCACCATAGAAAGCATTCTTTCTGGTTGTATCACAGTTTGGTTTGGCTCCTGCTGTATCCAAGACCGCAAGAAACTACAAAGGATCATGAACAAAGCCCAGTCCGTCACTCAAACCAGCCTCCCACCCATTGACACTGTCTACACTTCCGGCTGCCTCGGAAAAGCAGCCAGCATAAGTAAGGACCCCACACATCGTGGACATACTCTCTTCCACCTTCTTCCGTAGTAAAAAAATACAGAAGTCTGAGAACACGTACCAACCGACTCAAGAACAGCTTCTTCCCTACTGCCATCAGACTTTTGAATGGACCTATCTCGCATTAAGTTAATCTTTCTCTACACTCTAGCTATGACTGTAACACTACATTCTGCACTCTCTCCTTTCCTTCCCTATGAACAATATGCTTTGTCTGTATAGTGCACAAGAAACAATACTTTTCACTGTATACCAATACATCTGACAATAATAAATCACATCAAATCAAATTATTGGAAGGAGTGTGAGGGTGAAGTAGAGCATCTGAATGTTTAAGGGTGAGTGCTAGAGACTGCTAATGGAAGAGTGACCATAGTGTGGTCATTGAGCAGGTGGAATTGGTGATGTAGAGGGTAGGAATTGTCATGTGAAGATGTATTAACTGAATTTGACTACCCATATGAAGTTATTAAACTTCTTTTGATAATGTTGCCAAGTCTTCGAGCCTGGACCTCTGACCTACTGCTCCCTTTGCTTTCCTTGAGGGTCCCTGGCTCCCTGAGGAAACATGGGGGGGTGGGGGGAAATGATCTTGAGCCTGCGTTTGCCGATGGTGCGAATGCCGGCAGGGGGGCCCAAGATATGGAAGTCTCAGATCGTGCCGGCGAGATCACGATCTTGGATCTTCCCAACCCCTTGTTGGCTGGAGTTGACGTCATCAAGTTCATGCGCGTAACAGGCATGAACCTGCTTTACATGAACCTGAATGTTTTTAATGTCATTAACCTGCCCCCTCGCCATATATTGACCATCCCGCCGTATACTGACACAGGTTCACCTAGACATGAATCTGTCATGGGGTCTCAACGGGGGCATAAATGTGAGCATAGCCCACAGGGGAGAGGGACATGTCAGGCAGTGGAGTGGTCTGACAATGCCCTCTCGCACTGCCCCTTGGCACAGATTGGCATTGCCGGGTTAGCATCATGCACATGCCAACGTGGCAGTGCCAACCTATGCCAAAGGGCAGGCCCCAATCGCACCCTCATGAGGGGGGCGAGGGGAGTTCATTCAGATTTAGTTTTGGGCTGTGAGTGCACGGAGGCGCAGGAGATACCAGACATGGCCGTGGGGGGCATCTCCAACTGTGCATGCGGGGAGGGGCAAAAAGGGGCCAATTATCAGTGGGTGGGGGGAGAAGAGGTTGGTGATCTGGGAGAAGGGGGGGAAGGGGCTGATGATCAGTGGTGGGAGAGAAGTTCTGACACCGATCAGAGGTGGGGAGGACAGCCCTTGAGACCTCCGTGGTGGGCTGAGGAGGAAGTGTACTCATGTTATGATTGGGGCGCCCTTTAAAGATGGCCCCCGATCTCAGTCCAGCCAGGTTTTTCTGATGAGCTGAGGCCTCAACCATCGCATGATAGTGCGAAACATGCCGCTTGATTTTTTTAGGCAGAGTGAGGTAAGATCTGGAGAGAAAACCAGTGTGTTTCTTTGAAAAACACTCTGCCACTCTTTGGTAAGATCCCCCACTGTATCTTTCTTTTTATTCATACCAATACCTCCAGAACTGCATTTGTGAACTGTGGAACCCTCTATCTGTCCAGGTATTCCAATTTCCTGCTCTCCAATTGCAACCTGATTTCATTCAGTGCAGCCTCCCTTTAAGAGGGACAGAGCATCTTTAGGAGCTGAAGGCCAGCTGGAATATATGCCAGCCTCTCAGGCTAGGTCTCTAATTTGCATGGGAACATGTCCAGGCAGATTTCTAATTGCGACCCTCATAAGCCAAAATCAGGCCTAGTTGAATTTTTCCCCTTATATCATAACTCCATAGCTAAATTGTAGTGTGCGAATGAAAGGGAATTTCTTTTAATTAATTTGGCCAGAGAGTGTGGATTGCCCACTGGAATGGTTGGAATTTAAGGTAGACCTCTGATCAACTTTGTTTTTTGCTTAATTTAAATTACAGCCAAATTCCTGTCGGATAGGGGAGCATGTGAACCTGCATGTCATCTCCTGGGGGCATCTGGATGAGTTTTGGGGTTTCAACTTATTAGGCCGAAAAAGCTAACTTGAGTTTTGTTGAGGGCATAGAAAATTCTGCATGACTATACTTGAGAAAGGTAATTGATCGTGGGGTAACAATTAATTTCTGCATTCGA
Organism: Mustelus asterias; assembly: GCF_964213995.1. Lineage (NCBI taxonomy): Eukaryota > Metazoa > Chordata > Chondrichthyes > Carcharhiniformes > Triakidae > Mustelus > Mustelus asterias. Next base: position 78,332,416 of record NC_135807.1, on the reverse strand, counting down.
TCTAATTTTCCCCTACATGAAGAAGAATTAAATTTTGTTTGATTTTTCGGCTGTCAAGTGCCTCCTTTGTCCCATAAGAGGAGCATAGCATTGCTCTAAATCTCTGGACTATTTACAGATAGATGCCTCTGATGCACCTGTAAGACACAGACTACCTGCGCTGATTATAATAATGTTCTTATTCCTGCGATTTAGGACGGACTTTATTTCACTGGCTATGAAGTTCTGGCCCACAAATAGCAGAGCAGGAGTTCCCAATTTTTTTTGTTTCTTTTTGAACATAATTTAATGAATTAGTAATGCAACAACATAGTTCCCAAATTTGTTGCATTACTAATTCATTAAATTATATTTGAAAAGGAACAAAAAAATGCCTTTTCAATGGCTCCTTGTCTTGTTTCATTTTGGCCATATGGGTTTATTACAGCCAACAGAAAATTGCTGGGGAGTTATAAAAGGTCTTCAAGTAGAACAGCGCGGTCGAGCAATTTGTTCGCTATTCTCACACGCATGTGACATAATCCGGCCTGCTGTGGAAACTAAGCATGCACAGCCATCAGTGCTATTAATATTTATAACTCTAAATGCTGTTCATTTGTTGAAGACCCTGCATGCAAGAACATGGCTCTCCCAGTCCTATTTAATCCAATTAATTTACCAATACATTTATCTTCACTGAGTTGAAAAGTATAGGATAAATAGCTGTAAGACTTTTAGATTTTTTTAAAATGCCATTAGAATGGAGAAAATATTAAATAAATATCAGAAACAGTTTTATGTCATGATTAACAAGTAAACATACCTCTACACCACTCTCCCTGGTTTCTTTACTGGAGTACCAAATTAATTCTGATGTATTTTAAGTCACATGCACAAGTTAGCATAATATTGAAAAAGGCGTTCTAATGTTTGTTAGAGGAGATCTAAAAAGACCAGTCAGGAGTTTTTAATGAACAGTTGAATATAACCTAAATGAAAGCCAGATGTTCTTTGTTAACTTTACTGGCTAGCCTTCCACTCCAAGAAAGGTAAGTGGTTCTTGCTTATTTTTCAATGTAAAAAGAGAAAGCAATGGATAAAAATAAAGGATCCTTAACTAATTATGTTCCCATCTATCTATTATCTTCCTTTCCTTCATTTTTGTTCAATTTGTAATGTACTGTTTCAGAACAAACGAAGTAACATTCTTTGAGTATTCACAAAGTTGTTCTGTACAGCAGACTAGTTGATATAAATTATGTCAACATTAAAACACAAATCTGAAGGAAATCAATTGTAGCAATAATTTTAAATTCTAAAATTATTAGTGTCCAGGATGCCTGGTTGGGATTTAGTATCTATCCTGCATCAAGACTGTATTCACTTTTGAGTAGTTGGAACTTCTTTTCATGGTGTAATTGGAAATAATTTTCTTAAATTGCAAAATCACATTTTTAAATTGCTTCCACACTACTTTCAAAGGGTGCTTTTTAGCACATTCCAGCTGTATGTTCTTCACATTAATCTAACTCAAAATCAATAAAACATTTGTGGAAAAAGTTTAGGTTTTTACGATAGCAAACCTTGGTTTCATTTATTTTATTGATTCTTAGCACACATGAGCAATACCATTAATAATACTGGGTTTTTACCAGTTACATGACAAAAAGTCACAAGCGCCTGCAAACATAAATTGATCTGATTTATGTGCGAATGAGGAGACATAGGGCCCAATTTTACCATTTTCATTCTAAGTGTTGAATCTGGGTGCAATTCAGATCTGACTTGGAAATCTGTTCTCAGGCGCCCCCATACGCACTTAGCCTGGAAAAAAAATCACAAGTCTGAATCGTGCTGTGGGCAGGGCTTATCGCATCAGAAACGCTGCAGCTCCGATTGGAGCTTTGAACTGCTCATGCGCAGTCAGAAAAACAATTTGAAGAACGTGCCCCTGTCACATCGCTCCCGGGCCGCAAAGAACAGATGAAGCGGCCCGGGAGTGAAAAGCAGGAGCAATGGTCTCCACAGACATAACCCCACCCCCACAACGTAAGTGTCCCCTTTATCCACCCACCAGCCTCGCTACCCAGACCGATTGAGACTCTCTGCCCCCCTTCCCCCTCCCACTGATCACCCGCAGAGTGGCAGCAGACCCCCCTTCCCCCCACCAGAGAGTGATCGGGCCTCCGCCCCCCGCTCCCCCACCAGAGAATGATTGGGCCTCCCTCCCCCTCTCACCAGAGAATGATCTGGCCTCTGCCCCCCGCTGCCAACCCCCCCCCCCCCCGCCGCCCCCCCCCCCCGCCCCCAGGGAACGATCTGGCCTCCCTCCTCCTCCCCCCCCCAACTCCCAAACAGAGATACATCTGGCCCGCCTCCTCCTCCCTCCCCCCTCATCAGAGAATGATCTGGCCTCCCTCCCCCCCCCCCACCCCCCACCAGAGAACAATCTCGCCTTCCTCCTTCTCCCCCCCTCACTAGAGATACATCTGACCCACCTCCTCCTCCCTCCCCCCTTCACCAGAGAATGATCTGGCCTCCCTCCCCCCCACCAGAGAACCATCCCCCCTCCCCTCCCTCCCCCCAACCAAATAATGATCTGGCCTCCCTCCTTCCTCCACCCCCCCCCCCCACCCCCACCAGAGATACATCTGACCTGCTTCCTCCTCCCTCCCCCCCCTCACCAAAGAATAATCTGGCATCCCTCCCCCCCTCACCAGAGAACGATCGGGCCTCCCTCCCACCAGAGAATGATCTGACCTTCCTCCGTCCTCCCCCCCCCCCCGCCCACCAGAGATACATCTGACCTGCCTCCTCCTCCCTCCCCCTCACCAGAGAATTACCTGGCCCCCCTCCATCGCCCCCCCCCCCCCCCCCCCCGCCACCAGAGAATGATCAGGCCTCCCTACCCCACTCCACCAGAGAATGATCTGGCTTCCCTCCTCCCGCCACCACCCCCCCACACCGTGGGAAGGAGGCGCATCAGAGATACATCTGACCCGCCTCCTCCTCACTCCCCTCCCTCACCAGAGAATGATCTGACTCGCCTCCCTCCATCCCCCTCCACCACTGATTTGAGTAGAGAGCCCTTGAAAGCTCCGAACTTACCTCTTCAGAAGCTGGAGCGCCCAAAATAGACCTTTGCTGAGCATGCCTGCTTCGCGCCAAATCTGGAAGCGCGAACGCGATGGTAAAGGGGGAAATGCTGGTAAAGTTGGGCGGGCACCCCATTAATTCAATTGAAATGCATGCAAATGTTTTGGGCACAATTCGGATCGCGGCCATTTTTGGGCCTTGGTAAATTGGGCATCTGCGTGGACACGGGCACGGATCGCATTAATGGCCTCACGCCCCATTTTACTAAGTTTTTGCACCCGAAAATGGACGTGACACAATGGTAAAATCGGGCCCATTGTGTAATAAGTCTGCAGAGGCAGAAATCTCTTGACCAAAATACCTTTATTTACAACTCTTAACAGCAGTACACAGAGTGCTAGCAATTAGCAGTCTATCTCCAGGGATGAGAGATAAACTGACACTCCCGGTTAAGTACAAGGCAAAGACTCCCTGATTGGCCCATCAATTGGATCCTTAATCAGAGATTTCATACTCCAATAGGCCAACCTCAATGGCCTGATTGAAGTCATTGCACTCCTCCCCCCACAAAGTCCAAGGGATCCCCATGGTTGGCGTGCCTCACGGGTCTCTTCCTCCATTTCAGCACCAGGTCCGGATCTTCCAATTCTGTATCCGACGTAGGAGAGGATGTATCTACTCGGCACCCATCTCTTCCGTCGAGAGTGCCGGAGGGCCGGTTTGTCTTCTCCCTCCAGCGGTAGGGGAACAGCCATGGCTTCATCCACCATGTCCATCTCGCAGTCCAAGATTCTCACCAGGGATGCGGAAGAGGCGAGGCTGGCCCGTCAGGGAAGACTGTCCTCGGTCCTTGGCCCGTTGAGCTGAATTGGCTCTGGGACGGGTGACGAATTCGAGGCCCGTACCTGGTCTAGGTGCTTTCTTAAGATGGCCTCTCCCACACGTACCCGGTAGGATACAGGTCCTGTCCTGGACTCAACCATTCCCGCTATCCATGTGGGACCATTTGTGAAGTTCCTCACCCAGACTTTTTCACCCAGCATCGCAGCACCTCTCCTGGCGACTGTTGTCGTGGTCCTGCAATGGGCCTCTTGGTGCTTTTCCATCTTCCCTCCCAGATTTGGGAATAGCAGGCTCAGCCTGGTGAGGAGTCATCTGCCCATGAGTAGTTCCACCGGTGCTATTCCCCTGGTAGTGAATGGGGTTGTCCTGTAATCAAACAACCAGCGGGAGAGTCAGGTGTCTATTGACACCATTGGTTGTTTCTTTAACCCGCCTTTTAAAGTCTGGACAGCTCTCTCCGCGAGCCCATTCGACGCTGGATGATACGGTACTGTCCTGATGTGTCGAATCCCATTCGACTTCATGAATTGGTGAATTCTTGGCTGGTGAAAGCCAACCCATTGTCCGAGACTAACACCTCTGGAATTCCGTTTGAGGAAAATGAAGCAGGCAGCTTCTCAACGGTTGTCGTTGTGTTTGCCGAATTCACCTTGTAGACATCCAATCATTTTCAGTGAGCTTCTACTATTATCAAGAACATGGAACCCATAAATGGGCCTGCAAAATCGACATGCAATTGCGTCCATGGTCTATCTGGTCATTCCCATGGGTGCAGCGGAGCTGCCGGTGGCACCTTCTGCCCTTGTTGGCATTCCTAGCACCAACCTACCAATGCCTATATATCTGCACTCAAGCCCGGCCACCAGACATAGCTCCTGGCCAGTATCTTCATCTTGGACACTCCTGGGTGCCCAAGATGTAATTTGGCCAGTATGGCCCGATGGCCCTGACCTGCGACTATGACCCGTGCTCCCCATAGCAGTACCCCATCTTCTATGGTGACTTGCTCTCTTCTGCTCCAATAGGGGTAGAATTGTGGTTGGACTGGTCTTTCTATTTCCCTTGTTTGTACCAGGTGTTTTACTTTTGCTAGCACCGGGTTCTTTTGCGTCCACAGGCATATGTTGTTTCTTCTATTCTGGGTACCAATGGTGGGGTGTCCGGTAATGGTAGCCTACTAAGGGCATCGGCATTTTCCACCCGTGTTCCTGTCCGGTGCTCCAATTGATACTAGTATGCTGCCAGTAATAGTGACCAGCGCTGGATCCAGGCTGATGCTATTAGTGGCACCGCTTTGTCCTCTTTGAGCAAACCCAGCAACGGTTTGTGATCAGTGATGATTGTGAATTTCCACCCATATAGCTACTGGTGGAATTTCTTTACTGCAAAAATTATGGTCAATCCTTCTTTTTCGATCTGGGCATACTTCCGTTCCGCTATTGCTAGGGTCCTGGTGACCTATGCTATAGGTCATTCCTCTCCGTTTTGCCATCTATGTGCCCGAACTGCACCAACGCCGTATGGAGACGCGTCGCAAGTGAGCACCAATTCTTTCCTGGGGTCATAATGCGCTAAAACATTTGCTGAGGAGAGCTGTTGTTTGATTTTCTGAAAGGCCCAGTCTTGGCAGGCAGCCCATTCCCAGGCTTGCCCCTTTTTTAGTAGCTGATGTAGGTGATCCAAGATGGAGGCCCTGTTTTGTATGAATTTCCCATAATACGTCACCAGCCCTAGAAACGACCGTAACTCCTGGATTGTGGTGGGGGCTGCGGCATCTTTGATTGCCCGCACCCAAACCTCCAGGGGATGTCGGCCTGACTTATTGACTTTGTAACCCAGATAGGTTACTTGCAGTACTAAGAAAACACATTTCTCCCTCTTTAAGTGCATATCCACTGCTGAAAACCTTCTAAGGATTTTCTCCAGGTTCTGCAGGTGTTCTGCCCTCATTTTCCCAGTGATGAGGACATCGTCCAGGTAAACGGCGACCTGTGGCAACCCTTATAGTATGCTCTCTATCGTTCTCTGAAATATCGCACAGGCTGACGATACCCCAGAGGGTAATCTTGTATACTGAAAAAGGCCCTTCAGTGTGTTGATCGTGGAAATCTTTTGTGAATCTTCGTCCAGCTTCAGCTGTAGATATGCATATCTCGTTTAGAGAATAAGAGTTCTCCTGCCAGTTTTGTGATAGAGATCCTCAATCCGGAGAATTGGGAATTTATCAAGTTGTGAGTAGCGATTTATTGTCTGTTTAAAATCTCCATAAAGACGAAGCTAACTGTCTGGCTTTAGAATAGGTACCACGGATGCCGCCCATTCTGCAAACTGGACCGGTTTTATTATGCCTTTGCACTCCAATCTTTTGATTTCCGTATCCATCTTTTCCCTTAATGCGAGGGGTACCGGCCAGGCCTTGCAAAATTTCAGGACCGCCTCCAGATCGACATGTAGTGTTACTTTTACTCCTTTAATTGTTCCTCGCCCTTCTTAAAAAGCCTCCAGGTATTGGAGCAGGACTTCGCTCAGGCAACCATTTTCTAACTGAAAAATGTTTACCCAGTCTAGTTGGATTTCCTTCAGCTAATTTCGTCCTAATAGGCCCAGTCCCGAACCTTCCACTATCATCAATGGTAGCCTAACAAGTTGCTTTCCATAAGCAACAGGCATATGGGTTTTGCCAATGCTCTCAGTGGTTCTCCTGTACAAATCCTCAGTCTTGCCGGAGTCTCGGTTAGGGATAAGGATTAGAGTCCAGTGCGAATTTTGTTGAACATTGTTTCCCCTACCATGGATACGGCTGTGTCTGTGTCGACCTCCATTAATATTCAGTCTTACAGATAATTTAATAAGTTCCGATTTGGTCATTGCTATGCAAAGTAGTTGTTCCTCGTCGGAGGTAGGTAGAGGTTCCAAGGTGTGCATTCTCCTGTACCCCGGCCTACGCGTCGTTTTCTGAAATGTCAGTTTAGGAACTTTGCTTTTCTTCTCCGGCTCCGGATACTGGCAATAGTGGCAATATCTTGCCGGGCGGGATTCTGAGGGGGCTGCTGTCTGTCTAGTCCTAATTTGCCTTGTTTAGGAGCGGTTCTGTGGACAGTCCTGAGCTCCCTTGTATCCGAATCTTTCCTGAGGGTGGCTAAATAGTTGCCTAACCTGCAGTGGTGGTCCCTTAAATCAGTTGCACTGGGGTGGGCGTCTACCTTCATCGGAATTATCTGTAACTCATGCTCCGCTCGTCGCTTTTTCCAAGCACAAAGCCAGCTGTAATGCTTGTTTGCAGTCCAGCTGGGCCTCCGCCAACAGGCGTTTTTGTGTGGTCAAATTATTGATTCCGCACACCAATCGGTCTCCCTGATTGGATCAATTGGATCCTTAATCAGGGAGTTCATACTCCAATAGGCCAATCTCAATGGCCTGACTGAAGTCATTGCGCATTGTTTGCTCTGTTCACTGTAGGATAAAAATTTCAAGTTAACTGAAACTTTGGGTTCGGATTCACTTTCAGAGGTTTCTGGCAAATGTTAAAGCAAAGACGCACAAAAACGAATGGTGCTAATTCTTATCCATTCTAGCTATCGCAGGTGAAACTATTCTAAAACATTATGGTGGGGATTTTCAGGTCCTGCCTGTCGATAGACTGGAAATTCCCACGTAAAGTCAGTGGACCTTTGTCTGGTCCATCAAAGTTTCCTTCCTACCCATGATGATTCCCACCATAGGCGAGACTGCAAAATCCCAGCCTATAAAGAATTTTGTTGTAGGAAGGAACATGGGTAATAACTGATCACATTTTTACATATAATGTAGATAGACTGAAGGATCGCCACTATCAGATGTGTTTTTCTTCCTTCTCTCATTTTACTTGGGATTGTCACAATGATGATAGATCACCCTTCTCCAGCACCTCCTGTCAGTCACTGATATGTATTTCTTTTCATTCTTATTGGCTCACTGAGCTCTGCTGTACTAATATATTCATGTATTCACCGGAAATGACATCATATGTCCTTGGTGTGGGAAATGGGCAGAGAAGAGGTAGCCATGTAAGAGAACACACATCTGCAAATAAGGCTCTTTTTTTAACCCTCTGTTCTCCCTAGCATCATTTTCCAATATACAGAATAAAAACTGGCGATGAGGATAATGAATGGCACTTGCTAGCCACCAGGGAAGATTAATTTACAGAGGAAAAAGTCAGGAACAGAAAAGTTAGAAAAGAAGCCTTTCCCATGTACTCCAGACCTGATGGGCTAGATGGATGTGAGTGATGTTAACTGCAGCAGTTATAGACCTAAGTGTGCTAAAAAAGAGGCTAAAATTTGGGGTTTTACCTTGTATGAAAGAAAATTCAAGGTAGCTACTGGAAATGCATTGTGAAGAACGCATATGGGAAATGTCAATTAGTAAGAAAAATGATGGGAGTTTGTGGCATAGTGGGGATTCCTTTGATGAAAATGTGGAGCGATGGAGCTCCTATACGGAGTGTTTTTACAACTTTGTGGAGGGAAACAAAATAGCTGAAGATATTAAGATGCCCAGTTTCCTGAACATGATGGGGGGAAATGTTTTGGGGTGGTATAGTGGTTAGCACTGCCGCCTCACAGCGCCAGGGATGCAGGTTTGATTCCTGGCTTGGGTCACTGTCTGTGTGGAGTTTGCACATTCTCCCCGTGACTGCGTGGGTTTCCTCCGGGTGCTCCGATTTCCTCCCAGACCAAAGATGTGCGGGTTACGTTGATTGACCATGCTAAATTGCCCATTTGTGTCAGGGGGATTAGTAAGGTAAATAAGTAGGGTCATGGAGATAGAGCCTGGGTGGGATTGTGGTCAGTGTAGACTTGATGGGCCGAATGGCCTCCTTCTGCACTGTAGGGATTCTATGATTTATGATTAATATTTTGTAAGCACATTTTTCGCCAAACCCTTTGGTGATTGCGGAGCGCTTCAGATTCCACAAAAGAAACCAAGAGGGGGAGTAAATTGTGCAATTCGTGGCTGTGCCTTCAAGACTTGCAGAATATTGTGAGTTTGAACATGCGCTGAATGACACTATTTGGGACAAATAGTAAAGCTGTTATATATTTAAATAGTGGCATGATTACTTTAAGAGCTAGTTATATGATTTGATGTTGATGTCATTAGGGTGTTTCACAGGCTGCTGTTTCAGTTTCATTTTGTACTCTGTAGAGGCAAGAACTCTGAGAATAAATCTATTGTTGTCAGTTTGAATCGCTATGTGAAAAACAAATCTTTCTCTGTTTGTTTAAAACCCATAACCTCTAATAACTTTAGGACATTACAAAAAGAAAATTGGTGATGAGTTGCGATTTAGTTTCATCAACAATTTTTGTAAAAATCCTAAGTAGAAGTAAAATATTTATGGGTCCTCACACTTTGAATATTAGAAGGTTGCAGAAAATCAACAACAGGATTAAAGGTTGAAGTTCCAGTGCAGGAAGAGCAAGTAAAAAAAAGGTTTAAAAAAAAGGTGGAAGCTCTCTGTGTGGTTTTAAAAGAGAGTTTGTTCCGATCAGTGGAAGGTGAGATTCTAGACAGTATCTGGCATATTTAAAAAGAAGGGATGCTTTGCTGTATGGCTGAGATTATTTGAAAAAAACATTAAGTCAATGATCTCCAGGGTAAAAAAGGAATACTGGGAAGACAGTAAAACCAAATACTGAGCAGTCTCGAGTTGACGGTGTCTGAAAGAAAAATAGTGGGTCAATTAGGTGCCATAAGTCTTTTCAATTAAGAAAATGAATCATGGAGTTCCTTTGTAGAGCATTTTCAGTACTTTGTACAAGTGAATAATACTGCAAAAGAATTGGTTGTTCCAGTTTTTCTCAGTGCAATAGAAAGTAAACCTTTAATTTGTTCCGGAACTTGGTTCATCCAGCAAAGCCAGGAACCAAAACTTACGATGACTTGACAAAGATTGTTGAAGAGCATTACTCTCCAAAGACACTGATCATCGTGGAACAGTTCAGGTTCCATTGTAGGAGCCTGGTGGAAGACAAAAACGTTTCTCAGTTTGTAGCAATGTTAAAAAGGCAAGCATAACATTGTGAGTTCAGTGAGTCATTAGAAGATACTCTTAGAGATCATCTAGTTAGTGGTCTCCAAAATGAGTCTATCCAAAGAAGATTGCTTACTGAAGATGCTATGATTCAAAGGCAACAGTAGTAATTGTAGTGTCGATGGAACTGGCTGCTAAAGAGGATTCACAATTTTGTGCAGGAATGAAGATCCACAAGTTGGAAACTGCCCATAAGAAGTCAAAACAGCAACAAGCATGTCATAGATGTGCCAAAGTAGGCCATTCAGTGAGTGAATGCTGGAGAAAGGATAGTCAATGCAAGAATTGTGGCAAAATGGATCATATTGCAAAAGTTTGTTGAGCTAGACTTGCTTCCCCAAGAAAAATATTCAGAAGAAGATTCTGAGTACATTCACTGAGAAGAATAAGTTGCATTCTACAAAAATAATTTACAGCATGGAAGGAAAGGATACAACTGTGAAGAAGGGAATGTCGAGACAGGGTGAATCACATAGATTCTGGCTGATTCCGAAGATAAATGGACAACCTATTAGGATGGAGGTTGATATTGGTACTGCTGTATCATTAATTCCTGAGACTACTTACCAACAAAAGCTGAAGCATCTACCTTTCAAAACAGCTGATGTGATTTTAAGGACATATACAGAAGAGATCATGTCATTAAAAGGTATATTATGTACAGCTGAGTGGACAAACGGCAAAGTTGTCTCTCTATGTGGTCCGTGGTAATTTATCAGCTCTATTTTGGATATTGTGATGTTAGTGTACCTTTAAGAAGGGTTTTTTTTAAATCATGTACTCTGCAGTTGTAAGCAAACTTTTTCAGTTTCTTTTTCTCATTGTTGCTGGGTTGTCTACAAGAGACTTTTCATTACTGCTTAAATGGGGGTTTGTTTATGTTTGCTCTGGGATTGGTTTTATGGCCCTGCATTGTTAGGAGGAAGGTCATGGGTTCTGGTCAGGTTTTTTTTCACTTCCTAGGGAATTCAAGGTTTAATTTTCTGTTTTTGGCTGGCAGCAGTGTTTTAATTTAGAAGGAAGTGGACATCAGACTGAAAGAAGTCTCTCTCTCTCCCTGGTTTTGGGAAATTCGGCTATTTAGCTGAAATTCTTCCTGGAGTAGAAAATCTGCTGTTGCTGGCTTGGCCAGAGAGTCTCTCTGGTCTGGGAAGCTGTTCTGATTTCAAACTGTTCTATTTCTTTTCAAGAGGACTGCAGCATTCATCCAAAGGACTCAATTCTAATATTGTGTGAGCAGCAGACTTTTGGATAAAGGAAGCTTGGTTTTGATTGGAACACCTTAGAGATATTTGTTAAAGGTTATACATTATTGTGGTTGTTTTGTTTTTGTTTGTAATTGTTAAAAGCTGTTGCTAATTTATTTCCATACATGTTACCTATTTTTGTAACTAAATTTTGTATGATAAAAGCTCCCTACTGTGTCATTTGAATCACACCTGAAGTGAAACATCTCATGCTTATCCTAGCCAAATTCAAGAGGCAAAACTTATGTTCCAGGTGGGTTCCATAAAACACTTTGGAATTTCTAACCTGAACCATAACAAAAACCAAAACAGACCTACCAGCATCATCTAGATAAATATAAGAGTGAATTTGAAGATACACTTCTTGTGAGACAAGTTGAGGTCCATTGTCACTTAACAGTTGTTCAAGGAATCCAAAACGTCGAAATACTTCTTCTAGCTTCTCGATAGCCTTCTCCGATGAAGTAGACCTCTGGTCATTTAGTGTGATCATCGGCCATTTCCAAGAACTTATGTCCTTTAAAAAGTCCTGCAAAATCCACATACACTTGGCTCAATGAAGAGAGGTCAAATGAAACTTAAGGTGAAGCCTAATAGTCAACCAAAAAGTCTCAAAGCAAGAGCAGTGGCATTTGTGATTTGACCCAAGGTTGAAGAAGAATTAATATGACTTGTTAATACTGGTGTGTTAGAGTCGGTTACAATGAGTGACCCTGCCAGCCTTGGCACTGCTGCATCCATGGGAATGGCGTGGAGAGGCTTGGCAACGAGTGCATGTGGATTTTGCAGGACCTTTTGAAGGACATAAGTTCTTGGTAATGGTTGATGATCACACTAAGTGACCAGAGATCTATTTCATTGCAGAAGGCTTTCGAGAAGCTAGAAAAATATTTAGACATTTTGGATTCCTTGAACAACTGGTAAGTGACAATGAACCTCAATTTGTCTCACAAGAATATGAAAGATTCTTACAAGAGAATGGTATTCAACATATTTGGTCCACCACATATCACCCTGCTGAAATTGGAACCTACTGAGAATCCAAATTCAACCATACAGAGTCCTGACCTGAACATTCCTGCAATCCCAATACCATCAGACACTGTTGAGGAAAGCAACATCTCATCTACCAATCAGACACAGAGACAACCTCTTGCGCCTACGTCAACAACGGTGAAACCAACCACCAGTGATGTTAGTGAAATGATGAAAATGCCAGAGGTTACCACCAGTGTAAAGAAGAAGGTGCCAGAGGTTCAACTCTTTCGAGAACGATAACCTCCAGACCGAATGACTTATTAATTGACTGACTTATTGATTATTGTTCATGTTGAAATTGTTTTGAACTTGTTAGAAACATTCATTTGAAGGGGAGAGGAAATATTATGTATTTGTATTAATTCCTTTTGGCTCACTGAGCTCTGCTGTATTAATGTATTCATAAGTGATGTCATAAATCCCAAGTGTGGGAAACAGTCAGAGAAGAAGCAGCCACGTAAGAGAACACACACTGCAAATAAAGCTCTGTTGTTTATAACCCTCTGTGCTCCTTAGAATCATTCTCCAATGTATAACAGTCACCTATTCATCTTCCAATTCCATTGTGTTTAAGTCTTTCGCCACCACATCTTTCCTACTGCTCTTAGGACTTCCTGTTCTTCTTCCTGGCAGTCCCATCTCCATTGCTGACCTCACCACATTTCCTCTCTCCCTCTGCAACAGTTGACTGCACCATTTCAATCTCTTTTGGTTTTTTCTTCGATCTCCCAAAATGTTCACTGACCCCCAATCTGCTTGTTCCTGATTTTGTCCTTTCTCATTACTCCACACATCCATCTCATCATCCACCTCTCATTAGTATCAATTCATCATTCCTTTCCTCTTGATGTTGCCCAAGTTACTACACTATATAACATGGTCTCACAAACTTTTGGAGCATGGACTATGACAGTGTCCTGAAGCTGCAATTTGCTATGCTAAATTAACATGTCTTTTATTGGCACGTACAACAGCATAGCTAATAACAATCAAATTTCTCCAATAGATTTCCAGCTACCTTTATTGTTTTGCTGGAAGTACTTTTTAAAATCAGAAGTTCTTACACAATTAGCGCAATGACTTCAGCCACAAATTAGAGCTAATTATTGCCTGCGGTGGAGATAGATATGCATTCAAGTTTGATTTTCCAAATGGCATATATAATAGAACATAATGTTCCTATACAAGTGGTTGCAATAGTTTGTTTTCGAAGAAAAAGGCAACAAAAACCAAGGACCAAGATTTTTTTTCCACGTTAGTTCACCACTGGAGTGCGCTGGACTGTAGTTCTACAGTGTGACCCTGACGTGACTTCATTGTATTTCCCTTGGCTAAATGCTCAGTGCAGGCTCGCTGTACTCCGAGGCTCTACTATGGGATTCCTACCTCTGCAAAGGAAGCAAAAATGCTGTTCCATGTTGCATTAAAATGGGTTGAGAAGCCTGGGGCAGCCATTGGGACAGCCATTTTTTCTGAGCAAAGGTTTCCAGCACTGCGATATTTCAGTTAATATTTCAATGCCTCACGGTACAGTTCCCCTAATTCACTGACACTTCAGTTGAAGTATCCTTGGTGGAAATTGGGTAATTCTGACATTGAGGGAAGGAGATCCATGATGGGCATGGTGTTGGCCCAATGGAAGGAGATGTCCTCGATAGTATTATTTCTAGCACTCCTGCATAGCCACTAATGACGGAAGACATTTACTTTAGTGTCAGCTGTGGCTCGGTTGGTAGCATTTAGCCTCTGAATTACAAGATTCTCTGTTTGAATCTCACTCCAAAGCTTGAGTATTGTTTTCTAGATGTCGATCACAAGCATTATAAGAAAGAATGGGGCTCTGTGTGTGGGAACTCTTGGAATTGGGAGTGCTGCTCTTTTCTCTGTTGCTGTCCTTTCAAAGAGCAGATGAAGCACTGTCCCTTACAAGGGCTCATGGAATCTCCAATGAGAGTCTTAGCATATTGGTAGTGTTGTTGAGATAGTTGGAGAGAGGAAGAGCACTTACAAAAGGTTCAGGGAGCTAGGTAATGTTAGAGATCTTGAAGAGTATACGGCTAATAGGAAGGATCTTAAGAAGGAAATTAGGAGAGCCAGAAGGGGTCATGAGAAGGCCTTGGCAGGCAGGATTAAGGAAAACCCCAAGGCATTCTACAAGTATGTGAAGAGCAAGAGGATAAGACGTGAAAAAATAGGACCTATCAAGTGTGACGGTGGGAAAGTTTGTATGGAACCGGAAGAAATAGCAGAGGTACTTAATGAATACTTTACTTCAGTATTCACTATGGAAAAGGATCTTGGTGGTTGCAGTGCAGACTTGCAGCGGACTGAAAAACTTGAGCATGTAGATATTAAGAAAGAGGATGTGTTGGAGCTTTTGAAAAGCATCAAGTTAGATAAGTCACCAGGACTGGATGAGATGTACCCCAGGCTATTGTGGGAGGTGAGGGAGGAGATTGCTGAGCCTCTGGCGATGATCTTTGCATCATCAATGGAGACGGGAGAGGTTCCGGAGGATTGGAGAATTGCGGATGTTGTTCCTTTATTCAGGAAAGGGAGTAGAGATAGCCCTGGAAATTATAGACCAGTGAGTCTAACCTCAGTGGTTGGTAAGTTGATGGAGAAGATCCTGAGTGGCAGGATTTATGAACATTTGGAGAGGTATAATATGATTAAGAATAGTCAGCATGGCTTTGTCCGAGGCAGATCATGCCTTACGAGCCTGATTTAATTTTTTGAGGATGTGACTAAACACATTGATGAAGGAAGAGCAGTAGATGTAGTATATATGGACTTCAGCAAGGCATTTGATAAGGTGCCCCATGCAAGGCTTATTGGGAAAGTGAGGGGGCATGGGATCCAAGGGGACATTGCTTTGTGGATCCAGAACTGGCTTGCCCACAGAAAGCAAAGAGTGGTTATAGATGGGTCATATTCTGCATGGAGGTCGGTCACCAGTGGAGTGCCCCAGGGATCTGTTCTGGGACCCTTACTCTTTGTGATTTTTATAAATGACCTGGATGAGGAAGTGGAGGGATGGGTTGGTAAGTTTGCTGATGACACAATGGTTGGAGGTGTTGTGGATAGTGTGGAGGGATGTCAGAAGTTGCAGCGAGACATTGATAGGATGCAAGACTGGGCAGAGAAGTGGCAGATGGAGTTCAACCCAGATAAGTGTGAGGTGGTTCATTTTGGCAGGTCAAATAGGATGGCGGAATATAATATTAATGGTAGGACTCTTGGCAGAGTGGAAGATCAGAAGGATCTTGGGGTCCAAGTTCATAGGATGCTCAAAGCAGCTGTGCAGGTTGAGGCTGTGGTTAAGAAGGCGTATGGTGCACTGGCCTTCATCAATCGAGGAATTGAGTTTAGGAGTCGTGAGATAATGTTGCAGCTATATAAGACCCTGGTCAGACCACACTTGGAGTACTGTGCTCAGTTCTGGTCGCCTCATTACAGGAAGGATGTGGAAGCCATAGAAAGGGTGCAGAGGAGATTTACAAGGATGTTGCCTGGGTTGGGGAGCATGCCTTATGAGGATAGGTTGAGTGAGCTTGGCCTTTTCTCCTTGAGAGACAAAGGATGAGGGGTGACCTGATAGAGGTGTATAAGATGTTGAGAAGTATTGATTGAGTGGATAGTCAGAGGCTTTTTCCCAGGGCTGAAATGGTTGCCACAAGAGGACATAAAGTGCTGGGGAGTAGGTACAGAGGAGATGTCAGGGGTAAGTTTTTCACTCAGAGGGTGGTGGGTGCGTGGAATGGGCTGCCAGCAACGGTGGTGGAGGCGGATTCGATAGGATCGTTCAAGAGACTTTTAGATAAGTACATGGAATTTAGTAAGATAGAGGGTTATAGGTAAGCCTAGTAATCGTTAAGGTAGGGACATGTTCGGCACAACTTTGTGGGCTGAAGGGCCTGTATTGTGTTGTAGTTTTTCTGTTTCTATATTTCTATGTATCTTACTTATGTATATCAGTGCTATTTGCTCCAACCACTCTACCTGGCTGCAAGTTCCATATTTTCACCATTCTCAGTGTGAAGAAATATATTCTCAATTAGTTCTTTGATCAGTTAGTAACTATCTTATTTTGGACTCACCCACATGTATAAATAATTTATCCACATATGCTTATCAAACATCTTAATATTTTAAATTTCTTATCTGGCAAGAGTTTCATTAAGATTGTTAAAGGTACAATGTCCAATAGTAAATGGACTATGCTGGAATTCCCCAGACAAAAGGGAGAAGACTCACTTTCTTCTTTCCATTGCAGTCCCCCTTGGATCTTAACACAAAAGGGAGATTGTGCAGTGGCTACAAATAAGTCAAGCCAAACTGCTCACAGGAGGAAGATGAGGAGGAGTGACAGAAAGGCACATAGCAAGAGGGTTTATCCAACTCGGGCTTTCTCAGAACCAGGAACAGTGTGCACAAAACCTGCAAAACAAAACCTGCAGCTTCAGAGCCATGTGTGGATGGCTCTGTCAATAGCCGTGAAGAAGAATTTGCCATTAATTTCTTTGCATTGGCTGGAACAGGTGGCATCTGTTCAACATCTCTCAATTTCCCATCCATTACTGCATCAAAGGTGATAGAAATGACATCCCAAGAGAGGTGCCTCAGTGCATTCTTTCACATCCTTTTCAGGATAGCAGCTTCTCCATAGTGCAAGGTGTTATCCATATGTACACATGGTTTTTCAGATGCTGCATCTCCATGCAGAGATTTACAAGAACCATAAAAGTTAGGATCGTTTAACTCACTTAAAGTGCAGTTGATATGTGACAACACTCAGCACATCATAATGGTGAATGTCCAGTATCCTGGCAGCAATCATGATGTATTCATTCTGAAATAGGCTGCAGTTCCAGATCCTGTCAGCTACTATGTCAAACTAGAGGGTGGCTGCTGGATGAAAAGGGATAGCCACTTTATAGCTCACTGATGATTGCCATCCACAACCTAATTACATGTAACTAGCTTGTGTGCAATGAGAGCCATGCTGCCACAAGAAACATCATTGAGCAGAAGCCTGGAATCCTGAAGCAAAGTTTCCATTGTGTTGGCCACCCTGGAGGAGCCCTCCAGGACTCACTGGAGCAGGTGACCCATTTCATAAATGGTTTGTTGCATCCTCCAAAACCTGCTCATCATGAATGTACAATCTTCCTACCACAGTTTTGGTGACTATCTCAGGAGGAGAAGAAGGAAGGGGAAGAATAGAAGGATGAGGAGGAAGGGAGGAGGCAGTTGGCACATCTATATTGCAGACTGACCATGCATAAGCACATCATTTGTCTCCAGTTCCAATTAATGCAACCCTAACCGCAGTATACATCAGTACTACATCTTCCCATCCTCAATTATGAAACATCGCGGTGTCTTCTTTGCCACATTCCCTTGAAATAAAACTACAAAACAGTCATTCCGTACCACCTTGATCCAACAAAACATGGAATATTTCATTCAAAACTTAACTAATCTTCCTCATGCATTCTCTTGCTAATGCCTTTGCCTGACTGGAGGAAGGCTGCTGACTTTCAATGCAGAAACTCCAAATAGCCTTGCAGGATGTGCTGAAGTGGTTCTGGGTCTAGAAGACATGGCTTCAGATTGCAGCATCTCAGAATGGCAGTCGAAGTCTGGGCTGGCTTGTAGAAAGGCAACCAAGTGCACTGGCATTTTGGAAGGACAAATGCTGTCACCCTGAAAGAAAACAGCATGTTTATGTAGTACAGACCTGAATCAACGTTCTAGTAGTTGTCAAAACTGGAGTGAGTATTCTTGAATTGATAATACTGCACAGGGACTGCCATGTTAAGCAGCTTGGTGAAGTCATTCTGGTACCACCATGCCAGGGGCATGACAGAACTTGGAAGATGAACTTGAGGTTTGGCACAGCCAGAAGTGGAATATTAGAATATTAGAAACTTCTGGATTACCTGCCAGCAATTGGGATGAGAAGTGGCCCTGATGTTAACTTTGGAAGCCATTGGGAGCAGGGGTGTGATATTGCATGGGAAACCCAGAATTACAGTCAACACATCTGTCAGGAATATTTTAACACAAGCATCTCATTATCAATTTAGTTCCAGTTTAGTCGTCAGCTGCAAGTGTGGTGCAGCCCCACATGATGCAATATCAACTCCAGTATTTAAAGGGCAAAACCAAAGATGGAATTTGCAGTAATTGTGAGTTGAAAGCAAAAGCAGACAGATTTGAGTGATGGATTCAGAGTGTCAAATTCTAAGCCCTGCAATACCATCCTTGATGTATTGTTGGGCTGTGAAGAACCAGAGCGAGAAACTTTTCTCCAACAACAGGATGAAAAAACTGTTGCTGAAACCAAGAAGGCATGGCTGGAGGTGGCCAAGGCAGCCAGCAGCAGGAGCACTGTGCCATGCATCTGAATTCAATGCAAGAACTGTTGAAACCATTGTCACAGTAGGGACACTTGGAGGGGGTTCACCATATATGCACACATAATATTCTATTGCTGACAAATTTCTGCCCATAGTCTGAGCAAATATTCTCCTTCTTTCCAATATGTGTCTTTTTCACGTCTGAAAGTCTGTCAATTGAAGTGTATCAGCAGATGTCTCTGCAGGGAGAAGGAAGTCTGAAACAAAGCCTTACACTCCTCACGATTAAACATTCTCGCTTCTGAGTGCGTCTTTTTGTGATTCTTGTATACATTTCTGTGAGCAAATTATTTTCTGCAAAGTTTGCATTTGTAAGGTTTGCATTCCTTAAAGTGACCTGCTTTGCCTCTTGTAATGGTATATATGTGCTGAACTTCACTTTCAAGAAGATACTTTTCCACGTGTCAAACCAATGAAGTCTTCTACAACAACTTGCTCAAATTTTCAAAATAGTTCCATTTAGAGCGTGAGTTGCATTTTTTCCCCTTGAGCCGAACATGACGTTATGACTCTATAAGCATTTCCACAATTTGGCACTGTTTTGAAGGTATTTAACTGTGTTGGGTCATATGTTGATGAGACTGCTGAGGTCTCATTGTCCGTAACCCTTGTGCTTCAGCTGGTTGGACAAGCAGCTTGAAATTCTGAATCTAAGAGTGAATTGCTGTGACACCTTTTGGAATCTAACATGTCAGATTTGATTTGGACTGCCAACACTGTAGCTTTTTCCAAGGTTAAATCATTATTCTCCATGATGAAGTGTTCCCTAATTTGTAGAATTAAAGTCTTTTCAATTGATTGTTATGAATTAATTATTTTGTTAGTGTACCAAATTTACATGTAGAAACCAATGGCCACAACACTGCCACATATTGTTTGATGGACTCACTCTTTCCCTGGGATCCCTGATGGAATGCATATAATTCGATCATCATACTTTATTTACAGAACTTCAAAATATCTCAGAACTTACAGAAGTTTCAACACATAAATGTTCACAACTTTGAACCAGATCCTTTCTAGAATTTTCTCAACTTTCTTCATTCTCTAGTTCCAACCTCAGTCTTAGCAATCAAGCAAGTATACAGGGATCAGCTACCAGACTGGCATAATCAAACACAGATGAAACAAACCATTGAACACTATACTATTTGCAGCAATAACTTAGATGAGGGAACCAATTGTAATATATCCATATTTGCAGGTGGGAAAGTAAGCTGTGAGGAGGATGCAAAGAGGTTACAAAGGGATATAGATTGGTTAGATGATAAGGCAAGAAGAAAGTATGCTGTGAGGAGGATGCAAAGAGGTTGCAGAGGGATATAGATTGGTTAGATGATAAGGCAAGAAAGTAGCAGATAGATTATAATGTGAAGAAATGTGAAATTATTCACTTTGACAGGAAGAATGTAAAATCAAGATGTTTTTAAATGGAAGAATCTAGGAAATATTAGTACACAGAGGGTTTCAAAGTCTGTTAATAAACCACAGACAATTAACATGCAGGTCCAGCAAACAATTATGGAGGCAAATGATAGGTTAGCCTTTATTGTAAAGGAATTGAAATATCACAGAATGTTTACGGTGCAGAAGAAGGTCATTTGCTCCATCGTGTCTGCACCAGCTCTCCAAATGAGCATTGTGACTTAGTGCCATTCCACTGCCTTTTCCCTATACTCCTGCATATTGTTTCTATTCAAGTAATCATCTAATGCTCTCTTGAATGTCTTGATTTGAATCTGCCTCCAGCACACTTCCAGTGTATTCCAGACCCGAACCAGATTTTTCTCACATCACATTTGCATCTTTTGAAAATCACTTTAAATCTATGTCCTCTCGTTCTTTATCCTTTTATGAGCAGGAATAGTTTCCCCCCATCTATTCTGTCCAGCTCTTCATGATTTCGAACATCTCTATCAGATCTCCTCTTTGCCTTCTTCTCTCCAAGGAACATTGTCTCAGCCTCTCCACTCTATCCTTAGAACTAAAGTTTCTCATCCTTGGAACTATTCTTGTAAATCTCTTCTACATTTTTTCCAATGGGGCCCATGGGGCGATGTGTGGGCCATCGATAGCCCCCTTCATATGGGGCATCCCGGCGATGGTGGCAAAGCTGCATCCCAGGCATCCTGTTGGGCCCGACCAGCATCAAAGTGGATGTAGTGACATGCCCGGGTGTTGGCGCCATTAGAAAGCGGCCAGGAACATAGCAAACCTTATGGCGCAGTTGCGAATCAGGTTTATCGTGTCGCACGCTAGTTTCCTGGCTCGCTGCACTGTTTGCCGGACGCAGTGAGGTGGTAAAATCGTGCTAACTTGGAAAGCCTATTAATGAATTCCATATGACTGTGCTATCATTTATTTTGGTAAAAGGTATACATGAACACAAAATAATTTTCACTAAGATCCTGACCTAATCTAGCTTGACTAGCATCAAGTATTAGGGAGAAACTTTATGAATAATTGGAACTTGAAATTTATTTTTAACAGAGAGGTGGTCTGCACAGTATTAAGCTATTTCCAGGTATATTGATAAAAGTTAATGATTTCTTTCAGTTTCTCTTTTCGGAACTTATTAGAAAGTGTTTTGTAAATGTTGATAGGATGACAAGTTAACATTGATCTGCTCATTTCTCCTGTCTCAGAGGGATCAATAAATAATGCATGGTCCCATGTGCTCTATCATTTAACCATTAGCTGGGACTACTTGTAAAAGCTTCCTTCACTCCTATGTAGCCCTTTGGCTTGTAATTAAATGATCCTACAATGAAAACTTGTATTATGAGATTAATTTTAATTATTTATTAGGGGCTATGTGCTACGGACACCATTAATTATGTATAGCTTGGCTAAACATTTTTCAATCTATTACTTTTATTTTCATAAAAGGTGCAATTTATTAAATGTACCAGACTGTCAATATAGGCTTAGACATGATAAATATGTTTGTAAAGTCAACCAGCAAGCCTTTTGAAGACTAAAAAGTGTGGGGCGTGACTTTACCACCTCACTGTGCCCGGTGAACAGCGTAGCGAGCTGGGAAACTAGTGTGCGAAGCTAAAAATCTGATTTGTGCCTGGTGTGAAACAGTTTGCTATCTTCCTGGCCCCTTTTTAATGATGTGAACCGTATCGCACCCAGAAAGGGCACAAAGCTTATTTACATGAGATTGACTAGATTTCAATATCATTAGCGAGTTTGGCACACGTGCTTCCCCCTCAGAGATGCTTCCCATCTCTTCGGCATGATGTCAGCTGGCGCCAATAAATACTGCTCTTTAAAAGTGTGGCTCAGATATAGCAGTAGCGAAGGACAGTGAGGAGGTTAGTACTGCTGAGCACACCACCTCCGGGGTGTGAGGTGTGTGTCAGCTACCGCAATGGGGTAAGGGGCTTGCATGGGTGCAGGGGTTTGGGGGGGATTTCGCTTTAGAACCAGTTGAGTTGGCGGTTATATTTGTGGCTGCTGTGGCGGATGAAGGAGACGGCTACCCTCGGCAAGACCAGCGCAGGCTACAGGCCTTAGCAAGAGGATAGAAGGCTGCCAGCAGTGGTGCGAGCCAGACACCTTGTGCCACCGCAGGCTGCATCTCAGCAAGAAGATAGTGCGGCACCTATACCAGGTCCTCATGACCTGGTACCTCATGGGCGAGGAGGACACCTGCTCCCTTGGCAGTGGAGATCAAAGCGATCCTCAACTTCTACGCCACCAGGTTCTTCAAGACCTCTGCAGCATCTCTCAGTCCTCTGCATGCAAGTGCATCCATGAGATGACGGATGCCCTGTACACGCAGGCAGGCCACTACATCCACTTTGGCGTGGGCTGGGCCCAACGGGTGGCCAGGCTACAGGCTTCACCACCATCGCCGGGATGCCCCATATGAAGGGGGCTATCGATGGCACACACATCACCCTGCGGGCTCCATGGGACCAAGGGGTGTCCTTTATTACAGTAAGAAGTTTAACAACACCAGGTTAAAGTCCAACAGGTTTATTTGGTAGCAAAAGCCACACAAGCTTTCGGAGCTCCAAGCCCCTTCTTCAGGTGAGTGGGAATTCTGTTCACAAACAGAGCATATAAAGACACAAACTCAATTTACATGAATAATGGTTGGAATGCGAATACTTACAACTAATCAAGTCTTTAAGAAACAAAACAACGTGAGTGGAGAGAACATCAAGACAGGCTAAAAAGATGTGTATTGTCTCCAGACAAGACTGGCTGTCTTGTGTGGCTTTTGCTACCAAATAAACCTGTTGGACTTTAACCTGGTGTTGTTAAACTTCTTACTGTGTTTACCCCAGTCCAATGCCGGCATCTCCACATCATGTCCTTTATTAACCAGAAGGGGATCCACTTCCTGAATATCCAGATGGTGTGTGCAAACAGATGACTATCATGCAAGTGTGTGCATGGCACCTGGGGAGCGTGCATGATAGCTACATCTTGCACAGCTCAGACATCCCCAGGGTCTTCAAGGACCACCACGGGATGGCTCATGGGGGACAGGCTGCCTGCTGAGGTCATGGCTGACGACACCAGCATGGAGGCCTGAGACTGAGGCGGAGACGCGCTACAGTGAGGTCTATGCTGCCCTCCTGTCCGTCGTTGAGTGGTGCATCAGGCTGCTGAAGATGCGGTTCCACTGCTTGAACCACGCTAGTGGGACCCTACAGTCTATCCCCTGAGGGTCTCATACATCGTTCTGGTCTGCTGTGCGCTGCACAACCTGGCGCAGCAGCAGGGAGACATCTTGGAAGAGAACGAGGAGGACTGGGTGGATGCCCCTGAGGAGGAGGAGGCCCAGGAGGATGTGGAGGATGAGACTGAGGAGAAGCCAGTGGATGGAGGACAGGCGCTGGAAAGAGTTTAGCAGGGCAGGACGGCGAGGGATGCCCTCACCTTTGCAAGGTTCCAATGTTGTCCCATTAGCAGGCGTGGGATCCAGCAGTTCCAACCCCTCCCCCATCCCCGACCAGGAGCCTTCAATCCCGCCGTCCCCCCCATGCCCTTTGTCTATAAACCTGTGCACCCCATTGACATCACACCAGGGTAATGGGCCTTGGTTGCGCTGTTGGCAAGGTGCTGGCCAGGCAGGAGGGTGATGATGTCTTGCTATGGGCATGCTGTGACGCTGCTCTGGTCCAACGGAAATCTGACTCCTACCTTGACTCCTGCCTATTCTCTGACTGCACACTGGTACTCGGGCCCACATCTGAGTGAGGATCGAGGGCACCACCATGTGACCCAATGACCTGGGTGTGAGGGGATTGGTGTTGCGGGGTAGGGGCAGTCCTATGGTGCGATGAGTGATGAGAATGCCATCACAGATTGTCTGTCACAGGGGGCCTTTAGGGCCCCCACTGTTGGGATTTCTTGGAAGGCTGGCAGGGACTTAGGCAGAGATGCTCAGACCGCTGAGTCCCAAGTGGGGTTCGGTGACCTCGTAATTCTAACAGCGTTTTCAGATGAGCACTTGGGGTACCAAGGCAGTCAGGGATCTGGCACCACGATTTGGCACTGGGATCCATATGACTCTAGCAGTAGGTATTATTGGTGCACACTTGGTGAGCACGGGGCCTCTCTTGCATTGAACAAGGCTCTGACCTCTCTGGGTATGGAAGGGGTTTGAGACTCCCTGTGGGAGGCAGGTCACAAACAGAGGAGTCTGGGGTGCAAGAACAATAATAATGATTATTTACAGTGTATATTATCCTATCCCTAACTACAATGACTGCCTTCACCCATGCCCTCTTGGTGACCCTTCAACTTTTTAATCTGATCTGGCCTACCACTTTGGCAGGCGACCCCTAGGATGCACATCAAAGGTGGAGGTGATCAGGTGTTCCGTGCCTGTGGCCTGTGATGCCCGAGGTGGGTTCCCCTAGGTGGGCGCCCCTGTTGTGGATGCAGCAGAGCAGCGAGCATTCTCTTCTGCAGATTCAGATGCAAGATCCTGGCCAGTCGGCTTATCGTCTATTGATGTCTCTGGCCATCTCTTTTGCATAATGAAATGATCTATGTCTACAATTGGCTTACTGGAAAGAGAAAGAAGACTTGTGAAGATGCTTTCTGCCACACCAGGCGCATTTCAGGATAGAGGTTGGCACACTTTTCCTTGTTTTCACATACTTCTCCTTAGGTGCATTTTCCCTCTTGTGGCCAACATATTGAATGGCTTCATTCATTCTTTTCCATGGGACTGTGCCTTCTCAGCAAAGAAATGCACTATTTTGTTTTCTGAGCACAATTTGTCTTGCAAATTGTATTGGCTTAATTAGAGTTAAGTCTTCTCTCATCTGCAGGAGATCTGAAAGAGCTTCATCTAAAACCCCAACTATTATTCGATTACAAATCAATCCATTCCTCAATATTTCATAGTTGCAATTTTCTGCCAATCTGCAGAGGTATTGATGAATAAATCCATGCTCTCATGCTCTCACCTAGCCTATGTTTGCATTTGTGAAACTTAGCCCTTTTTTGCGAATGCTGAAGTATGAATCAAATACTTGACGGACTTCTTATCAACTCCCTACCACGTTATTACATCATCAGGAATAACTCCAACTGCATTGGATAATGTACTGACCTGATCATTTTGTTATTTTTTATGCAAAAAAGAAGCGGTTCTATATCTGGGGAATACTACTTTCTCCAGTTGTTCCAGAGTTGAACCTCTTCTGAGCCGTCAGTGCTTTGAAATTATTCTTGGATTGGTAGTGTGGATTCCATGCATCTACTGAACCCTGGAATTGTTGCTACTTCATTGGTGCTGCTGGTTGCCTCAGGTCTGTGCTCACTGCTGTCTGGACTCCATGGCTGGAATTTTCTGGCCATTCATGTCAGCAGCATTCTCTGGTCCCACTGCAGTGAACGGAGATTTGGCTGAGCGCCAAATTTTCCGTCTTCGCTTCCAGCAGTGATGGGGCATGAACAGCTGGAAAATTCTATCTGAGTTATCTGTCTCAGCTTGCATCTGCTGCACCTCTGACTTTTTAGTGAGTTATGAACCTGTTCCTTTCATCTTTCTTTGAAGGATCTTTTGATTTGCCAGGTCTGTAGCTGCTTCTTAAACCTTTCTGTCTCTTTTACTCACTGTGCATTGCCATCATGTTTCATCATGTGTTTGTGGTCTAGGTGGGGTTCTTTGGGGCTAATCTATTCTCCCGAACTAAGCTATTTGAGACTGGAGTTTGTTAAAACCATTACTCTTTATTTACAGCTATTATATCCATATTGGAATCTTTGCATGAGGTTGGAACCTCTGCTCTCTCCAGATCACTGTTGCTCAATCATGGGGTGTTACATCATCATTACATCAACATCATGTGCTTCTGATGTTAACCCTTCACTCTAAATTTCCCCCCCCCGCCCAAGTTCTCATCCCATTTATATACGCCCTCCTACTCTGAAACATGCAAGCAGAGCCAGGAATTTTCTCAACTCCCATTACTCGCCTTGAGGCAACTGCTTGTTGTCCCAGTCCTGGGCACTGTGCTACTGGCGATTCATTCTCCACTGATTCTTCAAGTGGCTGCAAGGGAAATCCTGCCACCCAAAATCACAGCACCTTCATAGTTCACCTTAATGAATATAGATACAACATATGCTATAGAATTAACTGCAACGGAGAAAAAAGCATTTTGCTTTTAAACTCATCCATTCATGGTTCAAGCTTTCATGCTGCTGGTGTAAAACTCAACAGAATTAATAGCAGAAATTGCAAGCTCTAATTCTTTCTGGTCAAAGGAGAAGACAATAAACTCCTCTGCCCTTACATAAAGGGCATCAATCACCTCCCTTAAGCAGTCGATAGCAAACTAGGAGGCATCATAATAATGCAAATGCAGTCTAAAATTGACGAGGACACTATGGGCAGAATTTTCTCAGAAAAATTCAAAATGTTGAAAGGGCAAGAAAATGGGGCCGGTAATATTCGGAGAGATAAGAAATTGGACGTGAACCTAATTTTTCGCCCCTTGCTCATATTTTCCACCCCAATATGCTACTCGATTCGTGCAGCGGAGTGGAAAAGTCCCACTCTATATATTCAAGCAATGTTCAATATCTTCACAGGAAGGATAAAAGGGAGTAGATTGGCACGACTAGTTAGAGAAGACATTGTAGTGTGGAAAGAGGGGATAAGGACAGGATCCATTTGGTTAGAATTGAGAAGCAAAATAATTATTGCCATGTTACTGGAGGTATATGCTTCAAGTAATGTGAGAGAGAGGAGCAAATCTGCAGTTTGGCTGACTCTTAACTACCCTCTGAAAAGGCAAAGCAAGCCATTCAGTTCAAAGGCAATTAGAGAGGTCAATAAATGACCACGTCCCATAAAAGAATAAATAAAAACATTCAGCTGACAGTGTTTCAGAGAGGGCACTAACAGAACCTGTTACATCTAAAATGGCAGGTCTGGTATCAACTCATTTTTTGACACTGAGTGATGACACAATCTACCCATTCTACATGCCTCTAGTACATGCATGGCATGCCTATGTTAGTACTCTTACAAACATGGTATGTCATGCAGACCATGCTGGAAATAGCCAGAAGTGGATTGCCAACAATATACAGGACTGGGCTGCTGTAGCTCTGACACAGAGGCGCAATGAAGATAGATTTTGTGGTCTAAGTTCACAGAATTCCTTTCCCTGAATTGACCTAGGTTTTTTAAAAATATGCCTTTCTTTATCTCTCCCAGGAGGTTACATGGCTGCTGGTGAGTGGAGAGTATTGGGGTCAGATTGCTTAGTTGCAATATGGTTATGTAAGGGGAAGTTTTTGCTTCCTACCAGCATAAAAGACAAGCAGACATGAGTACAGTACAAAAGGCAACACAAGCTTTATTCCCTGTCCAAAATAAAAAACCACAGGCCTGGGAGAAGTTAGCTGCTAGCCAACTGCTTCCCCTGGCCATTGTGCGCTTTACAATTTATAGGGTTTTGAACTTCGCGCCAAACGTATGGTAATGGGCTCATTCAAAGCGGTTGCTGATAGCATGAATGGGACCCACGTGGGTTATTGTCATTTACTACAAGTTACGCGATCAGTACCTTCTAAAAACAATTAGCAATTACACAAAGCAGTGACACAATAGCGAAGTATTGAAAAGCCATTATAGATAGGTGGGGTTGATCTGCGGTTAATGGTGAAGTGATCCTATTTCTCCTGGGCCGATCTCTTTCTGGAGAGTTCCCTTTGTGATTTGAACTTCTTGCATAATCTAATCAGTTGAGCTATTGTCTATGTTTCCCTGCCTGGAGTCTAAAGTGATTAAGACTGTCTGAAGTGATTAGGGGGTGCAAGGAGCCTCTCCATGAGTCATCGCATTGCTGTGAGCTGCTGACAATATTTCCCATCATTCATTGCCGGGCAACATAAATTCAATATAAACGCGTAAAAATGTCCATGATATTAAGCATAAAAGTCGTCCCCTTCAGTTAAATGAAACAGGTTTGTTGGCCCAGCTGATATTTTCCTGTTCACCTCTTTGTATGTTATAACTCCCTTACCAGAATAGTGCCACAGGCAACAAATTTAAAATTGTACAGACTTGTTAAAAATGTTATTATTGTCTTTTTTTGTGCTGTAGCTATTGTATTTCTAGAAGAATCCAGAACATGTTCCCCAGAAAATTCTGAATTAATCATATATCGATGTGAGTCTGGTCAATTTAAAACACTTGTTTTACTTCACAATGCTGGAGTTTTAATCTAAAATTCAGACTTTTCCAGATTCAGACATTGAACAGACTGCAACTTTCAAAAGGACTACCTCAACAATTAATCTCATTCCCTAATTCACAGAAACACTCTCCCCTTTTAACTCTTTCCAGTTCACAGAAGCCAGGGCCACTCAGCTCCTGACCATTGCACTCATTGCAAGGAGTGTGTTAGGGTAGTGACCTAAGCCCAACTATCTTCTGCTTCATCAATGACCTTCCTTCCATCATAAGATCAGATGTGGGGATGATGATTGTAATGTTCAGCACCATTCATGACTCCTCAGGTACTGAAGCAGTCCATCTCCAAAGAGAAACTCAAGGTAATCAGGAAGAGTCAGCATGGTTCTGTGAAAGGGAAATCATGTTTAACCAATCTATTTGAGCTTTTTGAAGGAGTAACATGTGCTGTGGATAAAGGAGAACCTATAGACATGCTGTACTTGGATTTCTAGAGGGCATTTGATAAGGTACCACATAAAAGATTATTTTAGAAAATAAACGTTCATGATGTAGGTGATAACATAAAAGCATGGATAGAAAATTGGCTGGCTGGCAGAAAACAGAGCATATGTATAAAAAGGTCTTTTTCAATTTGACAGAATGTGATGAGTGGAGTCCTGCAGGGTACTGTGCTGGGGCCTCAATTTTTTGCACTTTATGTCAATGACTTAGAAGAGGGGAGTGAAGGCCTGATAGCTAAATCTGCAAATTACGCAAAGTTAGGTAGGAAAGTATTTTGTGAAAAAGACATAAGATGTTGCAGACTGATATAGATATGTTGAATGAATGGGCAAAAATCTGGCAGATGGAGGTATAATGTGGGAAAATGTGAGCCTGAATTTTCAGGATGGTGAACACTTGGCACCCGCCAGCTTGAAAGTTGGAGTATAACCCATCCCCTCCAACCCTAACAGACCTGCTGCCATTTCATTCTCAATTGAGCATTGATTGCCAGCAGTCCATCCACCTTGGAAAGAATTTAGATTCAGATTGAGGTGCAACCCCACCACCAGCCCCGATTCACCTGCTTGTGCAGTTCTCTGTGTGGGATTTAGGAGCATGGGGCGGGATTATGGTCTGGAAACAGGCAAGTTCTTTGAAAATTCTTTTTTAAAATTAGGAAAGGAAAATAATAAATTGGACACCTAATGTAATATTAATTGTTATTGGAATGTTGATCTATAATAATGTAATTATTCCCTCACCCATGAACTCCCCATTACTGAGCCAACCATGATCTGACCCCCAACCACATTCTTCCTTCGAGCCACAACATTAGTATCAGTGCTTCTTGGCCACAGTCTTTCTGGGGTCTTCCCCGGCCAACACTATACCACAGGGGGAATTTTCCCAGGCAAGGGGTTTTCCCAGGAGAGAGGGTCTTGTGACTGTGCAGGGGATTGTGTGTCGCTGGCTAAACAAGTATTTATCATCCATCCCTAATTATCCTTGAGAAAGTGGTGGTGAACTGCCTTCTTAGACTGCTACAGTGCCTGTGGGGTAGGTGAACTTAGTGTTATGAGGGAGAGAGTTCCAGGATTTTGACCCAGCAACAGTGAAGGAATGGCGATATATTTCCAAGTCAGTATGGAGAGTGGTTTGGAGTGGAACTTCCAGGTGGTGGTGTTTTCATGTATCTGCTTTGTCTTTCTAGATAATAGCGGTCATGGATTTGGAAGGTACCACTGAAGGAGTCTTAGTGAGTTTCTGCAGTGCATATTATAGATGGCGCACACTACTGTCAAGGTCTTGTTGCCTTCCAAATCCATGATGCTATAACGTTCTTAATGATTGATTCTAACACCTTCCCCAATACAGACATCAAGCTAACTATTCCTGTAGTTTCCTGTTTAACTCCCTCCCTCCCTTCCTGAATAGAGGGCACTTTCTACTTTCCAGTCTGATGGAACCTTACTGGAATCCAGCAAATTTTGGAAAATTAATACCAACGCATCTACTATCTCATTAACCACCTCTTTTAAGACCGTAGGGAACATCCATCAGGACTAAAGACTTTTGAGCCCGTAGTTCCATCAGTTTGCTCAGCACAGATTTCCTAGTGAATAATTTCTTCTCTCCCTTCCACTTCTTGATTTATAGCAATTACTGGAATGCTCTTTGTATCCTCTATGGTGAAGACAAGAGCAAAGGTTCATTTCATCCATCATTTCCTTATTATCTACCATTAACTTCCCATTGTCATTTTATGGAGGACCAACACTCACTTTACTTATTTTTTCTTTTCAAATACCTGTAGAAACTCTTCCAATCCATTTTTACATTTCTAGCCAGCTTCTTTTTATACATAAACTTCCTTCTCATGCTTAACCCTTTAGTCATTCTCTACTGTTTTTATATTCTAACCAGTCATCTGACCTGCTACTCGTCTTTGTGCAGTTGCATTTTTTTCCTTAAGTTTGATGCTTTCCTTAACTTCTTTAGTTAACCACGGATAGTGGGTCCTCCCCTTAGAAATTTTCTTTATAGTCGAAATATACATATTCTGAGTATTCCAAACTATCCCCTTGAATATCTGGCACTGTTTCTCTATTGATGTATCCCCTAGCCTTGTGTCCTAGTTCACTACAGCTGGCTCAGCTTTCATGCCCACATGGTTGCCCTTAATTAGGTTTAAAATACTAGTCCTCGACCCACCCTTCTCCCTTCCAGACTGGATGTTAGATTCAATCTTATTGTGGTTGCTGCTACCTAGGGATGCCTTTACTGTGAGGTCATTAATTAATCCTGAGACATTACATTATACCAAATCTAATATATCCTGCTCCCTGGTTTGTTCTAGAATGTGCTATTCTAAGAAACTGTCTCAAAAGCATTCTATGAACTCTTCTTTTGGACTAAAACAGTTTATTTATTGGTCACAAGTAGGCTTATATTAACACTGCAATGAAGTTACTGTGAAAATCCCCTAGTTGCCACGCTCTGGCACCTGTTTGGGTGCACTGAGGGAGAATTTAGCACGGCCAATCCTCCTGATCAACACATCTTTGGAGTGTGGGAGGAAACTGGAGCACCCGGAGAAAACCCACGCAGACACGGGGAGAATGTGCAGACTCCACACAGACAGTGACCCAAGCCAGGAATCGAACCCGGGTCCCTGGGCTGTGAGGCAGCAGTGCTAATCACTGTGCCACCATGCTGCCTCCACTACTACTACTACTACTGCCTGTCTGATTTTTCCAGTTTAACAAAGATATTACAGCACAGGAACAGGTCCTTCGGCCCTCCAAGCCTACCCGACTTAACTAAAACCCCCTACCCTTCCGGGGACCATATCCCTCTATTTCCATCCTATTCAGATATTTGTCAAGACGCCCCTTAATAGTCACTGCCGTATCCGCTTCCATTACCTCCCCGGCAACGCGTTCCAGGCACCCACTACTCTCTGTGTAAAAAATCTGCCTCGTACATCTCCTTTAAACCTTGCCCCTCACACCTTAAACCTGTGCCCCCTAGTAATTGACTCTTCCACCCTGGGAAAAAGCTTTTGACTATCCACTCTGTCCATGCCTCTCATAATCTTGTAGACTTCTATCAGGTCGCCCCTCAACCTCCCGTCATTCCAGTGAGAATAAACCAAGTTTCTCCAACCTCTCCTCATAGCTAATGCTCTCCATACCAGGCAACATCCTAGTAAGTCTTTTCTGTACCCTCTCCAAAGCCTCCACATCCTTCTGGTAGTGTGGCGACCAGAATTGAACACTATATTCCAAGTGCAGCCTAACTAAGGTTCTATAAAGCTGCAACATGACTTGCCAATTTTGAAACTCAATGCCCTGGCTAATGAAGACAAGCATGCCGTATGCCTTCTTGACTACCTTCTCCACCTACATTGCCACTTTCAGTGACCTGTGTACCGGTAGACCCAGATCCCTTTGCCTATCAATACTCTTAAGGGTTCTGCCATTTACTGTATATTTCCTATCTGTATTAGACCTCCCAAAATGCATTACCTCACATTTGTCCGGATTAAGCTCCATCTGCTATCTCTCCGCCCAAGTCGCCAACCGATGTATATCCTGCTGTATCCTCTGATGGTCCTCATTGCTATCCGCAAATCCACCAACCTTTGTGTCATCCGCAAACTTACTAATCAAACCAGTTACATTTTCCTCCAAATCATTTATATATATTACAAACAGCAAAGATCCCAGCACTGACCCCTGAGGAACGCCACTTGTCACAGCCCTCCATTCAGAAACACACCCTTCCACTGCTACCCTCTGTCTTCTTTGACCGAGCCAGTTTTGTATCCAAGATTATTTATGCATAGATTAAAGTCACCCATGATCATTATCCCTTTATCACAATATCACCTAGAACATAGAACAGTACAGCACAGGAACAGACTCTTTAGCCCATGATGTTGTGCCGAGCATGACGCCAAGTTAAAGTAATCCCTTGTGCCTGCCCTTGATCCATATCCCTCTATTCATTGCATATTCATGTGGTTATCTAAAAGCTCCTTAAACACCCCTATCGTATCTGCCTGCACCGCCACCCCTGGCAACGCATTCCAGACACCTACCACTCTCAGTGTAAAAAACTTGCCCCTCACATCTCCTTTGAATTTTCCCCCTCTTACCTTAAGTGCATGCCCCTTAGTATTAGACATTTCAACTCTGGGAAAAAGATTCTGACTGTCAACCCTATCTATGCCTCTCATAATTTTATAGACTTCTATCACATTCCCCCGTACTGGTGCCAGTGCCCCACGAACCAGAACCCACTTCTCCCAAACCAGACTTTGAGCTATGCATTCATCTCTCTAATCTTACTTGCCCTTTGGCAATTTTCTGAGGTAACAAACCAGAGATGATTATTTTTGAGGTCTACTTCTTAATTTGTTGCCTTTCCTTTCAAACTGACTGTACAGAACCTCTTTCCTTGTCCTACCTATGCCATTGGTAGCTACATGGACCGTGACAATTGGATCGGCACCCTCCCATTGTAAGTTCTTCTCCAGCTCTGAGCAGATGTCCAGCGTTATGGCCTCCCGCTCTTTGCTGTAGAGAACAATGTACTCACTATACTTTCCCCTACTACCATCATATTCCTGTTTTGTGAACACCTCAAACCTGTGTCAAAATGGGAATATCTGAGGCTCCGCCACTGCTGTCTGCTCAGTGCCTTTACCTGTCTCACTGCTGTCCAAAATGGATGACCCTATTCTAAAGAGCATGAATGTCTTCTTGGAACAAAGTGTACAGGTATTTCTCTCCCTCCCTTATATTGCACAGTGTCTGCACTTCACCTTCTAGATCAATAATCCTAATCCGGAATTCCTCTAGCATTTTACACTTTCTACAGATGTGTTTGTCATGGATCAACTCGATATCCAAAACACCTAAATTCCACAGCAGCAACATAACATCTGTCCATCCATTGTAACTGCTGTTATTTATTTAACTGAATTTAATTACTTACTAATTGACTTAGAATAATTCCAAAGTAAGCCACACCTCTTTCCACTGTGCACTGAATTCCTACGTAAACCTAATTTGCAACTCACTCAGTCTCTACCATGAACCAAGAGCTTTCGGATGATTGACAGATAACTGCCACACCAGGCATTTTCCCACTTAACAAGCTACTTTAATTTACTTGAAAGTTAGTACAATGTCACAACTTGATTCTTAATCAACAGTTAAACTGGAAAAGGACTTACCATAACTGACTATGTGAACCTAATTTGCCATTCACCAGAGGAGGACTTACAATGAAACACATCATGCCAAGACACAAGGCCCCGACCATTGCGAGGGCCCATGCTGGTCAGTGTCTGTGGGAATGATTCAGAGCCTGATCAGCAGGCAATGCAAAGCGACATCAAACTCTGATTAGTAGAGTCCCCTTTGAGCAGAAAAACACTGGTGAACAGTGAAGTGACTAGGAGGGAGAGAGATAGCAATCAAGGGAAAGATCTCCTGTGTTTGCTTAACTAACTTTTCATGAATTGGCAAGAAAAGCCATGAGGGAGGGCAATGGTGAGCCAGCTAGTTAGTCGGGACTCGGAAGCAAGCAGTTGTTGAGGGGAGCAGGGGTGACTCAACCCCCAGGCCAGGGCTGCAGAGGCCTGGGAAAACCGTAGCCAGGCAGCCAGCAATGAGTTGAGGTTGTCGAGGTGAGGTGTAAGGTGCCACCAGGGCCAGGTAAATTGGTGAAAAAAGCCACAAGAGAGGGAGGTGGGAAGCCAGCTGGTCAGAACTTGGGATAGCCATTGTCAAGCAGCAAGGGGAGCAGGGGTGACTCTACCCCCAGGACTGAGGAGGTTAAAAAAAGCCTGCTCTTTGAGAAAACTCATTAAAAACAAAAAAGATCAATTAACATGAAGCAACACTATCAATCTGGCAGTCAAAAATGCAGAGAAATGAAGGGGAGGCAAAAGGATAAAGTTTGGCAAAAAGACAGTTTGTAATTTTACTTTAAAAGGTTTGAAGTATTGCACAGTGCGCAAACTGCACATTCATCCTCATCTATCAAAAATATGGGTGAATTATCTGATGACTTAGACTTGCCGATTTCCAGGAAAACCACATGGCCTGAAAATGTTGAACGAGAAATGGAACCTGAAATGACAATGAAACGACAAGATATTTCTTCTGTTGAAGTGAGGGATGAAACCTACTCTAAAGACATTGCCTTATGGCCAAAATCTGTTCCATTGGGTATGATACAATATTTTGTAATAAGTAAACCAAAAAACTTAGGTAATACGGAAA
Source organism: Mustelus asterias (assembly GCF_964213995.1). Lineage (NCBI taxonomy): Eukaryota > Metazoa > Chordata > Chondrichthyes > Carcharhiniformes > Triakidae > Mustelus > Mustelus asterias. The sequence continues at coordinate 78,297,239 of NC_135807.1, read as the reverse complement.
ATTTAAGGAAAGCATTTGAGGTTGGAGGTCAAAAGCAGGTTAGAAATCTTCATAAGTCCCATTTTCTTAAGGCGAAGAGAAATGGAATGACAGAAATTAGAAATTGGTTGGTTTTTTTGGAAATTTCTAAGGCAGTCTATTGTTAGATTTGCAAATTATTCCCTGACCCGAGAAAAGGGAAACAAGCATTTGTCGAAGGGTACTCTAACTGGAGAAATGTTGGAAGAGACCTTGCTGATCATTAAGTTTCCAAAGCTTATATTAGAGCGATGCATGCGTTTGTTCAAGGATGTAAATTATCTGGAAGAATTGATTCTGCATTACCGGCTCTGTTTGAAAAGGAATGTTCTCATTGCAGGAAAGTGCTGAGACGTGTTGTTCCCACAGTCAAACTGCTGTCTTCTTTGGGACTACATCTAAGAGGACATGTTGAGTCACCATTGTCAACTCGAAGAGGTAATTTTTTTAGCCTGCTTTGATTATCTCAAAGAATCTGATGAACTTTTCAAAGAACATTTGAAAAGTTATCAATGTTGTGGCTCAGGGAAGATTAACTTTTTAGTGAACAGAACTTATAATTACTTCATTACTATAATGGCAGAGCAGCGCAGAAACCAATTCACTGATGCAGTAAAATATGGCAAATACTATTCTGTAATAGTTAGAACATAGAACATAGAACATAGAAAAGCTACAGCACAAACAGGCCCTTCGGCCCACAAGTTGCGCCGAACAATTTCCTTACCTTCTAGGTTCATCTATAACCCTCTATCTTACTAACCTCCATGAACCTATCCAAAAGTCTCTTAAAAGACTCAATCGAATCCGCTTCCACCACCACTACCGGCAGCCGATTCCACGCACCCACCACCCTCTGAGTGAAAAACTTACCCCTAATATCTCCTCTATACCTACTCCCCAGCACCCTAAACCTGTGGCCTCTTGTGACAACCATTTCAGCCCTGGGTAAAAGCCTCTGAGAATCCACTCTATCAATACCTCTCAACATCTTATACACCTCTATCAGGTCACCTCTCATCCTTCGCCTCTCCAAGGAGAATAGACCTAGCTCTCTCAACCTATCCTCATAAGGCATACCACTTAATCCCGGCAACATCCTCGTAAATCTCCTCTGCACCCGTTCTATGGCTTCCACATCCTTTCTGTAATGAGGCGACCAGAACTGGGCACAGAACTCCAGGTGGGGTCTGACCAGGGTCCTATACAGCTGCAGCATTATCTCCCGATTTCTAAACTCAATTCCTCTATTGATGAAGGCCAGTATTCCATACGCCTCCTTAACCACAGCCTCTACCTGCGACACCACTTTGAGCGTCCTATGAACCCGAACCCCAAGATCCCTCTGTTCTTCCACACTGCCAAGCGTCTTACCCTTAATATTATATTCTTCCATCCTATTCGACCTGCCAAAATGAACGACCACACACTTATCTGCGTTGAAGTCCATCTGCCACTTCTCCTCCCAGTCTTGCATCTTATCTATGTCTTGTTGCAACTGCTGACATCCCTCTACACTATCCACAACACCTCCAACCTTTGTGTCATCAGCAAACTTGCCAACCCATCCTCCCACTTCCTCATCCAGGTCATTTATAAAAATAACAAAGAGCAAGGGTCCCAGAACAGATCTCTGGGGCACCTCACTGGTGACCAACCTCCACTCTGAAAAAGACCCATCTACAACCACTCTTTGCCTTTTGTGGGCAAGCCAGTTCTGAATCCACAAAGCAACGTCCCCTTGTATCCCATGCCCCTTCACTTTCTCCACAAGCCTTGCATGGGGCACCTTATCAAATGCCTTACTGAAATCCATATAAACCACATCTACCACTCTTCCCCCGTCTAAGTGTCTAGTCACATCTTCAAAAAACTCAATCAGACTCGTAAGGCATGATCTGCCTCGGACAAAGCTGTGCTGGCTACTTCTGATCATACTATTCCTTTCCAAATGTTCATAAATCCTGCCTCTCAGGATTTTCTCCATCAACTTACCTACCACTGAGGTTAGACTCACCGGTCTATAATTCCCTGGGCTATCTCTTCTCCCTTTCTTGAATAACGGAACCACATCCGCCATCCTCCAATCCTCCGGAACCTCTCCCGTCTCCATTGACGACGCAAAGATCATCGCCAGAGGATCAGCAATCTCTTCCCTCACCTCCCACAGTAACCTGGGGTACATCCCATCCGGTCCCGGCGATTTATCTAACTTGATGCTTTTCAACAGCTCCAACACATCCTCTTTCCTAATGCCCACATGCTCAATCTTCTCAGTCCACTGCAAGTCTGCACTGCAACTACCAAGATCCTTTTCCATTGTGAATACTGAAGCAAAGTATTCATTGAGTACCTCTGCTATTTCAACCAGTTCAATACAGACTTTCCCACCATCACATTTGATCAGTCCTACTCCTTCACATCTTATCCTCTTGCTCTTTACATACTTGTAGAATGCCTTGGGGTTTTCCTTTATCCTGTCTGCCAAGGCCTTCTCATGACCCCTCCTGGCTCTTCTAATTTCCCTCTTTAGTTCCTTCCTACTAGTCGTATACTCTTCTAGATTTCTAACATTACCTAGCTCCCTGAACCTTTTGTAGGCTTTTCTTTTCTTCCTGACTAAATCCGTTACAGCTTTCATGCACCACGGTTCCTGTAACCTACCATAACTCCCCTGTCGTACCGGAACATTGCCGTGCAGAGCTCCAGACAAATTTTCCTTGAAAGTTTGCCACATTTCTTCCGTACATTTCCCTGAGAAAATCTCCTTCCAATCTATGCCTCTAATTTCCTGCCTAATAGCATTATAGTTGCCCTTACTCCAGATGAACACTTTCCTAGCTCGGCTGATCCTATCTCTCTCCAATGCTAGTGTAAAGGAGATAGAGTTATGATCACTATCCCCAAAATGCTCTCCCACTGATAGATCTGATACCTGCCCAGGTTCATTCCCGAATATCAAATCAAGCACAGCCTCTCCTCTTGTAGGCTTATCCACATACTGTATCAGGAAGCTCTCCTGAACACACCTAACAAACTCCTCTCCATCTAAACCCCTTACCCTAGGGATATTCCAATCAATATTTGGGAAATTAAAATCTCCCATCACGACCACTCTGTTATTATCACATCTCTCCAGAATCTGCTTCCCAATCTGCTCCTCCACATCTCTGCTACTATTGGGCGGCCTATAGAAAACACCCAGTTAAGTTATCGACCCCTTCCTGTTCCTAACCTCCACCCACAGAGATTCCGTAGACAATCCTTCCATGGCATCCATCTTTTCTACAGCTGTGACACTATCCCTGATCAACAGTGCCACTCCCCAACCTCTTTTGCCTCCTTCCCTGTCCCTCCTGAAACACCTGAAACCCAGCACCTGAAGTACCCAGTCCTGACCCTGAGATAGCCAAGTCTCTGTAACTCTGTAAGTTGATCAGACGTGAGTCATGTGGACCAATTAACATTTATTTTAAGCTCTGTGACCAACAATGGTGAAGTTGTAGAGTGATTTCTTTTTGTCCAGTTACAATTCCACAATTCTGCCGCTGTATGTCTGGATGCAACTATTTTGGAGACAATACACATCTCTTTAACCTGTGCTTAACTCTCTCTCCACTCACATTGTCTGTACCTTTAAGACTTGATTACCTGTAAAGGCTTGCATTCCAACCATTATTTTGTAAATTGAGTTTGTGTCTTTATATGCCCTGTTTGTGAACAGAACTCCCACTCACCTGATGAAGGGGCAGCGCTCCGAAAGCTTGTGGCTCGTGCTACCAAATAAACCTGTTGGACTTTAACCTGGTGTTGTGAGACTTCTTACTGTGCTTACCCCAGTCCAACACCGGCATCTCCACATCATTAAATTTCTACACCAGTAGCTCCTTTCAGAGCTCCACTGGCGACCTCTGTGGTATCCCCAGGCCTCCGCACATAGGGGCATTAGGTAGGTCATGAATGCGCCCTTTGCAAGGATGCATCACTGCATTGGCTTTGACCGGGACCAGGCTATCCAGGATGCCAGAGCCATGGGCTTTGTTGGCTTCCCTCAAGTGCAAGAAGCCACTGACTACATGCATGTGGCTCTCCATCTCCACGGCATCAGCGAGTCCCCGTAATAAACTACCTGAATGTCCAGATTGCCTGCAACCATGTCAAGAGCATCTTGCAGGTGTGTATTAGGTTCCCAGGGAGCGTCCACTACAGCTACATCTGGCCACTCTCAGATACTGGAGATATTTGAAAGAGCTCATTGGCTACAGAGTTGGATCCTCAATGACAAGGGGTACTCCCTCAGGACATGGTTAATGACGTTTGTATGGAGGCCATAGAGTGCAGCAGAGACCTGTTACAATGAGGCTCACTTGTGCATTGGTAGAGCAGATGATCGGCATCCTTAAGATGTGATTCCGATGCCTAGACTGGTCAGGTGGAACCCTCCAGTATAGACCCCAGAGAATTTTGCACATTCTTGTGTGCTGTGCCCTCCTCAACCTGACGCTGCAACAGGGCGAGGAGCTGGCAGAGGAGAAGGGGATAGATGAATGGTACATCTCCTCTGAGGTGGATGTTGAGGACGGCACTGAGGGGAACCCCTGGAGGAGGCAGAAGATGGCAGTAAGGCAACGGCAAGGGCTCGAATGGGGAGGAGGGGTTGGGGCGTCCTGATAACACCTCACTTCACGGAAGAACAGCACTGGGCACTGAGCTCCCTACTATTTGTAGGCATGGTACATTGGGGAAACCATGCAGACGCTGCGACAACGGATGAATGAACACCGCTTGACAATCACCAGGCAAGACTGTTCTCTTCCTGTTGGGGAGCACTCCAGCGGTCACGGGCATTCGGCCTCTGATATTCGGGTAAGCGTTCTCCAAGGTGGCCTTCATGACACAGGACGGCGCAGAGTCGCTGAGCAGAAACTGATAGCCAAGTTCCGCACAAATGAGGACGGCCTCAACCGGGATATTGGGTTCATGTCACACTATTTGTAATCCCCACAGCCTGCCTGGACCTGCAGAGTTTCACTGGCTATCCTGTCTGGAGACAATACACATCTTTTTAGCCTGTCTTGATGTTCTCTCCACTCACGTTGTTTGTATCTTAAAGACTTGATTAGCTGTAAGTATTCGCATTCCAACCATTATTCATGTAAATTGAGACTGTGTCTTTATATGCCCTGTTTGTGAACAGAATTCCCACTCACCTGAAGAAGGGGCTTTGAGCTCCGAAAGCTTGTGTGGCTTTTGCTACCAAATAAAACTGTTGGACTTTAACCTGGTGTTGTTAAACTTCTTACTGTGCACAGAGGAAGTCATTCATCTTCTTTCTGCAATGCACTCCCATCCTCCTGTGCAGGGAGCTGGCATTGACAAGCACTGCCACTGCCTCCCATGTGGGATTGGTGAACTTTCTCGAGGGTCTTCGCCACAATTGAGGGTACAACACAGCACACCTCTCCTCCACCACATCCAGCAAGCTGGTCAGTGCTCCCTCCAAGAACCTTGGCACAGGCTTTCAACCAGCCATTTTCTTGAGGAGACTTTAAACAGAAGGTATTTAAATACAGCATCCCCTGATTGAAATGCTCAGCTGATCCCCAGGAAGGTGAATCAGAGCCATCATGCCACAGATGCGGTGTGAATCTCATGATTTTCTTTTAAAAGTGCATAAAAATATGACATGGCTGGGGCTGGCATGGTTCTCTTTGATTTTCTCACCCAAAATGATATTTAGCCAAAATAATGGAAAATTCCACCCATCAGCTTTGTCATCACTTTGACAGAAAATTTTGGTCTATTGTTTAAATGAAAGTTTTATGATGGTAAATTTGCCTTAAAGCATGATTGCTACTATGCCACAATATTGGTACGATAATCAAAAATCACAGAGGCAAGCACTGGAGATGCATATTTCACAAATGCATTTTGTATTTCTTATATTTACTGCTGTACTAATTTTACAAATGACTACTTAAAAATGATTCAAAAATGTAAATGGCATTGCCTTCATAATAATGTTACAATTATGTAGGATGATTTAAAAATAACTTATTAACTAAATTTTATGTTTTGCCTTTACAGTATTATTTGTGTAATCCTTAAAAACATGGCATTAGTTATTTAGGTAAGAAAGAAAACAATTAAAATGTTGAATATCTACATTCCATGTTAATTTCTTGTGATTTTTATGGCTATCCAGATGACTCTGCCATAAATATTACCATATAGAAAGTGGGTTGTTAAAACTGAACCTTTATACATATTGTATACTATATTTTAACATATCTATTTGCAACAACCTAATTTACAGTTCATACACATCAAGTTAAAGGAAATTTTAAAAACATATGCCCGCAAAGGCAGCACAGTAGTTAGCACTACTGCCTCACAGTGCTAGGGACCCGGGTTCAATTCCAACCTTGGATGACTGTTTGTGTGGAGTTTGCACATTCTCCCTGTGTCTGCATGGGTTTCCTCCGGGTGCTTCGGTTTCCTCCCAAAGATGTGCGGATTAGGTTGATTGGCCATGCTAAATTGCCTCTTGCTATCAGGAGGACTAGGGTAAATATGTGGAGCTACGGGGATAGAGCCTGGGTGGGTTGTCATAGCAGGCTTGATGGGCTGAAAGGAGTCCTTCTGCATTGTAGGGATTCTATAGGAGGCTTGGAATTTATTGTATTTATAAACTGTGATTTTCTCATTTTGAATCTGATAATTACTCAGTTAAATTCATTTTGCTAAAGTGAATTGTTAAATGAACAGTTTGAGAAATTAGTACAGCAGTGTTTACAGACTTGTTATTTGAAAGTAAAATGTAGACTTGTTAAGTAACTGCACAAATCTATAAAAGGTTGTTTTCATTAACAGTAAGTGAAGTTTCTATCTGTAAAGCAGGTTAGCACAGTAATGCACTGGCATCAAATGAGGAAAATTAACATCTGCGCAGTTAACATGAAGTTCCATAAACTTTTTAGTTGCTACTGAAAAAAAACCTTCACATGCCTAGACGCTTATTCTCCTTTAAAATAACTGGTATTAGCTGGGGGCAGGGGGGAGAGGGTGAATAGGAAGGTGAGGGGAGTTGGATCATCCTTTATTTTATTGACAGTGATGTCTTTACCTAGCTTGGCTGGGGAACCTAATCGTCTATGGATTGAGTTACTAGTTCTTTGAAAAAAGGATGAATTTTGACCTTGAGTCCAAAGAGACATCAAGCATAGCATCGATTTCATTTTGTTAGTTTTTGTTTTCCCATTTGTGTGATTGCTGAGAAATGTTAATTTTGTTTGAACAGAGAACATCAAAGTAGATGAATGTTGCCCATTACTACTCTTTGCTGTTATTGTAATCGACTAGACATGAATGAAATGAAACAAACATGCAGCTTTAATTTAATTGTTTTCCTGCTTTCTTTGATTTTTAAAAAAATGCTTAAGCTCATAGTACCAGGCGTAGAACAATTGCCTAATTTGACAATTTAATCCCTTTTATCAGCGTTTTTAAAAAGTACAATTAATTATAAATAGGTTGTATGGAAACTTGTTTTCGGATTATCTTATTCCATTTGCATCAGAAGGCTGTCACAATGCTTTTCATCAGAAACACAAAGACTCAATATCATGAATGGTACTTTTTCCACAAATTACTTTTCCGTCAAAAACTCTTGCTATGACTAATTCTATAGTTACTTTTTTCTTACTTTAACCTATCTCTGCATAAAATAACCAAACCAAAATATAATACTGACACCGATTTTGAACCACAATTCTCATGCTGTGACGTCTAAGAGTGCGACTTCCTTAAATTGTCATTTCCATGGACCAGCCCTGCAGGTTTATTCATTTTAACCTGATTTACCATATATGGCTGAGTTAGTATCCCAGAGTTCCTTGGCCGCACACAAGCAAAACAAAATCTTAGGTGTGTGCAATTTGAGGCTTCTATCCAACCCTGGCAAAACATTCTTATATTCTAAGATTACTTTTGTGTTTAATCAGCCAGCGCACAGAATCGGGTGTCACATTGGAAAATACATTAACAGGCACTGGATATATAGTATGACTATATTTCCGTTTTAGATTTCTGCTGTATTGATGAGTTCTGTAAAAGGTAAGAAGTGCCAGATTGGCAGATCTCAATGCAAAGTGATTTTCTATTCATTCGTATTAAAAACTTGGTTGTTTTTAATTACATGCCATTAAACGTAATGTTGCTTTATATGTTATCTCATATATGGAAGTACATAAAATCCGAAAAGTATTACGTTTCAGAATTGCTGGTGCTTCCTCTTATTTTTCAGTATATTCATAGAACTTCACTGGCATAACATGTAGCACCAATATTGTGACGGCACATGCTGTATTTGCCACTGGCAGTCTGACGTATGCAGTTTTATCTGAAAAAAGAAAAATCCACGGTCTTGCCTTGAACTGTGTATTAATAACGCACAAACGAAGGTTTAATTTTTCTTATTTTAAATATATTTGATATTAAATTGGAGGGAGACAAATGAGCAAAATTATTTTACAGAATTTTAATAAGGCATTTTCTGAATTAAACGATGTAAAATGAAATATTAATGTTTAGAATAACAGTTTTATTCAGGATAGAAATAACAGTAAAAGTCTTAAAGTATTGTACACGAGCTGAAAACTTCGCACTATTTACGTAGTTTGAAATGTAGCTGAGTATAATCATATAAAAAAATAACATTTTTAAAACTAAGATATGCATCATTAATTTATTTACAGGTATATTTTACTTTTTCAATATATGTTGAGAAAATAACCTTCAACAATTGTGCTGCAATAGTTATTTCACTTTCGTTACTTAGTAATTTAATCATTACTTAACAAAAATGTAGTAACTTGTTATTAATGGATATCTAAGCATCCTGTCAGTGGAATATTACGTTAATCACTTGCTGGTACTTTTTATTTGAAAGGTGAGCTGAAGTATCCAATATGCTGTAGTTCTCAAATGTCTGTGTCACCAGAGATAATACATATATAAAACTGAAACTTGCTGAAAAATTTATCTAGCATTCTTTTGCTAGAAAAGTTCATCATAAAATACGAATTTTAGGTAAATGTTTGAATGTGTAATTTAATGTTTTTTCACATATCTATAGTTTTATGGTCTATGTTACTAAAATAAGTATATTTGCATGCAGGCTTGTGAGAATGACAAATTGTTTTCTTTATTATTCGTTCTGACAGATACAGCAAAACCTGTGTGTGTGAACTGCCAGTAGCTTTTAGATAATAAAAAAGTAGATGCGAGACAAACATATGCTTGCTGCGTGTTGATGGAGTACTTGAATTAGGTCAGACACACAGCTGTTTATTTAGAAACTGTGACTTACTCATTTACATAATGAATTTATTTAAGCTACTAAAGGATATTGGGATAACATAATGCTGATTTCTATTGTTTCATTTAAGCCAGTGGGGCTGGATGCAGGAGAAAAGCTGTGGTTTGCATTACAAAACAAAAAGCCCTGAGGCTGCTTGGGCAGAACCACAAGATTGAGCAAACAAATAGGACGGATGAAGGTTCTGCCATTTCTTTGTCTCTGGATCACTGATATTATCTGCTGCTGTTTAATGGGAAAAGGTAGATAGCTTAGAGCAGTGACTTAGCAATACATAAGAGGGTTGGTACTTCAGTTCGCTGGTAGCTGTGTACTCCCAAGTGTCATTTCCGATTCTAAGTCTTCCTGTCAAAGTCCACTGTGGATTTTTTTTTGGAAACTGCTAAACTCAGACATTCTCCAGTCAGAGTCTGCTGTGGTGACTGGACTGCACTCACTCAGCTCTGTTTCAACCTCCACAACTGCTACTATGTCATTTGCATATAACTTGGACAATTGCTGCATTGAGTGCAGACTTTTGCGTTGATCAGGAAAAGGATTATACTAGGAAATGATGGTTTGTTAAATTCAAAAACTTGAAGGGAATCTAGAGGAGTTCAGGAGGATTTGCATTTAAAGTGCTGTAAGTACAAGTCTACATCTATTAAATTGCATTGAAGAGCACTTTGGATTGCGAGCAGTTGTCCAATTCTCTGAGGCATCAGTAACCTTTTTCTACATTTGCCCTGGGGACTTAGTAAAGAAAGGCCTAGATTATGGTAACTGTCGCAAATGGTGTAGTTTTTGTATAATAATAAGATTTAAGTCAATAGCTGTGAGTACTGAAGTGAATACCCTTAAATAAAGAGAGAGTATTACATTAATTTTGTAGAAATGCTGGTTTAACATAACATCAACACTACAAGCCTGTTATTTCCATTCGTAAATAAAATTCAATTCCACACATTTCTCATCAATTCCTGAAGTTAAATGGTGCTTTATAGCAGGTGAACGCAGCTTTTTTGGTGAGTTGTTATAAGGTGATTTGCTTCAGAAGGGATCTTTGCTGTTTTAATCCATGGTCAATAATATGATGAAGAGGAAAATATTTAATGCCCTCCTTCTGATATACATTCCCTTCAATATACAAGAAGATCTAATAAAGCATATTTTACATTTAAATTGTGTATTGTGAATTTGAACCTGAGGACATTTGATGGTCCTTGTTGAACCAGGAAATCCTTTCTCTTAATAAGTTTAAATTTTTGTTGCACTAAGCAAAACATTCAGATCCCCACAGGAGACCATTTTCAGACCAGTAGAATAAACAAAATGTACCAAGTTAAACAGTCTCCATTTATTAGTGAATTTTTATGTCGAACATGTGTTTAAAATGCTTATAAGTAAATTGATTAACAAATTTAATTTAGGTATATTTGTGTTACATAACAATTTCTGTTATGGCATGCCGTATGGAGCATTTTTCCTTTAGATCGAAATAGCTTAAACGTGAACAATACAAATTTTATATTTTCTTACACCCTCTTTGCTTGCTTGAGCAATAAGCCATTATTTCCATACTGTGTGACTTTTACTTTGTAAATTTTGCACTGGCTAAAATATAGCTTGATTTTATAATTTTGCCTGTGTGTTTTGAAAAATATATTTGTTTGGATGGATTAGGTTTCCTTAATTAGCTGTTAATTTAGTCCTTTTCTGTAGCACATACATGGGGCAAATGGATTTGTTGCCAAACATTATTTTTGCCTTGAAATGACAAAGACATAAGTTTAGCTGATGCAGTTTAACCATAAATTTGTGAATAAGAGAAGAAAAATAAAGTAATGCAAGCATTCTCTTATAACATAATGGAGAGTATTGAAGGAAAGAACATATAGGTATTCCAGCTGCAGGAATAAATATTCTCATATTAAGTATTTACTGAAAAAAAATCAAATAAAAAACGATTTAAATGATTGTTGGTTATATTAGAAATGTCATATTTTATATTTATTTCAAAAGGCAAATTGACACCAAAACCAAATGTGAAAATAGTAATTACCATTAAGCTAGTTAATTTGTTTGAGTTATAAGTCTGTGTAGTGGTCTGTCTAGCGATGTGTATTTGATACTTTTTGGCATAAGGTGGCATAACTGCAAATGTTTCATAAAATGTGATAATTAAGGGAAAGTAAAGTAGCTTTCTTTCTGATACATATTTTCACTTCGTCCATGAGATAGCTTATACAAATCTCTAAAAATTCAGTTTCTTAAATGTGAGACTATTTTTGAAAACAGCTATCAAAGACTATAAGATCCTTATGTGACAGCCTTAGAAGAAATAAATGGTTTAGATTTGTGGCAAAAAATTACTGGCAGCTGGATGTGTAGAGGTGCTAGCACCCTGTGGTGCCCCGACTTCTGCTAAGGGTTAGAATTAATTTATTCCTTCTGTCCAGATTCCTTAGAATCCACTTCGCAAATGATTTATGAAAGTAGATGTTTCCATTCAGCTGTACTTTTATTTAGTTCATTTTATTTTTCAGAAGCATGTAAATTTTGTATTCATATTATATTTTATATGTATGTATATGTAAATATATATCAAACCACTAAAGAACAAGTTTGATCGGGTTTCCTATCAAAAACTTCCTCTTGCAAGGAAATGTGTTTATTAATAATAGCAGTATTTTAAATGCTCCAGAAATTAATAATTTCAAAAGCATAATTTCACAAACTGAAAATGTGAAAAAAAATCAGAAACTCTTTACCAAACTGAAATTTTGAAATATTTAAATTTGGATGTTGAATTTAAGAGTAGATTGAAATTACTTGTAGATATTTGGAGCTTAAACATGAGTTGAGAAAGAATCCATTTTCATTTATGCCTGACTCTGCGGTAGGGAAATGTGATAAAATGTCTACCTTAAAACGTGTTTGATCATCTCTCAAAGCGTTTCCCTTCTGGAAATAATTTCTGGGGTTGAAGAGCACAGCATTAACAGATTTAATGTAGCCAATTCAGTCAGATGGCTAAAACAGTATGTCAAATTCAACAAAACAAAAGAAACAAATTGAAAATGTTCATGGCTGTGGGTCTACAGCAAATTACTATTTAAAGAGAAATTATACTTTAATTAAAATAATTGCAACTGAGTTAATGAATTGTTTATTTTACAAATGCACTTTATTCTGTCTCATGGTTGTATTGGACTTTTGAGTTTCTTTTTTGAGTAAATGAAGCACTTTATTGAATTTAGTTGATATTTACTGTTTCATAAAGTCACAATTTGTTTTCAATTTAATATTTAACAGTTAAGAATTTATTTAAAACAATTGGTTTTTTAATTTTGTTTTATGGAATTTGAAGTGTAATGTATATGAGTATCAAACAAAAGAAAAAGGAGAAATCTTTATGTTGATCAGTAGTTGGTCATGAATATCCGATTACTTATTTATTCAACATTTTAGGAATATTTGAGATACTTGGGATTTAATTAAATTTAATAAGTCATAGTTTTGTTTAAATTATCATAAAATATAGTACATTGCATCATTTTATCAAATTCCATTCAAATTTGCATCTTGTTGTTTAAAAATGAATTCTCTACAGTTATAATTTTCTTGGCCATCATAGAAATTCAGCCAACCAGAGAGCTTTAGTTATTTTGAAAATACTGGGAGGTTTTTAAATTATTTGTTCCAATGCAGACCAAAATTACAATCAAATTGGGAAGTGCACATTAATAATCAAGCCTGTAAGATGTATAGATTTACAACCATTATTCATGTAAATTGAGTCTGTGTCTTATAAGTTCTGTTTGTGAACAGAATTCCCACTCACCTGAAGAAGGGGCTCAGAGCCTCGAAAGCTTGTGTGGCTTTTGCTACCAAATAAACCTGTTGGACTTTAACCTGGTGTTGTTAAACTTCTTACTAGATTTAAAATACCAAACCAGGTGGAAGACTACTAAAGGTATTATTACCTCCCTACATATTTTACTTGAATCACTAGAATGTATTAATAAAACCGATGCTGTTAAATCATAGTAACATGGTTATTGAAATGAATCAGCAGTAAAATAATTTGTTTATGACAAATCAAAAGAAAATTGACACATGGAAATTTAAGGTTCGAGAATCTATGCAGACAGTGCAATTTTTATTACTGAGACAAAGTTTCATATTCAGAGATACAGTTGGAGCCATATTAGACAGATTTGGGCATGTATGATTAGAAGTGAATGAGCTTAGATATAATTTAAGACAAAAGTAATGTACTAAAGCACTTTTTGTAGTATTTTATTAACACTTCATTCATCATTTAATTGATGCTATTGCCATAGCAATAATTGTGTTGCTGTTCTGATCAAAATACCAAGAAAGCATACATTCTACTGTACTGAGAGAGCAACATCAATGTGATGTTAAAAAAGTTCTTAAAATTTTGTTTACAATCATATTTCATCATAGTTACCTGTTTGAACCTCCTCCAATATTACACCTCTCTGAAGTTCTTTATGATCTTTAGCTACAATAACTGCAAGTTGCAGTTGTTTTTGTATTAATAAATCCATAAGAATTATTTTAATTGTAATATGTTCATATTGCTCTTTTAAAAGCAATCAAAAGTCCAAATAAACTTTCAGACAAGATATTGCATGTGCTGTACTATTTACAAGTTTGCACTTGTAAACACTTAACTAGTTTCAGAAATAGAACCTAATCCCTTATCAGAAAAATAAGAGATTAAATTATTACTGTGATGAACAAGATCTCTAAATTAGCTTGATAGCAATTGTTAATCCTTGGTAAGTTAAACCATCTGGAATACTAATGAATTCCAGTTCAACGACCCGCTCTTTGCATTTTGCTTTTATTGCAGTTTAATAAAAAACTTTCTTTTGATAGTCTAGTACATTTAAAAGTAAAATTACCAAACAGGGCTAAGCACTAAAAATTAGTATAAACAGGAGTGTCTCAGAGTTGCTTTGTTGAATATGATGGCACTTAGAATGCTTCATCTCTTCTGGCTTTGTTCTGGAAACATCAAAAGAGTTGCTGGGTCAGGTTGAATTGAAATGCACATCAAAGATACAGACTGCAGGTTTTTAGACCATACGCTGTTAGCAAGGGATAGATTTCTTTGTGTTTTAGAGCCAACACATTCTACTCACCTGGACCATATCACCTGCTGGCAATTTGTATTCATTATTGCAAAAGGACTGGTGTCACTAGCTACAGCTCATACCTTTTTACTATTAATGTATGTTGCAATATACAGTCATATTAAGGTTCTAAATTAAGTGCAGAAACATAGGTCAGGCAATTCTATTGGATTTTCATAGTAAACATCATGAAAATATATTTTAAAACTCAGTTGGAATGTGTATTTATAAACAGTTTTTTCACAGTTTTAGAGAAATCATAGTTCCTCTTTCGTAAATGCAGATTAGTTGTCTCTATAGTTTAATAAAATGAGCTGAAATCATAACAGTTAATACACACAAATTTTCTGTCATATTTTCCACCTTAGGCAAATTTATTAGTGGTAACTAAAGCAAATTGGCAAATCTTGATTAGCCGATACAAACTACTTTTGTTCTTCTAACTCAGCTAAATTGCCTGTTATGTAGTTTAAATGCCAAATATTTTGTTCATCTAGCTGTGGAACATGCAAAATTTCCTATAATGATAGAGAGAAAATGGAGATATGATTGAATTTTTTCAACCTTAATCAAGCTTCCCAGTGCAGTCTTTTCTCTATTATAAGCATGGTTATAATTGCTGCACTTCTCTCATGTGACCAATGTGATTATGAAACAAAATAACATCCACATTTCATCATGTCTTTACTTACGTCACAGAATCTTCAAAATGTCTATGTACAGTATGTGACAATTTGCAGTTTAAATTGTTTATTAATTTGTATGCTGTAATAAATTATCTTTAAGAAATAATGTTAGACATGAAGACTTTTGACCTGGGAGCAGCATAGTGAGGAAAATTTGCAATTTCTTTAACAGGAATCTGTAAAATAATGTTTGAAAGGAATTGTCAGAGTTTGCATCAATTGTAATTTTAATATAAAAGCAAAACATGGCAGATGTTGGAAATCTGAAATAGAAACAGAAAATGGTGGAAAAAGTTAGCAGGTCTGGCAGCATCTGTGGAGAGAGAAACAGTTACAGTTTTGAGTCCAAAATGACTACTTTGTAGGAGGAGAAAGCTAGAAACATGATGGATTTTATGCTGTTGAAAAAGGTGGAGGGGCAGGTGGAACAAAATAGGTCACAGCAGGAGAGATTAAATAACAGAGGTCTCATGGGACGCAAGACAAAGGGAGTGGTAATAATTTATTTGATAATACGAAATACTGGCCAATGTGACTTAATGACTCTTGATTTGGAAGCAGTACTAACATGATGGAAGTTAAAATACAAAAGTTTTGTGTCTAGACATAGAGAACACAGAAATTACTCCTGTAATGAAGATAGAAGAACAGCAGGGAGAAGGTGATCAGCACACAGATGCTAACACAAAGAGAGCTAACTAAAACAGACAGAGGAAAAGACTGAATTCTTGTGAGAAAATGAAGCAGATCTCCCTCGAGAAGAAGTGAGTTTTACTATTTGGCAGGAAAGAAGATAGGAGTTCAAGGAGGTACAGTGTGAGCTGTCTAAAAGGTCAAACACCTAGAAGGCTGTGTGAATAGCTCAGAGTTGCTGAAGAGCTGGTTGTTTTCTCATAATTGACCAAATGTGAGACAAGGTGTTGGTCAACTGAAAAGGAATTCTGAAAAGCTGTACCACCAGGACTGTCATGACCTGAGGGAGTGAAGGTTTGGAGAAGCGTGCCTTCCCACCCATGAATCTCCGAGATTAAAGCTGTTGTTGGATAGGACTTCTGACTAACCTACGTGAATTAAAGAGCATCATATTTGGAACTGTGTATCTACATAATGCCAGGTGTGCAGAAAGTGATGTGGATGTTTGTGGTTTTGTAATTCATATCTCTGTTAAATTGACTACTTAGTGAAATTCATCTTTTATATTTGAAGTATTATTTGCCTCAATTCAAGTTTAGTCTATATTGGTTGAGTAAAAAGTTTCAAAAGGTGAAATTTTGTTGGTAAATTCTTCATTTGGGGGCCATTCAATAAATTTGTAGTGGAATTCTCCCAAGCCTCTGCCAGCAGGATCAATGGCTGGGATGAGAGAGGAAGGGGGGTGGAGGGGGAGAATGGGAATGGTGTTGGCAGAATCCGCCGAGAGGTCCAAAAATCGGTTTCACGCCAGAATGAATTTACAGCAGGATCTTCCACTGATGCCCACCATGGCAGATCTGGAAGTAACATAAAAGTCATTTGCATCCCACTGATGGAAACACACCAATGCAAAGAAGAACATAACATTTAGATATCAGAACTCACTTGAACAATGTTGGGGCTATCCTGGGGTTCAGGATGGAGACCGGTGGCAATGCTGGACCCCAGAATACTACAGCAGTTGGCAGAGCTAGCCTCCGCAGCGTGCAACACTCCACATTCCCATCCCTGCCATGGGACATAGTTCCAAGATGGGAGAATTCTGGATTTGGTTGGTTTGTTTGCAGTTCCGCCATAGCAGTCATAACAGATTTTAACTCCTATTTGTCAAATTTAGTTTGGTTCATTAAATGAAAATTGAAGTTGGTTAATAAGTACTGTGGCAACAAAGCATAACAAACTTTCATTATCTTCAACCAAATTTAACATTGTTTACCCTTTGCTGGGATTCAGTTAATTCAAAGGTGTGAATTTCTTTTTTTTCCATTTTTTAAAACCAGTGTCTGGCCATAAAATATGATAGCATATGATGAACAAATGATTAATAATCAGGTTACATATTTGTGAAAG
This sequence comes from Mustelus asterias, assembly GCF_964213995.1. Lineage (NCBI taxonomy): Eukaryota > Metazoa > Chordata > Chondrichthyes > Carcharhiniformes > Triakidae > Mustelus > Mustelus asterias. Next base: position 78,279,966 of record NC_135807.1, on the reverse strand, counting down.
TTAACATGCTGCATTGTACCTTGTTGGAGAGGCTGCTGCTTGCTTTTTTAGTTGCCTTGTTGCAAAATGCGCTGAGCAAGAAATATCAGAATTCTTAGTCTCAAACGTGCATTTCACCTCTTTCTGTCAAAACAAAAGAAGACTTTTAAGTTTTGGTTCATCTCCATTATTCCTTTAAGAAATCAATAAGTATTTTAAGTTGTGTTAGGGATATGCATAAAATGGGACCTGAGTTTGTTATGTACTTGGCTAATTCTTTGGCAGTCTTCAGTCTCATCTTATGATGGTTTGCACTTAGGTAGCCAACTCTGCTACACATCACCTGGTTTGGCTAAGGAGCCACACTCCGGCATGGCAGTTTCTGCTACATTTGCAGTATAAATAATAAAGATATGTTAGATAACTGTAAATGACATTTATTTAAGTTCTTCTAAATGTAAGTTTCAACATTACAGCATAAACTGAGATTTGTTTTAAATGGGAAATGTGAAAACAAAATAGAATAAGGTGACTGATACAAACTTATGTATTTGTAATTGTAAAATACAGGAGAAGAGGGATCTATGTGTATATGTGCATAAATTATTGAAGGTGACAGGACAGTTTGAGAGCACAGTTAAGAAGCATATGCCATCCAAATCTTTATCAAAAGGAACAAAGGGCAGGAGTTTCCTCCCATTCTGCAGTGTGTTTTGCGGCAGCGGGAGGTGGTGTACCGCCGTTGGTGGAGGCATCTTATGGTCCTGCCATTGAAAATGAGATTTCCTCTTGAACGCACTCTTCACAACCGGGAAACCCATGGTGGGGGTGCGCTGTCAGCGGGACTGTAAGATCCTGTCGGCCTAAATGCCAACAGGATTTCAGCAAAAGAGTACAAAAGCAAGGAAGTTATGTTAAACTGGTTCCAGAATGAAGAGCTTCAGTTATGTAGAGAGGTTGAAGAAGTTGAGGCTATTCTCCTTCGAGGAGCAAGCTGAGAAGAGACTTAATAGATGTATTCAAAACCTTGAGGGGCCTGGACAGAGCAGACAAGAAGAAACTGCTTCAATTGGTGGAAGGAGCAAAAGCTAGAGGGCACAGACTTGAGGTAAATCACAATAGAAGTAATGGTGACATGAGGAAAAACTTTTTTCACATAGTGGGTGGTTAGGATCTGGAGTGCGCTGCCTGGGAGGTAGGTTAGCAAAATTAAAGCACATGGGTTAAGACGTAATATACTGTCATGAATTAAGGATTGGCTAACAGGCAGAACAGAGAGTAGGAATAAACTGGTCATTCTTGCATTGGCAGACTGTTGCTACTTGAGTACCACAAGGATCCATACTTGGGCCACAGCTGTTCACAATATCTGTTAATGATTTGGGCATGGAAACCAAATATAATATTTCCAAGTTTGTGGATGACACAAAGCTATTTCTTAAAGTATTTCTTAAAAGTGTCCTCATAAGTCACTGAAAGCTAACATGCAGATGCAGTGAGCAATTAGAAAGGTGAATGCTATTTTAGCCTTTATTGCAAGAGGATTTGAATACAACAGAAGCAAAGACTTGCTTCAATTGTATAGGACCTTAGTTACACCGCATCTGGAGTACTGTGTGTAATGTTGGTCCCCCTACCTTAGGAAGGATATTATTGCCGTAGAGGGAGTGCAACAAAGCTTCACCAGACTTGATCCTGGAACTGTGGGGTTGTCCTGTGAAGAGATTGGGGAAACTGGGCCTGTATTCTCTAGCGTTTCGAAGAATGAGAGAAACAGTGATGGCATTTCATTATGTGACTGAAGTCGAAATTGGCGGCATGGTGACACAGTGGTTAGCACTGCTGGCTCACAGTGCCAGGGCCCTAGTACAGTTCTGGCCTTGGGTGATTGTGTGGAGTTTGCCTGTTCTCCCCATGTCTGTGTAGGTTTCCTCCGGGTGGTCCGGTTTCCTTCCACACTCCAAAGGTGTGCAGGTTAGCTTGATTGGTCATGCTAAATTGCCTCTTAGTGTCCCAAGATATGTAGATTAGGGGGTTTAGTGGAGTATATACGTGGGGTTACGGGGATAGGGCCTGGGTAAGATGCTCTGTTGGAGAGTTAGTACAGACTCAATAGGCCAAATGGACTCCTTCTTCTGCACAGTAGGGATTCTATGAAAGATATAAAGATGCTGAAGATAAATACTTCAGTTATTTCTGTTCAGTATGTCCAGTTTCCAACCATTACCTGTTTAATTGAAACCCAGAAAATACTTAAAGCAATAGACGGGTAGATGCAGGTGAGATGTTTTCCCTCATTGAGAAGTTTAGAACCAGGGGACATAATTTCAAAGTAAGGGGAAGCCACTTAGCACAAAGATGACAAGAATTTATTTTACTCCGAGGGTTGTGAATCTTTGGATTCCTCTACCCCAAAGGGCTGTGGAAGCTCAGTCATCATGTACGTTTAAAGAAGAGATTGACAGATTTTTAAATACCAATGACATAGAAAGATACGGGGATAGTGTGGGAACAAGGCTTTGGAGTGGATGATCAGCCATTATTGTAATGAATGGCAGACCTGGTTGAATGGCCTATTCCTACTCTTATGTTCCTATGAGAGTCTGTTGGAGGCAGTGTCAATTCAGGCATTCAACAGGGAATTGGATCAATTTCTGAAAAGGAAATATTTACAGGGCTATGGAGAAAAGGTAGGAAAGTGACACTAGGTGAATTGCTCCTTCAGAGGTGGAGGCTGAATGAAATCATAGAAACCCTACAGTGCAGAAGGAGGCCATTCGGCCCATCGAGTCTGCACCGACCACAATCCCACCCAGGCTCTACCCCCACATATTTACCCGCTAATCCCTCTAACCTACGCATCCCAGGAATCTAAGGGGCAATTTTTAACCTGGCCAATCAACCTAACCCGCACATCTTTGGACTGTGGGAGGAAACCGGAGCACCCGGAGGAAACCCACGCAGACACGAGGAGAATGTGCAAACTCCACACAGACAGTGACCCGAGCCGGGAATCGAACCCGGGACCCTGGAGCTGTGAAGCAGCAGTGCTAACCACTGTGCTACCGTGCCGCCCTGCTTTCCTTCTGAGGTGTAACCATTCTGTGAAAATTAGTAAGATTACTATGTTATTTGAAATTGTTATACAGCATTATCTTAAAGACTTTCATTCATATAGGATGGCTCATAACCACAGGACTTCTCAAAAATTTTCACAGTCGATAAAACAGTTTTGAAGTTATTGCTGTTGGCTAGATGGCTGGTGGTGTGATGCAGAGCAATGCCAACTGTGTGGGTTCAGTTCCTGTACCAACTGAGGTTATTCTTGTCCCCTTGCCTGAGGTATGGTGATTCTCAAGTTAAATCATTATCAGTCAGCCTATGGTCATCTGGTACTATGGTGACTTTACCTTTACAACACTACAAACAATGACACCAGGCCACTCTATAATCATTAACAAAATTACATTGGGAATGTTAGCAAATTGAACTATAAAGATTTTCTAAAAACTAAAATAATTTAGTCGAGTTCAAAAAAATTAAATCGATGTGATGTACTTTAAACTTAAAAGTGTAGGGTGGGATTCTCCGGCTGCACTCGCCCCAAAATGGGAGGACCCCCCCCCCCCGCTACAATTCCTGTGGCGGGCAGGACTGGGAGAATTCCCCCCATAATGTTTAATGGCTGTGATCTGAACTATCGTGAAATTCATATGCTGACTTGAGTAAGTTATGATGTGGAGATAACAGCATTGGACTGGGTTAAACACAGTCAGAAGTCTCACAACACCAGGTTAAAGTCCAACAGGTTTATTTGGTAGCACAAGCCACTAGCTTTCGGAGCACTGCTTCTTCATCAGCTGAGTGGGATTTCAGTTCACAAACAGGGCATATAAAGACACAAACTCAATTTACAAAATAATGGTTGGAATGCGAGTTTTTACAGGTAATCAAGTCTTAAAGGTACAGAGAATGTGAGTAAAGAGAGGGTTAAGCACAGGTTAAAGAGATGTGTATTGTCTCCAGCCAGGACAGTTAGTGAGATTGTGCAAACCCAGGCAAGTCGTGGGGGTTACAGATAGTGTGACATGAACCCAAGATCCTGGTTGAGGCCGTCCTCATGCGTGCAGAACTTGGCTATCAGTTTCTGCTCAGCGACTCTGCGTTGTGTGCCGTGAAGGCCGCCTTTGAAAATGCTTATCCGAAGATCAGAGGCCGAATGCCTGTGACCGCTGAAGTGTTCCCCAACAGGAAGAGAACACTCTTGCCTGGTGAGAATGCCAGGCAAGAGTGTTCTCTTCCTGTTGGGGAACACTTCAGCGGTCATGGGCATTCAGCCTTGGATCTTCGGGTATGCGTTCTCCAAGGCGGCCTTCACGACACATGACAACGCAGAGTCGCTGAGCAGAGACTGATGGCCAAGTTCCGCACATGAGGACGGCCTCAAGTCACACTATCTGTAACCCCCACGACTTGCGTGGGCTTGCAAAATCTCACTAACTGTCCTGGCTGGAGACAATACACATCTCTTTAACCTGTGCTTAACCCTCTCTTTACTCACATTGTCTGTACCTTTGAGACTTGATTACCTGTAAAGACTCGCATTCCAACCATTATTTCGTAAATTGAGTTTGTGTCTTTATATGCCCTATTTGTGAACAGAACTCCTACTCATCTGATGAAGGGGCAGCGCTCCGAAAGCTAGTGGCTTGTGCTACCAAATAAACCTGTTGGACTTTAACCTGGTGTTGTGAGACTTCTTATTGAGTAAGTTAACCAGCACAATAGAAGACAGTTCTGTAGCTCAAGGAGGAAACAGTAGTGATATTTCATTGTTAGTGGAAGTTGAAAGATCTAAAATGCTGGAAGTAAACTACTTCAACTGCTACCTGTTTTCAGCCAGTTCTTGCTGCTTGCGTTGGCAAAATTGCTTTGCATGTTAATGGGAGGGGGAAGGTTAATCCTGTTTGCAGCTGTCTAACCCAGTGATGAATCACCTTCTCATCATTTGGCTGCTTTCCCTGTTATGGGAGGAGAAAAGACCTGTAGGAGGAAATGGCACAAAAGATCAACTGAAAGACAATGTGACTGTCTGTTACACAGTCTCTCTTTCTTCCCTTCTGATGAAGGGAAAGAATGTTTTTTTTCCCCAAGCTGAGGCCTATTGTTCAGGAATATAGTGAGCTGTGACACTTGAATACCAAGGAGCTGTTTTGTTCTTGACTGGCAGGTGAAAAAAGCTCGACCTGATTCCAATGTTTCAGATCCTCCAGGTAAGAGCATTGTTGAAATTTTACCTTATGCACTGGTGATTAGACAGTGCCTACGCTTGCTCCGAGTTTTGTTTGAAAGATGCAATTACAAAGAATGATTTCAGGAACATACTTAACAGTTAATGTGGAAGAGATAAAAATGCTTACATTTATTTTATTATAATTACCACAGTCATGAGAACAGAAAGTTGAAATATTTCACGATTAGGTCTGAGAATAGCAAAAGAAAATATATTCCATAATGAATGTCTCCTGTGATACTTGTTATATCTTTTTATATTTTGGAGTTGTAAATTTGTTTCGCTGTGAGAAGCAATCAGTAGCTATTAAAAATAATATGCCTTCTAATCAACAAGTGCAAAGGGAATAATGAAAATCTTGAAGATATTTTTGATCATGAAATAACATTTTGATACTTTAATTCTGCAGTCTAATTATTGATGCAAGTCTTCCAGTTCCACAAATGATAGAAAATAAAATAATGATACAGTGCACTTACTTCATAGACTAAGCTGTTCAATTGATTCAGCTTTATGTGAAATGTGGACTCGATCATAAATCAAATAGACACAAGAAATGTTGCTTAATCCTCTGTTTTCTGGGATCAAGTGGCAACTGAAGTACTCCAAATTACTAAAGCAGTCTAATTCATTTATAAACTGGATGGGTGTAAATTTTATCCCTTTTCAATTGGCTGTGCTTAATATAATCCAAAAAGCAAACAAATCAGAAAGCATAATAATGTTTTAATGTGTTTCATGCTGGGAAGGAAACAAAAACAATTAAGTAGTTTGCCAGAGTAAACACATATATATATCAAAAGTACCTCATTCCCTGTCAATTGAGCATATATTTCTCCAGTTACTTGTAGTACTGGAGCAAGCGAGATGATTGATTTATACTGAACTTGCATATCATTTAAATGTGTGGTATTCATGTTATATTAATGTTTTAAAATCACATCAAATGTCATATCATTAAGGTTTGAGAAGTTGTAATATTTTAGATAAAAAATATGGAACAGATATATTGATGAAAGTTAATTATGACAAAGAGCTATTGATGACACTTCTGTCAATTTGTGCAAGGTCATAATTTTGATAAGTTTTGAGTATTGTCACTGGGTGTGATTTCTGAAACCCTGATTCCTGGATTGGGTATTATGCTCAACAATGGCTTTCTTCATTCTGTTTTTAATATTATTTTCTGATAAAAATAGTTTGACAGTGATACACAACTACAGTGGCAAGTGTAAAGTGTTTTGGTTGTGTGGTAAATTACGTAGTATATCCTTGATTATATAATCTGCAGTTAAAACAATTAACCATTTTCAGGTTTGTAAAATAGTCCTTTTAATGCTTCATAAGTTACAACAAAATTCAACCTTTATGTTGGTCAAAGATGAATAGATGAGTGCCTTTTTCCCAAAACTGTTTCCAAATGTCTTAATACTACCTAGTATTAATAATATAAATACATACTTTTATAATAATTTTCATAGATAAGGACTATTTCTTGTTTGCAGGTCTATGGAAATGCAGGATTTAGTAAGTGGAAGTAGCGAAACTCCCAATGGTCCAAAACTCGACAACTCCTGTATCAATAATAATTCCATGACACAAAATGGCACAGAAGGTAAGTGCTTGATTTTCTTAACTATGAGGTCCAGTATGGAACAAATTTGTGTACCATGCGTTCATTATTGTATTTTTATTTGCCTTTTAAGCAAGGCCCATAAGATACAAGATGCAGTGGTTTTTCAAAATGATTTATGAATATCTTGTTTATCTTCCAAATACCCCTCTGACAGGCTCTTGGAAGCAAGTGATAAACATACTTTTAGGTAGGGAAGTGCAAATTGAGTCAGAAATTATGGTTTATCAGAGAGACTTAAGTTGAAAGTGAGAATTTTACTATGTTTATTAAGAGAGAAAAGCTGCAAAACTGATTCTTATTACTTTCTGACATTGTTCTTCCTTTGTTCATTTTAACCCATCCTGCCAAAAATTATATTTTAGAATTTTTAAAGATTAAGTGAGAAAGTATTCAACACATCCAGAAGCAATAATCTTATCACAAAAGTAATTGTTTTGCTGAAATATGTAGTCAGTTTATGCAGGGAATGTCCAAGTTCTCACCAATCATAAAGAAACTAAATGATTTGGCAATATATTCAGTGCTGTCAAAATAAAGTTGGGAGATGATCGCAAAATTATAGTTTAGAAAAAATAAAATTACAGTTTGATTGATGGGAACATAGAATATGTAATGTCTACCTAAATAAAACTCTCAATGACTGCTAGATTGTCACAATGTTAGTTTTCATTTTCGAGTGTCACAATACAATTGCTACAAAATATATTAAAGGAATTTTCAATTATTTCATTTTGTTTTAGAAATAAGTAAACATTCTAAACCGAATGCCACTCTGCATCTTGTAGCAGAATTCTGATAAACCAATTCACAATAATATCCAATATTATAGTCACAAGCTTCCAATGAAGTTACTGTGAAAATCCTCTAATCACCACACTCCGGCACCTGTTTGGGTACACTGAAAGAGAATTTAGCATGGTCAAGCACATACCAGCACATCCTTTGGACTATGGGCGGAAACCAGAGGAAACCCACGCAGACATGGAGAATATGCAAACTCCATACAGTGATCCAAACCAGGAATCGAACCTGGGTGCTATGAGGCAGCAGTGTTAACCACTGTGCCACCGTGCCGCTGCTCTCACTTGTAGTTGAGTAATGCTTTTGCTGCAATGATATTAAATAATTTTCTTGATGTGTAATGCTTTATCAGTAGAAGGATGCAGAATCAATTCCACACACAACTGCTTTTCCAAAATCTATAACGCGGCTGTGGTGAGGTGCTGAACAGAATCTATGACAAGTCCGTCCTAGCCAATGGAGGGGATTCTCCAACCTCGCCACAACATTATTAGATTGCGCTGATCTCAGAGAATAGCATGCCTAGCGCAAAAGCGTTTGCAATTCTCCCGGCCTCTTTTTAATGGCATAAACTGTTTCGTGCCCATACTTGCCCAGAAAGGGCGAGAGGGTGATTGGCATGAGATCAACATCATTTCAATATCATTTGCGAATCGGCGCACAACCCACCCTCCTCCCAGCATGATTCCACCTCTCCAGTGGGAGGGTAGGTCAGCCGCTGCCATGGTGTGGCATGGGGGGGCCCTATGGGTACAAGGGTTGGGGTGGGGCAGGAGTCCTCAAGTAAGTGTCGCCACTGGGTTGGGGCCATTCTCCCTGCCAGCTTGAAGACCCCCCGAGAGATTCCAGAGTTCGAGGTCAAATCCCATTAATGTCGCATCCTCCACCTTGCCACCTCTTGGCTGGGAAAGTTCAGTTGTTTAGTGCGGACATTCCATTGCAGGCTCCACTAACAGTCACAAGCAGCTGGCAACTGATGCTCCAATCAATGGAGCTCAGCGGGTGCTAACGCAGCTCTGCACACAGCAGGAACTCTGCAGTGCTCCCTACAATGGCCACCTGTTGCATGGAAGTTAGTAGGGCACCTCGCTACCATCTGCCTGACCTGGACACTATGTCTGGAAGCTACTTTGCACCAAACGTCCAGGTGGGTACACGAAGGTGTAAACTGCAAGTTTTCAACATTGAGGACCTTCCCAGAGCCACCCTTATGCTCAACGTGAGCACCAGAACGCTGAACCCAGTCAGCCTCATGATGCCACCACTGGCCTGTGGTATCAGGGAGATTTCTCCGGTGGGGAGCCAGCCATCTGGATGGGCAGCTCTGCGCCACATGCCAGCGAGCATGCAACTGCACTGGGAGTGGAGAAGGCATTGTGCCACATCATGTGAAAGGAGGGTACAGCTATGTGGGACTCCATTGGCAACTGAGGGGACATGGGCAGTGTTTGTGGCCGCTGAGGCAATGATGTGGTAATGTCGGCAACTAATTGAGGTGGTGCATGGCACGTGGATGGCGTTGTGCTGCAAGGGTGCAAATGCAAGGGAACAGGGGGTGCTGGGAGGGATTGAGGGGCTCTGGATGGATAACCCCCGTACAGACTGTCTCTCACTCTGTCCTTCTACCTCCCCACGCTCTTCCAGGGTGGAAGGCCCCGGCATCGCTTCAGCATTTCCTCCTCCTGGGGTGCTCATGGCTCCCGGTACACTCCTTGGGATGATGGGACACCTGGACTTGGCTCCAGAAGTATCTGTGTCACCTGGCGCTGCCAGTCCTGGAGGTCCAACCACGTCTGCACCATGATGCATAAGCTCATAGCAATGGTCCTGTGAGTCTGGACCAAGCTATGGAGCCTCTCAGCAAGTGCCCTCTATGACTGGCCCATGCTCTTGAGGCCCACAGCCATAGCCCTCAGCGACACAGCCATACCATGGACCTGGCCACCCATGGCTACCTTCTCCTACCCCAGGCTTTTCACCACAGTCGCCACCCTTGCAGTGTTGGCCTGGGTATCGCGTAATGCTGGCACCATCTCCTTTACCTGAAGGCTATTGGACTCCTCAAAACAGCCTTGCAGCTGCTGGAATGTCTCCGACACCAGCACCTGCAGTCCCCAGCTTTGTTTCTGCATCCCCAGCAGCTCTGTGAGAACCTTTTCCAGTGGCCCGGCACCTAGCTAGGGGCCAGCTGTGACCTTGGATCTGACAGGACTCTGCCTGTTCGATTCCTTCAGATGTTCTCGCCTCCACCTGATGTGCATCAGCAGCTGTGTGGTGCTCACCAGAAAGTGACCTGAAGACTCTCTGCTAATTCTACCTACCAAGGTGTGTGTCTCTGTGGTGGTGGATGGTGTGGCTGATGCTTGTGACACCTAGTCACTGTGGTTTCCTTGGAACTTCCTCCAAGGTGCTTGTGGAGGGGGACAGGGTGGTGGGAATGGTGGCGTGGCTCAGCACTGTGCCTCACCAGGCAGAGGTTGTGACTGGGGATGCCAGAGGGATTTGAGGAGGATGCTGGGGGGTCGGGTGATGGACATCCACGGGGTGTCCAGGAAGGGTCAGGGTGAACATTCCAGGAGTGATGAATGGGATTGATACCAGGATGAGTTGGGTGGACACTCACCCTTGTAGCCTGAATGAGGAGGTTCTTCTTTCTCCTGCATTGGGCCCTGGTCCTGCATGTCAAACCACAGGCACTAACGGCCACCACCTCCGAAGCTGCATTGAAGTCATTGCTCCTGGGTCGTCTTCCCTCCTGGGGGTACAGGATGGCCCGCCTCTCCACGTCATTCAGCAACTGTCCCTCTGTAAAGCATAGGGCTGGTCTGCGCAGTGCCATCTTCCTGTTGTGGCTGGCTGTGAGTACAGTGGAAGTGTTTAAATGCAGCTCCCCCTTATTAATGGCATACAGCTGTGGCCACCTTGGGTGAGTCATGTGTCTGGAGACGCTAATGCGTGTTTCACCTGGAGACTGTTTGTGAATTGCGATGCGGAGCAGTCACCCCTTATGACACTTAGCTTTTGGGAGAATTCTGCCCAATGTCACAAACATCCTAGTAGCTAGTCAGAGTTAGGAGCAGATTGCACACCCGCTCTTTTGGTCATTGGTATACTATGGCCTAAGGAGTTCAGGGTGCTGGCAAGATGAAGGAATTTGTTATCCAACCTAAGGTTTGTGTTCAAAATTTCAGAAAATTGTTTAAGGTGAGAATCACTCTCTTTATGTTCATTGTATCAAAATGGTAAACAAAGCAAAAAGACTAATGGACAGAATTGGATAGGTCCACAGGCTCTGAGACTGATGCATGATTAGCTTGTGCCTGTTTGTTGCAATGCAGGCAGCACAAACCCATGCTGTTTGCAAAATTAAATGACAAGTGTGCAGCCTGGCGCTAAACATCCAGCTAAGTATCTGTGCATGTCAGCAAGGGCATGTGAGAGTTGCACCTCTTAATGCTAACCTGCATGACTTAAAGTCAGTTTTAATTTCTTGGTGCATTATGGCTGTAGCAGGGCAGAAAGAAGACTGAGACTTGGTGCAACGAGGCACAGTGTATCCTTCAAGGTTGTTTGACACAGTACTAAGTGCAGAAAGTGAAAAGGACAAGAGAGATCCACTGTCAACTGGGGGCTAGGAGACCCCGCAGACAGACACTGAGAAGGCAACAAGATCAGATAGCTACCTCTGTCAAAGCAGTCTCACTCCAAGGACCTGAATTCAGTGTAAAAAGATGTTTTATGACCTCACACAAGTGGTCAAGGTCAGCGAGTACATTTTCAAATGCCATATCCTTACAAATGAACCAGTAGTGTCTCATTCTGCTTTGCTCACCTATCAACATTCCCTATCCAGCATGACTGATACCTAATATTCATGGCTTCACCTCAAACACTTAGCACTGCTGCAAGCCAACATCTCTCAGCTTGTGCACAATATTTGTTATTCAGTCATGGCTGGGACATCATCCACACACATTGCAACACACTCAATAGGCAAGCTTTAATGCCTCCCCTCTTCCTCCGAAGTGAGTTCCAAACCCATGGGTTGGCCTTTTGATTTTGATTTGATTTACTATTGTCACTTGTATTGGTATACAGTGAAAAAATATTGTTTCTTGCACATTATACAGACAAAGCATACCGCTCATAGAGAAGGAAAGGAGAGGGTGCAGAATGTAGTGTTACAATCATAGCTAGGGTGTAGGGAAAGATCAATTTAAGATAGGTCCATTCAAATGTCTGGTGGCAGCAGGGAAGAAACTGTTCTTGAGTTGGTTGGTACGTGACCACAGACTTTTGTATCTTTTTCCCGACGAAGAAGGTGGAAGAGAGAATGTCCAGGGTGTGTGTGGTCCTTGATTATGCTGGCTGCTTTTCCGAGGCAGCGAGAAGTGTAGACAGAATCAAAGAATAAGAGGCTGGTTTGCATGATGGGCTGGGCTTCGCTCACAACCCTTTGTAGTTGCTTGTGGTCTTGGACAGAGCAGGCGCACATATCAAGCTGTGGTACAACCAGAAAGGATGCTTTCAATGGTGCAGCTGTAAAGGTTGGTGAGAGTCGTAGTGGACATTTCCTCAGCCTCCTGAGAAAGTAGAGGCATTGGTGGGCTTTCTTAACTATGGCCTTGGCATGGAGGGACCAAGACGGGTTGTTGGCGATCTGGACACCTAGAAACTTGAAGCTCTCGACCATTTCTACTTCATCCCCGTTGATGTAGACATGGGAATGCCCTCCACTACTTCCTGAAGTCGATGGCTAACCCCTTCATTTTAGTGACATTGAGGGACAGATTCCAGTTCACCAGACTCTTTATCTGTTTCCTGTACTCTGTCTCATCATTGTTTGAGATCCGACCTGCTATGGTGGTGTCATCAGCAAACTTGAAAATCAAGTTGGAGGGGAATTTGGCCACACAGTCATAGGTGTATAAGGAGTCTAGTAAAGGGCTGAGGATACAGCCTTGTAGGGCACCGATGGCTTGGAGGGCTGAAGGGCCTGTTCCTGTGCTGTAATTTTCTTGGTTCTTTGTTGAGGATAATCGTGGAGGAGCTGTTGTTGCCTATCCTTGCTGATTGCGGTCTGTGGGTTCGGAAGTCTAGGATCCAGTTGCAGAGGGAGGAGCTGAGGCCACAGTTTTGGAGATGCATTTTGTGGGAATAATGGTGTTGAAGGCTGAGCTGTAGTCAATAAATAGGAGTCTGACAACAGTGTCTTTGTTATCCAGGTGTTCCAGGATTGAGTGTAGGGCCAGGGAGATGGCAACTACTGTGGACCTGTTGCAGAGATAGGTGAACTGCAGTGGATCCAGGCAAGCTGGCGGCTGGGATTGATCCGTGCCATGACTCATCTTTTGAAGCACTTCATAATGATGGATGTCAGAGCAACTGGGCGAAAGTCATTAAGGCATGCTGCCTGGCTTTTCTTTGGTACAGAGATGATGGTTATTTTCTTGAAGCAGGTTGGAATAAGGAGAGGTTAAAAATGTCTGTGAATACCTTCGCCAGCTAATCCACGCAGGATCTGAGTGCTCATCCCGGCCAGTTGATTTCCATGGGTTGTCTTTGGAGAAGGCTGATCTGACGTCTGCAATCGTGACCTTGGATACCAGTTCGGCTGAGGCATCTGGGGAGGAAGGTGTGCTCTCACTGACCTCTTGCTCAAAACAGGCATAGAATGCATTGAACTCATCAGGGGGGTGGGGGGTGTATTCCTGCCGGTGATTCTACATGCCTTGATCTTGGAGTCTGTTATGTCATGCAGACCTTGCCATAGTCGGTGGGAGTCCGTGTGGTTAGCCTGGGACTCTGGCTTGGTCTGGTACTGTCTCTTAGAATCTACAGAGAACCAAGGATGCCATCTGGATTTCTTGTATAGGTCAAGGTCGCCTGACGTGAATGCCTCAGACCTGAACTTAAGCAAGCAATGGGTATACCTGTTCATCCATGGTTTCCGGTTGGGAAACACATGGATTTGTTTCTTTGCCATATAGTCTTCTGCATACTTACTAATGAAGTATGTTACGATAGTGGCATACTCGTTCAGGTTGGTCACTGAGTTCTTAAATATTGACCTGTCCACTGATTCGAAGCACTCCCCTAGGAGATTATCCGATTCCTCAGATCACCATTGCATGACTTTCTTTATCGGATTCTCCAGTTTCAGTTTTTGCTTGTAAGCTGGAGCAGGAGCACAGCCTTGTGGTTTGATTTTGCCGAAGTGTGGGCGGGCAATAGAGTGGTAGGCATGTTTGATGTTTGTGTAGCAGTTGTCTGGAATGTTTGGGCCTCTGGTGGAACAGACATGTTGGTGATATCTTGGTAGGACACTCTTGAGCTTGGCTTGGTTGAAGTCCCTGGCCATGATGAATAAGGCCTCCGGATGTTTCATCTCAAACAGGAAGATTTGACAGGAGGGTGCAGGGTGAGGACCACACAGTTTTTCTTTCACCCCCGGGGCAGGATGACTTGCAGATGGCCTTCTGGATGTCAATTGAGACCCTTAAGTGAGCAATTAATGTCCATTTAATCTGCAGAACCGCTGCCATTCTCCTGGGGCAGCACCTCAATAATCCTTGTAATTTGCTGAAGCATGATTGTTGAGCTATTGTGGGCTCTTGAAGCTGCTTTGAGCACTGGTATCTGCAACCATCTATGATGGTAACAGTCTGCATGGCAGCAAGCTTGACTGCATGGCACAGTGCAGACCTTGTTCACTATAGTGCTTGGATGTTGGATGGCTTCCGGTATCAACCATCAGATGCTGCATACAACTAGGTCCATAAGTGCTGTCATGGGGTTGTCCACCACTTCATTGATGGAAAGGATGCGCTCCAAGCTTTTCATAAAGCGCTCTACCAAATTAACATAGAAACATAGAAACCCTACAGTGCAGAAGGAGGCCATTTGGCCCATCGAGTCTGCTCCGACCACAATCCCACCAAGGCCCTACCCCCACATATTTACCCGCTAATCCTTCTAACTACACATCTCAAGGACAATTTTTTTTTTAACCTGGCGAATCAACCTAACCCGCACATCTTTGGACTGTGGGAGGAAACCAGAGCACCCGGAGGAAACCCACGCAGACACGAGGAGAATGTGCAAACTCCACACAGACAGTGACCCGAGCCGGGAATCGAACCCAGGACCCTGGAGCTGTGAAGCAGCAGTGCTAACCACTATGCTACCGTGCCGCCCAGCTGAATGTCTCCATGTTTCTTGATAATGACAGCAGGCTCTGTGGTATTGCTACCAATTCACCAAGCATTTCCATGCCTATCAGCTTTTTCCAGTACTTCACACCATTGAAGCCCTCGTTTGAGTCCTCTGCGGTAGTACCTGCCTGCGAGCTCCCCCTCCTGTAGGCATCCTCTCCCCCTAGCCCGGTTGCACTCGACTTGTGCCTGGTGATGCTGCATGAGCAGATCCGCCTTCTCTACTGTCATCTAAAGTCAAAGCAGTGTCACTTCCGGCGTTGGTGTCTTGGAGTGTCAGATCTTCAGACGTGTACCCTTCTTGCTGCTAATTATCAAGTTGCACTGGCTGGCTGGACAGCAAATCATGGGTTTCTGAAAGCATAAATGCTGAAGGGAAAGGTTGGTGTGAGGCAAGGGGCTGGATGGACAGCAGGAGGTGTAAGGTTACATCTTTGGCAGTTTCTACTTCATATTAGGTTGAGTAGGAATGAGGTGGGACTTGAGAAGGTACATAAGACAAGAGCATACTGTTATTCTGGATGGTTTCAGTGATGCTATTTGCATTGGCCTCACTTTCTGCTTTGCCGTATTTCAGAGCACTGTCTCCCACATGAAGCCATGATGTGAAGATGCCGGCGTTGGACTGGGGTAAACACAGTAAGAGTTTTAACAACACCAGGTTAAAGTCCAACAGGTTTATTTGGTAGCAAAAGCCACTGGCTTTCGGAGCGCTGCTCCTTCGTCAGGTGAGTGGGAGTTCTATTCACAAACAGGGCATATAAAGACACAAACTCAATTTACAAAATAATGGTTGGAATACGAGTCTTTACAGCTAATCAAGTCTTAAAGGTACAGACCATGTGAGTGGAGAGAGGGTTAAGCACAGGTTAAAGAGATGTGTATTGTCTCCAGACAGGACAGTTAGTGAGATTTGGCAAGTTGCGGGGGACATCCCGAGGCATGGTACATTGGGGAGACCATGCAGATGCTACGACAACGGATGAATGAACACCGCTCGACAATCACCAGGCAAGAGTGTTCTCTTCCTGTTGGGGAACACTTCAGCGGTCACCGGGCATTCGGCCTCTGATCTTCAGGTAAGTGTTCTCCAAGGTGGCCTTCACAACACACGACAACGCAGAGTCGCTAAGCAGAGACTGATAGCCAAGTTCCGCACACATGAGGACGCTCTCAAGCGGGATCTTGGGTTCATGTCACACTATCTGTAACCCCCACGACTTGCCTGGGCTTGCAAAATCTCACTAACTGTCCTGTCTGGAGACAATACACATCTCTTTAACCTGCGCTTAACGCTCTCTCCACTCACATTGTCTGTACCTTTAAGACTTGATTACCTGTAAAGACTCGCATTCCAATCATTATTTTGTAAATTGAGTTTGTGTCTTTATATGCCCTGTTTGTGAATAGAACTCCCACTCACCTGATGAAGGGGCTTGGAGCTCCGAAAGCCAGTGGCTTGTGCTACCAAATAAACCTGTTGGACTTTAATCTGGTGTTGTGAGACTTCTTACTGTGTTTACCCCAGTCCAACGCCGGCATCTCCACATCATGGCAAGTTTGGAGGTAGAGGGGGCATTTAATCAGGCAGGAGATTGCAGTGTAGGTGGCCTACACCTGATAAATCTGGAGTGGAAAAGTTCATGAGTGACCCTGAAGCCCTTAAGTGGGCAATTATTGCTTACTTACGGGCCACATTCTGCCAATGCTGGTATTCAACCAGCAGGAGATGTGGGATTTGCCATGCAGGGAGCCCAAAAATCAAATGCTGTTGCGTTTCCTTGCAGACTTCTTGGTTGGGGGGGTCTCTTGTTCAAAGACGTTCAGGAGGGAACATGCCCTTCCCGCCCGCCATGGGAATCGTAGCAGGTGAGGGATGGACCATGCAAAGGTCCGTTGACCTCAGGTGTGGTTTTCCAGTTTTGGGCCGAGCACAGCCAGAAAATCCCACCCTCAGTGCCTGATTGAGAGACCCTACATTGGGAAAGGGGCCTGACTGCGAGCCACCGTGCATCCCGTTCTGCTGACCCCTCCTGTGACCCCAATCCCATAACCTCCATCTGACCCTAATTCAGCTGAATTCTCCCATTGACCCTGGGTCTCTGGTTTGTGCGTTGCTGAAAGGGCAGTAGCTCTTGGGCAGGATTTCTGCCCTCAGGGGTCCTAAATCATGGGGGAAGGCCTGATGCTGGTAACTTCCAGCTGGCCTTCATCAATGGGGTGACGAGGGGCTCCCGCTGGTTCTCCAGCTGGTAGGCAAGGCCGCTATAACAAACACCAAATTCCACTCATGATTTTATGATATGCACATCTGCTAGGTGAGGATCCAAATAAGAACATGTACAAATAAATTTTACACTATTGCAAATAAAATTTTGTATAATGTAATTTTTAATGTATAATGGCTTGGCATTGAACATAAGTTGCGCTTGATTTTATGATCAGAACAAAGTGGAACCCTTTGTAAATTTTACTAGGTTTAAACATCATACTATAGGTAAACAACATTGAAAAAAATATTATTACCTTCTCAATGAGAAACATGAAGCATGGAATGAGAAAAAGCCATTAGGCCAGATCATTTACTTCTTCCATAGATTTCCTGGATGCTTTCAGTTTTTTGAACTGAAGTTCTTCAGTGTTAAAAGGTTGATGTTTTATTTCATTCTTCTTCAGTAAAAGATAAGAACCCAGTTTAACTGATGCATAAAATCCCAATTTTATCATTTTTCATTTTACTCTGTCTTAATACCACATTCATCAAATAAGGTTGCAGGATTAAGTTGCAAACCTCTTTACAGCTGTTATTGGTGGAACTGTACATCAGTGCACAGGAGATATATTTTATCAGATGAGATAGGTTGTTCCTGATAACTTTCTTCTCCCGAGTTGATATCTTTTGAAATATTGAACTTGGGTGAGAGACAATAAATGTGGCTTTACAACAAAATAGAAATATCAATCCTAAGTCACAAAATAAAACAAAAATCAGTGTTTTACTGCTGAATTTACCAGGTGACAGTTCAATACTGAAAAGGTTTCTGTAGGAACTAAAATTAGATTCGGCAAAAAAATAATTAATAGCTAAAGCAATAACATGTGTTTGAATGAGCTCTTTCTGTTCGAGGTATAATCTTGTGTTTTCCCCTATGAGCAATAGAATTATGAAGCATTTGTTGAACAATTCTATAGTTCATTTAGGAGTTCAGCTCTCATAATAGTTTATTCATCATAACAAACAATAATTATCAGCATTCAATGTCATTTCAACTAAAAACATTTGGATTCCTCACCTGCAGTTAAACTCAAATCCAGAACTTTTATCGGTGATTCTCCACTCCTCCACATGGTGTGCTGTTGAAGTTGTCACCTAAGGAAATCTTTCAAAATCACATGAATTGCTATGAGCTTTCACTTTTACACCGTTAGTCCTGCTGTGAAAACCCATTAAAAAATTAAGCCCTGTTAACTGAATTTTCCAACTGGATCTCTATTTTATAATTGCTTCTCTCTAGACTTTGAAAACTAATTTTATATTTGTGGGATGTCAATTTCTCCATTTTGATTTTTAAAAATCCATAGATTTTATATATAAAAATTATTTTAACAGTTTGTTTATGATATTCCAATTTCTATCTTAATCCCATGTGCCATCCCAATTTTTATTTCACACTCTAAAATTATTTAAAAAGTGAAGGATATTCAGTGCATTTTACTTCCTGGTTTACTGTCTGTGAGAATTTGCCAATGTGATCGGCAAGATGTGACATCATTGATATTGGATATTGGTGATTCTCTTTAGTTGGTGCCAGAATCAAATTAACATCAGGAATAATGAAATCTATGCCATGGAGATCACTAGATTTTTGTGGAAAGCTTTATTCGAGCACAGTGGCAATGCTGTCACTCCACTTCTGACCACAAAATGGAGGTTGTGAAGTTTTAATTTGCTGCAGTGAACCTCATTTCATACAGCCCTGAGTTCATCTAATGAATGTGTGCCAAGAAACAAAATGTGATGTGACCTTAATAGGTCATTGTTCTATTTGAGAATGTTGTACTTGATTCTGTGCATAATAAAAATCTGTCTATCATGTCGTCAAATGTCAGTTCACATCCCCATTGATCAGGAGTTGTATAACAAATTACACAAAATGCTCAGAAATAGGATAATTCCTTTTGTGAATAAAAATATAATACAGTAAGTTTATGGGTTCTGACAATATTTCGGCAAGAGTACTAAGGACTTGTGCTCCAGAACTTCTGTGTGCCTAGCCAAGCTGTTCAACAACACTGGCATCCACCTAGCAATGTGAAAAATTGCCTAAATATGTCCTGTACACAAAATGCAGGATAAACCCAATTACCATCCCATCAGTCTATGCTCAATCATCAGTAAAATGATGGAAGGGTCAACGACAGTGCTATCATGTGACACTTGTTTAGCAATAGCCTGCTCATTGATGCTCAGTTTGATTTCCACCGGGGTTACTCAGCTCCTGACCTCATTAAAGCTTTGGTCCAAACATGGACAAAAGAGCACAGTTGAGGTGAAAAGCCTTTGATATCAAGACTGCATTTCATCGATTTATGACATCAGGAGCCCTAGCAAAACCGGAGTCAATGGGAATCGAGGGAAATAACTTCAGACCTAACACAAAGGAAGATGGATGTGGCTGTTGGAGGTCAATCATAGAACATAGAACATTACAGCGCAGTATAGGCCCTTCGGCCCTCGATGTTGCGCCGACCAGTGAAACCAATCTAAAGCCCATCTAACCGACACTATTCCAATATCATCCATATATGTTTATGCAATAACCATTTGAATGCTGTTAATGTTGACAAGTCCACTACTGTTGCAGGCAGGGCATTCCACGCCCTTACTACTCTCTGAGTAAAGAACCTACCTCTAACATCTGTCCTATATCTATCACCCCTCAATTTAAAGCTATGTCCCCTCATGTTAGCCATCACCATCCGAGGAAAAAGGCTCTCACTATCCACTCTATCTAATCCTCTGATCATCTTGTAAGCCTCTATTAAGTCACCTCTTAACCTTCTCTCTAACGAAAACAACCTCAAGCCCCTCAGCCTTTCCTCATACGATTTTCCCACCATACCAGGCAACATCCTGGTAAATCTCCTCTGCACCCTTTCCAACACTTCCACATCCTTCCTATAATGCGGCGACCAGAACTGTACGCAATACTCCAAATGCGGCTGCACCAGAGTTTTGTACAGTTGCAACATGACCTCCTGGCTCTGAAACTCAATCCCTCTACCAATAAAAGCTAACACACTGTACGCCTTCTTAATAACCCTATCAACCTGGGTGCCAACTCTCAGGGATCTATGCACATGGACACCCAGATCCCTCTGTTCATCCATACTACCAAGTATCTTACCATTAGCCCAGTACTCTGTATTCCTGTTACTCCTTCCAAAGTGAATCACTTTGCACTTTTCCGCATTAAACTCCATTTGCCACCTCTCAGCCCAGCTCTACAGCTTATCTATGTCCCTCTGTAACCTGCCACTTCCCTCCGCACTGTCTACAACTCCACTGACTTTAGTGTCATCCGCAAATTTACTAACCCATCCTTCTACGCCCTCATCCAGGTCATTAATAAAAATGACAAACAGCAGTGGCCCTAAAACAGATCCTTGCAGTATACCACTAGTAATTGAACTCCAGGATGAATATTTCCCATCAACCACCACTCTCTGTCTTCTGACAGCTAGCCAATTCCTGATCCAAACCACTATATCACCCTCAATCCCATGTGTCCGTATTTTCTGCAAAAGCTTACCATGGGGAACCTTATCAAACGCTTTGCTGAAATCCATATACACCACATCAACCGCATTACCCTCATCCACCTCTTTGGTCACCTTCTCAAAGAACTCTAAGGTTTGTGAGGCATGACCTACCCTTCACAAAACCGTGCTGACTATCCCTATTCAAATTATTCCTTTCCAGGTGATTATAAATCCTATCTCCTATAATCCTTTCCAATACTTTGCCCACAACAGAAGTAAGGCTCACCGGTCTATAATTACCAGGGTTGTCCCTACTCCCCTTTTTGAACAAGGGGACAACATTTGCTATCCTCCAGTCCTCTGGCACTGTTCCAGTAGACAATGATGACCCAATGATCAAAGCCAAAGGCTCTGCAATCTCCTCTCTAGCCTCCCAGAGAATCCTAGGATAAATCCCATCCGGCCCAGGGGACTTATCTATTTTTACCCTTTCCAGAATTGCTAACACCTCCTCCCTATGAACCTCAATCCCATCCAGTCCAACAGCCTGCATCTCAGTACTCCCCTCGACACTGTCCCTCTCCAGTGTGAATACTGATGAAAAATATTCATTTAGTGCCTCTCCTATCTCTTCAGACTCCACGCACAACTTCCCACTCCTGTCCTTGACTGGCCCTAATCTTACCCTAGTCATTCTTTTACTCCTGACATGCCTATAGAAAGCTTTAGGGTTTTCCTTGATCCTACCTGCCAAAGACTTCTCATGTCCCCTCCTGGCTCTTCTTAACTCTTTCTTTAGGTCCTTCCTGGCTAACTTGTAACTTTCAAGCTCCCTAACTGAGCCTTCACGTCTCATCCTTACATAAGTCTCCTTCTTCCTCTTCACAAGAGATTCAACCTCCTTAGTAAACCACGGTTCCCTCACACGTCTGCTTCCTCCCTGCCTGACAGGTACATATTTATCAAGGACGCGTAGCAGCTGTTCCTTGAACAAGTTCCACATTTCAATTGTGCCCATCCCCTGCAGTTTCCTTCCCCAACCTATGCCAGCTAAATCTCGCCTAATCGCATCATAATTTCCTTTCCCCCAGCTATAACTCTTGCCCTTTGGTATGTACCTATCCTTTTCCATAGCTAAGGTAAACGTAATCAAATTGTGGTCACTGTCACCAAAGTGCTCACCTACCTCCACATCTCACTGTAGGAGTTCCTCAGGGTAGTGTCCTAGGCCTAACCATCTTCGCCTGCTTCGTAAATGGCCTTCCTTCCATCATAAGGATGTTCACTGATGACTGCACAATGTTTAGCACCATTCAACACTCCTCAGATACTGAAGCATTCCATATCCAAATGCAGCAAGACCTGGACAATATCCAGGCTTGGGCTGACAAGTGGCAAGTAACATGTGCGCCACACAAGTGCTAGATAATGACCATCTCCAACAAGAGAGGATCTAACCATTGCCCCTTCACATTCAATGGTATTACCATTGCTGTAACTTTCACCAACAACTTCCTGGGGATTACCATTGACAGAAACTGTACTGTACTAGCCATATAAATACTGTGGATACCAGAACAGATTAAAGGCTAGGAATCCTGCAGTGGGTAACTTACCTTATGACTCCCCAAAGCCTGTCCACCATCTACAAGGCACAAGTCAGGAGTGTAATGGAATATTCTCCACTTGCCTGGATGAGTACAGCTCCAACAACACTCAAGTGGCTTGACACCATCCAGGACAAAGCAGCCGCTTGATTGACACCCTTTCCACAAACATTCAATCCTTCCACCACTGACGAACAGTGACAGCTGTTTTTACCATGTGCAAGATGCACTGCAGCAACTCACCAAAGTTCCTTAGTCAGCACCGTCCAAACGCACGAGCCCTACCGCCTAGAAGGACAAGGGCAGCAAATACCTGGAACATTACCACCTGAAGGCTCCCCTCCAAGTCACTCACCATCCTAACTTGGAAATATATCGCCATTCCTTCATTGTCGCTGGATCATAATCCTGGAATTCCCTCCCTAACAGCACTGTGGGTGTACATACACCTCAAGGACCACAGGGGTTCAAGAAGGCAGCTTATCACCACCTTCTGAAGGGCAACAAAGGATAAACAATAAATGCTGGCATAGTTAGTGACATCCACATCTCAACAATGAATAACAAAAGAAAAAAAGAGGATCTTGTTGTTCCCCAAAAAGAAAATGATCTCCGTAAATTTTGCTTACATGCCCTCAGGATTGAAATCTTGATTTTGTACAGGGGAGAGTAATTGATGTTCTTGATAACTTGAGACCAGCAGCATTTGTCCAAGGAATGCAAAAAAAGTGGCAACACATTTTCATGCTGAATAAAAAACCAAATACTTATACTCGAGTCAAGACAGCAAATGTCATCAAATTTTGCATTTCATTTTCATATTTGGAAAGTAAAACGTATTTGTATAGCACCCCCCCCACCATTTTCATGCTTTGTATATATTCCTTTTGATATTCCCTAATTTTGACCATAGTTTAAGTGCACAATATACAATGTCTTTACTTTCTGTGTATTCGTAAACTACAGTTATCATCTTGAATTATAAATGTATTGCTAATTTGTCTGTGCTCACAAATGTTTCTGACTAAACTTGGAAGCATTTTTAAAATAAGGCATTTTATCATATAACCCTAACATTTTCTTACTTAACAGACACATTACTTTATTACAGTGCACATTAAGTGAAATGTGATGCATTGAATTAAACAAATATTTTGACTTTGGAAAACTTTCTAATGTTTGTTACAATGAATAAACTATTATGAGGGCTTGTTCCTTAAGCTCCCTTATGGCCCATATTCATCTGATGCTACATAATTCTGTTATACATGGGGAATCTCAAGATTATGCCTGGAACTTTCCAGTCTCCCATGCCCTGTTACCACTGCCAGCAAGAACAGAGAATTTGGTGCTCAGCCAGATCTCCATTCATAGTAGTGGGACCGGAGAATCCCTGCTGCAGTCCAGGTTGGAGAATTCCGGCCTATAATTCTGAAATTTAACTGATGTTACAGTTGCAGTCATTAATTATTCTTTTGCATTTTCCTCTGTGAATCTAACTTTATTTTCTAGATAACATTCTCCAGTATTGATTTTAAAAAGACTTGATTATTAAAGTTTTAAGACCCTGAATTCTGACTTTCAAAGTTTTGATTTTTGTTTGGCTACAAAGCCAATTTTACTTTTTCATCTGGGTTCATAGTTTCCATCTGAAGACAGGAAACAATAGCAGGGGCAACCTATCCTATCCTGTAACACACATCTCCTGAGCCTGCCAATTATTTTTTAAACTCCTGAGAAGGTCAGTTCATTGTTTAAACTTTTGTTTACAATTTCACTTTAGGTGACAACAAGACTATGCTCAGCACAGCGACTGGTTGCTAGGTTCTAGTACACAGACCACTGCAGGTTTGTGTGGTTCTGGTACAAAAATCACAAAATTTAATTAACTCTTTGATGTTCTATTGCGTGTTCTCTGAAGTGCCCTTTCGGTATGGTTGTATGCTGGCTGTGTTTTTGGACGGCCAGAGACTTGGCCCATGTTGAGGCTCAATATTTATTAATATAGGGTCAGCGAGTTGCGAGCAGAAACTAAGTCCAGTTAAGTCAAAAAGATAAACAGGATGCCAGATTAGTCATCGAACCCCAATTTGTATTTCAAAAGGATCTATCACCAGATTCAGGCTAACTTACCAGTTGCTCTGCAGTGGACGCATCGGAAGATAGCAGCAGCTACACCATCGGCGGGTACAGGGAGGTAATTCATAGGCTGTCAATTTGGGTTACTATTGTGCCTTTTCTGCCCTGCGGTTGGTCTGAAAATCATCCCTTAAAGTTCAATACTGCGTCATGTTGATGATTTGGACACTAAGTCATCAGAGGAGTGACTCTATAGTTTTAGATGGAAAGTGCTGCCATTGCTTATGAAACTTTTTCCATTTAAAGTCTTTAAGTGCAAAATCATTTTCATAACATCTTAAGTACACACCACGGAAGAAATAAAAAGTTGGAAAGGATCTCTAAGTCAATTTTTAAAAAAAATTAAATGTGAGAATAAATTATCATCTATCCTGTTTAAAATCACAGGATAGACTATTTATTCCATCTATTAGAGCTAGCACTTTCTGCTGTGGCTCTCTGCTTCCGTAGCACTTTCATCTCAAATTGCTTTAAACATTATATTCAAGGTATGTGAAATGAACAATCTAATATTTCAATGTTTATAAATGGGAAAACACTTTGTCTGCTTGTTTAATACTTTTTAAAAAATATATACAAGAAAAAAAATAGTTTTCTGTGAATGTAAAGTTTGTTCATCAAATTGTTGGCAAAGCTTCACTTTTTGGTTTGCTTTTCAGTCAAAACAGAACCAATGAGCAACAGTGATATTGCCACGACATCAACAGATGGATCTTTAGACAATTTCTCAGGAACAGGTAAGAAGACATGAAACGTTTTTAGTGAAAATCAGGCAAACCCATTTGCACTGCAGATAAAGTATAAGATTCTCAGTTTCAGCTCAGTAAGCAGGCCCTTGGGCAAATTCTACTTCTGAATTTTTACTGAGATGAAAAAAGGACAAGGTGTCATTAATGTTGCCAGTAACCAACCCATATTGTCCTTCTGACTGAATTTTATTATTTCCACAATCCAAAAAGAATATGGAGTAATTTATATAATTTAATAAGTTTCTTAATTATTTTTGTAAATAGACTTCATAGATAACAAGACTTATGTTGCCTTTATCTAGTTTTGTATAATCCTGTACCTAACGGAGTTGTATGTCATGATATATTCATAAATATAATTTGTAAATTAATACATATGTTATAAAGTTTTTATACTTCATTGTTCTAAGATTTTTATTCATTTGTATAATATGAAATCTAAACTGTACTTTCAGTTTAAAGAGGAAAAGTAAAGTCCAGCGAGAATTTTCTTCAACAGTCTGCCCAATTTTCCAGAATAAAACAATTAACTCAGAAGAATTTTGCTGGTTATTACTATAAAGAGATGCAGCCTCTTACCTGCTTTTGAGACATTTGTATCCAAGCTCCTCTTTTGGTATTGTTAATTGTTGGTGTCTCCAGGCACCCTGGGGAAGTTCCATTTGAAGCAACAGGACCATGACTTTGAACTAACCTAACAGTCATTCTGGAATGGCTTCCTAGTCTCGATATTCAATAAGATTTTGTTTAACTGTAAAAATATGGCAGCCCTTGAACAGAAAATATGGGGCGGAATTTTGTCAGAAAAATTCTAAGTGTCAAACGGATGAGAAAATGAGAGGTTTACTCGCAGGTTTTTCCAGCGAGGTAAGTTTGGTGAGTTAACGGCACTCTGTGAAATACAGAGGCCATGATCTGATTCCCATCAGTAGGGGGAGGTGCGGAGCCTGTTCAGGCCAGAAAGCCAGCTGTAGACTGCTAGGGGCACTATTGCACCCGGATCCCCCAGGACTGAATTCTCTGGGCATCTCCCACCCCACCAGTGCAAATTCATGCCAGCAGGGTTTAGAGTAGGTCCCCACTTTCGAGGAACTAGTGACCCAACCCCACTGGAGTGAAATGGGGAGGGGGGGTAATCGTGGCCCCCAGGGGGTTGTGTGGTGGGGGGTTGGTGCCCCCTGGGCATTGGCACCCTGGCAGTGTCAGCCTGTGCCCCCTAGCACTGACCAAGGGGACACCTTGGCACTGCCTACCAGGCATGAGGCACTGTCAAGGGGCGAGGCCTAGGGGTGATCGGTGGGAATGGGGGTGGTCCTGCCGCCAGTCCGCCATTTGGATCCTGTCTGGATTCGAGGGAGGCCAGCAATCGGGGGGTGGGGGGTGTCTGCCTACTGTGGGGGGTGGTCTGCCCCGCGGGGGGCGGTCTGCTGAGATTGGGGGGTCATCACTGCTGGCGGGGGCTGGATATCGGTGTACTCTGGGACGGGGTGGGGGTCGCGCTGGCCCGGGAATGCTTGTCGGGACCTGATCGGGCCATTGGGGATGGGGGGGTGGAGGGGCAGCACTGCGAGGGTCGCGGACTGGCTAGCAAATGGGAGACTGACAGTCGGGGCCATTGCACATAGAGTTCCAGAACTGTCAGGCTTTGGCGTGATTAGGCCCTGCCCTCCCCAAACTTTTAATGATATTCACGATTGTGACCTCTGCATTGCACAGAGTGTGGGAGATTCGAGTCTGAACTCCCACTGAAAAACAATTGTGATTTACACTGTTTTTCCCGCCAATTCAGCACTTAGAATTTTTTTGGGAGAATCACCCCCTTCATTTTTGAAAGGTCCGCCCCTAATTTTTTAGACTGTGTTGGCTAGTCTTAGATTCCCCAGTTAATGAAAATAGCTTCCCTTGATCTTAACTACCTGTTACCATTGGTGAAAACTTTGATCCTATCATTCCTTATCTTTTAAATTCTAGAGAATGTAACCCTGTTTTTTGTGATCTCTCCTTGTACCTTAACTGTTGGAATCCATATATCTTTCTGATAGACCTATACTGTACTCCCTCCAGGACTGATAGATTCTTCCTAAAGTATGCGTAGAAAGCATGAGCTGTGCACCTGCAATTTCCTACAATACCTGCAGATGTCAATTCCCAATCATAGCACAGAACTAACAGTTGTATAAATTAATGTATTAGTTAATTCATCTGTACCGAGTTAGCTTCTGGAAGGGGGAGCTGCAGGTAATTTCACAATACTTGAGCTGAGGAGACTAAAACAGAGTGAGCATAATTTTTGGCTGCAGTATATAATGGATAGCAGAGAATCGGCTGCTCCTTTTCGATACCTTTTCAATAACAAGGAAAATCAGATGTTTATCCATCCATTTTATGCACCTGGTAAGGATGGAGCTTTATATAGAATCCCATTACAGAGTATATGATAACGTAGCAGGTGAGAGCAGCATTAGAGTATGGCTGTGCTATCCCCCACTGTTCTCAGGAGAATGAAGAAGAAAATTAAAAACTGACAGTGGTAGAATTCTCCCCAAAAAATTCTTAGTGTCAAATTTGTGTGAAAACTGGAATAATTCACACTTTTTTTTCCAGTGGGAGTTCAGAGAAGAATCTCCCACATTCTGGACTGCAGAGGTCACCAGTGTGAATGTCATTAAGAACTAGGGGGCGGGGCCTATCAGCGCGCTGAGCAGGCTACTGCATGCGTCGATCTGTCAGTGCCGAGATTGGCACATGGGCAGTGGCCCTGCACTGATGGCCACCGCAAGACCCCTGTAATGCGGGTTCTCCACACCCCCATGGCCCACCCCGATCACTGCCCTCCCATCTTCCCCCACCCATCCCTATGCAGACTGGCAGCGGGACCCATCCCCCGTATGTCCCGCCACCTTGGCACTGCCCCATGCCTGATGGGCAGTGCCAAGGTATTCCCTGGGCATTGGCACTTTGCCCCTTGGGCAGTGCCAGGGGGCACAGGCTGGCACTGCAAGGGTGCCAAAGCCCAGGGGACATCCCACCTGACCCTCAGGAGGGCCCCAATTGTTGCCCCTTCACTCCAGCGGGATCGGGCCACTAGTTCCCTGTTAGTGGGGAGCTGCTCTACACCCGCTGGAGTGAACCACTCTCGTCGGGGGGTGGATGCTAGCGGGCCCGGAAACTTCAGTCCTGGGCCTGCTAATCACATTTAAATTATTTGCAAATGACCTTTTAATTGTCTTTGAGTCTCCCTTCCGATTTTTGGCGTGGATCTGACGCTGCCAGAAATCCGACGCTGGGAGAGCTAGCAGGGCATGAATGCGTGCACGAACCCCACGAATCGGCCGTCGTGAGAATGCTGTGGGAGAATTGCAGCCAGTGTCTTTGCGAATTACTTATATTGATGGATTAGCAGGAAAAAATGAAAAGTTCAGCTGGTCTAGAAATCAATGTATTATTATTTAAACAAATTGGTGAGATGATATCATAGCACAAGTTCCGAAAGCTTTCAGAACTCTTTTAACATGAAAGTTAGCTTATCTCTTTCTCCCTTTTTTAATTCTTCACAGCGATTGGTAGCAGCTTTAACCCAAGACAAACTCATCATTTTTCTCCACAGATTTATCCTTCCAAGTAAGATTTCTCTTATTCTTTAAAAATTAAGCAGCAAAAAACAAATTTAAACTCATAATCAGCTTCTCTGTTTTTATCATATTTTAAGATTTATTTATGAGGAAAATATATCCACATGTCTTGAATTAATAGTAATTTTTGCCTGCAAATTATTTATTTACAAATTTTACTCTCTTCGGAATACTTTTAGTTGTTAGCTGTTCTATTTACTCAAATTTAAGTAGCAGAATTCGTTTTGGGCTGCATGGTTATCACTGCTGCCTCTCAGCCACAGGGAGTTAGGTTCAATTCCTGGCCTGGGTGACTGTCTGTGTGGAGTTTGCATGTTCTCCCGTGTCTGTGTGGGTTTCCTCGGATGCTGCAGTTTCCTGCACACTGCAAAGATGTGCGGGTTTGGTCAATTGGCTATGCTAAATTGCTCCTTAGTGTCCCAAGATGTATAGGTTCGGGGATTAGCGGGGTTAATACGTGGGGTTACGGGGATGGGGCTTGGGTAAGATGCTCTGTTGGGGAGTCAGTGCTGACTTGATAAGCTGAATGGCCTTCTTCTGCACTGTCGGGATTCTATGATTAATTGACTCTAATTTATCAGTGGATCTATGCATTTATATATTTTTTAAAAAATTGTTTGCAAATCGCTGATCTGTCCTTCTTATTTGTAATGAACAGCGGGTCATATCCACACATTCTTCCTACACCACCTTCACAAACTATGGCATCATATGGACAGTCATCATATGCCACAGGAATGCAGCAAGCATCAATTTATGCAACTTATCCACAACCAGGGCAACATTATGGAATCCCATCCTATGGTAAACAGATATGTTTGTTTAAATTAAATATTTTTTCATCTTGTTTATTATTATGTTCAATGCAGTTACTGCACAAAATGAACTAACGGCAAATATGTCTTATAATTTGTTTGTAATTAGAAATTTTATCAAATAATAACTCTTCAGTTTCTAATATAACTAAATAAGAACTTGCAGATCTGATGTCACTAACTGATATAGGTGCATTATGGGCAGGCATCAAGACTGAAGGTGGATTGACTCAATCGCAGTCACCTGGCCAAACGGGATTTCTGAGTTATGGTTCAAGTTTTAGTGCACCTCAACCAGGCCAAGCTCCTTACAGTTACCAAATGCAAGGTCTGTGCCACTCTTAATATGATTTAAACGATTTCAATGTGTAGTGTTGTTTAACCAATGCATGCTATTTTAAGGATCAAGGTCTGAATTTTCACAGAGTCTCCAGAACCTTGCAAAATTTTGGGCAGGAACCAGATCTGGAAATCTGACCCCATTTCCAACAGATCCTATTTTTACTCAGCAGGGGGAACTGGGGCAGGGTGTGACTCCTACTTGTGGAAATCACAAACACAGCATGGTCATTTGAACTCTGCTGAGTTTTTGCTACAGCAAGAGCCTTATTCCACAGTGTCAGAGTTTAGGGAAGTCCTAAATGCTCTTGAAAGGTAGATGCGGTCTGTAGAACTATCAAGTTGTCAAGTTACTTAAATGATCAGCTCTTTAAAACTTTAAATATATTTGCTTGGCTATATCTGTGAGAGTTGAAAAAAAATCTGTTCTAGCAGTTTCAATAGCTGTTTGATGACATATCCCTACGTGCAATAATTACAGCATTATTAATGCGTGGCTGCTTTCTACAACATCACAATGGCAGATCTGGGTTGTAAATTTACAGATTAATTGACAGGTGGAAATGGTTATTAGATGATTAGTTTGTGTGTTATGGCAACAAGTCTGTTTGGTTTGATAAAGGGATTAGGTACTTGAGGGAATTTAAATGTTTTGAACGAGTTTTCATGAATGGAGTATTTTTTATATAGTAAACTCTGTAATACATATTTTGAACGTAAAAACAGAAAATGCTGGAAAATCTCAGCAGGTCTGACAGCATCTGCAGCATCTGTGGAGAGAGAATAGTGCCAATGTTTTGAGTCTGGATGACCCTTTGTCAGAGTTAATAGCAAAGAAAATCGGAAGAGCTTTACTATGAGGGTGGGCCTGGGGGGGCTATAATTGATGTAAATGATGGTGAAGAAAGCTTACAGCCCACATCTCCCATTGAGAAAGGTGGTAAAAGTGTCCAGTAAGTGATCAGAATGTGTGAATAGCAGAACAGAGGTATAAATGTTAAGGGACTGCCTGAGGAATGTGATAGTTGCACTGAAGGGGGGGAAGGGGCTGTTGGAGGCAAGATGGAGAGCAAGAATGGAGAAGTGGAAAAATGGAAGTGAGAATGAGTGATGATAATGGATGAATTAGATGAAAAAAAGAAATAAAATAAATGGGAATGGTGTAAAGGTGTTGGGGAGAGTTCATGTTCTGAATTTATTGAACTCAGTTTTCAGCCTGGAAGGCTGTGCCCAATCGAAAGATGAGGTGCTCTTCCTCCAGTTTGCATTGGGGTTCACTAGAACATTGCAAAAGGCCAAGGACAGACATATGGACAGGATGGTGTGTTGAAATTGGTGGCAAACACTTGGGCTTGTGCTTTTGCCCCTGAGTGAGGTAGCAGGAGCTGAGAGATTTCCCAGATCGCTGCACCTGCCGCAGAAAAAAGTCTCCAAAATGGAGGGATCTTCAATCCCACAGGGCAGATGTGGGAAAGTGTCTGAATCCTACTTGCGGACGGACCAAAGGTGTTTAGCAAAGCAGTCACCCAGTCTGCATTTGGTCTCTCCGATGTAGAGTAGACCGCATTGGGAGCATTGAATGCATTAGACCAGATTGAAGAAGGTGCATATGAAGCACTGCTTCACCTGAAAGGGGCGTTAAGGCCTTGGGATGGTGAGCAGAGAGGAGGTAAAGGGGCAGGTGTTGCACCTTCTATAATTGTACGGGAAGGTGCCGTGGGCAGGGGTGAGGTGTTGGGTGTGAAGGAGGAGTGGACCAGTGTGTTCGGGAGAGAACGGTCCCTGCGGAATGCTGACAGGGGAAGTGAGGGGAAGATGTGTTTGGTGGTGGCATCATGCTGGAGGTCAGCAGAAATGGCAAAGGATGATCCAGCATCCGCAGTATTTTGTTTTAATATTTAGAACACCATGGACAGACCTCAGGAGCCATGCTGGGATGAAAGAAAATAAAACTCTAAATATGTAATACAGAGTTCACTATATACAAAAACACTCCCATTGGTGAAAACTCATTCTAGACATTAAGTCCCCTCAATTTTTTTCCAGCATGATGCCTGAGGTCTGTCCATGGTGGATACTAGATGATTTGATATGGAGGGTGTCAGGGCAAAGGATTGAGGGGGTCAAGAGTTGGCACTAAGTTGGCATAAGAGCTATAAGGGGCCATTGAGTGTGGTGGTGCATTGGTGGCATGGAGGATATGAAGAAGCATTTGAGTGAGTGAATCTTCATGAGTTGGCTTGTATGGGCATGATGAGTATATGAAGGGTGAGGAATGTGATGGGTAAGGGCGAGAGGGCCTTATCTTTAGGGAAACAACAGGTACAAAGCACCAGAAAACTGCGGCAGGCCTTTTAAACAGCCTGCCATGACATTCTGCCAGTGGCCACCTCTAGTCTGCAGGTGGTGGACCTGACTCTTTCCCACATCTGCCCTGTGGGAATGAAGATCCCTCCATTTTGGAGACTTTTTTTCTGCAGTAAGTTCAGCGATCTGGGAAATCTCTCAGCTCCTGCTACCTGACTCGGGCAAAAGCACAAGCCCAAGTGTTTACCACCAACAATTGTATTGGCATACATAAACCCTGTATCTGACTATGATCTTGAAGTGTTTTTATGAACAAAATATTACAGCTGTGGAGGGAGGGACATTGAGCTTAACTGTGAAGTTCAGGCTGGTTCAGAAAACTTCATATATTTTATACACTGCTCTCTTCAAATGCCAATAAATACATATTTGGAACCTTGCTCTTGTTATACTTGCTACTCATGCATGTGAAGAGGCAGTGATAATGTCATTATATGCAATGGTGCTTAGTTGCTGTGATCCCTTCCTATCATTGAAAAATATGGAAATGTGGATGCAGTTGGTATATTTCACTTACTAGGGGGTGCCTGGAAAACAATTTTGTCTTGCATCAGGTAGAACCTTTGCATGTACAACTGTAGGAATTTGAATACAGGATAAGAATTATGGCTACATCTATGAGTTCATAGAGCTGAACTGAATCGCTTATTTTCTGTGAATTTCCAATACCACTAAATTAGCTAGGCTCAAAGACTCTGCAGCACCTGAGTACACTCTTCTTTCCTCGTGGCTGAGGTTTGAACAGCTTTTTTCTATCCAAAAGATACTTCCTTCACATCTGCCCCTCCAGAATATACCAGAACTAATAATGAAATGATGTAACTACATGTACTATGCAGTAGATGCATCATGATTTTAAACAGCTAAATGCATGGTGAGAGGTAAAGACCAAGTCTTCCCAGCAGAATCATAGAATCCCTACATTGCAGAAGGAGGCCTTCCAGTGCATCAAATCTATACCAACTCTCCAAAAGAACATCCCATCCAAGCTGTACCCTCTGCCCTATCCCTGTAACCCCGTGCATTTACCATGATCAATCCATCTAACCTACACATCTGTGAACTGTGGGAGGAAACCGGACACCTGGTGGAAACCCATGCAGGCATGGGGAGAACATGCAAATTTCACAGATTCACCCAAGGCTGGAATCGAACTCTGGCCCCTGGCACTGTGAGGCTGCAATGTTAACCACTGTGCCACCCTGCCAGAAGCAGGAAACTGTTTGGAAACCATTCTACTGGTTTCCAGCTTTTCCCCATCAGTTCCAAAAGTGACTGGGATGTGCATATTCAACTACATGGTCTGATACTTTTCTCATCATTTATACCCTAAGAGTTATGTGAGCTATGAATGTCGGTTCATTTCTCATATCCAGTGTTTCTGCAGAATGCCGAAGAAGTGGGTAAATTGCATTTTAAAGATGCTGCAGAGAATGGATGTGATCATGGGATGTGTGGTTCCTCTTTTCCAGCCATGAAATTTAAATTTTATGGAAAAATTACGCTATTCTTCGGCTGCCTTGGAGGTAGCATTCTGTTTCTCTGTGACTGGCATGCAAGACTGACCATGATGATATTCTTCTTGACCGTAGTGGCATTGTCACTGGAAACTCAACAAATGTATTGAAATTGTTTTGAAGTTGCAACACAATTCTGCCAAAGTAGAAAATTGCAGTCCTGATATAGGAGGGAAAAATTTATATTTTAGGGGCAATAATCTAAGTCCTAGCGCAGGGGAAAAGTCAGAGTCATAGAGGTTTACAGCATGGAAAAAGGCCCTTCGGCCCAATTTGCCCATGCTGCCCTTTTTTTAAAAACTCCTAAGCTAGTCCCAATTGCCCGCATATGGCCCATATCCCTCTATACCCATCTTACTCATGTAACTGTCTAAACGCTTTTTAAAAGATAAAATTGTATCTACCTCTACTACTACCTCTGGCAGCTTGTTCCAGACAACTCACCACCCTCTGTGTGGAAAAAAATGCCCCTCTGGACACTTTTGTATCTCTCCCCTTTCACCTTAAACCTATGCCCTCTAGTTTTAGACTCCCCTACCTTTGGGAAAAGATATTGACTATCTACCTTGTCTATGCCCCTCATTTTATAGACCTCTATAAGGTCACCCCTCAGCCTCCTACGCTCCAGAGAAAAAAGTCCCAGTCTATCCAGCCTCTTATAACTCAAACCATCAAGTCTCGGTAGCATCTTAGTAAATCTCTTCTGCACTCTTTCTAGTTTAATAATATTCTTTCTGTAATGGGGTGACCAGAACTGTACGCAGTATTCCAAATGTGGCCTTACCAATGTCTTGTACAACTTCAACAAGATGTCCCAACTCCTGTATTCAATGTTCTGACCAATGAAACCAAGCATGCTGAATGCCTTCTTCACCACTCTCTCCACCTGTGACTCCACTTTCAAGGAGCTATGAACCTGTTCCCCTAGATCTCTTTGTTCTGTAACTCTCCCTGTAACCCTACCATTAACTGAGTAAGTCCTGCCCTGGTTCAGTCTACCAAAATGCATCATCTCGCATTTGTCTAAACTCCATCTGCCATTCGTCAGCCCACTGGCCCAATTGATCAAGATCCCGTTACAATCCGAGAAACCTTCTTCACTGTCCACTATGCCACCAATCTTGGTGTCATCTGCAAACTTACTAACCATGCCTCCTAAATTCTCATTCAAATCATTAATATAAATGACAAATAACAGTGGACCCAGCACCGATCCCTGAGGCACACCGCTGGTCACAGGTCTCCAGTTTGAAAAACAACCCTCGACAATCACCTTCAGGCTTCTGTCATCAAGCTAATTTTGTATCTATTTAGCTACCTCATCCTGGATCCTGTGAGATTTAACCTTATGCAACAACCTTGTCAAAGGAGTAATTAGATGATCGTCATTGAAGCTCACTGGCATCAATATTCAAGCAGCAAAAATAAATATAGCTTTTGGAATAGATTTAAACTACTAAGATGGGTAAAGAGCACCATTTAAAGGAAACACTTTAAATAGAGTCACATAGCATGTTGAAAGTAAGAAGGTTAAGAATTACAATTGATTAAGAATGAGGAAAGAATAGGATTGGAAATGCAAGCAGGGACTGAATTAGAGCGCAGGTAAAGATCTTAATAATTTATGCAAAAAGTAATAAGAATAAATTGTGATTTTGTAATTCTATTCAAGTTAAATATGATGCATATGTTATACATTCAGGGCTAAATAAGAAAGTAGAATCGTTAATACATACCAGGAACTAAAGGGGAAAAATTAAACACTTTTCAGAGGTTTTTAGTTGTAAAGGAGGGGCAATAACAACCAATTTTGTGGTGCTACTTCCTGTATCAAAAGGGCACCTGAAAAACGTTCAATACCAGATTGGCTTGAGTAATGTGCAAGCTTCCTGGCTGCTGTCTAAAATAGATGTTTGACTCCTTGCATGTATTAATGGAGGGGCCTAATGCCTGTTTCGGAACCCCTCTCAGATAATCGATGGCACTGAGAGAGTGCGTGCCAAGCACCCATTTGTTTTTCATGCTCTTGCTGTAACATTACCAGCAGGTTTTAATTACACCACCAACAAAGCCCTAAATTCTCCCATGAGCAGCTCCTTGGCTTCACAATGGTACTGAGGGCCACTGCCTCTCTGCATCACCTTCCTCTTGTTCTCCTCCGCTCCAACCCCACATCTCCCATGGGGATCTACCCAAGGTTTGCTTCCAGTTATGACCCAAATAGATATGCTAAAAAACAGCAAGCTACCTCTAGATGCCTGATTAGCTTCCACAGCTCACCAAAATTATGCTGATTTGGCTGAGGTTAAATTTTGGACATGCTTTGGAATCCGACTTCCATTGTACCCTGTGATCACATTGACCATTTTGACCTGAAAGAAGCAACTCTGTTGTATCAAACCACTATGAAGTATAAAAGGATTGAAACCAGTCATATCACTTGACATTGACCTAGTATCAGAAGCAACAATGGCAAACCCAGTCCTGTCAACCCTGAAAAGTTCTCCTTACTAACAGCTGGGGGATTGTGCCAAAATTGGCAGAGCTGTCCCACAGACTAGCCAAGCAACAGCCTGACGTACTCATACTCACTAAACACGCCATACAGGCAATGTCCCAGACACCATCACCACCATCACTGGGAATGTCCTGTCCCACTGACAGGGCCAAGCACTAGAAGTGGCAGTTCTGGTTTATATTCAGGAGGGAGTTGCCTGAGAGTCCTGAACATCGTCTCTGGATCCCATAAGGTCTCATGGCATAAAGTCAAACATGGAAAAGCACACCTGCTGATTATTGCACCCTTCAGCTGACAAATCAATCCTCCTACATGTTGAACTCCAATGAAAGAAGCACTGAGGAAATGAACGATGCAGAATATACTTATATTTCCATTGCCAGGAGTGGCTTGCTAGGAGCACCACAGACTGAACTGACTGAGTCCTAAAGGACATTGCTCTTAGACTAGGCCAGTAGCAGGTGGCGAGCAAAACAACAAGGGGGAAAAGTCTATTTGCTCTCATCCTCACCATTCTATCTGTTGCAGATATCTAACTGCTTCTTGAAAACATATAGGTCACGATCAGTTTGGGTTCCACCAGGGTCAGTCAGCTCCTGACCTCATTACAGCCTTGATACAAACATCGGCAAAAGAGCTGAACTCCAGAAGTGAGGTGAGAGTGCGTGCCCTTGACACCAAAGCAGCATTTGACTGAGTATGCATCAAGGAACCCAAGCAATACTGTGGGAAGTAGCGGGTGGGGGACTCTTTGCTGGTTGTAATCATGCCTCCCACAAAAGAAGGTGGCTGTTGGAGTTCAATCATCTCAGGCCCAGAATATCACTGCAGGCGTTCCGCAACATCAGGGGTGATTCCCCCAGCACACCGCACTAATTTTTTAGCACAGCGGGCTGGGAGAATTGCATGTCCACTGATGCGTGGGATTCGCGCATGTGTTCTTGCTGCATGCGCATCTCCCAGCACCAGATATCCGGCGCCATTTGAGCTGTGCTGGAAACTGGAGGGAACACCAGGTAAGTGATTTAAATCTACTTTTAATGTAATTTAAATCAGATTAGCGGGCCTAGGACTGAATTCTCTGGGCCCGTTAACATCTCCAACTCGGGCGGGGATTTAGATTTTTGGATCATTGGGATCTTTTCTGGGAAAGAGCTGATCTGTTCAAGAGGGATGGGTTACATTTGAACTGGAGGGGGACTAACATCCTGGTGGGGAGATTTGCTAGACCCACTCAGGAGGGTTTAAACTAGTTTGGCAGGGGGCTGTGATCCAAAGCAGTAGGGAGACAAAAGAGAAGTTTGAGGACAGCACAGAAGTTAAAGAGAGCACATTAATTAGTAAAGGCAGTGTCAGTAATCCTAGTACCAGACAGATCAGGCAAAAGCAAGACAGAGAGCAAGGGAAGTCCAGATTAAACTGCATTTATTTCAATGCAAGAGGCCTGACGGGCAAGGCAGGTGAACTCAGGGCATTGATGGGTACATGGGACTAGGATATTATAGCAGTTACTGAAACATGGCTAAGGGAGGGCCAGGACTGGCAGCTTAATGTTCCAGAGTATAGATGCTATAGGAAAGATAGAACAGGAGGTAAGAGAGGAGGGGGAGTTGCACTTTTGATTAGGGAAAGCATCACGGCCGTACTGAGAGGGGATATATCCAAGGGTTCGGCCACTGAGTCTATATGGGTAGAACTGAAAATAAGAAGGGGGGAATCACTTTGATAGGGTTGTACTATAGGCCCACAAATAGTCAGCGGGAAATTGAGGAGCAAATATATAAGGAGATTACAGATAGCTCCAAGAAAAATAGGGTGGTAATAGTCGGAGATTTTAATTTTCCCAACATTGACTGGGACAGCCATAGTATTAGAGGGTTGGATGGAGAGAAATTTGTTGAGTGTATTGAGGAGGAATTTCTCATTCAGTATGTGTATGGCCCGACTAGAGAGGGGGCAAAACTTGACTTCCTCTTGGGAAATAAGGAAGGGCAGGTGACAGAAGTATTAGTGAGGGATCACTTTGGGACCAGTGACCATAATTCTGTTAGTTTTAAGATAGCTATGGGGAATGATAGATCTGTCCCAAAAGTTAAAATTCTAAATTGGGGCAAGGCCAATTTTGATGGTATCAGGCAGGAACTTTCAACAGTTAATTGGGGGAGTCTGTGGGAAGGCAAAGGGACGTCTGGTAAGTGGCATGCTTTCAAAAGTGTGTTAACCAGGGTTCAGGGTAAACACATTCCTCTTAGAGTGAAGGGCAAGGCTGGCAGAAGTTGGGAACCCTGGATGACATGGGATATTGAGGCCCTGGTCGAGAAGAAGAAGGAGGCACATGACATGCATAGGCAGCTGGGATCAAGTGAATCTCTTGAAGAATAT
The DNA here is from genome assembly GCF_964213995.1 of Mustelus asterias. Classification (NCBI taxonomy): domain Eukaryota; kingdom Metazoa; phylum Chordata; class Chondrichthyes; order Carcharhiniformes; family Triakidae; genus Mustelus; species Mustelus asterias. The sequence continues at coordinate 78,241,215 of NC_135807.1, read as the reverse complement.
AGGGGGTGTAGGAGTAGAGTTAAGAGAGAAATCAGGAGAGCAAAAAGGGGACACAAAATTGCTTTGGCTGAAAGGCAAAGGAGAATCCAAAGAGCTTCTACAAATACATAAAGGGCAAAAGAGTAACCAGGGAGAGAGTAGGGCCTCTTAAGGATCAACAAGGACATCTATGTGCGGATCCACAAGAGACGGGTGAGATCCTAAATGAATATTTCTCATCAGTATTTACTGTTGAGAAAAGCATGGATGTTAGGGAACTTGGGGAAATAAATAGTGATGTCTTGAGGAGTGTGCATATTACAGAGAAGGAGGTGCTGGAAATCTTAAAGCGTATCAAGGTAGATAAATCCCCGGGACCTGATGAAGTATATCCCAGGACATTGTGGGAGGCTAGGGAGGAAATTGCAGGTCCCCTAGCCGAGATATTTGAATCATCGATAGTCACGGATGAGGTGCCTGAAGATTGGAGAGTAGCAAATGTTGTGCCTTTGTTTAAAAAGGGCTGCAGGGAAAAGTCTGGGAACTACAGGCCAGTGAGCCTCACATCTGTGGTGGGTAAATTGTTGGAAGGTCTATTGAGAGACAGGATCTACAGGCATTTAGAGATGCAAGGACTGATTAGGGACAGTCAGCATGAATTTGTGTGGAAAATCATGTCTCACAAATTTGACTGAGTTTTTTGAAGGGGTAACCAAGAAGGTAGATGAGGGCAGTGCAGTTGATGTTGTCTTCATGGACTTTAGCAAGGCCTTTGACAAGGTACCGCATGGTAGGTTGTTGCATAAAGTTAAATCTCACGGGATCCAGGGTGAGGTATCTAAATGGATACAAAATTGGCTTCTTGACAGAAGCCAGTGGATGGTTGTAGAGAGTTGTTTTTCAACTGGAGACGTGTGACCAGCGGTGTGCCTCAGGGATCAGTGCTGGGTCCACTGTTATTTGTCATTTATATTAATGATTTGGATGAGAATATAGGGGGCATGGTTAGTAAGTTTGCAGATGACACCAAGATTGGTGGCATAGTGGACAGTGAAGAAGGTTTCTCGGATTGCAACGGGATCTTGATCAATTGGGCCAGTGGGCTGACGAATGGCAGATGGAGTTTAATTTAGACAAATGCGAGGTGATGCATTTTGGTAGATTGAACCAGGGCAGGACTTACTCAGTTAATGGTAGGGTTACAGGGAGAGTTACAGAACAAAGAGATCTAGGGGTACATGTTCATAGCTCCTTGAAAGTGGAGTCACAGGTGGACAGGGCGGTGAAGAAGGCATTCAGCATGCTTGGTTTCATCGGTCAGAACATTGAATACAGGAGTTGGGATGTCTTGTTGAAGTTGTACAAGACATTGGTAAGGCCACACTTGGAATACTGTGTACAATTCTGGTCACCCTATTATAGAAAGGATATTATTAAACTAGAAAGAGTGCAGAAAAGATTTACTAGGATGCTACCGGGACTTGATGGATTGAGTTATAAGGAGAGCCTGAATAGACTGGGACTTTTTTCTCTGGAGCGTAGGAGGCTGAGGGGTGCCCTTATAGAGGTCTATAAAATAATGAGGGGCATAGACAAGGTAGATAGTCGATATCTTTTCCCAAAGGAAGGGGAGTCTAAAACTAGAGGGCATAGGTTTAAGGTGAGAGGGGAGAGATACAAAAGTGTCCAGAGGGGCAATTTTTTCACACAGAGGGTGGTGAGTGTCTGGAACAAGCTGCCAGAGGTAGTAGCAGAGGCGGATACAATGTTGTCTTTTAAAAAGCATTTAGATAGTTACATGGGTACGATGGGCATGGAGGGATATGGGCCAAATGCAGGCAATTGGGATTAGTTTAGGGGTTTTAAAAAATAAAAGGGCGGCGTGGACAAGTTGGGCCGAAGGGGCTGTTTCCATGCTGTAAACCTCTATGACTCTATAACTCCAGCAGGCTTCAGACTAGCTCCCCACTTTCAGGGAAATAGTGAGATGACCCCACCGGAGTGAAGGGGGGAGGCAATCGGGGCATCGCAGGGGGTCGGGAGGCAGGGGATGCCCCCCTGGCATGGGCATCCTGGCAGTGCCAGCCTGTGCCCCCGGCACTGCCCAAGGGGCAAAGTGTCCATGCCCAGGGGGCACCTTGGCACTGCCCATCAGGCATGGGACAGTGCCAAGGGAGTGGGGCCTTCTGGGGACAGGGCCTAGGGACGATTGGTGGGGGTTCCGCTGGCACTCTGCCATTGCAATCGATGGGGGCAGGAGAGAGGCCAGTGATTTGGGGGAGCGGGGTCTGGCTTCTTGGGGGGGTGGGGAGGGGGAGGGGGTGGGGATCATCACTCCTGCTGGGGGCACTGGTCCAGGGCTGGCCCATGAATGGATGGGATCAGGCTGTGAAGGGGCAGCACTGTGAGGGTCCTGGGCTGGCCAACGTTTGAGCTGGCTGGCAAATTGCAGGCTGACAGATACGGGCCACTGCGCATGCACAGAGGCCTGGAACTGTCTCCGGTGTAAATTGGCCCCGCCCCCCTGAGCTTTTAATGATAATCACAATTGTGACCTCTGCATTGCACAGTGTGTGGGAGATTCTTGTCTGAAGTTGCACTGAAAAAACAATCGTGATTTACACCAGTTTTCCCGCGAACTCAACAGAACTTTTTTGGGAGAGTCGCCATAGTGTCCAAGGCTCAACCATCTTCAGCTGGTTCATGAATGACATTCCCTCCATCATAAAGTTAAGAAAGGGGAAGATTCACTTATCATTGCTCAGTGTTCAGCACCATTCATGACTCTTCAGCTAATGAAGCAGTCCATGTCCATATGCATCAAAAACTGAACGACATTCAGGCTTGGGTTGTTAAGTATTCATGTTACATAGGTGCCAGGCAATGACCATCTCCAACAAGAGAGAATCTAGCCATGTCCCTTGACATTCAATGGCATTCTCAACGTTAAATCCCCTAATCTCAACTCCTAGAGGTTACTGTTGACTAGAAACTGAATTGGACTAGGCGTACAAGTGCTGTAGCAGATGCATAGGAACACCACCAGCTGCACATTCCCCTCAAGTACACATTATCCTGACTTGGAAATATATCCCTGTTCCTTCACTGAAGCTGGAACAAGAGCCTGGAATTCCCTTCCTAACAGTTCTGTGGGTGTACCTACATTATGTGGACTGCAGCAGTTCAATATGCCGGCACACCGCAACCTTATCCAGGGCAATTACTGATGGGCCATAGATGTAGGCGTGGACAGTGATACCCTTGCTTTAAAAGGCATATAGAGAAAATAGACCATGGGGAGATATTGCTTTTTAAGTTAGCAGGGTATAAAAGCAAGAATGATAATTACCTGTGAATTTAGCATTGACATGCTCAAGGCATTTGATTTGAGATGAAAGAAATAAGTTGTGGATTTTACTGCCTCGCTCGAGCGAGACTGGAAATTCCCACCTGAAGTCAACGGACATTTCTGTTGTCCCCCCTCACCTGCTCCAATTCTGTGGTGGGCGAGGCGGTAGAATTCTGGCAATGTCTCTTGACGTGCTGTAGGATGCTTTTCTGCATTAAAGGTGTTTCATAAATGTATATTATGGTTATCAACTTCGGAATTTTAAAACTAGATTAAAATGAATTCAACTCTTGAAAGTGTTATTTCATTAATTAATGTTTCCCGACTTTGTATTTGCAACATGTATTCAAATGCCCAAATCTTGAAATTTCAATCACCTGGCAGAAAATGAAATCTATCAGTTTAGTCCTCAGATGAATTAAGTACAAATGTGTTTGGTGAGCCAGAGATCTGATGGTGGATGAGGTGTTTAGTTTGTTTATTCCTGCAGCCTTCTGTCAGTGGCGATACAGAATCAGTTAATATGAAAGGAAATCTATATTTCACAAATATTTTGCCAAACAGTTTACTTGCTCCATTGTTGAATTAACTTCAGAAGGTGAGCTAATTTCTATGTGGTCATTTCTATTTTTCCGAGTAGAAAACTGACTCTTTTTTCTCTAGAACATCATTCACAATGTCTTATCAGGCTACACTAAGCAACTAAGATAATTATCAAAATAAAGTACTCAACTGTATTCCTCACCTGGGAAGGGAAATATTAGAAAAATAAGGAAGTAAAGCTGAAAAGGAAGAAAAATGTCTCGGAAGTATACCATCTAACTCAATATTCCATTGGAACTCTTGGGGAGCTTTTGTTTTAAAAAATTCTCTTTTCTCCCCTCATCTCCTGAAGGTGCTGACCGTTGTTGGGGTAGAGTTCCATGGGCACCAGCAGACCTTCAGTATCTCACTCACGTGGTCATTCTTCATGCATGAGCCAAGAGGGTGAGAGCCCGCAGGCTTTTATCATGGGACCATCACAGGTGAGCCTGACGTTCACATGAGCACTTTCCAGCAGGAATCACTGGACAGCGATCTGGAACCATGGCTGATTTTCCCCTTCCTAGTCCAGAGATGTCAACACCAATTTGTAGTGCCCCAATTGGTGCCCCAGATGTCATTGCCTAATTCAGCAGAGATTGGAAATCAAAGCTGGAACATTTTTGTCTGTATGGTTTAGGACTAAACATGGGATAAGTGAAGGCCTATGGAATGCTTTGCAGCCATAACCCTGAGTCCTTATTGTAAATTATTCATCTTCACATCACTAACACTCAATTCTGCTCTGTTGCCTACCAAGAAATTCATCTTGCCCCACCAACACATGGATATATTTCTTATGGGATACTTAATCACACCTGTTTACACCTATCCCTATGTCAACCAATTCTAATCCCAACTGGTATTTAAAGAAATTAATCTTCACAGCCACATGTTTGAAGTCTGTGGCACAGAACGTAATTTGAATTCTAAAGTAAGATGTAAAATATCCTTTTTATAGTGAACAGGGCACATCTAATTTTGTTGTGCAAAATCTTGAAACTTTGAAACAAAACATTTAAAAAATATATTTTTTAAGTGACTGGCCACTCAAGATTCACCTTTGGCTAATTAATTTGAATAAAAGTATCTAATTCTTAAACTTTTGATTCTAGGTTTCATCAAAAACTCTCAGTTCTGTAACTAATGATGCTTGGAGTATCCAGAATGTCACGAGGTGTTTGTCTGTTTCCAGTACATTAGTTTTCACACTTTACTCCCTCACTGGTCTACTGACTCACTCCTCCACTCTTTTTTTTCTCTCTTTTCCTTTACTTCATAGAACATAAAACTTGGAACTAGGTTAAATGCAAGGAGGAACTTCTGTCACAGCAAGTCAGTGACCTCTGGAATAAGTTACTAGCATGTGCAGTGAGTACAAATTTGTTACAAGCATTTGAAAGGAAGTGTGTAAAGTTCCTGCAATTGGTAAGCGTATCTAAATATAGAAGAAAGGTAGGCCATTGGGGGTTGTGTCACCCAGTCACCATGGTTGACTGGAGTTTCACTTTAGGAATCAGAGACAAATTTCTCAAAGTTTTTCCTAAATTGACCAAAAGAGTTATCTGTGGTTCTTTGCCTGTTTTAAGAGATTGCGTGACTGCAGTAGAGAGAGGGTAGTGTTGATGATGGTTACAGAAGTAAGTTACATAATGTCATGAGATCAATGAACTGACTGGTCCTTTCCTGTTCTTTGTGTCCATATTTATTTATTCTGCATTTAGACGGCAGGCCTCACTGTTCAGTCTCTCTTGTGGGATGAAGTATTTGGATGCTGGGTGTAAGTCGCAAGTGGTAGGAATTGCTTTTAGTTGACTTAAGGCGGTGTGATGCATTGGACAGTGCAAAAGGTTGATGGTTCAATGGGTGGGCGATGTCCTTTAAAGGTGCATTGACTGACCATGACCAACTTCTTGTGGCTATGCTGCCAGGTCCATAGGGCAGACCTTAACCACTTGTCCCCATTCCCTTTGGAAGCTTTACCTCAAGGGACCATCTGGCCCCCTGTGGAATCATAATCGATGAAATAGTAGGAGATGTTACATATGTCTCACACCTATAAAAGCTAGATGCATAGCAGTTTAATGCCACTGAGTTTTAGGCCACTGATAGGGTCATTCTTGTCCTGGTGCAAGATTCCTGAGCATGTTGAAGAAGATGTTCTGAGCCCACTTGCTTATTGAACCTCAGATATTATTCTTAGGTTCTTGAGAAAGCTGTGATTGGTAGGGTCCTTTGTGCCAGAGAATCTGGAGAGAAAATTCAGCTGTGCTGTTGGAGAGCTGCATGCCAGTTTTGTTGCTGAAACCAACACTCTTTTTTTAAAAAAAGAATCAGAAGGTTTCGCTCCTTTTGTCAATTGATGGAATGATATTACCTAATAGGAAGTGTCGGACAGGATTTTCTGGCCCTTACCGCTGGCGGGATCTTCTGATCCTGCTGACGGTGGCATCCCGTCACAGGTTCCCCAGCGGCAAAGGGTAAAAACCGCGTTGGCAGCCGCAGGATGGGAATATCCCCCCCCCGCATGGCGAGCTGCCTCTGCCATCTCAAAACATATCGCAGGCCTGGGAGCCTTAGGGGCAGACACTCCCACCCATTGGATTTCTTTTTTGCCACCAGAATATTGAGGTCCCTACTGCTCCTTTGAAATCATGTCCATTTACCATTATCACTGTGAAAGCAGGTTTACAGCAATAAGAAAAAAATGTGAGAATGCACCACGGACAGTCAAGGAGGAGCTGTACATTACTTTTAAATACCTGACTTGTAGCAAAAATCCCTGCCTTGATCCTGTAAGATCCTGCCAACAACACAATTTTCAAATGAAAAGTTGATATTTTAAAATGTCAGAATGTGTTTTTTGCACATGTTTTTAAAAACAATACTAATTTCTGATAGCATGTATCTAAGTGTGCACATAAAGGTTTGATATTTCATGATAATTAATGACAGTTGCAAGACTATGATCAAATTAGATCTCTGGTATATCATAGCTCAAAAGAAGTAGCCTTTCCTTAGTTGCACACAAGTTTCAGGAGCATCATTGGAATTTTCTCACATCGCAATTAACACCTAAGGAGGAATTTGAAAGCAGATGGATATTCATGGAGTATTCACAAAAGATTATACTGCCATTATGTGCTAGTTAGTTCATATTGATCAGGTGTTTCACATGGATACCATAGAGACAATTTCTGTATTGACAGCATGGAGCATAGTTTAGCTGTTACCATAATGGCCATTGACACAAATGTCCTTTTTGATAAGTTGTGGTTGATCTGTGTCACAGCTGCTAAAAACCCAAGAAAATTGAATTGGTATGTGGAAAGGTTACATACATTTCTTATGAATTATTGGAAGTTACCACTAACGGAGCTAATTGTTAACTGGTCTGGCTATTTTGATGTTCAGTAAGAAGTCTCACAACACCAGGTTAAAGTCCAACAGGTTTATTTGGTAGCACAAGCCACAAGCTTTCGGAGCGCTGCTGACTGACCTGATGAAAGAGCAGTGCTCCGAAAGCTTGTGGCTTGCGCTACCAAATAAACCTGTTGGACTTTAACCTGGTATTGTGAGACTTCCTACTATGCTTACCCTAGTCCAACGCCGGCATCGACACATGATATTTTGATGTTCACATTTCTTTTTTTTCCCCATAGAAAGGTTTTGGAGCTAGCTACTGTTTTAAAGTAGATCTACAGTTAATTAAAAATTTGAAAATATCATAAAGCAATGCTTGCATGCAGATTACTGTCTGACCTCCTCTTGCATCAGATGCATGAAATATACTGAATAGTTATAAATGATATGCTAGCTATAATTGTTAAAGATCATAAGCTAGAAGTGCATGCACCAACAAATCAATGTTAGTTTCAAAATGAATTTGTAAGGTTATAAAACAATTTAGATTGGTTTAAATTAATTGAGATCTGTGTCCACGCCTTGATTTAAGTAAGTCTGAAAAAATTCATTTGAAATCTCAAAATGAACATGAACTGGAGGAAATCAAAATGGTCTTATACATTGCATTTACCAGTTGAAGCTGCAGTGTTACTATGCATTGGTAGATATGCATCTAATGCTCTCTTCAGGGCGTTTTCGTCTCCTGTTCAAATTCAATTTTGCAACACTCTGAAAGAAGTATTCAATTTGTGCTACTCCGTTGTTCCTTACCCAAAGAGCTGACTTGGGCACACAGGGCTGAATGGCCTCTTTCTGTGCTGTATGACTTGTTGGTTCTATGATTCAATGTAATAATGCATAGATAGTTCAACAAATGAATCTTGGTGTGGTAAACCACTGTCGTGCCTTCGGCACGGTTGAGCTGTATATATTGTTGCCACTACTGTTCGTATATGAGACACTCCCTGACACCTTTAATTCGGCTGCACCTTTAACTGGAGGCTCCGCCCTCAGGGTATAAAGGCTGCAGCCCTCCCCCTCCGGCCTCAGTCGGGAGATCCTCATGCCCAGTATTGTTCTGTTTATTGTCTGTTCCACATCGTTCCTTTTTAGCGAATAAAAGCCTTCTGTTCCTGGCAACATCAGCCTTGTCTATTTATCAGACACGCCTCACTTGGGAAGTTCAGATTCATGATCTCTTCTTTGTATTTTATTTGGAGTTCATCACTGATTCTCCTTTTCTTTTTCTAACTACAGATTTCATTTATACGTGTACATTATACGTCAAAAACATTTTTCTTTTCCTTAGTTATAGTCTAAAACAGTGGAAGTTAGCAATTTGCAAAAATTATTTTAACCACTTTTTATGCAATATCCAACTTTTCACTTATCAACAATTAAACATATAAGAAGAATCTGTAGCAAGTATGTAATGGGGAGAGGGTAAAGTATTTGCAAGCTACATGGATTCTTCTGTATAGATCAAATATATGTAAGCTGATTTGACTGGCTGTTTCACCTAATAGGCTTTAACTTTTGTCACACGAGATTTCCTTTGTATTATTAAATTGTTTTTTTTTAATTTGTCCTTATTGACCTCTCCTCACATGTTCCATCTAATCTACTTTGGTTAGAATGTTTCAAGTTGCTTATACTTTCTATAGTTGTGCTGCCATCTATGCTCATTGGACCTTTTAAAAAATGCATTACTCTCCCTCCAAACTCTTCGTTGTTTTCTCTCCCTAACTCACATGATTAGGCCCATGCTAGCAATTTTGCTACTTGGGCAGAAATCACAGTGTGAATATACACACAACTTGAGGATGAACAAAATATTTTTGTACAGAAGTTTAATGTTCTATATTTGTTGCTTATTTCAACCTTTTATGTTGTGGAAGCTTATTCTATAAATATAAATGCAAATTTTGTATAACTTGTTGTAATTACAAACCATGCAAACTGAGTAATTTAGTCTGACATATGTAAAATGTTTAGTACAGATGTAGAAGTTTGTTTGCAATCACCTATACTAGAGTACAAGCTGCCTGATCTTGTAACTAGTTCCGAATAAATCAGAGGCTGAAATGCTTGGTTTTAAAGAGCCCATCTGGACTTCATAGGCATTTCCCTAGAGAGATCTTCTAACTTCTGCCACATATATTGTGCACTGATGATAGACGTAGCCCATGGCAAGGAGCTGATCAACCAAAGCAAATGGTCCCCTGTCAGAAACTCACAAAGGAGGCTAGCGTCTTGCCCACAAAAATGGGAAATAGAAAAAAAGGCTCAACACATGGGAGCTACAAACTAGTCCCAGCAGGTCTTCATTCTTCAAATGTTGGTCAGGTTCTTAGCTTTAATGTGGGTCTCTGCTCTCTCTTGACTTGCCCTTTGACCTGTAAGTTTAAGCTTTTATCGTATTTGGAAGTGCCTATCTCGCTAATTTGTTCTACAGAGAAGTCTGGGTGTTACAGAGTGACTTAGGATTTAGAGCCTCAGAGACAAAAACACACACTGGTTGCTAATTATATAGAAGAGTATTGGTTTACACTTTAGAATATGAGAGTTGATGAAATTTACTATTAAACTGCTCTTGTAATCTTCACCCATCCTACCTTATTAAATTGCCATGTCAGAGCCAACAGTACTGGTTAGCCCACACAGCGTCTTGTATCAAACCTGTTTTACGTTTGTTACGGTCTGTAAGACCTCCCTATGAGCTGATGACCACAGGATGAAAGGGCCATGCTCATTTTGATTCCCTGAACAGAGGTGTAATTACTTTTTCTGCCGACTGTTGTAAATTAATCTCCTGTGTTTTTTTTGACAAAAGCTGGTAACATTGAGGAGCTTTGAAATTGTGAGACTGCTAAGGTTTCTCTTGAGCTTCTTTTTCATTGGACAGTTGAATATTAATATGTGTACTGTTTTTAGAATGCAAAGCTTTTCAGCTGAACTATAAAGAAAATTCCTATTGCGAACTAATTTAGGAAACTGGAATCTTTACCATATTCAGTTTTCACTAATTTTGCTACTTAAACGGAGAATTTCAACATTTTTATCACACAGAGATTCGATTTTTTTTCATTTTGGTTGGGAAATACTGTTTATAATTTTCCAAATGCCAATAATGCTCCAGCACTACACCAGAGAGATCATAGGCTGGATTTTGAGACCAGGGAGGGAACCGGAGTTTGAGACTATATTTCCGGGTCCTGAACCTACTCCAGGGAAAACCGAATTGAGTCACAGTTTTCCTGGGGCAACTCCTGAATTGATGTGGAGGTGGGCTTGGTGGCCAGTTAGCCACAGGAGTCAGAATGGAGATGGCCAACGGAAGTGTGTGCTCAATTTAAACTTTTCACTGCTGCCATGTTGAAAGAGGACAGAGAAGACTGTTAATGAGCTTTGGGCTGCATTGCTGTTTTCCATCATGTCTCGTAGAATACTGGACAGTGTAAAGGCGTGAATGTCCCTTGCTGGGTCTCACTTGCATTTGGAACCACACTCTGGACATAATAGTAATGAGTGACAGTGCCAGTTAAGTAGGATAGTTCAATATAACAATGATAAATGATATGAAAAGAAACTGGTAAGAAGGAAATATAACTTTATTGAAAGAGGAAAACATAAAGAAAAGGAGAAAGAGTATGGGTGGAGGTGGCCTGCCATTGGCTGGCAACAAGATCATCCAGTCATGCGGATGTCAATGAGGTTTCCCGGTCTTCACACCCTCTGCTATCCGAGAACCTGTGGCAGAGGTTCGCTGTCAGCAGGGCCAGATGATCCTGCCAGTATGAGCGACTGCAAATTCCCACCTATTGGGTGGGGTGGGGGGGTGGGGTGGGGGTGGGGGTGGGGGGGTGGGGGGGGGGGCTGGGCCTGGGCCTGGGCCTGGGTAAAATGCTCTGGCAGAGAGTCAGTGCAGACTCAATGGGCCGGATGGCCTCTTTCTGCACTGTAGGAATTCTATGGTTCTATATTTGGCTTCTTTAAGGAAAATAAAATTCACTAGTTTGATGCCAAGTCCGTGGTGGCCTGTCGTTGATTTGCTCACCTTGCTACAACTCCATCGATGCAATCGGTGGGGCGCACCACTTAAACACCACCCCAGGTCCAGTTGGTGGGTTCAGGGGGGGTGGCAACCAGAAAATCTGCATCATGTTTTACCGAGGAAAGCCTCAGCAAACCTCTGGATGGGTTCGAGCAGAGATGGGAGACCCTCTACCCTTGATCGGGCAGACATCCAGCCAGCAATCTGACCAAACCCACCTGGGAGCTGTGGCCGCAATTGTGAGCACCAGCTCACCTCATAAGAGGGTGGGGCCGCAGCGTCGGAAGGAAATGAAGCATCATCTTTATGTAGCCAGGGTTAGTCTGCCTCCTCATGTCTCACTGCATCTCCTAACACAACCCTCACACCTCCATGGTGATCTCGCTCACACCCACCTCGCAGGGTCACAGCGCTTGGCCATGTGTCGCACCCCCAGCCCTCCCCCATTCTCCATAATGTCCCCCCAGTAGCTCCAAGGCCCCTCACAGGCTCACTCCTACTCACCTCCCACACATGCCAGACAACATTCCCATCTGATGTGGCACGACTCCCGTCTACACTCTCCCTATCTCTTTCATTGCAGGACAAAGTTGAACACAATCAGTGTGAGTGGGCACAGCCGGATGGAGCCATGCCAGAGCTCAAGACCCTAACCCTGTTTGAGGAATGAGCCCTTGAACTATTGAGGGTTAGGGTTAATAATGCTGATGAGGAGCTGGACCATATTTATACAGAGGGTGAGGAGGGGGCAAGAGCCATGGCGCAAGTCTCAAATGAGTGGCCTTTCTCCTATCAGCATTCCCCAGTCCTGCACTAATGCTATCTCCCTTCTATTGCAGGCCAATCAGCAGACCTGCCCAGACCAGCCTCACAGCCCTTGGACACCACAGACCCAATCAGCTCCAAGGGAGACATCTCAGCATTAAGGTGCATCACAGCTGTCACCCACTCCCTCCACCAGTGCACCTCGGTGGGAATAAGTAGTAGGCAGGTTTCTGGGTCACTCACTGGTGAGTGCCTCACACCTGATGATCCACACTCTGAGAGATGCCAAAGCCCAGAACTTTGTTGAGACCCAGGCGGATATACTCCTGGATTCAGAGAGCTGCTGGGGCTGCGTAAACAGAGTCTCAAATATCAGAAAGGGCTGACAGCATCCCTCCTCGGACTGCCAAGCCAACTCGGAGTCCCATCACCTTTTGTCTGAGGGGATGGTGCCATTACTCTAGCACAATGAGGCCAACACTGTGAGGGTGCCATCTGCAGTGGAGACCTTGATACAGGATGTGCACTGCATGGCAGGGGATGTCCACGTCATGGTTCAGGTTATGAACTCTATGGATGAGAGCATGAGCTCAATGGTGCAGGGATTCAACTGCATGGTGCAGGCACTAGTGAGAATCCCATGAGTGTCAGTGTCAGAGGATGGTGAGGCTTCTGGATCTTACTCCAGCTGTCGCTTTATCCCATGAAGGAGCCCAGAAGCCCCCATGGACCCGAAGGGAAGAGAATTGGTCGGTGTGCAGCCCAGAGCCTTCCACCCAGGCGATCCTTGGTGTGTCCGGAACATCTGTCACCCCCCTTCCTTTGGGTGACACACTTCCAGCCCCACATACTGAGAGGGCAACACTGCAGCACCTGTGCTGCCCAAAAGTAGGCCTGGACCCCCAAAGTCCAGGGGATACCTGCCAAAGTTATCTCGGGCAACAGGGCATGGAAGTCAGCAAGCTGCCTCAACCTTGGCTGTGGATCCTGAGGATACACCTGGATGTAGCGGGAGGGTGAGGAAGGTTAAGAAACTGTAGGCACCTAGTGGATGCACGTGAGTGTGATAAGTCACCACAGTAAGAACCAGCTTGCATTAAAATTAAATGTGATCACCCGTAAGGAGCCTCCAAGCTGTCCTGTCATGGCACCATGCTCTGTAAAGCCCTAGGCAAACTCGGTGCTTCCTCCCTGTGCACTGAGAGAATGGCAGCAATGTGTCTCTCCCATCTCCCACACGGACAACACAGTAATGCCACGCCGCTTTTGGCAATCCCTATCCATGGAAGGTTCCCCATCCCCCCTCTCATCAACACTCAGGCCTCTCATATCTACCAGAATTCTCTAATTATGAGGATGCCATGGGTTGAAAAGGTGTAAGTCTATCCAGCTCATTAGTAGATGGAGACTAGGACCCTTGACCTCGGAGGAAGCAGTAGCAGCTGACATGTTTCATTCAACCTCTCTCAGCCCCTAAATCACCCTGTTCAGTGGCAAGTCACTTTCAGCTCTCTGTCAGGCAGAAGTCAGACATTTTCAGAGATTCATAGGATCCAGAAGAAGACCTTTCGGCTTATTGAGCCTTTACCGACAACAATCCCACCCAGGCCCTATTCCCGTAACCCCACACATTTATCCTACTAATCCCCCTGAAATTAAGGGCGGGATTTTACCGCCTCACTCGACCCGAGACCGGAAAATCCCGTCCAGGGTAAACGGACCTTCCCATTGTCTACCCCTCGCCTGCTCCAATTCCCCGGGCGGGTGGGTGGGCGGGCAGGCTGTAAAATTCCAGCGTAACAGTCAATTTAGCTTGTTTAATCCACCTGACCCACACATCTTTGGACTCTTGCAGAGGATAAGAGGAGCATCGCTCTGTCCTCACTGCATGTCATCATTCTCCCGCAGTGATGGTTAGTCGCTTTAGCACCCTGCCCATGAATGGTGTGGCCATCACGATGACCTCCCACAAGCTCCACCGTGTTGGGAACATGTAATACCCCATGATAAGAGAAGTCTTGATGCCCTAGTTCTGGTCATCCACACATTGAGAGGCAATGAGGGCATTCCTAGCCCTGTGCCACATGCGGGCCCTGGCCATCGTCTGAGGTCCCCCCTCTGCCTTCTCTGTGGGTTGCCACCATCGTCCTCCTCATCCGAGGAGATGTGGCACTTTTCCATCTCCTCCTGGTCCAGCTGCTCGCCCCGCTGCAGTGCCAGGTTGTACAAAGCGCAGCACACCACAATGAAGCAGGACAGCCTCTGGGGTCTGCATTGGAAGGCTCCCCAAAGGCCAATCGCCTGCTCGGCCAATGCACAAGTTAATGCATGAGCCTCGTTATAGTGAGTTTCAAGGGTGTTTGATGCCTCCACACTGTCATTGGCTACCCACTGAGGGAGCTATCCTTTATCTAAGAGGAGCTATACCTCCAGCCATTGCTCTTCCTCAAAAATGGCTGGGATCTGTGAGCGTCCCTGGATGTAGATATCATAAACACTCCCAGGAAATGGGCACACACCTGCATAATGCACATGCTGTGACCACACACTATCTGAACATTGAGGGAGTGGAATCCCTTGTGGTTCACGAACAGTGCCCCATGGGGAATTCAGAGCCACGTGGGTGGAGTCAATGCTGCCCTCTATCTGGGGCCAGCCAGCTGTGCAAGCAAAGCCCATGGCCCTAACTTCCTGGCTCACCTGGTCCCGGTCAAAGTTGATATTCAGATGGGCCTTTGGGCGGCACGGTGGCACAGTGGTTAGCACTGCTGTCTCACAGCACCAGGGACCCGGGTTCGATTCTGGCCTCGGGTCACTGTCGGTGTGGAGTTTGCACGTTCTCTCCATGTCTGCGTGGGTTCCCTCCGGGTACTCCAGTTTCCTCCCACAGTCCAAAAATGTGCAGGTTAGGTTAATTGGCAATGCTCAATTGGCCTCAGTGTCAAGGTAGGGTAAATGTGTGGGGTTGCAGGAATAGGGTCTGTGTAGGATAGTGATTGGTACAGACTTGATGGGCCAACTGGCCTCCTTCTGTACTATAGGGATTCTAAATAACGCATCTGTGACCTCCGTTAGGCACTTATGCGTGGCTGACTGGGAGGTGCCGCACAGGTCACCCATGCAGCCCTGAAATGAACCACTGGCATAGATGTTCTGAGCGGCAGTGACTTTCAGGGCCACAGGGAAAGGGTGACCTCCCAGTCCGTGTGGTACCAACTGTTGCAGTGCCTGGCTCAGGTGGCTCACTGTGCCCCTGGACGGATGCAGCCTTCTCCAGCACTGGACCTTTGGCATCTGGAGGTAGGAAGTTCTCATGGCTGATAGTGAATTCAAGAAAATGTTTAAAAGGAATGAAAATAAAGAAACAAATTTCTTAGAATTAAACCATTCAAACAATTCCGAATTGAGACTTTCCAATGCTGTATTTTGCACATAAAAATGGCAAAGTACATTAGCTTAAAAAATCTTTGGGTATGTGAACATGGCAATTATGCTAGACCACATCCACAGCGGACCCCTGCCACTGACCACAATGAAATTCACAGGGTCAAGGGAGGGGCTTTCTTACAGATCTTTGGCAGGGAAGGCCCCTAAAATGTCCACCAGCCTTCTCCCGGGAGAAAGGTTTGAGTGTACTTTTCCCTATAAAGATAGCTGCTTTAAATCACTCCTTCTGTCCCCACGAAAAATGTTTTTCCACCAGATCATTGTGGCTCCACGTTTTAACCCAGCCTATATACTCAGGTGTGACACACTCTGATTAGGAAATATGCTGGTGTGACTAGGTCTAATTTTAAGTTAAAGTTAAGTTTAAACTTAAACTTGGAAAATGGATTGTCACTTTGAGAAATCCTGTGTTCTAGGGCCCCTTTATGAGACTATTCCAGGAATATTAGAGCAGCTGGGGACTTGCCATGTTGAAATTTTGACCAGTTTTTTTTGCTATTCTAATGAATGTCTGCTGAAACAGCAATGCAGTTTGGGGCCATTATATATTTTTCAGTAACAAACGTACAATGAAGCAGCAAATGTTTTAACATTCCCAGCATGTTCATTTATTTTACTTTGTAGCATTAGCATGAAATGATCCTTACAAAGAGTTACTAATTTAAAACGGTAGTGAGTTAACTATATGTTTGGGCCAGAACTTTACATTGCTCAGGTGGATGCACACCCATCCTGGAAGCGCATGAGAAGATATCGGACACGCGCAGGAGTTAGAAAAGCACTCCCGACAATTGAGTAGACTATTAAGCCTACTATGGAATCAATTAAAAGCAATTTGTATGTGGTCCTTACACGTTTGCAGTTGGTGAGTGGCCAGTTGGCCAGACGGCCTCCACATTTTTTCAACTACCTTAATCCAGGGTGGAATGAAATGTCTAGTGTAAATAAAATTTTACAAGATGTCTGGGGACTGTGGTTTGCTGAGTTCTGCTGAGAAGCATTTGAAAAAGGTGCATAGACACAGGTTGCATGTTTTCATCACATTTAATTTGTACAGGTTTGCAGCTCTCCAAGACAGCAATGCAACAGCTGTCCGCCTTGAGGGAACTGATTAGAAACGCCAGCGTACACCCTCCCTTTTCTTCCACCCACCCAGCAGCACTGAGCCTTTCTCAGTGCATGTTTGACACTGGTTGCCCGCTAGTGGGCCAACCAGCGTGAAATTATGTTTGGGAGCTGATAGTGACCAAAATGGCATTTCACATCTGTTTCCAGAGCTATTGAATGCGCGCACGCAATGAGTGCAAAATTCAGGCCTTGGGATCTTGCCATAATGATTATTATCCATGTAGTTTTGCACATAATGCCGTCCCATGAACAGCAAATCAGCCAAGTGACAACATAGAGGGAAAAGTTTGACCATTATCAGTATTGTTTACGTCCATTGGACAGATGGCTTTCCAGCATTTCGGTGTAAAGCAGCACCTGGGCAAAGTGCAAAAAGGAAAATCAGGCAAAGAGAGTCATTTGGCTGTAATGGACCCCACCAGTTTTCCACCCACTTAAAAACGGATGTAAATTTTGCTGGTCTTGTTATGAGCAGGCAGTCCAATTGGTTCACTTTGCCATTTTGCACTCTGCCTGTGTGATATTTTATACTCAAGTTCAAAATCAAAAAATTTGTCCCAATATACCAAGTGTTCTGCCTGTAGAAGCAATGATAAAACAGTTTCATCTGTTAATCAGACTTGGACAAATGCTTTCGAGACATGAGTTCAAATCCCATCATGGCAGCTGGAGGAATTTAAATTCAATTAATTAATAAATCTGAATAAAATATTAGTTTCATTAATAACATTCACAAAACCCTTATTGGTCAGAAAGACCCATCTGGTTCTCTTGTTCACCAATGTCCCCTTCAGGAGAAGAAGTGCTTACTCGATCTGGCCTACACGTGACTCCGGGCCCACAGCAATATTGTTGATTCTGCCCTTTGGAATGACTTAATAAGTTAATCAGTTGTATCAAATCAGTATAATAGTATTGCAGTGCTCCAAGAAGGCAGCTCATCACAACCTTTTTAAGGGCAATTAGGAATGGGCAATAAATGCTGGCCTTGCCCAGTGACGCTCACATCAAGACTAAATTTTAAAAATTCACAATTGGCTGATGGCAGTCAGTGCCGTTGAGCTCTCCAACTTTCCAAATATTCTGCACTGCTATCCTATGGACAGAGTTATTTGGGTGGCAAATAGAGCCACCCTCCTTCCTATCACTTTGAATATGTCCACGCTGCGTACCATCAGCTGGGAGGTTTGACACACACCACTGCATCTCAGGAATAATTTTAACCCAGACCATCTGATGGGACCTGATAACCTGCCTGATTTACACCCTGCTAAATTTTATCGTCCATTGAAAGCAATAAAAAATAAAGTGGGCAGGGTGAAAAATGAATAGTGAGCAGATCACATTATAAAGCCACATACTTTGTGGGCCTCTTTTGGCCCCGACTCTTCTTCCCTTTGGTTGGCCTGGTGGGAAACCAGAATTGTTTTACAGTGCAACATTACGGTGAAATAACAATCTGGTCCCAATGACATAATTGGAACCTGATAAAAATACCCAGATGGCTACCAGTGGTGTCCCTCTTACTAAGAAGAACAAGTCAAAGTAGGAACCTGCAAGAAGAAAATGGTACCTGAGCAGGTAAATCTAAAGGGTGACTGCTCACTTACCAGGTGGACAGTGTTAAAATTTTTGAAATATTAAAATCATCCCACAAGTGTTTGTTAGTATCAATAAAATACACTGGATATCCTTCCTATTCAATATGGAGTAGGAGAATTTAAGCATTTTGTTTTAATGGGGATAATTACAAGTGCAGATTTATTTCTCATGTCATACAAGGCTAACATTTTTTCTAGCATAACTGGTCTTAGAAATATATTTTTGCACAGAACATGATTAAATTTGTTTGGTAGTCTTAAACTCCAAGAACAATTAACCTAAAAATCTGCAGCACCTGGCAAGGGACTTACCCGTTCATTCAACCTGCTGACACACCAACTTGTTCGTACTGATAAGAGACTGTTTAAATGTCCTGACTGTGAGAAGTACTTTCCTCTGTTGTAAGTATAACAGAAGTACCAGGAATAGGATAAACTCAAATATCATCCTCTGATTTGAGAGCAGGAGCAGAGAGCCTGTGGTGCATTAGAAATGGTGTCTACCTGGAAATCCAGGCCTGCATTGTAACCTAAATCCCTTAAAAATCTTCAAATTTTGGTAGCAAAGGGGTTTGGAGCAGAGCATCATTATTCCTGAAGGAAGAAGAGCACTGGCATTGTGTCACGGAGGCAGTCCAAATGGCAACATTTTTGCCATCCTTGGGCAGATTCCAGGATGTGTCGTCTAGTGGTGAAAGTGCTCACCCAAATTATTTATACAAAGTTACCACTCCATGATTAATAAACATTAGCAGGGTTGGTGATTGGGATTACTAATGCAAATTAGGTAGCTGTATAATTTGTTATTAAAACAGTTCACCATTGGAGACTGCAAAAGGAAAGTCACAATTGCCTGTTTCATTTTAGGATGCATGTGTGGAAAGGTTGGTAGCAGTGAAGATGGAATAGCTCTTCCCATCAATTAATCCTGTGTGCATATAATTTACATTACATTTCATTATACATTAAATATCAACCCGTATCTTGTTTAATGGAAGCTTATGTATCAATCCAAAGGAAGAATCTCATTGAGACAAATATACACACAGTTGTGTACTATGCAGCATTGTTTATTAGCAAGATTGCGATGCCATATAGGAGCAAAGTGGAATGAGTGCGGGAAAGGCGATGACATATTTTGGCATTTATTTAGTTACAGGCTTTAGTTACACGCTTAGCCTTTGCGCAATTTGGGCTCTAATATTGCAAATGTGTTTTATGAAGAGGGGCTGAATTATGTAATAGTGGAGAAGTGATTCTCCTTCAATTTCATTGTTAGCAGGATAACTGCCTAAATTTAAATACTGATGATACTCCCTGCCCACTGGCAGCAGGCCAAGGAAGCAAATTATGGAACCTGGTAGGAAAGAACAGTAATTAAAATCAGTTATGGGTCTTTTTTATCACTGTATGTTCCTGTCCACTAAGGAATAGGTTTTAGATGGGAACATGACTAGAGCATACTATATATAATTGTGTTTTTATGCAAGGCAGCCCATCTGGTACATGTATGGGGTTTGTGCAGAGTGATGCTAAATCAGTTCATCAAGGAGGCAGATGTGAAGTAAGAAGTAGCTTTCAGAGCTGTTTCAGGCTCTAACCATTCAGTTAAAGGGACATTGGTTTCTCCTGAATCCCGAGGGACATTGTGAAGCCCTGAAGTAAATTTTAATATCTTGAGGAAGCAGAATTATCTGAATCAAAAATGAGATTAAAACTCTAAAAACATTTCCTTGTTTCCCATTTTTAACTACAATTTTCTACATTTTTTTTGATCCTTGGATCCTTTTCCACAAGGCAGTATCAAACCTGGTGACATCAGTGGGTATAGTAACATAGCTTATGCGACTGGACTAGTAAACTGGAGCTACCAAGGCAGCTGAGAAAATTAATAAATCTGAAATAAAAAGCTGTTTTAATGTAATGGTGCCCAGTAAACTGTAGAATTGTTGTAAGAACTCAGCTGGTTCACGAATATCTTTAGGGAAGGAAATCTGCTATCCTGACATTATCTGTCCTGTATGTGACTCCAGACTCTCAGCAATCTTCTGAAATGGCCTCACAAGCCACTTCAGAAATGCTGAGTTTGAGTGATGTCCACATTCCATGAATGAATAAGAAATAAAACAAAATTTGTACTTGGTTGTGAGAATCCAGAATTGATAACAAACTGGGAAATAAATGAATCAATCATTATGCGATATGACATTTTATTTCCTAACCACCCATGTATATTGGCAACATGTTTACCCAAAATACAGGGATTAGATTTTGTTGAAGAAAGTAAAAATCTGACAAAAGTTTTCTTTTTCAGGGGGATGTTTTACATCAGCATCAGGAATTTACACAGGAAACAATTCACTTACAAATTCTACAGGCTTTAATAGTTCACCTCAGGTATTGCACCTTCTTATTTTATATTTTTGTACCAACAATATTGTAAGGGTAAATTAATTAAATGCTAAATCATTACCTACGTAGCTGGAAGAAATAAACAAGAGAATAAATAAGAGAATAAATGCAGCAATATTACTATTATATATCAAACCATATTAGTTTGCTAATTCCTTGCTATTTTATGGGAATATTATTATTTGCAATGCATTTACATCCTTCCTTATTTATGGAAGGATATAAATGCATTGGAAACAGTTCAGATAAGATTTACTAAACTAATACCTGGAATGGGTAGGTTGTCTTCTGAGAAAAGGTTGGACAGGCTAGGAATGTATTCACTGGAGTTTAAAAGAGTAAGATAATTTTTTGTTGGAATATGTAAGACCCTGAGCAGTCTTGACAGGATGGATGTGGAAAGGATGATTCCCCTTTTGGGAGAATCTAGAACTAGGGGTCACTGTTTAAAAATAAGGAGTCACCCATTAAGACAAACGAGGAGAATATTTTTGAGTCTTTGGAATTCTCTTCCTTAAAAGGTGGTAGAAGCAGAGTTTTTGAATATTTTTAAGGCAGAGGTGGATAGATTCTTGATAAGAAAGGGGGTGAAAAATTATCGAGGCAGGCAGGAATGTGGAGTTGAGGTGACAATCAGATCAGCCATGATCTTATTGAATGGCGGAGCAGGCTCGAGAGGCCGAGTAGCCTACTCCTGCTCCTAATTAGTCTGTTTGTATGTTAATATAGCTCTCCAAATTAAACAGAAGTGGCAGTCTGATAAAATTGATTTTAATTGGTGCAAATGGAGCAATAATACAGTACAAGCAGCGACTGCCATATTGAAAGAGGCTTATGGAAGGAATCACCAGAATCCTGTGACATATTTTGGAGCTCCATATGTTATTTTAGGAGAGAATTAATCAGAGTTTGTACTCTGATTAATTCCACAGGCAATAGTGGAGAAGGTGCCAAGCAACAGTATGTTTGAAAGTATTTTCCTGGGGTCATGTGCAGATCAAGCACAAATCCTAATGTATTTAGAGTATCCCATGCATAATTTTTTCATATTCTTCTTCTTCTACATATCTTCAGTGTTCTACAAATATCTTTCGTTCTTCTTAATTGGATTATTTCAAACTTCAGCTGATTTCAGTCAATTTTATTGGTCCTAAACCAATTAACTCTCCAGCGCAGTGTTCCATCTTGTATGTGCAATCTTCTTCTTCAAGTAGTCTCATGAAAGCAACAAATTCACTATTTATAACGTTCTCCATAGCTTTCTTATCAGATGCTATCTACCAATTTATGATATGCACCAACTTTTGGGTATCTTCTGTACATGGCTTATGGTATTGATATAGGAGTCCTTGAAGTCTTAGTGAGGAGAAATTGATTCACATTGTACCTGTTTTCTGTGTAGGAAACAAGAACTACAAATGACCAATTTTGCTCCACTCCCCAGTAATTAGCCTCAGATGATATTCGGGTATCCTGGATGGTTGCCTTAAACATATGATAGACTCTTGGCATAAGTTAATAAGGGGCTTAATGTTCAATTATAAACACTTCCAGAAACTGAGTAGCGATTGTCAACAAATGGGTATGTTTAAAGAAATTGTATCTACATATGGAGCTATGGGGAGCAGCATAGCTCCACAGCATTTCCGAGGGTCTCTGCCAACTATTCTCCCCCTCCCTCCCTCCTCCCACAATCTACCTGAGAACTGCTACCAGCAGGTTTAGGCATCGAGGGAAGCAGCCGCGAGGGGACTCGGGCTGCATTGAATGCCTCAAATAAAAAGGTACTTTTTGGGAAATGGGTTGAAGGCAGTGGTCGTGAGGGGACTTAGGCTACTGTCAACAGCCAGAATTGGCCCGTATAGGAAATCTTCAAACTGAGAAGTTGCCAAAGAGAACAAAGGCACCTGGAACTCACGGATAATATTGAAATGAGGTCCAAGGCTCAATTGTAGCTGAACGTCTGTCCTCCAGCTTCCGGCATGAGTTGAGATTGCACCAGGATTGAACCAGCCATTCTGCATCCTAAAATAGACCTAAATGAATTTTGTAGCCCAGTGAATTATTCCAGTGAGTGTCAATTTCTCCTCACTGAGGCATTCAGACCAGAAAAATCTGTTACAATCCTTGAACATACTGTGTAAATAATTTCAACAAGGGTAGCAGTGGGGATTTTGCAAATGGCCTTAATCAACCTCAGTTAGAGAGGGGAAATAGCAGGTACGGTTCCACTTCTGATTATTATCTATTGCCCTTTATGGAAGTACCCATGTGTAGGGGTTGAGTAGGTGATTTTGCTTGGGTGTGATGGTGTTATGTATGTAGATGGGCATATGCCTCTTTAAGAGAATGGGTCAGGTGACCCGGGCCACAAGCTACACCCTGGATGGAGCTTGCTAGGTCAGTCTTGTGCTGACTGTGCTACTGTCACAACGTTGAATAAACCGTTCCTGTTTGATTTATTTGTAATTACCTCATGGTCTCTTTATAGCCCATAAACAGACGTCAAACATAATAACTGTCGATGAGGTTGAGTCACAGCCCATAGATTGCGTGTTACTGTCGGTTTTTCGGGAGAGGGGAGGAATGTCCAACATTGCCCAGATTTTGAAAACAGCGCAAATTAACGAGGTAGCGGGATAAACTTGCAGGAAACAGGCCTAGGCATCGAGGGAAGCAGCAGCGAGGGGACTCAGGCTGCATTCAACACCTCAAAAACAAAGGTATTTATCAGGAAATGGGTTTAAGGCAGTGGTCGTGAGGGAACAAGGGCCACTGTCGACAGCCAGAATAACAGAGGGAGTTCCAAACTGGGAGTACCGAGATCATTATGGGGAAGCGGTCACGAGGGAAGTTGGGCTGCATTTGATAGGAAGAGTAGTAAGAGCACAGTCGGTGAGGGATTGGCTGGCGCGAAGAGCACAAAATGAGGGAACCAGGGCTACAATTATCTACTGAAACATGAATGGTGGGAAAAATTCCCACCAGTGGGAAGAGAAAAAGGTGGACCGGTTCTGAGTGATGGGGCCATTCAATGAAGAATCTGAGAGCTAGACATTATATACGGAGCATTTTCATTCAAACTTAACGCCAATAAGGTGGATGAAGACCTCGTGGTAGCGGTCTTTCTGAGCACCAAAGGGAGTTAGACATTCAATACGCTAAAAAGTCTGATGCAGCTTGAAAAATCTGCAGAGAAAGCCCTTGCCGATTTGTGCGTGGTGTTAGGGAACCATTTTGCACACAAGCCTCTAAAGATAGCAGAACATTTCCGATTTTATAAAAGGGTACAGCTGGAAGGAGAGTCCATTGCTCAATTTGTGGCCATTTTAAAATGATTGGCTGAGCACTGCAAATTTGGTGGGGTTCTTCAAGGTACTTCACGTTACTGTTTAGTTTGTGACCTCCATAACGAAGCCATCCAATGAAAACTTTTAACGAAAAACGTTTTAGACTTCAACGTAGCCTTTGAAATAGCTACTGCAATGGAGTTGGCCACCAATGAAGCAACACAATTGGGTGTCAGTGCCTGAGTACACAAAGTAGCCGAAACACAGCAGAACGTGATGCCAACTGTAGAATGCTGCCGATGTGGCAAGTCTGGCCACAAAGAATCATCATGTTGGACTTGTAAAGCCCAATGCTGTAAATGTAAGCAGGTTGGGGCATATTGCCCGGAATTGTAGGGCACGACTTAAAGAGGAAAAGGGGAGTCGGTGAGAGACTATCCTGAAGACAAGGCAAAAGTTACATGCTGCCAGCCAGGAAGGGGACAGGGAGTCAGCCAAATCTGCGGAATTTCGGCTAAATATATTGTCAGTCCAATGAGAAGCTGATCGGTTCTGGCTCCTTCCCAAGTTAGAAAGGAAGATAATTAAAATGGAGGTGAATGTGGAGGCAGCAGTGTCACTGATTCCTGACTTATTTTACAGAGATAAAATCAAAGTACTGCTGTTGAATCCTGCCGAGATTACCGTACGTACTGACATGGAACAAGTGGTGGCATTGAAAGAATATGTACTGGTGAAGGTATAGCTAAGGGACCAGTATGCAGAGTTACCTTTGTATATAGTCAAGGGTGACTGTCCTGCTTTGTTTGGATGCTCCTGGTTACAGAAATTGAAATTAAATTGGGACGCAGTGAATAGACTGGCATACTCGAGAACGAGTTTACAAGATGCCCCAGATAAGTACAAGGATATGTTCAAGGCGCACCTTGGATGAGATGAAAGGGTCAAAATTAAAGTTCAGTTGAAGCCAGAGACTCATCCAACGAGTCTGAAGGCACGTCCAGTACTGTATGCCATCTGGCCGAAAGTGGAGGCAGAACGAGAACAGCTGGTGACCATGGAGGCATTGGAACCAGCAAATGGGCCACCACAATTGTTCCAGTTCTAAAAAGGATGGCATGGATAGAATCTGTGGGGACTTTAAGGTCACTGTCAACCCAGCACTGTGTGCTGATCAATACCCACTTCCTCTCATTGAGGACCTGTTCAGTGGATTAGCAGGATGGAAGAAATATTTGAAGATTGACCTGTCACAGGCTTATCTTCAAATGGGTGTCACAGAAGAGTCCCAACCACCCCTAATGATAGTAACTCATAGGGGACTTTTCTGCTATAAGTGTCTTCTTTGGCATCATGTCAGCGCTAGCCCTTTTCCAGAGGGCAATGGATCAAATATTGAGTGGGTTACCGGGGGCCCAGTGTTACCTGGATGATATTTTGGTGATGGGCTTCACCTAAGAGGAACATTTGAAGAGCCTAGAAAAAACCCTTGGAAGGTTGCAGGAGAATGGCCTGAAAGTAAAGAAAGAAAATGCGAATTCTTCAAAGATTCAATCGAATACCTGGGCCATGTCATTGATAGGGAAGGTCTACCATATGCATCAAAGAAAATGAATGCCATTATGAAGGCTCCTTGACCAGAAAACTTATTGCAATTACGTTCGCTTCTGGGGTTGTTAAACTATTATGGCAAGTTCATGCTAGATCTGGCAACCGTGCTAAAATCTTTACACTGGCTGTTTGGGAAAGGCCGGCCATGGAGATAGACCCGGGGTGTGAGGAGGCTTACTGGGAGGTAGAACAAGCCTTAAGGAGGTCAGAAGTGTTAACCCATTTCGACTCAAAGTTGGCTTTGCAATTAGCCTACGATGCCCCACCTTATGGTATTGGCACTGTATTGTCTAATGGAGAGGAAAGACCCATTGCCTTTGCATCAAGTTCTTTGACGAAAACAGAGGAAAACTATGTCCAGGTCAAAAAGGAAGGATTAAGTATCGTGTTTGGGGTGAAAAAATATCACTTTTCCCATACGGCCGGCATTTCGTGCTGCTAACCAATCACAGACACCTCACCACCATTTTCAGGCCACGTACTGGGATACCAACTATGGCGGCAGCATGCTTACAAAGATGGGCACTACTTCTATCAGCACATTCCTACAACTTACGATATCGACAATTGGAGAAGCATGGCAACACAGATGCGCTTTCAAGGCTGCCTCTCCCTGGATGAATGGATGTTCTGGATTCCAAGTTGAAAATCATATATTTTTGTTAAGAAGATAAGTACTGGTGTCTGCAGCCCAGGCGCAGAATGCTATCTATAATGACCCAGTCTTAAGTCAAGTCATAGATTTCGTCCTGAGAGGGAGGACCGGCCATAGAAATCAGCCAGATTTAAGTCCCTACCTGTCCAGGAGGTGAGAGTTGTCCTTGTCGGACGGATGTGTATTGTGGGGTATGGGAGTTGTCATTCCTCCCGTATTAAGAGGAAAGATGCTGGAACAAGAGTACCAAGGGCACCTGGGCATGGTGCGAATGAAGGAGATAGCCAGGAGCTATTTTTGGTGACTGAGCGTAGACTCCCAAATCAAGGAGAAGGCAGGTTCTTGTGAATCATGCATGATAGTGCAAAAGGCGCCATCGTTGTCAGCCCTTCACCCACAGCAATGGCCTGAAGCTTCTTGGCAAAGGATCCATGTAGACTTCGCAGATCCTGTGAAAGGACAAATGCTACTTGTCGTGGTCGATGCCCATTCCAAGTGACCAAAAGTGCAAATCTTGAATGATTCACAAGAACCTGCCTTCTCCTTGATCTGGGAGTCTACACTCAGTCACCAAAAATAGCTCCTGGCTATCTCCTTCATTTGCACCATGCCCAGGTGCCCTTGGTGCTCTTGTTCCAGCATCTTTCCTCTTAATATGGGAGGAATGACAACTCCCAGTACACCACAATACTTGTTGCAGTCCAAGGATGAGCTGGTCTGGAGGAGGCACATGGATCAGCAGGTCACTGCATCTTATCAACGGAGGGAAGTTCTCCAAGATCCAGAAGTGGATCAGACAGAACCAGAGGAAGCAATCGAGCAAAGTGTTCCTGAGGCAGGGTTAGCTTTACCTGAGAAGGAGATGTTGGCAATGCAAATAGGAGACAAAGAGCAATCTCGAGAGGCAGCTATAAATGTGCGACAAGAACTTCTGGGAGTTTGGGAAATGACACCCGAAAAGGCTCCAGAGGCAAGGAGCCATTCATCCAGGAATTGTCATCCCCCAGAAAGACTGATTATGTCAATGTAGACATTAATTGGAATGTGTGCGTGTGCACGCACATATGTATGTAGTTGAGCATATGGCCCTTTAAGAGAGTGGGTCAGGTGACCCCGGGCTCAAGCTGCACAGTGGGTGGAACTTGCAAGGTTAATCTTGTGTTGACTCTGCCACTGTTATTTTGATTTGATTTGATTTATTATTGTCACATAACATAGAGTGAAAAGTATTATTGCTTGCACGCTACACAGACAAAGCATACCGTTCATAGAGAAGGAAACGAGAGAGTGCAGAATGGAGTGTTATAGTCATAGCTAGGGTGTAGAGAAAGATCAACTTAATGCAAGGTTAGTCCATTCAAAAGTCTGACAGCAGCAGGGAAGAAGCTGTTATTGAATCGGTTGGTACGTGACTTCAGATTTTTGTATCTTTTTCCCGACGGAAGAAGGTGGAAGAGAAAACCTTCGTCAAGGCAGCGGGAAGTGTAGACAGAGTCAATGGATGGGAGGCTGGTTTGTGTGATGGATTAGGCTACATTCATGACCTTTTGTAGTTCCTTGCGGTCTTGGGCAGAGCAGGAGCCATACCAAACTGTGATACAACCAGAAAGAATGATTTCTATGGTGCATCTGTAAAAGTTGGTGAGAGTCGCAGCTGACATGCCAAATTTCCTTAGTCTTCTGAGAAAGTAGAGGCATTGGTGGGCTTTCTTAACTATAATGTTGGCATGGGAGGACCAGGACAGGTTGTTGGTGATCTGGACACCTAAAAACTTGAAGCTCTCGATTCTTTCTACTTCGTCCCCGTTGATGTAGACAGGGGCATGTTCTCCTTTACACTTGCTGAAGTCGATGACAATCTCCTTCATTTTATTGACATTGAGGGAGAGATTATTGTTGCCACACCAGTTCACCAGATTCTCTATCTCATTCCTGTACTCTGTCTCATCATTGTTTGAGATCCGACCCACTGCGGTGGTGTCGTAAGCAAACTTGAAAATCGAGTTGGAGAGAAATTTGGCCACACAGTCATAGGTGTATAAGGAGTATAGTAGGGGGCTGAGAACAGAGCCTTGTGGGGCACCGGTGTTGAGGATGATTGTGGAGGAGGTGTTGTTGCCTATCCTCATTAATTGTGGTTTGTGAGTTAGGAAATTCCAACCGCAGAGGGAGGTGCCGAGGCTCAGGCCACGAAGTTTGGAGATGGATTTCTTGGGAATAATAGTGTTGAAGGCTGAGCTATAGTCAATAAATAGGAGTCTGACATAGATGTCCTTGTTATCTAGGTGTTCCAGGGTTGAGTGGAGGGCCAGGGAAATGGCGTCTGCTGTGGACCTGTTGTAGCGGTACGCAAACTGTAGTGGATCCAGGTAGTCCGGGAGGCTGGAATTGATTTGTGCCATGACTAACCTTTCGAAGCACTTCATAATGATGGATGTCAGAGCCACCGGCTAATAGTCATTAAGGCACGCTTCTTGGTTTTTCTTATGTACCGGGATGATGGTCGTCTTCTTGAAGCAGATAGGGATCTCAGATTATTGTAAAGAGAGGTTGAAGATCTCTGCAAATACCCCCACCAGCTGATCCGCGCAGGATCTGAGTGTTCGTCCGGGTACCCCATCCGGGCCATTCGCTTTCCATGGGTTGACCCTGTTATGATGCTGAATAAGCCATTCCTGTTTGATTTACTTCTACTTACCTCATGGTCTCTTTATACCCATAAGTAGACTTCAAACATAACAGATGGCTCCCATGGAATAGCTCTCTAGTATTTACTGCCAAGGCTCATACATGAATAGTGACAAAATGGGAAAGTTAGAGGAGGGTGTTTTTAAAAAAGGTACTGTTACATCTAAGTACATTCTTAATTTTAGGGGGTAACTGTGTAATATGATGTACAGAAGTTGCAGAGCAGAAAGATTCCAGTTTTAGTCCTGAACTATGCAGAGTTAGCTGATCTAAGCCAGGACAGTGATGAGCCAGCATAATGTTCCCCGTTTTCCTGGACTTGGAAGCGAGAATATCATCCAAGATGTCTGCACTTGAAAACTATATAATTACTCTTGCTACATATTGCCACAATGTCTGTTTTGGGTGTGTGATCTTTGGGTGAGAACAAGATCAGGCTCAGATCTGAAAATTCAACACTAGATTTGGGTGCATAACCATAGTTGTAGCCAGAGAATCACCTTCAATAGTTTCTCTTCCTGCTCCTGCAGTTACCTCTGGAGATCCCCAGCAATCTACGCTTGGCCCCATCCTATTTCTCATCTAGTTGTTGCCCCTTGGCTACATCATCTGAAAGCACAACATTAGATTCCTCATGTATACTAATGACATCCAGCTCTACCTCACTGCCATTACATCTGACCCTCTTACAGTCTTTAATGTCAGACTGTTTGTCTGACATCCAATTCTGGATGAGCAGATATTTCCTGCAATTAAATTTTGAGAAGACCAAAGTCATTGCCCCACTGCAAATTCTATACCTCTCCCTGGCAATTGTCTGAAACTAAAGCAAACCGTTCATAAACTTGGTATCATATTTGACCCCAAGTTGTGCACCGTGCACCTGATATTCAAAGGAGGTCACTGAAGGAGGCCTTCCCAACAAGGGTTTGAGCAGGGATCATTCCAGGCTTCCATCTTGCTCATGAACTCTTCCTATCTGAGGCCAAGTGGGAAATGGCTCTTAAGTGATCATTAATTGCCAACATAAGGACCTCAATTGGGGTAAGGGTGGGTTGGCTAGCTGGCCAAGGCCTCTCTCATCCCACCATAAAGTTGCAGAGAGATCAGAGTGGGCAGGATGGTGGTGGGAATGCCACCTGGGGAATTTTACAGGCTCTCCCACATCTGCAAACCTGCCAGTGGGGGACCATAAATTCTACCCCATGTCTTTGTTACCTATATACTTGACAAGTTAAGTGGTCACCTGGCTGGCCTTCCATATGCTACCCTCCAGTGTGTGCTCCGCTGCCCGTGGCCTCCCCACACCAAGTGCTGTTCATCCATCTTCCCTGTGCTCCTTGACCTATATTCACTCCTGATCTGGCAATTTCACAAATTTTAAAATTTCCATCCTTGTTTTCAAATCCCTCCTCTCCGTATCTCTGCATTTTCCTCTCATCTCACAACCCTGCAAGATATCTTCAAATTCTGGTTCTTGACACAAGCCCTATTTTAGTTCTTCCATCATAGCGCTGCTGCCTCACAGTGCCAGGGACCCATGTTCAATTCTGTCCTTGGGTGACTGTGTGGAGTTTGCACATTCTCCCTGTGTCTGCATGGGTTTCATCTTGGTGCTCCAGTTTCCTGCCACAATCCAAAGATGTGCCGGTTAGGTGGATTGGCCATGCTATATTGCCCCTTAGTGTCCCAAGATCTGTAGGTTAGGGGGATTAGGAGGGTAAATATGTGGGGTTCCGGGGATAGGGCCTGGGTAAGATATTCTGTCAGAGTCGGTGCAGACTTGATGGGCCAAATGGCCTCCTTCTGCACTGTGATTCTGTGATCATTGGCAGCTTTTCTTTTAGCTGCCTGGGCCCCAAACTCTGGAACTCAATCCCAAAACTTTACCTCCTTTCTACCTTCCTGATTTTTAAAATGCTCCTTAAATCCCAACTCTTTGACCATCTGTCTCAATATCTCCTATGTGCCTCAATGTAATTTGTTTGATCATACTCCTGCAAAGCACCTTGACACTTTTACTGTGTAAAAGGTGCTATATAAAAGTATGCTGTTTTTGTTTAATCTTGTGTAAAGAAGAATCACTCTCTTTCGAACTGTAGAGAAGAAATTGGAGTACAATATCTGCACAAATGTCAAAATACAGTGCTTTGAGCAACCATATATATTACACCTGCCAAAATACAATAATTCTCAAGTAACAAGCTGTTCAGTTGCTCAATATGTAAATTGGTTCTGAAGACAAACTTCTAGTTATAACAATACCTTTTAAAATGTAATGAAAATATTGGTGTAAGTATATATTTGGAAAGTTTCAGCATATATTTAAAAAAGAGATTTGTATAAAATCAAAATTAAGTGTGAACAATAATTAAGCAATGCAAAACAGTAATTCCAAACTGAGTTCCTCGAAGAAGGGTAGGTTGTAAGGCAATGCAAGCTTCATAATGCAGCTTTTGACATCACAGCATGCCATGATTCTGGCTCTTATGTGATATTTAGTAACTGCCATTCAATCCCCACACTTGTCAATCAGCAGAAATCCGGGAGGCTACTATGTGTATCACTTTGGTTCTGCACACAGATCATCCTGCCCTTCCATCATTCCACATTGATTCAAATTGTCAGTGTTATACTAGTTTGCCATTTACTGCACAAATGCTACACTGTCAGGCACAGTTAAACAACACCATCAAGCTATCCTCACAACTCTTAACTCTTTGAGCAACTACAATGAGAGCAAAGCTGTTAAAAGTCAATAAGCTTGCATACCCATCCACTTGGTTCCAGAATAATAGGTAAATGGGATATTGACCTGGATTTTGCATTCAGCGGCAAATATAGGAATTAGAAACAGAAATAGGCAATTCAGCCTTTCGAGCTTGCTCCGCCATTCAATCAGATCATGGCTGATCTCTTTCTGGTCTCAAATCCACCTCTATATCTGTTCCCCATATCCCTTTAACCCGTTTTTATCAGAAATATATCCATCTCCTTCTTGAAACCATTTAATGATTCAGACTCCACCGCATTATGGGGCAGCAAGTTTCACAAATTCACCATCTTCTGCGAGAAGTACTTCCTTTTCATCTCCGTTTTAAATCTACCGCCTCTCAACCTATACCTGTGACCTTTTGCTTTTGATTGCCCCAAAGGGGAAACATTGGGTCTACTTTTACTCCATCAATCCCTTTTACTATTGTTTACACCTCGATCAGATCCTCTCTCATCCTTCTAAACTCCAGTGAGTATAAGCCCAAACTGTTCAAACTCTCCTCATATGTCAACCCTTTCATCCATGGAATCAATCTGGTGAACCTCCTCTGAATTGCCTCCAATGTCAGTACATCCTTCCTCAAATAAGGAATGGCATGATCATTCAATGGACTGACATTGACCCTCTTTTCTTAGGCTTTTGGATGGTGACTTGTTATGTGTACCTGTGCTGTCTGGGGGGAGGAAAAGCAACTGCAAGACTCTTCAACTGATAAGATTAAAGAAACCTCACTGAGACACTAGAGTCTAACCAGGAAGTATAAACCAGGAAATGTAAACAAAATATAAATCTCTAATGTTCTTGTTCTGATAGGAAACAAATGGCTTTCCATCAATGCCACTTCTTTAGTATAATAGCCTCAACATCATTGGCCATAAACTGAAACATGTTTGGCAAGTAGAAAGTTCAGCTATCCATCATCAGATATGACCTAAAGTACCTCAGGTTGTACATATCTCTTGCCACTGTCAAATTTTTCTTTTAATCTCAAATCACCCAGGAAAGCATGAACAACTACAAACTCTTCTACTCCGCTACAAACTGTCTCCTCTGACTACCTGCCTCTGCACCATCCATCCTATGCATTACTTTTAGACAGCTCTGATACAGAACTGAAACAAACACGATGGAGTAGAGACCCTCATTAAGTGCTGCACCATTCATTCTTATGGCAGCTCTTTCTCCTGGTTCCACTCTTACTTGACATGCATTCTACATTCCAGTGATTTTTCTTTCTTTGCAGGATAATTACTTTTGTGTTCTGTAAGAAGCCATTCTTGAGCCCCTTCTCTTAAGTAGCATCCTGCCCTCACCAATGTATCAACATTAGCTCAGTATTAGTGATCTCACCTTTCAAATCCCCCTCTAGAGTCTTGGGGCCAGATTTTCAATTGCTTGTAAGGTTGGAATTGGGTACGGATACAACTGTGTTCCCAGAGGACATCTCTGGATCCCAGTGCCCCTGGGACATTGGGATTTTCAAATGGAAGATGGAAGGCATGGAACATATCCAATTAATAGCCCATTAAGCTTGTTGAGGAGCTTGTTAACAGGCTGGGAAGGGCAAGGACAGCATTTTCAATTGTGAGTTCAGCAAACTTGAACAATTTGGTGCACATTAGTGCACAACTGTCTGATTCATTGCAGGGAGAACTGTAAGTTTCATAGAATCCCTACAGTGCAGAAAGAGGCCATTGGACCTATCGAACCTGCACCAACAAAAATCCTACCCAGGCCCTATCCCCATAGCCCCATGTATTTACCTTGCTAATCTTCCTGACATAAAGGGGCAATTTTGCATGGCCAATCAATCTAACCCGTAAATCTTTGGACTGTGGGAGGAAACAGGAGCGCCCATAGGAAACCCACGCAGACACGGGGAGAATGTGCAAACTCGACACAGACAATCACTTGAGGCCAGAATTGATCCTGGGTCCCTGGTGCTGTGAGGCAGCAATGCTAACCACTGTGCCACTCGTTTTGAACAATTTAATCTGTCTGTTCATGGAGGATCTTGCGCCGGGTCATACACATTACCGTTATTGGGCTGCATGGCCACTTTCCTGTGCTTTAACACTGCTGGCCCTCCAAGCAACAGCTTGCTCTCTTCAGTAAGGCAGTGGTAGGCTCCATTATGGCTACTGTCTCCACCTTTGTCACTGGTGCACTGAAGGCAGCTCCTGCCTTCTAGAGACACTCAGTGCCACAATTGAGATTTGAGCTTGCTTTCTGTCCAATTAGGATTTCAAAGACACAGTGGCAATGCAATGTCAGGACCCAGAAATTATCTGGGCGCAGGTTCCTAACCCCTCTTTGAAAATCTAGCCCTTGAATACAAAATCTAAGATGGTACTCTAAGTGCAGTGCTGAGGTAGTACTGCACTGTTGTAATGTCAGGGGCAATCTTACAAAAAAAATGTAAGTGCTGAATGAGCATGCAAACGGGAGAGAATCGCACCCATTTTTCAGGGTGAGGTAAAAATCCAATCTTACCACACTCTGAGCAGAAGATGATGCAAGATCTGTATCCCGCCAGCAGAGGGAGGGGGCAAGGCCTAAGCTTACCAAAAGCTGACAGTTCACAGCAGAGAGCACAATCGAGTGTGCACAGATCTCTCTGTTCTGTACACATCACTGGCCTTTGCGACTGACTGCCCCTCCACTCCCCCCACCCTGCTATCACTGGCCTTCACAGCCAATTTTCTCGGCCAATTCCCCCTTCCACGAGCCACTGTGCCAGGCTGGCAGAGCCAGGGTGCCAGGCTGGCACTACCAAAGGGGCACTGTCTCCGACCTCCTGGGGGGTCTCACTGGCCTCCAGTCCTACCGGCAACGCCATCATAACAGTCCCCGTTGATGGGGACCATACGTGATCCTCGCCAGCGAGGTTCTTCACCGGCGAGGCCCCTTAGGCAAGTGAGCCCGGACGATCGCATCCCGGGCTCACTTGTAATATTTAAGTTCTATTTAACATAGAACTGAAATATTGAGATCAGCCTCGCGCCCTTTTTGGGATATCCGGTGCTGGTACAATTACGAGAGGCAAGAAATCGGGCGTGAACCCGATTTTTTTTGCCTCTCTGGCAATCTTACTGGCTCGTCCCACCCATTGACCAGCAGGACAGGAAGATTAGATTGCCCTCGTCATCTTTTGGATGAGGTAATTAAACCAACTTCTGCCCCTTCAGTTGAATATAAAACATCTTATTGCAACATTTCAAAAAGAGTAGAGGAAGCATGGCTAATATTTAATTTTCAATCGACAGTTCTAAAATAGATTTTCCAGTCATTATCACAGTTCTGTTTGTGGAACATTGCTGTGCACAAATTGACTGCTGCTTTTCATGTCTTTAAAAAGTGACTACACTTCAAAAGTACTTCATTAGCTGTAACACACTTTGGAATGGGAAAAGTGCTAGACAAAAGGAAATTATTTTTATCTTCTAATATTATACAGAAGCATACAGTTAACTTTCACTTTGATGCTGACTTGTATCCATTTCGTCATTGATGCACCATTGATTCACGCAAAGACTAGATGTTGCGAAACAACAGGCTTTTATTAACAAAGAACAGAAGCACTCCCAAACCGATAGCTAATCCGAATTGAGGCAAAAGGGATGGAGAGCAGCCACCTTTATACCCCGAGGAGGGCGGAGCCCCGGATTGAGGCAGCAGGGGCGTGTCCAGGCATATCACATAACTATCACATAAACAGACAACTACAGTGGTTCACCACATTCACCCCCTGTTTAAAAAAGAGTTCGGCGGGGGCGAGGTGGTGGAACGACAGTCACAAGTTATTGATTCAAGTTACAAGTTCAGTCTCTCCGGGGGCTTGATCTGCCGCTGCGACTGCCGCGGTGTCAGCCGTGGTGCCGGTTCAGGAGGCCGCGGTAATGAGTCAGACGCCAGTCCATAACCGGTGAAGCTGTCCGTAGCGCCTTCAGACTGCCAGGTGTGTGGAGGCAGCTCCTGGGGCTCAGGCGTGCCGTACACGGGGGCTAAATGAGCGTGCTGCGACTCTGGTGCATCATGGACAACGTTGGGAGCTGGGGGTGAGGGGCCGTGGTACGTAGTACCTGCGGGGGTCAGATCGCGAATGGAGACCGTGTCCTCCCGCCCGTCGTGATACGCCACATAGGCGTATTGGGGGTTGGCATGGAGGAGCCGGATCGTTTCGACCAGGGGGTCCGATTTATGGGTCCGCACGTGCTTCTGGAGCAGGACAGGGCCAGGGGACGTCAGCCACGACGGTAGTGAGGTCACCAAGGAGGACTTCCTGGGGAAAACAAACATTCGTTCATGAGGGGTGGCATTGGTAGCCGTGCACAGTAGTGACCTAATTGAGTGTAGCGCATCAGGGAGGACCTCTTGCCAGCGGGAGACTGGAAGGTCCTTAGACCGGAGAGCTAATAAAACGGCCTTCCAGACTGTCGCATTCTCCCTCTCCATCTGTCCGTTCCCCCTGGGGTTGTAGCTGGTGGTCTTACTCGAGGCTATGCTTTTGGAGAGTAGGTACTGGCGCAGTTCGTCACTCATAAAAGAGGAACCCCGGTCACTATGAATATAGCTGGGGAAACCAAACAGGGTGAAGAGGTTGTGCAGGGCCCTGACAACCGTGGCCGAGGTCATATCCGGGCAGGGAACAGCAAAGGGGAACAGCGAATACTCATCAACGACGTTGAGGAAGTATACGTTGCAGTCAGAGGAGGGGAGGGGGCCTTTGAAGTCAACGCTCAGGCGTTCGAAAGGGCAGGTGGCTTTGATGAGGTGCGCTCTGTCTGGCCGGTAGAAGTGCGGCTTACACTCCACGCAGACTTGGCAGTGCCTGGTTACAGACCTGACTTCCTCGATGGAATCTGGCAGGTTCCGGGCCTTGATGAAATGGAAGAACCTGGTAACCCCCGGGTGGCAGAGGTCATCGTGGAGAGTCTGTAACCAGTCTAGGTTTGCGCTGGCACAGGTCCCCCGGGACAGGGCATCTGGGGGCTCATTGAGCTTCCCAGGCCGGTATAAAATGTCGTAGTTGTAGGTGGAGAGCTCGGTCCTCCACCTCAAAATCTTATCGTTCTTGATTTTGCCCTGCTGTGCGTTACTGAACATAAAGGCAACGGACCGTTGGTCCGTGAGCAGAGTGAACCGTTTGCCAGCTAAGTAGTGGCGGCACCCGCGGATCGCACACGGTCGATGGTGTCAAAGGCAGACCCTCCCGTGGATCACACGCGGCGCTGCTGGGCCTGGGGGCCGATTTTGCCCTGCAAACTTTCAGGTAATGACCCTTCTTACCGCAGCCAGAGCAGATCACGTCTTTCGCCAGGCAGCGTTGTTGTGGGTGCTTCTCCAGGCCGCAGAAGTAGCACCTCGGGCCTCCGGGGACTGCCGCAGTGGTCAGTTCGGCATCGGGGCGTGGCGTAGGTTTGCGGCCCTCCCGGGTACAGAGATGGCTGCGGTCGCGGTGTCCACGGTGCGCCCTCGCGGTCGGGGGTGTAGGCCTTGAGGTTCCGGAAAGCCACCTCCAGCGAGCCGGCAAGCTCCACAGTTTTCTTCAGGTCCAGCCCACCTTGTTCCAGCAGGCGCTGCCGGATATAGGTCGACCTGATGCCCGCGACAAAGGCATCGCTGATCAGGTCGTCGGCGTTTTGGGCGGCTGAAACAGCCTTGCAGATGCAGGCTCTGCCGAGTGCACGCAGTTCGCGCAGGAATTGCTCAGTTGATTCCCCGGGCTGCTGTCTGTGAGTGGCCAGCAGATGTCTGGCATAGACCTCATTTGGCTGCCGGTTGTACTGGCTCTTGAAGAGATCGATTGCCTCCTGGTAAGTTTCTGCGTCTCCGATCAGCGCGAAGACGTGAGCGCTGACGCGGGCGTGGAGCACGTGTAGTTTGTCAATGTCGGTTACGACGACGGAGGAGGAGGAGGCGATGAAGGTCTCAAAACAGCGCAGCCAGTGATCGAAAGAGTCAGAGGCCCCAACTGCCTGCGGATCCAAGTCCAATTTGTCAGGTTTCAGGAGTTGCTCCATCTCAAAACTTTTGTTAATAAAATTGATGCACCATTGATTTACGCAAAGACTAGATGTTGCAAAACAACAGGCTTTTATTAACAAAGAACAGAAGCACTCCCAAACCAATAGCTAATCCTAACTGAGGCAAAAGGGGTGGAGAGCAGCCACCTTTATACCCCAAGGAGGGCGGAGCCCCGGATTGAGGCAGCAGGGGTGTGTCCAGGCATATCACATAACTATCACATAAACAGACAACTACAGTGGTTCACCACAGTCATCCCCTCCATCAACCTCACAACTATCACCAATGTTTTCAACTGCCTATTCAATATTAATATCTGAGTAAGCTAAAATTTAAACAAGTGTAATGTTTGCAAAATCGAAGTCACCCTTCTGCTACTCCAGTTTCATCTAATACTTTCTTCTCAGCCTCAGGTGGGGAATATTGCAGAACTGTTTAACCCCAGTTTAACCTTTATTCATTGACCCAGTTTGTCACCCAGGCCATTTTCTGTCACCTGCACAACATTGCTTGCCTCCTTAATCTACCTTTTTATCACCCATGGCTGGACTTTCTCAATGTTATCATTGCCAGCCTTCCTACCTCCACAATTCATAAACTACACTTCATTAAGAGTGCAAATAGCCTGCATCCTTATCCACACCAAGGTCCACAATTCCATCGCTCTGTCCTCCCGAAAGTCCATTGATTTTCCATTTGTCTAATCAACAGCTGTAAGATTCTCAGGCTCACTTTGAATGTCCCCATAATCCGTTTTCATCGCTTTACAATTCTGTATAAGTGCACCCGCTGGTCCTTCAGCATTAGTTTACTTCTTATTCCCCTTTTCTCTGCTCCAGAATTTCTCAACCATTCTTTCAGTCATTTTGTTCTGCCCTCTGAAACTCCCTCCCTCGGCATCTTGCTTTGTCATATATGTATTTCGAAATCCTCCTCAATATCTTTCTCTTTGACCATGCTTTGCCACCAAGTGACATTGCTCTTTTCTGCCTCCATGTAATGGTCACTCATTATCCATTGCCCTACAAAGCGTGGAACATCGCTCTGCATGGAATGTCCATGATAGAATTGTGTTATTATTATTGATGTATCATTATGAAAAACAAAATTATTTCAGTACAAAGGTAAGAATATTTAAAAAGAATCTAAATATGTTTATCTTATTTTTTCTAGGAATATTCTTATGCAGGCTTTGGCCAGGGACAATATGCACAGTATTATAACAATTCTCCATACCCTTCCCCTTATATGACAAGTAACAACAGCAGTCCAACAACTCCTTCGACCACCACAACATACCAGCTGCAAGATATACCAACTGTCACCAGCCAAGCTGTTTTGGATTCTGCTACAGGTAATAAAAGTACACACCTTTTACTTGATATTGAATTTTATGGATTGAAATAATAACAAACTGTGCATCAACTTCAGGAAGGAAATAACATACCCAAGGATTTAGATGGTGAATCGAAGAGTGAATCTCAAAGGACCTGAATTTTTTGGAGACTGGATGCAACTGTGGAAATTCTTGCTGTAGGGGGTAGGAATTTGGTGCAGAACCTGGATTTGCTGGGTTCTACCCTGTTTAAAATGATTTGAAAATTACACTGGTAGTGATGATGAAGGGGACAAGTGCCTATCCCATAACCTGTTTGGTAGGAAAATCTTCTGGCTGTAATGTTGCTTTATATTTTTGGAAAGAACAGTTCTTCCATTAATCTGAAGTTTTTAGTTTCCAATTCAAGACCTCCTGGACATCTTTGCCTGGAGAATTTGGGATAATAGCTGCCAAGTTGCAAAATGGCATTCCTAATGGAATTCCATTGTACATTCAAAGCATGTTGGAGAATGAGCAAGTGCGTGCATGGTGTGCACAATGAGTAAGGTAGCACCTAAGAAAAATCAGACCCTCCTGTTGATACCTACCAATAGGATAGATTGACCTAAATATTTGGAGTTAAGTCTAACAAGGCGGTGGTGAAATCACACAGCCCTAGTGGAATTCTGTCAACTGTTGTAACTGGACTTACAATCCAGATTATCTTATTTCAAGGTGACATGACTTCTGCTGCATAAGTGAGCCTATTTTTAGTACTACTATGCTATTGAGTTGCAGGATTTCCCAAGGTCCTTGGTGCAATTTGACTCTGTATGCCATGACAGACGATCTTTATCATTTCATAAACAGAAAGTAGTGAGGGCATGGAATTCCCTGCCTGCAGCAGTAGTGGACTCGTCAACATTAAGAGTATTAAAATGGTTATTGGATAAACATATGGATGATATTGGAATAGTGTAGATTAGAGGGGCTTTAGATTGGTTTCACTGGTCGGCGCAGCATCGAGGGCCGAAGGGCCTGTACTGCGCTGTAATGTTCTATGAAAGGGATTCCACTTCCTGAATATTCAACTGATATGTGATGAAAGGCAATTATTTCCTCACATGTTGTCAGTTGCCATGACATATGTGCCATCTGACAGTTGTTTTGAAATGAAGCATACGTTAGGACGACTCATTGGAGATAAACGCTACTCTCTTCCCCAGTAGCCCATCCCTGTATCCAGCATCATCTATGCAGCAGAAGAGACATAATGATTCCCACATAAGAAAAACAACTGGAATAAAGCTATCAACAGACAAGCTAAAAAGAAGATTCAGCTGTCTAGAGAGGTCAGAGAGCTGGAGAGTCTTTCGTATGTGGTAGCCTGCCATGTCTTCCACAACTTTGCTATCCAGAAATGTTTAAAGATTGACATGTCAAAGGATAAATAGAGAGAGGCAGATGGTGACATCATGATATCAACCACAGAAAGAGGAAACAGCAGCAATTCAGCAATTATTCCGGGCACCATCACGGAAGCACAAACCACTGTTTGTCAAGGTATCTTTTCCTTCATAGAGGAATCACTATCTTGACCTACTAGCCTTTTACTTAGTTCCTCCATTCCTCCTTGTTTGTAACAATGATTGGTCAACTCAAAGTCACACTTCAGTCACAATATTAATCATTTTAGTCAATTAAATAACTAATGTGATATTTGCAAGGACAACTATCCCACTTGAATTAGAAAGAGATACAAGATCTGTGCAAGAACATACTTCATGAAAGCATTCATATTTTCAAAACTCAAGAGTGAGATCATCAGATACCGTACAAATCCATCAAAATGCTGACTTGGATGTGTTCAAGAGATCAATGGGTTAAGACCTCCATGATTTTCCACTGTCTAAAACCTGTAATCAATGCTGGCATCTTGGATATCCTGACACACAGGTCATGCAATCAAGTGACCAGATTTTCCTGAAGTTAATAGAAATCCATCTCAAATTGTGCTGCAGAGAATGGCATTGAAATCCACCACAATTACCATCCAACTGACATACATCTGCTGCAAAATTGCAGTGTCTCTAACCTGTGTCCGATGTGAGCATCAGTGAGCATCCTTCATTTCACATCAGGGCTCTGAGATCTTTGTCCACATTCTCTCCTGGCAGGATTGATATTTTCCTTGCCTTCACTCAGGAATATCAGCCTCCATTTTAACCAATTCAGTCCCATAATGCCCTTTCTACAGATTGCAGATGTCTTGAGTCATAATCCCTACCTCTGAGTCGGAAGCTCCGGTTTCAAGTCCCATTCTAGGACTTGGATGGTCATGGAAAGTGTTTTCATAACATGGCCAAACAGGTTGATCATTTACCTGCA
The DNA here is from genome assembly GCF_964213995.1 of Mustelus asterias. Lineage (NCBI taxonomy): Eukaryota > Metazoa > Chordata > Chondrichthyes > Carcharhiniformes > Triakidae > Mustelus > Mustelus asterias. Next base: position 78,199,740 of record NC_135807.1, on the reverse strand, counting down.
CATCATTCCAATACACCTATGGCAGGTAGTATGAGTGAGAGAATCTCCTGGTCAACCAGAAGCTGCAGAAGGCAATGGCATACCACTGCAATACCTTGCCAAGCATAACCATGGCCCAACACATGGAAGTCCATGGCTACCAACGCCTTTTCAGGACATGGTACCGGAAGAGATAGAGTGAGTGTGTCCTTTACATCTTCTGCCTATAGTTCCTGAGTATGCACAGTTAGCAAGATACTGAGCCATTGCATGCATATATTTGTAAATCTTCTACACACTCCTCCAAGTATGTAATATGCAGTGGTGCCAGGTAAGGTGATCTTTCCATCTGTTAACATATATATCAAAGCAAAGAATAGTAATATTGGCACCAGAAATCTGTCTATGGCATGCCTGTGCAATGTGTAGCCAAGGAGACCTAAATGTTATTGAATCCCAATGAAGCCCTGAAGCGAACTAACACAGTTCTTCCTTTCACAAGAGGATCACTTAGAAGAAGTGATTGGAACCAGTGATTGATTATGTGTCGACTGTGATGAGTATTCAATTAGTTTTGGTTCCAATTTGGCAGGAGCCCACCATAACATAGCAACAGATGGTATTTGATTAATAGCATATGATTAGGTATGATTATTTAACATCTGTGGTTTGTCCTTTTAAGAAATGCTTCAACTATGACCGTCTTTATTGTCTGATTCATCCTACTGTATTGCTGACACCAGTTCTATTCCCCTCAATGTCACACACACCCTCTTTCTAGGAACATAAGAACAGAAGTAAACCATTTAGCTCCTTGAGCCTGTTTCACCATTTAACTAAATCATGGCTGAACTATAACATAACTCCATATACCTGACATAATTTTCCCATCAAGATGCATGCTGAGACTTCTTTTCAAGGTGAATTTATGGCACAAATAACCAAATGGGAATATAGGAAAGTACAGGACAAAAAAAGAGACTTTGGCTCTCAGTCCCTGGATAAAGCTCTTTACAGCTGCCTCTCAAGTTTACTTTCAAATTCCCAGCTTCCTCTCCTCAAGCCCTTCACCCAATGCAATACCACAACTGGGATTGAACTGATCAGCTGTTCCCTCATCTCTGACATAAACACCTTTACTCCTTCCACATTACTCAGTGTCTCTCTCTTCCCTCCCAATTTTCTCCTTTACTCATTTAAATCTGAGGGTTAGCAATGGAATACACCTAGTAACTTATCTTTCATTCATTGCTAAATCTGGCCCATTTAAGCACTACCATGTTTCCCTTCCCTCTCCTTAGTTAAATTTATTTTACTACTTCAGGATTATCATCGAATCATAGAAAGTTTACAACACGGGAAGAGGCCACTTGATTCAACCTATCTGCATTGGTTGAAAAACTAGTCACTCAGACTAATCCCACTTTCTTGCATTTGGTCCTTGGCCACAGGTTATGGCACTTAAGGTGCACATCTAGATATCTCTAGATATCTTTTAAATTAGTTGAGGGTTTCTGCCTCAACTACCCTTTCAGGCAGTGAGTTCCAGTCTTGACCATCAGCTGAGTAAAAAAATACTTTCCCATTTACCCGCTAATCTTTGTACCAATCACTTTAAATCTCTGACTGCTCAGCTAGGGAAAATATACCCTTCCTACCCACTCTGTCTAGGCCCATCACAATTATGTACATCACGATCAAATCTCCTCTCAGCGTCCTCTGTTCCAAATAGAATAACCACAGCCTATCCAATCTTTCCTCATTGTTGCAGTTTTCCAGTCCTGGCAACACCCACATAAATCTCCTCTGTGCCCTCTCTAGTCCAATTACATCCCTTAATTACTGAGGTAATAGTTGTGGTCTGACGAATGATTAATACTGTTCCAGTAGGACATCCCTGCTCTTATGTTCCATATGTCAGCTAATAAAGGAAAGGATTCAATTTGCCTTCTTAACCAGCTTATCGACCTATCCTGCTACCTTCAAGGACCTATGGAAATTCACTCCAAGGTCCCTCACTTCCTTGACACCTCCCATTAATTGTATATTCATTGACCTTGTTTGACCTCCTGTTATATATTTTTGTGGTTGCATGGTTACTTTAAGAGCAAATCACATGACTTGATCATGAGGCCATTGGGGTATTTCACTGGTTTTTGCCTTAGTTTCATTTTCCACTCTGTACTGGCAGCAGCTCCTCAATAAACCTTGTTGTTCTTATTTGAATCTACGTGTGCAAACCACATCTTGTATGCAGCTGTAACCAATTTGAGATTTCGAGCAACTCTTTATGGCATGCAGACTATCTTGGCAGATGTTTCTATCTGTGAAAACTCCAGGCACGTAATGCAGTTCTATTGACATTCACAATTGTCACCAACTTCCTAGTCAGTCTACATGTCTGTGGTTTTGGGGTCTTGAACTGTCAAAACAAGGATGCTCACTTTTGCAATAGCTGAAATTTAAAATCTACCTGTTTTCCAGCTTTTCCTTCAAACACCTCAACTGTGGTCTCTCAAAGAAAAAAGCATATTTTTGGCAAGGCAGTGTCCTAGTGGTATTGTCACTGGACTAGTAATCCTGGACAAGATCTGGGGACCGGGGTTCAAATCTCACCATGGCGGATGGTGAAATTTGAATTCAATAAAAATTTGGAATTTAAAAGTCTAATGATGACCATAAAACCATTGTCAATTGCCTTAAAACCCCATCTGGTTCACTCATGTTCTTTAGGAAAGAAAATCTGCCACCTTTACCTGGTCTGGCTTACATGTGACTCCAGATCCACAGCAGTGTGGTTGACCTCTAAATGCCCTCTGAAATGGAATGCAGTTTACCACCACTTCCTGAAGAGCAACTCTTGATGGGCAATAAATGCTGGTCCAGTCAGTGACACCCACATCCCACTGATGAATAAAAATAATTTTAAGATAATGGCTGGACTACTACATCAAATCCGTTTTCATGCACAATCCCTTATTGTTTAATTATCTTACAATTATAAAATCTAGTGATCTGCTTTGAATTATGACTGAGAAAGTGTCTTGCAGGGGTTGGGGGAGGGGGTAAAGAATTCAAAAGATACACAAGCATTTGAGTGAAGACATTTCTCCATCCAAAATGGTCAACCTCTTAATCTGAGACTGCATCCTCTAGTTTAAGGCTCCCCAGCCAAATCATATGAGAACCGCACTCTCCCGCAGACTTTGAGGCAAGTGACAATTTTGTTTATCGTTAAAAAGAATAAGGACCCACAAATCTGCAGCTCATACAGACCGATCTCATTGCTGAATGTGGATCTCAAACTGATCTCTAAGATTCTGGCCATTCGCTTGGAGGACATTCTGTCCTCTATCATCTCGCCTGACCAGACAGGGTCAATTAAAACTCGAATATTCGGCAGCTGTTTAATATTATGTATGCGCCTGCCACCTCCAAGCTACCAGAGATGTTAATCTCACTGGACGCTGAAAATGCGTTTGATCAGGTGGAATGGGATTATTTATTTTATGCTCGCGGGAGGTTTGGGTTCAGCCCAAAACTCATCTCCTGGATCAAAATACTGAACTCCGCCCCTCTAGCCTCGGTCCGGACAAACGATGTGCATTCAGCTTTTTTCCCTTTGTCCCAGGGCACTAGGCAAGGATGCCCCCCTCTCCCTTCTGTTATTTGCCATTGCTATTGAACCTCTTGCTGTGGCTTTTTGCAACAGCAAATGAGTGGTGGGGATTGGTCGGGAGGGAATCGAGTGGAGATTATCACTGTATGCGGACGACCTACTGTTGTAGGTCGGTGATCCGTCCAACTCGATTCCCGAACTCTAGAGAGATTTGGTCATATTTCGGGATACAAGGTTAACTTGAATAAGAGTGAGCTCCTTCCTTTGAATGTAGTGCCTCGTAGCGTCCCGCTCCACACCCTGCCTTTCAAGATTGTCATTAGGCAGTTTACTTACTTGGGGGTGCAAGTGACTAGCAAATTTAGTGGGTTCTTTGGAGCTAACTTTGCTCCACTCATGGTGCGGACGGAACAGGACCTCAAACGTTGGTCCATCCTCCCATTATTGTTAGCGGGCCGTATCAATGGGATGAAGATAAACATACTACCTACGTTTTTATATCTCTTTCAGTACATCCCGGTGTTCATCCCCAAATCCTTTTTTCACAGACTTGATCGGCTCATTTCAAGCTTTGTCTGGAATAGGAAAAACCCATGAATGCAGAGGACAGTCTTGCAAAGCCCTAAACGGGAGGGGGGTATGGGATTGCCCAATTTTCTATTTTATTATTGGGCAGCCAATATGAGAGCGGTAGTGTGTTGGGTGCAGAGAGAGAGGCAACAGGAGGTTTCTTGTTGGCTGCAGTTAGAATCTTCCTCCTGTGCTCCATCTTCCATGGCTGCCTTGATGTATTCCCCAGTAAATTTTCCCTCCTCCCAGTATACTAGGCGTGCACTTGTCAAGTCAACTCTTAGAATTTGGACGCAATTTAGATGCCACTTCGGGTTTCAGGCCTGGTCACTGGCCTCCCCAGTGTCGGCTAACCATTTATTTCCTCCATCTGTTTTGGATGGTGCCTTCAACATATGGGTCAAGCACGGGATCAGAACATTCCGGGACTTGTATGTGGAAGCGTGTTTACGTCATTCCAGTAGGTGGTGGATAAGTTTGTTTTACCTGCGATGCACTTTTTCAGATATTTGCATAGGGCCGACCCCCAATTTCCGACACTCCCACCTCATGCCTCCATTGACATCTTCTTAGTGCCTTTATTGCTATGCGTGGTATCATTTCTGTTCTTTATTCTCAAATTCTGTCCCAACAAAACTCTCTATCAGTGGTTAAATCTTTATGGGAACGATATCTGGGGGAGGAGTTCTCGGAGGAGGATTGGGACATAGTGCTGCATCGAGTACACTCCTCCTCAATATGTGTCAAGCTGGGTGTGATACAATGTAAACTCCTTCACAGAGCATATTTAACTAGGGTTAGATTCTCTAGAATGTACCCAGGCATAAGCCCCATTTGTGAACTGTGCTGGCAAGCTCTCACCACCCTCTTACATATGTTTTTGGCTTGTCCATCACTGTATAACTACTGGAGATCGATATTTGAGACGATTGTGGCAATGCTAGATCGGGACATAAGTGCATCGACCCAGGCTGCCCTGTTTGGGGTCGTGCCTTTAAATCCGCCACTGCCGCAATTCCAAGTGGATTTTGTAGCTTACACTACATTCCTGGCAAGACGACTAATCCTGTCTAGGTGAAAATCAGGTGCCCCCGATGCATTCACAGTGGGTGAAGGAGGTGGTAGATACCATTAAGCTGGAGAAGATGAGGTGCACGCTATATGGGTCCACTGCTAGGTTTTGTAAGACCTGGCAACCATTTATAGCGCATGTTGGGACGTTGCAGTTGGAGCCAGGTGAGTCGATACCGGAGGGCCCCGGGTGCTCCCACAGAACCCCCCTCCCCCTCCCGATTGGTGGATGCACCCTGGCCCTTTACCTGAGTACACCTGCCCACCCTACTGAGGTGTGGGGACCAACACGAGAACTTTTCTCTTACTCTCTCTCTTCTCTCTCCTTCGCTGTCTCTCTTTCTTTTCTCTGCTCGCTAGTTTATAGCTTGGGCTGTTTAGGTGCTCAGTTGGTTCTCCAACGGCGTTCCTCTGCCTTTTTGCTTTATATTATTACCATCATTACTGGTGCAATTAGATGGGAGTTGGGCAGGGTGGGTGCCAGGGGTACCAGGGGCTTGTCCCCTGGCCACAAGGAGCCCTGTGCCCAGTTGTGTTGGAATGTACACGTGAGCACTGTGTGGATCTGTGTTTGTTTGCTATGTAAAATGTAAGAACATTTTCAATAAACATATTAAAAAAAAGACTCCCCAGCTAGAGGAAACATCCCTCCAGCATTAATGCCTTCAAGACCTTTGCATGTTTCAATGAGAATACTTCTCATTCTTCCAAATTAGAAGGAATATAGGCCTAGCTCAAGCAAGTTCTCCTTATAGGCCAATCTCCTCATTCCAGAAATCAGTCAAGTGGATCTTAATTGCGCTCCCTCTAAGGCAAGTGTATCCTTCTTTAAGTAAAGGGGCCAAGACAGTACACTGAACTCCAAGTGTGGTCTCACAAACCCCATACACCAAAGCTACTTTACTGTTTTACACCAATTCCTTTAGAATAAAAGCTAACAGATCATTTGCTTATATAATTGTTTGCTGTACTTGGTGTTAACTTTCTGTGATTTGTATACCAGAACACCCAGATTCTCTTGAATACCAACATTTAGCCAACACTCAGTATCTTTAAATCTGCTTTTCTATTTTTCCTACCAAAATTGTTAATTTCACACTTCCCCACATTGTATTATATTTGCATGTTCTTACCCACTCAGTTAACCTGTCTACATCCCCAGGCAACCTGTTTGCATCCCCCTCACAGTTTACATTTTCATTGTTCACCAAAGAAACTTGTGTTTCTTTGAGAGCTCACAGCAGTCGTATGAGACATGCATAATTCGGGCAAACAGATTGCACACTACAACTTCATATCACCACTATTAAACTTGCAGAAATTCAATAGAAAAACTATATCCTGTGGAAAGGTGGTTTGTGTCTGTTTTTTAGGACCACTAAACTCTGCAGAGGAAGTAAAAATCATGCAAAATTTACCAAATTTCAAATTCAATCAAAAAGAATAGGCATGGAATCTCTTAGTTGTCAGAAACCTGGCCGTACAACTTTTGAAGCAGGAGCAGTCAGGTGGCTTAAAGTCTCATCTTAGCTCTGCTGTAATTTATAAAGTTGTTTCATATTTTGCTTGATTATTTGCATTATGCCTCTGAATTAAGTGTAAACTTGTACTTCACCAAACACTGTGGGAGCGATCTTACCAAACGAATTCTAAGTTCAGGACTGGCGGGAAAATGGGAGAGTTTCTCACCTGTTTTTTGGGTGAATTCAAATCACGAATTTTATACACTTAGTGCATGGAAAATTAGGCTAAACCATTCCTTGCTTTTAGGGGAAGGGGCGGGGCATAAATCACCAGCCAGCTTACTGTAACAGCAAAGGGAGCTATTGCACCTGTGCAGACTGTGGCTGCACATGCGCAATTGTAACAGCAAAGGCCTGACAGGTCTGAGACAGAGACCTGTCAGGCCTCTGCTGCTGCAGCCAGCCTCAATGAGCACTACACCCCCTCCCCCCCCCCCCCAGGCCAGCTATCATGGAGACCCACGGCCGATCACGAGCTCCACATCTCCCAGAAGTATCACGACCCAGACCGATCACGCCCCCTCCCTCGCCCTTACCCACTGATCACAACTGCAGAGTGGTTACCCCTCCCTACCCGATCAGACCGCCCTGGTCCAGCCTCACTCCTTTAAGGCCCTGCTCCTTCAGACGCTGCCCCGGCACTGCCCAGTGGGTAATGCCAAGGTGCCTGGTGGGTGATGCCATGGTGCCAGGTGGATGATGCCAAGGTGCCAGGCTGGCACTGTCCAAAAGGCAATTGCCCTCAATCTTTCCGTGGGGCCTTAATGGCCTCTGGTTCTACCAGCGAGGCCTTCACGACTGTTCCCTATTTGTGGGGACCAGGTGTTTTCCTCGCCGGTCAGAACCTCTCCCGGCGAGGCCACAAAGGCAAGTGAGCCCGGACGATTGCATATTCAGGCTTTCGCCAGAAATGGGCGAGAGACTGATCGCACCAAATCGCCTGTAAGATCACGAGAGGTGAACCTAATTTCTTGGCGCACTCATGATTTTACCGGTTTGCGTTGCCCATTGGTGGGTGGAGCGGGCCGGTAAAAATGCGGCCTGTGTTTCTTTAAATGTATCTGTTCATGGGATGTGAGCATCGCTAGCTAGGCTAACATTTGTTACCCATTCCTAATTGCTCTTGAGAAGGTTGTGGTGAACTACCTTCTTGAACTGCTGCAGTGCATATGGTGCAGCTACACCCGCAGCACTATAGGAATGGGATTTCGGATTTTAACCCAATGAAAGTGGAGGAACAGCAATACAAGTCCAAGTCAGGATGGTGTGTGGCTTGGAGGGGAGCTTGCAGATCTGTTGCCCTTGTTCATCTAGGTGGTAGAGGTCACAGGTTTGGGAGGAATTGTCAAAGGAGGCTTGATGAGTTGCTACAGTGCATTTTATCAATGTTACACACTGTTGCCACTGTGCTCCAGTAAGGGAGGGAATGAATGTTAAGGGTGCTGGATGGGGAGCCAATCAAGTGGTTTGCTTTGTCCTGAGTGTTGGAGCTGCACTCATCCAGACAAATGGAGAATGACTTGTGTCTTGTAGATGCTGGACATGCTTGGGAAGTCAGGAGATGAAATTCTTATCTCAGAATTCCAACTTGTTCAGCTCTGTTTCTGGTCAACACTAATCCCTAGAGGGGTGTTAGTGGAGGATTCAGCAATGATAATGTCAAGGGGAGATTGTTAGATTCTCTCTTGTTGGAGATTATGTAAGAGCATTTAAAATGAATGAACTCAAAATGTTTGAAACAATATACAAAGGAGGCCACCTTGCAAAAAACGCTGAGTATATATTCGCTTTGTGTAGAAAAGCTTTCATGGGGAAAAAAAATGAATATGTGAGAACTATTGAGATCTGATAACCTTATAATTGTGAAATTTAACTAACCAGTGCAAATTTGAGCTGACAGCAATTAACTTCGCACCTTTAAAAGCAAGAAGTCTATTCACAGCTATAATAAACATATAAGTTAATTCCTAGACTAAGGGCATTGGTTAAGAACTATGAAGCCAAGATTCAGAAACTCTCGAGAAAAGTCTGTTTCAACAAGTGAAGTATTGAGGAAGAGAGCCTGTTGTGAAGGAATATTTGCTGAGATGCAATGCCTTCCCATTTAGTAATCATCAATTGAATGGATGTAATGTCAGACATTACACAGACCCACGAAATCCTGTTATTGTTACAAAATGCAACTAAATATAAACAAGGCCACATTCATCATGAACGCAAGAATGTGACAAAAGCTATATTGATAATGATAGCAAAGCAGGCAATAAATTGATTTAAAACAGTATTTGTTTCCTGTTCCTTCCATACGTAAAGGTGTAAATTTCTGGTCCCAACATGAGGGCCATGGGATTCATTCGCTAAATGTTTTGCACTCGCGTGTTTAAGAATGGCTAAGCCTTTACATCTATATGATCTTTCCAGGATTATATTTGATAAAAACTCCTGGCCTGCATTGGTCCTATTACTGGAAGCCCACTCACTGGAAAGGGAGCAGCAGATCTACAGCTCTTGAAGTAAAGGCGTGTGTGTGCGTGCGCGCGCGTGTGCGTGTCCCCACACAATGCAATCCAGAAAGTCCATAGCACAATAGTTACCCATGAAATGTTAGAAGGATGAAAACTACTTCTAACCCCAGAGTAACTATAATACACACCCTCACCCTGCCCCCAACCACCACCACCCAATCTTCCAACCCTTACCTCCCCTGAGCAACTGACCACCATAGCCCCTCCCCCCGCCCCCCAACCTCATCCACTTACTTTACACATTTGCGTTTCCCCTGGCTTCAAATGGCTGGGACCTTTTAAACTTACCTTGTTTACACAGCTAGTGCCATATAAAAGATGTGGCTTGATGTCCCCAACGTTGCTGCCCTGCACCAAAGGAGTTGGGAACCAGGCCAAGGTTGGACTTCTGGGCAAGAAATGTACAGCTCTAGACTAAGATAAATATTAAGGAGCAAAGTGGCAATCCTACTGTGTTTGCCGCTCCATGGAAGTTGTGTGTCTCCTTTCAATGGTGTAGATATCAGAGCTGCTTCTTCAGGATATAGGCAAAAGAAAGGTTGCCCTGTTTGACAAAGAAGAGCATGGTTTAAAAAGCTACTATTAGCGAGAGCAACTTAGAGCTATTAATGGACTGGATTTTCCGATCTCGGTGACATACTGACACCGGAACCATTTCCAGGTTCTGACTGCATTGGAGGTGAGCATGAGCTGTTGGTCAGTATTTTTAGGAGGCGACCAAGTGGTGGGTCACATCCGCAATATCCATCCTATGAAGGACAGCAGATGTGAGTAAGAGGTGAGACCTGGAATTGCCCAATTTGAGTGCCTATCAATTTTCAAATTTAAAGAATCAGAGGAAAGCAGTGCTGAGGGTGTAGTATACTAGAGAAGGGACATGGCAGTCCATTGTAGATGCCTCCCTGGATGTTGTGATGGGGGCAGTGTGACGCATGAAATATGTTGTTTTCCGATACTGGCAGGAGGAAACCTGTCAGACAAACAAAGGAAGCATGGCTGGAGATCTGCAAAAAAGTCAGAAGCCACCGCGTGATGAGAAGGACGTGGGCAAGGTGCTCTAGAAGATATGAAGTAAAGCCAAGCTGTCAGCCCTGACAATTGCACAAAGAAGGCACACTCTGTGTAGAAGGGCACCACTAAGCAATGAATAGGAATACTGTGGCGATCATTGCCCATTGCCAACCCTCACCTGAGGCAAATGATCAAAGCAATGGAAGGTTGAGGAGGGTTATGTAAATACTGGGTTGATGTAATGACAGGAGCATCACTTCAGATCGTGGATCAGGATGAGTAAATGGGATGGTTGATTGTAGTTGACTCCTCTAGTCCCGTATTGCAGGAGAAAGAGCACACAACATAGGAGAGCAGAGTCATCCAGGGGGTGGAATAAAAACAAAGTGTTGGAAAAACTCAGCAGGTCTGGGAGCATCTGTGGAGGGAGAAACAGTTAACAAGTCTAATCTGATATGTCTTTGAAACTGTAGAGAAGTAGGAATGTGATGGGTTTTATGCAGTTAAAAAAAGTTTGGGGAGGGGCAAATGGAGCAAAAGAGAAGGTCAGGGATAAGTTATAGAGTGGGAGAGATCAAGACACAAAGATGTCATGGAACACAGGCAAAAGCAGCGGTGGTACTGATAGGATTAAAGGTACAAAACTTGGTCAGAGTAATGTTAATAGCAGAATAAAGGTCAGCATCGTCTGAAAGCAGAATCATGGGAACAAGATACAGACTGGCACTGACGGAAATAAATTTCAAAATTAAGGACAGAGTTCATTCATGGTCTGAAATCTGTTGAAATCAAGGTTGAGTCCAGAAGATTGTAAGGTGCCTAAGCAGAAGATAAGGTGCTGTTCCTCTAGCTTACATAGGACGTCACTGGAACATTGCGGCAGGCCAAGGTCAGAGATGTGAACAAGATGGCGACTTGAAATAGCAAATGACAGAACATCATGGTCATTCTGGTGGACCGAGTGCAAGTCTTCCACAAAACAAAACCCAGGGGACCACATTGTGAGCAGCTAATACGGTATATTAAATTAAAAGAATTGCAAATAAATTGCTGCTTTCTCTGGAAGGAATGTGAGGAGAGAGGAGATAATGACACAAGTGTTATACCTCCTGCAATTGTATGGGAAGGGGATGAGGTGTTGGGGGTGATGAAGGAGTAGATCAGAGTGTCACAGAGGGAAAGGTACCCTTGGAACACTGACTGCAGAATGCGCGGTCCCTGCAGAATGCTGATGGGATGTGGATAAAAGTGCGGGAAATGGGTCGACTGTAGTTGAGGGCTCTGGTGTGGAATAGTCAAGATGACCATCCTAATGGTGATAGCGGAGGAGGCACTTGTCATTGTAAGGGTGGCAACAATGCAGGCAGTTGGAAATAAGGGATTAACGTCTGATGGTGAGAGGGGTGACAGTTTAATGAATTCTCCATCAGCTTTGGAACTGTTTCCAACTCTTGTGAAGGATTTTTCAGTGAAAGCCACTTAATGTGTTGAAAGCTATAGCACCAACTGAGACAACAGAGGTTGAGAAACTAATGTTTTCTCCTTTGCACAGTGCTCATGATGGAGGAAGTGCATCTGACTGGAGGCCATGTCAACTTCAGAGAGCAACTCACACTCTGAGGAACCACCATCACAGCAGTCAATTGCACCATCTACCAGCACAGTTACATACACCTCAATGGGGCCTCAAGCAATTTTAGAATGAGTGGCACAAGATGAGCAGCATAGTACACATGAGCAGGAGCAGATAATGGAGGCAGAAAGCTCAGGGGGCAGTCTCCATCAGTGTGCAGCTTCAGTTATGCTTACCTGATCAGAACTAAAGAGACTCTGGAGTCATGTACAAAGTAGATGCTGGTTGAGCAGCAAAAGAAATGTGTGGACGTCTGGAAGAGATTCGTGGGCAGTGCAGTTCCTTACGATGAAAGTGGTGGAGCCCATTCATGAGATCGGACTGCATTGACACAGGCATATGAATGCACAAGCTCCTTCATTGAAAGGGTGGTCAACTTCATGGAAACTTGTAGTCTACAAAGGTAGTCCACTAAGTGAATGCAGGAGCATTGATCTGGCCTGAACAGAATGTATGATGCATCTTTAGTCTTGAGCAGTCAGTTGCATTGATGGTACAAGGGTACATGCCTAATCAGGTATTCTCTCTCACTCAGCTGATAAGAGCAGATGTGCAGATGGGCCATCAAAGAGCTGTGGGTACAAGGAATGATGAGGATCTGGCCCCCAACCAATGGACCCCATCTTCTGAAGCTGGCCCCTCTGCCTCTCTGACTGGGACACACAATAAGGCTCACTTTTTAAAGTTTAAAGCTTATTTATTAGTGTCACAAGTAGGCTTATTGTGGTGAACCATCGTTGGTTACCACTGTGGGGTTATTCTAATGTTGTTGGGCTAGGGTGTTCACACTGTGGGGTTGTTCTAATGTTGTTGTTGGGCTAGGGTGTTCACACTGTGGGGTTGTTATAATGTTGTTGTTGGGCTAGGGTGTTTACACTGTGGGATTAATATACCTGTGGTGGTTGCTGTTGTGGCACATCCCAGTCGGGCCCCGCCTCCTGGGAGAGGTATAAGACCCTCTGCTCGGGCGGGACCCCTCCAGTCTGGATGGTGTACTCGTGTTTAAATAGTTCCATTGTTAGACAATAAAAGCCTTCAATTACAGAAGCCTTGTGTCTCGTGCTCGATTGTCGTGCATCAATTTTATTGTCTAACACGAAACTCTCGACAGAAAGGAGAGTATGGAACAAATGCTAAAGCCAGAGCGTCTGACGCTGGATCCACGTGCGGTCGGCGCCTCTAACACCTTCGACCACTGGCTGAAGTGTTTCGAGGACTACCTGGCAGCCTCTGCAGCAGTCACCACGGATAACGACAGACTCCAGGTCCTCCATGCGAGGGTAAGCGACACTGTCTACCTCGCGATCTGTGCGGCCACCACTTACCCGAGGGCCCTCGAGCTTTTGAAAAAGCGCTACATGAGACCTCCCAACGAGATCCACGCTCGTTACCTCCTCGCTACACGACGTCGGCAGTCGGGCGAAACCATGGAGGATTACGCCAATGAGCTCTTGCAGCTTGCCAGGGGCTGCGACTGCAAAGCTGTGTCGGCTGAGCAGTACATGTACGACCTCGCCCAAGATGCGTTTGTGGCAGGGGTAGGGTCTTCGTACATCCGGCTCAAGCTGTTGGAGAAGGGGAATCTCAACCTGACCCAAGCTATGGAGATGGCTGAAATGCTGGAGGCGGCGTCGAAGAGTTTGGCCCTGTATCCGGAGGACCACGTGGAGACAACGTGGCAGGAGCAGTCACAAATCCCTCCTCGCCCCACGGGCCCGCGCGCCCATATCGACCCGACGACGGCGGCAGCCCCAGGCGGCCCGCGGTGCTATTTCTGCGGAGGAGCCAAGCGTCCACGGCAACAGTGTCCTGCTAAAGCGGTGGTCTGTAATCAATGCGGTAAAAAGGGGCACTACGCGAAGGTCTGCAGATCGAAGCCCAAGAACGGCAGTGCAGCCTGTGACCCTCCAGAACGGAGATCATCTCCATCGACGTCGCAGTACCCACGAGGTCCGTCCACGTGCGAGCCCAGGACGACGCCATTGTGGCTGGCGGAGTCGGAGGAGGATGACCACCAGGAGTCGCTACGCTTGGCGCCCTCAACCATGTGCGATTCATGGGGGCGGCCATCTTGGTCGACGACGACCAGGAGCGACCAGCAGGGGTCCTCAGCATCAACCTCGGCTGCCTGCAGTGACGTCCAAGGGCCAACGGTGGCGTCGATCACCCTGGACCAGGCTAAGCACCACAGGCTTGACTGTTCAATGATGAACATTAAGGTAAATGGTCGTACTGTTTATTGTCTGTTTGACAGCGGGAGCACTGAGAGCTTTATTCACCCTGACACTGCAAAGAGGTGTGGACTCCGGGTTCTACCTGCCAAACAGACAATTTCTATGGCATCACGGTCCCGGTCTGTACCGATCCAAGGACGTTGTGTGGTAACTCTGAAAGTGCAGGGCACAATTTACGAGCGATACAGGCTCCTTGTGTTGCCGCATCTTTGCGCGCCAATTCTCCTCGGACTAAACTTTATGGTCCACATGAAGAGTGTGATCCTACAGTACGGTGGGCCACTCCCTTCGCTGACAGTAGGGGATCAGCCGCAGCCTCCAAATTGTCCAAAGCGCCCCGCATGCAATCTTTCCACACTAAAGATCACCACACCCTCTTTATTTAAGAATCTGGTACCAGGCTGCAAGCCCATCGCTACTAAAAGTAGGCGTTACAGTGCTGAAGATCGGATCTTCATCAGATCTGAGGTTCAGCGGCTCCTCAAAGAAGGGATCATACAGCCCAGCGTTAGTCCGTGGAGAGCACAGGTCGTGGTGGTTAAGAGCGGGAACAAACCCCGGATGGTCATCGACTACAGTCAGACCATTAATCGATATACGCAGCTGGATGCGTATCCTCTCCCGCGCATATCTGATATGGTCAATCAGATTGCGCAGTACCGGGTGTTCTCCACCATAGACCTTACGTCCGCCTACCACCAACTCCCCATCCGCCCAGAGGACCGACATTACACGGCTTTTGAGGTGGATGGTCGTCTGAATCAGTTTCTTAGGGTTCCATTTGGTGTCACCAATGGGGTCTCGGTCTTCCAGCGTGCTATGGACCGAATGGTGGACCAGAACGGGCTGCGGGCTACCTTCCCGTACCTGGATAATGTCACCATCTGCGGCCATGATCAGCAGGACCATGACACAAATCTCCAGAACTTTTTGCGCACTGCATCTCGCCTGAATCTGACCTACAACAGGGAGAAGTGTGTATTCCGTACGCGCCGGTTAGCCATCCTGGGATACGTAGTGGAAAACTGGGTCATTGGCCCCGATCCCGACCGTATGCGCCCCCTTGCTGAACTTCCTTTGCCTGCTAGCGCAAAAGCACTGAGGAGATGCCTAGGCTTCTTCTCCTATTATGCGCAGTGGGTCCCCAACTACGCGGACAAAGCCCGTCCGCTTATTAAGTCCACGACTTTTCCACTCACGCCAGAGGCCCAATTGGCCTTCAAGGCATTGAAAAGCGACATTGCGAAAGCCACAATGCACGCGGTGGACGAATCCATCCCTTTTCAGGTGGAAAGTGATGCATCTGATTTCGCCCTGGCCGCCACACTAAACCAGGCAGGCAGGCCCGTCGCGTTTTTTTCCCGCACCCTTCAAGGTCCCGAAATTCGGCATTCAGCGGTGGAAAAGGAGGCCCAGGCTATTGTGGAGGCCGTCAGACACTGGCGCCATTACCTGGCGGGGAAGCGGTTCACCCTGATCACGGACCAGCGGTCCGTGGCGTTTATGTTCAATAATACGCAGAGGGGCAAGATCAAGAATGACAAGATCTTGCGGTGGAGAATTGAGCTCTCCACCTATAATTACGATATTATGTATCGTCCAGGGAAACTCAATGAGCCCTCGGATGCCCTCTCGCGCGGAACATGCGCTACTATGCAGGAGAACCGCTTGAACGCCCTCCATAATGACCTGTGCCATCCTGGGGTCACTCGGCTCTACCACTTCATCAAAGCCCGCAACCTGCCCTACTCGGTGGAGGATGTCAGGTCAGTAACAAGGAGCTGTCGGATTTGCGCGGAATGCAAACCGCACTTTTACCGACCTGACCGGGCACATTTGGTCAAGGCCACTCGCCCCTTCGAGAGGCTGAGTGTGGATTTTAAGGGCCCCCTTCCCTCAACAGACCGGAACGTGTACTTTCTTAACATCATAGACGAGTACTCCCGGTTCCCGTTTGTTGTCCCCTGTGCGGACACGTCGACTGCCACGGTGATCAAGGCATTCCGTGATCTTTTTACCCTGTTCGGGTACCCCTGCTATATACATAGCGACAGGGGCTCGTCGTTCATGAGTAACGACTTGAGGCAATTCCTGCTCTCATACGGGATTGCCTCTAGTAGAACCACGAGTTACAACCCTAGGGGCAACGGACAGGTGGAGAGAGAGAATGCTACAGTCTGGAAGGCTGTCCTATTGGCGCTGAAGTCCAAAGGCCTTCCAGTCTCCCATTGGCAGGAGGTCCTCCCAAATGCGCTTCACTCCATTCGCTCCCTCCTGTGTACGGCAACCAATGCTACTCCCCACGAGAGGATGTTCTCATTCCCTCGGAAGTCGTCCTCGGGGATATCTTTACCAGCCTGGTTGACGTACCCAGGACCCGTCCTTCTGCGGCGACATGTAAGGGCCCGCAAGTCCGACCCCTTGGTCAAACCGGTCCACCTCCTCCACGCCAACCCTCAGTATGCCTATGTGGCATATCCTGACGGGCGAGAGGACACAGTCTCGATCCGAGACCTGGCGCCCGCAGGGGACGTAGCAACTCCTGTCGCTCCCATACCCCCAGTCACGAATCCCCTATCTCTTATTTCTCCCCCGGACGTGGCGCGGTCAGCACCGGGACCAGTGCATAACAGTTATACTCCACTGTACAGCTTGCCTGAGACTCGGAGATCGGCGCCATCGCAGAAGGTACCGGGATCCCCTGCACTACCGCTTCATCAGGGTCAACCGGCCCATGAGTCCTCGAGGGGACAGCCGGACGCTGTTTTGGAGAGAACGCCACCGCAAGCACCTGCTCCGGTGTCACAGCCGGTATTGAGGAGGTCACAACGACGGTGCGGTCCTCCAGACCGTCTGGACTTGTAGATTTTTTTTGTATATATATAGTCTGTTTTCGCACCCCGCCGGCCTTTGTTCTCAAAGGAGGGGTGAATGTGGTGAACCATCGTTGGTTACCACTGTGGGGTTGTTCTAATGTTGTTGTTGGGCTAGGGTGTTTACACTGTGGGATTAATATACCTGTGGTGGTTGCTGTTGTGGCACATCCCAGTCGGGCCCCGCCTCCTGGGAGAGGTATAAGACCCTCTGCTCGGGCGGGACCCCTCCAGTCTGGAATGGTGTACTCGTGTTTAAATAGTTCCATTGTTAGACAATAAAAGCCTTCAATTACAGAAGCCTTGTGTCTCGTGCTCGATTGTCGTGCATCACTTATAGTAACACTGCAATGAAGTTACTGTGAAACTGCCCTAGTCGCCACACTCCAGCGCCTGTTCAGGTATACTGAGGGAGACTTTAGCATGGCCAATGCACCTAACCATCATGTCTTTCGGGACGAAACCGGAGCACCCGGAGGAAACCCACGCAGGCACGGGGAGAACATGCAGATTCCACACAGTGACCCAAGCCGGGAGTCGAACCCGGGTCCCTGGCACTGTGAGGCAGCAGTGCTAACCTCTGTGCCACGCCTCCATATTTGAGGCTGTTCTTGCGCAACTGTAGCTGGTGCAGTCTGTTGGGGCACCATCGCATGCACAGCAACCCCGAGGAAGTGCAATACAGGCATCTTAGCAATTGGGAGATCTTCTAGAGCTGTTTGCCTCCACATCTGTTCCAGCCCAGCTTTGAGTAAGTGATCCCCCATTATTTCCAATAGTGTCAGACACTAGAACCTCAGCTGCCAAACTTCCCTTGAGTCTTTGTGAAGAATAATTTCTCCAATATTCTCTCTCTCGATTACCGTTTCCTGGGGTTCAGCTCTGCTGCAAAAAAAGGCAGGTTAGTGAATGTGCAACAACTCCTGCTCACTGTTAAATCCTTTTACACAAAATTGTGTATGTTTGCTACTTCAGTCAAGGACTGGCCACTGTGCAGATGCTTGGATGGGGTGCTGACACAACATGTGGTCCATGATCTCTGATAAAATTTTGCTGCCTTACTTAATTGGCTATCAACTTTCTTCCTAACTATCTTTAACCATCAGCCCACCACTACCAGGCAGGGGGCCATACTCTGCACCATGCCAGGCAACTGAGCTGCAGTGCAAATTTGCTAGCTAACCTGTTTCTAACCCACCTTAGCCACCTTGACAAAACCTGGCCCATTCTGTCTGTAGCAGAAATCGAGTTTCTAAATGTAAAACCTTCCATTTACAGATTTGGCTTTGAAAACTAATACCCTCAGACAACACGCAAACAATGCAAAAGCTGTTGGAAACCTCCCGCTGCAGTTTCTGAGTTTAGTTATAGGATATTAGTTCATGTGTTTTCCCTTGCTTTCTTAGAGTAGTTTTACTTTTTTAAGGTCAACTTAAAAAGTCACCTCCTACATGACTTCATTCTTGGCTGTATAGTTAACTTATAATGACTTAGCATTCCAGAGTAGGTCTTGTAACAAGCTGTCCTTATATGTACAGAAAAGGTAAATGTCTTGCCATAGAAGGAGACCATTTGGCCCTTTGAGTCTGAGCCAGCTCTTTTAAAAAGCAATCCAGTTAATCTAAGTTCCCCCTCTTCCGTCTTATATCTACAATGTATTTCTCCTTCAATATTTATCCAATTCCCTTTTGAAGGTTATTACTGAACCTATATCCATCGCTCTATCAAACAGTACATTCCAAATCCTAACTACACATTGCACAAAAAATATTTCTTTCTGTCACCTCTGGTTCTTTTGGCGAATTACCTTAAATTGACATCATCTGGTTATTGAACCTTCCACCAAAAGAAAAAGTTTATTGTCACCAAACAGATTTAAAATGTGATTTGAAGATAAGAACTTCTGAAGAATATCTTGCATGACATCATGTATGCTGTTTTGGATCAGATCAAATTCAAACTGGTTTGTTGACATTCTGCAGATATTACCTGTTTCAACAGATTCTGCAAATCATCTCAATTACAAGATAAAAACCAGCATATAAAATGAATATTTCATAAAACCTTTCCAGCTAGCATTCTCAACAGTCTACACTTGGCATTTGATTTGATTTCATTTGATTTATTATTGTCACATGTATTAACATACAATGAAAAGTATTGTTTCTTGCACGCTATAGAGACAAAGCATACCGTTCATAGAGAAGGAACGAGAGAGTGCAGAATGTAGTGTTACAGTCATAGCTAGGGTGTAGAGAAAGATCAACTTAATGCAAGGTAAGTCCATTCAAAAGTCTGACAGCAGCAGGGAAGAAGCTGTTCTTGAATTGGTTGGTACGTGACCTCAGACTTTTGCATCTTTTTCAAGACGGAAGAAGGTGGAAGAGAGAATGTCCTGGGTGCGTGGCTGGTTGCTTTGCCGAAGCAGCGGAAAGTGTAACAGAGTCAATGGATGGAAGGCTGGTTTTCATGATGGATTGGGCTACATTCACGACCTTTTGTAGTTCCTTGCGGTCTTGGGCAGAGCAGGAGCCATACCAAGCTGTGATACACCAGAAAGAATGCTTTCTATGGTGCATCTGTAAAAGTTGGTGAGAGTCGTAGCTGACATGCCAAATTTCCTTAGTCTTCTGAGAAAGTAAGGGCGCTGGTGAGCTTCCTTAATTATAGTGTCGGCATGGGGGGACCAGGACAGGTTGTTGGTGGGCACCTAAAAACTTGAAGC
This sequence comes from Mustelus asterias, assembly GCF_964213995.1. Lineage (NCBI taxonomy): Eukaryota > Metazoa > Chordata > Chondrichthyes > Carcharhiniformes > Triakidae > Mustelus > Mustelus asterias. Next base: position 78,179,977 of record NC_135807.1, on the reverse strand, counting down.
TTGAAACTTGAAGATTTTTAAACGTATGCGCACACACACTTCACATGCATTCTTTCATCTTCTCAAAGGTTCATTGATCAACGCTATTGAGATATGAACATTGAAACTAACAACTTTTTTTGCAGGTAATATATGAATAGATAGAATAGTTTACAATAAATATTAATTGTTTTCATATAACTCTTTGTAACATGGAAAATTACAAAATAGGCCATGTCTGACTCTGCTAATGGGCTAAGTTCACTTTACCAACTTGGCCCTCCAACTAGCCAGCACTAATCTTTTCTAATATAGATTGTAGGAATTTAAACCTTGACCTGCAGTCTGTCATGGCTTTCTTCTGGCTGGAGAGAAAGTGAAATCCTTACCATTTCTTTCAGCTGGGAAAAAGGCCAAGATCTTGATCTTAATCTCCAATCTTCTTCCAACTCCCTGTCTGGGAATTAACACATTGAATTACTGTCCTTTTTGCTGTGGATCCTGTAATATAAGGGTGTTCAACATAGCAAGGGTTAATGTGGAACTGGAGAACAGTACTGCACACAGTATGATGTAGAGAGGCACATGACAGCAGACAAGAGTTGTATGGAGAGAGACTTGAGTTTGCTCCTGATTTGGTGTATATTTTGTATACATGCACATACGTGTACACATACATATGTGTACACATACGTGTTATCAGTAAGCACTGCTGTTCAATCTTACAAACCTCTGAGCTTCTTCGTGAGACCTACTGAACAAACGTGGCAGCTCATGAATGAACTCAGAAATTAAGAAGTTGGCAAAGGACCCAGAATCTGATAAACTAAAGAAATAGCATCCTGACATGACAGGAGAGCACCTGAACTGAGGACACAGCTGGAGAGCACCTAAAAAGAAGCTCCATATTAGATGGGAGGCTGAAGGGCAGAAGAAAAATCCACTGTGCAGCCAAAGGCCTCCACCAGAGCACATGCAGGCCCATCAATTGCAGAATCAAAGAACCTAACAAGGATCAACAAAAAATTCCGTTCTAAGGCTGAACTAGCCTTTAAATACCTTTAGGCTATTAATCAATCAGACCAATCTATTTTGTTTATCAGCATGGCCAGCACAGATTCAGAGATGGCCCCATGCCACATGGCAACCAAGCTCTGGACTTGCCCGAAGAAATTGTTCCCTTTTGAGGTCAGATCCCCTATTGCTGTGAAAGCCTGACAAAATCTGATAAGCATGGTAAGAAGCATGGTAAAAATGGTTACGATGTGGAGATGCCAGCGTTGGACTGGGGTAAACACAGTAAGGAGTCTAACAACACCAGGTTAAAGTCCAACAGGTTTATTTTCCTTTTGGACTTTAACCTGGTGTTGTTAGACCTGTTGGACTTTAACCTGGTGTTGTTAGACTCCTTACTAAAAATGGTTACTGCAGCATTATCTTCAAAAAAATGAAACAGCATTTAAAGCTGCACTCCCCTGCGCTGAAAAGCAACCATGGATAATAAATCACCGTACCAGTTCAATGTAGAATGATACAAGGGCCAGACCAGGCTAAAATTGGACACTTAGGTGAAAAAGATTTTCAAAATAAATAAGACAGCTGAATAAGTGAATGCACTAAGTAGGTTCAATAGCTGGTGAAATCATTGCAGGGCATGGAATAAATAAATCTTCAACTAAGTTTGAAGATGTTGTGAAATACTTTGATATTGACTTAAATTTAAAGCGAGTCCCAGAAGCTGCAGATAGCCTAGAGCCAAAGCACTATGATTTTGGAGAGCTTGGCTCTTTCATAAACAAATTATACAGATTGGCTGAAGGCTGTAACTACAGTGACCTTAAGTCAGAACTCGTACAAGACCAAATAGTAGTCAGAGTGGCTGATGCTCTTTCGGCCATACTACAGGCAAAAAGACATCAGACTCTCGAAAAGGCCACCAAAAGACAGTCTGAAATTCGCCAACAATACCAGTCCATTTTACGTGGCGAGATTAAGCCTTGGTATAGAGAATCCCCAACTGTCAAGCTCATAAAGCAACAAAAGAGCAGGGATACTCCAGGCCAAGTAAAACAAAATCCAAACAGACCTTGTCAGCGCTGTAGAGCCAAAAGACAGCAAACTAGAGAAATGCCTAGCAATTCTTGTGGAGCGTTTCTATTTCAATCAGCTGGGACACTTTGAAAAGCTGTGTAAGTCTAGGACCTCAAGACGTGCAGAGGATCCCAAAACAGTTCATGAGGTTGAGGTACCACACGAGAAGGAAGTTCAACTATGCTTCTTGGGTGGATCAAGGATCTTGTATTCTCTTTTTGAAAGCTGACATCTCTGTAAATAGTCACCTCATCATTTCAAATTAGGCATGGGGACCAGTGTTACGGTCCTTTCAAATAAGGAACCTTGACTGGTGAAGTAACACCTGTTACCACCCAAAATCACAGCTGTACGGAGCAGGTGCCATTAAGCTCCCAGTTAAAGGTACATTGCAGGCCACACTCCCAGTACAAAAACAAATTAATACAAGAGACACTATTTGTATTCCACAATCAAGAATTTTACCCGTTGAACAGGAAAGTCAGTATGGCTCACTGCAACCTAACGCTGCCCAATATAATAGCAATCGATTCATCCTCCAAAGACCTCGGGGCAGTTTTGTTCCCGAAGCATTGGATGGATGTTGCCAATCAGTGTATTAGTATTACTCATCTTAAACTCTGTTGAATGCCAAGATAGGGCATGCTGTTATTGAAAAGGAAGCTCTCACAGCCACATGGGCTTGCAAGAAGTTTTCTGACTCCACTGTTGGCCTGAAAGTCACCATAGAGGCCAATCATAAACCACTGGTCTCACTGTTAGATTAGAAGGAACTTGAGAAGATGCCCCACTAGAATTTACAAATTGCACTTTGCATGTGATAGGATGTACATTTAAGGGAAGCTACAAATGACTGCAGACACACTATTCATGGTCATAGTCAACTTTCCTGTGCCACATGATATCAGTCTGGTTGAGAAGTTCAAGTTGTATTCCCAATTGGTTGAGAAAACAATTACCGGCTATGTCAGAAAAACTTCAACAAATAGGCCATGAGCAGTTGTGAGATGAGTGTGTCCATTTTTGTCATTACCGTAAACAACGGTGAAGCAGCAGAGGCCAGGTGGCAATGCCATGAAGGTTTGTGGTGAACAGCAGAAACACTTCACCATGATACATGATCTGCTGCTACATAACAAGCAGTTGGTCATTCCAGTCTTCCTTCGGCAGGAGATGCTCCAATAAATCCACTAAGGCCACCTGGATATTACAAAGTGCGAACCATGGGCCCCATCTGCAGTGGGTGGTCAGGAATTGGAGAAATTATCTCAAACTGCGAGGTGTGCATAATGCTCAAATCTGTCCAGAGGGAACCCCTTATCTCCACACGGTTCCCTACCAGGCCATGGAATGGTTGGGAATTGACTTATTTGTGTTTAATGGCTGGTCCTTCCTCATTGTGGTTGATTACTTCTCCCACTGGATCATGGTAAAGCAGTTACACATGGTGACCACACAGGCAGTCGTTGGGTCCTTGAAGGAAGTGTTTGCAAGCCATAGCATCCTGGACTACGTGGAATTTGATTAACGGCCCATTAGTTACGGCTTTCAACACCTTACCAATTCCCCAAGGTGTCCACAATCTAATGGTGAGACAGAAAGAGGCATCCGCACCATTAAAACCCTTTACAGAAAAAATGAAGAATTCCCAATGGTGCTTATTAACAAATAGATTCATCCCACTGCAATGTGGATTGGTCCCATCAGAGCTCCTGATGGGCAGGAAACTTCACACACAACTCCCAATGCTGCCAAATAAAATAATCCCATGATTGGCAGTTGAGGGCTATCAGAAGGTTCAGGACCAAGAACAGTCCCACAGACAGCAGTGTGGGAAATAGCAGGTACCACTCTAGAAACCCTGCCTGAATTGCACACAAGTGACCATGTTTAGATCTAAGACCTTGAAGAGAGGGCACGATTGTCTGGAGAGATAGTAATAGACCAAGGGCATATCTGATGGAACAGAAGGAGTCTTCTCCTCGACCCTCGAGGCGGACCTCCTGCTAAACATTTACGCAAATCAAATGAAAGCATCCAAATGCCAGAAACACAGAATAATACAATTTCAAGCCAACAAAGCTTACTCAAAGCAACTGAGCGTACCACTCCTCCAAATGAGATTAGAATGAGATTTGGAAGAATTGTCAAACCTGTAGACGATCTGAATTTATAAAGTCAGATACTTGAAGAGTGGCAAGAAGTGGTACCATTAAAGAAATACTGTACTGTGAATATGTTGGGTAAAGACTTGGAGGTGTGGTATTAGAGTGTTCAACATAGCAAGGGTTAATGTGGGACTGGAGAATAGTATGACCTATAGTATGATGTAGGCAGACACATGGCAGTGGACAGGAGATAAAGTTATATGGAGAGACTCATGTTGAAGTTTGCTCCTGGTTTGGGCTATACTTTGTACGTATGTATATAGCTATGTGTTACCAATAAACATTACTGTTCAACTTTACAAGCCTCTGCACTTATGAGACCTACTGAACAAGCCCTTCTAACAGGCCCAATTGGCAACCACATTATTTGTTCAACTAAGCCACCTGTTGGGCTTCATGAAAGGGGACCATACTAAGATTACATGGATGACTATTGCTAGAAGATGTTGAAATGCGCTATGCTAACAACTTCCATCCCACTGTCCCAAACTGATCTGGATGACAGTTTTAATGGTTAACACATTTCCCTTTGAGCAGTCCAATTATGTGGTTAGGTGGATTGGCCATGGTAAATTGCCCCTTAGCATCCCAAGATGTGTAGGTTAGGGGGATTAACAGGGTAAATAGGGGGTTACCAAGATAGTGCCTGGATGGGATTCTTGTCGGTGCAGACTTGATGGGCCGAATGGCCTCCTTCTGCACTGCAGGAATTCTGTGATTCTATGAAGTTGATCAACATTCCAGGCTATACTGCTGTTTCAGTAACGCCAAATACAAACTGTTTGGCATTTGGGAATGAGTTCTTAAAAAGCTGAAACCGACTTTATATCAAAAAGCTTAATGGCAGCAAAAATATGCATAATGCTATGATACAGCTTTTCATCCCACCAAAGTTTGTGATGTTTGGGGGATATCAGTACTGCATTAGAGTGTTGGTCTTGGTTTTTGTGCTCAGGGCCTGGTGTGCGGCTTGAATCCATAAATTGAAACTTAGAAGCAAGAGTGCTCCCAAGCTGAATATCTTAAAGCATTGTACACCTGTGGATATGTTTTGAAGTGCAGTTATTGGCATAAGCGCACAATAGGTCCCCACAAATAGTAAGAGTTTACTCAAATAATCTGCTTTTTTTTATGGTGTTGGTAAAGGGAGAGCACTGCGCAGGGCACCAGGAATACCTAATGATGTACTCTGAATAGTGTCACGGGATTTTCTATATCCATCTGTGTTACCATTCAGTTTCTCAGGTTCATCCTAAGAATAGGGGGTGGGATATTCCAGTCCCCCCCCTCCCCATTGGTGTGTTTTCTGGCAGCGGAGTTGGCTCTCCATTGGCCACAAGCAGGATCAGAAGATCACACCAACATCTATGACATTTTGTGTGGCTCATCCAACCTGCTGTCGGGGAACCCGCTGTGGGGGTCACCTTCGGCGAGACCAAAAAATCCCATCCAGAATCTCTAGCAATACAGCTACAGGGTAAGGTTTGATTCTGCACATGGGTCCATGCTTGGGCATGTACTTGTAATCTAATGATTCAGGAGAAAGAGTGCAACCGCGAAACCATGCTGGCACTCACGGAATTGAGATATTTTAGGATGTGATATTTAAAGAAAGGAACAGGATCCAAGAGGTGTTATTTTACAATCATCTGTAACAAATAAAAATCTTCTTCAATGTGCATGGAATTTTTCTTAGTTGGATCAAGATTTATTTAGGAATTACTTTTCAAATCACAATATTAGCAGAACAAACACAGACTCAATTATTGTTGACAATATTAAATATGAATGCTTAAAATATATGAATGCTTAACAATTCTGTATGAAATTGCGCTCTTATTTTAACGGAGGCCTTCATTTTAAACTGGTTAACTCCTCCATTGAAATGGATGGAAGTGGAACATTATAGGATTGTATTTAGCATTCATTTGCTGACATTACAAATTTAATTTTGTCCTTCCCAGCCAACTGCATGCAATATGACTCCACTTTATTATCCTAACAATCTTGATGAAAAGATACATGGTCCATAAATGTATTCCCTCTTGAAATTTTAAAATCCGTAAGTTTACAAATGACAGTTTTACATAGTCACTTGAAAAATCCTTTATCTGTCTTTGCTGGAAGGTGAAAATCATTTTATATTTCAGGAGAGTTTGGTACAATCCACAGTCCATCAACACCCATTAAAGATTCAGAATCAGATCGATTGCGTAGAGCTTCAGATGGAAAGTCACGTGGCAGAGGCAGAAGAAATAATAACCCCTCGCCTCCCCCAGACACTGACCTTGAGGTAAAGCTGACACATTGATTTCATTAAAAGTAAATAAAACAAAATGATATATGAGTACTAATGAAGGGTGCACTCACTAATATCATAATAAAGGTTCTATGTATGAAAATGAATGAGCTAAATAGTTTTAAATCTTTTTGTAAATTTTTTTTTTCTCAGTAACAGTTTGAGTATTGATTTTTTTAATGTTAGTTCTCTTGATAAATGATCTGTTAAATGTACGAATTAGTTAATACAATCTGATCTAGTAACTACCAAGCATTAATATACTATCACCTATAACCATTATCTCATTTGATGAGTGACTTAGCAATAGATTTTGCTGGTTTCAGACTTTGACTTTTAAGTCCTTTAGTGAGTAATGTAGAAAGCTGGGTCACGACACAGTTGCACTTAACTACAATTCCCGCTGGTTTTACAATTATTGATTGAGGTGTAATTTTTCAGTGTGCAGAGGGCTACATTGATTTCTATGTCTCTTCACAGCGAGTGTTCATATGGGACCTAGATGAAACAATCATTGTTTTTCACTCCTTGCTCACAGGATCCTATGCCAATAGATATGGAAGGGTAAGTACCAAAGGACATTAGGTATGGACATTTAAATTGTCCTTTCTAAAAAATAATGAATGCTTTTTAACATCAAGATGTAAGATAAATACGAGGAATCATGGAAAATGTGGTAAGGTTGCAAATTTTGAAAGATTTGTTTTTATTATTACATATTAATATGCAACCACTGTAACAAATTTTCCTGTAGGTCTAGGGGTATGCAGATTTTTACTTGTATGGCTAGGGAAGCAGTTATAGTTCATTGTCGAGGTTAATAACCTATTCAATGGCTTCAGCTGATGCAGTGTGAACGGTTGTGCAGGAATGGATCTCACAGGGCAGAAGTTTAGTATGTAAGCAATGATCTAACCTGGATGACTACAGTCACAATTTAAGCTATTCCTCATCTTGCACTTGTGGAGCAATTGGCTCATCTTCAAGCAGTTAAGGGTCATCCAAATTTAGTTACCAGGATGTGGGTTGGTAATATTCGCAGTCAACCAGGAGCTGCGCCGTTGAGAACTGGGGCTGTAACTAGTTTGTAGGATATATGTATATTTGTGTCTGTGCGTGATGTGTATATTTTAAAAAATACAGAGAATTATTGGACTATTATTCCCCTTGAGAAATTCCTGTTGTGTATTTTTGAATGCTCTTTCGTTCTGATCATTTAAAATTTTATTCTATTTTCTGTGGAAATATTTTTCTAATTGATTTAACTCTAAGAAAGCACTTTTATAAGAGGGAATTAAAATGTGGAAATATACAGCAGGTCATTAGCATCTGTAAAGACAAAAGATAGGATAACGTTTTGAGTATATAGACTAGCACTTGCCAATAATTTTCCAATATGATCCCATTTTTGAAAATGAATGCAATCCCAGACACCAACACTGAAGAGGGCACTCAGAGCTTATACCTCTGTCATGTTGTCTTAATGCTATTACAATTATACCACTCTTCCTTGAAGCTTTTCCCTGCCTAGATGATGCTCTATAACTACAAAGCTGAAAAACATATTTTTTTTATTCAGGCTGAGGAAGCTTTAGGTAAATCCACATACTACAACCTGCTCCAAAAACAATGCTCACATTTTGACAGCTGTGACAAATTCCAGAACATCAGCTGAGACAATTCAAACTACCTACCCATGTTAACAGATCCTCTAAAATAATTTGAGGATCCGGGTTTGAATCCATATCCTCATCAAAAACTAACAAATTCTTCCTTGAGCTGTACAGTATGTGTGTATCAATTTTTGTTAAGATCAGGCCATAATGTTTTGAGATATATTGTTTACAGACTAACAAAAAGAGTGCAAACATTATCACCATCCACCTTCAATGGAGGAGATTTTTAAAAATCAATATACCAAGGGAACATATTAAAGCAACACCTGCTCATCAGTAGTCACCATATATACCAATGCCCAATTTACATTCCACTGGAACTGCTTGCTTCCAGAACGCCTCATAACCTTGATTCAGATAGGGATACAAGAGATGAATGCCAGAGCAGTGAAAGTAGCTCTGCTTGACATCAGAGCAACATTTGACTGAGTATAGCGCTAAGGAAAATAATTTTAAACTAAAATTATTCACCATAAGAAATAGGAACAGGAATAGGCCATTCAGCTCTCCGTGTCAGCTCCACCATTTAATAAGATCATGGCTGATCTAACACTCACTAAATCCACTTTCCTGCCTTCTCGCCGTAATCCTTAACTCCCCCACTAATTAAAAAGCTATCAATCACATTGGGAGTCAAAGGGACTAGAACAGTCATGTATATTTTTTGTTATCCTTGACAAAAAGGGAAATGACTGGTTGTTGGCAACCTGTCATCACAATGCCAGGATATCATTGCAAGCGTCCTTAAGAAAGTATCTCAGCCTAAGCATCTTCAGATGCTTCATTACTCACCTTTGCTCCATCATAAGTTCAGCGCTGGGACTGTTCATTGACAAATACAGAATGTTCAGACCATTCACAACTCCGCTGATAGAGACAGTCCATGCCATCCTACGGCAGAACTAGAGAGGCATACAGGCTTGGGCAAGTTGTAAGTAACATTTGCACCATGTAACTGCCTGTTAATGACTCTTGGACAAGCGAAAATCCTATTATCTTCCAATGACCTTCTAAGGCACCATCGTTATCAAATCTCCTAATGGCTGAGGTCACGATTGAAAGAAGTTAAACTGGTGCAGCCTTTTATTCCATCTATTTATCATTGTAGAAAGACTAAATCTGGTTGTCTGGTCTATAAAATATCTTCCATATCTTTAGATCCACACAACTACCTCACAGTTGACTAAAGTAAAGTATTAGTAAAGTCACATACCAGTCGAAGACTTACAATAGGAAATGTTGGCATCTCCTGACATCTTTACTAATTTCATACTTCAAACTAGCCTCTTCTATAAGCCTTGCATGCTCCTCACACCTGTAATGTTAAAGACAAGTTGCTTCCTCTCTGATTCTTATCACCTGATGCCATTAATACAATCTGAGGAATACAAAACCATTCTGATTGGGTGAACTGCAGGTCAACTGATTTTCCAAAAATAATTTGCCTTATCGTGTTTGACTAACTTGCTTAAATTATTTGATGAGGTAACAGAGGGGATTGATGATGGTAATGCTGTTGATGTGGTGTACTTGGACCGCCAAAAAGCATCTGATTAAGTGCCACACAACAAACTTGTAGCAAGGTTAGAGCTCATGGAATAAAAGGGACAGTAGCAACATGGATATGAAAGTGGCCGAGTTGTAAGAAACAGAGAGCAAAGGTGAATTGATTGTTTTCAGACTGGGGAAAGGTTTATAGTGGAGTTCCTCCGGGATCGCTGTTAGGACATTTGCTCTTCCCAATAGCAAAAGTATTTCACTAGAGAGTACATCAGTACTGGCAAAGTGACTTATTCCAGCTGTTTGACATGGAACTTCAACTGTTGTTATGACATTGATGTGTTGTCATCATCAAAAATGAAGAGAGTAGTATTTTTATATTCCTTAACCTTTTGTCAAACCTCACTGCTGAGTGAATCTACATAACATTTTAACCAATTTGTTCCACATGGAGTCAAAGCGCCAGTACTATCTAGCACAGCACAGTTGAATAAATCTGTGACAAACAGATTCATAACTGAACTAAAACTCCTTGTGAGCAGTACAATTTGATCAGATTCGTCATTATCCTCATCTTCTGCCTCAGAGTTATCTGTGTCATGTGGCATTTCAAGGACCCTGCCTCTCCACCCTGCGCAGTTCATTGCATTATGATACAAAAGGAATATGTTCAAACCTTGTGCCTTTTTTGAATTACCAGGAGCTTGGGGAGCTTGTAGTTCCCTGTTAACCTTCACCATAGCACACCTTGGTCAATCAGAGTTGACTTGCCAACCAATTGGCATCCTTTTCTCCTGTAGTATGAATGGTTGTGATCTTCTGAAATTCAGAATCATTGTGTTTGTCCTGATGATGAGTGCAAAACTGAAGCTTTGGCAGCATGTGTCTCTATTCACCAATATTATCCTAATTAACTGTTCCTTGGGCATTCCATGGATTTATTTGCTTATTATTGCTGTTCCAATTCTGAAATCTGCTGCAATAGTCAGATATGCAAAACATGCTCACTTACTCCTATAAAATAAATAATACCATTCTAACGGGACGCAGGAACAGAGGGACCTGGTGGGTATGTGCACAAATCATGTGCAAGTTGAGAAAGTGATCCTGGGTAACACACTTTGGGAAGGATACAGAAGCATTACCCTGGGTTCCAGGGATGAGGAACTTCAGGAAGGTAGATAGATTGGCGAAGCTGGGACTGTTCTTGGAGAAGCACAGGCTGAGAGGAGATTTATTAGCTATTCAATCAAAATCATGAGGGATCTGGACAGAGTAGATAGGGAGAAACTGTTCCCATTAGTGGAAGGATCCAGAACCAGAAGGTACATATTTAAATTAATTGGAAAAAGAAGCAATGGTGACATGAGGAAAACATTACTTACGCATCAAGTGGTTGGGATCTGGAATGCACTGCCTGACCGTGTGGTTGAGGCAGGATCAATCATGACATTGAAAAGGGAATTGGATCACCAGCTGAAAAGGAAAATCTTAAAGGACTACAAAAAAAGGCAGGGAATGGCACAGACACAAATATCCTCCATCTGAACTGTAACCATTCTATAATTATGTAAAAGCAAAATACTGCAGATGCTGGAAATCTGAAATATAAACAGAAAATGCTGGATCAGCATGTCTGGCAACATCTGTGCAAAGAGAAACAGAATTAACGTTTTGAATCTGTATGACCCTTCCACAGAACAGTTAACATATTTATGTTATATTTTGAAATGTATATTGTTTTAAAAATTACTTAATTTACAAATGCAGGAATTTAGGAATGTACAGTATTTCAACTTACAGGGTATAATGTTTTAATTTGTTTTATGCAAGTGACCCCTACAATACCTAACTAGAGCTTTTACGTGGATTGTGCAGAAGGAGGCCATTTGGCCCATCGAGTGTGCACCAAATTTCCGCTAGAGCATCTTAACCAGGCCCACCCCATCCCCATGATCCCACATATTTACCCTGCTAATCCCCCTAAACAACCCACCTTTGGACACTGAGGGACAATTTAGCATGGTTAATCCACCTAACCTGCACATCTTTGGACTGTGGGAGGAAACTTGAGCACCCAGAGGAAACCCAGGCAGGCACAGGGAGAATGTGCAAACTCCAGTCACTCAGGAGCTATGAGGCAACAGTCTTAACCACTTTGCCACCGTGCTGCCCTAAGTACATTGGCCCAGTCTAATCAAAAAAGTTGTATATGGTAATCCATGTATGGTGTCACCAAGGTCTTCGGTAATTGTAGCAAGACTCGTTTGCTCTTATTTTCCAATGCTGAAGGTTACATACCATTTGTGTTTCTAATTGCTTGCTGTATGTTAACTTTATGATTGGTTTACAAGAACACCCACATCCCTCTGAATACTAACTTTTCCCAGTCTCTTACCATTTAAAAAGAGTTCTGCTTCTCTGTTTCCTACCAAAGTGGATAAGTTGACACTACTCCATGTTATATTCTATCTGCCAGTTTAGTTTTCCACTGAGCTTTGTATCATCAAAATACTTAAATGTACCACACTCGAGCCCTGCATCTAAGTCATTGAAGTAAATTATAAATATTGCTGAAAAAAGAGACATTTGCCAAAGCTTTTTGTCTTGCATTCATCAAGACAATTCGCAAGAATACCAATGCAAGGGAAAGCAACAAATTTATACTGTCTGAGAAGAGAATGCTCATTGGCTGACAAGTGGACTCTGATTGGCAGAGGCATTTCATGGAGAATGCACTAATTGAAGATGACAATCAACTGCCAAGCATTGTTTGAAATTTAAACCAGGCAGCTTGACTTTGGCCAAGACATTGCCCTGAGGAATGGCTGTCATTTATTTTGTTTAGCTGAAACAGGCTGGATGTGTACATGTTCTTTTTGTCTGCAAAGAACAGGGCCCTTTCTATTCATATATGTAGCCTCTAGTACACACAAATGTGCCACACCGCAAGCCTAACTGACAATCTTAATTTGGTTGTCAGCATATTTCTTAGCACACTGAGGATGATTCAGCAAGTGTTGTCCAATCACGAAATTACATCTAATGTTGGACACTATTTTGGGTTTTGCAAGCATGAGGTGGATTTCTCAGCTAGTATGCCAGGTAAGAGGAGTTCACTTGACCATTCCATTTCAAAGGTGAATTTGACCACAGGATGGAGCCCACTCAGACATGTAAGGAAATTATTACACACAGCTGCAGATTCAAATATGGCAAATGTCATCCACATATTGAAAAGAACATAAGAACATAAGAAATAGGAGCAGGAGTAGGCCATCTGGCCCTTCGAGCCTGCCCCGCCATTCAACAAGATCATGGCTGATCTGAAGCGAATCAGTTCCACTTACCCGCCTGCTCCCCATATCCCCTAATTCCCTTATCGATCAGAAAACTATCTACCCGTGATTTAAACATATTCAACGAGGAAGCCTCCACCACTTCAATGGGCAGAGAATTCCAGAGATTCACTACCCTCTGAGAGAAGAAGTTCCCCCTCAACTCTGTTCTGAACCGGCCCCCCCTTATTTTGAGGCTGTGCCCTCTAGTTCTGGTTTCCCTTCTAAGTGGAAAGAATCTCTCCACCTCTACCCTATCCAGCCCCTTCATTATCTTATATGTCTCTATAAGATCACCCCTCATCCTTCTAAACTCCAACGAGTACAGACCCAATCTGTTTAATCTCTCCTCATAAACTACAAAAGTGCAAGGAATAGGAGGTGTGATGTTATTCCATCAAAAAATCTTTTCTTATACAACCCAACAAAGTTGTTTGTGAGAGTGGGTGCTAGAAGGGTCTAATGGCAACACCATCTATTTGGGCATTCATTGTGTCTTAAAATTGAACTTAACTGCATAAGTTGCCAAAATTATAAGCCCAGTGAATACTGATTCACACAATGGTGGCGGGTCTAGATCATCATGATATAGTGCTGCAGTGCAAATGTACAAGACGTCCTTAAGTGGAAGATTGGTGAATAAGCTAGCAATGTCAAATGAGCACACGGACCTAGCATTGCTATCGATATACAAGCCCTGTATGGTCTTCACAAATGTGAAGGAATCCTTCACCAGGTATATGGAAAACTGGTTGTAACAATTCAACCATCTGGCCAATTCATGTTGTGCAGAACTGCTCATAGATAACAGCATGTAATGGGACATCACTTTTCGTGATTTGGGCAGCCCAGATGTATGCGGACGCAGCAAGCCTTGAGGACAAACCTTGCCATATATATCACACAGCAGCTCATCACTCTACCTCCTCATGAAGTTGCGACCATCACACATGCTAGTCTTCAGCCTAAATCATAATTCTATTCATCCTATATGGTATCAAGAAACAGTTGAACCACTGGATACTGCAAAGGCCATGGGCCCTGACAACATACTGGCAACAGTATTTAAGGTGACTTCATGAGGAGGCAGAGAAAGATAATGCACTTGGCACCTTTGGCTGAAGATAATTGCAAATGCTTCAGCCTTGTGTTTTGCAGTGATGTGCTGTGCTTCCCCAACATTGAGGATGGTGATATTTTTGGAGTCTTTTTCGCCAGTTAGTTGTTTAATTGTCCACTATGATTCATGACAAGGTGTGGTGGGACTGCAGACATAATTTCACTTCCAAACTCAGCGTTGACTGTGCTTAATCATATTATGATTTTCTAAGTGCCCTGTTACCATCTCTCTAACAGCAGATTCTGGAATTTTGCATACGACTGACGTCAAGCTAATTGATCTATAGCTCCCTGCTTTCTCTCCCCTTCCTTGAATAGTGGGTTATGTTTTCTATTTTCCCATCCACTAAAACTGTTGGAAAATCTGTGGAATTCTGGAAAATTAAAACAAATGAATCCACTATTTATGTAGCCACATCCTTTAAAACTCTATGATATTCAGCAAAGTGATAGAAGGGGATCATCGACAGTGCTATCAAGCAGCACTTACTCAGCAATAACCTGCTTGCTGATGCTCAGTTGAGGTTTGCCAGGGCCACTCTGCTACTGGCCTCACTGCAGCTTTGATCCAAACATAGACAAAAGAGCTAAACTCGAGGTGAGGTGCAAGAGATTGCCCTTGACAATAAGGTAACATTTGAACGAATATGGTATCAAGGCAGCCTAGAAAATTGAAGTCAATGGGAATTGGAGGAATCTCTCCACTGGTTGGGATCATAACTAGCACAAAGGAAGATGGTTGTGGTTCATAGAAACATAGAAGATAGGAGCAGGAGGAGGCCATTTGGCCCTTCAAACCTGCTCCGCCATTCATTCTGATCATGACTGATCGTCTAACTCAATAGCCTAATCCTGCTTTCTCCCCATAACCTTTGATACCATTCACCTATATCCAGCTGCCTCTTGAATACATTCAATGTTTTGGCACCAACTACATCCTGTGATAATGAATTCCACAGGCTCACCACTCTTTGGGTGAAGAAATGTCTCCTCATCTCTGTCCTAAATGGTCTACCCTGAATCCTCAGACTGTGGCCCCTGGTTCTGGACTCCCCCACCATCGGGAACATCCTCCCTGCATCTACCCTGTCTAGTCCTGTTAGAATTTTATGGTCTCTATGAGATCCCCCCCTCATTCGTCTGAACTCCAGTTATCTCTTAGAGATAAATCATTTCAGTCCCAGGATTTCGCTACAGGAGTTCTCGGAATAGGCCCAATCACCTTCAGCTGCTTCATCAATGACCTTTCCTCCAACATAAAGTCAAAAGTGGGGATGTTCACTAATGATTGTACAATGTTCAGCACCATTCGTGGCTCCCCCCGTACTGAAGCTTTTCTAGTCCGTGTGCTGCAAGACCTGGACAACATTCAGGCTTGGACTAATAAGTAGCAAGTAACATTTGTGCCACACAATTACTGGGCAATGACCATCTCCAAAAGAGATAATCTAACATCGTCTTGACATTCAGTGGCATTATCATTGCCAAATCTCCCACTGTCAACATCCTGGGGGTTACGATTGACCAGAAACTGAACTGGACTAGCCATATAAATACTGTGGCTACAAGAGAAGGTCACAGGTTGGGAATTCTGTGAAGAGTAACTCACCTCCTGATTCCCCAAAGCCTGTTGACCATCTACAAGGCACAAGTCAGAAGTGATGGCATATTCTCCACCTGGATGAGTATAGCTCCAAGAACATACCAAGAGCTCAACATCATCAAGAAAAAAACAGTTCACTTCATTGATAACTTATCTATCACCTTAAATATTCACTCCTTCCACCACCAATGCAATTGCAGCGGTTTCCCACCTGCAAGATGCACTGAGTAATTCACCAAGGAGAATTATCCCTCCAAGTCACACCCAATCCTGATTTGGAACTATACGACTGTTACTCATTGTCACTAGGTAAAAATCCTGGAATTTTTTTCTTGACAGCACTGTGGGTGTACCTACACCGCATGGACTGTAGCAGTTCAGTAAGGTGGCTCACCACCACCTTCTCGAAAGTCAATTAGGGATGGGCAATAAATGCTGGCCTAGCCAGTAACACCCACATCTCATGAACAAATAAATAAAAAGGTCTGAGCCATTATATGAAGGGGATTTGACAACTTTTAGTCCTATTTTTTCCGTACTAGTTCTTTACTAATACTAATTTATTTAAATTCCACATTTTTTATAGACCCTTGTTTTCCCACTATTTCTGGAATGCTTTTGTCTTCTACCAAGAAGTCACGTACAAAGTAGTTACTTAATGCCCTGCTTCATGGGAAAATTCAATAGCCATACAAAAATTCCCAAATCAATACACTCAAACAGCAGTACGTGCTTGTTTGTCAGATACAGTAGAATTAGCTCCAGACTATAAACAGGAATTGATTCCAGTTTTACCTGACTTGGGTTGTATAGCAGAGCCCACTTTTTGAGCTAATCTGCTATGCAAACTATTTAGTTTGATACCTACTTCAGATGAGTAGTACCACAAAAGTGATGCCAGATTTCATAATAAAAAGGTCAATTCTACATATTTGATCATTTCAAGACCCAAAACCTATTGGCCGGAACTCTACCACCTCGCCCACCATGGAATCGGCACGGGCAAAGGTCGGGTCCGACAACAGAAATCTCAGTTGACCTCCAGCGGGAATTTCCAGTCTCGCCCGAGTGAGGCCGTAAAATCCTGCCCATTGGGTTTCAATAGTGGTCGCTAGTGACAATAATACAAACCCAACAAACCCTATCAATACTAAAGTAGCAAAGCCAGGAGAGAAGCACTTGGGAAGTTGTTGGGAAGTTGGAGGTGTCTGCTTCAGCGTCATTCTCCCTGCAAATAATGAATCAGTGTAAAGGAGTGTTTATTAATCCACTTTGACCTGGTGTTGTTAAACTTCTTACTGTATTAATCCAAACAGGCATCAGATTCAGCAGATATATAAATGTGAGACTCATTGGATATACTAAACAGACAATGAAAAATAATATTGTCAACATCATAAATATTACATCCAGTGAACAGTGTGCAAATTAGAGTGCAGAGTAGATAAAGCACTGTGTATGGTATTTGTTTCCCACCAACATTCTTTGTTTGGTTTAAATAAAACGCCCACAGTGAGCTCACTTATTAATTACATTTGCCTTTGTTCTAATGAGGGAAATATTTAAACCCTTGGCTGACTCTGTCGTGTTTATTTACTTTTTATTAGTCAAGCATTCAAGGCAAACAGGGACCTAGGATACCGCAGTCTGAAAATTTCTTGAAGCAACACACAAAATTCCCATTGATATTGGACACTTCATTATTTTTTAAAGATTCCAATTTAAATTCTATCGAAAAAACCCAAAATGAGGTGCAGAAACCTGGCAAAGAATTATGTTTCAATACAGATTTCCATAGATGCTAGCCTTCAAAACTCAGAATAGCTGACAAGCAACTTCAGGAAATCTTAACACGTCCCTCAACAGTTGACAACTCAGAAACAATATACATTGCATGAAAAGCAACCGCGTATAAAGGCCATTGAACAAGGCCATAGCTTCAAAATGACCAAATATGTTAAATGTCTAGATGTCATGTAGAATTTCAGCATTTCTATTTGTTTGGAGTCACATTCTGAAATTCAATTAATTTTCGGAGTCAGAAGGACATTTCAATTTGGTGGGCGGGATGCGATTCCAAGATTCCGAGCGCCTTGCAGTTTTTGCCAGCACGGTATAAGGGTGTGGGTAGTGAACCACACTTTTGACATGGCCGGCTGCTTGTGGGAGTAGGAATCTCCTAGCCCCCTCTCCTCCCAGTTCCACAACTTTCATGGAGTTACGTCAGCATCTCCGTGACTTATGGTTCACAACCCCTCAGAGAAGTTGTGAACCATAGTCCTTTTGAAAGATAAGTTCAAAACATAGTACTCATGCCCCATGCATTCTCTGCCAACTGAATGCCGACCCATGTGCCCCTACCCCCCCCCAAAAGCCTCTTATACCCCTACACCAACTCATGCCCCTTCCATGCCCATTCACCCAATAGACACCATGAACAGAACCAGTGAGCTCTACAGTAAGAATGACATGTGTGAAACTGCTCAGAAAAAAATAATTATCTGAGGAAAAAAAACTGATGTTTCTACAACAGCTTGGCTGAGAGCCCAAATGCATCAAAAGATTGTGAGTGGGAGGTTGTTTGCACAGATTGAGTGAATTGTTGACTTTGACTGACATCTTCATGTGTTTATGGTAAGTTATTTTTTCTGTGATCTCTTTTATCAATGGCCAAATGTTATTTGTACAAGATTAAGAGGTATGAAGCACTTAAAGCTTCTGTAATTGATATTGTAACAGTCTGTTGCTTGTTCATAGGTCGTGACTTTCCTGGGTATAATCGCCTCGTGCCAGGAAACAGCACGAGACTGATTACCATATTGAAATTGATATTTGAAGCTCATTAGTGAGTCTGGGACGGTATCGTCCGGGCTCGCTAATGTTTCTGACCCCTGGGGATTAAAGCAACGGGGACCAGGCATAATGGCCTTGCTGGTGGGGGCAGAGGCCACTGAGGCCCCCCCAGGAGGTCTGGCAGGGAGGATGCTCTTTGGACAGTGCCAGCCTGATACCCTAGCATTGCCTATTGGGCACAGGGTAGTTCCAAGAAGGCAGAGTCTGAGGGGGGCAGGGCCTTCTTGGTGCGGGGTCAGACCAAGGGCAGGCTGATCACTGGTGGTGGGAGAGGCGGGGGGAGGTGATTGGGGCTGGCAAGGAGGGGGGGTGGTGGGTGGTCAGGGCTGGCCATGGGGGGTGCAATTGGGGCTGGCCATGGAGAGTGAGGGGGGGCAATCAGGGCTGGCCATGAAGGTGGGGGCTGGCGGCGATCAGGACCCGGATGTGGAAATCCTGCCCTTATTTCCAGCTGTAACTATTTTCACTGGGAGCATGCTTGTGTGAGAGTGAATGAGCGTGTTTGTTTAAGAGTGAGCGAGTGTGTGTGTGTGAGAGAGTGAGCAACTGTGTGTGTGCGAGAGAGTGAGCGACTGTGTGTGTGCGAGAGAGTGAGCGACTGTGTGTGTGCGAGAGAGTGAGCGACTGTGTGTGTGCGAGAGAGTGTGTGTGAGAGAGAATGAGACTGTGTTGAGAAGAGTGAGCAACTGTGTGTGCGAGAGAATGAATGTGTGTGTATGAGCGAATCCATGTGTACACGAGCGAGCGACTGTGTGTGTGCGAGAGCGAGCGACTGTGTGTGTGCGAGAGCGAGCGACTGTATGTGTGTGAGAGAGTGAGCAACACTGTGTATGCGAGCAAGTGTGTGTGTGAGAGAATGAGACTGTTGAGAAGAGTGAGCGACTGTGTGTGAGAGACAATGAGAGTGTGTGTGTGTGAGAGAGAGTGCGATTGTGTGTGTGACAGAGAGTGTGTGTATGAGAGATAGTGAGTGTGTATGTGAGAGAGTGAGCGACTGTGTGTGGGCAAGGGAATGAGCGACTGTGTGTGCGAGTGAGTGACTGTGTGCGAGAGAGTGGGTGACTGTGTGTGTGTGCGAGAGAGTGAGCGACTGTGTGAGTGAGTGATTGTGTGCAAGAGAGTGAATGTGTGTGTGCATGAGAGAGCGACTGTGTGTGTGCGAGAGAGTGAGTGACTATGTGTGTGCGAGAGTGAATGTGTGTGTATGAGAGAATGTGTGTGTGGATGAGAGAGAACGACTGTATGTGTGTGTAAGAGTGAGCGTCCGTGTGTGTGCGAGAGTGAGCAACTGTGTGTGCGAGTGAGTAACACTGTGTATGCAAGAGAGTGTGTGTGTGTGTGTGTGTGAGAGAGAATGAGATTGTGTTTTGAGAAGAGTGAATGACTGTGTGAGAGAGAGTGAGTGACTGTGTGTGAGAGAGTGAATGTGTGTGTTTGAGAGAATGCATGTGTGCACAAGAGAGAAAGCGACTGTGTGTGTGCAAGAGTGAGCGACTGTGTGTGAGAGAGTGAGCAACACTGCATATGTGAGAGAGTGTGTGTGTGAGAGAGAATGAGACTGTTGAGAAGAGTGACCGACTGTGTGAGAGAGAATGAGAGTGTACGTGAGAGAGAGTGAGCCACTGTGCGTGCGAGAGAGTGAATGTGTGTGTATGAGAATGCATGTGTACACGAGAGAAAGTGACTGTGTGTGCGAGAGAGTGAGCGACTGTGTGTGTGCGAGAGAGTGAGCGACTGTGTGTGTGCGAGAGAGTGAGCGACTGTGTGTGTGCGAGAGAGTGAGCGACAGTGTGTGTGTGTGTAAGAGTGAGCGACTGTGTGTGCAAGAGAGTGAATGTGTGTGTATGAGAGAATGTGTGTGTGTGGCATGAGAGAGAGAGCAACTGTGTGTCAGAGTGAGTGACTGTGTGCGAGAGAGTGAGCAACACTGTGTATGCAAGAGAGTGTGTGTGTGAGAGAGAATGAGACTGTGTGTTGAGAAGAGTGAGCGACTGTGTGTGAGAATGAGCAAGCAACTGTGTGTGAGAGAGAGCGACTGTGTGTGGGAGCGAGTGACTGTGTGAGAGAGAGTGAGTGACTGTGTGAGAGATAGAGTGAATGACTATGTGAGAGAGTGAGAGTGAGTGTGCGAGAGGGAGTGAGTGTGTGCGAGAGGGAGTGAGTGTGTGCGAGAGGGAGTGAGTGTGTGCGAGAGGGAGTGAGTGTGCGAGAGGGAGTGAGTGTGTGCGAGAGGGAGTGAGTGTGTGCGAGAGGGAGTGAGTGTGTGCGAGAGGGAGTGAGTGTGTGCGAGAGGGAGTGAGTGTGCGAGAGGGAGTGAGTGTGTGCGAGAGGGAGTGAGTGTGTGCGAGAGGGAGTGAGTGTGTGCGAGAGGGAGTGAGTGTGTGCGAGAGGGAGTGAGTGTGCGCGAGAGGGAGTGATTGTGCGCGAGAGGGGGTGATTGTGCGCGAGAGGGGGTGATTGTGCGCGAGAGGGAGTGATTGTGCGCGAGAGGGAGTGATTGTGCGCGAGAGGGAGTGATTGTGCGCGAGAGGGAGTGAGCGTGCGCGAGAGGGAGTGAGCGTGCGCGAGAGGGAGTGAGCGTGCGCGAGAGGGAGTGAGCGTGCGCGGGAGGGAGTGAGCGTGCGCGGGAGAGGGTGAGCGTGCGCGGGAGAGGGTGAACGTGCGCGGGAGAGGGTGAGCGTGCGCGGGCGAGGCTGAGCGTGCGCGGGCGAGAGTGAGCGTGCGCGGGCGAGAGTGAGCGTGCGCGGGCGAGAGTGAGCGTGCGCGGGCGAGAGTGAGCGTGCGCGGGAGAGGGTGAGCGTGCGCGGGAGAGAGTGAGCGTGCGCGGGAGGGAGTGAGCGTGCGCGGGAGAGAGTGAGCGTGCGCGGGAGAGAGTGAGCGTGCGCGGGAGAAGTGAGTGGGCGCGGGGGAGAGAGCGTGTGCGTGTGTGAGAGATTGAGCGACTGTGTGTGTGAGAGAGTATGTTTGAAAGAGAGTGAGTGTGTGCAAGAGAGAGTGAGGGCCTGATTTTACCCCAACTTCGTGCCCGTTTCCGGGCGTGAAATCGCGGTAAAGTTGGGCATCGGGCCTTTAACACGATCTGCATCCAAATCTGAGCAGATTGCGCCTTTACCGACACCCGATTCTGCGCCCGAATCGGGTGGCCCGACGATTTAAATGCATTTTATACCCCTACACCAACTCATGCCCCTTCCATGCCCATTCACCCAATAGACACCATGAACAGAACCAGTGAGCTCTACAGTAAGAATGACATGTGTGAAACTGCTCAGAAAAAAATAATTATCTGAGGAAAAAAAACTGATGTTTCTACAACAGCTTGGCTGAGAGCCCAAATGCATCAAAAGATTGTGAGTGGGAGGTTGTTTGCACAGATTGAGTGAATTGTTGACTTTGACTGACATCTTCATGTGTTTATGGTAAGTTATTTTTTCTGTGATCTCTTTTATCAATGGCCAAATGTTATTTGTACAAGATTAAGAGGTATGAAGCACTTAAAGCTTCTGTAATTGATATTGTAACAGTCTGTTGCTTGTTCATAGGTCGTGACTTTCCTGGGTATAATCGCCTCGTGCCAGGAAACAGCACGAGACTGATTACCATATTGAAATTGATATTTGAAGCTCATTAGTGAGTCTGGGACGGTATCGTCCGGGCTCGCTAATGTTTCTGACCCCTGGGGATTAAAGCAACGGGGACCAGGCATAATGGCCTTGCTGGTGGGGGCAGAGGCCACTGAGGCCCCCCCAGGAGGTCTGGCAGGGAGGATGCTCTTTGGACAGTGCCAGCCTGATACCCTAGCATTGCCTATTGGGCACAGGGTAGTTCCAAGAAGGCAGAGTCTGAGGGGGGCAGGGCCTTCTTGGTGCGGGGTCAGACCAAGGGCAGGCTGATCACTGGTGGTGGGAGAGGCGGGGGGAGGTGATTGGGGCTGGCAAGGAGGGGGGGTGGTGGGTGGTCAGGGCTGGCCATGGGGGGTGCAATTGGGGCTGGCCATGGAGAGTGAGGGGGGGCAATCAGGGCTGGCCATGAAGGTGGGGGCTGGCGGCGATCAGGACCCGGATGTGGAAATCCTGCCCTTATTTCCAGCTGTAACTATTTTCACTGGGAGCATGCTTGTGTGAGAGTGAATGAGCGTGTTTGTTTAAGAGTGAGCGAGTGTGTGTGTGTGAGAGAGTGAGCAACTGTGTGTGTGCGAGAGAGTGAGCGACTGTGTGTGTGCGAGAGAGTGAGCGACTGTGTGTGTGCGAGAGAGTGAGCGACTGTGTGTGTGCGAGAGAGTGTGTGTGAGAGAGAATGAGACTGTGTTGAGAAGAGTGAGCAACTGTGTGTGCGAGAGAATGAATGTGTGTGTATGAGCGAATCCATGTGTACACGAGCGAGCGACTGTGTGTGTGCGAGAGCGAGCGACTGTGTGTGTGCGAGAGCGAGCGACTGTATGTGTGTGAGAGAGTGAGCAACACTGTGTATGCGAGCAAGTGTGTGTGTGAGAGAATGAGACTGTTGAGAAGAGTGAGCGACTGTGTGTGAGAGACAATGAGAGTGTGTGTGTGTGAGAGAGAGTGCGATTGTGTGTGTGACAGAGAGTGTGTGTATGAGAGATAGTGAGTGTGTATGTGAGAGAGTGAGCGACTGTGCGTGGGCAAGGGAATGAGCGACTGTGTGTGCGAGTGAGTGACTGTGTGCGAGAGAGTGGGTGACTGTGTGTGTGTGCGAGAGAGTGAGCGACTGTGTGAGTGAGTGATTGTGTGCAAGAGAGTGAATGTGTGTGTGCATGAGAGAGCGACTGTGTGTGTGCGAGAGAGTGAGTGACTATGTGTGTGCGAGAGTGAATGTGTGTGTATGAGAGAATGTGTGTGTGGATGAGAGAGAACGACTGTATGTGTGTGTAAGAGTGAGCGTCCGTGTGTGTGCGAGAGTGAGCAACTGTGTGTGCGAGTGAGTAACACTGTGTATGCAAGAGAGTGTGTGTGTGTGTGTGTGTGAGAGAGAATGAGATTGTGTTTTGAGAAGAGTGAATGACTGTGTGAGAGAGAGTGAGTGACTGTGTGTGAGAGAGTGAATGTGTGTGTTTGAGAGAATGCATGTGTGCACAAGAGAGAAAGCGACTGTGTGTGTGCAAGAGTGAGCGACTGTGTGTGAGAGAGTGAGCAACACTGCATATGTGAGAGAGTGTGTGTGTGAGAGAGAATGAGACTGTTGAGAAGAGTGACCGACTGTGTGAGAGAGAATGAGAGTGTACGTGAGAGAGAGTGAGCCACTGTGCGTGCGAGAGAGTGAATGTGTGTGTATGAGAATGCATGTGTACACGAGAGAAAGTGACTGTGTGTGCGAGAGAGTGAGCGACTGTGTGTGTGCGAGAGAGTGAGCGACTGTGTGTGTGCGAGAGAGTGAGCGACTGTGTGTGTGCGAGAGAGTGAGCGACAGTGTGTGTGTGTGTAAGAGTGAGCGACTGTGTGTGCAAGAGAGTGAATGTGTGTGTATGAGAGAATGTGTGTGTGTGGCATGAGAGAGAGAGCAACTGTGTGTCAGAGTGAGTGACTGTGTGCGAGAGAGTGAGCAACACTGTGTATGCAAGAGAGTGTGTGTGTGAGAGAGAATGAGACTGTGTGTTGAGAAGAGTGAGCGACTGTGTGTGAGAATGAGCAAGCAACTGTGTGTGAGAGAGAGCGACTGTGTGTGGGAGCGAGTGACTGTGTGAGAGAGAGTGAGTGACTGTGTGAGAGATAGAGTGAATGACTATGTGAGAGAGTGAGAGTGAGTGTGCGAGAGGGAGTGAGTGTGTGCGAGAGGGAGTGAGTGTGTGCGAGAGGGAGTGAGTGTGTGCGAGAGGGAGTGAGTGTGCGAGAGGGAGTGAGTGTGTGCGAGAGGGAGTGAGTGTGTGCGAGAGGGAGTGAGTGTGTGCGAGAGGGAGTGAGTGTGTGCGAGAGGGAGTGAGTGTGTGCGAGAGGGAGTGAGTGTGCGAGAGGGAGTGAGTGTGTGCGAGAGGGAGTGAGTGTGTGCGAGAGGGAGTGAGTGTGTGCGAGAGGGAGTGAGTGTGTGCGAGAGGGAGTGAGTGTGTGCGAGAGGGAGTGAGTGTGCGCGAGAGGGAGTGATTGTGCGCGAGAGGGGGTGATTGTGCGCGAGAGGGGGTGATTGTGCGCGAGAGGGGGTGATTGTGCGCGAGAGGGAGTGATTGTGCGCGAGAGGGAGTGATTGTGCGCGAGAGGGAGTGATTGTGCGCGAGAGGGAGTGAGCGTGCGCGAGAGGGAGTGAGCGTGCGCGAGAGGGAGTGAGCGTGCGCGAGAGGGAGTGAGCGTGCGCGGGAGGGAGTGAGCGTGCGCGGGAGAGGGTGAGCGTGCGCGGGAGAGGGTGAACGTGCGCGGGAGAGGGTGAGCGTGCGCGGGCGAGGCTGAGCGTGCGCGGGCGAGAGTGAGCGTGCGCGGGCGAGAGTGAGCGTGCGCGGGCGAGAGTGAGCGTGCGCGGGCGAGAGTGAGCGTGCGCGGGAGAGGGTGAGCGTGCGCGGGAGAGAGTGAGCGTGCGCGGGAGGGAGTGAGCGTGCGCGGGAGAGAGTGAGCGTGCGCGGGAGAGAGTGAGCGTGCGCGGGAGAAGTGAGTGGGCGCGGGGGAGAGAGCGTGTGCGTGTGTGAGAGATTGAGCGACTGTGTGTGTGAGAGAGTATGTTTGAAAGAGAGTGAGTGTGTGCAAGAGAGAGTGAGGGCCTGATTTTACCCCAACTTCGTGCCCGTTTCCGGGCGTGAAATCGCGGTAAAGTTGGGCATCGGGCCTTTAACACGATCTGCATCCAAATCTGAGCAGATTGCGCCTTTACCGACACCCGATTCTGCGCCCGAATCGGGTGGCCCGACGATTTAAATGCATTTGCATGCATTTAAATCGACCTAATGAACCGCGCGGCCAACTCTACCGCCAAATCCCACTTTACCATCTTCTGGCACGATCTGCGGCCGCGCTGTTACCGACCTGCAAAATAAAAGTCTGAAGTCGCCGCTGCAGCCTCCGAAGAGCGGGGTCAGAGACTGCAACGGCTCTCTGACCCAGGCCATCCTCTGGTCGGGGGGGGGGGGGGGGGGGTGGTTCGAGCAGGAGGGGGTGTGACGTCTCATCCCCTGGGGGTGGGGGTGGGGGGGGGAGGGGTGTGCCGTCTCATCTACTGGAGGGAGGGGGGTGGTGGGGGGAGGGGAGAGGGTGTGACATCTCACCCTCGTGGGGGGGGGGGGGTGTGTGGGGGGGGGTCAGCTGCCCGTCTGCGGCCGATGCCTCCTGCCGGAGTGGACGTGCGGCCTTGCCATCCCACAAAACCTTCAGGATGAAGCAATTCCTCGCAAAGAAGATGAAGCAGAAGCGGCCCAGCCTGGTCCTTCTCCAGTGTCTCCTCTTGGACTTGTACTGATCTTGTTGCCGGTTTTCATGCGGATCCACTGTGGAATCGGCCGGTTCTGCTTCATTTTCTTAGCGAGGAATCGCTTCATCCTGAAGATTTCATGGGATGGCATGGCCGCACATCCACTCCGGCAGAAGGCATTGGCCGCAGACTGGCAGCCGACCTCCCCCGGACCAGAGGATGAGACGTCACACCCCCTTTCTTCCTCCCCCCCCCCCCCCCCCCTCCCCGAAGGGGATGACATGTCACACCCCCTTTCTTCCCTCCTCCCCACCCCCCCCCCCAAAGGGGATGAGGCGTCACACCTCCTCTGCTCCCTCCCCCCCCCCCCCCCAGGGGATGATACGTCACACCCCCTCCCGCCCTCCAGGGGATGATCGGTCACACCCCATCCCCTCCCACCGCCCCCGCCCCCCCCCCCCCCCCCCCCCCAGGGGTTGATCAGTCACACCTCCCCGCCCCCCCCCTCCCCAAGGATGATCGGACACACCCCTCCCCTCCATCCCCCCAGGGGATGATCAGTCACACCACCTCGCCTCCCACCCCCCCCCAGAGGATGAGACATCACACCCCCTCCCCCTCCCCACCCCGCTCCCAACCAGATGATGAACGTCAGAGAGCCGCTCTCTCCGCTTTCTGCTTTTTTTTTCACGCCCGGGCACTCTGTCAGATTTTTTTCGAACTGCGCATGCGCAATTCAGAGATCCGATGAGTGTGTGCGAGGGAGAGTGAGTGTGTGCGAGAGAGAGTGAGTGTGTGCGAGAGAGAGTGAGTGTGTGCGAGAGAGAGTGAGTGTGTGCGAGAGTGAGTGAGTGTGTGCGAGAGTGAGTGAGTGTGTGCGAGAGAGAGTGAGTGTGTGCGAGAGAGAGTGAGTGTGTGCGAGAGAGAGTGAGTGTGTGCGAGAGAGAGTGAGTGTGTGCGAGAGAGAGTGAGTGTGTGCGAGAGAGAGTGAGTGTGTGCGAGAGAGAGTGAGTGTGTGTGTGCGAGAGAGAGTGAGTGTGTGCGAGAGAGAGTGAGTGTGTGCGAGAGAGAGTGAGTGTGTGTGTGCGAGAGAGAGTGAGTGAGTGTGTGCGAGAGAGAGTGAGTGAGTGTGTGCGAGAGAGAGTGAGTGAGTGTGTGCGAGAGAGAGTGAGTGAGTGTGTGCGAGAGAGAGTGAGTGAGTGTGTGCGAGAGAGAGTGAGTGAGTGTGTGCGAGAGAGTGTGAGTGAGTGTGTGCGAGAGAGAGTGAGTGTGTGCGAGAGAGAGTGAGTGTGTGCGAGAGAGAGTGAGTGTGTGCGCGCGAGAGGGAGTGCGCGCGCGAGAGGGAGTGCGCGCGCGAGAGGGAGTGCGCGCGCGAGAGGGAGTGCGCGCGCGAGAGGGAGTGTGCGCGCGTGAGAATGTGTATGAGAGAACGTGTTGTGCGAGAGTGAGCAACAGTATGTATGTGAGAGTGTGAGAAGAGAGAGAATGAGACTGTGTGTGAGAAGAGTGAGCAACTGTGTGTGAGAGAGTGAGAGTGTGTGAGTGGGAGAGAGTGAGAGTGTGTGTGACAGAGAGAGTGTGAGAGAGAGAGTGAGTGTGTGTGTGTGTGTGAGAAAGTGAATGTGTGTGAGAGTGAGTGAGTGTGTGTGTGAGAGAGAGAGAGAGTGCGAGAGAGAGACTGTGTGTGCGAGAGAGAGACTGTGTGTGCGAGAGAGAGACTGTGTGTGCGAGAGAGAGACTGTGTGTGCGAGAGAGAGACTGTGTGCGAGAGAGAGACTGTGTGTGCGAGAGAGAGACTGTGTGTGCGAGAGAGAGACTGTGTGTGCGAGAGAGAGACTGTGTGTGCGAGAGAGAGACTGTGTGTGCGAGAGAGAGACTGTGTGTGCGAGAGAGAGACTGTGTGTGCGAGAGAGAGACTGTGTGTGTGAGAGAGAGTGAGTGTGTGTGAGAGAGAGTGAGTGTGTGTGAGAGAGAGTGAGTGTGTGTGAGAGAGAGTGAGTGTGTGTGAGAGAGAGTGAGTGTGTGTGAGAGAGAGTGAGTGTGTGTGAGAGAGAGTGAGTGTGTGTGAGAGAGTGAGTGTGTGTGAGTGAGAGTGAGTGTGTGTGTTTGAGAGAGTGTGTGTGAGTGTGAGAGAGAATGAGTGTGTGCATGTGAGAGAGTGTGTGTGTTTCGGGCGCGGTCCCGATCACGGCCATTTTCGGGCCTTGTTAAAGGGGAACCGGCACGGAGGCGGGCACGGATCGCGCTATTCACCTCACTTTACCAAGTTTTCGTGCCCAAAATCGGGCACAACGCAATGGTAAAATCGGGCGCAGTGAGTGTGTGTGAGTGTATTAGTGAGTGTGTGTGAGAGATAGTGGGTGGGATCTTCCAGCCACACTCGCCCTGAAACCAGATAGTCCCGCCCAAGACCTTTCCGTGGTCCACCCCTCATCCGCTTTGATTCCCGTGGCAGGCAGGATGGGGAAATTCACCCCAGTGAGTGTGTGTGAGAGTGAGTGAGTGTGACTGTTTGTGTGTGTGTGTATGTGGCAAGCAATTGACTGTGCGGGAGAGTGTGACTCTGTGAAGGAGAGAAAGAGTGAATGAGCCACTGTGTGAGAGAGAGTGAATGAGTGTCTGTGTGAGAGAGAGAGTGAGTGAGTGTGTGGGATAGAATGTATGATTCTATGAAAGAGAATGAGTGTATTTTGGGCAGTTTTTACCAAGAAGGGTCTGGAGAGTTTGGAGAGACCCATCTCAGTCATGAAAATCTGTCCCTTGGTCAAAGGATATGGGCCATATTGTCTTCTCCTGCTCCTATTTCTCATGTTCTTACCTTAACATTGAACAAAACCATAAAAATAGGAAATTTAAAAACATTAAAAATAATTTTGTTTCCAGTCTCTGCAATGTCCACTTCATAGAATCCCTACAGGTCAGAAAGGGGCCATTCAGCCCATCGAGTCTGCACCGACAACAACCCCTCCCAGGCCCTATTCCCGTAACCTCATGTATTTTACCCTGACACTAAGGGGCAATTTAGCATGGCCAATTAACCTAATCTGCACATCTTTGGACTGTGGGAGGAAACCGAGGCACCTGGAGGAAACCCACGCAAACACGGGGAGAATGTGCAAACTCCACACAGACAGTGACCCGAGGCTGGAATTGAACCTGTGTCCCTTGGTGCTGTGAGGAAGCAGTGCTAACCACTCTGCCACCGTGCCGCCCATATATTACGAATGACCTCTAATCCATCGATGGATTTCAAGTGTTCCTTCTCCGGAGCCACTGAGGCACAGATAAGCTCATAGAAGAGAGGCAGATATTCAGAATGACCACCCTCATAGTCTGCAGCCTGGACCTGTAGAGGACCAACTTGTTCAGCCGCAGGTGTAGACTCATGAACCAGTCCTCCACTTATCCTGCCTTCCCCTACAGTGGGTGGCCAAAGATCAGGAATGTGGTCTTAAGATGGTGCCTAGAGTTGATCTACATCCCTTTCAAGTACTGGAGTGGAATTGCAATCTATGACATTGAACAAAAATATGAAAGAAATGATATTGTCGAGGTTGAAAAAACTATAAACGTTTATAAAATAACTGTAAAACCTATAAGAGAGGACAACTCTGTGCAACATTCCCTACCTGAGATATCCTGCGGTGCAGGCAGGACTCCTGCAAAGAAAATCCCCATTGGGGTCCCCTGTCTTTGGTGTACAAGAAGGTGGCACGCTACGTATGAATGGAAGATGAGGGCAATCAAGCAGAGTGTGTGGGGAAGCAGCCTATGCAGGAATTTCCTCCACATATAATGAAATAGCACAGAAGAAATTTCTGAGAGATTGCTCAAGTTGTGAAGTGCAGGTCCCAGCAAAATATTTGATTATTAATAATGGATAGATATATGTCAATTTGAGCAGCTGTGACGTAGAGTCGTCTAGGCTCGAAACGTTGGCTCTATTCTCTCTCCACAGATGCTATCAGACCTGCTGAGATTTTTCAGCATTTTCTGTTTTTTTATCAATTTGAAGCATCTGAATTGGACACATTGACAATGTTTACTTTCATAAAATCCCTACACTGCAGAAGGAGGCCATTCAGTGCATCCGGCAGAATATCTTACCCAGGCCCTATCCCCGTAGCCCCACGTATTTACCCCGCTAATCCCCCTAACCTACACATCTTGAGACACTAAGGGACAACTTAGCATAGCCAATCCATCTAACCCACACATCTTTGAACTGAGGGAGGAAACCGGAGCACCCAGAAGAAACCCACGCAGACACAGGGAGAACATGATGTGCGGGTTAGGTTGATTGGCCAGGTTAAAAATTGTCCCTTAGAGTCCTGGGATGCGTAGGTTAGAGGGATTAGCGGGTAAAATATGTGGGGGGAGGGCCTGGGTGGGATTGTGGTCGGTGCAGACTCGATGGGCCGAATGGCCTCCTTCTGCACTGTAGGGTTTCTATGTAACATGCAAATTGCGTAGTCACCCAAAGCCAGAATTGAACCCGGGTCCCTGGCGCTGTGAGGCAGCAGTGCTGTGCCACTGTGCCACCCTTTCAACAATGAGTAGTAATGATCTGAGTGGTAATCCTAAAGGCAGGATTTTCCACATGCCCGCAGCATGTTTTGTGGCAACGGTGGAGGCAGCCCACCATTGGCCGATGGCAGGACCTTCTTATCCCGCCGCTGTCAATGGGGTTTCCTATTGTTTGCACCCCCTGCACCGATCCAACCTTAGAATTGGAAGAGTTTAGAAAGTTGCAAATGTCAACTAAAAAATAGATAAAGTTGGGGGAAAATTCAATGAGAATAAACTAGACAGAAGGGAATAGCAAAAATAAACATAGATCCCTTGGCTTCTGAGGCAGGAGAAATTATAATGGAATTTAATGAGATGTTATGCAAGTACTTTCTGTGTTTCGTCACAGTAGAAGACAGAAATACCAAAAATAATGGGGAACCACACTTCTCAGAGTGACGAATTTAAAGTAATTAATATTAGTAAAGAAAAAGTACAGGAAAAACTGAGAGGGACTAAAAGCCTTCACGTCTCCTAGACCTGATAATCTGATAATCTACATGCTCACATTCTAAAACAAGTGGCTGCAGAGAAAATTAATGCACTGGTTGTGATCTTCCAAAATTCCCCAGATTATGGAATGGTCCCAGTGATCTAGAAGGTAGCAGTTGTAACCCTGCTATTCAAAAAAGGAGGGAGAGAAAATGAGTATCTCCAGGCCAGTTAACATGGCATTGGTGTAAGAAAAATGCTGGGATCCATTATTAAGGAAGTGTAGTACGTCATAATAAAATTAGGCAGATTCAACATAGCTTTATGAAAGGGGATTTGATTTTGACAAATGTACTGGATGTATTTAGCAGAGTAGATAAAGGGCAATCAGTGAATATTGGATATTTGGATTTTCAAAAGGCATTCCATAAGGCACTAGGCTAAATGTTGCAAAGTAAGGGTTCATGGATTTTGGGGTAATCTATTAGCAAGGGGAAGCGCCAGGGACCCGGGTTCGATTCCCGGCTTGGGTCACTGCCTGTGTGGAGTCTGTACGTTCTCCCAGTGTCTGCGTGGGTTTCCTCCGGATGCTCTGGTTTCCTCCCACAGTCTGAAAGACGTGCTGGTTAGGTGCATTGACCCAAACAGGCAGAGTGTGGCGACTAGAGAAATTTCACAGTAACTTCATTGCAGGGTTAATGTAAGCCTTATTTGTGACTAATGAATAAACTTTACTTTTAGAATTGGTTAAAGGACAGAAAACAGAGTGGGAATAAACCTCGTGGGTGGCGCAGTGGTTAGCTCTGCTGCCTCACAGCGCCAGGGACCCGGGTTCAATTCCTGGCTTGGGTCACTGTCTGTGTGGAGTCTGCACGTTCTCCCCGTGTCTGCGTGGGTTTCCTCCGGGTGCTAGAGTTTCCTCCCACAGTTCAAAGATGTGCAGGTTAGGTGCATTGGCCATGCTAAATTGCCCCCTTAGTGTCGGCCTAAAAGGTAGGGATATGTTCGGCACAACTTGTGGGGCCGAAGGGCCTGTTTTGTGCTGTAGTTTTCTATGTTTCTAAACTGGTCATTTTCAGACTGGCAAGCAGTTTAACAATAATGTGCTGCAAGGCTGGGGCTCTAGCTATTTAGAATCCATTTTTATTTTTATTCATTTTACCTTTATTTTGCCAGGTGAGTCAATTGAGAACCAATTCTCATTTATAATAATGACCGCAACATCAAAAATTACACAACTCAATTCATTTAAACACTAAAAACAATAAAATGCAAATTAACAGTGAGAGAGAATTGACAACTTAGCAAGTACAAGTATCAGTAAATTAGTATGTTAATGACATACTGATAATGTATCCAAGTATGCCGATGATGCAATTCTAGATGGGAAATTTAGCTGAGAAGAACACAAGAGTCTGCAAAAGGATATAGATAGGCTAAGTGGACAGGAAAGTGGCAGATGGGGTATGATGGGAAAATGTGAGTTATTCATTTTAGTAAGAGGAATAGAAAAATAAAATACTTCAAATGAGGAGCTCCAACATTCATCTACAGGCCTCATACTTGAATAATGGCTACTGGGGCAGGTGTGAAAGGTGGACCACAACCTTCTGGGGAATATGCTCCAGCAGTAAGTCAATATCTCAAAAAAGAGGGAATAAAAATTGTGCAAAAAATTGCTTGAAGCAAATTAATTTCAAAAAACCTTTTGTTCAATGCTGCTACATATTGTTCAGTTCCCAGTTGAGACTGCTGCAGTTTTATGGAATTTTTTCTCAGTCATGTTACTTTGTAAATTTTTCTTAAGAGTGAATGAAAATCTTCTTTGAACAATGTCTTCTCTTAGCTGTAGAGCAAAAAATTATAAATCGGACAAGGTTCCTCTGTTATGCTGCTCAGTTATCTCGATTGGCATCAACAGTTCTTGCGCATAAAACTGACAGTTCAAACCAGCTGTATAGTGATTGGATTTGGAAGCTGGGAAAAAGCTGACATTTTGTAGATAGCACTGATGACTGAAGGCAGGTGCAAAAGCTAAAGAGCAGCTGAAGCCTGACATTTTCTTGCATGGTTGCATCTACAAATTTCCTGTACCAGTTAGTGTTGTATTCAACTACTCAACAGAGGACTTTGCTGTTGGCAGGAAATAAGTGAATTCATATATGTATTTCAATATATGTATGCAAATAAAATAAATATTTAAGGGGAACAGTATTAAAATTACTTGCCCTACAATTCCCTTAGGCTCTTTTTAATTGATAATGGGTTTTGTTCCAAAGAATATAAGTGGAAATAGGTTAAATAATCCTTGTTTTTTCTTATTTTCCACATAAAACTATAATGATCGTTATTCATTGTAAAACTGCAAAGACTAATAATTCCTGTTCCTCAACATTTTTTGAAGGAAGTGATTCCGTGAGGTGAAATTAAAAATGGCAATCAACCTATGTTTTCAATCCACCCTCTTCCAAGCAGAACAGAGTTCTGTTTAGGATTCTATAGCAAGCTGTCATTCCTCCTTTGGTTTAATCCTTACCCCCTCAAAGGTTTGTTCATAGTTCAACCACACCTTTTAAGATAGTCACATTAAACAGCAAATCCTTGTGCATTGTAAGCTTTCTCCTTAAGTGTGTTATTATAACTTAGAATAATTAGCTTTCAATTAGTTGCTTTAACAACAAAAGAGTTTAACTGAGCACAACTTTTCTCCATCATATAAAGCACTTAATTTTCAATAGATGTCCAACAATTTTAGCACCAAGCCATTAAAATAATTACAGCTTTTAGAATCTCAAACCGCTTTTTAAAAAAAATCCTAGTTGCAGATTAAACCCAAATTCATTCCCTCGCGGCCTTAATTATAAGTGAAATGGTCATTACAATTGAAAATATCAGACAAAGCTTTTGAACTATAAAATAGAAGCTTTCTTGTTGCTTAGGGAATATGACCCTTGGAAGCAATGAATGAACGGTGAACATCAAGCTCTGAATTTAAATCCAACTAAAACAATGTTTTGAATAATTTACCACTGAATGGCCACAAAATTTGATCAGATCTGAAAACAGGCAAGGGGGTTGTGATGCATGGTTCATCTGTGCCCAAAGCCTCTACTGCAAGTAGTGTGAAAACTTCATGCTTCCTTGCATTTAAATGATTGTAGCAACCTGCCAGCACTATGCACACGGTTGATTGCATGCATATCTACACATTAGTTGGGTGCAAAATCATGAGATGCTAGTGTGAGTTCAAGCTAGCTTGCAGTACTTAAAGCCACCCTGCATCTCTTCAAGGGCAGGTGCATTTTGACTGGAGCAGGTGCTGGACGTCACTGTAAAAGTGAGTTTGACCTGGAACAGACACAAGAATTACAACATGCAGGCTCCATGATTTTCTAATCCTGCACTTGAGACCTGGCTTGATAGATGCAGAGGAGGAGAAATGTCATCCATCCATAGGGGGTCAGGTGGGCTTCCAGAGAAACTCTCAGCAGGAAAAGGACCAACAACATAGCAGTGGCTGTCAGTGTGGTCGCCAGCACCTGGATGCAGACTAAAGGAGGTTCAGTGACCTCAAGGCCAGTGTTCAAGGCCAGCAAAAGCATCTTCAAATTTCACATTCACCACTGCTCCATGCACCATATTCCCATTGTTCAATAATCTTGATCAGTCATGACCTCATGCCTAAATTTATAGCATCATCTTCTCCCACACACTTAGCATTGCTGCAAGCCTCACACCCATACCTCACAGCTCGTACACACTGAAAGCTATTCAACCATGAACCACATTGCCCAATCTTGTTATTCCACCAGATTTTCTAGAATGGTAGCAAGAGCCAAAATAAATCAATCAGCAACTAACAAAGTGATGCACGTCAATCGAGCACAAGGCTTCGGTAACTGAAGGCTTTTATTGTCTAACAATGGAACTATTAGAACACAAGTACACCACTCCAGACTGAAGGGGTCCCGCCCGAGCAGGGGGTCTTATACCTCTCCCAGGAGGCGGGGCCCGACTGGGATGTGCCACAACAGCAACAACCACAGGTGTATTAATCCCACAGTGTAAACACCCTAGCCCAACAACAACATTAGAACAATCCCACAGTGTGAACACCCTAGCCCAACAACAACATTAGAACAACCCCACAGTGGTAACGAACGATGGTTCACCACATTCACCCCTCCTTTGAGAACAAAGGCCGCCGGGGTGCGAAAACAGACTATATAAAAAAAGTCAACAATCTACAAGTCCAGACGGTCTGGAGGACCGCACCGTCGTTGTGACCTCCTCAATACCGGTGGTGACACCGGAGCAGGTGCTTGCGGTGGCGTTCTCTCCAAAACAGCGTCCGGCTGTCCTCTCGCGGACTCACGGGCCGGTTGACCCTGATGAAGCGGTAGTGCAGGGGATCCCGGTACATTCTGCGATGGCGCCGATCTCCGAGTCTCAGGCAAGCTGTACAGTGGAGTATAACTGTTATGCACTGGTCCCGGTGCTGACCGCGCCACGTCCGGGGGAGAAATAAGAGATAGGGGATTCGTGACTGGGGGTATGGGAGCGACAGGAGTTGCTACGTCCCCTGCGGGCGCCAGGTCTCGGATCGAGACTGTGTCCTCTCGCCCGTCAGGATATGCCACATAGGCATACTGAGGGTTGGCGTGGAGGAGGTGGACCGGTTCGACCAAGGGGTCGGACTTGCGGGCCCTTACATGTCGCCGCAGAAGGACGGGTCCTGGGTACGTCAACCAGGCTGGTAAAGATATCCCCGAGGACGACTTCCGAGGGAATGAGAACATCCTCTCGTGGGGAGTAGCATTGGTTGCCGTACACAGGAGGGAGCGAATGGAGTGAAGCGCATTTGGGAGGACCTCCTGCCAATGGGAGACTGGAAGGCCTTTAGACTTCAGCGCCAATAGGACAGCCTTCCAGACTGTAGCATTCTCTCTTTCCACCTGTCCGTTGCCCCTAGGGTTGTAACTCGTGGTCCTACTAGAGGCAATCCCGTATGAGAGCAGGAATTGCCTCAAGTCATTACTCATGAACGACGAGCCCCTGTCGCTATGTATATAGCAGGGGTACCCGAACAGGGTAAAAAGATCACGGAATGCCTTGATCACTGTGGCAGTCGACGTGTCCGCACAGGGGACAACAAACGGGAACCGGGAGTACTCGTCTATGATGTTAAGAAAGTACACGTTCCGGTCTGTTGAGGGAAGGGGGCCCTTAAAATCCACACTCAGCCTCTCGAAGGGGCGAGTGGCCTTGACCAAATGTGCCCGGTCAGGTCGGTAAAAGTGCGGTTTGCATTCCGCGCAAATCCGACAGCTCCTTGTCACTGACCTGACGTCCTCCACCGAGTAGGGCAGGTTGCGGGCTTTGATGAAGTGGTAGAGCCGAGTGACCCCAGGATGGCACAGGTCATTATGGAGGGCGTTCAAGCGGTCCTCCTGCATAGTAGCGCATGTTCCGCGTGAGAGGGCATCCGAGGGCTCATTGAGTTTCCCTGGACGATACATAATATCGTAATTATAGGTGGAGAGCTCAATTCTCCACCGCAAGATCTTGTCATTCTTGATCTTGCCCCTCTGCGTGTTATTGAACATAAACGCCACGGACCGCTGGTCCGTGATCAGGGTGCACCGCTTCCCCGCCAGATAATGGCGCCAGTGTCTGACGGCCTCCACAATGGCCTGGGTCTCCTTTTCCACCGCTGAATGCCAAATTTCGGGACCTTGAAGGGTGCGGGAAAAAAACACGACGGGCCTGCCTGCCTGGTTTAGTGTGGCGGCCAGGGCGAAATCAGATGCATCACTTTCCACCTGAAAAGGGATGGATTCGTCCACCGCGTGCATCGTGGCTTTCGCAATGTCGCGTTTCAAAGCCTTGAAGGCCAATTGGGCCTCTGGCGTGAGTGGAAAAGTCGTGGACTTAATAAGCGGACGGGCTTTGTCCGCGTAGTTGGGGACCCACTGCGCATAATAGGAGAAGAAGCCGAGGCATCTCCTCAGTGCTTTTGCGCTAGCGGGCAAAGGAAGTTCAGCAAGGGGGCGCATACGGTCGGGATCAGGGCCAATGACCCCGTTTTCCACTACGTATCCCAGGATGGCTAACCGGCGCGTACGGAATACACACTTCTCCCTGTTGTAGGTCAGATTCAGGCGAGATGCAGTGCGCAAAAAGTTCTGGAGATTTGTGTCATGGTCTTGCTGATCACGGCCGCAGATGGTGACATTATCCAGGTACGGGAAGGTAGCCCGCAGCCCGTTCTGGTCCACCATTCGGTCCATAGCACGCTGGAAGACCGAGACCCCATTGGTGACACCAAATGGAACCCTAAGAAACTGATACAGACGACCATCCGCCTCAAAAGCCGTGTAATGTCGGTCCTCTGGGCGGATGGGGAGTTGGTGGTAGGCGGACTTAAGGTCTATGGTGGAGAACACCCGGTACTGCGCAATCTGATTGACCATATCAGATATGCGCGGGAGAGGATACGCATCCAGCTGCGTATATCGATTAATGGTCTGACTGTAATCAATGACCATCCGGGGTTTGTTCCCGCTCTTAACCACCACGACCTGTGCTCTCCACGGACTAACGCTGGGCTGTATGATCCCTTCTTTGAGGAGCCGCTGAACCTCAGATCTGCTGAAGATCCGATCTTCAGCGCTGTAACGCCTACTTTTAGTAGCGATGGGCTTGCAGCCTGGTACCAGATTCTTAAATAAAGAGGGTGTGGTGATCTTTAATGTGGAAAGATTGCATGCGGGGCGCTTTGGACAATTTGGAGGCTGCAGCTGGTCCCCTACTGTCAGCGAAGGGAGTGGCCCACCGTACTGTAGGATCACACTCTTCATGTGGGCCATAAAGTTTAGTCCAAGGAGAATTGGTGCGCAAAGATGCGGCAACACAAGAAGCCTGTATCGCTCGTAAATTGTGCCCTGCACTTTCAGAGTTACCACACAACGTCCTTGGATCGGTACAGATCGGGACCGTGATGCCATAGAAATTGTCTGTTTGGCAGGTAGAACCTGGAGTCCACACCTCTTTACAGTGTCAGGGTGAATAAAGCTCTCAGTGCTCCCGCTGTCAAACAGACAATAAACAGTACGACCATTTACCTTAATGTTCATCATTGAACAGTCAAGCCTGTGATGCTTAGCCTGGTTCAGGGTGATCGACGCCACCGTTGGCCCTTGGACGTCACTGCAGGCAGCTGAGGTCGATGCTGAGGACCCCTGCTGGTCGCTCCAGGTCGTCGTCGACCAAGATGGCCGCCCCCATGAATCGCACATGGTTGAGGGCGCCAAGTGTAGCGACTCCTGGTGGTCATCTCCCTCCGACTCCGCCGACCACAATGGCGTCGTCCTGGACTCGCACGTGGACGGACCTCGTGGGTACTTCGACGTCGATGGTGATGATCCCCGTTTTGGAGGGTCACAGGCTGCACTGCCGTTCTTGGGCTTCGATCTGCAGACTTTCGCGTAGTGCCCCTTTTTACCGCATTGATTACAGACCACCGCTTTAGCAGGACACTTTTGCCGTGGATGCTTGGCTTCTCCGCAGAAGTAGCACCGCGGGCCGCCTGGGGCTGCCGCCGTCGTCGGGTCTATATGGGAGCACGCCATAATACTGCACTTCGAGCCCGTGGGGCGAGGAGGGATTTGTGACTGCTCCTGCCACGTTGTCTCCACGTGGTCCTCCGGATACAGGACCAAGCTCTTCGAAGCCGCCTCAAGCATTTCAGCCATCTCCATAGCTTGGGTCAGGTTGAGATTCCCCTTCTCCAACAGCTTGAGACGGATGTACGAAGACCCTACCCCTGCCACAAACGCATCTCGGGCGAGGTCGTACATGTACTGCTCAGCCGACACAGCTTTGCAGTCGCAGCCCCTGGCAAGCTGCAAGAGCTCATTGGCGTAATCCTCCATGGTTTCGCCCGACTGCCGACGTCGTGTAGCGAGGAGGTAACGAGCGTGGATCTCGTTGGGAGGTCTCGTGTAGCGCTTTTTCAAAAGCTCGAGGGCCCTCGGGTAAGTGGTGGCCGCACGGATCGCGAGGTAGACAGTGTCGCTTACCCTCGCATGGAGGACCTGGAGTCTGTCGTCATCTGTGATGACCGCTGCAGAGGCTGCCAGGTAGTCCTCGAAACACTTCAGCCAGTGGTCGAAGGTGTTAGAGGCGCCGACCGCACGTGGATCCAGCGTCAGACGCTCTGGCTTTAGCATTTGTTCCATACTCTCCTTTCCGTCGAGAGCTTAGTGTTAGACAATAAAATTGATGCACGTCAATCGAGCACAAGACACAAGGCTTCGGTAACTGAAGGCTTTTATTGTCTAACAATGGAACTATTAGAACACAAGTACACCACTCCAGACTGAAGGGGTCCCGCCCGAGCAGGGGGTCTTATACCTCTCCCAGGAGGTGGGGCCCGACTGGGATGTGCCACAACAGCAACAACCACAGGTGTATTAATCCCACAGTGTGAACACCCTAGCCCAACAACAACATTAGAACAACCCCACAGTGGTAACCAACGATGGTTCACCACACAAAGTATTGATGAGCCCTTTAAATAGCACAGGTGGGGGGATGGGGTTCTTCCTTCTGACTCGAAGGGCCAAATGACTTGTTCCAGTTCCTTTTTCTTACTTTGTTCTGTGTGAGGGAGTAACTCGGAGTATTGAGTTCCAAAAAATGGTGGTGCCTCACAATTTGTGTAATCTGCCTACTTCTGGTGGATACACACCCTGGGTGCATGCTAGTACCCTCAACAAAATGGGGCCGAAATGTGGAAGCAAAATGGCATCCATAATGCCAAAGAAATGTGTCATATCAAGGTTTGTTTTTATGTTTACTCAGACAGAGGATTTTAGTTAGGTTACTACCCATTTTTCAGGATGAACAGTACCAGGCCAAAATGTAACAGTGCTCTGCACTGAATTTGAATCTAACACCTATTGTATCTAATGTAATATAAAAGCAGTTCTCCTTTTAGGTAGCCATCACTCATATTTGAAATGGTTGGCAATCAAATGCACTTGTGTAAATCACACCTGTTTTGCAACCTGGGATAATATTTTGTTTGCCATCTGCATTGCTCTTTTCTGGCAGCCAATCATTTTCAGTGCTACCTAAAAGAGATCCTCAGCTGCTTTCATGGAACATGCTGGAAAGTTTAGAATACTATTTTGCTTCTATTACATTGTGAATTTTGGCTACTTAAATCATTTTAAATGCTTTGAATGCTTGTACAATGTGGCCTTTTGGCAAAACAGTTTTTCATCATGGGGTCTTTCTGGAAGAGGAGGAGGAGGATCCTTACCCTCCCACAGTTTGTAGGCCCAGGACAAACTACCTGCATTTCTAAAAGCAGCAGAGCATAAGGAAGTCGTGTTTCTTTAGATAGGCTGTCATAGAGTTCTGTCACTTCCTGCAACAAGACATATAACTAGCTCTAACATAGCAGTGTCCATTGAAGTCAAGATCACTGCACTCCTCAATTTTGCTTCCTATTCTTTCTAGACTCCCACAACAGATATCAGCAACATGAATCAGTGTGCATTTCATACTTGCACTAAAAGAATGGCTGGTTCCTTGTTTTTCAGAACACATACTTTTTCATATTACCTTTAAACATCAGGAAGAAATAGGATAAAACATAGGGATTTGCTCAGGTTACAGAATTTCCCAGTGTTCAGGGCATCATTGACTGCACCCATAGATTGCTGCTGCTGTCTCCTATTTGTCTGCTTGGGGAGAGGGCTTCATACTACCTGAAACATATCTGTTAAAATAGCTTGGCCTATGAGCAGTGTGGCTTCAATGAGCAGCATAATACTGAGATTTTAACCACCTGCATGCCCCATTTTCATTCACAGCAGGGCTTAAAATCAGAGATCAAATATTTAAGCTAAAATCCTCAAGAATAACACTGAGGCCATAATTTTCCTGGGTAAGATAATGTTGTAGAACTTAAACCTTGATAATTACATAGACATTGACCTATATATTCTATCTGTGAAGCTCATGCAATGTTTAAAGCTCAGGAGATTCAAAGAGTGATTGTTTGGGCAGGAATCATAGGTAACATTCTTGTGTGTTGTGACTTAAAAAGCATTGGTTTCTAATTAATTAAGCAGTAAATTGTATTTATTCTATTTGTGATCTCCCGTTTAAGATGAGATGAGATTTTTTTTTTCTCCTGAGAAGGTTGTTAGTCTGTGGGATTCTCTTCCCAGAGAGGAGGCTGGGTCATTGAGTACATTCAAGCTGAGTTAGATTTTTGATCATCTAAGGCATCAAAGGTTAAGGAGCCAGACAGGAAGTAGAGTTGAGGCAACAATCAGATCAGTCATGATCGTATGGAATAGTGGATCAGGCCGAATGGTTTACGCCTAATTCTTACGTTTGTGTGTTCCTGTTTAATTACATAGGATTATAAGTAGGATTATCAACACTCATTGTGTTGTGAACTGGTACTAAAAATGATTTGGTTTTAACATGATTATTGGCTGGAATTCTCCGACCTCGCCCGAGCTGGGATTCTCCAGTTCCATTGCAGTGAATGGAGATTTGACTGAGCGCCAAGTGGGCCTCCTTGCAGTCCCAGAACCCGGTGGTGGGCAGTGCTGGAACTGCAAGTGCATCTGGCCAATCAGATTGGCTACTGAGTTTTGGTAGTCCCACTTTCTGTTTGTTGAGGCGACCCACAGTAACATACTGCAGAACTGCCATTTTTAAAGTTGGTAAGTTTCCAACTGATTTTTCTTCTGGAGGGTAGTAAATAGTATCCTCCATAAAATCTAACCATTTATGTTTGAATTTTATGGGGCTGCAGGTTTTAAAAGGCAGCTTGTGAACAAGTCCCAAAGCAAAACACTGAGATCTGTTGGTATCAAAAGCTTAAGATTTAAATTTTAATTTTAACATGGCCACCAACAATCCAGAGGATGCAACTAAGTGATCCATAAAGATTTAAAAAAAGTTAGGGCACTCCTGTTTTAGCCTACGAGTGCTGTTTTCTTATTTGAACTTTTATTTCCAGGATCCACCTACATCAGTGTCACTTGGGCTACGAATGGAAGAAATGATCTTCAACTTGGCTGATACACATCTGTTTTTTAACGATTTAGAAGTAAGTGGTGATTTTTTTAATGGTTGGACTCTATTGTTAAATATGACCTGTGCTCAAAACAGCTCATTAGAGAATTGTTTGTTTTATCATTGATGGACAGGTGATTAGTAGAAGGATGAATGAACTCAGCAATAAAGCTCCCTTTGTTCAATCTTCAGTTTAAATACTGATTTAGCTGAAGAATATCCCTGAAAATACTTTCGACTGATGGAATGGAGGACCAGGACAGGAAATCCATTTTATTTGTTGAGTTGCTCTGTTAGTTTTTTTTCCTGAATGGGGATTCCTACTGTTTACATTGGTACATAAGTCAACTACAATGTCATTAGCTAAAATTTAGAGAGAATTCAGTTGTCAATTTGGCTTTCCACACAAAAATAAAATATTGTACATCACAGTAGTATTGATATTGATTTTGAATGTCCTCAGGATTTGGTTCTTTGAACATGTCAAAGCTGAATTTGTGTTAAAGAATAATTTTAAACATCTATGTTCAAACCTTGATACATAGATGGACAAAATATGGCCGGAAGTTTCCAGCTGTTCATGCCTGCGGAATCTTCTGGTCCTGCTGATGGTGCACCCCCATCACAGGTTTCCCTGCAGCATGGGGTGCAGTCAATGGGAAATCTATTGACAGATGCAGGACCAGAAGATTCCACTGCTGGCAAACGACACACTGCCTCCTGCTGCGAGAAACATGCTGCAAGGAGACCAGAGAATCCCCGTATCTATTGGTGGAATATTAGAACAGCTTTCAAGTTCTGAAATCATCTTATATCTATTGAACAGGCAAGAAAGGTTAAAGCCCATACTTGTTAAAGTAAGTGTTATGCACCCCATTCCACCAAGTATTTTCCTTTTTTTTTCACTTAAGGGCTTGTTGATCCAAACTGGCAGCTGGCCCTTCTTCCATCAGTATGGAACTGTTGAAAAATTGGGTATGAATTTGGAAATGGGCAGGAATATGCAGCTGCAGGCAGCCAAAGTGCAAAATGATGGTTTTACGTTCTTATATCTTGTTCTCATTCATTTTTTTAAATTGGCAAATTTTTAATAATTTGCATCATTTTAAAGGGTAGAGACTCAGTACAGAGCTGCTACCTTCCAAATAAAATGCTACATTCGGCAATCAAATGAATAACTAATTGTTTTTAGTTGAAGTGGTAAAGGCGTGCCTTTAGTGGTAAATATTGTCGGTGCAGACTCGATGGGCTGATGGCCTTTTCTGCACTGTTTGACTCTTTGACTCTATGACTAATACTGACACAAGGAGAAATTTCTGCCCATCTTGAAATTGTCCTATCTGCTTGAAGTAGTAAATAAGATTCTATGTTAATATCTTATCCAAAAGCATTTCCAGCAATGAGATACCCCTCATTACTGTATCAACTTAGAGTATGTGGTGAAGTCCTGAAGTGGCACTTGAACCTTCAACATCCTGAAACAAAAGAAATATTATTGAGCTAACCTGACTTAAAATGTATATGGAGCATTTTAAGACATTTCTGAGAGACGTAATATGTTATAAATATAAATCTTCCTTTATGCAGACTATATATATTCCCAAAGTGTAGACAGTGCCATAGCTGCTGCTTATACAACCATTATTGGGTTCCCCATTGATATCATCAAGCAAACCTGCACGATATGCGTAGATGGTGCCCCATGGTGCTGTCTGCCTCTGGGAAATTTACATGATCTGCATAACACCGCTTTGAAGTGCTTCACCATGGGTAAATCTTTACCCTAGTGCCTTAATGTAGAGAAATGTCCAAGGTGGATCATAGCGAGAAAATTAATGGGCATCAAACCTTTATGGGGG
Organism: Mustelus asterias; assembly: GCF_964213995.1. Taxonomy (NCBI): domain Eukaryota; kingdom Metazoa; phylum Chordata; class Chondrichthyes; order Carcharhiniformes; family Triakidae; genus Mustelus; species Mustelus asterias. Next base: position 78,136,041 of record NC_135807.1, on the reverse strand, counting down.
AGTTACTGGAGAGATGATTGTTAATAAATGGGTTTGAAGAAAGCTTTTAAAGCAGGAAAGGAAGTAGGTTATTTTTGCCAGTCCAAGAGCGCAGAGATTTAGGAAGGGATTTTCAGAATATAGATCTGAGACAAATGATGGCTCTAGCTCTATTGCTGGAGTGGGCAGAGTTGCGATGCTAGAAGGAGTAACAGTGGTAGGATGAGAGGTAAGCCATGCGGTAGTAGTCAAAGAAGATATTATTGGTGATTTTAATCAGCCTGGTCTTGGTGTTCTGACAACACCAGGTTAAAGTCCAACAGGTTTATTTGGTAGCAAATGCCATTAGCTTTTGGAGCGCTGCTCCTTCGTCAGATGGAGTGGATATCTGCTCTCAAACAGGGCATACACAAAATCAAGTTACAGAATACTGATTAGAATGCAAATCTCTACAGCCAACCAGGTCTTAAAGATACAGACAATGTGTGCGGAACTTGGCTGTCAGTTTCTGCTCAGCGACTCTGTGCTGTCATGTGTCGTGAACGCAGCCTTGGAGAACGCTTACCCAAAGATCAGAGGCTGAATGCCCGTGACCGCTGAAGTGCCCCCCAACAGGAAGAGAACAGTCTTGCCTGGTGATTGTCGAGCGGTGTTCATTCATCCGTTGTCATAGCGTATGCATAGTTTCCCCAATGTACCATGCCTCGGGATCTTGGATTTATGTCAACTATCAGTAACCCTCACAGTTTGCCTCCTGGACTTGCAGAATCTCACTGGCTGTCCTGTCTAGAGACAATACACATCTCTTTAACCTGTGCTTAATGCTCCCTCCACTCACATTGTCTGTATCTTTAAGACCTGGTTGGCTGTAGAGATTCACATTCTAATCAGTATTCTATAACTTGATTTTGTGTCTCTGTATGCCCTGTTTGAGAGCAGATATCCACTCCATCTGACGAAGGAGCAGTGCTCCGAAAGCTAATGGCATTTGCTACCAAATAAACCTGTTGGACTTTAACCTGGTGTTGTTAAAACTCTTACTGTGTTTACCCCAGTCCAATGCCGGCATCTCCACTTCTTGGTGTTCTGGACAGTAGACATTCAAAAAGAGTGCTATGGCAGTAGAGGAAATGGAACACTGAGACAGTTACACTTCCAAGAACCTTGCCAAAGAAAGATTGGGCGTGACATTTGTAGAGGACATTTGGAACAAATGTGGACTTGTTGGCAATGAGGTGATGACAGCATTTTCGATGCCTGACCATACAGAGCCACTTATGATGGTTAGCAAGTGGTTTAGGAAGTATAACTGAGTAGCCTAGAGTTAGGTAATAGTTGGTTTCAGGGTGTCAGTAATGATTGGCATGTTACATACATATTAGCAACTGACACCTAGATAAATCTGTTCTAAATGTACATTAATTATGTGGCTGATATCACAACTTTCCAGAAATCTAAATAAATCAAATTAAGAAATTCAGTTGACAAGGTGTGTCATTCCTCTAAGAAGTCCAGTAAATCTGTTAGGAAAGATCTTGGATAGAAACAGTTTATGCTATCTCACAAAAGTCATGTAAATTCTGGATAGGCATTGAGGAGTCAGAAGGTGAGCCAACCATCCTATAATACTCATGGTCAGCTTTCTTCTTGAAGCCATCGTGTTATTATGGCCAATCCAATTATGGGCTTGATTTTCACTCTTGAGGTGAGCAGTGGGAGGTGGGAAATATCCCGGCTTGGCCTCAGGAGAAAATGCCAGGAAAGATGGAATTTTCATTCCTGATGATAGAGTGCAGGCTGCAGGGCCAGCAAACCCAGAAAAATGCTCGGATGCAGCCACAGGGACTGCTAGGTGCCGAGGCAGGCTGCTCTAAAGGCCTATCTCAGTTTCTTGAGAATTTGTCCCATGTATAGAGAAAAAAGTAAGACCTTCTAGCCCTCACCTCGCACCCTCTCATATCCCACACATTCCTCATGCCTCCTGCATGGCACATTATGCCCACACCCTCATTATGCATTCTTGTCTGAGAGCCCAGGAATCCATCAGACTGTTGAAGTATCTGAGCCCTGGGGAAAACATTGCTTGATTGACAGCTCTGGCTCTCTGGCCCCTTTGGTCAACAGCACAATGTTTATTTATACAACATATAGAGGTTTCAAATGTTTGCAGTTTCTGCCTTTAATACATTAAAGGGTCTTGGTGATTGACACTTTTATTGGCCTTTAGTAAAAAGGAGGGAGTTTTTTTTAAAAGAAAGTGGAAAGTTAGCAAGTAATGTTTTTTAAAGTTTTATTTTTACACATCCTATTGTCACTATAAGGTCCATTAGTTCTATACAATGTCCAATGAATGAATGGACATGAAAGTGCCATTGCTTGGCATGGGCATGAGGGGCCATAGGAAGTGGGTGGGGGTGGAATACCTTGACATGGGGTCATGAGGAGGGTATTTCGAACTTGCTGTTTAAAACATTCCCTCATGCAAGATATCTGCTCCTTTAAGTTGCTCCTTAAAACTTACCACTTTGTCCCAGCTTTTGATCATCTAGCTTAACATCTCCTTGCATGGCTCATTGTCAAATTTTGTTGATAATGCTTACAAGGAAGGTCTTGAGACACTTCACTGTATTAAAGTTGTTATATAGGTGAAAGTTGTTATTTTTTGAAGTGAGCAGGCTGCTGACCTGTTTTCAAGCACTTTCTATTGCCAGCTTCTATCTGGCCAATAAGATTGCTCCCAAGTTTCTTATCACTATGAGAAAAAGTGCTGGCCTCCAGACTATAATTTTCCTTAACCTGGTTGAGAACGTAATGCAGTGCATGTAGAATCATTAGCATAAACTTGTATCTTGTCACTCAATGATGGTATTTATCTATCTATTATTTTAAACTTCGATCCATATTTCATATTTATTTGGCTCTTAGCTCAAATTGACAGTCTAATGTCAGAAGCAGATAAAAGTCTTAGCTAATTTTCAATATGCTGGTGAATGACAGAAATAACATAAATTAAAGGTATTTGTTAGAAAATTAACTTGTTCAAGTTGTGAATAGTTACTGAAAGCATTTGAATCTGCTTTAAAAATACCAAATGCTGATGAAGACTGGACACTATTAAATATTAAACTTTGATATTCATAAACATTTGGTAGGGTGCAAATTCCTCAGTTATATCCCACTGTGGAAAAGTAATACCTTCAAGCCCATGGGACATGAATTTTACATGAGCTGTCAGTCTTTGTGACGCATGCCATATCCTTATACTGCTGTTCCCATGTCTCCTACATCAGTAAGTACAATTTACTAAGATTCTAGGGTTTCTATGTCAGTCTTGTCTGTCTACATCATACTGTGAGTACTTAATGTGAGCACTTGTAAAAATATAGTTTGTCATGCATTATCAGTACTGATTATTGGACCGAATGCCAGAAAGAACAGTTTTTTGTCAGGTTTTGATGAATGCCTGTGAAAAATCTTGACTGTTGTTTGGCAACTATGCATTCAGTAAAGGGATTGGTATTAAAGATGCAATGAAGATTTACCCCATTACTAGCACACCGTGCTGCCCTAGTTATAGGATATGATGCAAAGTATGCGTGTTTGGCTTAAAGGCTTTTGGTAAAATCATCACAAACACCATTCTTTCAAAATGTTCAATTGCAAAAATAATTCGCCAGCCTGACTTATCAGAGTTTTTTCATGAAATTTGTCTTGTGTATAAATCTGCATCTGTTTTCTTCAGAGGAAGGAAGAATCTAAAAGATTTCAGTCAATACGAGTTTTGCTTATCAAAATTAATTAACTGCAATTTCTATTTAAATCGTTCCTGATGTTTTCTTTTTCAAAACCCAGTAAAGTGTACCTTCTTTCACAGATGAAGCAAAATCAATTTAAAATACTAGATTATAAGAGCCTAAATGGGCTTCACTGAACATCTGTCCTACATTTTGACCTCTTTCATCTTTGATGGAACCAATTACAGTCATATTGTGAACTAGCACATTGATAAAATGATTTAAAAGCACTGTACTTATTTCTGCTGTTTCTCAAAAACACTTTAATTAAGAAGTAATTGCCTACAGTAATCTGCCAGTCCAACACTGTAAAGTCAAGTGAAAAAAGCCCTTTGTATCTATATTATTTCTTCCAATAACTTTTAAGTTCTGTGTTGTTTCAGGTTATATTTTCTACTAGATAGACTGTGAATGTTCTGAATAGTCAGCATACAATAACCAAAATTGTTAGTCTTTCATTGTAGAGGTTACGCATCCATTGTCACGTTGTTAGATTGTGCATTGGCATTCAGCCTAAGAGATATTGCAACCACAAAAGTAAGCAACATCTGAACAGCACCTCCCCAAGAGTTTTACAGTGTATATATGATAGAAATAATAGATGTTCCTGACTGATTTTAAGATTGTAAACTTATCCTTGGATTCAAATTACAACACGAAAATACCCTTGTGGTTTATGACATCATCTGAACTATTGTGTGAGATTACTCCATGGTAATTATTTCAAGCTATCTATCTATTTTCTATGATACATAAAGCTTCTATACCAGGGGTTTATTTTCAGTACCTTATACTTCCGACAATCTAACTTTTTTTGTGATGGTTTATGCCATTGAGCCACCATAAAATGTTCAGAATTTGTTCCCTACCATGTCATAGATTGTAGAAACTCAGTTAAAACTGGTAGGCTCACTCAATACTGTTACGGATTAATTTGTCCAGAACATACATATAAAATTGTCCTTGCCCCATCATTCATCATGATAATGCTGAAGTTACTAATCTGCTCAGTCAAACCCTCAGCTCTACTTTTGGTACCCTTGTCTCTATATCTCTCATCTCCAATCCCATAAATCCAAGTGGGTTCGACTTGAAAGTTTATGGCAGAAGATTTAGGCATTTAGATCTGGTTGGACCGCATAAAGCACCATCAGGCCCCTCCCTCCCCTACTAAAACAGCACAAGCCATCTTTGAAAATTCCTTTGCCTTGCATCCTCCACGTTCACCTCCTATAGCAAATATGAGGAGCTTCTGGCCTACTATATCACTAGGATTAAGACTACTCATTCTGCTGCCTTTGCAGCTTCCTTCCTTTTCCTTATCCACCAAGCCAAATTTTTCTTAAGACGCCCACCTACCTTAACCCCAAACTTTCTCTCCCCTAACGCCTTACACCCTGTTTCATAAACATATCATAAACAAAGGTTTTTTTCATACATGTGTGGAAAAGCTTTTCTTATAATGGAGAAATTTGACATTCAACAAACATAAAATTACTTTTTCAGCCTCAACGAATGAGTCCTAAGCATCAAAGGGACTCCGGCCTCTCACTGACAACATGAGGCAGGTGTTGTGATCACTCTGTCAGTCCAATATGCAGTCAAGCCCAAAATTAGGATCATAATCTTGAGTCTACTTTTATACAAGTAACAAGAATTAATGTTTATGTTCAATTCATATTGGCTTATGATGATGTGATTAACAGTACTTCTCCAGGCTAAATAAGAAATGAACTGCAACATTGGTAGAACTTTTCAGTGAATACTCACTTGGTGTTTCAATCTATTGATGAGGTAGAGTGGCCTTCCAAATTACTGAAATATCTGGTCATTTTGAGTGACTTTTCAAACATTCCTATTGTTGCAAACAATAAAGAAACAGTAAGATGTGGCATTCATCAAAATGTTTATTGCTTAGCCTTGCCCTCAGAATTGATAGCAGTAACTGGATCATGGTAATTTTAGGAAACGTGCTTCTTAGGAAACATTCTAAGAATTTATATTGATTTATTAACAATCCCCAAAACCTGTAAAATGTGATTATTATGGTATTTTTAAATGTATAGGCAAGGGATCTAGTTTGCCATTTTTATAAATGCCCAATTATTGCTGCAGTGTATTTGAGATTTGCAGTTCACTCAGTATATCAAAATAACTACATTGTTTACTTCAAATAAGTTAATGATATCTTAATAATTTTGATAAGTAATGGTTTCCCCAATGTAAGAATAATAGAATAATTATCTTGATTTTCTTTTACTCTACATTCTTAAATACATTGCACTTTAAAGATTGACACCATGGTTTCCCATAATGCAGATACAAATGACCAGATTAAAACTCAATTATCCAACAAAAACATTACTTGACAGTTTTAAGGCTTATTCTATGCCTTTCAAGGATAATTATCATGGTAGTGTGCAATGGATAGGAGCGCTAACGATAATGGCATATTTAATATTCTGTGAAAAATAAAAATTGAGTATACTCAATATTTACCACTTGATACACATTTTGTATAACTTGATCCCAATAACAAAAGATACATGTACTCATTCATTGCACTTCAAATGGATTATTTAGGACCCCATACAGCCTATTTTAATTCCTTTACTGTTCATCCAAAAATTGTAGAATGGAATGAAGTGGGTTTCAAGAACTCCTTTTGTTCTTTATATCCTGTTCTGACCCATAGGTAATCTGCACCCCTTTTTTCTGCATAGAATAATTGTGGTGAGAAAGCAAAGAAAATGCAAAGGTCATGAACCACAGACCAGACAGGGATGACAGGTTCTGCCAAATGTGTGCCAGCATTGAGAAGCTGCGAACCGTAGATTTAGGTTTTTCACATGGCATTAGCTTGTAATAGGAATGTTGTGATGATGGCTGAAAGCGTCCAAAGTAACTGAAATGCTGTATTGTCAATTCTGAAGACATCTAAAGTTTCAAAAAGATTAAATCAAATAAGGCATTTAGGTATTACAGAGACTACATAAAATGTTCCTAGAACACATTGCACTTAAGAATTAAAAATTAAATTACAAATAATATTAAAAAACAATAAAAGCTACTGTTACAAATAAAATCGGTTTTCTAAATGTTCCATAAACATGATGCAGATTGATAGATTGCAGTTGGCGATAACCTCCTTTCATACTCAACAGGAAGACTGAAATGGTGGATGTTAATTGCTTGGTGACAGACATAGAAAGAACAAAGGAGGTACTGATGATTTCCTTTAAACTGGAGAAGATCCAACCAGTCTTTTTGAATGAACAGGGGAATATAAAGTGTGAATGAAAATATGCTGACTCCAGAACATTTTCTTCCGCTATATTTCAGCGCTGTGTTTTGCTTTGACTGATTTTTAAAGTCAAACATATCATTTTCTTTTTTTGTGGAAGAAAAACCTCTGCATTCTCTTCAAAAATGTACATCATCTTACACTGGCTCCTTTACAGCATGTACAGCTTATATATCTAATGGCACGTGTGCACTGAAATTAATTCTTTAGTTGAAGTAGCTTACTTTTACAACTGCCATTGTGAGTGTTAATCATACTCCTGCTATATATCATGTGACATACAGCACGTACATAGATATCAATCAGACAGGCAACAACCTTTCAATCACCCCAACCTCACAACCAATATAAACAACAAATGATCTGATGAAAGGCCATCAATTTGAAACATTGGGCGGAATTTTTTTTTTTAAATGGCAAAGTGTCAGGTTCTGACTGAAAAATAGCATATTTCTCTCCAGAAAAAGCCATATTTTCTCACCAAATCTTCTGACACTTTGTCAAAAAAAATCAGGGTTGCAGTTTGTGCCGTCACTCTGGCGGGTCGGGGAGTGGCCTGATAGAGCCAGAAAGATTCCACGGAAATTGGGGCACCTTTTTTAAAGGGTGCCCTGATCTGCGAAATAATAGACTCCAACCCCCTCCCACATGTCCACCCTCACAAACTTCGGGGCGTCCTACCACAGAAGTACCTAGAGCCACTCTCTCCCCTATCCCACTCCTTCCCCTCCACTGTCCTCGGCTCACCCCTCTTTCCACTGCCCCCCCCCACCCCCCACCACACAAGGGGAAACCCCACTGCCATGGAGGTGGGTAAGAACATAAGAACATAAGAAATAGGAGCAGGAGTAGGCCATCTAGCCCCTCGAGCCTGCCCCGCCATTCAATAAGATCATGGCTGATCTGACGTGGATCAGTACCACTTACCCGCCTGATCCCCATAACCCTTAATTCCCTTACCGATCAGGAATCCATCCATCCGCGCTTTAAACATATTCAGCGAGGTAGCCTCCACCACCTCAGTGGGCAGAGAATTCCAGAGATTCACCAGCCTCTGGGAGAAGAAGTTCCTCCTCAACTCTGTCTTAAACCGACCCCCCTTTATTTTGAGGCTGTGTCCTCTAGTTTTAACTTCCTTACTAAGTGGAAAGAATCTCTCCGCCTCCACCCTATCCAGCCCCCGCATTATCTTATAAGTCTCCATAAGATCTCCCCTCATCCTTCTAAACTCCAACGAGTACAAACCCAATCTCCTCAGCCTCTCCTCATAATCCAAACCCCTCATCTCCGGTATCAACCTGGTGAACCTTCTCTGCACTCCCTCCAATGCCAATATATCCCTCCTCATATAAGGGGACCAATACTGCACACAGTATTCCAGCTGCGGCCTCACCAATGCCCTGTACAGGTGCATCAAGACATCCCTGCTTTTATATTCTATCCCCCTCGCGATATAGGCCAACATCCCATTTGCCTTCTTGATCACCTGTTGTACCTGCAGACTGGGCTTTTGCGTCTCATGCACAAGGACCCCCAGGTCCCTTTGCACGGTAGCATGTTTTAATTTGTTTCCATTGAGATAGTAATCCCATTTGTTATTATTTCCTCCAAAGTGTATAACCTCGCATTTATCAACGTTATACTCCATTTGCCATATCCTCGCCCACTCACTCAGCCTGTCCAAATCTCTCTGCAGATCTTCTCCGTCCTCCACACGATTCACTTTTCCACTTATCTTTGTGTCGTCTGCAAACTTCGTTACCCTACACTCCGTCCCCTCCTCCAGATCATCTATATAAATGGTAAATAGTTGCGGCCCGAGTACCGATCCCTGCGGCACGCCACTAGTTACCTTCCTCCAACCGGAAAAACACCCATTTATTCCGACTCTTTGCTTCCTGTCGGATAGCCAGTCCCCAATCCACTTTAACACACTACCCCCAACTCCGTGTGCCCTAATCTTCTTTTATGGGGCACCTTATCAAACGCCTTTTGGAAATCCAAAAACACCGCATCCACCGGTTCTCCTCCATCAACCGCCCTAGTCACATCTTCATAAAAATCCAACATGTTCGTCAAGCACGACTTTCCCCTCATGAATCCATGCTGCGTCTGATTGATCGAACCATTTCTATCCAGATGCCCTGCTATCTCCTCTTTAATAATGGATTCCAGCATTTTCCCTACTACAGACGTTAAGCTGACCGGCCTATAGTTACCCGCCTTTTGTCTCCTTCCTTTTTTAAACAGCGGCGTAACATTAGCCGTTTTCTAATCAACCGGCACTACCCCAGAATGCAACGAGTTTTGATAAATAATCACTAACGCATCCACTATTACCTCTGACATTTCTTTCAATACCCTGGCAGTGCCCAACTCAGTGCCCCGTGGCACTGCCAAGGTGCCAGAGCGCAATGTCCAGCCTTGGCCCTCAACCCCTGAGGCCTCCAGACATTCTGTACCCCAATGTGGTCCTTTTGACTGATTTTCATTTTTGAAACTCGTAGAGAATTGCACTGGTATGATGTCATGATATCACGAAAGCTAATGGCATTTGCTACCAAATAAACCTGTTGGACTTTAACTGGTGTTGTTAAAACTCTTACGTTGTCATGATGCCAGGGGTGAGCATTCCACAGGGCCAGACAATATGGCATTGAGATTTTTATATTATTTAAATTGATGCAAATCAGGTTCACACTCAGATTACATCATCGGGGGGGGAACATGGGAAGATCTCATACCAAGATCTCACCAGCGCAAATCCTGTTATGGCCCTCTTGTGAGATTTAGGAAACGGGGCAGTTAAACCTCACCCAGTAACTCTGTTTCTCTCTCCATAGTTGCTGCCATAACTGTTGAGCATATCCGCCAGCATCTGTAGTACTTTGCTTTTGTAAAGGACAAACTACCATTCTAGGTCATTTTATGTTAGAAGCGTGCAGCAGACAGTAAATGTGCAGCTCTCCCATAGGCAGTTGCTTCTATTATTGCTCATCATTGCTTTGATTTTGATTTGATTTATTATTGCTGCATGTATTGGGATACAGTAAAAAGCACTGTTTCTTGCATGCTATTCAGACAAAACATACCGTTCATAGAGCACATAGGGGAGAAGGAAAGGATAGGGTGCAGAATATAGTGTTGCAGTTACAAATGGGGTGAAGAGAAAGATTAGCTTAATATATGGTAAGCCCATTCAAAATTCGCATGGCAGCAGGGAAGAAGCAGTTCTTGAGTCGGTTGACACATGTTCTCAGACTTTTATATCTTTTTAATTTAATTTTATTTTATTATTGTCACATGTATTGGGATACAGTGAAAAGTATTGTTTCTTGCGTGCTATACAGACAAAACATGCTGTTCATAGAGTTGGAGTGGAATTTAGCCGCACAATCATAAGTGTATAAGGAGTATAGTAAGTGGCTGAGGAAACAGCCTTGCGGGACACCGGTGTTGAGGATAATCATGGAGGACATGTCATTACTTAACTGATTGCAGTCTGTGGGTTCGGAAGTTTAGGATCCAGTCGCAGAGGGAAGAGCCAAGCCCTAGGCCACAGAGCTTCGAGATGAGTTTTGTTGAGCTGTAGTCAATAAATCAGAGTCTGATGTAAGTGTCCTTGTTATTGTTGAGTAAGTGCCACTTTATAGCCCTGTTGATGACCCCCTTCCATCAGTTTACTGGTGTTGGGTTTCTTGAAGAGCATTAAGGCAGATAAGTCCCCAGGGCCTGATGTGATCTATCCCAGGTTATTAAGAGAGGCAAGAGAGGAGAATGCTGGGGCCCTGATAAAGAACTTTGTATCCTCGCTAGCTACTGGAGAGATCCCAGAGGACTGGCAAGTAGCTAATGTTGTTCCGTTGTTCATGAAAGGAAAGAGGGATAATCCAGGAAATTATAGACCGGTGAGTCTCACATTGGGAAGCTATTGGAGAGGATTCTTAGGGATAGAATTTATGCACATTTGGAAAAGCATGGCCTAATTGGGGATAGTCAGCATGACTTTGTGCTGGGCAGTTCATGTCTTACTAATTTGATTTTTTTTCAAGGAGGTGACAAAAGTATTTGATGAAGGTAGAGCAGTGGATGTTGTCTGCATGGATTTTAGTATGGCTTTCGACAAGGTACCTCATGGTAGGCTCATCCAGAAGATTAAGATGCATGGAATCCACGGTGACTTGGCCACTTGGATTCAGAATTGGCTTGCCCATTGAAGTCAGAGAGTAGTGGTGAAACAGTGTTTTTCTGGCTGGATCATCTACTCAGCACTTCTAGCTGGTTTAGTGGTGTTCCACAGGGATCCGTACTGGAACCTCTGCTGTTTGGGATATATATAAATGACTTGAATGAAAACGTAGATGGGTTGGTTAATAAGTTTGCAGACGACACAAAGATAGGTGGAGTTATGAATAGTGTAGAGGTTTGTCAAAGGACACAGAGGGAAATAGATCAGTTGCAGATATGGGCGGAGAAATGACAGATGGAGTTTAATCCTGGCAAGTGTGAGTTGCTGCACTTTGAGAGATCAAATGTTAAGGGTAAGCATGTAGTTAATGGCAGGACCCTGAACAGCATTGGTGTACATAGGGACCTTGGGGTTCAAGTCCATAGCTCCCTGAAAGTGGCAACACAAGTAAATCAGGTGGTAAAGAAGGTGTATGGCATGCTTGCCTTTATTGGTCAGCATGATATGGAGATGCCGGCATTGGAATGGGGTGGGCACAGTAAGAAGTCTCACAACACCAGCTTAAAGTCCGATGGGTTTATTTAGAATCACGAGCTTTCAGAGCGCTGCTCCTTCATCAGGTGAGTCCTTTATTGGTCGGGGCATTGAGTACAAAAAAGTCAGGATGTCATGTTGCAGTTTTAGAAAACTTTGGTTAGGCCGAACTAAGTATTGCGTTCAGTTCTGGTCGCCACATTACAAGAAGGATGTGGAAGCTTTGGAGAGGGTGCAGAAGAAGTTCACCAGGATGCTGTCTGGATTAGAAGGTATGAGCTGTAAGGAGAGGCTGGACAAACTAGAATTGTTTTCTCTGGAGCGGCTGAGGGGAGACCTGATAGAAGTCTATAAAATTGTGAGAGGCTTAGATAGGGTTGACAGTCAGAATCTTTTTCCCAAAGTTGAAATGTTTAATATGAGGGGCATGCACTTAAGGTGAGTGGGGGAAAATTCAAAGGAGATGTGAGGGGCAAGTTTTTTTACACAGTGATAGGAACACACTGCCAGGGGTGGTAGTGCAGGAAGATACGATAGGGGCGTTTAAGGGGCTTGTAGATAAGCACATGAATGTATAAGGAATAGAAGAATGCAGACCAAGGGCAGGCAGAAGGGATTAGTTTAATTTGGCGTCATGTTCAGCACAACATCATGGGCCAAAGGGCCTGTCCCTGTGCTGTTTTGTTCTATGTTCTATCTGTGATGCTTAAAGCCACCAGAGGTGACCACGATGGATCATCTACTCAGCACTTCAAGCTGAAGATTCTTGCAAATGCTTAAGCCTTATCTTTTGCACTGATGTGTTGGGCTCCTCCGTCATTGATGATGGAGATATTTGTGGGGCCTTTTCTTCCAGCAAGTTTTTTAATTGCTCATCACCATTCACGGTTAGATTGCAGAACTTAGATTTGATCTGTTGGTTCTGGAATTACTTAGCTCTGTCTATTACTTGCTGCTTATGTGTTTGGCATGGAGGTAGCCCTGTTTTGTGGCTTCACCAATTTTTGACATCCCTCCTGCATTCTTCATTGAATCAGTGTTGGTCCCCTGGCTTGGTGATGATGGTAGACTGGGGTGATATGCCAGATCATGAGGTTACTGATTGTGGTTGAGTACAATTCTGCCGCTGCTGATGGCCCACAGTGCTTCATGGATGCCCAGTCTTGCTAGACCTGTTTGAAATCTATCCTATTAAGCACAGGGATCGTGCCACACAACTTGATGGAGGGTATTCTCAATATCAAACAACAACAAAAACAGTGGCAGAGTGGTAATGGTTTGAGGATGAATTATGTCATCCTGTGAAAGGGCATTAAGATCATGTTCCACAGAATCACTGCCATTCTCCCAGGGTGTTGTCTCAGCAGTCCTAGCAATGTCCTAGCAAGGTCTTGGAGGACTGATTGTTGCACTGCTGTGAAACCCTGCAATCAATGCCCTACGAACACTAATATCTGCATCCATAATGACTTCAGCCTCGGCTAGCATGGCAGCAAACTAAGCTTGCATGTCTTCAGTTTGAGTTTCCACTATAGCACTTGGCACCCAGCTGTTGGGTGGTTCCTGCTTGTGTTGCTTTGGAAGCTGAGATACTGCATCTTACTTCAATCCAGAAGTGTGATAATTGAGTTGGCCACACTGGAAAGGCATTTCATAAAACTTAACACAATGTTGGTGTCCTTTGTACTCCTTGACAAGCTTTGGTAGTCATGATGTGGAGATGCCGGCATCTCCACATCATGACTACCATCGACACCGCAAACTGCCGGCTCCAAGTGGAGAGGATCTCCAAGAAGATCGCGCATGTCGACACAGACATCAAGTTTCTACAAACATGCAAGAAAGCTTTGGTGGCCCAGCTTTCTGGCAGGGCTACCAATGCATCATGGGTTTATGTGTGCACACCCATCAACCTTTTACTGCATGCACCTTCCGACCATCTCCCCCCCCCCCCCCCCGACCTCACCCATCCTATGAAGTCTACATCTGAGTCCTACAGCAGAACTCATGTGCAAGCTCACCCTTCATCAAGCTGGCACCTCTGCTATCCTTTCCCCTTGCCTTCCTGCAGGCCACTTATGCCCAGTATCTCACCTCCCACCTCAGAGCTAGCCTCCAAAGTGTAACAGTGTCAGTATCTGAGCTCTGGACTGGTGGTTGTAAGTATGAGAGCAAGTGATGATTTTTCTTCTTCTACTGTTTCTTTGTCTTCTACCTATTATTCCTAAACCACTGCCTGACCGGGTTGCAGTTCTTGAGTAGCTGAAAGGAGAAAGGTGCCAGGGTATGAATGAGGTGAAGGGAGAGGTGTGGACATTGAAAGGTTCATGTTCAGACTATATTCAGCTTGTAAATCAGAAGAGATTGTGGGATGAGGAGGACATGGAATGTGAGAAAGGGCGTTAGATGTGAACACAGCATCATCTTTGATGCTTTCAGCCCTGCTGGTTGCCACAGCCCCAGTCCTGGTTGCCTCAGTGATGGTGAGCATTGTCTATTCTGTTGTGGCGAGGACATAGAACTGTATCTGTTCTCCACTGGTTAGGTGCTGCTGCCTGCTATTGTGTTCCATCTTGTCCTGCAAGAGAAAGGTAAGTATCAGTGAGTTTAGTGCAGTGTGCTCGGGTGACGTGCTTGTTATGATTGAATTGCTGGCAGCATCTGCCAGCTGTGAGATATCGGTCTGAGACTAATAATAGCATAGTGTATGAGGGTGGGACGAAGGTGCAGAATGAGTCATGGTTGATAGAGATGAGTGAATGAAGGTGGGAAGTGGTGAATAAACCACTGTGTGAGATTATTGGTGGAGGCGGTAGATATGGCATTTGAAGATCCAGTCACTGATCTTGATCACCCCTGTAAGGTGATTGAACTTCTTGCAGCACTGTATTCAGGCCCTCAGGGCTGTACTACTGGCACTGACCACATGCTAGTGCAGTGTGTGTGGAGATCCTCCTGAATATCTATGCAGTGTGGAACTGTCCCCTCCTATCCACCTCCTACACCCAAGGTCTCAGGTGCTGTAGAAGAACTGTGAAGTCTGTTGTCTGCCAGAGTGTGCCATTCTTGTGGCTATCCCAGGTCAACCTCTCTTTTACAATGACTTCCAGCACATATTCCAGTCAAAATATGCCTTGCCTTTAAGAGGTCTTTCTACCACCAAGAAGGACAAGGGCAGCAGTTGGATGGGAACACCACCACCTGCAAATTAACGCTCTTAACCACTGACCATCTGACTTTGAAATACATTACCGTTCCTTCACTGTTTCTGTGTCAAGATCCTAGAAATCTCTCCCAAACAGTACGGAAGGTGTACCTACACCATGTGGAATGCAGCAGTTCACAAAGGTGTCTCACCACTACCTTCTCGAGGGCAATTAGGGATGGGCAATAAAAATGTTGGCCTAGCCAGCGACACTCTCATCTCATGAAGGAATAACAAAATGTGCAGGCTGGCTTTAAGTAGCACAGATTAGCTTGAACTCACACTAATCTCTTAAATTTTGTAACTCTTGCTCAAACATGCAGCTACTTATCAGCACATTCAGTACTGGCTCCATACTAGAATCATGCATTTGAGCAGGTTGCACAAATTCTATTTTCGAATGCTTTTGAAATTTGCAGTTCTCATCCCCCCCAACGAGACTGCATAGTTAAGAGGGCAGGAATTTCAAAAAGACAAGTTCAAATGGAAAATTACAGGGAGGCAGAAAATGAACTAGATCTGTTGGAAATCTGAGGGTGGGTAAACCATAGATCTAGAGGACATTGAAATATGATTTTCATTTCCCTGAATGGATTGTTCATTTTGACATTGAACCATAACTGCTTCCCCAGCCATACAAATGAAAAGATTTCCCAGAAGTGGATCTGCTGCTGTAGAAATTAAAATAATATTTCAGTATCATCCTATGTCATTTGTTAGTAGTACTCCTGAAGTATTTCAGATAAATAACTTTCATATTCGGTTAATACTTTTCTTTATATTTTGTCTTAATGATTATTAAATACTGTTGCTGTTTTATTACATCCTCTTAAGATACATACGTGCCCTCTCATCTTGTATGACAACACTTACTTATCTAGTGCCTCTAACCTAATAAAACAGCCCAAGGCACTTCATGGGGTCATTACAAAACAAGATATGATACCAAACCACATAAGGATATATTAAGGCAAATGACTGGAAGCTTGGTCAAAAAGATAGATTTTAAAAAGCATCCAAAAAGAGGAAAGAGAGATAGAGGGGAAGGGAGGTTTCAGGAAGGAATTTGAGAGATTAGTGTCCATGCAGCTGAAGACACCAGCAGTGGAGTGATTAAAATTGGGATGCACAAAAGACCAGAATTTGAGGAGGGCAGATATCACAGAGATTTAGGGCTAGAGGAGATTGCAGATGTAGGAAGGGACAAGGTCATTAAGGAATTTAGAAACAAGGATGAAGATATTAAAATTAAGGCATTGTTTAACAGGAAATCAATGTAAGTCAGCAAGCACAGGGGTGATGGGTGAATAGGACTTGGTGTCAGTTAAGACACAGGCAGTAAAGTTTTGGATAACTTCAAGTTTATGGAGGGTAGATGGATGGGAGACCATCCAGGAGTGTCTTCGGATAGTCAAGTCCAGCGGTAACATAGAGAGCAATGAGGGTTTCAGCAGGACATGTTTCTAAAGTAGAAATAGGGGATCTTAGCGAATATATGGTTGGAAGCTCATTTCAGTCAAATATGACATCAGGGTTGCAAGTAATCTGGTTCAGCCTCAGGCAACTGGAGTAAAGCCTACACATGAGAACATCAAAGCCATTCATGTGCTCCCAACTTATCTAATATGAAAGAGTTGGCATCATTCCTTCATTCTACCAACTTTTTCACATTCAGTACTGCATACACTGAAATTGCGGAGCCACATCAAAAGCTATTGTGCAAATATACACAATGGGAATGGGTACTTGCAACAAACAACATTTGACCCTTTAAAGATAGCACCTCTGCCAGTCCTCACGCATTCCCACCCACTTGCGGAAACATTTGCCACAATAGATTTGTGTCAGGAAATGTGATTGGAGCTATACTCTCGCAGTACATAGAAGGAAGTGAATGACCAATCACTCTTGCATGTCATCAGAAACTGAATGCAAATACACTTCTGGAGAGCAAGAAACACTAGCCTCCATTGATGTTTGTGAACATTGGTGCATGTATCTCTATAGCAGAAAACTTACTCTCTGCATTCATCACCAAGCACTGACTACATTGTTAGCCACGTCAGAATCAATCATCAACCTCTGTACATCTACAAATGGTCAGAAAGTCTTCTTCATGACTTCAAGATCAAATATCTCTCAGAGTCATAGCAATTGTGGCGGCATGGTGGCACAGTGATAGCACTGCTGCCTCATAGCGCCAGGGACCCGGGTTCAATTCCTGGCTTGGGTCACTGTCTGTGCAGAGTCTGCACGTTCTCCCATATCTGCATGGGTTTCCTCTGGGTGCTCCGGTTTCCTCCCACAGTCCAAAAGATGCGCTGTTTAGTGCATTGGCCATGCTAAATTCTCCTTCAGTGTACCCGAACAGGCACCAGAGTGTGGCGACTAGTGAATTTTCACAGCAACTTAATTGCAGTGTTAATGTAAGCCTACTTGTGACACTAATAAATAAACTTTAAACTTGAGTAGCTGATAGCATTAACAGTAGAAAAGTGACTTGCGACATTGAAGACCACATGATTGCTGTGATTTCACAAGCGACTACAAATCTTATTACGAGAAGAGCCAAAAGCAGAATTAGCGATAGACAATGTACTTCAGAAAGCAAGCCAATACTTAAAAACCAAGTGTCCTCACAAAGTAGAGGAATAATTGGTCCCATGCTGCAGAATATGCAATTAGTTCATATTGTTTTATGACACCTGTATCGCACACTGAACTCAAGCTGTTATTGTAAAAGCGGTACAGCAATATGTCTGCGTCTCTGGACTTAAGGGAGCAGAGATGAGGTTCATACTAGGGGTAGTGGCCAGGTTGACAGAGAGTCATAGTTTTAATGTAAACAAGTACATTGAAGGCAGAAGAGTGTGATTGAGCAAATCAGTAGCTGCAGAAATGTTGGAATAGTGAATGATGAGTCAGTGAGTAGACAGTGAGATTTTGAAAATGCACTTGTAAGTGAATTGGGGGAGATTTTTTTCCAGGGGCAAATACAGAAGGAAGCTGTACCTATACTTGTCCAGAGTATGAAAATACTAAATTCACAGGTACTGTCTATTCCATCAGTAAGCCATGAGGTTAGCATGCATTTTCAACAGTGGAGGCAGTTGATTATTTAAATAGCCAGCTTCCTCTGTAAACCATACATACATAAAACATGCCCCTCCCCCATTCGAACCCCCCGCAAAAATGGGAAGTGCTGTGTTTGCGGGTGCGACTTCTAGTTTGTGGACATTTCTACTATTTTCATTGCGATGCAGAGGCTTTCCATCGTGGGGAAAGTCTGGGCCAAATTTGTATCATGCTCCGAAAACATATCCAGAAATTGAAATTCAGCTTTTTCAGTAAAATAGTATAAGTCCAGTTTTAAGCCAGCTTCTCTAACATAAATGGAATACTAGTGATCCCAAAATAGATTTGGATCACTTATTGTTTTGTTTATACTTGCACTCAGTCACCAACATCTTCGAAGAGACCTTTCAATGGGCGGTCAGTGCATTGGTGTGCAATGTATCCTGTGGCATACAAAGTACCCCAATTGAATTTTGAGGAACAAATAGTTGGATGGCTCCAGATCTTTTTAAGTTAGCTTTTCTGTGACAAAGCTAGCAGGAGCATTCCTCTGGGCACCCCAAGAATACTGTGGCCTAAGTCCCAATGAGATTAATTACCCATGTCCTCTCATACTGTCGCATACTCATGCTCCAACCAATGCCAACTCATGACATCCACTCACCCCCATGGCCCCTCATATCTTGCATGCCAAGTCAATGCCATCTCATGCCCCACCCATTCCCTTTCACCTTCATATCCCCATGCCACCTCCACACCCACTCACCAAGTGTCCACCATGGGCAGACCTCTACCAAAGGCAGGCCAGGGAGGCAGGCCCTTACTGACTTCCTGCATGCAGGAGCAGCCACAGGCCGCCCTGTAGAGAGGTTCACCCTGCACACCCACACATTAATTGACTTACTCCATAAGCCATTTTTTATTCAAAACTTAAAAGGCAGGAGAAAGGGTATCACCATATTGAACTGCCCTCTCTCTCACTTAGCTTCCATCAGAGCACCAGAGCCTGCTTTTCTATTCATGCTGGAAGGCTTCTGATTGACCCTCGAGTTTTGAGAGTCTGTCTGTCATCCTTAAATGGACAACAGTTGACAGCTTGACTGCAGGGTGGCAACATGGGTTGACATAATTGGGCAAGTACAGTAGAGTATTTAGAATGGGAGTTTGATGGATTTATGTTCAAGTAGAAAGAGATATATTGTGCAGAATTAACAAGGGAGCTAATAAATCAGCAGCAACACATTGGGATCAAATAAATTTTTTGAAATAAGTGGTAACATTTGACAAATTCAATAAACTTTTTGAATAAAGAGATCAATTGGATAGACAAGAGGAATGAAGTATTTATAATTTTTGGAGTGAAGACAGGCAATGAATGTTTTGGCAGAGTTTTTTAAATTATTAAGGAATTTGATGGAATGAACAAGAAAAGATGATTCCCTCTGGGTGGGGAACTGGTGAACAAGAGTCATCAATTTTAAAATTGTCATACATGGGCAGCGACGCAGTAGTAAAGTCGGGCATAAAGCGCTTGGCACAATTGGCGCCGGTTTTCGCGACTGGTGCCATTTTACGAGCGCCAGATTTCGAGCGCAGTCAGTCAGTTGCTGGAAATGGGCGAGAGGCAGGTTAATGCATTCAAATTTATTGTAATGTTGTTTTACATCTGCTTAGCAAGCCCGGGGCTCAATCGTCCAGACCCGCCCCCCCTTATGACCTTGCCAGGAAAGGTTCACGCTGGCGAGGAATAGACATACTCCCCATGAATGGGGGGCAGTCAGGTTGGCCTTGCAGGTGGAACCGGAGGCTATTGAGGCCCCGCAGGGAGGCAGAGGGCAAGGGGGATGCCAGACTGGCACCTGGACAATACCTAGACAATACCCACCTGGCAGGGCCAGGGGGCAGGGCCAGTGGGGTGGTGCCAATGGGGAGCAGCTAATATGGAGGAGTGGCTAATACGGAGGGGGCCCGCTGCCACTTTGCAACTATCTGTGGGGGGGAGGGAGGGAGGTAGATAGCTCCCACTCTGCAGCTATTGTGAGGTGAAGGAGGGAGAGGGGGCCTGCTGCCACACTGCAGCGATCGGTTGGGGGAGGGGGACAGCAGGTCCACGATCAGTGGGGGAGGGGGGTCCTTGATCGGTCTGGTCGGCGGGAGTTATATCTCAGGCTGTGGGCCCCTGCGATTGCAGGGAGGGGAGAACTGCTTCAGGTGGCCTGCACTGGCAAGGACCTCTACTGACAGCTCTCTCTTTTCGGTCAGACCCCTGCTGCTGCTAATGCGCATGTGCAGCATCAGAAGCCTGCACATGCACACTACCTCCTTCTGCAGGCTTTCAGGTGCATTAAGCCCTGCCCACAGGTTTCTGCATCGAGCAACAGGCTTGCTGATATTTTTGCAGGCAGAGTGTGTATGCAGGGGCCTGAAAATACGCCCAAAAGACGGATCTGAAACTTTCCCAGTTTCAAGTCCGCCCAGCACTCAGGAAAAAAACAGGTAAAATCGCCCCCTAAGAGTGAAGAGATCAGAAGTAACGGGCGTTGTTGGGCATGGACTCTTTTGTCACAGGCAGTGGTTGAACATAGAACATTACAGCGCAGTACAGGCTCTTCGGCCCTCGATGTTGCGCCGACCAGTGGTACCAAACTAAAGCCCCTCTAATCTACACTATTCCAATATCATCCATATGTTTATCCAATAACCACTTGAACGCTCTCAATGTTGACAAGTCCACCACTGCTGCAGGCAGGGCATTCCACGCCCTTACTACTCTCTGAGTAAAGAACCTACCTCTAACATCTGTCCTATATCTCTCACCCCTCAATTTAAAGCTATGTCCCCTCGTGCTAGCCAACACCATCCGAGGAAAAAGGCTCTCACTATCCACCCTATCTAATCCTCTGATCATCTTGTATGCCTCTATCAAGTCACCTCTTAACCTTCTTCTCTCTAACGAAAACAACCTCAAGCCCCTCAGCCTTTCCTCATACGATTTTCCCACCATACCAGGCAACATCCTGGTTGAGGCAGATATCATTGGATATTTTGAAGGGAAAATGTAAACATTTGTAACAGAAGATGGTGTAGAGTTATGGGAAGAACATGGGGCTATTGTATTGGTTTTGGATTGCTCTAACATAGAATAAGAACAAACAAAATGGGCCAAATGGTCATCTCCTGTGTTTATAAACTCTATAATTTCTATAAAATTTAAGAATTCTTGCCATTTTGGACCGGTGACATATAATCCCCTGAAGGCAAAGCATTTATTTAATCTAATAGCAATGGCAACTAAGCATTCTAAAGAAGGGACTGAGAAACAATAGTTTTAATCTGTAATCACACCATGTACAATCATTGATCATTAAAACTACCGTATTTAATCTCCCCACAAATAAACAAGTTCCCATCTGTTGAATGTCTTTGCTGAGTAAGAATTGGCGTCACATAATTATAGAAGGCTTGCTTTCCGAACAATACTTCAAACAGTTGCCGCAAGTC
Organism: Mustelus asterias; assembly: GCF_964213995.1. Classification (NCBI taxonomy): domain Eukaryota; kingdom Metazoa; phylum Chordata; class Chondrichthyes; order Carcharhiniformes; family Triakidae; genus Mustelus; species Mustelus asterias. The sequence goes on along the minus strand of NC_135807.1, from coordinate 78,114,460 downwards.
GTGGCTGACAACCCAAACAAAGCAAGCAGGAGAAAACAAACACAGGATGTTGAAGAAGAATAGTCGTAATAGATTCATTAACAGCCAATTAGTATGTAATTGGGTGCTGGAGTTCTACTAAATAGCTCCTGGTGAAGAGCTTTTGTCTCTCATGATGTTAACTGTATAATTTCAGGTTTTGCTTCGGTTGTGCACATAAGAACCCTTACTCTGATTAAAAGGATTATAGCCCTGTGTGAGGGCTTGAGAGCAACTGAATGTGTCTATTCCTCCCCACCCATGGCTTCCATTATTTTTTCTCTGCCAATCCTTTTTTTTAAACCAATATTATCAGTCTCTCAAGTACTGTGTTATTAAGTTAGATCTGCCTATGACAAATTGTGAAAACCATTATATTAGAGAGGTCTTCATGCGTCGCCTTAAAACAGATTTAACAAACAACTTCAAAAAAGTTTCTGAATTATGTCTTCAACTGGTGACTTATTTTATAAAATGTTAAATTCACAGCCCTCCTGTGAGGCCACATTGACTTTCTCTCTTATCTGAAGTTGTTGACCTCTCAGAAGGAGGAGAAGGTTACAGGGTCAAAGTCTTTTCCTCCTTCGCCCTCGCTGCTTGCTGGGAGAGGTTTGATTGCAGAATAGATGTATTAGAACAGAGGTTGAGGGTCAGGATTTTAATTCTGTTAAGGAACAGCTGGTTTTAGTTTCTCTGCAGTTCTCTCCCTCCCTTATCCACAAATCCAGGAAGATAAAAAATGTGTCCTGAAAATACTCAGTAAAGTGAAAATGTTCAAGGCCAGACATTTATTTGTATATTCAGAGAATAATATTTGATGTGCAGCTAAAGCAGCATTCTCCACTGTAAAAGAAAAACATATTCTGATATGACACAACTTCTGATGCTTCTGTCTTTCTCCCCTTTTCTCATGCTGTCTCATAGGAGAACATATAAAATGCCAAACCTGTAATGGGCCCCTCATTATAACACACATTTTGTATCATTCCCAAATACAGCCTTGTAGATTGGGCCTTGCATGCTTTATTAGCAGTGCCCCGTGTTAAACTCTTTTACTATATACAATTTAGCAAAACATGGACATAGAGTGTCTACAGCAAACTAGTTGCAGATTTTTTTTGTCTACTAGCCTTTTAAATGCAAGCCTGAGGCAATGGTGGTGTGTGGCTCAATGGCAATCAGGGGTCATAATTTCATTGGCAGTTTGCATCAGGTTCAATTTTTTTTAGCATGCAGTATGCAACAACAGTAAGTCTGTTTTGTTACTCCGAAAATTGACTGAAACAACCTAGCTGAACATGATATTTAAATTCAAATCATAACAATGAAATGAAAAATAAGAGATTTCATTTGCTATTGCTATCTTTATTAAGTATAGGAAAAGGGATTTAAGTCATTTCATGTGCATATCAGTTCAAAATTTAATTTTGAATCAGCAAAGTAACTCATAAAGAATAACTTTCCATTTGTTATCTTTCAGTTCTCACTTATTTGCTTACTTAATCATTTGAAGATGATTTTTATTTTGAAACATGTTTTCCATTATTTAAGTCTGGAAGGAAATTCTGCTAAAACATGTCAAATATTACATCAGAATTAATTCTGGGGAACAAGAACATAAGTGGATTTTTAATACCTTTGAGAAAAAATTAAGAATTATAGTTTTATTTTACATCTAACATCTAGTACTAGATGAGCAGAAGTTTCTTCCAACTAAATATTTGAAAGAACAAAACCTTCAGCCCCCACCACAAATTCTATTCACTGGCCACTGACTCCATCCGTCTCCCTGGTAACTGTCTGAAGCTGACCCAGACTGTTCATAATCATGATAATATATTTGACCCTGAGATGAGCTTCCAACCACATATCTATGTCATTGCTAAGACTGCCTATTTCCACCTTGGTAATATTGCCTGATTTCACTCCTGCCTCAGTTCATCTGGTGCTGAAAACTTTATTCATGTCTTTATTACCTCCAGATTTGCCTCCCAAGCTTTGCCTTCCATAAATGTCAGGTCATCCTAAACTCTGCTTCCTGCATCCTAACTCGTATCAAAGCTGTGTCCTCAGTCCCTGACTATACTTCTTATACACTTATGACTGTGTGGCCAAATTCCGTTCAAACTCCATTTTCAAGTTTGCTGATGACACCACCGTCGTGGACCGGATCTCAAACAATGATGAGACGGAGTACAGGAAAGAGATAAAGAATCTGGCAAAATGGTGTAAATACAATAATCTCTCCCTCAAAGTCAGTAAAATGAAGGAGGTAGCCAGTGACTTCAGGAAGCGTAGTGGAGGACATGCCCCTGTCTACATCAATGGTGATGAAGTGGAAATGGTTGAGAGCTTCAAGTTTCTAGGTGTCCAGATCACCAACAACCTGTCCAGGTCCCTCCATGCTGATGCTATAATTAAGAAAGCCGACCACGCCTCTGCTTTCTCAGTGGGCTAAGGAAATTCTGCTACTACTCTCACCAAATTTTACAGATGCACCACAGAAAACACCCTTTCCAGATGTACCACAGCTTGGTATGGTTCTTGCCCTGCCCAAGACCGCAAGAAACTACAAAGGGTTGTGAATGTAGCCCAGTCCATCATGCAAACCAGCCTCCCATCCATTGACTCCGTCTGCATTTCCTGCTGCCTCGGAAAAGCAGCCAGCATAATCAAGGTCCTCACACACCCCGGATATACTCTCTTCCACCTCCTTCCATCGGGAAAAATGTTACAAAAGTCTGAGAACACGTACCTACCGACTCAAGAATAGCTTCATCCCTGCTGCCATCAGGACCTATATTAAGCTGATCTTTTTCTACACCCTGTGACTCTAACATTATCGGCAGGATTTTTCGGCTGTGCTTGCCCCAAAACCGGAAAATCTCGCCTGGGGTCATCGGACCTTTCCATGGTCCACCCCTCACCCGCTCCAATTCCTATGGTGGCCAGAACAAGAAAATTCACCTCTATAACTGCACTCTCTCCTTTCATTCTCCCCTATGTACTCTATGAACGGTATGTTTTGTTTCTATTGCATGCAGTAAACAATACTTTACACTGTATCCCAATACATGTGACAAATCAAATATCAAGTCCTGTTCATCCACCTACCCTGTGCTCAGTGATCTACATTAGGGAAGACAGTTAACAATGCCATGATTTTTAAAATACTCACACTTATTTTCAAAGCACTTCATTGTCTCCACCTCCTGTATCTCTGTCATCTCTTCCCGTCTTCATCACTTCAAAATTTCTGAGTTTCTTCAACTCTGACCTCTTGATCATCTCTGATTTTAATCATTCCATCACTGGTATCCACTAGAATTCCCTCCTTAAACTTTTCTGCCTCTATTCCTCTCTTTGCTCCTTTAAAACACTCCTTAAAACTTCGCTCAGCTGCCTCCTAATATCTCCTTATGGGCTCAGTGTCAAATTTTCTTTGATAGCACTACTGTCTTGGGACATTATATTATCCTGAAGGTGCTACATAACTACAAGTTGTTGTTCTTGAACACAATGGCCCTGATTTTCTGTTCTTTGGGGGATCGTACTGCAAACGTTCTGCCGGGTGACCCCCACAAGGACTGCATGGAGATTTGCCTGGAAGGTTTCAACCTCTGTGGAATCTGCACCTGGAATCTTCCAAAGCTCCAATTTAAAGCTTTTGGATAGTTCCAAATAACTTAGCAGAATAGTTACTGAGGAAAAGTTAGAAGCAGTTCTAACTGCTAGGTAACTAATTATACTACTGACTCACAACAGCCCCCCAGCCCACCCCCCAGTCCATCCAACACACCCTTCACCCGCCTACATATTTACCATCTCTCCATAGCTTGTCAAAATTGCTGAGACATTGAAAGTTACTGGCATACGGCAACTACTGCTGTATAAAGGGAGCATGGTTTGGTTCCTCCCAATGCTCCTGTAGGACTCCAAGACCTGTTACCTTCCACATTTCTCCATAGATTCAAGTCAGATGTCAAATGTGGAGCTCCAGTCTAGGAGCAGAGTGGCAATCTGATAGTGATTGCCAGTCCAAGGAAGATTCAGCCCAAAGCATACTTGATTTTGTAGCCCTCAAAGAGGTAACTAATAAAATGTGTGTATCATCATGTTCCGTTCTTTTAGAATTCCCTTATGTTTTTACAAAATCACTCGAACAGGTACCTGCTATTTGAAGATACTAACACTGATGAATATTAAAAATGCTTTCATGAACTTTGTTGTCATTGTCCATACCAAGCGATGCGCCAGTGAATTCTTTTTTGCAGCAAAACAAAGGAAATGGTGGCTTTTCAAGGCTGTTATCGAATGATTATTCTTATCAGATAATTTATTGCTCATTTGATTTAAAATTGCACCATTATAGCCATGTGTGTATGAATAAAAAACAGTAAATAATTTAATTTTGATTTTACAAGAGTGTTTTAATAAAACAAATTGTAAAAAAATAACTGAATAGAAATATTAGCCAAATCTACATATAGCCAAATTTACAAATTCCTCATTCTTTTGCCATTGCTTTCAGACTTCTTTCAAAAATAATTCAGTTTCAACCTATATTTCACTTACCTTACAAACATCCTTAATTCTTAACAGGAATGTGATCAAGTTCACATTGATGATGTATCGTCAGATGATAATGGGCAGGATTTGAGGTATGTTAATCACTAAGCAACAGAATTTATTTCTTAGATATCACAGTATGTTATGTGACATATCATGAGTTCTACTCTCTACTGATGGCTGACTCATTTGTGTCCATTTACACAGCACTTATAACTTTGCCACAGATGGCTTTCACGCTGCAGCAACTAGTGCAAATCTTTGCCTAGCAACTGGTGTGCGTGGAGGGGTTGATTGGATGCGGAAGTTAGCTTTTCGCTATCGAAGAGTAAAAGAAGTATATAACACCTACAAAAATAATGTTGGAGGCAAGTATTCTAATTTTCCCTCATGAAATATTTGGTTAATTTGCAAGGAATTAAATCATTTAGTATCTAACATGTTAATGGTGAAAGTGAGTACTGTTTTCGCTGACTATTGGATGGTGATATGATCACTGATATCTGCTAAAATTAATAACTTAGAATTTTAAAAGACAAAACTCAAATGAAATATTGTGTTTATATGATTTATATCAGTTTTTGAATGTTTCTTTTATTAATCTGGCAGTGTTGGAATATCAAACCTTTGTCAGTTGAAAAAATTATAATCATGTATGTGTACTTCATAATCTTTATCTATGATCATTCAATTCCTTAAACCATATTAAATTAAGGTTTGTGTTAAACAACAGTATCTGCATTTATGGTCAAGTTGGGTAATATTCTATGTCACTTTTTAAATAAAAGAATTCCAACCAAAATGTTATGAATTTGCATATGAGGGATTTCTCTTGATCAAGTTTGTGTATTTCGCTTGAAATTCATTAGTTCTCAAGTAGACTGGTATTTGGAGAAATCTAGTGAAATGAAATGTTTGCATGTCAGAAAATGATAAAAATCCAGCAGAATTCAATTTCTCAACTTACCCTGCTTGATTCATGTCTCCAATTGCAAAAGTAAATCCAACAAAAGTCTTGATTTAAGCAGGGCTTCAGTAAGTAACCATGTGGGTATGTGATCCATGCTGTTGTTTCTTGCTTCCTGAATGTTGATTTGTGGCACTCGTGGAGAAGAAAAAGAGTCAAAATATAAAATAAAAGAACTATATTCAATATTTTGGAAAAAGTTTGTTTTAACCTTGTAGGTCTTTATACAATGTTTAGATATACCAGCTGGATCCTTGCATGGATTCTTTTTCTTCATTATGTTTTGTGATAGAATTGCATTGAGTGGTTGTGTTTAACTCTGTTATACATTGGAATATTTGCTGTTGAAATGTTTGGTATAAATAACAAATGAATCTTTAACTCAATTATTATTTAACTAAACCTCAGGTCTCCTTGGTCCAACTAAAAGGGAATCATGGTTGCAGTTGCGAGCAGAAATTGAAGCTTTAACAGATTCCTGGTTAACACTTGCACTGAAAGTGCTCACACTCATTCATTCAAGGTGAGGGTAGATGTGAACATGCAATCTTGAGCGAACTGAGGTCATTACATTGATGAAAACATTTTATAATAGGACAGCAGCATCAAAAAATAAGCTTATCTGGAAAAAATTGAAACATCAAGATAATGAAAGCAAACCATAAATACATTATCTTATTTTTGCTGATATTTGTATAAATTTAAAAATCTGAATTGGGATAGTTCAAAGGTAAAGCACATTGTGGTTCCATATATAAGGAAAGATTAACTATACTGGATCTTTTCTGTCTTGAAAGGAGAAAACTAAGGAAGTGAATTGTAAAAAGCCTTGAGAGAAGAAATTATGAATGGTTCAGATAAAGTGGATTCGTAAGATATTCTGTTGTGTAGAATTTGTAGACAAGGAGTCATATTTTCAAATTAAACACAACATAAGAATATAACAAATGAAGGAGAAATATCTTTTACTAAAAGGGTAATAGATATTTCAAATAGTATGTCATCAAGGGTGGGATAAGAAGAAATCAAATGGATTACATAAAGGAACTAGACATGCTCTTGTCATCAAATGAAATTCAGAGTTAAATGCATTCACTAAGGGAATCCTGTGAACTGGTGAACTAAATGGATTGAAGGTCTTCTGCATGAAACTGTCATAAATTATTATAATAATTTGACTGCTATATCACAGAGGTAGAACTCCAACTTTTGGTGAGGGCACAAAACTGGCGGTATTGGATCAGCTGCCCATTATACTCCCTGCCCAATTGTTCTAAACCCCAGTTGATATTCACTTCCATCAACTCAGTAGAGATTTTACAACCTGCATAATTGAATATTGTTTTTTAGTGAGAAGCGAGATTTACAACCAGTTTTCCACATGCTAAATTGTCAATTCCAGCCATGCTATATTTGTAGGGAGGTAAACTTCAAAACATAGTCAGTAGGAAAATTAGAGAAACTATTTCAATAATAGTTTCTGCCTGATATATCCTCCATTTTCCCAATAACTATACTTTGCTGCAGCATTAGCAGTAGCATAGGAGCAGATCACCAGCTGCTAATTAGGGAGGAGATAGGGGAGATCCTCGAAAAGAGAACAAGATGAAATAGTTTAGGGAAATTTAAGAGTCTCACCCTGGGAAACCCATTCAACCCTGCAAACTTCTGGATCTTACAGTATTGGGGCAAGGGGTGAGCAGCAGCAATCTGCTCCCAGGCGGCATGGCATTTTAAACATGGTAGCGAGGCTGGAAACCTTGAATTTATCCAGCTTTGTAGATTAAACTGTGGCTGGCCATGTTTCCTAAGCCTCAGGAAATTCAGCAACTGCTGTAAAATGAGGGCTGTCTCAAGGAGAAATTATTGATCATGAGGAGCAGGAGTCTTCCTCCCAGCCTGCCAAACTCCTGCACCTTCAGGTACACCCTCCCATGCAAACCTCCTTCTCTGGGATCCGACAGTTAGGGGATTGCGATTGAAGCATTTTTTAACCCCACACTCCTCCCGAGATTGGGATCAGATCCCCAGATCCACTCCTCAAACCCCACATCCCCTACCACCCAGGTCAGGGCCATAAATCAGCCTTATCAGCTCCTGTGGCCTTCTCTGGAGTGTTCCCTGTCGGAGTGGAAACCAAGCCTGTCAATCAGGCTGTCTTCAGTCAGGAAATCTGTCAGAGCCAAAAGTTTAACTCCACAGCATGTGGGAAAAGCCAGACTTTGGAGTTTTCCACATGCTACCTGACCTCCAAACACAAACTATCTCCCACAATCAACCCTCTTTAATGTGTCAGTAAATAAAAAAAAGTCTCCCCTTAAAATTAAATGTTGGATCCACATTTTTCTTCATTCTTCATGCATAACCGCACATTGGTTGTGTAAATGTGAGTACTTACATGTTTGTTTTTGCAACATTTTGTTATAATAGTTGAGCAAAATATAAATTTTGTCTAAAAGCCTTTAACTGTCTCTCTAATACCCAGTATTGAAGGTTTTTATCCATGATTAGTACAGATCACTGCATTTGTACAAAACACGGTAATACAATAGCACAATTTATAGTATTTGCCTTGTAACAAAATGGTTGAACTCCTTTTTCTTGATTTTAGAGTGCATCTACTTCTAGTTTTATAACATAACTTTTAGTAATACCAAAAATATGATGTCTTTCAGGTCAAATTGTATAAATATTTTAGTAACAACAACTCAATTGATACCTGCTCTTGCCAAAGTGCTGCTTTATGGATTAGGAATTGTTTTTCCAATTGAAAACGTGTATAGTGCAACAAAAATAGGTGAGTAATACCTGTATCAAAAAGTGCAATGCAAATAACAGAAGTATTTCACTTCATCTGTAGTCCAAGTGTGTTTGGCACTTCTCAAGATTCATTTATTAAAGTTATTCTCCCAATAATGATATGATTAATAAACACATTAATGCTAAACTCTGGCAGTATTTAAGAAAAGCATTTTTGATGCATGAGGCAGAATGAACTGCAATTAATTGTTATGTAATTCATGGTTTTAAAATATATGGTCTAACATTAGATATAGGATCAGAAATCATGGAAAATTACAGCACAGAAGGAGGCTATTTGGTCCATTGTGTCTGTACCAACTGAAAAAGAGTTAACCGACCTAATCCCACTGTCCAGTTCTTGATTTGTGGCTTTGTAGGTTATAGCACTTCAAGGCATATACAATACTTTTTAAAAGTGCTGAGAGTTTGTACCTCTACCATCCTTTCTGGCAGTAAGTTCCATACTCCAATCACTTTGCCACTTTATTGTCTGACTGACTAGTCCATTAATACCTTCCTATAGCCTGCATCATTCTCCTTCACTGTCAACTTCCTCAGCATCAATTTTTGTAATATCTCCAAATATCTTAATTATGTCCCTTACATTTAAGTCTAAAATCATTGATGTATATCATGAAACACAAAAACACCTGGTCAACATTAAACTTTGCTTTCTGCACATGAATAGTATAAACGCACTTGCATTTCTTTGCAAATATTGAATTGAGATCATTTAGAGTTCTTTATTTAATTTACTGGGATGATGCAAAGTGTTAATTACTTATTTACTTATAATTTTGATTTCTTAAAAATAAGTCTGTTTTATCCACTTCGCTTTGTCTCCTATGTCATCCAATATTCCCAGCCAAGAAGACATTGAATAATTTTCTTCCACTCATTTGTCAATGCTGTTGTATGTGACTAGGTACTAGAAAGTGTTATCTCTCTCTATGTTGTGACATAGCTGATATTGATAGTTCATACAAGGAATTTCAAACAAAAAAAACACATCTTTCCACTGTGTGCCACAGCATGTTAAGAGCTCAAACCTGCTGAATTATTTTGCTGTAGTTAAGCAAAATATTTAACTTTGGTGTAATAGGAAAACAATGAAGTTATTTTAAGTTAACAATTTACATACTTTGCTTTAGGAAAGGAAAGCTGCTTTGAACGAATAATTCAAAGGTTTGGCAGAAAAGTAGTGTATGTTGTTGTGGGAGATGGTGTAGAAGAAGAACAGGCATCTAAAAAGGTAAATGATCAAAGATTTTTAATGCCCTCTTTACCAAACAGTACTTATGTATTAGTTTCTTAAGAAGAGCCTGTTAACCAGAAAATTGTTTCCAAGCTAGTATTACTGTATGTATCCATGTTGCACTATGCAAGGCTATTCAGATGGGGGCACAACCTGTTTCAATGTCTCAAACATTGCAGGTAGCAACTAATAACATTTGGAACAATTTGCAATCATAATAGATAACATGACTCCAATAATAAATACTCCAATAATAAGTTCGGAGGGAGGATGTACTGGCAGTTTTGAATAAACTGAAGGTCGATAAGTCCCCTGGGCCTGATGAAATATATCCAAGGATTCTTTGGGAGGCAAGGGATGAGATTGCAGAGCCTTTGGCTTTGACCTTTGGGTCCTCACTGTCCACGGGGATGGTGCCAGAGGACTGGAGAGTGGCGAATGTTGTTCCTCTGTTTAAGAAAGGGAATAGAAATGACCCTGGTAATTATAGACCGGTTAGTCTTAATTCGGTGGTTGGTAAATTGATGGTAAAGGTCCTTGGGGATGGGATTTACGACCATTTAGAAAGATGCGGATTAATCCGGGATAGTCAGCACAGATTCGTGAAGGGCAAGTCGTGCCTCACAAATTTGATTGAATTTTTTGAGGAGGTAACTAAGTGTGTTGATGAAGGTAGGGCAGTTGATGTCATATACATGGATTTTAGTAAGGCGTTTGATAAGGTCCCCCATGTTCGGCTTATGATGAAAGTAAGGAGGTGTGGGATAGAGGGAAAGTTGGCCGATTGGATAGGTAACTGGCTATCTGATTGAAGACAGAGGGTGGTGGTGGATGGAAAATTTTCGGACTGAAGACAGGTTGCTAGCGGAGTGCCATAGGGATCAGTGCTTGGTCCTCTGCTCTTTGTGATTTTTATTAATGACTTAGAGGAGGGGGCTGAAGGGTTGATCAGTAAAATTGCTGATGACACCAAGATTGGTGGAGTAGTGGATGAGGTGGAGGGCTGTTGTAGGCTGCAAAGAGACATAGATAGGATGCAGAGCTGGGCTGAAAAATGGCAAATGGAGTTTAACCCTGATAAGTGTGAGGTGATTCATTTTGGTAGGACTAATTTAAATGTGGATTACAGGGTCAAAGGTAGGGTTCTAAAGACTGTGAAGGAACAGAGAGATCTTGGGGTCCATATCCACAGATCTCTAAAGGTTGCCACTCAAGTGGATAGAGCTGTGAAGAAGGCCTATAGTGTGTTAGCTTTTATTAACAAGGGGTTGGAGTTTAAGAGCTGTGGGGTTATGCTGCAACTGTACAGGACCTTGGTGAGACCACATTTGGAATATTGTGTGCAGTTCTGGTCACCTCATTATAAGAAGGATGTGGAAGCGCTGGAAAGAATGCAGAGGAGATTTACCAGGATGCTGCCTGGTTTGGAGGGTAGGTCTTATGAGGAAAGGTTGAGGGAGCTCGGGCTGTTCTCTCTGGAGCGGAGGAGGCTGAGGGGAGACTTAATAGAGGTGTATAAAATGATGAAGGGGATAGATAGAGTGAACGTTCAAAGACTATTTCCTCGGGTGGATGGAGCTATTACAAGGGGGCATAACTATAGGGTTCGTGGTGGGAGATATAGGAAGGATATCAGAGGTAGGTTCTTTACGCAGAGAGTGGTTGGGGTGTGGAATGGACTGCCTGCAGTGATAGTGGAGTCAGACACTTTAGGAACATTTAAGCGGTTATTGGATAGGCACATGGAGCACACCAGGATGATAGGGAGTGGGATAGCTTGATCTTGGTTTCAGATAAAGCTCGGCACAACATCGTGGGCCGAAGGGCCTGTTCTGTGCTGTACTGTTCTATCTATCTAACCCGCAGTATAAAAACCTAGGCTTGGGTTTTCACAACGATAGAGAATCTCTCAGTCATTGCAAAAATGACAGAAGAGGCCAGAATCTGGAAGTCCTGCCCCTGAACATGGCTCATAGAAATCATAGAAACCCTACAGTACAGAAAGAGGCCATTCGGCCCATCGAGTCTGCACCGACCACAGTCCCACCCAGGCCCTACCCCCATATCCCTACATATTTACCCACTAATCCCTCTAACCTACGCATCTCAGGATACTAAGGGCAATTTTAACTTGACCAATCAACCTAACCCGGACATCTGTGGACTGTGGGAGGAAACCGGAGCACCCGGAGGAAACCCACGCAGACACGAGGAGAATGTGCAAACTCCACACAGACAGTGACCCAAGCCGGGAATCAAACCCAGGTCCCTGGAGCTGTGAAACAGCAGTGCTAACCACTGTGCTACCGTGTCGCCCTTCCAAGTTTAGATTCATTATCCATTATCACAGTTGTATAGCTGCCATTTCACTGCTTGATTAACAGCATCAAGTGGTATTGGGCTCTTTGAAGTGGGACTATGAACACTACTATTTGTTTTTATAAGAGTTTATTCAATTGATTGAAATGTTTGTTGTTATAAAGAATAAATAGTTGAAGAAATGTAAATGTAATAAATGGGATTTTGGCAATGAGAGCCTTTATAAAATAAAGAATGCAATAGAAACTTTATTTTATTTAATCTCAGCATGGTTCCTGAGGTCTGCCATGGTGGATACTGGATGAATTTTTGATAAGTGCAAGGAAAAAGGGTGGTGATGGGGGCATGGGTTATCAATAAATTTATATTGAGCAATAAAGAGTTATTGGGAGTGGAAGAGGGGTGTAGATTGGCATGGAGGGTATCGGGTCATCAGAGGTGGGCAGAGGGGCATAGGTTTGCATGCAAGGAATGGGAGTGGATGGGAGGAAGGAGGTGGGATTGATGGGGCATGCAGAATGCATGAGGCTGGGCTGCTGGGGGGACTGTTTTGTGTTTTTCTGCTTTTTAAGAACTTCAAGACAGTGCCAGTGCAACAAGGCAGGCCTTCTGCCCAGCGTTCCCCCCTTCTACCCCCATGCACCTTACATCATCTACGATTGCTCCAGGGCCACCAGGCCTGACTACCAGGGAACTCTGCCACCCCAGAACGAAAATCCAACCCCCGGTTCACTTTCTCCCGGGTCACGTTTGCAGACTCAGAAACAGTCCCAACTCTGCGCTCCTGACTTGAGCAAAAATCCAGGCCCTAGCCTTGATGCTATAGCACAAGCGGTAGAGATATGTTTTTCAAATTGAAGCGCTTTGATCAGAAAAGTACTACAGGGCTTTACGTTGGAGCTATGCTTATTTACTATAAACATAAATGAGTTAGATTTAGGAATTCGGAGAACAGTATTGGAACTTGCTAATGACATTGATGTGGTGACATGGCAGTTAGTGACAAGGTCTGTAAAAGATTTCAGGAGGCTAGAGATGGTTTGGTAAATTGAGCAAATAGGTAGAAGCTGCAGTTCAGTGTAGAGGAATGTGAGATAATATAGTGAAGTAAATAGCACAATCTTAAAGGAAGTAGAGGAAGAGAGGAACTTTAGTTTTAGAGCTTCATGGATAATTAAGATTGGGCATACAAAAGGCCACAAAAAGGCAAATAGAACACTTAGCTCTATTATGTTTCTATCTATATTTAATATTCAAACAGTTATGTAATGTTGAATTTGTACAGGACCTTAATTAGGCCATAGCTGGAATGCAACAATCATTATAGGAAGGATACAACATTAATTGAAAAGGTGCAACTTTGATTCACTAGTCTCAGGGGTGACCAGCATGGAAAAAGAATTGGGAAATTAGTGCTTTTATCATTAGGACTGAGATTTCCATTTGTTGAAGAATTGATGATCACAAAATAAATTAAACTATGGTCAAAAAAACTTTGAAAAAGAATAAAATAGGGAATTATTTTCCAAAAAACATTGCTGAAACAGAAAGCATTTTGAAGGGAATTAGATGGTTGCTTGAGGCAAGGACTAAGGATTTATGATCATGAAGGAAATTACACAAAATAGTTAATGTGGAGAAAAGTATTGGTGGAATTGATGGACCGAATGGCCTGCTTCTCTGCTTTTGTTATTCTACATGTCACATTTTGGGTGAATGAATAATTATGAGTGAATGTGGAAAAGGATCAATAATTTATTCAGTAGTAAGTTGCACTTCTGTTAATGGATGTCGGGGGAGGCTGTGGCAAATCAGAAACAGTGGAAGGATTGAGAGTGCTAACAGTGAGGTAGAGTTGGATGTTGTTTAAATTCATGTGGAAACTACGTTGGGTTTTCAGAAAGTAATGCTGTCACAAACCACGCTGATATCTGCAAGGGCGCCTCAACGTGAGACACTGGTTCATGGTGGTGTATTTTATTGTTTTTTAAAAATGGTGTTAGGAGTCACATGAAACTCCCATGAGAATAAGCAGTCCAGTCGTAACATATCAATTACTAAAGGTTAAAGTAAAAATCAAATTACTATGGATGCTGGAATCTATAACAAAAACAGAAAATGCTGGAAAATCTCAGCAGGTCTGACAGCATCTGTGGAGAGAGAATAGAGCTAATGCTTCAAGTCTGGATGACCCTTCATCAGAGCTGAAGACAAAGAAAATAGGACAAGATTTATATTGTTAGGGTGAGGTTGGGGGATGTAATTGACAAAAATGTCTCACACAAAAAGACAAAAGCGAATGTAAATGGTGATGATCATGGATAAGAAGGGTGCTTATAGCAGCCCAGAGCAAAGGTAAGCAGTGTGTCCAAAGACATCCTGAGATATGTAACAGATGGCCCTAGTGGAGGAGGGAGGGGAGACCATGGTAGGGAAAAAAATGGGTGAAATGGTGGCTGGCATTGCTGCCTCACAACACCAGGGACCCGGGTTCGATTTCCAGCTTGGGTCACTGTCTGTGCAGAGTCTACACGTTCTCTCCATGTCTGCGTGGGTTTCCTCCAGGTGCTCTGGTTTCCTCCCACAGTCCAAATGACGTGCTGATTAGGTGCATTGGCCATGCTAAATTCTCCCTCAGTGTACCCGAACAGGCGCCGGAGTGTGGCGACTAGGGGATTGCAGTGTTAATGTAAGCCTACTTGTGACACTAATAAACAAACGTTAAACTTTAACAAGATGGAAATTTTTAAAAATGGACAAACGAAATGATGAAAGAAGTGAAAATTTAAAAAATAAAAATAAATGCACAAGATAAAATAAAACTAATGGAAATGGAGTGGAGGTGGAAGAGAGAGTTCATGCTCTGAAGGCTATAAAGTGCCCAATCAGAAGATGAGGTGCTGTTCCTCCAGTTTGCATTGGGCTTCACTGGAACATTGCAACAGGCCAAGGACGGACATGTGGATATGAGAGGATGGTGTGTTGAAATGACAAACGACAGGAAGGTCCTGCTTGCAGAGGGGCCAAAGGTGTTCTGAAAAGCAGTCAGCCACTTTGCATTTGGTCTCTCCGATGTACAGTAAACCGCACTGGGAGCAGCGAATGCAATAAACCAGATTAAAGGAGGTGCAGGTGAAGCACTGCTTCATCTCAAAAAGTATTTAGGCCCTTGGATGGTGAGCAGGGAGGAAATAAACGGACAGATGTTGCATCTTCTACAAGTGCAATGGAAGGTGCTGTGAGCAGGGGGTGAGGTGTTGCATGTGATGGAGGAGTGCACCAGTGTATCCTGATGGGAACGGTCCCTGTGGAATGCTGACAGGGGGAGTGAGGGGACAATGGGTGGCACGGTAGCACAGTGTGGGCAACACGGTAGCACAGTGGTTAGCACTGCTGCTTCACAGCGCCAGGGACCTGGGTTCAATTCCCGCTTGGATCACTATCTGTGTGGAGTTTGCATGTTCTCCCCATGTCTGCGTGCGTTTCCTCCGGGTGCTCTGGTTTCCTCCCATATTCTGAAAGATGTGCTGGTTAGGTGCATTGACCAGAACAGGCGCCAGACTGTGGTGACGAGGGGAATTTCACAATAACTTCATTGCAGTGTTAATGTAAGTCTTACTTGTGACTAATAAATAAACTTTAAACTTTATGTGTTCAGTGTTTATGAGTCAGCGGAAATGGCGGAGAATGATCCTTTGAATACAGAGGCTGGTGTGGTGAAAAGTGAGAATGAGGAGGACCCTATCCTGGATCTGGGAGGGTGGGGAAGGAAAGGGGGTGAGAGCAGTGATGCGGGAGATGAGTTAGACATGGTTGAGAACCCTGTCAACCACACTGGGTGGAAATCCACGATTAAAGAAGACATATCAGCAGCGCTATGTTGGAAAGAACAGATGACATGGAGGCAAAGGAACTGAGAGAATGGGATGGAGTCCTTACAGGATGTGGAGTGTGAAGAACTGCAGTCAAGGTAGCTGTGGGAGTCGATGGGCTTGTAATGCATGCTAGTGGACAGTCTATCACCAGAAATGGAGACAGAGAAGTCAAGGAAGGGAAAAGAAGTGTCAGAAATGGACCAGCTGGAAGAGATAGAGGGGTGGAAATTGGAAGCGAAATCGATAAATTTTTCCAGGCTCAGACAAGAGCATGATGCGGCACTAAAATAATCATCAATGTACCTATCTACTGATAAAAGAGTTGTGGGAGGGGGCCTGACTAGGACTGGAGCAAGGAATGTTCCACTATACCCCATAAAGAGACAAGCAAAACTAGGACACATTGCGTTTACTCGTAGCAAACCTTTTATTTGGAAAAAGTGAGACAAGCTAAAGAAGAAATTGTTGAGTGAGAGAACAAGTTCAGCCAGGTGGAGGAGAATGGTGTTGGATGGGGATTGTTCAGGCCTCTGGGAATTGTTCAGAGCTCTGTTCAAGGAAGAAGTGGAGAGCTCTCAGACAACCTTGTGGGGAATGGCAGTGTAGAAGAATTGGACATCCATGGTAAAGAGGATGCAGTTTGGCCAGGGAACTGGAAGTTGTTGATATGACGTAGGGCATCAGAGGAATCACGATGTAGATGGGAAGGGATTGGACAAGAGGATAGAGTCAAGATAGGAAGAAATGAGTTCAGTGGGGTAGAAACAGGCTGACGCAATGGGCCTACCAGGGCAGTCCTGTTTGTGGATTTTGGGAAGGAAGTAGAAGCGGACTGTCCAGGGTTGGAAGACTATGCGGTTGGAAGCTGTGGAGAGAAGATCTTTGGAGAAGATGAGGTCAATGACAGTCCTGGAAAAAATGGCTTGTTGTTTGGTGGTGGGGTCATGGTCCAGGGGGAGGTGGGAGGTAAGAGGAAGTGTCCAAAAGCTGGCGCTCAGCCTCTGAGCGGTGGAGGTCAGTATGCCAGGCAACTACAGCATCACCGTTGTCACCAAGTTTGATGACAAAGTCAGGGTTGGACCTGAGAGAGCAAAGTGCAGCAAGTTCTGAAGGAGACAGGTTAGAGTGTATGAGAGGAGCAGTGAAATTGAGATGGCCAAATCATGCCAACAGTTCTCGATGAAAAGATTAAGGAGGCAATTTTACCATTTTGATTCTATGTACTGAATCTGGGCGCAATTCAGATTCGACTTGGAAACCTGTTCTCAGGCGCCCCCATACACACTTAACCTGAAAAAAGAATTGCGAGTCTGAATTGCGCTGTGGGCAGGGCTTATTGCACCCGAAATGCTGCTGCTCCAATCGGAGCCTTCAGCTGCGCAAGCACTGTGAAAAAAAAACTGAAAAACGCTCCCCTGTTACATCGCTCCCAGGCCGCAAAAAGCAGATAAAGAAGCCCGAGAGTGATGGCCCCCACAGATATCGCCCCACCTCCAAAACATAACTGACCCCCTTATTCACCCACCCTCCCCGCTACGCAGACCGATCATGACCCCCGTGCCCCCCCTTCCCCCCCCACCGATCACCCACAGAGTGGCAGCGGACCCACCCACCCAGGGGAGACCCATCTTGTCTCCTCCTCCTCCCCCCCAACACCCCCCCCCCCCACCAGAGACTGATCGGGCCTCCCTCCTCCCGCCCCCCACCAGAGAGCGATCTGGCCCTCCTCCTCCCTTCCCTCCCCTACCAAAGAACAATCTGGCCCGCCTCCCTCCTCCTCAACGTGCACCCCCACCCCCTGCCCACCAGAGATCCATTTGGCCTCCCTCACCCCACCCTCCCCATCATAGAATGATCAGGCCTCCCTCCTCCCCCCCCCACCAGAGATCCATCTGGCCCACCTCCCTCCTCTCCCCCACCCCCCCTCCCCCCCCCTGCGCACCAGAGAACCATCTGGCCACTCTTTTCCCCCCCCCTTCCCCCCACCAGAGAATCATCGGGCTCCCCTGCGCCCCCCCCACCAGAGATCCATTTGGCCCACCCCCCTCCTCCTCCTTCCCCACCACCCCCCCCAACCCCGCCACCAGAGATGTATCTGGCCTCTCCCCCCCCCCCCCCACCCCCGCCGCCGCCACCAGTGAATGATCGGGCCTCCCTCCTCCCCCCATCCCGCCCCCCCCCCCCCCAACCACCCACCCACCAGAGATACATCTGACCCTCCTCCTCCTCCCCCCCACCAGAGAATGATCTGGCCCGCATCCCTTCCCCCCCAGCCACCGATCTAAGTCAGAGAGCCATTGGAAGTTCTGAACTTATCTCTTCAGAAGCTGGAGCGCCCGAAACAGACCTTGGCCGAGCATAGAACACAGAACATTACAGCGCAGTACAGGCCCTTCGGCCCTCGATGTTGCGCCAACCAGTGAAACCAATCTAAAGCCCATCTAATCTACACTATTCCAATATCATCCATATGTTTGTCCAATAACCATTTAAATGCCCTTAATGTAGGGGAGTCCACTACTGCTGCAGGCAGGGCATTCCACGCCCTTACTACTCTCTGAGTGAAGAACCTACCTCTGACATCTGTCCTATATCTATCACCCCTCAATTTAAAGTTATGTCCCCTCGTGCTAGCTATCACCAGCCGAGGAAAAAGGCTCTCACTATCCACCCTATCTAATCCTTTGATCACCTTGTATGCCTCTATTAAGTCACCTCTTAACCTTCTTTTCTCTAACGAAAACAACCTCAAATCCCTCAGACTTTCCTCATAAGACCTTTCCACTATACCAGGCAACATCCTAGTAAATCTCCTCTGTACCCTTTCCAATGCATCCACATCCTTCCTATAATGCAGTGACCAGAACTGTACGCAATACTCCAAGTGCGGCCGCACCAGAGTTTTGTACAGCTGCAACATTACCTCCTGGCTCCGAAACTCAATCCCTCTACCAATAAAAGCTAACACTCCGTATGCCTTCTTAACAACCCTATCATTTTGGGTGCCAACTTTCAGGGATCTATGCACATGGATACCGAGATCTCTCTGTTCATTCACACAACCAAGTATTTTACCATTAGCCCAGTACTCTGTAATCCTGTTACTCCTTCCAAAGTGAATCACCTCACACGTTTCCACATTGAACTCCATTTTCCACCTCTCAGCCCAGCACTGCAGCTTATCTATGTCCCTCTGTAACCTGCAACAACCTTCCGCACTGTCCACAACTCCACCGACTTTAGTGTCATCCGCAAATTTACTAACCCATCCTTCGACGCCCTCATCCAGGTCATTTATAAAAATGACAAACAGCTGTCGCCCCAAAACAGATCCTTGTGGTACACCACTGGTAACTGAACGCCAGGATGAACATTTCCCATCAACCACCACCCTCTGTCTTCTTACAGCTAGCCAATTCCTGATCCAAACTGCTAAATCACCCTCAATCCCATGCCTCCGTATCTTCTGCAATAGCTTACCATGGGGAACCTTATCAAATGCTTTACTGAAATCCATATACACCACATCAACTGCTTTACCCTCATCCACCTCTTTGGTCACCTTCTCAAAGAACTCAATAAGGTTTGTGAGGCACAACCTACCCTTCACAAAACCGTGTTGACTATCCCTAATCAAATTATTCCTTTCGAGATGATTCTAAATCCTATCTCTTATAATCCTTTCCAAATCTTTGCCCACAACAGACGTAAGCCTCACTGGTCTATAATTACCAGGGTTGTCTCTACTTCCCTTCTTGAACAAGGGGACAACATTTGCTATCCTCCAGTCTTCTGGCACTATTCCTGTAGACAATGACGACATAAAGATCAAAGCCAAAGGTTCTGCAATCTCCTCCCTAGCCTCCCAGAGAATCCTGGGATAAATCCCATCCAGCCCAGGGGACTTATCTATTTTCACACTTTCCAGAATTGCTAACACCTCCTCCTTATTAACCTCAATCCCGTCTAGTCCAATAGCCTGTATCTCAGTATTCTCCTCGACAACATTGTCTTTTTCCTGCATGAATACTGACGAAAAATATTCATTTAGCGCCTCTCCTATCTCTTCAGGCTCCACACACAACTTCCCACGACTGTCCTTGACTGGCCCTAATCTTACCCTAGTCATTCTTTTATTCCTGACATACCTATAGAAAGCTTCAGGGCTTTCCTTGATCCTACCTGCCAAAGACTTCTCATGTCCCCTCCTGGCTCTTCTTAACTCTCTCTTTAGGTCCTTCCTGACTAACTTGTAACTCTCAAGCGCCCTAACTGAGCCTTCACGTCTCATCTTTACATAAGTCTCCTTCTTCCTCTTCACAAGAGATTCAACTTCTTTAGTAAACCACAGTTTCCTCACTCGACCATTTCCTCCCTGCCTGACAGGTACATACTTATCAAGGACACCCAGTAGCTGTTCCTTGAACAAGCTCCACATTTCAATTGTGTTCATCCCCTGCAGTTTCCTTCCCCATCCTACGCATCCTAAATCTCTCCTAATTGCATCATAATTTCCTTTCCCCCAGCTATAACTCTTGGCCTTCGGTATATACCTATTCCTTTCCATCGCTAAAGTAAACGTAACCGAATTGTGGTCACTATCACCAAAGTGCTCCCCTACCTCCAAATCTAACACCTGGTCTGGTTCATTATCCAGTACCAAATTCAATGTGGCCTCACCTCTTGTTGGCCTATCTACATACTGTGTCAGGAAACCCTCCTGCACACATTGGACAAAAACTGACCCATCTAAAGTACTTGAACTATAGCTTTTCCAGTCAATATTTACAAAGTTAAAGTCCCCCATAACAACTACCCTGTTACTTTCGCTCCTATCCAGAATCATCTTTGCAATCCTTTCCTCTACATCTCTGGAACTTTTCGGAGGCCTATAGAAAACTCCCAACAGGGTGACCTCTCCTTTCCTGTTTCTAACCTCAGCCCATACTACTTCAGTAGACGAGTCCTCATCAAACGTCCTTTCTGCCACTGTAATACTGTCCTTGACTAACAATGCCACACCTCCACCTCTTTTACCACCTTCCCTGCTCTTACTGAAACATCTAAACCCCGGAACCTGCAACAACCATTCCTGTCCCTGCTCTATGTCCATGTTTCCAAGATGGCCACAACATCGAAGTCCCAGTTACCAACCTATGCTGCAAGTTCACCCACCTTATTCCGGATGCTCCTGGCATTGAAGTATACACACTTCAAACCACCTTCCTGCCTGCCAGTACACTCCTGCGACGCTGAAACCTTATCCATGACCTCATTACTCTCAACCTCCTGTACACTGGATCTACAATTCAGGTTCCCATCCCCCTGCTGAATTAGTTTAAACCGTCCCGAAGAGCATTAGCAAATTTCCCCCCCAGGATATTGGAACCCCTCTGGTTCAGGTGTAGACCATCTCGTTTGTAGAGGTCCCACCTACCCCAGAATGAGCATGTCTGTTTCGCGTCGAATCTGGACGGGCGGACGCAATGGTAAAGGGGGAAATGCAGGTAAGATTGGGCGTCCAGCTCATTAAGTCAATTTAAATGCATACAAATGCATTTAAATTGACATTGCGCCCGTTTCGGGCGCGGTTCCAATCGGAGCCATTTTCGGGCATTGATAAAGTGGGAATCTGCATGGACACAGCTATTCGCCTCACGCCCAACTTTACCATATTTTCGCGCCCGAAAATGGGCGCAACGCAACGGTAAAATTGGGCCCTAAGAGTAGGTAAGAAGCCATAGGGAGGGTTCCAGGTGAATGGAGAATATTGGAGGTGGGTAAAAGGATCTATTGAACATGGGGAAGAACTCTTGCCCAAAGAAGTGAGCACAGAGACGAAGGTGGCAGAAGATTTCAACATCACATCGAGCCCAAAATTCGTTGAGTTGAGGACGTAAGGGTATGAAGCCGAGTCCTTTGCTGAGTACAGCACGTTCAGTTTCAGAGAGGGGAAGGTCAGAGGGTATAGTGAATACACTGCAAAGACTGAGGTTAGGAGTGGGGTCTGAGGGATGGGAAAGGGAGGAGGGTCCTAGATGGGCGTTACTATCGATGAGTTGTTGAAGCTTGCATTCCTTACACCTGAAGAGAAAAGAAAATGTTTCTTGTTAAGGCGTCGGATGAGACAAAGATTGAAATGAAACTAAGAGTAAGGACAGTTTTGTGTTAGGGTGAGTTGATTATACTGCAGAGTGATATCTAGTGTGTTAATATGGCGGTGCATGGCACTGAGTGTGGATCTCAGGATAGGGCGAGAACAACAGTCCAAGGAACATTGTATGTCCTGGAGGTACTTGTAATCCTGGGTGGATTCTACTACTCACTAAAGGTTATTTATTAAATGAAAGAAAAGACAAATACACACGAATGGGACTGCAATTCTATAAGACACATAAACACCAGAGTTATACAAATACCCACAGTTTTATCTGGCAATTACTCCTTGTTCCAAACTATATCCCCAATATCTGAACTCAGTAAGACTTCCCCGTTTCCCAAGCAACATCCACTTTAAAATCTATAAGTTAAATCCTGCTTATAGTTACCACACAATACCAGGAGGAATATCCAGTCTGGGAAGCATCTTTGCCTGCTTCAGCGAAGATAGGTAAGCTGCCTTTATAAAGGTTTCTGCATTAACTTAGCTGGAGGATTTCACAAAGTAGTTGTTCGCTGGCTGGCTGTTAGATGTTACCCTGGCCGGCTGATGACGGCCATTTACATTTGATCTTATCTAGACGTCTGCTAATCTTGTTACTGGGAAAAGGACAGTTCTCATCAGCCCCTTTGAATGTGGGGGTCTGGCAGATTCTCCCTTGTTACATCCCATCATTCCATTTGTTACTTCTGGATCTTATTTGTTCCCAGGCAAATCCATGACAAATGCCAAGGAACAATTTGTAGATGGTCGATAGGAGGGATCCACAGATTCTCAGGTTACAGCTAGATAGATAGAACAGAACCAGGCAAGGGCAGTCACACCCACTGGACAACAGAGGAGGATGGTGTGGTCAACCATGTCAAAGCTTCCAAGCAGGTCAGGAAAAATGAGGGGAGGATGGGGAGGTAGTTCACCATGCTCACAGCCTCATGGTGGATTGCATTTAATGGAGTAAACTGGAACAGTTATGATGACAGGGAACACAGAGAGAAATGGGTGTGAGCACTGGGTCCAATATCCCGCATTGGGAAAACTACCCTCCAATCTAGTCAGCAACAGAAAGGGCCTGAATGTGGAAATCCTGGTGTTAGGATGGTAATTAGACTCATAAATGAGCCACTTAAAGGCAAGTTTTCCTGAGCCCACCAGAATTTAGTGGTGGCTCTGGGATTTACCAGAATTTGCATTCACCGTGCAGGGCTCCAGAAGGTCACCAGGCAGACCCTGACAAGCACTCAGTGCCCAATCAAGGGACCCAGCACCAAGAAGGCTGTGAATACTACTGGAATCCACCCCACTAGCTTTGTTTCTAATCCCCCTTCCCCTCCCCACGCTAGTGAGCCCCACCAGGGTAGGAACATTATTGGAGTGCTTCAAAAATGGAGTTTTCGTAAATGCAGAAGGTTGAAGTATTTGCAAACTTAATTGTAAATGAAAATCATTCAAAATCTGTTGAAATTGGGGAATTTTTGTACATGGCATGCAATAAAAAGGAGAAAGGTATTCAGCAGTCAACTGGCTTATCTTTAAATAATTGTGTTTTGAGTGCTCTTAAAGTACATATTTCTTTGTTGTTGAAATTGAGAAATTGACGTATATGTACCTAATAAAAAGAATTGGCACTTCACCTTTTAGAGACTTAAGTTTATAGAGTAAATTAAATTCCCTGACAATAACCTCAACACTTCGAATGCTAATTAAGGGGCAGGCAGGAACCTGATATAATAGGGAACTTAATTCAAACTGCAGTAAATGATAATGAAGATTGGGAAGGCTTCAAAACTACTGGGTGAAAGAATGAGGGGACAGATTTGCTATTTTTAATCTTTCAAAAATGTAGTTCTCAGGCAGAATTAGGAATGAATAACATGCCCTAACAAGCTCTTTCTGTGGGAACCCAAGTGATGGAATAATGAAAATTATCACTGAAAGTTCCATATCTTATGAGGCAGAAACTATCCTGTAACATTTAGTGCTGCTGATCTCATCCATAATTCTGTTTAGGTTTCTGTTTATCATAGGAAAGTAAATATACTTTGAAGTAAATTTTAGAAAATAATAGCTCCCTTAATGTAATTTTTTAAATATATATCTACTTCACAAACCATACATTAATCAATGGATGGTAGAACTATGGCATGGCACGATAATATCCAATCCACAAAGAAACCCTGAGGGACATATTAACTTGCAATGTATCTTACTTACCAAGAC
This sequence comes from Mustelus asterias, assembly GCF_964213995.1. Taxonomy (NCBI): domain Eukaryota; kingdom Metazoa; phylum Chordata; class Chondrichthyes; order Carcharhiniformes; family Triakidae; genus Mustelus; species Mustelus asterias. Next base: position 78,090,278 of record NC_135807.1, on the reverse strand, counting down.
TTCCTCCAAGGTCATATCACCTCCTTAGAAAAAGTGAAACAAATCAAACAAATTGACAGTCCTAAAGCAGTAAGTATTTTTTCAAAGTCCGAATATAAAAGTCTAATAAGGGTATTTTGAAATATTTGCCCTGATGTGCTACTCTGGGATGATAGCTAGTGAATAAAGTAATCGACCTCTACAGTAAAGGGAATTTACACAACAAAGGAAAGGCCATTACTTGGGTCAGCATAAGCATTAGGGATCGGAATGCATTCCTTCTGAGAATATTTACCTTTGATAAGACATGGTAATGATCCGAGGAAAATATTTCAAGTCATTTCTTGACAAGGTCTCCTTCTAGTTCACCTGAGAGTCGTATTTCTACAATGAATGCATTTGTTTTTATAGTGAACAGAACCTGATTGTCATCATTCTGATGCCTGAGTAATGGCAGGTAGTAACCTATTGGCATATGTATCTTTGCTTAATGAGGCAGGCTCTTCCTGCAGTAAATTTCAATCATTGCAAAATAGTCTTTCTAACTATATTCAGAAATTAAAATGGGATATCAGTCAATAACTTGCTGTATTTCTCAGGTTTAAAACAATTATGGTAATAAACTGCATCATATGCATCAATTTAATTCACCATACTGGATATAGAATACAATATGAAAATCATGATTTAATATTCAAACATGTTAAAGTTGAGAGCTGTTTATGATGTCTGTATGCTGCATGCTTTTTCAGCTATCTTTAGCAGTTTTCTTTAATATTTTAATCTCTTTTAAAAACAGAAAACCAAAAGCACTTTTGATGAATATATAATGTGATTTTTTAGAAAGACTAGACAATTTATGAAACACAATTTATATCTTTGATGCTTTGGCTTGTTTAGAGCTAGCAAGTCAAGCAATTAATTGTTTAGCCAGAGCAAAGGCTATGTGGTCTTCTCAGATTTCTTGTTTGTGTTGTTTTGCAGCACACCATGCCATTCTGGAGGATCTCAAGCCATTCTGACCTTATGGCCCTACATCATGCCCTGGAATTGGAGTACTTGTAGCAGTACTTTGAAATGTAGGATCTCCACCTCATTATTTGTGGACTACAATATTTCTTTGTCTTGTGGCAGCTTCTGACTCCAAACTGTGTGATATGTCCCAAGTGTTGAAATACAACAGCAATTTGTCTTCACCCTTAACGATTCTTTAAATGGAGGCAAATCAATCCCTGGCAAAGCTGCTGATGGTTCAAAAGACTGCGAAGACTGTACAGTGAAAAGCCATCATAACATTTAACAGCCCTGTTATTTCTATATTGCTACAAGAGTTCAGACCTGTGAAGAAAATAGATCTCACCAACATTCTTTATAAGGTCCTCAGAACAAATGTTATGGATAATGCTTTAAGCACTAACAGTCTAAAGCTTCTGTTTAAAAAAAACATTTTTGCCATAATGAATCTAAAACTTACACTGAAAACTGAGTTGGACAAATGCTAGCAACATATTTTACTTGTGGAGAAGGTTCGTTTCCATGATCACTAATATCCAGGGTACTCTTATTATTTATGAACTGATTGTTTCGTGTTAACATCATTTATGAAGGTACTTAAATTAGATTTTGCCATTAGACACAAGAAGCACATTTGATTCTGTCATGTCACAAAGTAGTTTACAGAAAAACGGTTTTCTTATAATTCAAGATGACTGTTGAATTTGCTAAGACAATCATGTACAGAAAAATGTCATTTTGTGTAAATTTGTAATCAGGCAATTCTCTTACATATTGTTAAGGCAAATGCAATTGAAAGGTGAAGTAAAGGTGTCGCGAGGTATTGTGCGTACATGAAACACTGCTTTGCCTTATCAAAGTGTTAGTGTGTTAAAGTGCAACTTTTTGTTGGGTAAATATGTAGATAATGGAATTTTTGCGATTATTTTATTAAGATCAAAAGCTTGGATGTCAAGTGTCAAGATTTATCTTCCTTTTTCTCCAGCTTTCTCATTTCGCCAAATTAATTTCATCCATCTTTTCTGCAAACAAATACATGGAATACTCTGTGTGGATAAAGTAGGAAATAATTCTCTGCTCTCTTCGTTCACAAATAATGTGAATGTTATGGAATATATTTTTATTATGAAACCTGATTTCTTTTGTTACCAGCGAGAGTGAGGACTACTGTCAACTTACATCCTTGTAGTGTCTACATTCTTTTATATGAAAATACATTTGGAAAATAAAGTTCAGAATTTTGGAGCAGGAACTGTTAGAACATTTTAGAATTGTTCTTGTGCAATTAGACCAGATCCATTTTGGTACTGTCCATTTTTCATCCAAAATGTTAATATTATTGACATACTCAGCTGTTGATTGATATTTTTGTTTGATCTTGGATCTCATGAAGCTTCAAGATTCCTTACTGCAAAAAGCTACAAGCTTAGCCTGTGTATTGTAAATACAATTCTAAGCATAGTCCCAAACACTCTCCCTCCCTCAATGTAAAAGGAATTTCAGCTCTATGATGCTTTACACCTCATGTACTTAACAGGCTTGTTTCTTTATAAAGTTCCACACAGCTATCTATTGCAGCAACTGCAAGAAATTGTTTATTATTACAAAAAAGATCCACTTCTTCATGAGGGGATTTGTTAAATGGGCACTGCTGCTAATCAAGACCACAGTGAACTACTTTAACTATTTGGTAACTGGATGTTTGCAGATAAAGATCTAGAATAAATAACTATAGATTATGATTTTGCTTTTTTCAATCAAAATGACTGGAAATCAACAGATCACCTGTGTCTCGCTGTAAGAAAAAAAGTGCTTTGTCTGCAAATTACATGTACAGAACATCCTTATGAATTGTGTGTTTAAATTAATAAAAATCAGTTTGTAAAATGATAGTGCTTGTGCTTTTCAGGTCCTTCCTTAACAGACGAACCATAAACCTTTATAAATAACAGTGCTTATTGATAAATTCTTTACCTGCTCTTTTGTATTACGATATGAGACATTTTCAAATATTTTTTGATAATATTCCAATGTATATAGCATGTTTGACTGAAAACATTTCCTTCCCGGTTTGGTTGTTTATGGTGAAATTGAACCTGTGATATCTTGCACTTGTCTGTCATCATTGCTAATGCCCTTCCTCATGTACATCCTACTTTTAGACCACTATCAGAATAAGTATTGTGCCATGTGGAGTTGCACTAACCAAGTCACAACAGTCAGATCTTTGACCTGATTCTTAAGTGATAGCTGTCACTCGAAAAACCACTTAAGATCAACACAAACATGATGGTAGAGCAATACCTTGACAAACAAATAGCAGGTTAATTTGGAGCTTCTCTATTTATTTCTGACTATTGCATTCACTCATGACTGAGTCAAGATATATTTGAGATTGAGTAGTCTCACCTGTAACTCCCTTCAAATATCTATTATTCTCCAAGAATATACTGATTGTTTACTTCCCCCTGTATTTTCTGAAAATTATAACCATGTAACACAAGTAATACTTACAGACTATTTCCCGTATAGCTTCAATATCAGTTGCAATTGTGCAGTAATACTTACGATTTCATATGCAGTGTCCTCTGTTTGAACAGAGGGAAATATGATAGGATGAGGGATGAATTGGCTAAGGTAGACTGGGAGAGCAGGCTGGCAGGTAGGATAGCTGAGGAACAGTGGAGGATTTTTAAGGAGATCCTTTTCAGTTCTCAGCAAAAATATATTCCAGCAAAAAACAAGGATTGTAAGAAAAGGGAGAACCAGCCGTGGATAACGAAGGAAATAAAGGAGAGTATTAAAATAAAAACAGCTGCGCACAGAGTGGCCAAAAATAGTGGAGAAACAAGTGATTGGGAAAAATTTAAGAAACAACAAAGAGAGACTAAGAAAGCAATAAAGAAAGGAAGGATAGACTATGAAGCTAGGCTAGCAATTAATATAAAAAATGATAGTAAAAGTTTTTATAAATATATAAAAAGGAATAGAGTGGCTAGAGTGAATGTTGGACCCTTGGAGGACGAGAGGGGGGAGTTAATAGTGGGAAATGAGGATATGGCTGAGTCTTTAAATAAGTTTTTTGTGTCGGTCTTCACGGTGGAGGACACAAATAGTTTGCCAAATATTAACGATAGAGGGTTGGCAGCAGGAGAAATACTTAATACAATTAATGTTACCAGAGAGGCAGTGCTGGCAGTGCAGACTAATGGGACTGAAGGTGGACAAGTCCCCGGGTCCGGATGGAATTCATCCCAGGGTATTGAAAGAAATGTCAGAGGTAATAGTGGATGCGTTAGTGATTATTTATCAAAACTCGTTGCATTCTGGGGTAGTGCCGGTTGATTGGAAAACGGCTAATGTTACGCCGCTGTTTAAAAAAGGAAGGAGACAAAAGGCAGGTAACTATAGGCCGGTCAGCTTAACGTCTGTAGTAGGGAAAATGCTGGAATCCATTATTAAAGAGGAGATAGCAGGGCATCTGGATAGAAATGGTTCGATCAATCAGACGCAGCATGGATTCATGAGGGGAAAGTCGTGCTTGACGAACATGTTGGATTTTTATGAAGATGTGACTAGGGCGGTTGATGGAGGAGAACCGGTGGATGCGGTGTTTTTGGATTTCCAAAAGGCGTTTGATAAGGTGCCCCATAAAAGGCTGCTGAAGAAGATTAGGGCACATGGAGTTGGGGGTAGTGTGTTAAAGTGGATTGGGGACTGGCTATCCGACAGGAAGCAAAGAGTCGGAATAAATGGGTGTTTTTCCGGTTGGAGGAAGGTAACTAGTGTCGTGCCGCAGGGATCGGTACTCGGGCCGCAACTATTAACCATTTATATAGATGATCTGGAGGAGGGGACGGAGTGTAGGGTAACGAAGTTTGCAGACGACACAAAGATAAGTGGAAAAGTGAATCGTGTGGAGGACGGAGAAGATCTGCAGAGAGATTTGGACAGGCTGAGTGAGTGGGTGAGGATATGGCAAATGGAGTATAACGTTGATAAATGCGAGGTTATACACTTTGGAGGAAATAATAACAAATGGGATTACTATCTCAATGAAAACAAATTAAAACATGCTACCGTGCAAAGGGACCTGGGGGTCCTTGTGCATGAGACACAAAAGCCCAGTCTGCAGGTACAACAGGTGATCAAGAAGGCAAATGGGATGTTGGCCTATATCGCGAGGGGGATAGAATATAAAAGCAGGGATGTCTTGATGCACCTGTACAGGGCATTGGTGAGGCCGCAGCTGGAATACTGTGTGCAGTATTGGTCCCCTTATATGAGGAAGGATATATTGGCATTGGAGGGAGTGCAGAGAAGGTTCACCAGGTTGATACCGGAGATGAGGGGTTTGGATTATGAGGAGAGGCTGAGGAGATTGGGTTTGTACTCGTTGGAGTTTAGAAGGATGAGGGGAGATCTTATGGAGACTTATAAGATAATGCGGGGGCTGGATAGGGTGGAGGCGGAGAGATTCTTTCCACTTAGTAAGGAAGTTAAAACTAGAGGACACAGCCTCAAAATAAAGGGGGGTCGGTTTAAGACAGAGTTGAGGAGGAACTTCTTCTCCCAGAGGGTGGTGAATCTCTGGAATTCTCTCCCCACTGAGGTGGTGGAGGCTACCTCGCTGAATATGTTTAAAGCGCGGATGGATGGATTCCTGATCGGTAAGGGAATTAAGGGTTATGGGGATCAGGCGGGTAAGTGGTACTGATCCACGTCAGATCAGCCATGATCTTATTGAATGGCGGGGCAGGCTCGAGGGGCTAGATGGCCTACTCCTGCTCCTAGTTCTTATGTTCATGTTTGACATCTATACATGCACTAATTCCCTCTTCACCATGATGGTCAACTCACTGAGATGCAATACCAAATACTTTAGTGTGTGCATAATTAAAATAACACCTGGTTAGATGGGTAGATATTTATTACTAGTTGGAAATTTTATACACACCTCTGTGCTTTTCCTCCATATTGAACACCAAATCAGCTCATGACATTTCTGGAATTTATTCTGAACATTGTTATTTCTGTTCTGTATATTTTCAATGCAATGGAGACTAGTAGAACAAAGAGACCAGCTATCTCCTATATACAAGCATTAGATTGTGATCTGAGGAAAAAATGAAAAGAATATCAAATTAATGAAAACACTGAAATACTTTGAAAATATAAGTGGATTTATTCTTGCAGTAAAACAAAAGCAGCACAGACAACTGAATTCTGATATGACAAGAAATTTCAAAGATACATAAAAATGTACTTAACTTGCATAAGGTAGTCTTATAATCTTATATATAGTCTTATAATCTTGTATATAGTCTTATAATCCATATATGTATATGTGGTAGCCTTCTGTCTCATAAGATATACCGTGGTGGTCAACTGTGTGTTAAGTATTGTTTGTTGTGGCTCAGAAGCCCCACTCTGGTTAAGCAGTCTCTTTCCCATTTGCTGCAGAGGAAGCGAGTGGGCTGAGAAAGTGCATCATTTGCTGAGCTCTGTTTCCTCTGGGCTGTCTCCTTCGCCAGCTGGACTTTTCACTTCTGCTCTCCTCTTCCAATTCCTTTCTAAACAGTCAGCCTCCAGAGGTCACAACCGTCAGCAAATATCTTCCAATTGCCAGTGTCAATGTCTGTTATCCTGATATCTTGCTTGCAATTGCCCAGGGAGTATAGGTATGGATGTCCAGGAGGTCAAGACCCTGTGGCCAGTTCATTGTACAGGAAGTCTTTGGATGCACAGCTGTCACCCACCCAATGAACATGACCAAGCACAGGCATCATTGGATTAGCAATGAGTATATGCTGATGGAATTAATACACTCTAGGACTGCTGATTGGTAACTTTTTCCTGCCAAGAGATACTGAGGCTATGTCTGAAACAGTAAAATTGTCAGTGAAGACAGCCTTTTCTCTTGTCGAGCATATGTTGTCCAGGTCTCACCACTGTAGAGCAGTGCACTGAGGATGCAGGCTTGGTTGTTTCACACTTTCCTACTCATTTGGAACATCACAGCTGCAGCTTTTGCAGTACACATATTGATTTTAGCATCAAGAGACAGGTTTCTGCTGATTGTGGAGCCAATGTATGTAAAATCATCAAAAACCTGAAGCGTCACATTGTAACACTAATACATGGCTGTATGGCAACATCCTGAACCATGGCATTTGTCCTCTTCATGTTGATGGTCAAACCAAACTCTTTACGGGTTTGAGACGGTCTGTCCATTTACCACGGAAAATGTTCCTCAGTATGAATTGCTAGTGCGGTATCGTCAACATAGAGCAACTCTCTGATGAGGACTTGGTGCACCTTTGTCCTGGATCTCAGACAAGGCTGAACAGTTTTTTGTCAGTTCTGATATATAAGTAGAGACACTGTGTAGATGACTTAAAGGCAAATGACAGCAGCAAAGAGAAGAGGATGCCAAAGAGCATCAGTGCCTGAACACAATCCTGTTTGACCCCACTGTGGATCACAAAGGTTGCTGATGTTGCCATGTCATAGCTGACCTTACCCAGCATGCAGCACGTTGTCATGGAAAGAGGAGATCACATTGAGCAGTTTTGGCAGGCAGCCAGTTTTATCCAGCAGCTTAAATATTCTGCCCTGATCACATGGTCAAAAACCTCTATGAGATCAATGAAATCAGCATATAGTTGTCTCCATTGTTCATGGCATTTCTCTTGCAGCTGCCAGAGTTAGAAAATCATGCCAATTGTAAATCTTTCAGTTCTGAAAACACTCTAGGATTGAGGGTAGCTGTCTCAGCTGTGATTTGCAATCTGACAAGGACAATATGGGAAAAAACCTCTCCCTTGATGCTCAATAGGAAGATGCCTCAATTGTTGTCGCAATTGCTGCATTTGCCCCTATTCTTGTACAGGGTCATAATCTTTACATCATGTATATCCAGGAGCATTGCTGCCTTCCACCAGCAGAATTAGAAAAGTTGATGCAGATGCCGTGTGAGTGCTGGTTTCCCGTGCTTGATGAATTCAGGCAGTATAGCACAGCACCTGCGGCTTTGCCCATGGTAAGCAAGCCAATAACTTTGCTAAGCTCCTTCAGTGTGGGTTCAATATCCAGCTCTGCCATGACAGGCTGGCTTTCCGTCGTATCCAAAGTTTCCCTGGTGTCAGCATTATCCTTAGAATAAAACACAAGTTAGTCCATCCATCATTCCAACTGTTTATTGCACTTGGTGATGGTGTTTTCTTTGCTGATAGACCAGTTGCCTTTTTGATCTCTTCATACATGCCCCTAGCATTCCCTGTATCAAAAGACATGTGGAAATTCTGTCAAAGGTGTAACCAATAATGTAACCAGTAGTCATGGGCACAGCACCTAGCAGTCTGTTGGACTTTCCTTCAAGCAGCTCTTCGTGCATCTAGAGCAATGTCTCTCAGATCTTTCTTGACATTAATGAGAGTGGACTGTTTGGCTTCAATGACAGGATCTGTCTCAGTGATGTTAGCCTCAAACCAGCATTTTTTTCACTTTTTGTTCCCATATGTTGAGTGTATGGTATTGTATATAATATCTTGAAGTATGTTCCATTTCACTTCTCCACGTTTTGCGGGAATAACTGAATTCTGCTATTACTAGAATAAAGTTTCAAAGATGTATAAAAACACAGTTAACTTGCACAAGGTATTTTATTAATAATAGCAGACCATAATTCATAGAAAATGTAGTTGAATTGGATACTTGAAATAGTCATGACATTTCTGTGGGCTTAATCTTTTAACTAATAAATGAACTTGAGTTGCAGAAAAACAATGACTGCAATAGTTTTAAATTCTGGTTCTATTTAATCAATGCCTATGGCATTAACTCTCACAGGTCCAATATGTAATACTTTTCCTTGTTTAGGAAAATATTGACTTCAGATAAATGCATTAAAAGAATTGTTTTGCATTTTCTGTGTTGATGGCATTAAGATTTTACTTGTTAGAAAAGGTTCCATGTAAATAGTTATATTGTAATTTCCTAACATATGTAACAGGTTGTAGGTAACATCTCGAGAATACCATGGAATAAAGCCATCATTACAGTTGCCAAGATATCAGGTATTCACCTGCGTTATGAGATCAGCATGGAGTGGTAACATAACTGTCAAATGTTGAGGGAGTTCTAGTTCCTTATAATTGCAGTACATCTGAATATACATGCACCCACAAAGCATAGATTTGTAGTCATTGGCACGCTCCACTATGGGGAAGTCTGCTATCATGATGAAGCTCCACCTGCTTCTATCTGGCAGGAGAGAATGAAATGCATTCAGCTGTCTTTGACTTGCAGTGAACTCCCTCAATCATGGATGTCAAACTGCAACTGTGATTGGCAAAGTGTCAGAAATATCACCTTGAAGAAGCCCAACACAAAAACATTACTGCCACTGTCTCTTATGCAAATACTGTCAATCCTATCCACACCATGTACCAAAGCTACAAATCTGACTATAACAAGTGGCAGATATCAATGAACACCTCTTTAGTGAAACAGAGATATCTCACACATATACTATTCCTCTCTGAGATTGACATAAAATTGTTCCCTGAAGTCCCTAGGTGGATGTGGCCCCCTGCTGAGGGCCCTTCTCTTTCCAGAGCCTCCTTCATTGCATGGCTTGTCCTCCTCTGTTACCTCTACTCATTCTACCCACCATGGTGCAAATTAAGAGTAACTACAGCAGTGATAACTGAGAGCAAGTGATCTTTGAGTCACAACTCAGGCCTTCATCACATGCTAGATGGCTGCCTTTAGTTTTCAAAAACTAAAAGTAGCAGTGCAAAGACACAAACCTCCAAACACTTTGACTAATTTACCTGGAAGCAGTAGAAATCAATTAAAAACTAAATAATGAAAACTGTAAGTAATTGACAATCCCCTTAAATAGCACTAGTGATGGGTGCCCCCATTGCATAACATAAGTTTGGCTGTGGTTGATTAAGAGAGAATGTTAGCTTAAAAATGTGGGATCAAAAATGGCACTATTAGAATCATATCACTGACATTGTAATCTGCCTGCTCTGAATCGTTCTAGCACTACATCACAGGGTCCCAGTAACAACCAACCCAAAATCACTCAGTGCCACAGTAACAACCAAGCTACAATGGTGTGAGGCACAGATGCCCTTTTGACACCATAAACAACATTATTAGTGCCAAAACTTTGGGCACTACACAGGGAAATTTTAGATTGTTGCATTTATCTCCTAAAAATGATGGTCCATTGGTGGATGGTTCCCCCTTGTAGATAATTTAGGCCTCAGGCAGGTGGAAACCAAACAATACATACATGTTATATGAAACAGAAAATGCTGGATAAACTTAGTAGGTCTGACAGCATCTGTGGAGAGAGACACAGAGTTAACGTTTCGAGTCTGGATGACCCTTCCACAGAATTAGAGGGATAGAAATATAATGAATTTCAGATTTCTGACATTGCGTTATTTTGTTATCATTTGATTGTTTAATTCACTTTCATTTCTCTTTCAGGAATGCCTTCCTCAAAGAAGTACTGCTCTTCTCTCCGATTGAACTTCTGTTTTTTCTCTTTTACCATGTTCACCTTCATTACTTCCTATCTCCTTATGTCCATGACAAAGTTGTCAATATCTCCTTTGCCCTGACCTTTCCTGTTTTTTTCTATTCTGCCTCACCTTCTTTGTTTCCTTTCCAATTATATCATTCTTTACAATCCTACCTTTCCTCATTTCTGCAGTAGGGTAATTTAGACTAAAATGTTATCTCAGTTTCTCTCCCTACAGATGCTGTTGGACTTGCTGAGTTTATCCAGCATTTTTTTGTTTTTATTTATAATGGATTATCTGGTTGGACCAAAGGTGGAGGAGTAGGCAGAATGTAAGGTTAGGGATAGGTCTAAGGAGAGATTGACAAAGATGTCATGAACATCAGAAAGAGGGTGTTAATGGCGGGATTAAGCATTGCTAATAGTGACATAAAGGTAAGATAACAATGTGTTAATAAACGAACAAAGGTTGATGCTCAGTGAAAGCAAAACTGAAAAAGTGACAGGCCCATTCCTGACCTATTTTGCCTCCTCTACCTCCCTCTCCAATGATATAATTCTTTACGTTTCTATCTATCCCTCTTCAGTTCTGTGAAAGGCCCATATGGACTCGGAACTCTGTTTCTCCACAGATGCTGCCAGACTTGCTGATTTTTTCCTGCATTTTCTGTTTTTATTTCAGATTTGCAGCATCTGCAGTATTTTGCTTTTACTAATGTATACAAGATACTGAGTGGCTGGGAACTCAGGTAGTTAGTTACACTGCAGATGCAATCTTAGCCTGGATGAACGCTGTATAATCAGTAAAGGGACCATCATCAGTAAATATAAAAATACAATTAAATACCAGTTGCTTCGGGAAAATAAATAATCTGGATACATTCCTGAAATTGTAAACCTTGGACAGCATTTTTATTTTTCGAGTGTTTAAACTTCAGTAGTAAATGATTAAAGTGTGCATTAAATTATGCTGCTACCCGACATCTGACTTGGGGTAACCTTGACTAGCCTCCTTACCCTCTGGTGCCGACAGCAGCGGTGCGGTGCGAAGTACCGCAAAACACCGGCACTTGGTTTCGTGTGCGGTCAACCGCTTAATCGGAGCATTGGTTGGCCTTTTAACTGAGAATAACTAAATTCAAATAAACAATTAATTGAAATGGCATCGTTCCTGTTGAAGTCTCGAGATGTTTATTGAACTAAGCGTATTAAAATGAATGCCTACTTATATAATCTTGAGTTCGTTGGGAGAATAGTTAACCCGATGCACTTTCAAATAAATGGTATTTGTTTTATTTCTCTTTTAAAACGTAGTAGTATGAAGAATTTGGAAATGTTGACGGCGCCACTACAGAAACGCGCTCACATCAGGAAGTCCCGGCGGGATTGGGAGCGGCTTCATTCTGGCGAGGAGCCCCCCACATCCTGAAACATCTCTGTTCGGAAACGAAACATTTCATTTACTCACTGTTTGCTTTCGCAACTACCCCCGGGTTTGTTGATGGAGGGAGTTTGGAAACTTCCTCCTGGGAATAATTCCGGATTTGAAGGTTAAATTAATCAGTATCATCACTGAAATAGTAAAGATATTTTGGCCGAAACCTTGTGGACAGGCCGATCCTTACATCCGCAAATAAAACATGTTTTAAAGGAGAAATTCTCTCTCCTCTTCCCCCTTTTTTGAGAATATTAGTTCCCACAGCTGCATTTAAATCTGTAATTACATTCCTTATTTTAAACCATTGGGCTTTTCATTGGTTTGTCTAAATGTTTTACATTTCTTGGTTCAATGTTTCGATTGAGCTTCAATGTCATGAGCAAATTCAAATAATTATTGTGAGAGTTTGGAGGCTCAGGCCAGCTCCTGTCCAGTCCCGTCCCAGGCTTGTCACTGGGTTAACAACCTGGTTCACTTGGGCCGCCAACACCGGCTTTCAAAGCTGCTTTACTCAACAAGCTACAGGACTGAGTTATTGTCGAGAAACTAATGAAGAAAAGCAAAAAGCCAGCCTGCAGTCTGATTGTGGCATTGTCCCTTTTTGCAAAGCTGCTAGTTTTGATTATTTCAACACAGACCTTTTCATGTTAAATCATACTTAATCCTTGATTTTTGCCTCAACGTTCATAGTTCGTAAAATAAACATACACATGTTATAATTGTCCAGAAATGTTTAGGTACACGTGAATAGACAAAGCGTGAAGTCCAAATGGATAAGAAATGTGTATTTCACACAGTGCAGCATAAATTCAGCAGCAGAGTAAGAAATGGACTAGGATTCTCAGTATGAAATGGACCAAGATTATCAGTAAGGAATGGATCGGGATTGTCAGTAAGAAATAGACCAGGATTCTCAGTAAGAAATGGACTAGGATTGAAATGCAGTAATGTAAATCCTATTCCATGTCAGTAAATATCATTGCAGGTTAACTACCTGCTAGCTGGGTGAATGCGTTCAGAATGTGCACGACATTTTAAAGAGTCGCTGTGAATGTGGTTATGCGCTTATTTTGTACAAACAAATTCAAATTCCAACCATGTTTTTCAATAATATCAACAGACGGTTCCATCGTTAAAACTTGTTAAGGAATTTTGCAGATACTAATCGGACGTGATGAAACTTTGGGTAGGGTGTGGGTAAAATATGAGGTGAACGGACTCTGCAGACACAATTGCGTGGTGTTATTGTTGGTTCATGCTTAATAAATCACAACCTATTGGGTCAATTACCTTTCCAGCTGGAATTGAGAACAGTGGAAAGAACAAGGTCCCAGACTCTCAATGTGCTGTGTGTAGTTAAAACAGTTACTTACATTTAAGTGTCTTTATGTTATCAGAGACAGAATGTCATAGCTCCCTACAACCAGCCCACTTCAACATTTTCAGCTAAAGGGAACAGTATAATTGAGCCATGGAGTTCAGCAGCCTAGGGGTCATGTTACTGATTTTAATCCAGGGGCCAGACTTCAAATCCTGTCATGTCAACCAGGGAACTTGAATCCAGGTTTTTTATTTGTTTATGGGATGTGGGCATCACTGGCTAGACCACTTTTAATTATCCATTCCTAATCGCACTTGAGAAGGTGGCGGTGAACTGCCTCCTTGAACAATGGTGTAGGTACATGCACTGTGCTGTGGGAGGGAGTTCCAGGTTTTTGACCCAGTGACAGTGAAGGAACGGCGATATATTTCTAAGTCAGGATGGTGATTGGCTTGGAGGGGATCTTGCAGGTGGTGGTGTTCCCATGTATCTACTGCCCTTGTCCTTCTAGATGGTAAAGATCACAGATGTGGAAGGTGTTGTTAAGTGAGTTGTTAGTGAGTTGCTGCAGTGCATCTTCTAGATGATGCACACTGCTCCCACTGCATCGGTGATGAAGGGAGTGAATGTTGAATGTGGTGTGTGGGGCACCAATCCAGCAGGCTGCTTTGTCCTGGAAGGTGTTGAGCTTCTTCAGTGTTTTGGGGTGACATTCATCCAGGCAAGTGGACCAAATGGGGAGCAGTGGCACAGTAGTATTGTCACTGGACTAGTAATCCCGAGACTCGAGAAAGATCTGGGGACCCAAGTTTTAAACTCACCATGGTAGATGCTAAGATTTGAATTCAATAACGTCCGGAATAAAAAATCTAATGAGGATCATGAAACCATTGTTGATTATTGTAAAAACCAATCTGGGGTTCACTAATGTCCTTACCTGGTCTGTACTACGTGTGATTCTAGCATAGCAATGTGGTTGACTCTCAAACTGCTCCCTGAAATGGAGGGTAGTGAGGGATGGGCGATAAGTGCTGGCCTGGCCAGTGACGTTCATGTCCTGTAAAATGAATAAAAAATATATATTCAATCACACTCCTGTCTTGTGACTTTCAGATGTTGGACAGGGTTGGGGAATCAGGATGTGAATCACTCACCACAGGTCTCTGACCTGCTCTTGTAGCCAGAGCATTGGTGCAGCTGGTCCAGTTAAGTTTCTAGGTCAGTGGTGGTTCCCAAGATATTGATGGTGGAGGATTCAGTGATGGTAACGTAGTTAAATGTCAAGGGGAGAGGATTAAATTCTCTCTTCTCAGAGGTGATCACTGCTTGGCACTTGTGTAGCCTGAATGTTACTTAAATAAATCTGGAACTTCAGATGGCATAATTAACAACTTCTACTAGATGAAGAATCATAATAACATTGGTATTCTGTATATTTTGAGTGTCGAACAATGTCATAATTCATTTTGAATGTTATTCAACTGATGTAACCGGACAATCTTTGCAGCAATGTTCCACATTTTTAAAGAATTGGTTTTCCCTTAATAAATCTGTTCACAAATCTGGAACTAAAAAGCTACAGATTGTCATGAAGACCCACTTTATTCACAAAGCCCTTCGAGGAGGAACAACAACAACTTTAGCACCTTTAAAGTAATAAAAACATCTTTGCCACTTCACTAGTATTATAAAACAAAAAAGGAAATCTGTTGTCCTTACCTTCTGTGGCTGTGCCTTCAGCTGTCTAGGCCTGTAGCTCTCGAATTCCCTCCCCAAGCCACCCCCCACACCTGCACCATCGCTCCAACTCTCCTTTTCCCTTTCAGACAATCCTTAAAACCTTCTTTACTCAAGCTTTCAGCCCCCTGACGTGATGTCACCCAGTGGCCCAGCACCAGCGGAGGTTATTCCTTAAGGCCCCGCCTTCTCAACCTTGCCCCTCACTTGAGGTGTGGTGATCCTCAGGTTAAATCGCCACCAGTCAGTACCCACCTCAAAGTGGACAGCAGCCAATTGGACATCTGGCACTATGGCGACTTTATCTATTTAAAGTAAAAGCAAAGAGATTCGTCATTCCTATGGTTAAATGCCTCTGTTTCTATTTTATTGAACATTGTATGAAATAGTTTATTTCTCCCCACATTACCAATTAGACATATTCAATAAGAAGCTTCTAGCATCATAATTGACTTATTTCTGAGTGTGATACAAATAGAGTAGAAAATAAAATACATCTTTCTGAAACAATTTTGCAAGTATCCTACCAGCCATAGTTCCATCCTGATTCAGCCAATAGGAACTGTATTGGGAACCTGCATAACTTTCTAGCTGGAAGTATGAGTTAAAGATTTCTGGGCCCTCACAAAGATTCCTGCATAGGATTGTCACACATTCCTGTTACATAGCACAAAACTGGCACTGAATTTTACATTTAGGGTTGGCCAACACTGCACAGATGTCGCATTCCTGTGAAACTGAAGCATTGCACTGGAAAATGGTTGTGAAATCGAGTGCCGAGACACGATCTAACTCCCAAATGTGAAACATGCTAAATTTGGTTTGAATTTAGACAGTCTGTGTGAAGTTAAACAGCTTCTCACTGATTTTATGTATGTGTGTGAATGCAGTGGTAACTTAATGACACTAAGTTAATTATGAGACCATAAGACATAGGAGTAGAAGTAGGCCATTTGGCCCAACGTGTCTGTGTCGCCATTCAATGAGATCATGAGTGATCTGATGTGATAATCCTCAACTCCACTTTCCTGCCTTATCCCCATAACCCTTCATTCTCTTACTGATTAAAAATTTGTCTATCTCAGCCTGGAACATACTTAGCAACCCAACCTCTACTGTCCTTTGTGGTAAAGAATTCCACAGATTCACTGCCCTCTGAGAGAAGGAATTCCTCCTCATCTGTCTCTTAAATGAACAACCCCATTACTCTGAGATTATGCCCTTTGGTCCTAGACTCTCCCATAATTGAACATAACCTCTCAGCATCTACCTTGTCAAGCATCTAACTTGTCAAGATCCTACATGCCTCAATATGGTTGTCTCTCATTCTTCTAAACTCCAATGAGTAGAGGCCCAACCTACTCAACCTCTCCTCATAAGAAAATCCATCCATACCCAGGATCAACCTAATGAACCTTCTCTGCAATGCCTCCAATCCTGGTATATTTTTCCTTAGATAAGAGACCCAAAACTGTTAGGTGTGGTCAAACTGGCACCTTGCATAGTTTTAGCAAGACTTCCCTATTTTTATACTCCATTCCCTTCAAAACAAAGGTCAACATACCGTTTGTCTTCCTGATTACCTGCTGAAATAGCCATGCTAGCTTATTGTGATTCATGCACAAAGACGGCTTGGTCAAAGGGTAGTTGACGTGAGAAATGGAAGTATAGAATTGGGGGGCGGGGGGGGCAGAGGTGGGGAGCGGGGCGAACTTTTAATGCTGTGGAGGGTGCTTTAAGCTTGTAACTGGCCTACCTCCATTACATTGCTTCTGCTGCACATTTGGGTATTGGTGTAGTGTGATCCTGAATGATGTTAGTGTCAAATTTCAAATGACATAATTAACAACTTCGACTAGATGAAGAATCATAATAACATTGGAATTCTGTATATTTTGATGGTAGATTGATGTCATTGTGCACTTTGTATGTTATTCAACAGATGTAACCAGACAATTTTTGCAGCAATGTTCCATATTTTTAAAGAATTGGTTTTCCTTTAATAAATCTGTTCATAAATTCCTCCCATGGCCCAATTCTTCACCAACGAATGATTGCTGAAAATGTTGTCAAAGCCTCCACTAGATGTCAAGGTCTTTCTGCCTTTGATGTAAAAGATCTCACAGCATTATTTGAAGAAGTGTAGGGAGAGTTGCTCTGGTAACTATCCTTAATTCAGCATGACTAAAACTATTTAACTGGTCTTTCATTTTGTTGCTGTTTGTCGGAGTTTGTTGAGTCAAAATTGTCTTTTGCTTTTCCTTACATTGTAACTGTGAACATGCTTCCACATTACTTTATTGTCTGTGAAGAGTTTTGGGACATCCTGTCACAATATATAAATGCCACTTTATTCATTCTTATCAAAAAAAAATATTTTTTTTCCTGTATTTTCCAGTTGCAATGGTGCAGGAATTATCAGTATACACCATCAATGATACAGCAACTTTTGGTGTCTGCACATATCTGGTGAAAGTTGCTTTCAATGATTTCCCCTTCCTTCACAGGATGCACTGTCGGACTCCTTGCAGAAATCACTCGTTTGAAATGAACTTCCACTTTTTGTATTACCTGCCTCACTAGAAAACTTTTTAAAAAGTCCTTCCTTGTTGAGTGAGGCGCAACTGGGTATACACAGACTAAGACGTAATTATTTCTGACCAACCTCTCTGGCTTGAAAACCTAGTTTTATGTTTTGCGGAATGCCAATTAAGATAAAAACATAGACTTGTGAAATAATAAAGTTTTAAAAGTTTATGGTAATTCTGTTTGTACTTTAATCCAATATGCTATGTCCCATCTGTATTTCACTTTCTATAAAATTAATAAAAAGTGGAAGATAATCAGTGCTACCTTCCTTGCTATCTGTCAGAATTCTTGTGTCCATATACCTTACCTTGGCTAGCAAAAATTTAATGATTTCAGATTTAAACATATTAATCGAGCTGTACTCCATGGCTTTATGTAGGGCAAAGTTCCAAAGTACTTCCTAACTTCCCTCCTAATGGTTTGGCTCTGATTTAGAGGTTAAATCCCCTTGTGCTAGACTGACCGACCAGCACAAAGGCTTTTCCCAATCTAGCCAACCAAATTATTTCAAAATCTTAAAACCTCAATCAAAAATGACCTCATAACCTGTTATATTCTGGGAAAATAAATCTAGTTTATATAATCTCCCTCATAATCTTACCCTTGGAGCCCTGGTAATATCCTAATGAATCGGTGCTGTACTCCTTCAAAGGCCAGTATATCATTTCTAAGGTGTAGTACGCAGAGTATTCCCAATTTGGACTAAAACAGAGTATTTTATAGTTTAGTAGAACTTACTCCCCTTTGTTTTCGAGCTCTCTGGTTTTAAAGGTTCACATTCCATTAGCTTTTCTGATTTTCATTGTATCAGACCACTACATTTTAATGAAATGTGTATGTCTCTTTGAATTTTCACTGTTCCTAGTTTTTCACTATTCTACTCCTCAGAGATAAAATCATGGAGTCCCAGAATTATACATCACCGAAGGATGCCATTCAGCCCTTCTTCCCTGTGCCTGCACTTGGGTAGAACTATCCAATTATTCCTACTCCCCTACTCTTTCGCTATAACACTGGACATTTTTCCCTTCAAGTATTTATTCAATTCATTTTGAATGTTACCATTGAACCTTCTTGCACCACCCTTTCAGGCAGTTCATTCCAGATCACAACTCATTGTGTAAAGAAATGTCATCCTCACATCACCTCTCGTTCTTTTGCCAATCACCTTAAATCTGTTTCCTCTGGTTATCTGCCCTTCAGCCTCTGGAAACACTTTCCCCTCATCTTTTCCATCAAAATCATTCAAAATTGTGAATACCTCGATTATATCTCATAAAAATCTCTGCTGAAAGGAGGGACAATGCTTCTTATTTGCAGTCCCTTATTTCTCGTACTTTTCAAACAAATTTCCTTTGCACTCTCTCTGAAACGTGAACATTCTTCCCTAAAGTGTGCTGCCCAGAACTGAGCACAACACTCCAGCTGGAGTCAAAGAACAAAGAAAATTACAGCACAGGAACAGGCCCTTTGGACCTCCAAGCCTGCACCGACCATGCTGCCCGACTTAACTAAAACCTCTGACCCTTCCGGGGACCATACCCCTCTATTCCCATCCTATTCATGTACTTGTCAAGATGCCCCTTAAAAGTCACGACCGTATCCGCTTTCACTACCTCCCCCGGCAACGAGATCCAGGCACCCACTACTCTCTGTGTAGAAAATCTGCCTCGTACATCTCGTCTAAACCTTGCCCCTTGCACCTTAAACTATGCCCCCTAGTAATTGACTTTTCCACCCTGGGAAAAAGCTTCTGACTATCCACTCTGAGCATGCCTCTCATAATCTTGTAGACTTCTATCAGGTCTCCCCTCAACCTTCATCGCTCCAGTGAGAACAAACCAAGTTTCTCCAACCTCTCCTCATAGCTAATGCCCTCCATACCAGGCAACATCCTGGTGAATCTTTTCTGTACCCTCTCCAAAGCCTCCACATCCTTCTGGTAGTGTGGCGACCAGAATTGAACACTATATTCTTAGTGCGGCCTAACTAAGGTTCTATAAAGCTGCAACATGACTTGCCAATTTTTAAACTCAATACCCCGGCCGATGAAGGCAAGCATGCCGTATGCCTTCTTGACTACGTTCTCCATCTGCATTGCCACTTTCAGTGACCTGTGTACCTGTACACCCAGATCCCTTTGCCTATCAATACTCTTAAGGGTTCTGCCATTTACTGTATATTTCCTATCAGTATATTTCCTATCAGTATTAGACCAAAATGCATTACCTCACATTTGTCTGGATTAAACTCCATCTGCCATCTCTCTGCCCAAGTCTCCAACTGATCTATATCCTGCTGTATCCTCTGATGGTCCTCATCGCTATCCGCATATCCATCAACCTTTGTGTCGTCCACAACTTACTAATCAATCCGGTTACATTTTCCTCCAAATCACTTATATATATCACAAACATCAAAGTTCCCAGCACTGATCCCTGAGGAACACCACTTGTCACAGCCCTCCATTCAGAAGCACACCCTTCCACTGCTACCCTCTGTCTTCTTTGACTGAGCCAGTTTTGTATCCACCTTGCTAGTTCACCTCTGATACCATGTGACTTCACCTTCTGCACCAGTCTGCCATGAGGGACCTTGTCAAATGCCTTATTGAAGTCCATGTAGACAACATCCACTGCCCTATCCTCATCAATCATCTTCGTCACTTCCTCAAAAAACTCGATCAAGTTCGTGTTTTCGAAAGGTTTGGAATAACTTCTGTACTTTTTGTACTCTTCTTCAATGAATAGAACACATGTAAAATTGTAGCTTTGTGTTTCTATTCTCTCTCCTCTTTCTTCCTACTAAAATGAATCACCTCACATTTCACCTGCCGCATGTCTATTCATTTCACCAGCTTGTCTATCTTCCTGATCTCCATTACTGCTTTGATTTTGTTTCCTACATTTGCAAACTTTGGAATTACGCCCTGTATATCCAAGTCCAGGTCACTAGTATATATCTAAAAGAGCAATGAGAGCAATTTTGTATTTTAAAAAACGTTTAGACAGTTACACGGGTAAGATCGGTGTAGAGGGATATGGGCAAAATGCGGGCAATTGGGGCTAGCTTAGGGATTTTAAAAAAGGGCAGCATGTACAAGTTGGGCTGAAGGACCTGTTTCCATGCTGTAAACCTCTATGACTCTATGACTCCATGATTCTAATCCTCCTTCCACTTTGAAAAACAATCGTTGACTATTCTGTGCTTCCTGTCTCTTTCCTAATTTTTTACCCAGTCTCCAATGGAGACTGCCAGTCTGCTAGGACAAAGGACCCTGAAACCTCTTTCTGAATTTTTGATGGTTGAAACATTAACACTCTCAAGAATCCAAGTAAAGGAATATACACCCTTTGTCAAAATGGATAAGTGGGAGTCATGTCACATGACCCCCTTCCCCCTGCCCCCCCACTCAGCTGGGAGAACCAGTTACCCTGCTGCCAGTTGCCTGCCATCTTCCCTCTAGCAAGCAGCAGCTCAGAACAAGAGTTCACTTTATATCCACTGTTTCACTGTGGGACTTGTGAATTTCTATACCATCGCCTAAAAGGATAAGTCATCTTTATGTGCCTATGCCATCATGTAAGTCATCTCTACGGGAAAAGTGAATTATCCAGCATCAGTCTTCAACCTGCCAATCTCTGTGAGATTGCACTTTGCAATCATCATTGCACTTTGATTCTGGACTCCAGACTGACTAGAATTGTTCTGTGACCTTTGCACTTTAAGCATTTAATACTCTATCTCCCCTCTTTTATTGTGTGGGTGAAAAAGAAGGCTACATCATGCCTCTCCTCTCGTGTTTGAGTGTGTGTGAATAAACTAACCCACTGAGTTAACCCTATCTCAGGTTTGCTATGGGGTTATTAATAAAAATGGATCACAGCAAATGTGAGGGATTGGGAAATACACTACCACCTGTAAAGGGGGCAATCAAAATCAAAACATCTTTCTTTTTCCGGATGAGGGGTGTGAGGAGAAATCAGGACTGTTTAAATTAAAGCCTCTCCTGACCATAATTCTATGAACATACTTGCCTTTCTAAAAATGACATTAGTTTGCATTAAATAATTTTTTTAATGTATAAAATTGTTGGGATTCTGATTTACAAAGTTTAAGAAGATATTAAGTAAACTGGTCATTTATTTCCTTTGATTATTGAACTCTCCAGCTAATTCTAGCCATGAGTACTGATAATCCAGACAAATAATCATAAAGTTCCTCACCAAATACAGGAAGGTTTCCACTGGGAAGTCCTGACCACGACAATGGAAACTCAATCCAGCTGTTCTGAAGAATGGATCAACACTGAGAATTACAAGGCTGAAATCACAGAAATCCACGTGCTGGCCGTTTTGGCTGTGCTGCCTAACGAGTGACTTGAGCACAAATTACAGATTCATACAGACAGTTCTCTGCTTTGGTAGAGTTGATCTAGTTGAGTCTTTGGCCACACTGAGGGCTGTATAAACTTACAATCAAATCGCCTTTTATTGTCAACATGCTTCCACAAGTATGAAATATTGCTTAACCATAAAATATTACAGAAATAGAGAAATACATTTGCTTTGTGTTTTCACTAAATTATTATAGTACATGGCAGCTTTATTCCTTGGTTTTTAATATTTCAGTGCAGGTATGTAAATTGATTGACATATATTCAGATACAATTTGCTTGAGGCAAACTATGAAAACTGAGTTCGGAACAGAGGATGCTGGAAAGACCCGACAGGTCTGAGAGCACCTGTAAGGAGAGAAAGCAGAGTTAACGGCTGCAATTCTCCCAAAAGTGCTGAATTGGCAGGAGAACTGTTCCAGATCCCGACTGTTTTGTCAGTTCAGCTTCTCACCTGAATCTCTGCACTCTGAGCACTGCAGAGATGATGTGGAGATGCCGGCGTTGGACTGGGGTAAGCACAGTAAGAAGTCTCACAACACCAGGTTAAAGTCCAACAGGTTTATTTGGTAGCAAATACCATAAGCTTTCGGAGCAATGCTCCTTCGTCAGATGGAGTGGTCTCTGTTCTCAAACAGGGCACAGACACAGAAATCAAATTACAGAATACTGATTAGAATGCAAATCTCTACAGCCAGCCAGGTCTTAAATGCACAGACAATGTGGGTGGAGGGAGCATTCAACACAGGTTAAAGAGATGTGTATTGTCTCCAGACAGTACAGCTTGTGAAATTGTGCAAGTCCAGGAGTCAAGCTGTGGGGGTTACTGATAATGTGACATAAATCCAGGAAAATCTCCAAGAAGATCGCACACATCGACACAGACATCAAGTTTCTACAAACATGCAAGAAAGCAGACAAGATACCGAAAGGACTACGGATCACGAACGCACTCAGGTCAACCTTTAACACGGACTACGCTGAGAGACTTTGCCGTCACACCTCTCTCACCCTCCTCAAACACCTCATACACCAACTCTACAGCAAACGCCGCAGCCTGGAAACCAAGATCGAATCCATATTCTCAACCTGCGCTCAGGACGCAGACCAGCTGCGAAACTCTGCCAAGCAGACGAGACAAAGGAACTACACCATCTACATGCACACCAAGAACAGGAAACTTGAGAAACTCGGCATCACCACCAGCAGCAACCAAGCCTCCCCCGGTACCACAGTAGAAAACAGTACCACTGCAGGAAAGTCCATTGTCAACCTATCGGACTACACACTTCAGCCAGATGAAATCGAAGTTCTCAGCCGAGGGCTCAACTTTTGCCCCACTACCAAAATAGACCCCATCAGTCTCGCAGCGGACACAGAGGAATTCATCAGGCGAATGAGGCTGCGGGAGTTCTTCCACAAACCCCAAGAGGCCAACAGCGAACACAATGAGACAGCTAATGAACCGGAACAGCAGACAGAGAGATCCGCAGTGCAACCGAAGAGGAAAGAGTCGAATTGGACTCCTCCGGAAGGCCGCTGCCCTCGACTTGACATGTATGCCCAAGCCATCAGGAGGTGCGTCAACACCAAATTCATCAGCCGAACTCACAAGACAGCACCGAACATCACCCAAGCACAACGCAACGCCATCCACGCTCTCAAGACCAACCACAACATTGTCATCAAACCAGCAGACAAAGGAGGGGCCATCGTCATACTGAACAGAACGGATTACTGCAAAGAAGTGTACCAACAACTGAACAATGAGGAACACTGCAGACAGTTACCCACAGATCCGACCAAAGAACACACCCGTCAACTCAACACTCTGATCAAAACCTTTGATCCGGACCTTCAGAGCACCCTCCGTGCTCTCATCCCACGTACTCCACGCGTTGGAGATCTCTACTGCCTCCCAAAAATACACAAGGCAAACACACCCGGCCGTCCCATCGTTTCAGGAAACGGAACCCTGTGCGAGAACCTCTCCGGCTATGTCGAGGGCATCTTGAAACCCATTGTACAAAGAACCCCCAGCTTTTGTCGCGACACTACGGACTTCCTACAGAAACTCAACACACATGGAGCAGTTGAACCAGGAGCACTCCTCGTCACAATGGATGTCGCGGCACTCTACACCAGCATCCCCCACGATGATGGCATTGCTGCAACGGCCTCAGTACTCAATGCCGTCAACTGCCAGTTTCCAGATGCAATTTTACAACTCATCCGCTTCATCCTGGATCACAATATCTTCACCTTCAACAACCAGTTCTTCATCCAGACACACGGAACAGCCATGGGGACAAAATTCGCATCTCAGTATGCCAACATCTTCATGCACAGGTTTAACAAGATTTCTTCACCGCACAGGACCTTCAACCGATGCTATACACTAGATACATCGATGACATTTTCTTCCTTTGGACTCATGGTGAGCAATCACTGAAACAACTATATGATGACATCAACAAGTTCCATCCCACCATCAGACTCACCATGGACTACTCTCCGGAATCGGTTGCATTCTTGGACACACGCATCTCCATTAAGGATGGTCACCTCAGCACCTCACTGTACCGCAAGCCCACAGATAACCTCATGATGCTCCACTTCTCCAGCTTCCACCCTAAACACGTAAAAGAAGCCATCCCTTACGGACAAGCCCTCCGAATACACAGGATCTGCTCGGATGAGGAGGATCGCAACAGACACCTCCAGACGCTGAAAGATGCCCTCATAAGAACAGGATATGGCGCTCGACTCATCGATCAACAGTTCCGACGTGCCACAGCGAAAAACCGCACCAACCTCCTCAGAAGACAAACACGGGACACGGTGGACAGAGTACCCTTCGTCGTCCAGTACTTCCCCGGAGCGGAGAAGCTACGGCATCTCCTCCGGAGCCTTCAACATGTCATTGATGAAGACGAACATCTCGCCAAGGCCATCCCCACACCCCCACTTCTTGCCTTCAAACAACCACGCAACCTCAAACAGACCATTGTCCGCAGCAAACTACCCAGCCTTCAGGAGAACAGTGACCACGACACCACACAACCCTGCCACAGCAACCTCTGCAAGACGTGCCGGATCATCAACACGGATGCCATCATCTCACGTGAGAACACCATCTACCAGGTACATGTACCTACTCTTGCAACTCGGCCAACGTTGTCTACCTGATACGCTGCAAGAAAGGATGTCCCGAGGCATGGTACATTGGGGAAACCATGCAGACGCTACGACAACGGATGAATGAACACCGCTCGACAATCACCAGGCAAGACTGTTCTCTTCCTGTGGGGGAGCACTTCAGCAGTCACGGGCATTCAGCCTTGGATCTTCAGGTAAGCGTTCTCCAAGGCGGCCTTCACGACACACGACAGCGCAGAGTCACTGAGCAGAAACTGATAGCCAAGTTCCGCACACATGAGGACGGTCTAAACCGGGATGTTGGATTTATGTCACATTATCAGTAACCCCCACAGCTTGACTCCTGGACTTGCACAATTTCACAAGCTGTACTGTCTGGAGACAACTGCAGAGATCCCAGTCGTGAATCTCATTAAAAACCCAGGGGGGTGGGGCCTATTCACGCCGGAGTCTGACAGTTCCGGAACTCTGCGCATGTGCAGTGGCCCCAATCTGTCAGACTCCCCGTTTGCTGACCAGCTCAATCGCCCGGGACCCGCGCAGTGTTGCCCCTCCAGCATCCCCCCCACCCCCCATGGCCCCTGATTGCGGTCCTCACAGCAATTCCCGGGCCATCCCTGACCTCCCCCGCTCCGAGCGTCCCTATGCCCAGCCCACCACCCCCAGCAGCGACGATCCCCCCTCACACCAGCAGACACCCCTCCCCCCCTCCCCCCCTCCCCCCCCCCCACTGACTCCCCCAGGGTCAGACCCCCACTGGAGTCAGACCCACCCCTGGAGCAGGGCCCCCCCGACAGAACTCCCCCCCAACCCGCCCCAATCTCTGCCCTCCCACCACCCCAGACCGATCACCATGCAGAGTGGCAGTGGGACCCCCACCCCCTCTGATCACCCCTAGGCCCCGCCCATAATAGGTCCCACCCTCTGGGCACTGCCCAATGCCTAGTGGGCAGTGCCAAGGTGCCCCCTGGATATGGGCACTTTGTCCCTTGAGCGGTGCCTTTGGTACAGGCTGGCACTGCCAGGGTGCCCATGCCCAGAGGCACCACCCCGCCACCACCTGACCCCCTGGGGGCTCCGATTGCCCCCCCCGCTTCATTCCGGTGGGGTCTCTTGCTAGTTCCCCGAACGTGTGGAGCTGGCCTAAACCCTGCCGGAATGAAGTACTCCTGGCGGGGTGGGAAATTCAATCGGGACCTGAAGGTTCCCAATAATTACATTGAAAACATATTTGAAATACATTTTTAAAAGATTCAAATGACTTACCTGTCTTCCCGCCAGTTTCCAGCGTGGTCTGACCGGCGACTGTTCGCCGGCTCTGGGAGATGCGCATGCGTTCCCGGCACATGTGCAAATCCCAGAACAAGGCAGGCGACGCACATCTCCGACCGCGACCGGTCAGAAAAATTGCGGGTCACGATGGAAGAATCGCGGCCAACATTTTGAGCCCTTTGAATCTTTGTCAGAACTGAAGGGAGGGAGAATGCGTTAGAGCTCTGAGAGACTGCAACAAAGGACAGATGAGTTGGTGAGGGAAGGTTGGATTGAGGCAATACACGTGTGGGATATTTTGGAGGAGGGGGTGTATGGCGATATTTAAGATGAAGTATAAAGGTCAAAATCTAAAGTTGCTGAACTCAACATTGAGTCCCAAAATGGAAATGAAACTGTCTGCATGGATTCATTTTATACATTAAAGAATATCTATGCCTCAGATACTTGCATCTGACTATTTACCTTTACAAATAAAAGAATGGATGATTGGTGGCTGGTGAAAAGCGAAATACAAAGGTTTATTCAGCATATACAGCCAGTTAAAATTTAATAAAATCATGTCAGCCTGCATATGCAAAAACAAGGATTTAATCCAGTTCATTCATTTCATGTGTGCCCTGCCTGAAGGCAAGTCCCTTGGCTCATTATCAGCCAGTGCTTCACCCTGCGCTGTTTTCTTGCCAGTGGAAGTTTGTCATGTTGCCTTCCACTCTCAAGAGCAGGACAAACAGGGAGGTTTCAGCTCAAGCAGAAAGTGAACTCATGCTGCTGGTGTTATATGAACCACATCTTGACAACTGAGCTACCCTTTAATGCAGGTACTGAAGACAAAATGAAACTTGTAGTTATTTCTGCTCAAACCAGAAATCCATTGTGCCACCTTAAAAACAAACAAAAAAACCCCCATAAGGAATGAAGAATGAATTTCATGGAGCATTTTTGTCAGAATTCAGGAATACTCATGGCTGAATTTTTCATTCATGAAATCAAGCACGTAAAAGAATCATGGTTACTTCTATAATTAGTAACAGAAATTGTTTTATCTGAAACCGGGGGCGGGGTCATGTATGCTTTGTCTGTATAGCGCACAATAAACGATACTTTTCATTGTATGTTAATACATGTGACAATAATAATACATCAAATCAAAGGATTTTTTGGATGCCAGGTTTACCCGCCCTGCTACCCAATAAGTGCTGCTGGTCACATTAGGCCAGCATCCACCCAGCGCTGTAAGGAGAATCGATTGGCTGGAGACAAAACTTCTTCACTCAGGTGGAAGTCCCACCTTAGAGATCTACCAGCCAATCTGATTGGCCAGCAGCACTGTAGCACCAGCACCAGCAGTGGCCAGGACTGGGACTATCAGAAGTCCCCAGATTCACGCTGCAGTCATGGAGATGAGTAATCCTGTCTGCTAATGGCCCTTACTCAACACTCGGTCCAGAAACTTACATGTACGTGAGAAAGAGGAAAATGAAAAATGCCCTGATGCCACACCTGTTGCAGCTTTTTATTCTCTGTAAACAGGACCAGGTGCATTGTACTGAGGGAAAGAGAATATGAGGCAGAGCGTCTGGGGCCAGAGAAAAAGAACAAGAGAGAAAAAGGTAAACAGCCAATGTTGTCCTCATTTTAATTTGATTTATTGACAATGAGAGGGGGAGGGGTAAAGCAAACTGGCTGAGGGTGTGGAAAGCCTCTGCTGTGTTTGCACCTACCCCTGGAGACAATGATTAGAAATGGGGAAATAGTATGAAGGCCGGAAGAGAGGCTGCAGAGGATAGTTACGGTTGTTCAAAGGAGAAGAAGATGGGAAAATATTGAATTGAGGGGGTGGGAGATAGGAGAATGGATGGTATTTGGGTGAAGATGTTGGGGGCACAATGGTAAACAAAATATCTGCTTTTAGATAGCACTCCTCATGATGACTGGATATTCAAAGCACTTTGCAGCCAATGACACACTTTTAAACTATATTCACTGTTACAATGCAGGAAACACAGCAGCTGTTATACACACAGCAAACTCCCACAATCTGATAATGACTATGCTATCTGTTTTTGTGATGTTGATAAATGTTGGCTAGAATACCAGGATAACTCCCCTGCTTTTCTTCGAAGTAAGAAGTCTCACAACACCAGGTTAAAGTCCAACAGGTTTATTTGGTAGCAAATACCATAAGCTTTCGGAGCAATGCTCCTTCGTCAGATGGAGTGGTCTCTGTTCTCAAACAGGGCACAGACACAGAAATCAAATTACAGAATACTGATTAGAATGCAAATCTCTACAGCCAGCCAGGTCTTAAATGCACAGACAATGTGGGTGGAGGGAGCATTCAACACAGGTTAAAGAGATGTGTATTGTCTCCAGACAGTACAGCTTGTGAAATTGTGCAAGTCCAGGAGTCAAGCTGTGGGGGTTACTGATAATGTGACATAAATCCAACATCCCGGTTTAGACCGTCCTCATGTGTGCGAAACTTGGCTATCAGTTTCTGCTCAGCTACTCTGCGCTGTCGTGTGTCGTGAAGGCCGCCTTGGAGAACGCTTACCTGAAGATCCAAGGCTGAATGCCCGTGACTGCTGAAGTGCTCCCCCACAGGAAGAGAACAGTCTTGCCTGGTGATTGTCGAGCGGTGTTCATTCATCCGTTGTCGTAGCGTCTGCATGGTTTCCCCAATGTACCATGCCTCGGGACATCCTTTCTTGCAGCGTATCAGGTAGACAACGTTGGCCGAGTTGCAAGAGTAGGTACCATGTACCTGGTAGATGGTGTTCTCACGTGAGATGATGGCATCCGTGTTGATGATCCGGCACGTCTTGCAGAGGTTGCTGTGGCAGGGTTGTGTGGTGTCGTGGTCACTGTTCTCCTGAAGGCTGGGTAGTTTGCTGCGGCCAATGGTCTGTTTGAGGTTGCGTGGTTGTTTGAAGGCAAGAATTGGGGGTGTGGGAATGGCCTTGGCGAGATGTTCGTCTTCATCAATGACATGTTGAAGGCTCCGGAGGAGATGCCGTAGCTTCTCCGCTCCGGGGAAGTACTGGACGACGAAGGGTACTCTGTCCACTGTGTCCCGTGTTTGTCTTCTGAGGAGGTCGGTGCGGTTTTTCATTGTGGCATGTCGGAACTGTTCTTCGAAGGCCATGGGATACTTTACATCCACCTGAGAGAGCTAACTTAGCCTCATTTTAACATCTTATTCAAAAGACAGCGCCTCCAACAGTGCAGCACTCCCTTTAGTACTGCACTGGAGTGGCAGCCAAAATCTTTGTGCTCAGGTCCTGGAGCGTGACTTAAACCCGAAACTTGTGACTCAGAGACAAGAGTGCTACTAACTGAGGCATGGCTGAGTCCAGGGGGGGGGGAGGGAATGGGGAAACAGCTACTGAAAATTACAATTCCCACACTATTGCTATATGTGGCTCCTTGTCACACCACACAATGCCACCCATCTCAATCCAAAAGGCAGAAGGATAAGGAAAAGAAGCAGAAGACACAGTGAAGAGCAGCTAAAAAGCAGAAATGATAGAGGGAATCAGCAACACAAATAAAGACAGGTAAGAGGGTAGTTATATTCTCTTACATGCCATGTGTAATGCCAAGGGAGATAGGCTAGTAAATGAAAAATGTGCTATATTCTTAAAGTCAGAGTTTAGTCATAGTAATTCAGAACTAGATTGGTGCTGAAACATTTTTCAAGCATTATAGAGCATTCTCTTTTCATTTCAATATCCTAGACTCACACCCTGGTTAATCAGTCAATAGCTTCTTCTTAAAGCCAGCTAAGCAATATATCATGAAGCCACACAGCAACAGGAAGGTTCCAGGATCAATTCTCCAGCTGTATTGAATGAGTGGATCTTAAGAGTCCAAGAATTTGTCCAGAATAAAGTGAGCACAAATCAGCCAGGGCTCCAGCTTGTCACCCACTGAGACTTGTTAGAAAGTTGCATACTGGATCAGGCTTGCAAGTAGTGATCTCATAGAAATCATAGAAACCCTACAGTACAGAAAGAGGCCATTCGGCCCATCGAGTCTGCACCGACCACAATCCCACCCAGGCCCTACCCCCATATCCCTACATATTTTACCCGCTAATCCCTCTAATCTATGCATCCCAGAACACTAAGGGGCAATTTTAGCCTGGCCAATCAACCTAACCCGCACATCTGGTAATGAAGTTCTGTTTTCAGATGCTGCTACAAATTCCATCCAGCAAATTTGCATTCAACAACTCATTCTGTTATGGAGTTATCAGTTTTTAGCCAATTAGTGATGACATCACCTTGCCAAGACTAAATTTGAAAATCATACCTATCATTGGATTTAAGATACGGGACAACAGCACAATGCAATATTTTATAGACATAACGGCTAAGCAAACTGTGCTTAGCAGATGTGACAAGTATTTAAAATCTGACTTTATAATATGTTCAAAGTACATATCATTTGCAATGTACCATGAGATTTTAGATGATAGGCAAGAACTTGCACTCCAACATGAACATGTTAATCTTACCTCACGCCTATATTTCTTCCTAGACAGTAATGAGGTTTTCACATGACAGGATAATAAACATGTTGAATTTGAGATGGACTGATTGTTTTAACTTACCTGAGCAGGAGTGTAGTCAAGTGTCCTACAGCTCCATCCCTAGAATCCCTCAAGAGATACCTAATTTGGCAATTTAAAGAAAATCTGTATTAAATGCTCTGTACTTTAAGATCATGAAATAAAATCTAATAAATGCATCCACCTTTATACTTAGATTTTTGGCATATTGCTGAAAGCAAATTTAATTGATCTCTGAACTAACAAATGTTCTGTTGGGAGTAATTAGAGGAATTTACAGGAAAGTGAAGTAGTTTTAATTTTCTACAGCTCTCATTATAAGTCTGTGGAATGTACAGTGAAAGTGATACTGTTGCTTTAAAGTATCTTTTGATCTGCAATTGTGGTAACGTTTAAGCCTGGCTACTTTGTGATGGATGGCAAGTTGATTAATCACACAGTCATCGCACTCTGCATGCTTCGGTTCCTCTTCAGCGAGTAGTGCTGATGAATCGTCAATGGAACTAATATCAACTAGGAAACACCACACAGTCAAAAACACAAGAAGAGTACGCAAAGCAAGGAGTTGAAAAGTAAAAGTAAATCTGGAACTGCAAGGAATATCTTGAGCGGTTTAGTTCAAGTTACTTACCTGCCAGAAGTAGATAATGGTTCTAAGAATGTGTCCATTATTTGAGCTGCAATTGGCTTGTCAAAGAGGCTCTTAAGCAAACATATAACTTTGATGCACCGTAATGCATCACCGTCTAACCAGTCCAGGAAAAATACACTGTGCTTCATGGAGACATGACGACAGATATAGAGGTTGTCAATGTGCCACCACTATTGCTTAGTGCAATCTGGAAGGTAATAATACTTTAGCAATGATATAAATTATAATACAAATGGAGGGGTGAAATCATCAATTTGATAATGTAATAAGAGACTGTCCATTAATTTATTTTGCATAAAGCTAGATTCACCAACATTTCAAACCCTTGTGTTACCAATGCCATATAAATTGCACAAGATATTGTTGCATCGATTTATTTTACTGTGGGCTTCCTGCATCAGCCATTATTCTAAAAGTTCACAGACCATGACAGTGAAACAAGTCCTAATATTACAGTAATATGTTACTCAACTGCCAACAGGTTTATTGCTGTAATAATAACCTCTTACAACTGAGCTATACTCCTCCTATTTTAACTGAACATAAACTTCCATACTTATCTTTATTTATTGTATCTGTTCCTTAAGGACTTAAATCCCCCCTTGCCTCCACTGGTCCCCTTGCTCTTTTGTTCTAATTTCAGACACAAGATTTCCCAGTCACTTTCTCGACTTCACCATCATGAGGCTTCACCACCAGCAAAACTTAGATAATTAGCAAGTTAATTCCCAGTTTCTCTCTGTTCATGTCTCACGGCCCATCACCCCTCCCATTATCTTCACCCCAATCCCTTAAAAGATCCTTCCACTTCCGTGAAAAGTTGAAATGGAAATGGAACCAGGTGGAAGTATCACAATAAGATATACTAGCTCCAGTGAATGGTGCCATATCCCTGCTACCTCAGAAAAGATAAAATGGTCTTTGTGAGGTCAGGAACACTGGAACATTGGGAATCTCTACACCCTCCTATGTCACTTGCCTTAGATCATTTCACCCCTTGTTTTACCCCTTAGAACCCATGATATAAAGCCAGGGCATAATGTTGAGGGGAAATCTTTCAGTTGAAGGACCAATTATATCAGCCTGAAGTCTTGGCAGGATCCCTCCACCTGGAAATTGAGGCTGAATCAGATCGTTGGCAACATTAGACCCTGAGGTGTGCTTCTGACTACATATCCACGCCATCACCAGGACCGTCCAGTTTCACCTCCATAACATTCCCCAAGTCCACCCCAGCCTCAGCTCTATTACTGTTGAAATCCTCACCCATGCCTTTGTTACCTCTGGTTTTGACTACTTCAATGCTCTCCTGTCTGGCCTCCTGTCACCCACCTGACATGAACGTGAGCTTATCTGAAACTCTGCTGTCTGTACCTTCAATCACACCAAGTCCTGCTCACCCTTTAACCCCGAATTGGCCCCAAGTCCAGCAACACCTTGATTTTAAAATTCTTGTACAGGTTTTCAAATCCTTCATGGTTTAGTTCTCAGTTTCTCTGCAATATCCTCTAGACTTACAAACAGCCAAAATCTCTGTGCTTGTCCAATTTTGGTCACCTGTACATCCCAGATTTTAATTTCTCTACCATTGGTGGTGTTTCCTTCTGCTAGAGCCTGAACTCTGGAATGACCTCTCTGCCTTAGTATTGTCCCTTCTCTTTTAAGATACTCTTTCAACTTTTGTCATGGACCAAGATCTTTTTCTGGCTCCATGTCTAATTTTGTTTGTTAATGCTCCTGTGAAGCGTCCTAATACAATTTATTACATTATAGGCACTTTATAAATGTAGGTTACTGTTATTGACCTCTGGGAAAATGTGGATAACCTAGGTGCACCCCCCAATCCCCTCCCCCTCCCCACTGCAGTGGAATGGAAATGTATGCTGGTTAAGGGACCATCCCCTATCCCTGTGAACTTTGGCAGAGTCGGATATGGAGGGCTTTGGGATAGTTCATTCAGGCATTTTTACTGGGATCAAGCCATCTGCCTCCTTGGAAATTTTCACTCCCTCCACGATGAGCCCATGGGGATGAGGGAAACAACTGAGGTGACTTGGTGATGAAGCTCTCGGCTGTAATTTGCACAGAACTAGGGCTGCAGTTAGAGTACATTGTCCAATCGTGGTCACGTCAATGCAGAAAGGATTCGAAAGCCACAGAAGGCAACAACATATATATTCAAAAGGATAATGCAATACTATAGCTATAAGAAGAGACTGGAGTAGAGAACACAAAGATTAAATACTGTTTTTGAGAGTGAATAAGGAAAATTCACCTTCTCTGATGGTCAATCTGCAATGATAGGCTATCAGTTTAAATGATCACAAAAGAATCGGAAGGGAGATTATGAGATATTTCTTCACATTAGGTTGTTTGAAGCATGGATTGTGCTCCAGAGAATATTTGAAACATAAATTATTGCATCCTTTAGGAAAAAGGGAACAATTGAGTTTAGGAGTCCGGGGATAATGATGCAGCTGTATAGGACCCTTGTCAGACCCCACTTGGAGTACTGTGCTCAGTTCTGGTCGCCTCACCATAGGAAGGATGTGGAAAAGATTGAAAGGGTGCAGAGGAGATTTACAAGGATGTTGCCTGGATTGAGTGGCATGCCTTATGAGGATAGCCTGAGGGAGCTCGGTCTTTTCTCCTTGGAGAGACGAAGGATGAGAGGAGACCTAATAGAGGTGTATAAGATGTTGAGAGGCATAGATCGGGTGGACTCTCAGAGGCTTTTTCCCAGGGTGGAAATGTCTGCTACGAGAGGACACAGGTTTAAGGTGCTGGGGGGTAGGTACAGGGGAGATGTTAGGGGTACGTTTTTCACATAGAGGGTGGTGGGCGAGTGGAATCAGCTGCCATCAGTGGTGGTGGAGGCGAACTCAATAGGGTCTTTTAAGAGACTCCTGGATGAGTACATGGAGCGTAATAGGATGGAGGGTTATAGGTAGGTCTAGAAGGTAGGGATGTGTTCGGCACAACTTGTGGGCCGAAGGGCCTGTTTGTGCTGTAGTTTTGCTATGTTTCTATGTTTCTAAATATTTGAAGCAATGGAAGATAAAAAACCATGTGAGTGCATGGTGCAGTGAGATTAACTTTAGGTTTCACTAGTAAAGAGCCAACACAAACAATAGGAAGAATGTACTGGACTGAGGCCCTTTCAGAATGCTGAGACCATTTTCAGATTGGGAATGCCATTTACTAATGGATGGACTTAACTATGGCTCTTTAACTCAATTATGGCATTAGCATTCCACACCTGGAATGTCCAACCAATCATGGAGGGTGGACGGGACAATTTCTCATGCATCAAAGGAAGGATTTCTAATGAAAGGCATGAGTTACAAGGGACCACCAGCACTTGGAGTTTTGAAGCTGCAGCAATCACAGGAATGAAGAAGAATGAAGAAGAGTATTCCTTGGGTCTGGCTGTCCTACTGCAGGAGTTGAGGGGCTGCAATGAGGTAATTATTCCCAAGGATGGGAGGAAGAGGACAACCCCTCCAATCGAGCAGGCATGGCTGGAGGTGGCTGAGGAGGTCAGCAGCAGAAGTGTGGGTCCTCCAACCTGGACACATTAAAGAGATGAAACAATAGCCTGAGGGGCAGGAACAGCACTGGACATCAAAATCAGTGGAATGTAATGTGAAGAAGGGGCAGCTGCCAGTCATATTGCCAAATTCCCACAACTAAAAGTGAAGTTAATATCCTGAGAACTTTATGTCATAAGTAAATTTCTCAGACTAGCCATTCAGTGAGAGAAAGGATCTGCTCTCTTATATACAAGGCAGTGGAACTGGCTCAGTTTGAGGCAATGTGCAAATGAACTGATTATATCGGAAGAATTTCCATAATGACAAACAGTTAGGCCTTTAAGTTACATTGCCATTTTGCTTGATAGATTATCATTAGCTCTTTAAATTGATCATTTAGTGCTAACCATCTTCTTTTAGAATTTGCATGATTTCAAAGTTAAACACCATGCATGAATTCATTTTTTGCTCAATTTAAAAGCTTCACATCATCTCATCCAAACATATGGATTTTATACAAATTGAGGCTTTGTAACTGCTGTGAACCTCGGGACACTACACAATGTGTTTAATGGGCGATCAGGAAAAAAAAGGAACTGACATTTCTGGCTTGGGAGTATTGTAATCACCATTGTGGCCATCTGCCAAATCCTCTCATATGCTGCAAATGCTAAAAGCTTCAGAGAGTGTAAACAAACTCTGTATTCTGAGAAGCAGAGTCTTCAGGGACAGATCTGTTAACCATCAGTGGGCATGTTTCATCTCACCGCTTATTTCATAAAATTTAAAAGAAGCTTTGTGTACCTGTCTGCAGACTAGCGCTGGGAATTTGTGGTACAGGAAACCATTGCCTCCCCTTTAGGCCTTTAAACAGACAATATACAGTACACCATTCTTCACACACCTTCCCTCAGGCAATTACAAAACAGTGCACGTCGGGTGAACAGTAAGAAAAACCCATTTTGAGGATTGTTTTTTACATGCAGCACTGTACAAGAAGTTTAGGCTCAACATCAATCATCACCATGCATGTACATGAAGTGTAATGGATGTTACTGATCAATTCTGGTTTCATTTTTACCTCAGATGTGAAATTCTGTTAGAATTATATTAGGCTAGCTTTAGTCCCAAAAATTCTGGATTGGAGGTAGCAAGGTTAATAAAATTATTTTGTATTATGGAATACATCGATGTATTTATAGTAATCCATACCATTTCTCTTCATATATTTCCAGTCTCTCCTGTTCTTTTGATCTTAATGAGTTAATGCATTTCCATTAGGTCTGGAAAGCCACAATACTATTGCAGCTGCTTTCATTTAATAACCTGCTACTGGAGTAAAAGTTAAAACTTCAAAATTTGCTATAATTTAAACCTTTGGAATTTCCTCCATTAATCTGGATAACTCTCCAGTCTGTCTGCTACTCAGATATCTATTTAAGATTTCTGTCGGTTTGTTTTTTTTTTGAGAACAAAAGAAAACTTGCATTTTGGACAGCATGAGGCTTGAGAAAAGAAGACTATATAGATGAAGCATGTTGTAATGTGAATGTTGTACCGTACAATCTCCAGACAGGGAGCGACAGTCCGTATTTTTGACTTTTCCTACCTCTTGCCTCGCCATTTTTTTATTATTGTCCTCAGGAAGTGGGCAACACTGGCAGAGCTGCATTTATTGCCTGAGTTACCCTGATGCTAATGCTGGGGATCCCTCCACTTGAACTATTGTAGTTCATGTGGGGATGGTTCTCCGACAATGGTGTAAGGTAGAGAATTCCAGGATACTGAGCCAGTGGTGATGAAGGAATGGAGGGACATGTCCAAGCTGGTATGTTCTGCACCTTGGAGGAAATCTTCCAGTTAATGATGTTCCCATGACAATGCTACGTTTTGGTCATAGCTCATCAAAGTCACAAACATCATCCTCTGAAC
Organism: Mustelus asterias; assembly: GCF_964213995.1. Classification (NCBI taxonomy): domain Eukaryota; kingdom Metazoa; phylum Chordata; class Chondrichthyes; order Carcharhiniformes; family Triakidae; genus Mustelus; species Mustelus asterias. Next base: position 78,053,136 of record NC_135807.1, on the reverse strand, counting down.
TGTGACAAATGTAAACTTCCTTCCTCATCCTTCTCGACCTGTCTGCAGCCTCCGCCACGGTTCACACTCCATCCTCCTCCAACGTCCCATTCCCCTGCCGCCCGCCCCCTGTCATTCAGATGGGTGGAACTGCTCTCACATAGTTCAATTCTTATTTATCCAATCAGATTCAGAGAATCAATTGCAATGAGTTCTCTTCCTGCTCCCACCTCTGATGTCCCCCAAGGATCTACTCCCAGTCCCCTTCTATTTCTAATCTGTATGCAGACCCTCGACCACTTAAACCAAAGACACACACCATTAGTTTTCACATTAACACAAACAATACCCAATTCTATCACGCCATTACCTCTCTCGATCCCTCCATTCTTGCTAAATTATCAGACTGCTTATACAACATCTAGAACTGGATGATCAAAAAATTTCTTCCCTTTAAATATTGGGAAAAAAGAAACCATTGTTTTCAGTTATTGCTCCAAACTCCATTCCCTTAAATAAGGCTGAGATAAAGGCAGTTGTTAACAAGTTTACTGTCACATTTATTCCCAAGGTGAGGATCGAAGCTCATATTCATGCCAAGGCCACCTATTTCCACTTCAATAACATTGCCCAGCTTTTACCCTGTCTCAGCTCATCTGCTGTTGAAACCCACAGGAATATACATCCCCATGTAGAATATACATCCCCATCTTGTAGAATATAAGAGCAGGGATGTACTTCTGAGGCTTATAAGGCTCTGGTCAGACCCCATTTGGAGTATTGTGAGCAGTTTTGGGCCCCATATCTAAAGAAGGATGTGCTGGCCTTGGAAAAGGTCCAGAGGAGGTTCACAAGAATGATCCCTGGAATGCAGAGCCTGTCATATGAGGAACGGTTGAGGACTCTGGGTCTGTACTCGTTGGAGTTTAGAAGGATGAGGGGGGATCTTATTGAAACTTACAGGATACTGCGAGGCCTGGATAGAGTGGACGTGGAGAGGATGTTTCCACTAGTAGGAAAAACTAGAACCAGAGGGCACAACCTCGGGCTAAAGGAATGATCCTTTAAAACAGAGATGAGGAGGAATTTCTTCAGCCAGAGGCTGGTGAATCTGTGGAACCCTTTGCCACAGAAAGCTGTGGAGGCCAAGTCATTGAATATCTTTAAGACAGAGATAGATAGGTTCATGATTAATAAGGGGATCAGGGGTTATGGGGAAAGAGCAGGAGAATGGGGATGAGAAAAAAAAATCAGCCATGAGTGAATGGCGGAGCAGACTCGATGGGCCGAGTGGCCTAATTCTGCTCCTATGTCTTATGATCTTATGGTCTAATATATTTGTTACCCCTAGAGTTGACTAATCCAAGAGACTCCAGGCTGCTCTCTCACATTCTATCCTCTGTAAATATGAAGTCATCCAAAATCTTACAGCAAGAGGCCAGAATTAGATGAGTGCAGAGATTTGGGATGGCTATGGGGTTGAGGGAGATTACAAAGATAGGGATGAATGGGGCCATGAGGAAATTGGCAGAAGTTTGATGCGCAGCTAGATCCTACAAAGGGATTACTATTCGTTATCAACACCAGCTCCAGAATTTTGGAAAAAACTATTTTTATTGCATCTGCTGAACAGACCTGTCTCAGATGAGTTCTGACAATGAGCAGCACTTTAATTTGCTCCTCATTGTCACTTGTTGCCTCACCTGTTTGACTCTTGCACCCACTGATTTTTATTTTCTATTTCTCCTGCAAACACTTCCCATCGCACCGACACTTTATTTTTCCTTCTGGAGGTTCTCAGCTTTCTGATTGATTTCCTTCTCTTCCCCGAGCCTTTCCGCACCTCTTTAATGAGTCTAACCCACTTCCTCTTCATTTCTCCCAAAAACCACCGGCAGGAAGCTGTGCTCTGATGTTGCTTTATAACCTTTTCAGCAAACATCAAGCAATTATATGTGTCACACTTTCACCTTCAGGATTCCCCAATGACCATTCCGTGCAACACAGGAGTTTTCATCATTTCATGGATCCTTTTATTTATTGTTTGTCCTCAGTTAACACACTTAGGAAGAAAATTATGCAAATACAAAGTTTGCAATCACTAAACGTTCCCTAGTTTGCAGTAGGTTTCTCTGCTCAAATAGTGGTATTTATTTAGTAAATTGCAAATTTACTCAAAGAACAATTTCAACCAAAATACTTCGATGTTAATTTATGGTATTCACTTTAGCACTTTTTCAGATGATACAATTAATAGCAGGAATATTTTTTTGGATCGCCTCCCTGTACTTCTCCCTGTATGCTGACTCTATCTCTGATTTCCCAGATTGGCTGCTCTGCGGGTCGCTCTGTGCTGACAAGGCAGGTCAGTGGGTGACTGCACCAGTTTTCCCCAATAGGATTTCCTTCCCCTCATTTAAAGAGACCACTGTCATGTGGGAAGCTTCCTCTGAGAACTTGGCCCATAACACAATTAGCTGGGGAGTAGGTGCTTTCGTCAGGCAGCAACTTTGAAAAGGACAGCTGTAAATCCAATATTGTGGATAAGGCCCCAAAATGTTCAAACTGGACAGAAAATCTTGTATTGATGCAGAGCTTTTCATGACCACAGGACGTTTCAAATTGCTTTACAACCAATTACTTTTGTTGTCATGCAAATGAGGCAGACAATTTGATTTGATTTGATTTATTATTGTCACATACATTGGGATAAAGTGAAAGGTATTGTTTCTTGCGCACTATACAGACAAAACATACCATTCATAGAGTACATAATGAGGGAAGGAAAGGAGTGGGTGCAAACTATAGTGTTGCAGTTTCAGATAGGGCGCAGAGAAAGATCAGCTTAATATAAGGTAGGTACATTCAAAAGTCTGATGGCAGCAGGGAAGAAACTGTTCTTGAGTCAGATGGTACGTAACCTCAGACTTTTGTATCTTTAAACACTTGTGAAGCGATGTGTCACACCACAGATTAAATAGGAAAAAAATATTACATGGGAGCAGGCCTCCTATAGCTTTATCTAGAATGAGTTAGAGTTGCTTCAAGCTAGGGGCTGAGGGAGGACTGGATTGGGGAAGCGAACATTGCCAGCGAAACACAATGAAAAAAGGTTTGTAAGCCATTTCCCTACAGAGAGTAACATTTTGTTTTGATAATGTCTTCACGAAGAAATAAAGGCTAATTTGATGAAATGGTGCTTAGAGCACAGATTGAATGTTTTACCCATTAAAATGAATGGGTAGAGAATCATTGCGAGCACCTTGCACCATCCAGATGTTTTCAGACGGTCCATGGAGTGTAAAATTGGCCGCACAATGTTTTCCTTACACTGCAGCTGCATTCCTAACACTGTTTATATTCTTTGTGTGTCGAACAGTAAATGCAGGCGCGACTGGTTAAATAAGAATTTTTATTTCTTGATTTGTTTAAAAGGCTGAAAAAGTAAATCTTGTTGTTTGTTCAGCTGCTTTTTATTTATAAAGTTTGCTTCTGGCTAACAGTTTGCTCTGGGTACTGCTATTATAGCTGCATAATTAAACCTTTTCATAAAGATGCAACTTGGGCTGGATTACTAATCAGGCGGTAGAGAATCAGCTGGCTATTCTACATCACACCCCATTTTCCCTCTCACCAAACAGACAGTATAATCGGTAACAATCCAATGTCACCCATTTTAAACCTTTCAGTCTCGATTCCCTTTCCCTGCCTGAAGACATTCTGTCTGGAGACAATACACATCTCTTTAACCTGTGTTGAATGCTCCCTCCACCCACATTGTCTGTACATTTAAGACCTGGCTGGCTGTAGAGATTTGCATTCTAATCAGTATTCTGTAATTTGATTTCTGTGTCTCTGTGCCCTGTTTGAGAACAGATATCCACTCCATCTGATGAAGGAGCTCTGCTCCAAAAGCTTATGGTATTTGCTACCAAATAAACCTGTTGGACTTTAACCTGGTGTTGTGAGACTTCTTACTGTGAAGACATATAACACAGACAAAGCACGTGTTAGCGCCAGCGAGGTAGAGTCAGTAGACACTGCTGCTGTTACTGAGATGCAACTTGCTTGGTGGGCGAGGCTGAGAGATTTCTCTGCTGCCGGGAACACAGCAATGAGAGAATGGGTGCAGTTGTTTGAGAATATTCAAAGCTTCCTGTATGGCCCTTTAGAAATCCTGTAGTAAGGCAAGAGATTTTTCGAAACTTTAGGACATTACAGTGGCAGTAGAAACTTCACAGGTGACTGCAGAGCAGCCCCCAAGGATAGCAATCTATACAGCAGAAACATTTCCTCTCAGAAACACTGTGCTCCTCATTTTCATTCCACATTCGGGTGCACAGAATCGTTTATTTATTAGTGTCACAAGTAGGCTTACATTAATGCTGCAATGAAGTTACTGTGAAAATCGTCTGGTCGCCACACTCTGGCTCCTGTTTGGGTACACTGAGGGAGACTTTAGCATGACCAAAGCACCTAACCAGCACGTCTTTCGGACTGTGGGAGGAAACTGAAGCATCCGGAAGAAACCCACGCAGACACGGGGAGAATGTGGAAACGCCACACAGACAGTGACCCAAGCCAGGAGGGGTGGTGGGGGGAGGGGAGTGGGGAGAGGAGAGTGGTTGGTGGGGGGAGGGGTTGGTGATGGGAAGGGAGAGAGGTGGTGGATGTGTGATGGAGTCGAACCTGTCACCTCTGGAAGCAGTATTTATGCAGAGATAGGCTCTGTGACTCAGTCTGAAGGGCCCTGTAGGGAGTTCCTGCTGTGAGGCAGGAAGTGGATGGAAGTTTCACTCTTGCTCAGAGTCAGGTGTAATTGTTGTACAATTGTTTGCTGACCTTCTCTATCAATGCTTCAGATTGCGACTCCTGCTCCCTTTGTTGCATGATTACCGATCCTCTGAATGCAAAGATATGGCTGAAGCATTTACCCAAGGACATCTTGTTTTGGCTAACTTATCCAAATATGGGAATATTTACTTGAGCCATTATAATTTACTCTAAAATGCCTCAACCATTTGAAAACTGGGGAAAACGCTGTTCCCTAATCTGTATATATAATTTTTATCTTTTTGTTCAAAGTTGTGGGGACCCAGGAAGTGGTAGACAATGTGTAATACACTGAAAGTATTTGGGGTCTAGTATTTCGGGGGAGGGAGTCTGGCTGAACTGAGATAGAAAGGATTTACAGAAAACAAAATAACTGAGTTTTGATTCGTACCTCGCAGGATGTCCCAAAGCAGTTCACAATTAATGAAATACTGTTGAAACATCAGAGCTGTCGTGATAGAGGGCCACAAGGCAGCCAGTGGACTCATTTCCTAAAATATTAAACTAATTGACAACCTTCACCAACTTGATTTATTGATACTAAGGAGCTTTTGTTTATGTATCATGATCGAATGTGAAACATTTTATACAGATCTTCACTTTTCAACTACAGACACACATCAGTTCACAATGATTAATGAGATTTATTCGCATTCTGCTTGGTGGCAGCGAGCCATCTCCCAGCAAGGAAAGCGAGAATGGTGATGGGCAGTCCTTCCTGCCGGGTCGCTGCTGGCAGCTATTTACAGGGGAGGTTAAAAGCAATCTGCAGAATAGTGTTTCTGTCCTAATCAACATGCAGCGAGCTCTGCTGAACATTGTAGTGACATGGCCATTGCTTGAAGTGAGGGATCAGCTAAGATTGTAATATTCTTACAAACGGAATTGTGTGGCAAAACTCAGGATCTGAATGTGTTTACTGTTTTTACATCATTGCAAGAAGAACACATCTGTGAGTCACAAGAATGTGTGGGACTCATTCCCACTTTGTTTCATGAGCAATATCATTCCCAGTCCAGTTTGGGAGCTCCAGGCTGCTAAATTCAGCTCCATAGCTTCGGTCGTTTCAGCAGTAGGGATGCTGGTTTAGTACAACAGTGGTTTCATCCACTTCCGGTGTGGCACGTGATGAATGCCATCATATTAAGGGTGTTAAAACAAGCACCGTATGTGGTGATGTCATGATGCACCCATCCTGTGCCAGTCTGCGATTCTGGCAATCTTTTAGCCACCATATGTTAAACCAGAGTGTGGCTATTCAGTGATACTAGTGACCCTGGTTAATGATTTCCCTCGAAAACCCAATCTTATATGACCAACACCCATGCAATGAGAGCCCTGCTGCCACAAGGAGCATTATCGAGCAAGTCATTGAGGTTCCTCTGCCTCAACAATGATGGGGAGTCATCCAGTATTCATCCAAATGGGTGTCCCACTTTGTAATTGTGCATTGCATCCGCCAGAACCCAGCCATCACCTCTCACTGCCCTGATTTGCTGAGGAGCTCAACTGGAGCAGGAAGAGAAGGATGTGGGACGGAGGAAGCTGCTGAAACATCCACTTTCCAGACAGTCTGTCAGTGAGCACATTGTTTCACTCTGACTTTTAGATCCTTGGTGGACAACAGCCCTACACACCTTGCTATCCCTCCATTGTAGACCATCAGAGCATCCTCTTAAGCACAATTATCCAATAATCCTTTCAATACACAATGAATCGCCCTGTGTACATCTTTATGGGTGTCTTTGCCTGGCCTAGTGTCCTTAACAAGGCTTTATTTGAGTAATCTGCTGGAGCACAGAATGTTGGACTACTGTGGGATCCTGCAAACAGCGTTTAACACTGACATCGGCAGCCAGGAAGGCTGCAGTCAGAGCCTGTGTAGCAACAAGCCGAGATTTCATGACCAATGTTGGAGCTTCCACTGCAGCAATGAGACATTGAATGGCTTCAGCTGGTGCTGTATTGGAAGCTGAGGCATCAGTCATCAGATGCTGCATTATGGTCGGCTCTGGAAGTTCATGCTGAAGTTCCCCAGATATTTCAACGTGTAAACCCATCAACCATTTTCCCGATGATACCCATCAGAGTCGTCAGGTCTTGCTGCAAAGTGGCACGGGCTGCTTCAGGATCTGAGGAGTTGGTAGAGATTGGTGATAGGTGAGTGAAGGGGGTGTGGCTGCAGATGGAGCAGGCTGTGAGGGTAGTTGGTAAGAGATGGCATTTGAAGATACATTTTCACCACTCTGACCATTTTTATGAGGTCTTTAAACTTTCTGCACATCCATGCAGGTCCTCTGGTCTAAACTGTTGGCGTTGATTGAGACAGCTATCTGCTCACAATGTCTTCTCAGGATCTGTCTGAAGAATCTTTTGATTCACTGAGGAAAGAGGATCTTTCTCCACACACCAAAGCCTTCTCCAGCCAATTGGGGGCACACCCTCTGGCCTGTTGCACAATTTCTGGAGCCCCCTCCTGGGTTTACGCTACATTTGAAGAGCTTTCAGACTTTTCTGCAGCCAGGAGGCACAGCAACTTGAAGGAAGAGTTGCAGTCTGGTTTTAAGCAGTGCTGGATAGTTTTAGGTGGCGCTCGCACCAACTTGGACACCCCCCCCTCCCCCTCCCCCGAGGTGTCCAACCATTCAGTGGCTCAGTCAGTGATTGCCTGTCCATCACAATCATCACAATCCAGTGGGTAACACACAGAGATTCCTTGGTACCTGCATGACTCCGATCAGGCATGAGTTAATGACCACCTCACAATCCTTCAGCCAATTTCAGAGCCAATCCAATTTAACAATTTAAACCCACCCACCACCCCCCCCCCCCCCAGTTTCTCTGTTTGCCACTTCATGTTGAACCTAAATTTATGCCAATAATTTCTGCCAGTATCCACTGATGTTGGTGTTTGTGCCTTTTTCATTTCACTGCCCAGTCTGAATTACACTGGACAGTGCAGCCCACTTCCCAGTGTTTCAGTCTGGGCAGAACAGCTCCATGAATAGACTGGAGAAGTTACTTTGGGTTAAAACTGTCTTCAGGAACCAGGGGCCATGGTTTGCTATTGGAGTCAATCCAGTGTTTTCTGGCATTCGATTACCTTTGCACATTTACACTTATACATTTTGTGCATGGCAATTTGCTAAAAGTGCCAGCTTATAACAATTCAGCAAGGGAAATAGGGATGGAGTTTTCTGCCGAGTGGCCCAAGATCCCGACGTTGGGACTGGAAACGGGTTCCTTTGCTGCTTGGGTGGGAGTGGGCAGAAGTTTTGTTTCCCATTGGAGCCAGAGCCATATTTAGAGGGAAACGGGCAATAAGTTAAATGGCAGCAGCCCTGGAGACAGCAGACACTGAGACCTGAACTGAGGGACGTACAGAGATGTTAGAAGGACGTCCCAGGGTAGCCCTACAGTTTATTAATTCTACCTGCCGGAACTCCCTCAAGCTGCTTGGGCCAGGAGGGAGGTCCTGTGGGGCGAGGGAGATTGGGGGGAGTGAGGGGGAGTTGGTGAAATTGACCCAGCAGATGAATTAAACCTGGATGCAGATCTTAGAGGAGGTCAGTAGCAGTGGGGTTTTCCCTTGCCAGAGGCTATAGTGCTGTAAGAGTGTTTATAACCTCATTAGATCCTGGCAAGGTGAGTGCAGCACACATTGTTAATCTTAGAGACTGCAATGTGACCAATGATGAAGGTGGAGTTGGTAGAAAGGACATCCTTGTGGAGCCAGAATGGACATTCAGGCTGGTACCAGCATAAGTGCTGCAATGGGTGACTGACAGTGTACATCGTGAGCTTTCAGGAGAAGAGTGTACAGAGGGAGGGCCTGAACAAAGACAGGCAGCAGACTCCATTAGTCAGCTATCCTGACACCGATGGAAGAAGTGGCATTGGACTGGGCAGCCTGGAGGTAGGCCAATTCACTGCTGTTAGCGAAACAGGAATGGAACCCGAAGAGAGTGAGTTTTCCCTGATCCCATTGACTCTAGCTTTTCTTGGGTTTCCTGATGTCACACTTGGTCAAATGCTGCTTTAATGTCAAGGGCAGTCACTCTCGCCTCATCTCTTGAGCTCTGATTTCTATCCTTGTTTGAACCAAGGCTGCAATGAGGTCAGAGCTGAGTGACCCTGGCAAACCCAAACTGAGCATTACTGAGCAGGTTATTAATGAGCAGGTGCTGCTTGAGAGCACTGTCGATGACCCCTTCTATCACTTTACTCATGACTGAGAGTAGACTGATGAGGCAGTCATTGGCTGGGTTGGATTTGTTCTACTTTCTGTGTACAGGACTTACCTGAGCAATTCCCCACATTGCTGGGTAGATGCCAGTGTTGTAACTGTACTGGAAAAGCTTGGCTAGGTATGTGGCAAGTTCTGGAGCACAAGTGTTCAGTACTGCTGCCTTCAGTTTCCTCCGGGTGCTCTGGTTTCCTCCCACAGTCTGAAAGACGTACAGGTTAGGTGCATTGGTCATGCTAAATTCTCCCTCAGTGCATCCGAAAAGGCACCAGAGTGTGGCGACTTGGGGATTTTCACAGTAACTTCATTGCAGTGTTAATGTAAGCCATTTTGTGACACTAATAAATAAACTTTAAAACTACTGCATTGTAGCAGTGTGAAACAACTAGCTTTACCTGTTGCTAATTTTTTTCTGATCTCTTGCCCTTCCAGGGTGATCTGAGGTAGACTGGGCACTTTTCAGGGCCAAGGATGATGGCCTTAGCCCATTCATGAATTTACGTGATATACGATGTGAAATGATCTGATTAGGGTTGCCATTATCTTGCACGATGCCTTTGGTGTGTGCTCTGTTTCAGCATCTAGTTTACATGGTGAGCAAGTGGCTCGGGCCCTCTTTATAGGGTTGCTGATAAGGCCAATCTTATAGTGTGTGAGGCTGTAGGAATCTCAATGTGTATATTGACCAGCGAAGGTTGGCTTGTAGTAAACTGTAGTAGAGAATACCTGGCAGATTTCTCTACTAATGTGTACAAACGTCCAAGGTTACATTAAGTGGAACATTGGTGAATAGGCTAACAATGTCAAATAAGCACATGAACACAACATTCATATTAATATGCAACTCCTGCATTGTCTTCCCAATGTGAAGGAATCCTTCATCGCGTATGTGGAAAACCTATGCAAAACTTTTCATTATTCTCCTCACATTGATACTCTTGTGAATTGTCCTGATGAGTACAAGTCGGAACGCTTCAACAAAAGATGATAACCATTCTATCTCAGACTATGTTAATTGTTTATAAGTAAAAACAGTTTCTCGTGGCAAAGCATGGCTCATTTCCTTTCTGGTCAATTTTGGGATATAAAGTTCAATAAATGTACAATTTGCACATTTCTTTCAATTAGTTAATGGTATGGTTTTTAAGGATTGTTTGTGGCATCCCACCAAAATGCAGGTTTGTAATTGGAAAGCTGTATGGTATTTTGGGGTTTGGGTTCATACTTGGCCTCCTAATTCCCTGTAGAGTTCAATTACGGCTGAAGAATTTCTGGCCCTGCTCTTATCCCACAGGAAAATTCCATACTGCTTGTTTTAGGAGAAAGATAATCTCAAATACCTTCGGGGGTTTCACAGAAAATAAGTAGTGTGGTATAGAATGTATTGAGAATGTCAACTGAAGCTCATTGTGACACTACATCTGCGTTCTCTTACCATATTTGAAGCATCAAGTCTATCTTTAGATGTTTATATGCATCCTTAACTTTCCTAAAATACATCCCACAAAATCTTGTGCTTGAGACAAAGTTGATGCTATGTTGCATTGATGCAGTGGAAGTAATCCACTGAATTGCTGCATAACACTTGCTGGTATCTTTCAGTTACGTGTTATAGCCACTTTCAGCCGCTAATCAGAGGCAGCCCAGCCACAGATTTTTCTCTGCCGGTGTACCAATTTTCCCATGTAAGTGGGTGGGCTTCAGAAAATCATTCCACCGCTCCAGCAGTCTTGAGAGTTGCAGAGATTTTCACCAGAAGCAAAAGGCCAGTCCTGAAATGCATCCACTCAAATATGAGCAGGTGTATTCAAGTTGTACACTAACAATGGGAAAATGCACATTTTCTATCATTAACGCCGGAATGTCAGTGCATACCTCTTGTACAGTGTTGCTATGGTGGAGGGAGTGGAATTCACGTAAAAGTCCTCAAAGAAATTACAGGAAACTGATAGACTGCTGAATTTATTTGAAAATGTTTTGCACTAATAGCTATTATCCCAAACTTGTAGAAGGGTCATACGGACTCAGAACGTTGGGTGGGATTTTTCTCCCTCTCTGCCGTGTGTTTTGCAGCAGCGGGAGGTGGTGTGTTACTCACTGGCAGCAGGATCTTACAGTCCCGCTTTTGTCAACAGGGTTTTTCAATGAAGAACATAGAACATAGAACAGTACAGCACAGAACAGGCCCTTCGGCCCACGATGTTGTGCCGAGCTTTATATGAAACCAAGATCAAGCTATCCCACTCCCTATCATCCTGGTGTGCTCCATGTGCCTATCCAATAACTGCTTAAATGTTCCTAAAGTGTCTGACTCCACTATCACTGCAGGCAGTCCATTCCACACCCCAACCACTCTCTGCGTAAAGAACCTACCTCTGATATCCTTCCTATATCTCCCACCATGAACCCTATAGTTATGCCCCCTTGTAATAGCTCCATCCACCTGAGGAAATAGTCTTTGAACGTTCACTCTATCTATCCTCTTCATCATTTTATAAACCTCTATTAAGTCTCCCCTCAACCTCCTCCGCTCCAGAGAGAACAGCCCTAGCTCCCTCAACCTTTCCACATAAGACCGACCCTCCAAACCAGGCAGCATCCTGGTAAATCTCCTCTGCACTCTTTCCAGCGCTTTCACATCCTTCTTATAGTGAGGTGACCAGAACTGCACACAATATTCCAAATGTGGTCTCACCAAGGTCCTGTACAGTTGCAGCATAACCCCTCGGCTCTTAAACTCCAACCCCCTGTTAATAAAAGCTAACACACTATAGGCTTTCTTCACAGCTCTCACCACTTGAGTGGCAACCTTTAGAGATCTGTGGATATGGACCCCAAGGTCTCTCTGTTCCTCCACAGTCTTCAGAACCCTACCTTTGACCCTGTAATCCACATTTAAATTAGTCCTGCCAAAATGAATCACCTCACATTTATCAGGGTTAAACTCCATTTGCCATTTTTTAGCCCAGCTTTTCATCCTATCTATGTCTCTTTGCAGCCTACAACAGCCCTCCACCTCATCCACTACTCCACCAATCTTGGTGTCATCAGCAAATTTACTGATCCACCCTCCAGCCCCCTCCTCTAAGTCATTAATAAAAATCACAAAGAGCAGAGGACCAAGCACTGATCCCTGTGGCACTCCGCTTGCAACCTGCCTCCAGTCCGAAAATTTTCCATCCACCACCACCCTCTGTCTTCGATCAGATAGCCAGTTACCTATCCAATCGGCCAACTTTCCCTCTATCCCACACATCCTTACTTTCATCATAAGGCACCCCTTGCCACCGGGTAACCCACAGTGGGGGTGCACCTTTGGTGGGGCCATAAAATCCCGTCGGCGTAAACGGCAGCAAGATTTCAGCGATTAAGTCCATTTCTCTCCACAGATGTTGCCAGACCTGCCGAGTTTATCCAACGCTTTCTGCTTTTATTTCAGATTTCCAGCAACTGCATTGTTTTGCTTTTATTTCTTATCTATGTCTAACTTAGATTCCTGAGCTAAAATGACTCAATCTGGAATTTGACCATATTTCATTTTGTGAAGATGAATTTTAAGAATCCTTTATCCCATATTTTGATTCTCTATGTTATTACTTCTCACTTTATCATTGAAAAGACCATTCTGTTCTTCTATGCAGAATTTCATACCTACATTTTGATCCTACTGTTGTCTTCTGGAAGTCACCTTGCTATTGGCCCCTTTCCCAATCTAGTATTCTTCCCATAAATCTTCAATTGATTTTTGTAAGATTTCTCACTCTTTCTACTTTTTCTTCCATTGTATTACTGGTTGGCTTCACAGTTAGTTATGAACTGTGGGTGAAATCTTACCAAAGAATGGAAGAGTGTTGATTCTGCAAGAAAACCAATATGTTTCTCTCCAGTAAACAGGCCGCTTTCCTCTCCAGATTACACCACACTCTGCCAAAAACATTCAATGGGAAGTGATTCATGCAGTCATAGAGGTGGGCAGGGCTCAAACACGCTGGCAAAATCCAGCTGCTCAGAGATGGGGCCCAATCTTTAAAGGGCGCCTTGATCAAAACTGCAATAAACCTCCGCCACCTCACCACTGAGGCCTCCGGGGCCCCCTCCACATTCCCAATTGGAGTGAGCTGTAACTCCGACCACCCCCACCTTTACAATCATTGCCCCATTTCTCTCCCTTACCTATCCACAGTCATCACAATTTCCTCTATCCTCCACAGCATCATTGGCCCCTTCCCCCCCACAGTCAGAACCGGCACTCCCCACTACGGACCATCGCCAGCATCCCCTCCTCATTGGGCTGCTCCTGGCCCACAAGCACAGTAGCAGTAACCCTCCCCACGAGGCTCCCACTGGGGAATGCTACTTGGCACAGGTTGGTACTACCAGATTGGTAGCCAACATGGTAGTGCCAAACTGGCAATGCCAACCTGTGCCAAGGGGCATTGCCAGGGCACTGCCTGGCTATGTCTCTCTCCCCCAGGCAATATACTTACCTTCATGCCCCTGGGGATGATTTGCATCTGTGTGAACCTGTTGTGAACTACACTGATGTGTCAATATTCAGCAGAGGGGAGGGAGTCAAGATACGGCAGGGGTGAGTTAATAAGATTAAAATACATGCTAATGCATGCAAAGCAGATTCACACTGTTAGGGGCATGAATCTGATGACATCCTGGTGAGGGACAGGGAAGATCTGAAGTTGCGATCTCGCCGGCGAGAACTGCAACTTCCGGATCTTGAGCCCCCACTGGCATTGGCACGGATGGCGAACGCGGGCTCAGGATTTTGTCCTATGTTATCCAGATCCTTCTGTCTTCCTCTTTTTTGTGCAGCATCTTACATCCAGATTTTCCAGGCATGCCTTGGGTATTGGTGAGAAGTTACCATTCCCATGTAAATCCTATCTGGTAGGACAGGCTCTCCAGTTGCATATAAAAAAATATTAATATGTATCAATAGATTATGAATTTGAAATCAAAAGGTCATTCCATTTTCTGTGATTAATGTTTATTTAAACATTACCTGTGGGATGAGGTGAAAATTCAGGCTTTTGAGAACTTGTTGTTCAGCCCGAGACCATAAAACCTAAACACCGAAAACCTCCAACCTTGTCCACGGCTGGGATTCTCCGGGCCGCTGCAATGAATGGAGATTCTGTTGAGCGCCAAATTCTCCATTCTTGCTGACAGTGGGGTGGGAACAGACAAGATCAGAGAGTCCGGTCCAGAGAAATTAAACTCGGCTATACTGAAATTATGATTAATATCCAACTGAAGTTTTTAATTCAATATGATGGTAATTCAAATATCGGCATCAGCATTAACAATGATAGTAATTAAATGGCTTCCAATGTGCTATTTCTTGGGTAGAGAGATTTTTTTTCAGTGTAAGTGTTTTGAATGAATCATATGTATTCATTATGTCATGTTTTTATCATTAACTCTGTCAAGTTGGCTATTAATTTCTGTGAGATGTTCTCCTTGCTGGAGGCAAGTTCTGGTATCAAAGCAGAACTCTTTGGATTGTAACATATCCAATTGCAAGATCCAGCCAGCTTTTGTTTCCAGGAGACCAAGTTTTCAGTCTAACCTTGAAGTTCAAATGTAAAAGAAGTCTGAAAATCTTGAACTCATTTAATCTAATGGCAAGAATTTAAGAAACATTCTGTAACTAAATTTATCAAGTTTCTCTCAATTTCATGCAATTGAACCAAATTAAGCAATTCTTCGCTAATTCTTTAAATGCACATTTTCTGGAACAGTTGTAGCTAACACAAAGATGTTCGCCACAGAGTTTTTGCTGAACATAACATTTATAACCAAAATTATAAGCTGATGAAAAGGAGTTGTAATCAACATTATCATGCAAAGTTAAGAACAAAAAAGTAATTTCAACATTTGAATAAAAAATCAACTACAAATATTGGAAATCTGAAATCCAAGGAGGGATGCTGAAAATGCGTAGTTGCCAATCAGTATTTGAATGAAGAAATGCTAGTTTGGAGCTATTTTTTCCATATTAAAGACATTATATTATTGCAAGTTGTTGAAAGAAATGCACGCTGGAATCATAGAAAATAACATTCTGAGATGGATCTATTCAATGCTGTGCTTGAGTATGAAACAAGTGAAAGATATACATGACCATTGTCATTTCTTGACTTAATGACCAATAAATCCTTTGTTCGTTTAAAAAAAGTTGGCCGGAATTCGCCAGTCTCGTACACCCCGTCACCACTGCCAGCAAGAATGGAGAATTCGGCGCTCAGCCAAAACTCCATTCACTGCAGTGGGATCAGAGAATCCTAGCCACGGGCAAGGTCAGAGAACACCAGCCATTGGCTGGAATTTTACAGCCCTGCCCACCACGGGAATCGGAGCGGGCCAAGGGGTGGAGCATGGGAAAGTCCATTGACCTCGGGCGGGATTTTACGGTTTTGGGATGAACGAGGCCAGAAATTCCCTCCCATTATCTCTGAAGAAACATTTTGAAAGTGGCCATTAACCATGTTAACTATTACTCAGTGAAGACTTGAAGCACCAAATTTAGCCACAATCAATAAGCGGGTAAATCGAAATTGTCATTCTGCTGAGGGGACCCATTAAAGGAAATAAAGATCAGGAGAAATGTAAAACATTTATGCCACTATTGTCACACAAAGTCAAAATCAATCCCAATGAGTTCCTGTTCAACAGCTGGACTGCTGAGCTGTTATGAAGACCATTGCCTTTGAGAATTGGAGAAACAGAAAAAAGTGGAAATTAAGTTGCTGGTCTCTCACCAACCTTTGAGAAGGGAGACTTGCTTGTGAGATCTATCCTAAAGTGTCTGTGAAAGAAATATTTTTGAAATGACTGAGTGCAGTTAGATTTATCTTCAATGCTCACTTTTTCCATCTTTATACCAAAGCCATATATTCATAGCCATTTACAGTTCAAAGCAATGTTTGCTTGAGGGCTTCTCTCACAAACCAAATGTAAGGCAATTCCACGTCTTAGATTTAATAATAACATATGTGTTGAACATAAGTTAAAAAAAAATGCTAGCAGAAATCAAAGAAATTGCAGATGATATCTTTAGGCAAAAATGAAACTTAAATCTTTCCCCTATTCACCCTAAAAATATTAAAGATCAGTAGTTTAATAATAATAAATCATATTCTATAGTGAAATACTATAAACAATCCAAAATTATGAACACCAAGTCTTGGGTGGGATTCTCCAATCTTTTGATTTGAATTGATTTATTATTGTCACATGTATTGGGATACAGTGAAGACTAAACATACTGTTCATGGAGTACATAGGGGAGAAGGAAAGAAGAGGGTGCAGAATGTAGTGTTACAGTCATAGCTAGGGTGTAGAGAAAGATCAACTTAATGCAAGGTAAGTCCATTCAAAAGTCTGACAGCAGCAGGGAAGAAGCTGTTCTTGAGTCGGTTGGTACGTGACCTCAGACTTTTGTATCTTTTTCTCGACGGAAGAAGGTTGAAGAGAGAATGTCCAGGGTGCGTGGGGTCCTTAATAATGCTGGCTGCTTTTCCGTGGCAGTTGGAAGTATAGACAGAGTCAATGGGTGGGAGATTGGTTTGCATGACGGACTGGGTTTCATTCACGACCTTTTGTAGTTTCTTGGTGTCTTGGACAGAGCAGGAGCCATACCAAGCTGTGATACAACCAGAAAGGATGCTTTCTATGGTGCACCTGTAAAAGTTGGTGAGAGTTGTAGTGGACATGCCAAACTTCCTTAGCCTCCCAGGAAAGTAGCGGCTTTTGTAACTATAGCATCGGTGTGGAGGGACCAGGACAGATTGTTGGTGATCTGGACACCTAGAAATTTGAAGCTCTTGACCATTTCCACTTCATCCCAATTGATGTAGACAGGGGCATGTCCTCCACTATGCTTCCTGAAGTCAATGACTTTCTCTTTTGTTTTACTGACATTGAGAGAGAGATTATTGTCATCGCACCAGTTCACCAGATTTGCTATCTCATTCCTGTACTCTGTCTCATCATTGTTTGAGATCTGACCCACTACAGTGGTGTCAGCAGCAAATTTGAAACTCAAGTTGGAGGGGAATTTGACCACACAGTCTTAGGTGATTAAGGAGTACAGTAAGAGGCTGCGAACACAGCCTTGTGGGGCACCGGTGTTGAGGATAATCATGGAGGAGGTATTGCCTATCCTTATTGATTGTAGTCTGTGGGTTAGGAAAGCTAGGATCCAGTCGTGGAGGGAGGAACCGAGCCCTAGGCGATGGAGTTTGGAGATGCATTTTGTAGGAATATTCTTGTCCTTTCCCACCCCCGCTGCCAATGAGAATAGAGAATTTGGCACTTAGCGGAGGATCCCAGCCACAAACGAGGTTGGAGGTTTCCGGTGTTTATGTTTCTACCAAGTATTTTTAAAATTAGTTAGATATGCACATCTCTGAGAAAATGTATTACCCATCCCTAAATACTCTTGAGAAGGGGTTTGTTGGCCTTCTCCTTGAACCTCTGCAGTTTGTTTGGTGAGGGCTGCCTAAGACTGCTCCCTCGGTGAAGAATTCCAGGATTTTGATATGGCAATAATCATTGAAGGAATGACAACACAGCTCCAAGTCAGGATGGTAGCTGACTGGGACAGGTACTTGATTTGATGGTATTACTAGACATTTGCTGCCCTTGTCTTTATGGACAGTGGAGATTATGCTAAACGGCATCCAGACGGGTATTCATCCCCCGCAAGCCAGGAGCATCATTCTGCCTAGGAGGAGGATTTTGAGCTGGAATGGCTGCCATCCTTTACCCACATGCCGCATTTGGACCCTGGAGCTGCTGCCACTCCTGAACCATCTGTGGATCCCAATCACCTGGCATCAAACAATGTAAATGGGCAAGTGGAGAGGGATGTGAGGCAGGAATTCAGGTTCGAGGCATCAGTACCAGATGGAACATGTGAACTAAATGTGAGAGGAAGGGGATTGTAAATTGTTTTTGATCCTCATTGCAGGTCCTTGCACTCAGGAGATGTGTCGAGCACAATCTAACAGTGAGCCAAGAATCCACCTCTGAGAATAATGATGTAAAATACTCCAAGGATGCACCATCAGACTGGGTCTCCCTCCCGGTGCACTGCTCCTGCTGGATTCAGGAGGACCACCAGCAATTTCCCTAAGAGCTTAATCTCAAGACGCTCTAAGACATCTTGCTGCTGCTCCTCCTTCCCTCTGCCAATGACCCCAGCACCTCCAGCAGGGAAGGCCGATCTGCACATGTGCAGCACACCCTCAGCAGACCAAAGTCTACCCAGGCTCAGGCCACCAGAGAATGGTCATAAAGGTCCTCTCAGTGGGGCACAGAGGTCAGTCGGCTACCTCCACCTCAGCTGCAGATGTTGGAGTCACACCAAGACGTGCTGTTAGAAAATGTAAGAACAACCTTCTAATGGCCGAAAGGTGACACAGGTGTCCAATCATTTATGCACATGTTTATCAGCGAATATGTAGTTTTTGTTAGAATGTAACCAATGATTCCATTGGATCTGTTGTAGTGTGGCTAACGGTAACATGCTGTAAGGGTCGGCTGACCCAGTAAAGTATGTAACCAATGACAAAATGATGTGGTCATCAGCTGACCAGCTGACTCAATATAAATAAGAAGCTGCTGGGGTTTGTGTGAACTTGGAATGACCCAGGGTGAGGCCTCAAGTGTTGGAGTAATGAAGTTTCTTTATTAAATCTTCTCCTTTGATTTATAAGTTGGAGTAAGTTTTGTTTTATTTTATTGTCTGCAACTGAAGAGTTCCTTCTGGTGGATCAACAGTTTTGAGCACTTTATTTGTGTGGGTTGAATGGTCATTTTGTTGGGACTTTTGAAATTAGACAGGGATTTGTAAGGGTTTGTGTCAAACCTTCACTGAAACTCAATGATGGCTGCTATGGGGATTATGGACACACCATTTATTATTGAGCCCTGGAGGTCGTAGCAATTCTGAACTTCTTGACATATGGTGGTTTCTGTATTTGTTAGACGGGGAGTGGAACCTCTCTGGCAAGCCAGCATATGTTACTCATCCCCTTATCACCCCTCAGAAGCCATTGTCTCTGCATCTGAGCAATTCCATATTTTGCTGGTGAACATAGAGTTCTTAGCCAGGCCTTGTTTGGATTGGAATGTGTGTGACTGAGTAATGTGCAACCTCCTTCCAAGTCAGAAGCGTATGAGGCTTTGTTGGGATAATGTATATGGGCTGCCCATGCCAAGGAGCTGAAGCCTTTTCTCTTCCAGCTGCCAGAGGTCATGTGCTTGTGGATTGGTCTGGAGGGAATGTGTTGGATCTGCCGGCACTTCCACAGACACATTTCCTGAGGTGGAAATCGAGAGTTCTTGCAGGGCCCTCACTCTGGCTGAAATGGGATGCAATGAAGGTGTCATGGGCTTGTTCAGTGTGGAACTCCGTCGCCCTGGCATCTTCAGTGGTCTACCTGAGTGGTCCAGGCAGCAGATACTGAGCCTAATCGTCTGATCTATCAATGCCCTTGTCCAGGCATGGGTGCATTGGGTGCATACCTCTCCTCTGCTGGCCTTTGTGGGTCTTGCACAACCCAGCCTTCCTTTCTGTCACTCGAGAGCAATCCCAGCAGTTGCCAAGGGGAAACAAACAGTTGTGGCACCTGAGAGTGACTAAGGATGTAAGCATCATGACACCTCCCTGGGAAGCGAGCATGCTCGAAGGGCTTGTTTTCACTTGAGTGACTTGTTTCCTGTGTTCACAAACCAGGTTCACTTTGATGGAATGAAACATTTCAGTTGAAGGCTGTTGTCAGTTCCCAGGAAGCTCTCAGTGTCACATATGTGCAGTCAATTATTCCTTGTGGAAATCGAGCCAGACAGCCAAATTCAACAGCCCTGATGACTGGCACTGAGTCTGTGATGAATCTCGCAAAATCATTAGCTCCTTTTGAACATGGGATTAGTGAACTCCTAAGATATCTGTGAGTGACAGACTGGGTGGTGTCACACATCCCCTACAGAGCCCAGGTGGTGTACAAACCCAAGGCCGCAGTGACTTTTAAGGGTACTGACGTTTGATTTCCTCCCATTCCACAGGACTGCATGTCTTCCTGCAGGAGCTGACACCGGTCAGTGACTGACTGTCATGACAACCTCAGCCATCTTTAACATTGTCTTGCTGATACTTATGGGTAATTATTCTGCTTACAGTATGTCCGATTATGTGCCAATGCTTGGCATCTGACTGGCCCATGGTTGCCATCATCATGAGTTGCCTGACCCTCTCATGCTGCCTCTTTTTGTCCTTCTGTTACTGTGCCTGGCATTATGGTTCCTCTCCTGCTCCATCACAGCATCATTAGGAGAGGTG
This sequence comes from Mustelus asterias, assembly GCF_964213995.1. Taxonomy (NCBI): domain Eukaryota; kingdom Metazoa; phylum Chordata; class Chondrichthyes; order Carcharhiniformes; family Triakidae; genus Mustelus; species Mustelus asterias. The sequence goes on along the minus strand of NC_135807.1, from coordinate 78,032,716 downwards.
ATGGCCTGGTGGTATTATCTCTCGACTATTAATCCAGAAACTCGGCTAATGTTCTGGGGACCCAGGTTCGAATCCCACCACAGAAAATGGTGGAATTTGAATTTGATAAAAAATATTTGGAATTAAGAATCTACTGATAACCATGAAACCATTGTCGATTGTTGGAAAACCCCATCTGGTTCACTCCTGTCCTTTAGTGAACCACTCTCAATCCTTTATGGTTGGTGCAGGCTTGGAGGGCCAAAGGGCCTGTTCCTGTGCTGTAAATTTCTTTGTTCTTTGAAATCTGCTGTCCTTACCTGGTCTGGCCTACATGTGACTCCAGAGCCATAGCAAGTTGGACGACACTCAACTGCCCTCCAAGGGCAACTAGTGATGTGCAATAAATGCTGGCCATCCAGCGACACCCATGTTCCATGAATGAGTAAAAAATCCTGAGTACACAAGATCCATCCTGTGTATCTGAAGTAAACTGCAGACAGAAGGCCAGCAAAGGTCAGGGCAGCACAGTTCATTTGGCCTGTTTTCCTGACTTGAGGACCGTGGACAAATGGAGAGTCCACTGCTGTACACCAACCAAACCCTTGACTCCACTCAGCTCACCATGTCCACCTCCCTCCTTGACCTGTTCTCCTAACGCCTCTTCCTGCTATTGCAGACATGTCTCTGGACACTCTCACTCTGACACTGGAGCTGCAAGCCATCAATCTGCACCCTCTCTATGTCACCATTGGCCTATCGCCCATCACCCACAACCCTCCATCACCCAGCCCTGCCTTCTGTGACCCTCAGACCACCCAGCATCATCCTTGATCAACTATCTGCCAACCTAGGGCTGCATCCCATCCCCATTGTTCTACATCTCCCCGCCTTCACCACCCCCCAATAACCACCTCCCCCCACCCCTTCCCACCTAGTACTCCAGTCACCCCATCATCCTTGACCTGCTCTTGGCTACCCTCCACTCTCCCAACCTTGCTACTGCCCCCATTGCCCTTGATGGTGACAAAAGTGGTGGCAGAAGGGATTACCTGCAGCAGAAATCAATCAAAGGGCCCAGACAGAAAAGCCCTTTATCCCATAAGATGCTGCAGAATTTTATAATCGTGAATTTTCAGTGATGGTGCTGTATTAGTAGTGTTTAGCCAGATGTGCTGAGTAATCACCCAATGCATTCAGCCTCTAGATGTTTCAAATTGCCACAAACTTTTAATTTATTTAGTCTGTAATAAAATATACCAGCAAATTAAGTAATTAGGCTAGTGGCAGCACATTCTAAAATACAGATAAATATTTAGAAACTGAAACGGAATTGAAGAGCTATTTCCCAACTGTTAATGCAGTCCCAGCATCTGTCTTCTGTTTCTGTCTGTGAGTGGGTTACTGACTTTTTGTAGCAATGATTAGCCCAGAATTCCTCTGAAAAATCAAGTAAAACGATTCATTATTAAAACCTCAACAAACTCAAAAGGCAAGAACTTCATTAAAGTTATCAAGAGAAATTCTGGAGGAAGCTTTATGTACAACATCTATAACAAAGTCATCAAGTTGCTATGTGTAGAACACAGAGGAAATCCATCCCAAACTTATAGCAGCCTGCAGGCAACTTCTGCAATCTGCTGCTGTGTTTGCAAAGACGCTTTTCGATTTGGTTTCCAGTTTGTATCTCGTACTCTTGTGAATCCTAGAATTGAAATCGAATGCCTGTCATTTAATTATTTTGCCAAAAAGAAGTGAGAAATTACAAACTATTCCGATTTAATGTAACTGTGATCATTTCCTTCCTTCCATGTTTACTTATTTATTTTGTTTTTCTTTTGCAGTATTGCAAAATTATCCTCAGGCTGTATGATCTAACCATTAGTATTTCCATGAAGATATTTGAATTAGAAAGGAATATACTCTGTGTGCCCTGGATCCTAGTAACATGCCACTGTGAGACAGCCAGAGCACTCTGCGCCTTCAGTGGCTGTGAAGAGCCCACCGTGAAAATTGTGTTGGAGTGCTAAATCAGCAAGTGTCTGTTTAGCACCCCCAACAGGTTCAAATTATGGTCATCAGTAACTAGGATAAAATTGCGTGCTAAATCCAGACTTTAAAACAATCTAGTTTTATTATCGTGGCACCCATTTAGTGCCTGCTTTCACCTTTTGGCCAAAACATCCCCCACAGTCTTTTCATTCAGTGGGAGTAAGCAAACTTTTAAATGGGCTTTGCAACATAGCAATTTGAAGCCAGGAGTTAAGTGGTATAATTCACATGTGCCAATTAGCATTTTTTCTCAGTTATTTTACTATTGCTTCAGTGAGCACCAGAACTATTAATTTCTATATTGTAAAGGTGAGACACCCATACCAGGAAATTATTTCTGCATAAAATAAACTTTGGGAACTGTTGACCCTTGCTTATTTTTCACAATGTGTGCATTGAGGCATTGAACCTGCACACGTCTAAGCCAAGAGAGCCTAGGTGCATTCAGCCACATTCTTATTTAATAGTTTCTGACCATGTAATTCTAAACCAGTTCTTTAGAACACTGCCCTCATTTTTTTTCCTCACAAGCACTAATGAATGCAGCAAATCTATCACCTTTAACTCAGGGATGCCTAAAGTGATTTGTGCTTTTGTGTTTGTGAAAATTAAATGACCATGTTAATTCCCAGCTAAAAAGAGGGCTTGGCTGCCATTGCTGAATGTACTGTATTATTAATAGCTAACACAATTCACGCTTTGAAACCTAATATAGGCAAGTATTATGGCCAACCCCCACTGTCTAAATGCAGTGCATTAATATTTAATGTTCATGGTCTTTATTCCTTGCTTTCTTCAATTAAAACAATAACATTAAAGAAATGTCAATTGGTTACTGGTGTTGGTTTTATGAACTCGGTACACAATATTAAATTTTGGGCCTAATTGCAATTGCTGAGAGTTATTCACTTCCGTATTCTCTATTTTAAATAAAATATATTTGCCCACCGTGCATATGGTATCATTTAAATCATCAGGAATGTAAGTAAGCAAATGGCATTCAGCATGTATAATGCCAATGTGACCATTTACATTTGCAATCAGAGTTATTGGATTGTGATGAAGTTTGGGCTATGATTGTTCTGAGATTGGGATTAATAATCAACATCCAATATAAATCTGCAAACAAATCTTGGCTGTCAGGACCTTTAAAATTGCTGGACCATCTTGCAGAGGAGCTGGTTATATATCTTCATTTTCTATCTGCAGTTCAGTGCTGTGTGTTGTGACTTCAATTAGGTTCAGGTTGCTGTAGGACTCATTACTATTTTAAAGATTGTTGTCATTAAAAATGGAAAGATTTCAAGAGATCTTTGTTATAAGAGAAGGCATGATCTGTGAGGACTACAAAATGTGGAGTTGCCAGCGTTGGGGTAGGCACAGTAAGTAGCCTCACAAGTAATCTCTTTAACCTGGTGTTGTGAGACTACTTCCTAGGACTACAAAAGAGCTGCTCAGCTCAAGGAGATGTGCCCTACATTTTGCCATGCGACAGAACTTAAGCAGTCCCCAAGCACTGATTTGTTGGGGGATCTGCTTCTCTAATGTACCTTAAACAACCTGAGCCAATAACAGATGAAAATATCATTTTCTCTTCCCAGTTTGGCTCCACTGATTCACTCCAAGATCAGAGATCCAAAAAATCAAATGATTCCAGATTGGATCTGACTCGATACTTCAATAGTTCATGTAGATGAAATTGAAAACAAATTAATTAATGTACTCATAAACCAACATTTATTCAATATCAGGTGGATTTAAAATTGTGATCTAAATTATAAATGCACACTTGAATTTTGGGATATTTATTATTGTATTGTTATGTTTCAAATATGTTTTCATTGCAGAATAGTATATAATGTAGTTTTGGTATCAATTTTAAAATTGCAACTCTTTTGAGACAGTGCAGCTCTTGTCTTTTGAGTTGTGTGCCTGAGATGAGTTGGGAAAAGTCGGTCTTACTGAGCTTCTATTGGCTAGTTGATCCTTCTCTTTAAGATTGCATGTGGGAAAACTGCATAATTGATGGGTGGGTACGATGGTTTCAGTAATAAGGGGCCGATTTTACCATCAAGTTGTGCCTGTTTTCAGGGCGTGAAAAATTGGTAAAGTCGGGCATGAGGCGAGTAGTGTGATCTGCGCCCGCCTCTGCGCCGGTTCCCCCTTTATCAAGGCCCAAAAATGGCCATGATCGGAACCGTGCCCAGAACGGACCTGACAGCCATTTAAATGCATTTGCATGCATTTAAATTGACTTAATGGCTGCACGCCCAACTTTACCGGCACTTCTTCCTTCACCACTACGTTCGCTCATCCAGAATTGGCGCAAAATAGACATGCTCCACAAAAGTCCTTTCTGGCGCTCCAGCTAGTGAGAAGGTAAGTGCCGAGTGTCCGACGGCGCTCTGCTTGAGATCGGTGGGGGGAAGGCGGGGTGTGCTGCCGCATGTGATCAGTGAGGGGGAAGGGGGGGTCTGCTGCCACTCTGCCTGTGATCAGTGAGGGGAAAGGGCCACGATCAGTCTGAGTGGCGAGGGGTGGGGAATAAGGGGATCAGTAATGTTGTGGGAGTGGGGCAATGTCTGTGGGGGTCAGGGGGAGGGATTATCCGGCCTGGGAGGGATGTGGGAGGGGAATCGCATTCTATCTTTTCTTTCTGCGCATGCACAATTGGAGGCACCAATCGGAGCTGCAGGGTTCTGGGTGCATTAAGCCCCACCCACAGGCTTCTACAGCACGATTCGGAATTGCTGATATTTTTTCAGGCAGAGTGCATATGGGGGCACCTGAGAACGGGTCTAAAAGTCGGATCTGAAACACTCCCAGTTTCAAGTCCGCCCAGCACTTAGAATCAAAATGGGAAAATAGGGCCCAAGATCTTTCAAGTGACGCAGCTAGGTAGTTTGTAAAGTGGTGGCTAAAAGGAGTGAATAAATCACTAATTGAATAAACAGGTCCAATATATGCATCACCGTCCTTTAACTTCAAACCTCAGGAGAAATGGCCACCTTGGTGGTTTTGTAAAGGATACATGACATTGCTCTCAACTCACTGTCGGTCACGTTGGCGGGATCTTCCTGTCCCGCCGACACACACCCCAGCCATGGGCTCGCTGGAGACGAGTGATACATTCAACGGAAAATCCCATTGACAATGGCGGGACCGGAAGTCCCTGCTGCCAGCCAATGGCAGGCCACCTCCTGCAGCTGCAAAACATGTGGCGGTTGCGTGGAAAATGTGAGAGATTTAACAGGTTTTTAGCAGATACAAGGGCAAGAAAAAGGAGGAGGGGAGGAAAGATCTGTGATTTAATTGGGGGCAAAGGTGATTAAATGATAAAAAATATCATGGTGCAAGACAAAAAAGCAAGATAATAAATAAATAAGCCAACAAAAGGAGAATCTAAAGGAGCAGTAAATGATAACAATAAAACTATTATAAGCATGAACTACACCTCTAAAATCTATAGATGGGGTCCTAGGGGATGAGGGATAACTCTGGAAGAGATGGTTACTAACTCTTCTAGCTTAGATAGAAGCAACACAACCAATATTGCCTGCTTAGTAGGACAACCTTGAGCAGGCCATTGGATATCTGAAAATGTGACCATTTGGGTGGCGCCTTCCAATGCCCTCTTGCAAGGGTCTGCATCATTGTGGTAGTCTGCTGCATTCTCCATGGCATGGTCCTCCAGTGAGGCACGGACTTGATGGACAGTAAGACCCTGGAAAGAGACAGATCATTAGCGGAGGGGCAGGAACAAGAGGCAAGAGAGGAGGCAGAACTGAAGTCAGAGAGAGATGAAGTTGAACATGGATGTGCCCCAGCTACATCCTCCTCTTGCCACCATCTGGTAAGAGGCCCTCTCACCTCTCCACTATGGCCTCCAGTTCTAGATCCAGGTTGGAATTGATGAAGCGAAGGGAAGTTCTGCCCAGTGTGCCAGGCATCCAGTTTTCCTGTGACATTTTGCTGCCCTCTGATGCTGTCGGAGGCTTTGGTACAATCAGCAGATATTCCCTTAGGACAACCAACAGCCTCAGTGTCGGCTGACATGAGAAATTTAAATCAATCTCACACTTCATCTGGCCCACCCTCATGGCTGTAATTGGACAGGAAACACATCTCCATATTAATTAGGGGTTTATAACCATGTGAAAATCTTAACTTTAATCAGTCTGGAGTTGGTTTCTGACCTGACATTAAAACGGGTTCCTTTCCCTCCTCCAGAACAAGAGCTCAGCTCCCATCTTCACATTATAGCACCATCGAGTTTATTGCAGATGGGGGTGGGGGAGGGGGTGGAATTGGGGGTGGGGGAGGGGGTGGAATTGGGGGTGGGGGAGGGGGTGGAATTGGGGTGGGGGAGGGGGTGGAATTGGGGGTGGGGGAGGGGGTGGAATTGGGGGTGGGGGAGGGGGTGGAATTGGGGGTGGGGGAGGGGGTGGAATTGGGGGTGGGGGAGGGGGTGGAATTGGGGGTGGGGAGGGGGTGGAATTGGGGGTGAGGGAGGGGGTGGAATTGGGGTGGGGGGGAAATCAACAGCCAAGTGTTTCCAATGAACAACTAGCATAGCAACAAATACTGCCAGCAAATTCTAACAATTCAAATTTGAATATCATCTGCAGTCCAAAGATGATTATTCCTGATTTGAAGTTTTGACACCATGACATGATTTTGATGCAAACTAAGTTGTGCAACTTAAAACTTGTATCACAATTCAGAAAATAATATTAGATTATATTTTTCATGGCTAGTTCAGCAAAGGTATAAGGCAATTCCTGCCTCCCACCCTTATTGGGAATAGAATTGAATATTAACAGAGATGCAAAATGGGCAGGAGCAGCAAGGAAAATCAGACAGGGTGAATAACAAGCGGCTGCGCTGCTACCATCCATTTTGTACCCCAGCTTGATATTGATTTTTACCCTCATAGTGTAAATCCACAATGAGGAATTAATCCAAAACAGTCTACCCCCCAGTGTAGTATCAGACCAGATATAAAGGTATGTCCTGGGAACTTTTGAAACTTTTGTGTAATGAATTTAAATGGGTACACAAAATAGACGCCACACAGTTAATAGCAAATGGAGATGAGATAAAGTCACCTGAACTAAAGATGCAGGCAAAATATGAACAAGGTGTGACTCAACACTAGTGATGGTATTCAAAGCTAATGATGAAGAAAAGGCAAGAACTACTTTGAAACAAAATGATCCAGCTGCATTCAACACTGACACTGTAGAGCCGTGAGTACAGTATGTGTTCGTTAATTAACCTAAATTTGAAGCAGTTGCTGCTGCTGGGAAAGAATTGTAAGGCTGGGATTGTATCTACTGGAGTTTAGATGTATAAGAGATGACTTGATTGAAACATATAAGATCCTGAAGGATCTTGACAGGGTGGATGTGGAAAGGATGTTTCCTCTTGTGGGAGAATCTAGAACGAGGTGGTCACTGTTTAAAAATAAGGGTTCATTCATTTAAGACAGAGATTAGAAGAAATTTTTCTCTGAGGGTTGTGAGTGATTGGAACTCTTCCTCAACAAGCAGAGAAAGCAAAGTCTTTGAATATTTTTAAGGCCGAGGTAGATAGATTCGTGATGAGAAAGGGAGTGAAAGGTTATCGGGGTTCATGGGAATGTGGAGTTGACGTTACAATTAGGTCAGCCATGATCTTATTGAATGGTGGAGCAGGCTCGAGGAGCTGAGTGTCTTATTCCTGTTCCTAATTTGTGTGGTGTATGGATAAAGCTCAAATTAAACAAGAATAAAAGCAAAATGATATTAAAAGAATTTGTGAACTGACTAGAAAGGAGTAACAAGCATTTTTTGGCAGATCATTGACATAATCACAGAATCATAGAATCTTTCAGGGCGGAAGGAGGCCAATCAGCCCATCGAACCTACACCAACAATAATCTCACCCAGGCCCTATCCCCGTAGTCCCACACTTTTACTCTGCTAATCCCCTTGACACTAAGGGGCAATTTAGCATGGCCAATCAACCTAACCCACACATCTTTGGACTGTGGGAAGAAACCAGAGCACTCAAAGGAAACCTAATCTTAACAAATTCTTAAAATAGCGAAAGAAAATTTTACCCAACCGAAAAATGTTGGAACAAATGTGTAGCTCACAGCAGACAACCACAATATGGAACACCCTGACTAGCCCATGCTGGAGGGAACCACCCAATCAGTCAAGACAAAGAAAGCAGATCTTCACATCTTCAAGATCTGAATGGTCCACTCATTGCAGGTGTGTGTTAAAAGAGGGCTCTAGTTGTAGTGTGTCTCTCCATCTGTATCTGGGTAGCGGATGGGCATCAGGAGCCAAATCTTCAGGAAATGACCCTCATCTCCCAGCAGCCACCCAGGGAGTTTGAGTGTTGGACTGAAAACATACAGCACCTGGGACTCTGGAAGGATGAAGGCATCATGAAAGCTACCAGAGAATTGAACGCAAACTTTAAGATGCTCTTCCTGTGGCCACAGACCAGCTACACATTCAATGAGAGGAAGCTTCTTATGTTCTGTAATCTGATTGGCCAGGCTATTCCATCTGGCTGGCTGGGCTGTTGGGGTCTTGATAGCCACATGGGTACAATTGATGACCTGAGTGAATCCATTGATGACAGAAAAGCCCAGTGTCTTCTCTGCCTGTGCAGGTCCGCCTCTCTCAAAATGGATGCCCCATCCTCCACGCAATGGAGAATGCATCTTTCATTTGCCAGATAGCATGCTGAACTGCAGACAACAAGATGCCATCCAGGTCCACAAAGTTCCCTGGAATGATAGAGGCATAAAAACTCAGCACCATGACAACCTTAATATAAAAGCAAAATACTGCAGATGCTGGAATCTGAAACAAAAACAGAAAATACTGGAAAATCGCAGCAAGTCTGTAGAGAATAGAGCCAGCGTTTTGAGTCTGGATGACCCGGATTGGCTCTATTCTCTCTCCACAAGTACTGTCAGACCTGCTGAGATTTTCCAGCATTTTCTGTTTTGTTGACCATGACAATCTTGATGGCTGCACATCGGGGATTGCCAAAGTGCTATTAGGCATTAGGCCATTGTGGACCAGAAAACAGATGTCTGAGACCAATTGCTTAGGTAGGCACAACCTATGGCATTGGTATTCTATTAATTGCAGGAAGCTCACTCTTAGGTAGTACACTCTTAGATAGTGCCTCCTTTCCCTTGCAGCCCCTGGCTGTGCTCCTCTGGCCTCTGCCTAACCAGGTAGATGCATCTACTGAAACCCCTTCAAGCTACTCTATCCAATGTCAGAGTGCCCCGCATCTACCTCAACTCCCTCACTTGCTGATCATTGGGTCGCCAGGGCTTGCTGTACCCACCTTTGATACCCAAATGATGCCAGCAGCCTCCTGTCCCTTTTGTGAGTCCAACAGCCCACAGTTCACAAATACAAACCTCTCAACACCAGTGATGGTAATTCTATACCACTGGTTAAGCAGCCAAGTATAAACCTCCATTTCTCACAACTGTTGACCAATGCGTCCATTAGTTCTCACAGTTCCTCCCGTGTTCTCAGCAGTGCACCCGAAGATATCCCTGACTTTACATTTTCCCCATGCTTTCCAATTCAAAATGACAAACCGCTGCTCAAAAAACAGTTGATGAGCTCCACACTGAGCTCAATCATTGGTTCATTAAAGAAATGAGGGTTGACCACTCCCCCCCTCCCACATTCCCTTTGAAAATTGCATTGCGTTTCAGAGATGTCGGAATCCAGCAACACCACCCAAAATTATACTTTTCAATCTGCATCGGCATTCAAACTCTCCTTCTTGGGCTTTTGAAAATCCAACCCTATCATCATCAAACTTGTAACTTATTGCCTTCTTGAGAAGCATCAAAAAGTTCATTCGTAGAAAAGCAAAACTATATTTTAAAATTGGGATACCCTATGTACAGGAAAGGCACTAAATAAATGCAAGTCCTTTCTATTTGAGTAGATTTATAATGCTATTTAGTTTCTCCACCCAGAGCCAAGTTTTAGAATGAATGGAAGTCACATAAATTGTCACATGAGAGTAGGTGCCGTGTCTATGGTTGCTCCTCTGATCAACTCTTGATGCATTCAGTGGAAGGGAGTGTGAATGACTTTGCTTCATTTTGAGGTCAGTGCTTAGTTCCAGTTCCACTTACTTTTCTATGGCCGAGCTTCATTCATTCTGTAAAAACAGCAGTATCCTATAACTTTGAGACCAGCTAGAATGGTGCATTTTTATTTGTTCTCAGTATCACAAGGCTAGGTTTTAGAAAGTAAATGTCTCTGACTGCAGGGAAAAAGAAAGACTAGAAAAGATGAAACACTGCCTTCCCACTTTTCTTCCTTTTTATCATTCTTTTTATAATTATTCCTTTTAATTTAACCATAAGAGGATACATAAGGGACTGGGTGTCACGGTGAATTTGCATACTTTCTTTCACCAGTGAGGCAGAGGTTTGAATGGAGTTAACACTGAGTGTATGTGAACACATGGCTTGCTAGCTGCAATGGTCCTTAGTGAAATGGATTGAAATCATCTTCAACCAACCACGAGTACTCAGAGTCCCGAGCAAAAAAACTGCATAATTATCATCAGCTCAGACATACCCCACAGAAGGCAATTGTGGAAGGTAGAAATAATGCACTACAATAAGGTGTATTGTTTGCATTTAATATATTCAAATGTTATTCCACGGATAATATAAAATGAAAATCTCATATAAGGCACTTTTACTTTTTTCCATATTTTCTTTGGATTACAAGGAAGTGCAATGTATGCACCAATTCCCTGACCAACTGTAGAGCTGCATTATAATAGGCCTACCTAAGCTAATGTAATGGTTCCTAAAGGCTGTAAAATCCAAAGTGGCTCCAGCTGTATCATCTCCACTAAGATCCTATGTTTTGCCTGAGAGGTGGAGTAATATCAACTTCAGCGTATTAGCTAAGGCTACTTGTTTGTACTTTGACAATCTTCTGATCCCAAGGTAAGGGGGCTACTAACTGAATCAAGCTGTCACCAGAGTTACATGCCCAAATATTAAATATTTCTAAGGTCTCGAAGTTGGGTGAATGGGGAGACTGATGATGGGCAGGTTTAATTAGAATTGGACGGAAAGGGGAACTGACTTATTTAGAATGCCATGTGAAAGAAAAAGCAAACAGAAAATGCCAATAGTTAGTATGAACATTTTGATGCGAAATAGTCACCACCTCAAGAACTTAGGGGTTACTGGAAACTTTATAAAAGGATTCAAATCTCAGTCAAAAATGTAAACTAACTCTTTTCAGCTTATAGACTAAGGAATCATGATTAAGGGGACCAAGGAAGGTTTATAGAATGGGAGGACGACCCTAGGAAAAGATCAGAATCTTGGGGCAGAACTTGATTCCATTTGAATTGCACTTTGTGTAAAATCTGGCCTAAATTTCAGGAGAATATAGAAGGAGAAAACTTTTCCACCAGGTTCTCATTTTCTTTATTCATTCATGGGACATGGGTGTCGCTGGCTGGCCAGTATTTATTGCCTCATCCTTAGTTGCCCTTGGAGGGCAGTTCAGAGTCAACCACATTGCTGTGACTCTGGAGTCACAGGTAGGCCAGACCAGGTAAGGACGGCAGACTTTCTTTCTGAAAGGACATTAATGAACCAGATGGGTTCTTCCGACAATCGACAATGGTTCCATGGTTTATCAGCCAACTACCACCCCCAATTCCATTCCACTCACAGCACAGGTAAAAAGCTTTGGAGACTTGTTGCCAAGATCCGGCTACCCCAGGAACGTTGCCCAATGTTGCTGTTCATCGGCTCCAACAGATCTTGTCTCCGCCGTTTTTTTTTCAAAACAAGCAAAATATTGCAGATGCTGGAATCTGAGGCCTTGGCCAAAATCTTTGTATCCTCTTTAGCCACAGCTGAGGTAACAGAGGATTGGAGAGTAGCTAACATTATTCCTCTGTTTAAGAAGGGCAGCAGAGACAATCCGGGAAATTACAGGCCTGTGAGCCTTACATCAGTGGTGGGGAAATTATTGGAGAAGATTCTTAGGGAAAGGATGTACTCACATCTGGAAGAGAATAGGCTTTTAATGATAGGCAGCATGGCTTTGTGAAGAGGAGGTCGTGTCTCACAAACTTGATTAAGTTCTTTGAGGAAGTGACAAGAAAAATTGACCAGGGCAGGGCAGTGGACGTTGTATATATAGACTTTAGTAAAGCTTTTGATAAGGTTCCTCATGGCAGGCTGATACAGAAGGTGAAGTCATATGGGATCTGAGGTGAGCTGGTAAGATGGTTACAAAACTGGCTTGGGCATAGAAAGCAGAGAGTAGCAGTGGAAGGGTACTTTTCTAACTGGAGGTCTGTGACAAGCAGTGTTCCTCAAGGATCAGTGCTGGGACCTCTGTTGTTTGTAATATGTAGAAATGATTTGGAGGAAAATGTAGGTGGTCTGATTAGCAAATTTGCAGATGATACAAAAATTGGGGGAGCAGCAGGTAGTGAGGAGGATTGTCAGGGGATACAGCAGGATATAAATTGGCTGGAGACCTGGGCCGAAAGATGGCAGATGTAATTTAACCCGGACAAATGTGAGGCGATGCAATTTGGAAGGTCTTCTGCAGAAGGAAAGTATGGAGTAAATGATAGAGCCCTTCGAAATATTAGCAGACAGAGGGATCTAGGCGTGCAGATCCACAGTTCCCTGAAAGTGGCAACTCAGATGGACAAGGTGGTCAAGAAGGCGTATGGCATGGCCTTCATCTGTCGGGGTGTTGAGTATAGGAATCAGAAAATCATGTTGCAGTTGTGTAAGACTTTGGTTAGGCTGCGTTTGGAGTATTGTGTACAATTCTGGTCACCACAATACCAGAAGGATGTTGATGCATTGGAAAGGGTGCAGAAGAGATTTACCAGGATATTGCCTGGTTTGGAGGATATGGACTATGAAGAAGGGTTGAACAAACTTGGATTATTTTCATTGGAGCGTCGGAAGATGAGGGGAGGACCTGATAGAGGTTTACAAGATTATGACAGGCTTGGACAGGCTTTGGATAGTCTTTTTCCCAGGGTCGAAGGGTCAATTACTCGGGGGCATAGGTTGAAAGTGAGAGGGGGAAGTTTAAAAGAGATGTAACGAGTAAGTTTTTCACACAAAGGGTGGTGAATGCCTGGAACCCACTGCCAGAGGAGGTGGTGGAAGCAGATTCTGTAACAACGTTCCAGAGGCATCTGGGTAGATTCATGAAAGGCAGGGAATAGAGGGATATGGACCACATAGTAGCAAGAAAATATTAGATTAGAGAGGCATCTGTGTTGGCACACACTTGGGCCTGTTCCTGTGCTGTACTATTCTTTGTTTGTTCTGAAACAAAAACAGAAAATGCTAGAAAATCTCAGCATGTCTGACAGCATCTGAATTTTCAACATCCCACAGCATTGCAGGTACAAACTCAGATAGCTATGCTCCCAAACTGTTATGGGGGCTGACGAAAGGTCTATTTTCCTCTTGCTCAGTTGTATTCCACTGTTATGTGTGTTATTGGATATATTTTTATGTATTTTTTTGTATTCCTTCAGTTAAAAGGGAAGATTGTTTTTTCCCATAGTGCAGTTGTTTAGAAAAGATGATGGGAATTTGCTTTTCTTTTCTAGTTAATCATAAAGAGAAGTTATTGCCCACATCACGGCAGTGAGAAAAGAACCCCCACCAAGCTGCATGGTCAGTTAAAGCGTCTGTCAGGCTAGGAGCATTCAGAAAAGTATTACAATCCTTGGAAAATCCCCAAAGGGACAGTTATCGGCTAATGATGATACGTCAGGAGAGAGCATCACTACCACTCAGCAATGTAGTCAACTAAATTCATCTGTTCTGCTATTGTTTTCAGAAATCTAGTTGCCTGAGGCAAGGCCATGCATCATCCTAAAGATAATGCGGATAGGTATAGGCAGGAAGTGATTGAGCTACTTTTGCTCAACTCCCCCCACCCCACTACCTCCTCCCCAGCAGCCAACCCTTAAGATTGATTTAAATTCCTTCATTCTTTATAACTGGCTTTCTTTTTAAATCACTCAGTAAAATAAAACTCTCATTATCATCTTTGGTATAAAAGCACAAAACCCAATTGAGGAGATTAACCACTTGAAAGAAAGTAACAAGAGGATTAATGGGCATCAAAAGACACCCCAGAGGGAAGGTAATAATTTAAATGTATTTGACAGAAAACGCCGACAATAATGACGGCAGTTTTATTAAAAAGAAACGGCACGGTGAAGAAGTTTGAAGTAAGTATAAAGATTTAACATTCCCTTTCGAGTGTCTGGAGCAGGTGTTTCTGCTAAATATTTTACCTAGCTGTTCTAGAACATTCATGGCACATTCGTTGTACAGTCAAAATAAGATGCACTAAAATTTATAGTATTTTAATATTTATGTTACATACTAAAATGGCCTAAGCCCCAATTACCCTCCTTACATCTCTCCACCTTCCAACCTCACTTTCTTCCTTTAAGACTATATCCTTAAAGCTTACCTCTGTGCCCAAGCTTTTAGCCATCTGAATTAATGACCGGAATTTTACCACCCCGGGAATCGGAGCGGGCGATGTACGGACAATGCAAAAGTCCCGTTGACCTCAGGTGGGATTTTATAGTTTCAGGGCGAGCAAGGCCATAAAATCCCACCCAATATCTCCTGCTTATCCAACATTGAATAGTAAATATGCAGAAATTTCATCCAGTAAAATATTGGGAACGCTGAAGCCATTGTTAATGCTCCCCACTCCAAACTCCATTCCAGAGCTGCCGACTCCATCCTGCTCACTGACAAGAGACTAATGTTAAGCCAGTCTGTTCTCAACCTAGGTGTCATATTTAAAGTTAAAGTTTATTTATTAGTGTCACAAGTAGGCTTACATTAACACTGCAATGAAGTTACTGTGAAAACCCCCTAGTCACCACACTCCGGCACCTGTTCAGGTATACTGAGGGAGAATTTACCATGGCCAATGTACCTAACCAACACGCCTTTCGGACTATGGGAGGAAGCTGGAGCACCCGGAGGAAACACACGGGGACTATGTGCAGACTCCACATAGACAGTCATCCAAGCCAGGAATCGAATCCAAGTCCCTGGAGCTGTGAGGCAGCAGTGTTAACCACTGTACCACCATGCTGCCCATATTTGATCCCGGAATGGACGGCGCGGTAGCACAGTGGTTAGCACTGCTGCCTCACAGTGCCAAGGACCCGGGTTCAATTCCGGCCCTGGGTGACTGCCTGTGTGGAATTTGCACATTCTCCCCATGTCTGCGTGGATTTCCTCCGGATGTTCCAGTTTCCTCCCACTGTCCAAAGATGTGTGGGCTAGGTTGACTGGCCATGGTAAACTGCCCCTTAGTGTCAGGGAGATTATTAGCAGGATAAATGCATGGGGTTCTTGGCATAGGGCCTGGGTGGGAATATTGTTGGCACAGTCTCGATGGACCAAATGGCCTCTTTCTGCACTGTAGGGATTCTATGATTCTATGAGTTCCAAACCTCATATCCATGCCATCACTAGGAAGTCTATTTCCATATCAGTAACATCACCCAACGTCGCCACATCTCATCTCATCTGCTCCTGAAACCCTCATTTCATGCTTTTATTACTTCTGGACTCAACTATTCCAATTCACTGCTGACTGGCCTCCTACATTTACCCTCTGCAAACATGGTCATCCAAAACTTTGCTGCACCTGTCTTAATGTGCAGCAAGTTCTGTTCTCCTGTCACCCCTGTGCTCACTGACCTGCATTGGCACCTGGTCAAACAATGTCTTCACTTTAAAATTCTCTTTCATCTTTTTGAATTGCCTCCATGGCCTCGCCCCTCGTAAGGAATCTAATTTGTAAGGAACCCTTCAACTGGGTCAGGAAGTGACAAATAACTTCAGGTTACCACCGCAAGTTTGGTATAGGTTTATTAAGTGCAACAACTTACAAACTTCGGTAGCAATGGACAGGTCAACACTGGCTTTATTTCCTCTATCAAGCACAGTAACATAGCCTGACTTCACCACATCTCACCCCATCTGCTGCCAAAACTCTCATTCATACTTTTATTACCTCTAGACTTGACTATTCTAAAGCACTCCTGGCTGGTCTCCCATATCCTATTCTTTGGAATAGTTGCGTCTAGAGAAAGTAATTCTGGCTCCAGTTTGTTAGTCTTCTTCTCTTTGATCTTCGCTCTTGCTTCTTCTCTGCAGAGCTGAATTGAGTTTTCCAGTTTCTTTTATGTTAGTCCGTACGTGAGGGCGCCCTCCTGCACCATCCGTCTTGGCTACCGGACTGCTTTGTTCAAAACGCAACCAGTTTGTGATTGGTCCATGTCTTATTAGACTTATTGCAAGACATTACACACAGTCGGTTTCCTCATGTGGTCCTTTTGTATGTAGCCATTAATCACCTCAGGATGTCTGAAGTGTTTGCCCTTTGTTGTTTTAGGGGTCAGCTGTCTGCTCTGCAACAAAGGTCACTTTGAGAAATACGATCACACTCCTGGTACAAGCGTAAGTACCTCAGCACAAGTTTCATAACGCTGCAGCTTGACATAATTTCTCAGCATTCTTAGTTTAACATTTACACAGCAATAAACATATTGTAGAAGTACTGGGTTGCAATAACTCGCAACCAGGGATTAACAACAATAAAGGTTTATTGATAATATTGAACAGCTCTTATGTGCTGTGCATTTGCCCGTGCTTGGAGAGAACTCCCGCACTCCTGACACGTGACCCCTTTTATACCAACATTATCCCAGTGGTCTTCCGTTTATGTTGGGAAAACCGGTGGTACAGTGGTGTAACAGTGTAACTCCATTCACAACTCGGTGTGGCAGAATTGCAGAATTTTGATCCAATCCATTGGTTTTCTCTGCCTATCACATGATAGTTCTGCTGTTTAGCGTGCACGCAATCCTGTGTTGCCTCCTCTGGAATTCTCCAGCACAGAAGGCTGTGGAGGCCAAGTCACTGACTGTATTCAAGTAATTGATAATTTTTTAGATTTTAATGGCATCCAGGGGTACAGGGGGAAAGTGGGAATTGAGACTGAGGATCAGCCACGATCATATTGAATGGCATAGCAGGTTTGAAGGGCCAAATGGCCTACTCCTGCTTCTAGTCTCTATGTTTCACCACAGGGTCGCACAGATACCCAGTTTTGAGTTGGTAGATCCGTTCCTAATCAATCCCATTTAGTACTTTAGGATATCTGTCAGATTGGGCCTGTGGCAGGTAGCGAGAGAATCAACATGAGAGGAAATTTGATTTTGCCTTCATCAATCCACTGTTACAGCTGATCTGTCCATGGCAGTATTGGCTGCAATGACCACCACACAGCTCTTGTTCTCCCAATTTTGGCACAAGAGACGGCACGGTAGCACAGTGGTTAGCAGCGCCAGGGACCCGGATTCGATTCCCGGCTTGGGTCACTGTCTGTGTGGAGTTTGCACATTCTCCCCGTGTCTGCGTGGGTTTCCTCCGGGTGCTCCGGTTTCCTCCCACAGCACTCCCTGAAAGACCTGCTGGTTAGGTGCATTGACCCGAACAGGTGCCGGACTGTGGCAACTAGGGGAATTTCACAGTAACTTCATTGCAGTGTTAATGTAAGCCTTACTTGTGACTAATAAATAAATTTTTCAAGCTTTAAGTCCCCAAATGTTAGTGAAGGGGGCATTGCAGATTGAATGGGCAAGTTGTGCAGTTGTAATTTCTGGTGCCTTGATCAATGATCATGGTCTGTCGGGTTTTATTCTTATTGGGGTTTTGTGTAGCAATTTTTACAACTAATTGGCTTTCTGGGCCATTTCAGGGGGCAGTTAAGTTGTGGGCCTGGAGTCACAATTTGGCCATTCTGAAGGAAAGAACCCAGATGGATTTTTAAAATTATTTTTACAATAAGCCCAAAGCTTAATTATCATCATTACTAAGACTAACCTTTTCATTTCAGAATTATTCATTAATCGGATTTAATTTTCCCCAGCTGCATGGTTACATTTGAACACTTGTCTCTGGAACATTAGCCCAGACTTCTGAATTACTCGGCCAGTAACATTCCAGCTGTATTATTGTTCCTATCTCCCTCCCAACCATGTGGCACTTTTCTATAATTAAGTTTACTTGCTAATTATGAAACCATTTTACAAGCTCATTAATCATTCCTTGTATTTTGCTTCTGCCATTAGCTATCATTAGCGAATATAGTATTAGTAATGCCCCAATTTAGTGTCAGCCACAATTTTTGAAAAACACACCAATCTGGACCAATGTAGGGTGCAATAGGGACTTACCTGAAGAAGGTCTGGGGCTGCCTTCAGAATTCAGGATATTTTTCCATTATATTTTCACTGTCTGGGCATCATCTGGGCAGTGCACTGAAAGGAAATCCAACTGGCAGGGTTGCACAAAGCTTTAAGATCCAATTCATTTCAGTCAAAGGAAAACCGAGTAAATCCAGTTATTGATGCATGGTCTACCTTGTCAGTTTTTCATTTCTGCACCCTGCCCAGGCAGTATTAAGGAACATTTACCCTATATTTCTGAATGTATTTCCCTTTTTCTATTTCTTAAATAGGCTGTGGGCATCACTGATAAGGCCAGCATTTATTGTCCATCCCTAGTTGTCCTTGAAAAGGTGATAGAGAGCTGCCTTCTTCAACCACTGATCTCTGAGTGGCATGGCCAGACTCAACAATGCTGTTAGATAGTGAAGTTGGATTTTGACCCAGTGACAATGAAGGAACAAAAATAACTTGCATTTGTATGGTGCTTTTAGTGACCATCAGACACCTCAAATCACTTCACAAAAAATTAAATTGTCTTGAAGTGTAGTCATCTAACAATCAATTTATACACAGCAATCTCCCACTAATGTGATAACGGTCAGATAATCTGTATTTGTAATGTTGATTGAGAGATGAATATTGGCCAGGACACCAGGGTTAACAGCCCTGTCCTTCTTCAAAATTGTGTCAAGGAGTATTAAACATCCACCCAAGCAGGCAACTGGTGCTTTGATTTAACTTCACATTTGAGAGACAGTGGCCAGAGTTCTCTAACCACTCCAAGCGAGAATGGAGAACTTGGCGTTCAGCCAAATCGCTGTTCACTGCAGCAGGACCAGCGAATTCAGCTGGCAAGAACGGCCGGAGAATTCCGGCTGGCATCTCTTCAGTACTGCACTAGAGTGTCAGCAATGGCTTTGAACTCCCGTTTTGGGATGGGACTTGAACTTGGAAGCTTTTGATTCAAAGGAAGGAGTGCTATCAACTGAGCCACAGTTGACACCGATATATTGCCAAGTCAAGGTGTGACTTGAAGGTGAACTTGATAGTGATGGTGTTCCCATGTGCTTGTTGACCCTGTGCTTCTAAGTTCTAGTGGGCGTGCATTTGGAAGATGATGTCAAAAGAGCCTTAGCGAGCTGCTAACTAACTAAAAAACTGAGCAGCTTTGGCCTAAAGTTGGTTTAGAAAGAACCCTCTTTATAAGAAATATTGCATTCTTTTTATAAATGAACGCCTTTCATTCTGAACTTTCCATCATTAATTGTGAAGTGTCTGCAAAGCTTACATGAAGAATTTATTTCCAGCATCTTTTCATTCCATTATTGAGCGTATAAATTAGAAAACTATGTCTTACTTTAGGAGTTTCAAGCAACTCTCAGCAATTTGAGACAGGAGCTTTGCCTTGCTATAATTATGATTTATAAATAGAAAAATTGTAACCATCGCTGCAAATGAAGTACATTTCTGAATAGTTTTATTCATATGGTAATGAACTATGTGGTATACAACGTTGTTTCGCTGTACTATATTTCTCAAAACCAGTTCTGATGAAAGGTTTATCTGAAATAACTTCAAATGATTATTCACTGGCAATTTCTCTTTAACATTGCAGATTTCCAGCATTTGTGTTTTTTTAATCTTGTCATAATAATTCCTGTTCTGATTGTTTACTACTGTTAAAACATATTACATAGATTTGTAGAATCATAGAATCCCAACATTGCCAAAAGAGGCCATTTGGCCCATCGAGCCTGCACCAACAACAATCCCACCCAGGCCCTATCCTCATAATTACATTTTTACCTTGCTAGTCCCCCTGACACTAAGGGGCTTTAGCATCCAGTTTTGTTATCCCAAATCAATTCAGTAGCTCTGTTAATGCCAATTTGTTGGGCTCAGTGCCCTCCCATAATCAAACCCGGTTTCCGGATTATTGAAGACAGGACATAAGATGCGCTATCAGCACCCTGACATGTGGACATGCATTGGAATTGCTTGGAAAGTTTAATTTGTAATGGGAAATTCCCTACTGCCCAGGACTCTGTGTGGATGACTGGGGACAGATCAATGGTACTCATACTCACAGTCCCTTCACAGTCGCTGGGTCAAAAATCTAGGAATTCCCTCCCTAGCGGCATTGTGGATCAACCCACAGCACGTGGACTGCAGTGATTCAAGAAGGCAGCTCACCAGCACCTTCTCAAGGGCAACTAGGGATGGGCAATAAATGCTGGCCAGCCAGCGACATCCATGTCCCACAAATGAATTTTTAAAAAACTCCTCCCCTGAACGAACTCTCAACAGAAAACTTACCCATGATACATGGCCATCCTTTACATCTGCTATCTGTTGTCACTCCAATGATTCTGGACTGACTGCTTTCAAAAACAGCTTTGAATAATTTCTAGGATATCACAGAATGCGAAGAATTTGAAAAGATTTTTAAAAATATATATTTTTATTGAAGATTTTTCATTTTTTACAAATAATGCAACAAATTCTCAAAGATTGGTACAGGGATAGTTTTCAAACTAATATATATGTAGCAAGAAGTAGGACAAAAAATTGGATTATTCATTGTGTCCAGTGCCTCCCTTTGTACATATAATGAAAGGATATATTGAAGGATGGGGCGGGGGGATAACAGGATGCAGCCGCATTTGGCTCTGTGGTGCATTACTGAACTCACAGGATATCGGCGATAGAACTACAGAACTTATGGGAAGCAAATCTTTAAAGTAGTTACTGCCATTGCTTATTCAACCATACAAAATACAGGATATTAGCAGAAGTAAAATGGCTGGTAAACCGCTAAGGTATTCACTCCACACTTGGGTGTGCGCCAAAGGATGCATCCCCCATCCCAGCCACAGTGGAAGCACTAAAAATTCAATGTGTCTTTTCCCCGGATATACAGTTTATCTGTACCATTGCAGCAGTTAATCAGAGTCTATAAACCCCAAAACAACTGAAATACAGAAAACCTGTGAGCCCATAAGTTCTAGAGGGGTTTTCCTCACCCGCTGTGAGGATTCATAGGACCCCACTCACTCGCTTCATTTTCAATCATTTTCCCACCTCCATGCAATGGCGCTACTCATTTTAACCTTCATTGGAATAAAGGATTTCAGGTTAAAAAAAATCCATAACTATACATGCCAGGATTATAAGATGAGAACAAAGAACGGTACATTGTTCCACCGGAGCAAGCAGAGAGGGAGCGATTCGTGTCAGGAGTACTAAGGGTAAGAGAGATTGATTTTTTTTACCTTTTTAACAGAGTTTTTTTTTCAGTTAAACAGAAACCGGAAGTAGGCTGCAGAGAGGCCTGGGAAGGTTTTTTTTGCCCAATAAATTTGAATGGGGAGGAAACCCGAGACTCTGCATGTGTAGTGTCTCCCACCCTCCACCCTTCTCTAACCTAAAAAAAAAGACTCGGAGTGAGAGCAGGTAAGCTTTTTTTTCTCTCTTTTGTTTCTTAGTAAAGGAAGTTAGCAGGGATGTCAGTGCAGGCAGTGCAATGTTCCTCCTGTGGGATGTTTGAGGTGAGGGACACCAGTGACCCGGCTGAGTACACCTGCAGGAAGTGCACCCAATTCCAGCTCCTTGAAGACCGTGTTAGGGATCTGGAGCTGGAACTGGATGAACTCAGGATCATTCGGGAGGCAGAGGTAGCTATAGATAGAAGCTACAGGGAGGTTGCTACTCCTAGAAATGATGATAAGTGGGTGATGGCTAGAAGGGGTAAGAAGCAGTCAGAGCAGCGATCCCCTGGATCCCCTGTTCCTCTGTATAACAAGTATTCCATTTTGGATACTTTTGGGGGGGGGTGGACTTAACAGGGGTAAACCATGGGGTACAGGTCTCTGGCACAGAGTCTGTCTTTGTTGCTCAGAAGGGAAGGGGGGAGAGGAGTAGAGCATTAGTTATTGGGGACTCCATAGTTAGGGGGACAGATAGGAGATTCTGTGGGAACGAGAGAGATTCGCGGTTGGTGTGTCGCCTCCCAGGTGCCGGGGTCCATGATGTCTCGGATCGTGTTTTTGGGATCCTTAATGGGGAGGGGGACCAGCCCCAAGTCGCGGTCCACATAGGCACCCAAGACATAGGTAGGAAAGGAGATGGGGATGTAAGGCAGAAATTCAGGGAGTTAGGGTGGAAACTTAGGGCTAGAACAAACAGAGTTGTTATCTCTGGTTTGTTACCCATGCCACGTGATAGTGAGGAGAGGAATAGGGAGAGAGAGCAATTGAATACGTGGCTACAGAGATGGTGCAGGAGGGAGGGATTCAGATACCTGGACAATTGGGACTCATTCTGGGGTAGGTGGGACCTCTACAAACGGGATGGTCTACACCTGAACCAGAGGGGTACCAATATCCTGGGGGAGAAATTTGCTAATGCTCTTCGGGAGGATTTAAACTAACTCAGCAGGGGGATGGGAACCTAAATTGTAGCTCCAGTGTACAGGAGGTTGAGAGTAGTGAGGATAAGGTTTCAGCGTCGCAGGAGTGTACTGGCAGGCAGGAAGGTGGTTTGAAGTGTGTATACTTCAACACCAGGAGCATCCGGAATAATGTGGGTGAACTTGCAACATGGGTTGGTACCTGGGACTTCGATGTTGTGGCCATCTCGGAGACATGGATAGAGCAGGGACAGGAATGGTTGTTGCAGGTCCCGGGGTTTCGATGTTTCAGTAAGAGCAGGGAAGGTGGTAAAAGAGATGGAGGTGTGGCATTGTTAGTCAAGGACAGTATTACAGTGGCAGAAAGGACGTTTGATGAAGCCTCGTCTACTGAGGTAGTATGGGCTGAGGTTAGAAACAGGAAAGAAGAGGTCACCCTGTTGGGAGTTTTCTATAGGCCTCCGAAAAGTTCCAGAGATGTAGAGGAAAGGATTGCAAAGATGATTCTGGATAGGAGCAAAAGTAACAGGGTAGTTGTTATGGGGGACTTTTACTTTACAAATATTGACTGGAAAAGCTATAGTTCGAGTACTTTAGAGGGGTCAGTTTTTGTCCAATGTGTGCAGGAGGGTTTCCTGACACAGTATGTAGATAAGCCAACAAGAGGCGAGGCCACATTGGATTTGGTACTGGGTAATGAACCAGACCAAATGTTAAATTTGGAGGTAGGTGAGCACTTTGGTGATAGTGACCACAATTCGGTTACGTTTACTTTAGCGATGGAAAGGGATAGGTATATACCGAAGGGCAAGAGTTATAGCTGGGGGAAAGGAAATTATGATGCGATTAGGCGAGATTTAGGATGCTTAGGTTGGGGAAGGAAACTGCAGGGGATGGGCACAATTGAAATTTGGAGCTTGTTCAAGGAACAGCTACTGCGTGTCCTTGATAAATATGTACCTGTCAGGCAGGGAAGAAGCAGTCGTGTGAGGGAACCGTGGTTTACTAAAGAAGTTGAATCTCTTGTGAAGAGGAAGAAGGAGACTTATGTAAAGATGAGCCGTGAAGGCTCAGTTAGGGCACTTGAGAGTTACAAGTTAGCCAGGAAGGATCTAAAGAAAGAATTGAGAAGAGTCAGGAGGGGACATGAGAAGTCTTTGGCAGGTAGGATCAAGGAAAGCCCTGAAGCTTTCTATAGGTATGTCAGGAATAAAAGAATGACTAGGGTAAGATTAGGGCCAGTCAAGGACAGTCATGGGAAGTTGTGCATGGAGTCTGAAGAGATAGGAGAGGCGCTAAATGAATATTTTTCGTCAGTATTCACGCAGGAAAAAGACAATGTTGTCGAGGAGAATACTGAGATACAGGCTATTGGACTAGACGGGATTGAGGTTAATAAGGAGGAGGTGTTAGCAATTCTGGAAAGTGTGAAAATAGATAAGTCCCCTGGGCCGGACGGGATTTATCCTTGGATTCTCTGGGAAGCTAGGGAGGAGATTGCAGAGCCTTTGGCTTTGATCTTTATGTCGTCATTGTCTACAGGAATAGTGCCAGAAGACTGGAGGATAGCAAACGTTGTCCCCTTATTCAAGAAGGGGAGTAGAGACAACCCTGGTAATTATAGACCAGTGAGCCTTACTTCTGTTGTGGGCAAAGTTTTGGAAAGGATTATAAGAGATAGGATTTAGAATCATCTCGAAAGGAATAATTTGATTAGGGATAGTCAACACGGTTTTGTGAAGGGTAGGTTGTGCCTCACAAACCTTATTGAGTTCTTTGAGAAGGTGACCAAAGAGGTGGATGAGGGTAAAGCAGTTGATGTGGTGTATATGGATTTCAGTAAAGCATCGATAAGGTTCCCTACGGTAAGCTATTGCAGAAAATACGGACGCATGGGATTGAGGGTGATTTAGCGGTTTGGATCAGGAATTGGCTAGCTGTAAGAACAGTAAGAAGTTTAACAACACCAGGTTAAAGTCCAACAGGTTTATTTGGTAGCAAAAGCCACACAAGCTTTCGAGGCTCTGAGCCCCTTCTTCAGGTGAGTGGGAATTCTGTTCACAAACAGAACTTATAAGACACAGACTCAATTTACATGAATAATGGTTGGAATGCGAATACTTACAACTAATCCAGTCTTTAAGAAACAAAACAATGGGAGTGGAGAGAGCATCAAGACAGGCTAAAAAGATGTGTATTGTCTCCAGACAAGACAGCCAGTGAAACTCTGCAGGTCACGGGCATTCGGCCTCTGATATTCGGGTAAGCGTTCTCCAAGGCGGCCTTCGCGACACACGACAGCGCAGAGTCGCGGAGCAGAAACTGATAGCCAGGTTCCGCACACACAAGGACGGCCTCAACCGGGATATTGGGTTTATGTCACACTATTTCACATAAATATTTCTGCTTTTTTCCTCCTGAGTCTTTATCATGCGATCCTAGAATCAGAATTTATGTCACACTATTTGTAACTCCCACAGTTGCGTGGACCTGCAGAGTTTCACTGGCTGTCTTGTCTGGAGACAATACACATCTTTTTAGCCTGTCTTGATGCTCTCTCCACTCCCATTGTTTTGTTTCTTAAAGACTGGATTAGTTGTAAGTATTCGCATTCCAACCATTATTCATGTAAATTGAGTCTGTGTCTTATAAGTTCTGTTTGTGAACAGAATTCCCACTCACCTGAAGAAGGGGCTCAGAGCCTCGAAAGCTTGTGTGGCTTTTGCTACCAAATAAACCTGTTGGACTTTAACCTGGTGTTGTTAAACTTCTTACTGTGTTTACCCCAGTCCAACGCCGGCATCTCCACATCATAGCTGTAAGAAGACAGAGGGTGGTGGTTGATGGAAAATGTTCATCCTGGAGTTCAGTTACTAGTGGTGTACCGCAAGGATCCGTGTTTGTCTGCTGTTTGTCATTTTTGTAAATGACCTGGATGAGGGCGTAGATGGATGGGTTAGTAAATTTGCGGATGACACTAAAATCGGTGGAGTTGTGGACAGTGCGGAAGGTTGTTGCAGGTTACAGAGGGACATAGATAAGCTGCAGAGCTGGGCTGAGAGGTGGCAAATGAAGTTCAATGCGGAAAAGTGTGAGGTGATTCACTTTGGAAGGAGTAACAGGATTACAGAGTACTGGGCTAATGGTAAGACACTTGGTAGTGTAGATGAACAGAGAGATCTCGGTGTCCAAGTGCATAGATCCCTGAAAGTTGGCACCCAGGTTGATAGGGTTGTTAAGAAGGCGTACAGAGTGTTAGCTTTTATTGGTAGAGGGATTGAGTTTCAGAGCCAGGAGGTCATGTTGCAGCTGTACAAAACTCTGGTGCGGCCGCACTTGGAGTATTGCGTACAGTTCTGGTCGCCGCACTATAGGAAGGATGTGGAAGCATTGGAAAGGGTGCAAAGGAGATTTACTAGGATGTTGCCTGGTATGGTGGGAAGGTCTTATGAGGAAAGGCTGAGGGACTTGAGGTTGGTTTCGTTAGCGCAAAAAAGATTAAGAGGTGACTTAATAGAGGCATACAAGATGATCAGAGGATTAGATAGGGTGGATAGTGAGAGCCTTTTTCCTCGGATGGTGATAGCTAGCACGAGGGGACATAGCTTTAAATTGAGGGGTGATAGATATAGGACAGATGTCAGAGGTAGGTTCTTCACTCAGAGAGTAGTAAGGGCGTGGAGTGCCCTACCTGCAGCAGTAGTGGACTCGCCAACATTAAGGGCATTTAAATGGTCATTGGATAAACATATGGATGATATTGGAATAGTGTAGGTTAGATGGGCTTTAGATTGGTTTCACAGGTCGGCGCAACATCGAGGGCTGAAGGGCCTGTACTGCGCTGTAATGTTCTATGTTCTAGCACAGGAACAGACTCTTCGGCCCACCAAGTCTGTGCTGACACAGATGCCTCTCCATTCTAATATTTAGATTAGATATAATAGATATAGAAGACAGATACAAAATGCGCAGCTCTGGTAAATTCATGTCCCTGGGTTCACCAGGACATCAGGGTGACAGAATAACTAGTAAAAATTCACTACCATGTTCACTCACAGGATTGCCCCAATCAATGTGATGAATCATGTAACAGAATAAAATTAGAAATGAAATTGCAGAGATATAATTATTCAAGTAGTACTCTCAACAGGATAATCAGCAAAATTTGTCTCTGAGATCAGTCACAGGATTGTCCCCTTCAATTGGAAAAAAGCACTGTGCAGCATCGATACAAGGGTATAATCACAGTCCAGGATTAACAAATCCTGATTTTCAGTGTAACAGGGTAACAGATGACAAACGCCTCTCCTCATATATCGTACACCCGTGTCAGGATAAAAGGCAATGGCCGGAATTTTCACACTGGCAGGATTTTCTGGTCCTGCTGCAGTGATCTGAGATTTGGCTGAGCGCCAAATTCCCTGTCCTCACTTGCAGTGAATGGCCAGAAGATTCTGGCCAATATCATGAAATTAGGAGTATAATCTCAAAGGAACAAAGCTCAGGATTAATGATTAACTTCAGGATAAGTTAACAATCCACGGAACTTGAAAAGATCAAAGTCACGACAGGATCATTGAGCAACATCCAGAACCCATCCAGAGTTTCAGTGAAACCTTTGCACACCCACCATGTCATCGTCCTGAAGCCCTGGTAAAGAGAAACAGAGGACCCAGCAGGTGGCAAAGACCCATCGCGTCTGGCCACCTCCAGGCTTTCTCGACGAACACCAAGGACAAGGCAACATAAGATCAGCGGTCGTCGTCTTCAACCAAACCCAGGCCTTGAAGACCAGACACAAAGTGCTTCATCGAGCTCGAGATGCCCAGCTCTTAAATCAAGATTGTGAAAGCATGGCAGCCAGTTCTTAAATTCGGCTGGGAAATCATTCTCCGCTCTCCTTGGGAGACCGGGGGCACGGGTACTGCTACTCTGTCCCCATCTCCCCAAACCATGCAGCAGGATTTCCAAGGACTGAAGGTGAGCCCCGACTGAGGAAATTGCCCCCTTGACTGACAGGATTCTCTTCTCCGCTTTATTCATTCTCTTTAGGCTATCTCACAGTTCCTCTCTGTGAGCACCAGTAACCTGCGCCGGGGAGCCGAGATGCAACAATAATCTGTGCCGAGGAGCCGAGACCACTGTCCACAATTTCACTCACAATGGCAGCCATCATCTCGATGCACATGGCACCGCCAAAGTGTAGATCTGCCGCCAGTGAAACTGCCACCATGAACAGGGCCCCACCCTGGCCGTCTCCCACAACTTCAATCATACAAGGATTTTCTTGACTTAACTCAGCTCCTCGTCACCAAAATTTAACCAAGATCTTCCAGGAAGATCGCATATTATACACACCAGGATCAAATTATTAGTTGTGCATCAGGATGAAAAAGAAGGATTAAAAGATAAGGGGCGCTGCAGCTCACAAAAACGCAGCTTCTCCCGCGCTTGCATCACCTGACACTCCCAAAACAGATATCTTAATTAACAGACGTGTTGTGTGGTCAACTGCTCTCGGGATTAAAAACAGCATGTCTTTATAAATACTGCTGTCAAACAAAATGTACAAATCCTAGGTGTAAGATGCTTGTAATTGAAAGGAATGGCTTGACCCATTGATCGGTTTTGAACACTTTGAATGACTATTAAATGAAACTCTGTCCAAGGATATTGGCAGCAATCAATCCACACATATCAGCCCGTTTAGGGTTACATATTCTATCACAGCCTGCAGAAATTGCTCGCAGTAATCAGTTTCAATCCTCTGTGTGTTGTGATTACAAGGAATAATCCAAGTTTAAAACATTTTATTTTTGTCATGGGGGTGGCAATTTTATTTGTGGGATAGAAATGATAGTAATGAGATTGTGATTGTATCTAACCATTGGACAGTCCTTTATTGATACTATATAAAAGCTACAGTGGACAAACTAGCACAGCAACAGGGAGAAAAGCTGGGAGGTTACGGCAGTTCTAAAAAAAGTCATTTTGCATTTAATCTTTACAGTATAGATCTTTTTTCTCCTTTGATATTGTCTGTGTTTTCCAATATCCATTGTTGTCCTTTTGAACCATTACAGTTTATGCTTAGGGCTTTGCATTTTTGTGCTAAGAAAGTAAAAAAAGAGTCAAAATCTGATAAGTGTCTTTTGCATCAATACAGCTTCTGGGGATTATTAATGTCTTTGTCTAGTTGCTGGGGCGGGGGGGGGAAGAGGGCCTTTAAGTTTTGAGTCCTGTTATCATTTAGGTTTCTGCACAATTCTAGTTTTTATTGTTCTCAGTGTGTTTAAGGTTAGTTTAATCTGTTTTGAATTGTACCTCAGTCAATTATTTTATTATCCTACCTGAAGTGGGTGGCATTAATTAACTGAAATTAACGTGTTAGGTTAGGCTGGTTAGCTTAAACCATGTACTTGCCATTTACATTTACAGTTATTGCATTATTACATCAATGATTTTATTTCAATCAGTTTATTATTTGAATGCTTCCTGGTTAATTTTATTTGCTTCAATATCCGTTGTTTTGTGAAGATGACTTTTTCTCACTACTGACCTTCAATTCTTTGCTCTCTCTGACAGCCATGGTTTCTTTATTCAAAGAACAAAGAAAAAGAACAAAGAAAATTACAGCACAGGAACAGGCCCTTCGGCCCTCCAAGCCTGCACCGATCAGTCAATAATACAATAGTTAGTGTTTCTCTTAATTCTCCTCTGTTTCTCCTTCTGTGCTCCAGACACATTCTCCACCATGAGGTTCTCTTTCTATTCTAACCATTGACAGATAAATTCATCTTTAATTCCACTTAGAAAAGAGAAACTTTGCAGCTCTATTGTGCTAATAGAAGTCAGAGGGATACAGCAGTACTGGATTTGCTATTGCAGTTTGATGGACTCCCCTCAGTTACCTCCCGCTGTCCTTCACCCAAGGGATCAGGTCATTTGTGTAAAGGAGTGTCCCTCTTTGCAGTATAGCAGGAATATATCCCACCCCCAAAGACCATTGCAATGCCCTACTGCTCAAAGTGCCAGGAATGTTATTTATTTTATTAAACTGATGCAGGTCAGTTGCAATCTGCTTTTGTTGCTTCTGACTCCAGACCAAGCTCACAATGGGATCTACATCTTCTCATAGACCTAGGTCCCATTGGGTTTATCAGGGATGTTTTAGATGGAAACACCCTAGAATCATAGAATTCCTACAGTGCAGAAGGAGGCCATTCGGCCCATCACATCTGCACCTGACACTCACCCGGGCCCAATCCCCGTAACCCCACATATTTACCCCACTAATCCCCCTAACCTATATATCTTGGGACACGAAGGGGCAATTTACCATGTCCAATCCACCTAACCTGCACATCATTGGACTGTGGGAGGAAACCAGAGCACCCGGAGGAAACCCACGTAGACACAGGGACAATGTGCAAACTCCACACAGACAGTCACCCGAGGCTGGAATTGAACCCGGGTCCCTAGCACTGTGAGGCAGCAGTGCTAACCACTGTGCCACAGTGCTGCCTGCTAGATGATAAGCAATTCAAGCATATTAACACAGTGTGAGAGGTCAAAATGGTCAGTGAGTAGATGACTTCTTGGAAAGTATATGGTTCCTCTTATCTTGCCATTAAGGCAATGAAAGATTTTCTCACGCCCGGTTGCTGTGCAAGGGATGGTTGTACTGGCATTGACAGTAATGAACTTTCAGGCTTCCCACAAGTGCCTGGCCATTAAGCTGCTGCATGTCTCTGAAACACCATGCAAGAAAATAGCAAGCACAAATATGCAATGTTTGCTTATTCAAATTGTGACAGCTCACTGGCTTGAGAGCAGATTTCATCAGGTAAACAAATGCTAGTTTTATGATTGGAAAATAAAATCGCTGAAGGTGCTTTTCTTTCCATTCACCTCTGGCGAATTGGTTGTTCTGTTTTCTCCCATCAGTAATCAGGAAAGTGGAGCTGAGACCACAATCAGGTTGGATAAGGGGTTAAGTCCTTAAATCCTAGTTCATTAAATAAAAATACTGATCATGTTACCTGTTCAGAACATCTTGGGTGGGATTTTACAGTCTCGCTCATCCTGAAACTGTACATTCCTGCCTGAGGTTGACAGACCTTTCCATGGTCCGTCCCTCACCCGCTCCGATTCCCGTGGCGGGCGAGGTGGTAAAATTCCGGCAATTCTGATCTTGAGCTAAATCAGAGGGCATGTCAAACAAAAGATCAAAATAAATTTGCATCAAGTAAGATTTCTTGCAACTATTTTTCAAAAAAAAGTTTATGTTTCTTATTTTTTTTGACATGATTTAGGCTGTGGGGCCTACTCCTGCTGCTAGTTCTTATATTCAGTCAGTTAATATCATAGAATCATAGAAATCCTGTACTGCAGAAGGAGACCATTTGGCCCATTGAGTCTGCACCATCAACAATCCCACCCCAGGCCCTATCCCCATAGCCTCACACATTTACCCCCCCACAATCAACCTACACATCCCAGGGCACTAAGGGGCAATTTAGCATGGCCAATCAACCTAACCCGCACATCTTTGGACCGTGGGAGGAAACCAGAGCACCCAGAGGAAACCCACGCAGACACGGGGAGAATGTGCAAACTCCATACCAGTTTCCAAGCCAGGAGTTGAACCCAGGTCCCTGGAGCTGTGAAGCAGCAGTGCTAGCCATTGTGCCGCCCACTGTGCCACTGTGCCACCCACTGTGCCACTGTGCCACCCACTGTGCCACTGTGCCACCCACTGTGCTAAGGTGGGAGTATAATTGCAGTTACTTATAAAGAATTAACAACCCCTGTTTCTCCTTGCTTAACAATAACGATTATTACTGGTTGAATTACTGAATGGCTCAACCTTTGGCTGGGGATAGGTTCAAATCATAGGACATAATCTGTTCAACAGTACCTGCACACAGTCTCTGATCCACACCATTGTAATTACTGTTTTGTCTTTGTTACATATATGCAGTTGTTTCTGTTCGATTTGACAAGAAGAAAAAAGGATTTCTGAGGTGTCCCAACTTGGATTAAATATACAAACCAATGCAGCTTTATTTACAAGGTGCTGCCTGATTGAAGTTCAACATGGAAGAGAGATGTACCCATCCAGGTGCCTCTTAAATGTTGCTAATGTGCCTGCTTCCACCACCTCCTCTGGCAACACTTTCCAGGCACCCACCACTCTCTGCGTGAAAAACTTCCCCCGCACATCTCCCTTAAACTTTCCCCCTCTCACCTTGAACCTGTGCCCCCTTTGTAATGACACTTCCACCCTGGGAAAAAGCCTCTGTTCATTAGACATGTTCAAGAGGGAGCTGGACATGGCCCTTGAAGCCAGAGGGATCTAGAGGTGTGGAGAGAAAGCTGGAGTGGGATATTGAGAGTGCATGATCAGCCATGATCATATTGAATGGTGGTGCAGGCTCAAAGGGCCGAATGGCCTAATCCTGCACCTATTTTCTATGTTTCTATAAAAACCCACAGATGCCTCTGGTGATGCCACAGCATGTCATGTGACCAGTCGCACAGATGCTTTGCTTGACAATATATAACAGTCTTCAGCCACTCTGAAAATAAGGATCTTCAATCTTGATCATTGATCCACATCCCAGTTCTTCCCACTAAGTCCCATTGCACCTTCACACAAATAGAAAATTGTTTATCTCTAACTGTTCAGCATTTAAAGGAGTATCTGACTGCTGGTGAAAGATGTGCTGAATACAGTAAAGGTATCTGCATTCAGCCTGCTTGTTCACTGAAGAATCGATTCATGGGAAGAGAAGAAATATTGAAAACATTTGCACTCACTTGGTGCTATTCTTCGAGAAATAAATTTCTCAATTTATTTTTACATCATGGCTGCCAATTAACAACTTTGTCAAAGTATGGGTTCTGATTTTTAATAAACGGCCCAGTATACTCTCTGATCTGGTTCCTTTTCAAAAGATACTACTAATGGTGCAACAATTTACATTTGCAATTTTAGCATTGTAAAAGTTGCCAAGGCCCTTCCTTCTCAGAGATGTTAGCAAGCCCAGCAGAAGTTTTTCACAAAGGGCAGCAGCACGGTGGCACAGTAGTTAGCACTGCTGCCTCACAGTGCCAGGGATCCAGGTTCAATTTCAGCTCGGGTCACTGCCCGTGTGGAGTTTGCACCTTCTCCCTATGTCTGTGTGGGTTTTCTCTGGGTGCTCCGGTTTCTGCCCACAATCCATAGGTGTGCGGGTGGGTTGATTGGCCATGCTAAATTGACCCTTAGTGTCGGGGGGGTCTAGCAGGGTTAATAAGTGGGGTTATGGGAATAGGGCTTGGATGGGATTGTGTTCAGTGCTAATGGCCAAATGGCCTCCTCCTGAACTGTAGGGATTCTATGATTCTAAGAAATAAATATAATGGGAATTTTGTTATTTTAGATTGTTTGATAAACATGACTGATGATGAAGTAAAATGTTACCTGGCATGAAATTTAGCTTCTATATTTCTAATTCTTTGTCAAAGAGATCCAAGACACTCTCACCTAAAGAATATGTTGTATCCGTCGCTTCTGAAGGGTGAGAAGGAATGTCCTGAAACAATTCCAATGAAGTTGTAAGGCTGATGGATTCTTGCTGCTTTGCATCAAACCCTTTGTAAAAGAATAATTAAAAGAGCCAGTTAGCGTACAAACCAAAGTTAAGTACATTCCATGTTCCAGTTCACAACAGGCTAATTTGACACTGCTGGTAAGTTAAGACTTTCAGTTAAATTTTAATTGAAATGATGTATACTGTAAACAATGCAAAGTGGTAGATCATGAAAAGGGAGAAACAAAGAAAAGGATGCCCATAATTTTCCAAAAATGTTTATCTTGGCCAAACAATGCACCAAGTACAAACGCATTTTCTTGGCATCAAATCTGTTCTATCAATCATGGAAGGTTTGGACTATCAAGGCAGTTGACGTTGCAAGTTTTAGAATTCCACAGAATAGAAAGAATTGTCATTAAAATACCAATTATTTCAAATAAAGTATCAGATGTAAACTAGATACAGTACTCAATGGCCTTTATTACAACCAAGATGCCAATATGTGTCACAGAAAGCTAGGTGCCTGGAGCAGATAATGGACAAATACTTCAAATGACTCAGCAAAGGAAATAGCACCTGGAATTTTGAAGAACAGCATATTTCTCTACCCACTAAAAATTGGTCCATACAATGAAAATTGATTTATAATCCTTCTTTAATCCTAGTATCAGTTTGAAAAGTCAATACTTTTTGTGAAAGACTATTGTTACCAGAATCCTTTTAAGCTGCAAGAGTAGCTTGTACCTTTCTTGTATCTGTAACAATCGTCCTGCGTTTCTAATGCTTCCCTAGTCCAAGATAATTCACAAAACTATGAACTTGTCTCTATGGCCAGAATTTTACCACCCTGCCCACCACAGGAATCGGAACGGACGAGGGGTGGACAATGGGAAGGTCCGTTGACCTCGGGCAGGATTTTACAGTTTTGGACGCTCTGAGTTGGTTCATCCAACCCTGATTAATTCAATCCTAAGGCAAAGCTTTAGATGGGTGAAATAATATGAACTGCAAACCCATAATTTCTTTACCAGTCCTCTTACAGTTCCACTCCTCACCAAGAACTCCCAATGAGAGAATTGGCCCTATGATCACAGCCATTCCAATCAAAGGACCCACACTGAAGCAGGAAGAGAGCAGGCCAAGGGAGTGAATGTGGGCAACACACTTCTGTACGTGGTCCTATCTGTTCCAGCCCACCTGAGACAACTGTAAAAGAACATGAAAATGCAGCACCATTGTCATCCCAGGAGCAGTCAGTCATGCATCTTTACCTCACTGCTAGAATAGGGAGTACTGGATTAGATAGGACTAGATACTAGTCATGAACAACTTCCAGTGTGGACCACTAGTGACAAAACATTCAACAGCCGAGTGCTTATCGGGTGAACAAATTATTTATGTCCATTTTTACATTTTTTTAAGGGTTTCTGAATAATAGGCAGGCTTTTATAACAGAAAATTAAAGGACTTTTGTGGTGGATGAGGAGATGGAGATGGTGTTTGATGTGGCAATGCACTGAGAAAGTATTTTCAGCAATTTTTGTGCTGAAATGTTATTGTAACTGATGTATTTTAGATGTTAGAATTATAGAAAAGTACAACACCGAATGTGGCACATTGAGATTTGCTGGCTCTTTTGGAGTTAGTCCCACTCCCATGGCCTTTTCACATATTCTTAATTTTTGTTTTCCCTTCAAGTATTTATCCCTTTGAAGGATATTAGTTAATCCGTATCCATCACCATATCCGGCAGTCTGTTTCCAATCCTAACCACTCGTGTGTACAAAGGTTTTTATTCATGTTGTCTATTTAAAGGCTGCCCATTGCTTCATGACATTTCTGGCTGCCAGTCTTTATCTCCAATTTATCCGGCTAGATTCTTCCTCAAATTGCTGAAAATAGGGTAAGTATTTTTATCCTAGCTTGCTCCTCACCATTCTCCGGAAGTCATATAAATTATGGTCACTATTCCTGTGATATTCCTGGATTATGACATTCCCCGTTCCAACTTGTTGATGGATTTCTGCCTGGATGTCACTTTCATGCATTAGGCAATTCCACCTTGTGCTCGCTGCCACCATCTTACTCAAGGTTCATAGAAACACAGAAACTAAAAGCAGGAGTTGGCCATTCGGCCCTTCGAGCTTGATCCCGCCATTCATTATGATCTTGGCTGATCATCAAATTCAATATCCTGATCCCCCCTTCCCCCCATATCCCTTGCTCCCTTTAGCCCCAAGAGCTATATCTAATTTCTTCTTGAAATCACGCAACATTTTGGCCTCAACTACTGTCTGTGGTAGTGAATTCCATAGATTCACCACTCTCTGGGTGAAGAAATTTCTCCTCACCTCAATTCTAAAAGTTTTACCCCTTATAGAGAGATCGGAGCCCCATCTTTCAAGGGTGCCTCAATCATAACCTGAGTAAACCTCCCCAACCCCAGTCCACCAGGGAGGTCTCAGGGGCTCCCTTCCCCATCCTGAGTGAAGTCGGCAATTCTGTACCTCACCCCGATCATCACCCTTCCCCCTCCCCCAATCATCAGCCAGCAGGGGCATGGGAGAATACCACCTGATGTTGCGGAGCAGTAATATGTCATTGAGAAACAGGAGGAGAATAAAGATACATACCTGGGGACAGCCAAGTTAAAGATACAGAAATGGGAAGAGAAGCTATTGCAAGGGATACTCTGGCTATGGTTAATTAGAAAAGAAAGCAGTACAGTCCCACCCAGCTGGACAACAGTGGAGAAGCATTGGCCTCACTCAGTCTCTCCAACTCACCACAGACCCTCATACAGACAGCAGCAGCACATGCTTTTACATTTGCTGGTTGTCTTTGCTGTTGGTTCCCATATTTCTGGTCACAGTAGGGTCAAAGTTAAATGTAGTTTCATTTGCAGAAAATGGTTCAATTATGGTGATATATGAATCAGACAAACTACACAGAGGTCCTGAATTTCTTATCATATTACACTGGGGAACTAATGGGTGGCTGTGGGAGGCAAATCAGGCATGGAGTCATTCAACTAGTTCCCTTCTGCCCATGGAACCTCTGGCATTTCCTGTCGGATCTAAAGTCAGTCAGAAATATGGATGGATGGACTGTATTAAGGAGCAAGGGAGTCAAATATGTCGCGGAATATATTCCCAATTATTTGTATCTCATGGGCTTGGATACACCGGTTACTTGATCAACATACAAAATAGGCTAAATTCTTGTCAATTCTTTGGTAACGGAATTTAAGCATTGGAATATTTTCTACAAACTGAGTGGCCGGGAGTCTCCCAAAGTAAAACTAGGTGCCCAACAAGTGGGCCACTGCGCATGTGCACTGCACCCCCCCCCTCCCCCCCCCTCCAACACCAGCCTCCTGATCATTGGCCTCCTGACCCCTACCCCAACAATCACCGGCCTACTGGACCCCCGTGGGTTAGCCCGATTGCCACCTCACTCCCTCCCCCACTAATCCCATTGCAGAGTGGCAGTGGCTCTACTCACCCAGTAGGCCCCATCCCCAGTATGCCCTGCCCCTCTGGCTCCACCCCATTGGCATTGGGCAGTGCCATGGTGCCCCTTGGACAGTGCCACGGTGCCAGGCTGGCACTGCCCAAACGGCACTCCCCCTGCCCCGACCTCCTGGGGGCCTGAATGGTCTCTGTCCCCACTAGCGGGGTGATCACGCCTGGTCTCTGTTGGTGGGAAGCACTTATAAATCCTGCTGGTGGGAACCACTCCCGGCGCGGGGGGAGACACTAGCGAGCCCGGAGACTACCGTCCCGGTATCATATGGAAATAGCGATTTCAATGTGATAATCATCCCCGCGCCGGAAATGATTATGTGGAGAAAAAAAAGGCCAGCTGGATGCCAGTCGCGAGTCCCGCTAAAGACCCCCCCCCCCCCTGCCCCCCCCACGCCCCGCTGGTGTCTCCTGGCCCGCTGCGCAGCTTGATTAGCACAGTGGACTGGGAGAATCTGGCCATGATGTTGGAGTTTATTATATTAATATTATAATTATACAACAACCTCAAATAAACAGATGTTATGTAAGAACGTAGCAAATGGTCCAGGGTCATAATTTAGCATTGCCCTATTCAGGCAGATACTGTCCTTTCGAAAGCTGGTATCTTTATAAGTTGTTGGTATTTCAACAGCACATTCAATGGCGGAACTGCAATACATTTTCACCTTTTGCCTTTTAGCCTGCTATCTGAAGTTGTTACTGAAATGAAATTCAATCAAAAAGTGATACCGGAGATGTAATCAATTTGTTGCTATTTTAGATAACCTTTTTCACCACCAATTTCCACAAGAACACTATTTACACAATCTGATGTCAGTCTCAAATCTAAGGCAAAGCTGGCACGTTCGCATTGTTACCTGAATACTGGAACTTGCAATTTGCTTTCCGATAGGGGTTCAATACAGGCTCACCTGTCATATTGTCATATCTCAGGACAGCGTTATCTGAGTCTGTACAAGTGGGAGCCAAAGAGAGCAGTCAGTTCACACAGTTTTGTCAGCTTTATGCAGGAGGATGTAATGTGTACTCTGACACAGCCCACCTTTCAAGTCCCTGAGAAGTGCTCTGGGGAAGCAGGACATGAAAAACCCATCTGCTAGATGCGCTTCTGTCACAAAGCCAGTGTTTAAGTGTGCAAAGTTCTGTCAAACTGCGACACTTTGATATATATTTTTCCCAGAGCTTCAAACAACTAAGCAAACAATGAAGGAGTGACTTCAGGGTATGCAGAAGTATTCAAGTCTCTCTGAGTTAAATCATCCTCTTTATGTAGCTGGCACAGGATTAAATATTGGACAGGATGGAAGTTGATGTTTAGGAAGGAAATAGGCTTGTTCGTGGTTTCTCAGACTGCACGTTTTATGCCTTAGGAAGAGTTCTGGCTGCTGCAGATGCTGTCTAATGCAGGTAAAATTGAGGGCACGTTATAAATGATGCAAATGTCAAAGAATTTGTAAGAACATGCAACGAGAAAATAAATCACTATTTAAAATTACATAAATGTCTTAGCAAAATAGATGCAAAACTTAGAAAAGTAGCCAGATTTAAATAAGTTGACAGTACTGATGCTTTAGTCCCACTCTCCTTCATGTGCCTATGTCCTCAGAGGATGTTGGCACCCATGGACCTCCATTGGATTGGTTCATGATAACGCTTAGCAAAGTACTGGGGTGGTTTGCCATTGCATCCTGCAGTATAGCTGAACAGGAAACTCTCCCGCTATTACTGCTTGCCTGTATTGGAAGGATTTACAGGCAAATGATTAACCTTTTTGGCATTGATATGAACACACCTTCCATGACGATCAAGTCCTGAAGTGAGACTTGAACCCAGAACTTCTGGGAGGGATGTGGGCCACTACCTCTGCACCACACGAACACACCCCCCGGCCACTCGTTACTAATTGTTGTTAACAACAATGGGGTCAATTTCACTGAGACTGTATTAAGTAATAAATAAATGCATTGATATGTCATCTACCATGACCTCAGGATGCGCCAAAGTGGTTTACAGCTAATAAGGTGCTTTTGAAGTGTAGTCGTTGTTGTAATGTAATGTATCTACCTATTGTAGTAAGTGATAGCATCTAACCGAGGCTAATTTATAAACCCCTGTTTTTTTTATATAGACTTGTGACCATATTAACTTTTCAATAGTAGTAGCAAAAAGTGAAGAAATTCAAAACTTGTCCCCTGTCTGCATTGAGGGAGATTCAGTTGGAGGTGAGAGGGAAGCAAGTCACTCCAGAAAACCACATGAAGGTGAAAGGATCTCACTTACTCTCCAGTGAAGGGAACTGTAAGGCGATGAGTAACTCGTTCCCCATAAGTTACCTTGTGTGGTAAATGATCTGTAGCTCCATAGTCTATTCCCCACTTGGGAGATGTATTCACAACTTGAGAGCCTGCTCCTCACAAATTAAACAACATGAAGGTAAATCCTTTGTGTGGCCACGAGATCAACACATTTGTCTGTTCTCTTTTAAAGGAGCTTGGTGGATGTCATTTCCCAAAATACTTGGCTCTCCTTCACAAGCTCAGCAAACTCCACAAAAGGAGAAAAAATAAACTAATAGCAAACCTTGAAAAATGAGCGACACAATCCTTTGTTATAAGTTTCTTTATCCAGCAGACTTAGAAAATCAAGAAGATAATTCCATTGTTATATTTGTTATTGTTCTCTCCATAGAGACAGGAACAAAAGTTCAGAAGCTGTTCCCCTGGTTTTAAGGCAAGTCGACTCATCAAAGCACAGGTTGTATCTGTGGTCTTGTGGTTAGTCTGTAGCAGCCTGCAGCTAGGGCTTTAACCAAATCAGGGAATTAATGATAGAAGCTTGAGGTTTGAAACTGGGTCAAATATCATAGCCTACAGTTCAACTTTACTGTTAAGTCTTTTCATGCACAACACCAATTAGTATTTATCTTTATCACATCAATAACTTTGAGTCAGGATGTGCAGTGATGATATGGAGAAGTCCAAAGTGTTAAAACAGTTTAAACCTTTTGACCTTTGATCATTTAATTCTGTATTTCATTCATCTTTTTGAATAATATTGAACATAAAGATTAGCTCGGAATAAAGTTGCTAACTCTGGTTGGGCATATTCTCAGGGGTTTAATCACATGCCCTCGTGTCACCAACCAGTCAAAATCCATTCACCCCTCTACATCTTTTATATTTTTATAATAAAGAAACAAAAGTTTTGAAGTAAAATAAAAGTACATTTTTTTGATTTCCTCTATCATTTTTCTCCTGGGTTGCTTGTAGATTATGTACTTGTGCTTGTAGGTTGCCTGTGTAGTGGGTCTATTTCCTTTACTCCACACACAGGCTGGTATCGATGTACAGCAGTATCTGTGGGGTCTCTTTCCAGCGGGCTCTGAAACTTCAAAGCCAAGGAACGCCGCACTGGGGCAGTTTCCGCCAGAAAGAACGCTGGGCCAGGCTCACTGTTTATACTTAACCAGTGACCTGGACCTTATTCCACACCAGGTATCCTGACCACCACCAACGCCTGGGTGATTCTTTCTCTCGTTGGTGGAGCAAACGGCCACCCTGTAACCACCTCACTCAGGTAGTTTCCACGAGAGAGAGAAAGAGGGAAACTGCACTGTTTATCCCTGACCAGTCGTTTCCCCCGAGTGAGCGTTTTCGAGGCACTCAGATCACCCTTGGTTCTAGACTCCGGATTTACGGTGAGAGCCCTTGAAATTGTGACCCCGCCAGAGTACACGGATGAGAGAACAGAAAAGCAAGACGAGCTCCAAACGGGTTTCAAAGTTACAACAATTTATTCAAACAGCAAACCAACCTTCCCAACACCACACCATACAATAACAGAGCTTATACTTTAAACTATTTTCTATGGGAGGAAACACTATCGGCACAACCTAAATTCTTACTTTTACACAGTCTTATCACACTTAACTTCACTAAACACCACCCCCTTTCAACCCTCGTCCTCTACCTTATATCGGGAATTTCAGCCGGCGGAGGTACTTACAACTTTGAGAGCGGCTTTACTTGTCTTGATGCGGGTCCGGCTGGCGGGCAGGAGCGGGGACACGTGGTGCGAGAACTGAAGAGCTAAGTGCCAGGAGGAAGAGGCAAAAAGCTAAGAGAGCACACATCGGGAGCAAGAGAGAGAGAGAGAGCCAGAGCTTGCTTGTCCCTTTTTTAAAACCTCACCGGTGATTCTCTCACATAAAACAGTTTCTGATCACTGGTAGTTTTGATCGACTGGAACAAAGGGCCGGAACTGTCGGGGCTGCCCTTAATTGATATTTTAATGTCTTTTAAATGTTTTCTGAATCAACCTGATTGGTATCCCATCAGCGAGATGGGTCTTAATGTTGTCCGTGGATGGACTGATCTCTGTTCTCATTGTCTTGCTGCTGAGCTATTTACTCCTTGTCTGCTGGCCATGGTTTCTCCTTTGTTTCCTGTTGATTAGATCATCCCTGTCTCGACCTTCTCGTTATTCCCAGCCTCTTGCATATTCATGTGGTTGTAAAGATCCTGACAACCAGCCAGCCATTTTAACAAATTGTCCATTCTCCTAATCCCTGGGTTCTTTAATCATGGAGGATTTGCCCTAAAACTTACACCTGGGAGATTATTTTTTAAATCCTGGAGACTCTAGGACAATCTGGAGGATTGGTAATTCTGGCTCAGACTGATAGCTTTCACCCACTTTAAGGAAATAGTCTGCTGAAAGTGAGAGTTATCTGAAACAATGTTTACTGAACAAGTCTTCAATAAAAAAGAAGGCAAATGCAATGTAAGTAGCAAAGAAAAACATTAACTAGTTGAACTCACAACTAAATTATTAAAATTTGACAACTGCATGAAAGCTTTGTTTAAACAGTGCTAGAGGAATAAACAGGTCAACTGAATTTAACCAAAGAAACTCTCCATAGTCCAGGTTTTAAGAGAAATGGTGATCCACTAATAGCAGTACTTAAGGTCATCTCTCAAACGCACTGGGGTTGTTTTCAAATGGTTCCAGGATGGGTCTCACTGGACTCTGAATTACATGCTGATAGATTCTTGGTTGTGCAAATTGTTTTTAAAAGATTAGGTTACTAGATTTGGACCCAGCCTTGTTGTAAGCTGTGCTTTTTAGAAATTATGTACTTGCGTAGCACTCAGACATTTCACTCATCCAACCAGGCTGGAGTTCCTCACAGATTATGTGGACAAGAGGCAGGCAGTATGAGCAAACTGACCACAGTGCAGGGGGAGTGGGAAGTTTTAATCAGGGTGTTTAAAAATAAAGCTATTTTGTGGTGGTAGGAACGATATAGTTAGAAGGATGGACAATGTTCTTTGCAACCAAGAGTGTGAGTCCTGAAGGCTGTGTTGCTTGCCCACTGCCAGGGCTAAGGACATTTCCTTAGCCCTGGCATTTTCATTGGCACCCAGGTTGATAGGGTTGTTAAGAAAGCGTGTTAGCTTTTATTGGCAGAGGGATTGAGTTTCGGAGCCATCAGGTCATGTTGCAGCTGTACAAAACTCTGGTGCGGCCGCACTTGGAGTATTGCGTACATTTCTGGTCGCTGCATTATAGGAAGGATGTGGAAGCATTGGAAAGGGTGCAGAGGAGATTTACTAGGATGTTGCCTGGTATGGTGGGAAGGTCTTATGAGGAAAGGCTGAGGGACTTGAGGCTGTTTTTGTTAGAGAGAAGAAGGTTAAGAGGTGACTTAATAGAGGCAGACAAGATGATCAGAGGATTAGATAGGGTGGACAGTGAGAGCCTTTTTCCTCAGATGGTGATGGCTAGCACGGGGGGACATAGCTTTAAATTGAGGGGTGATAGATATAGGACAGATGTCAGAGGTAGGTTCTTTACTCAGAGAGTAGTAAGGGCGTGGAATGCCCTGCCTGCAACAGTAGTGGACTCGCCAACATTAAGGGCATTTAAATGGTCATTGGATAAACATATGGATGATATTGGAATAGTGTAGGTTAGATGGGCTTTAGATTGGTTTCACAGGTCGGCGCAACATCGAGGGCCGAAGGGCCTGTACTGCGTTGTAATGTTCTATGTTCTAGGAGCTGTCGAGGAACTTGACCTTTGAGGGGAGAAGGATCCAGCTGTCATGGTCCACATAGGTACCAATGACACAGGTGGGACTAAGAAAGAGGTTCCATTGAGAGAGTGTGTGTGAGCAGCTAGGGGTAAAATTAAAAAACAGAAGGGTAATAATCTCTGGATTACTATCTCAGGCAGGAGCAAATTGATGAAAGGTAAGTAAGATGAAAGAGTTAAATTTAAAACTCCTGGATTGGTGTGGGAGAAATGGGATTGAATTTGTGAGACACTAAGGAAAGGAAGCCATTCCATTGGGACAGGATTCATTGACCTGTGTGGGTACTATTGTCATGGTGCATCAAATAACTAAGGCCACCAACAAGGTTTAAAACTAAAGAGTGAGGTGTAGAGTTCAGCTGGGGGGGGGGGAATTTAGGAAGTTAAGTAGAAAGAACAAGGCAATAGTGATTTGCACTGCTGCATCACAGTGTCAGGGGTCCAGGTTCAATTCCGGCCTCAGGTGACTGTGTGAAGTTTGTGCATTCTCCCCATGTCGACATGAGTTTCTTCTGGGTGCTCCGATTTCCTCCCACACTCAGAAAATGTGCAAGTTAGGTGAATTGGCCATGCTGAATTGCCCTGTAGTGTCAGGAGGATTAGCAGGGTAAATGCTTGGGGTTATGGAGATCGGGTGGGATTGTTGTCGGAGCAGACTCAATGGGCCACATGACGTCTTACTGCACCGCCGTGATTCTATGATTACTATTTTAAGATCAGTATAGCAGTAAAGGTCAAGATGTGGAATCAGATTGTGTGGAGATAAGAACTAGAAAGTGTAATAAGTCATTGGTGGGATTGTTTTATAGGCTCCTGAAGATCAGCTACATTATTAGATAGATCGTACAACAGAAATAATGGGGACCTGTAAGAAAGGTACTGCTATAATCTGGTGTGATTTTCATCTCCGTATAGGTTGGACAAATTGAATTGGTAAAGGTAGACTTGAGGACAAGTTGATAGAGTAGATTTGAGACAGTTCCATCATCAAGACATTGTGCAACCAACCAGGGATAGGTTATTTTATATCTGGTAACTTGGACTGAGAAAAGGATTAATTAATGATCTCATAGTAAAGGATCATTTGGTAAAGAGTGA
Organism: Mustelus asterias; assembly: GCF_964213995.1. Taxonomy (NCBI): domain Eukaryota; kingdom Metazoa; phylum Chordata; class Chondrichthyes; order Carcharhiniformes; family Triakidae; genus Mustelus; species Mustelus asterias. The sequence goes on along the minus strand of NC_135807.1, from coordinate 77,988,632 downwards.
TCATAACATGTTAGAATTTCATATTCCATTTGAGGGTAAAAAATGTGGGTCTAAAACTAGTGTCTTAAATTTAAATAAAGGCAATGACAAAGACAAAGGGAAAATGGGTTACAGGATAAAATTTTGGATTAGCAGTGACAGACCTTTGAGAAAATATTTTATAATTCTCAGCAAAGATATATTGCGTTGAGTAGGAAAGATTCCACAAGACAGATGGACCAGCCATGGCTAACTAGGTAAATTAAGGATGGTAGCAAATTAAAAGATAAGGCATGCAACTCTGCCAAGATCAGTGGTAAGCCAGAAAATTGGGACTATTTCAGAAAGAGCAAAGGTGACTGAAAAAATAATCGGAGGAGAAATTATTGTATGAGAGTAAACTGGCAAGAAATATAAAAATAGACAGTAAGAGTTTTTACAAGTATATAAAGAGGAAGAGAGTAGCTAAAATAAATAATGGCCCCTTAGAGGATGAGGCTGGATAATTAATAATGGGATTCTTTAAATGTACTCTTTCAATGGATGTGGACGTCATTGGCAAGGCCAGCATTTTTAGCCCATCCCTAATTTCCCTGGAATTGAATGGTTTGCTCGGCCATTTCAGAGGACAGTGAAGAGTCAATCACATTGCTGTTGATCTGGAGTCAGATATAGGCCAGACCAGGTGAGAATGGCAGCTTTCCTCAATGAACCAGATGGGTATTTTAACAACAACCAATGATAGCTTCATTTTTGTACAATCTCTCCTATCTCACACTCATTGCTGAACCTTGATTTCACTCCACCTGCTCATATGCAGTATAAAATCCATCTCATTTCTCCCTCTCTTTAGGCTCTGAAGAAGTGATGTGGACTTGAAATGTTGGGCACAATTTTTCCACCCGGCTGCACTGGTGGATTAGTGTAGCTAGATGGGAAGATAGAGCGGGAGCAAATAAATCAAGTTTACACCCAACGTCGGGCGGTTCGGAGCAATTTATTCAGCGTGAACAGCATCGCACCCAAAATGGGCGTGACATCAATTTCCATGCATTTGAATAGGTTCACATATCAATAGTGAGTTCAGCATGGCCCGTTCACCCCCTCCCGTACCTTTCCCACCTCTCTGGAGTGACGTCATGCCAACACAAATCACAGCAGTAGCAAAGGGGAGCGAGGGGGTAAGCTCCATTGAGCAGCAGCCCCCGAGGTGCAATGTGGGGTGGGGGGGTCCTCAGGGGATGCAAAGTTGTGAGGTGGGGGGCTTGCATGAGTGCTGGGGTATATTGGGGCCCATGCCAGTCTAGGGATCCACAGGTTCGGTGTCGCTACTGGCTCCAGGCCCATGGTGAATGCATTGCCCCTGGCTACAGGAAGACCACCGAGGAGTGTCACATGAGGTCCACCACCAACCACACAATTATTGACCTGCTTCCTGCTATCCATCTGCTGGACAGGCACTATGGTTGATTCCAGATCTTACATCCCAGAGCCCACTGACAGTAACAGGCAGCAGGTCTGGCAGCTGCTGCCCCAAGCAAGGGAGCTCTGCAGGTGTTAACACAGCCCCTCACACTGCATGGAATCTGCAGTGCTGCGTTGAATGGGAACCCATCTTGTGATAGTCAGGAAGTTGCCCCTCCCTCTTCTGGCTGAACTGCAAGACATACTTGGAAGGCAATGCATGTCCATGCCTCATGGGTCCACAATGGGGATGCCCGCACACCGACTCGTATGCTCTCCCTGCCTTCCATGGCCAGAATGTCAATGGTAGGTAACTCATTGAGGTGATGCATGGCACCGGGGATGGTGTTGGGTTGTCAGCGTCCAAATTCATGGGGACACTGGTTACTGGGAGAGTGTGGGGGAGCCCAGTGCCACAGTGGTTAGCACTGCTGTCTCACAGTGCCAGGGACCCAGGTTCAATTCCAGCCTTGGGTGACTGTCTTTGTGGAGTTTGCACATTCTACCCGCGTCTACGTGGGTTTCCTCTGGGTGCTCCACAAAAATAATGAGTTTCTGAATATCGAAACAGCACAATGAATCATTTTTAAAATCTTAAATTTGAACCACAATTTGTTGTACAGCTTTATGAAATTCAATTAAAAAAAATAATTTCATGTTATTTTATATGACAGTAAGTGACCTCACATTGAAAGAGAAACCATTCTCTATTAGATATCTCTGATTGGTAGAATAGATAATTTTTTTAATTGGAAAATCATCATGGCATCAGGTGCTAAATTGTGAAGCTGATGCAAATAAAACAAGTGATTATCATTCATGACATAATTATAGACAATCATTACAATAAAAATAAAGTAGAAAATGCTTTTTATGCACAATTATGAATATTTAAGTATACAAATAATTATATTATGTCACAAAATGGACGTAATATAATGAAATGGTGAAAGGTCGACTGCATTGTGTGTTTCGTAATACAGTCCACAGATGATCAGGTTGAGTCCATTATGTTCTTGATCATTTATAGAAACATAAAAACATAGCAACCAGAAGCCGTTGTAGGCCATTCGGCCCTTCGAGCCTGCTCCGCCATTCACCTTGATCATGGCTGATGACCGAATTCAATATCCTGATCTCCCCTTTCTCCCATATCCCTTGATCCCTTTAGCTCCAAGAGCTATATCTAATTTCTTCTTGAAATCAGACAATGTTTTGGCCTCAACTACATTCTGTGGTGGTGAATTCCACACATTCACCACCCTCTGGGTGAAGAAATTTCTCCTCACCCCAGTTCTAAAAGATTTACCCCTTATCCTCGAACTATGACCTCTAGTTCTGTACTCTCCCACCATTGGGAACATTCTTTCTGAATCTACCCTGTTTAATCCTGTTAGAATTTTATAAGTTTCTCTGAGATCCCCTCTCACTCTTCTAAACTCCAGTGAATATAATCCTAACTGACTTAGTCTCTCCTCATCTGACAGATCTGCCATCCCAGGACATATATTTATGAGCTTTATTAAGTAGCGGATTGTGATGTCCCATCGCCTATTCATTTTAAATTTTATTTGTGGAATGGTGTCTTTTCCCCTTAATCCCATCGCACATTTACTCATGTGGTTGTGACAAGAGATAGTAGCACTGGGATGTGGGTTTCAAGAATTTCCTAAAAGCCCAGACCGAGCTTTTCCATCTTCCATCAAGGGAATGATATTCTGTTGTTTAATTGTGTCAGAGTAATTTTGGCATGTGTTACTTTGGATCGTTTCAGTGTTCATTTCTAAAGGTCTTTGGGTTTGTTCATATGCTCTTTGGCAACTCCATCACTCCAAGCAAGCACTGTGTTCAACAACGGGTTTTGCACAACTATTAAACACAGTGAATAGATACATTTGAGATATGTCGCGGTGCTTGAGAAAATGTAGAATGTGAAGTCTTCCATTTGTTCTGTCATGCATTTCAATATTTAGTAATCCCATTTCAGATCACTTTGAATGTAGATTGCTAATAGTTTAATGAATGCTTGTTGAGCAACCTCAACATGGTCTGAGTTGACGAGAGAGATATCAGGAGGAATGATCATAAAGCACAATTCCATAGAGTTGCCCTTTTTGAGGCTCAGTCTTATGTGACTCACTGTTGCCCATTCACTCAACAAAGTGATTGCTCCTTCTGAATGTGCCAGATACTGCCTGGAATCTCACCTTTCTCTAATCGGAAAAACCTCCTCCTTTCAAACCACACAGAGAGCTTTTTTATTACTTGGTCTTCCTGCGCTGACACTTTAATTTTAATTGTGTTGTTGCTTCTCCCCAGCCTTTTAATATTGGAAATGTGTGGACCCACAAAGTTTTTTTTTCTCCTACTTAGCATCTTTTCTCAATGAAACATACTCCAACCTATCACCAATTTTATTTTTGTAATTCAGACTAGCAACAGCAGGTTTATTCTAGGAGCTATCTTCCTGTACAGAGTACAAACTGAAACTAAAATAGCTGCCTGACATCACCATCAAATCATGTGACTGGCTCTGAAAGCAATCATGCAACTACTTAAATATATAACTGGATTAGATATGAAATGGCCTTGATATGATTCGTGATACCCACATGATCATTGCTATCAATGCTGGGTAAGCTAATCAGGAATTGATGAGGGATGCCAGATGTCATCAAATCATCTATATTATCCTATTAGGTCACTTTCATTAAAGTGCCGGATTTGCTGCAAAAATTGTATTTCACATATAAAATTGTCTGGTTCACCTTGTTTTACCAGAGTCTATATAGACAGGGGTTATCTTCATGATAGGCAGACTGTTGCTTGTGAATCATCGATTTGATACTAACTGTCATCCAGGACTTAACCTATACACGCCGTGTTGTTTTTTCACATTGACGTACGTTTCCCAATAGCACAGTGAAGGGTGTAATAAAATACCCGACACTGCTGATTCACATCTTCATTACAGGCAATCTCAGACCAGCCATGGGTCATCATCCATCTGCCAAATGCTTGCATGCCATTGTCTTTCAGTGGGCTTGTCACACATGTGTGAACCTGGTGTGAGACAATAGTTACTTTGTGGCTTCCAAAGAACAGTGGGGTTGAGACAATGATACGAAGAAAAGCAAAATACTGCGGATGCTGGAATCTGAAATGAAAGCAAAAACAGAAAATGCTGGAGAAACTCAGCAGGTCTGGCAGCATCTGTGGAGTCCGATACAGACTCGAAACATTAATTCTATTTTCTTTCTCCCCAGAGGCTGCCAGACCTGTTGTGTTGAGAAACTCTGTTGCTGAGTGGAGCCGGATTTCAAACTCTTCTTACAGTGATGATGTAGCTTCGTTTGTCATGATCTTATCCAGAGTGCAATCTCTACATGTTGGGTGAGATTTTCTGGCTGCACAACCCCAAGACCAGAAATTCCTGTCTGCGCTCAACGGACTTTTAAATGGTCCAGCGAATTTTCTGTCTCGCCCGCTATGATTTCTGCAGTGGGCGGGACTGGAGATTTTCGGACATTGGGTTGTTTACGATCTGTTCTAAATTCAGGTAATTTAGAATTTGATCAGTGTTAATGTTTGTATCTTACTGTTTCTCAAACTATCTTAGCTCATTTTCTTTCTTCTCTCTCTATCTCTTCTTTGCTTTTCTCTTTCTCCTTAACTTCCTATTGCCTCCCATTCTGACCTTTTCTGCTTCATCTTGTATTTCTTTTCTTTCTTTCAGCTGGGATGCAGTGATTGTTGTCATGTGACTGCAGCCAGCCATTGTGTATGGTTCCAGACAGAATGTAGCCTTCAGAGCCTCTTTCCTAACCACATCTGCTAATTATGCATGCATCTCCACCCTCCTCACCTTCATTATCCCATACCTCTACAACTATCGGTTCTGTTTTATACTTTTCCTTACTACCTCTTTCTTTTTTAACTATCTGTGGTCTCCCTTCCCCCTTACTCTACTGTCACCTCACCTTAAGACCCCCACTCCCCACTCACACTCCCACGCCCATTCAGACTCCCATCCCCCATTCACACTCCCATCCCCCATTCACACTCTCACCTCCCCATTCACACTCCCACCTCCCCATTCACATTCCCACCTCCCCATTCACACTCCCACCTCCCCATTCACATTCCCACCTCCCCATTCACACTCCCACCCCCATTCACACTCCCACCCCCATTCACACTCCCACCTCCCCATTCACACTCCCACCCCCATTCACACTCCCACCTCCCCATTCACACTCCCACCTCCCCATTCACACTCCCACCTCCCCATTCACACTCCCACCTCCCCATTCACACTCCCACCCCCATTCACACTCCCACCTCCCCATTCACACTCCCACCCCCATTCACACTCCCACCTCCCCATTCACACTCCCACCTCCCCATTCACACTCCCATCCCCCATTCACACTCCCACCTCCCCATTCACACTCCCACCCACCATTCACACTCCCACTTCCCCATTCACACTCCCACCCCCATTCACACTCCCACCCCCATTCACACTCCCATCCCCCATTCACACCCCCACCTCCCCATTCACACTCCCACCCCCATTCACACTCCCATCCCCCATTCACACTCCCACCTCCCCATTCACACTCCCACCTCCCCATTCACACTCCCACTTCCCCATTCACACTCCCACCCCCATTCACACTCCCACCCCCATTCACACTCCCATCCCCCATTCACACCCCCACCTCCCCATTCACACTCCCACCCCCATTCACACTCCCATCCCCCATTCACACTCCCATCCCCCATTCACACTCCCACCTCCCCATTCACACTCCCACCCCCATTCACACTCCCATCCCCCATTCACACTCCCACCCCCATTCACACTCCCACCTCCCCATTCACACTCCCACCTCCCCATTCACACTCCCATCCCCCATTCACACTCCCACCTCCCCATTCACACTCCCACCCACCATTCATACTCCCACTTCCCCATTCACACTCCCACCCCCATTCACACTCCCACCCCCATTCACACTCCCATCCCCCATTCACACCCCCACCTCCCCATTCACACTCCCACCCCCATTCACACTCCCATCCCCCATTCACACTCCCATCCCCCATTCACACTCCCACCTCCCCATTCACACTCCCACCTCCCCATTCACACTCCCATCCCCCATTCACACCCCCACCTCCCCATTCACACTCCCACCCCCATTCACACTCCCATCCCCCATTCACACTCCCATCCCCCATTCACACTCCCACCTCCCCATTCACACTCCCACCCCCATTCACACTCCCATCCCCCATTCACACTCCCACCCCCATTCACACTCCCACCTCCCCATTCACACTCCCACCTCCCCATTCACACTCCCATCCCCCATTCACACTCCCACCTCCCCATTCACACTCCCACCCACCATTCACACTCCCACTTCCCCATTCACACTCCCACCCCCATTCACACTCCCACCCCCATTCACACTCCCATCCCCCATTCACACCCCCACCTCCCCATTCACACTCCCACCCCCATTCACACTCCCATCCCCCATTCACACTCCCATCCCCCATTCACACTCCCACCTCCCCATTCACACTCCCACCTCCCCATTCACACTCCCATCCCCCATTCACACTCCCACCTCCCCATTCACACTCCCACCCACCATTCACACTCCCACTTCCCCATTCACACTCCCACCCCCATTCACACTCCCACCCCCATTCACACTCCCATCCCCCATTCACACCCCCACCTCCCCATTCACACTCCCACCCCCATTCACACTCCCATCCCCCATTCACACTCCCATCCCCCATTCACACTCCCACCTCCCCATTCACACTCCCACCCCCATTCACACTCCCATCCCCCATTCACACTCCCACCCCCATTCACACTCCCACCTCCCCATTCACACTCCCACCTCCCCATTCACACTCGCACCTCCCCATTCACACTCCCATCCCCCATTCACACTCCCACCTCCCCATTCACACTCCCACCTCCCCATTCACACTCCCATCCCCCATTCACACTCCCACCTCCCCATTCACACTCCCACCTCCCCATTCACACTCCCACTTCCCCATTCACACTCCCACCCCCATTCACACTCCCATCCCCCATTCACACTCCCACCTCCCCATTCACACTCCCACTTCCCCATTCACATTCCCACCTCCCCATTCACACGCCCATGCCCCATTCACACTCCCACCCCCATTCACACTCCCATCCCCCATTCACACTCCCATCCCCCATTCACACTCCCATCCCCCATTCACACTCCCACCTCCCCATTCACACTCCCACCCCCATTCACACTCCCATCCCCCATTCACACTCCCACCCCCATTCACACTCCCACCTCCCCATTCACACTCCCACCTCCCCATTCACACTCCCATCCCCCATTCACACTCCCACCTCCCCATTCACACTCCCACCCACCATTCATACTCCCACTTCCCCATTCACACTCCCACCCCCATTCACACTCCCACCCCCATTCACACTCCCATCCCCCATTCACACCCCCACCTCCCCATTCACACTCCCACCCCCATTCACACTCCCATCCCCCATTCACACTCCCATCCCCCATTCACACTCCCACCTCCCCATTCACACTCCCACCTCCCCATTCACACTCCCATCCCCCATTCACACCCCCACCTCCCCATTCACACTCCCACCCCCATTCACACTCCCATCCCCCATTCACACTCCCATCCCCCATTCACACTCCCACCTCCCCATTCACACTCCCACCCCCATTCACACTCCCATCCCCCATTCACACTCCCACCCCCATTCACACTCCCACCTCCCCATTCACACTCCCACCTCCCCATTCACACTCCCATCCCCCATTCACACTCCCACCTCCCCATTCACACTCCCACCCACCATTCACACTCCCACTTCCCCATTCACACTCCCACCCCCATTCACACTCCCACCCCCATTCACACTCCCATCCCCCATTCACACCCCCACCTCCCCATTCACACTCCCACCCCCATTCACACTCCCATCCCCCATTCACACTCCCATCCCCCATTCACACTCCCACCTCCCCATTCACACTCCCACCTCCCCATTCACACTCCCATCCCCCATTCACACTCCCACCTCCCCATTCACACTCCCACCCACCATTCACACTCCCACTTCCCCATTCACACTCCCACCCCCATTCACACTCCCACCCCCATTCACACTCCCATCCCCCATTCACACCCCCACCTCCCCATTCACACTCCCACCCCCATTCACACTCCCATCCCCCATTCACACTCCCACCTCCCCATTCACACTCCCACCTCCCCATTCACACTCCCACCCCCATTCACACTCCCATCCCCCATTCACACTCCCACCCCCATTCACACTCCCACCTCCCCATTCACACTCCCACCTCCCCATTCACACTCGCACCTCCCCGTTCACACTCCCATCCCCCATTCACACTCCCACCTCCCCATTCACACTCCCACCTCCCCATTCACACTCCCATCCCCCATTCACACTCCCACCTCCCCATTCACACTCCCACCTCCCCATTCACACTCCCACTTCCCCATTCACACTCCCACCCCCATTCACACTCCCATCCCCCATTCACACTCCCACCTCCCCATTCACACTCCCACTTCCCCATTCACATTCCCACCTCCCCATTCACACTCCCACCCACGTTGGATGAGTTTTAAAAGCTGGAAAAATTGCACCATCCACCTGTTTACCTCAACTCCTCCTTCCTTTCTATTTTTCCTTCTTTTATGTTTCCTTCAAAAAGGCTTTGTTGACTTTAAAAGTTTAAATTAGAATCAGAAAAGACGGTGGGTGGGATTTTCCAGCTGTTCCTGTCAGTGGGATCTTCTGGCCCTGTCAATGGCGAACACCCCCCACCACTACAGGTGCCCTGGTGGCAGAGGGTCTAAACACAGGAAACCCTGGCGACAGAGGCAGGACTGGAAGATCCCACCACCAGACAATGGTGGGCTGCCTCTGCCATTGCAAAACACAGTAAGAGTTTTAACAACACCAGGTTAAAGTCCAACAGGTATATTTGGTAGCAAATACCATTAGCTTTCGGAGCACTGCTCCTTTGTCAGATGGAGTGGAAATCTGCTCTCAAAGAGAGTGTGTTTGAGAGCAGATTTTCACTCCATCTGATGAAGGAGCAACGCTCCGAAAGCTAATGGTATTTGCTACCAAATATACCTGTTGGACTTTAACCTGGTGTTGTTAAAACTCTTACTGTGTTTACCCCAGTCCAACGCTGGCATCTCCACATCATTGCAAAACAACACAGGGTGGGGTGTGGAGTGGGCATTGTCAATCTGTCAGGGTTTTTCTCTCTCTCTCTCTCATGGTTTAGAAATTGGAATCTCTGTCTCACAGCTATAAGGAAAAATATGCTGTCTTCAAATGTCAACTTCTTTTTAAAGTTAACCTGTTAACATTGAAAGTTATTTTTTCATCTTCGTCACTCAGGTGGTGTGCTGGTCGAGTAGACCAGTTCAGGTTGTAGAATCTGCCCAGTTGTATTCCATTCCTACATTGGCTAGATGATCCTCCCCATCACATTACTTGTCCACTGGGTGATTAAGTCTATCTACCACTTTGTCTCTTTTTCCCTTTGCAACCACTTCTCACACCTCTCTCTCTCTCTACAGTGTCTATCTGTTTCTATCTAACCAGGGTCTTTCTATCACCCTCAATCAAATCACATCCCGAAAAATGTAAATACATGGTAACATAGAAATATAGAAACATAGAAGATAGGAGCAGGAGAGGCCATTTGACCCTTCGAGCCTGTTCTGCCATTCATCACAGTCATGGCTGATCGTCCAACTCAATCGCCTAATCCTGCTTTCTCCCCGTAATCTTTGATCCCATTCACCCCAAGTGCTATATCGAGCTGCCTCTTGAATATATTCAATGTTTTGGCATCAACTACTTCCTGTGATAATGAATTCCATCGGCTCACCACTCTTTGGGTGAAGAAATGTCTCCTCATCGCTGTCCTAAATGTCTACCCTGAATCCTCAGACTGTGACCTCTGGTTCTGGACTCCCCCACCATTGGGAACATCCTCCCTGCATCTACCCTGTCTTGTCCTGTTAGAGTTTTATAAGTCTCTATAACTACAGTTAATACTGTAACACACACAGTCTCAGTCTCACACACACATGCACACACAGAGTCTCAGTCATATACACACACACAGAGTCTCAATCACACACACACGCACGCACACACACACGCACACACATACACACACTCACACAGTCTCAGTCACACACACACACACATGCACACAGAGTCTCAATCGCACACACACGCACACACAGTCTCAGTCACACACACACACATGCACACACACGGGGTCTCAGTCACACACGCACACGCACACACGCACACACACGCACACACAGTCTCAGTCACACACACACACACACGGGGTCTCAGTCACACACGCACACACACACACGCACACACAGTCTCAGTCACACACACACACACATGCACACACACGGGGTCTCAGTCACACACGCACACACACAGAGTCTTAGTCACACACACACACGTGCACAGAGTCTCAGTCACACACACACGCACATACACACACACTCCAGTAATTGGTTGGAGACTTGACTTCCATCCCCCACTTAGTCTTGCATCAGAGAGCTGCCAACTAATCTGACTGACCGGCAGTTCTACAAATCTACAAATAGTCCTCAGAGGCTAAGCCTCGGGAGTTTTGAACCAGGTCAGCTTAGGGTGTCTCAGGGTGGTGAGGGGAGGTGAGGCCCAGGCTGGTGGACAGAGGGAGGTGGGCTATCGGGGGAGAGATTGTGAGGCTGGGGGGGGGATCTGCAGGGGACAGTCCAGCATGGGAGGAGGCAGCCAATGTTAAAAGGAGGCTGTCAATTGTTCAACCATGAACTGAGAATAGATCTCAATGTCATTGACTAGGAAGAGATCCTGTGGTGCAGATTAGATGGTCAACTGTGGCCCTGGAAAATGTGTCCACTGCCGTTTGTAGCTTTCCCTGGGCATACAGCATTTTGTAAAATAAATACTTTTGTCTTCAACAAAATCTCTAGATTCTGTGTGTGTTGTTGAGGGGGGTAGGGGGATCGCATTCTGCTGAGTTCCTTTTCATCCAGTAATTAGACTAATGGTTTGTGGTCTGATCACATGGGCAAAGAATTTCTCACAAGCCCACGTGACTGCGAGAGCCGCTTTTTCAATGTAACCACATAACTCATTTCTGTGTGGGGTAATACCTGAGACGTGTAACAGACTGGCCCACAGCATCCATTCAGTTGCTCTTGAAACAGGACTGTCCCCAGCCCTGTAGATGAGGCATCAGCTCTGACTGTGGTCAGTAGGGATGAATTGTAGTGAGTTAAGTTATCTGATGGGGGCAGAATGCCTGCTCTTGATATGCGTCCCATCACCATATTTGAGCCTTCTTCAGTAAGTGTCTCAAGGGCTTTGTGACTTGTACTCGGTTCAGCGGGAATTTTGCCAGCTGATTTACCATGCCAGGAATTGTTGAAGGTCCAGAATGGATGAAGGGGTCAAAAATTTACAGATGACCCTTGTTTTTTGTGGATCCGTCATTATGATTGTACTACTTACAATGTGAATGAATGATTTGACCTCTTTTTAGGGAATGAATGATTTGAAGAATTCACAATTATCGTCTTCTTCCAGCAGACAGTTCAAAACTGTTTTAAGTCTCCGGTCGTGTTCATCGGTGTTGCTTTGTGGACAAGGAAGTCATCCATATGACATATCAAACCTTTAAGGTTCTGCAATATGGTAGACATTTATGTCAAACAGCGAACGATTAAAGCAAAATCTGATGAATGGAGTAATAAAAATAATGAACAATTTAGAATTTTCATCTCACACCGCCTGTCAAAAGTTACTATTGGCACCCAGCTTCGAGAACAATCTTGGACAGCTTAGTCAAGCCGTCATCCACCAAGGATATCGGGTGAATTTCCCTTATTAAGTTGAGTCAAGTACACACATTTGTGAAGGGACCAATTTGGTTTAGGAACTGGAACCATTCCGGAGGACCATTCTGTAGGCTTAGTGACAGGAGAGATGACTCCCATTTGTTCATCTCATCAAGTTACATTTGGACCTGTTTCATGAGTGGATGCAGTATCTTCCTCAGTGTGAAAAGACACATGGATCTAGCATCTTTTCTCAACATTACACCGGATTCAGTCCAGTGAATAGTTTTGGGAAGTCCTTTTTGTAGTTAAACCCAGATCCTTGCTTGTTGATTTCGTCAATCCTTTGGATGAGGTTGGCACAAGCTTTTCGACCTGGAAGGGAGAATTCCTGACTGTGAAGGATGTATTATGTTTCCCATATCTGTTTGTTATTGTATTGGAGCATTGCTTGCAATGTACCTTTGACCTGTAGCTTGATCCCTGCTGGGCCATATAACTAGGTTGTCGTTGGCTTCAGGGGTTGTATTACTAGCCACGGTTCTTTGTCAGACAAGACTGTTAGACATGCTCCTGTATCCAATTTGAAATTAGTGAGCTGTCCATTGGAACTAATATCTGCATCCAGATTTATATCTGAGTTCTTTGATCTCACCTGAGAAACACTTTTGTTCCTTTTGTTGAAATTCCTCAATTTCGTTAATGTCCATGTGTACAAAGATCCGCTCATTTTCCTCTGTGCATCTAGAGGTTTTAGTTCTCCACATCTTCCCAAAGTATCCAAATATTTTGCAGTGAAAGCATTTTGCATTGCTTGCAGGACACCTATGGGGTTTTATGCCGTCACAGCATAAATGGTTTGATGGTTTCCTGCACTTTTGTTCCATAAAGTGTCTTCTAAGATCCAAGATCCTGTGGGGTGTTGACAGGGTGGATATGGGGTGGATGTTTCCTCTTGTGGGAGAATCTAGAACTAGGGGCCACTGTTTAAAAATAAAGGGTCACCCATTTAAAATGGAGATGAAGCAAAGTTTTTTTCACTCAAAGGATTGAGCGTCTATGGATTTACCCCCTCCCTTTCCAAGCTCCTCTGCAGCTGCTGTGAGATAAGCCTGACCCGAGCACAAGGTAGGCAAAACACCCTTCAGGATTCTGCTTCTTAGTGTCAGAGGGCAGTATCTATTCCCCAATTCGAGAGTGCCTTTTACTACCGCATTTCTGTTCTGCTCTCCCCTCTCTGGACAGCGGTCTGAGCCACCGTATTTTGGTTTGCATTGTGAACCTCTTCTAAATTCCTGCCACCCGGCGTTCCTTTTCAGACCCTGTGTTTTCATCTGAGCTGTGACTGTATTTCAGATAAAACTGTCTGGGAATTCCTTACCCCCACAACCACCCCTCCCAACCCCCTCCGCTTTATGAGTCGGAATCTCTCCAACTCCTACACCAGCTGAATGACTCTGAGCTAGAGAGATTCGAATTGGAGACATCTCCCACAGACATGTTTGCTCGGGATAGTCTCACCATCCACAAACTCCCACATCCTGCAGTCCAGACACAAACGGTACCCTTGATGCTGAAATATCATGTGTTACAGAGCTAAATTTCATGCACATAAAATATAAAGCTGCATAAATAAAATAATATTCCATTAATACTCATGTTTTCATAGGGAAATAGGACCAGAGGATCAAAGATGAAAATTAAATTTGAAACAAATGTAAGAAAGAATTTCTAATCAGTAACAGTGTTTGGGACAATATCGGGTAGCAGAGGCAGAGACAATGGTCGGTATTTAACGACTTCGCTCGGGTGAGGCTCGTAAAATCCCGCCCGAGGCCAACGGAGAATTCCGTTCTGTGAGCCGCGCCCATCCCGATTCCGGGGTGGACGTGGCGGTAAAATTCCGGCCAATGGGGCTGTTCAAAATAAAGTCAGACACTATCATGGAAATGTAAAAAGAGTGAAGCAAATGGCCTTTGTTCATCTCTGGATTTTGTTATTTTCTTATGCACATCTGAATTTTACACATGAGTTTAGAGGTTTGCTGTCTGCAGAATCTTGAACAAGCATAATGAGTGTCCAATACTTTATTTCTAGTGATCAATCAGTCAATTCATTTAATTTAATCTGGTTTATCAGGCCTAGGGTCACAGTCCTGCCAATCCAGTCCTAAGAGCCTCATCATCTCAGTCCTATTTGTGGCGAGGTATTTTTTATTTGTTGGTTTGTCCTGTTTGAATTTTATGGGCCTGGAGATTTGGAAATGAAATTTTTAGTGCAGTTGCCTCACTGGTGGATAAATCCTTAGACCACCAAGATCTGAAACTATCAACAACTTTTGATGTATGCGAAGTAATAGCAGCATGAACCTAAGCTTTATGTGTGACCCCTAAGGCTCCATGGAGTTGCACCTATGTAGCTCACAAAGACAGAAAGCTTGGACACCCGTAGCTCAGGATCCCACTGGCAGTGATTTATTGTATGGGTATGTGGATAACTATCTACTTTTTATGCGCATATTAGTGCAGAGTGTCTTTCTGGCCCCAAGCAAGCTACTTCGCCCCTTAGATTTTTAAAATAAAAACATACTTTATTTAGTTTAGGCAGCAGCTGTGACATATAAAACCACAGATGGAATTCATTAATCTTATCCTAGATTGCTTTTACCAGAACCACCACACATTCTGTGTAACACAATGACTCTCGACTCCTATAGAAAAACTTGTTCGCATATTTCCCTGCATTGGATAACCTCAGCAAAAAAATAGATGGAAATATAAAATGGTGCTCCCACTGTAAATTACCATTTTAATCAACTAAAATTATAAAGTGAAATAAAATATATCCCAAATACTGTCATATAACCATCTTTTTCTCTCAAAAAATACACTTTATTCATAAAATCTATGGAAGTACATTCCATGACAGTTCAAAGTTGACATCACAAAGTGCAAAATCTATAAATACCATATATGGCACTCTGAGGTGCCCCACTTCACTTAAAATTGCAGCTTAATTTTACATTATGCAGCCAGAATTTCCTGGCCATTCCCACCCATAGGATCTTCCAGTCCTGCTGATGGTGAAACCCCCACGGTGGATTTCCCAGCAGCGGGGGTGGGGGAAACCCCACTGACAGTGGGTGGGACCAAAATATCTCGCCACCAGTCAATGGCAGGTCACCTCCACCTCTGCAAAACGCCACGGGGGCGCTTGGAAAATACCACCCTACAGTTCATGCCAAACATACAACTCAAGGTTATTTTACCCAGTTTCCAGCCTTTCAGTGTACTATGCTGGGAGGTCCTTTGACTCTGGCCTGTCCCCATTGAGCCTTTGCAATGGTTACACCAGCTTTATTGTGTCCCTGAGTCCTGGACTCTGGAATGTACAGTCTGTAACGTCTGATCAACAGAGCAAGCTTTGGGCAGACCAAAGAGCGTCCTTTGCCAAATTTTG
The DNA here is from genome assembly GCF_964213995.1 of Mustelus asterias. Classification (NCBI taxonomy): domain Eukaryota; kingdom Metazoa; phylum Chordata; class Chondrichthyes; order Carcharhiniformes; family Triakidae; genus Mustelus; species Mustelus asterias. Next base: position 77,972,741 of record NC_135807.1, on the reverse strand, counting down.
CTCCTCCAGCAACAGTTGATGCTTATCTCAGTGTGTGTCCCGGTGTGAAACACAGAGTCCTTCAATACACAGCTGCTCAGGTTAAAACACCTCAAAAACCATTCCATCTCTTTCCAGAAAGGAACATTCCAGAAGGAGGTGAGCAATGGTCTCTTCCTCACCCCAGTCCCCTCAAGGACAGTGTGCAATCACAGTGGGGACACCAGGCATGCAGGAAGGATCTGACAGAGAGTGCCCTTCTCACCACCAGGCAGGCTACATTTTGTACTTGTATAATGTTCTGGTGATGAGGCATTCTGCCAAATGACTTTGATAGTCTGCTCAGAGAACAATCTGACAAGATTCACCTTCTCCTTTTTCCACAGGGCCTCAAGGAACAGTATAGACCACTGCCTGATGGACTTGTGGTCAAAGCTGTTTTTCTGCGTAAGTATTTCCACAATGGACAGTGGTACAAGGCAGTCCAACTGACTGTTGTATTCCACAGTAAGTGACCAGCCCCATCCTTCACAACACCAGGGGATAAATAGAGCCTCAGTATGTAGTGACATTTAGTGTTTGCACACTGGGGATTCTATGCACAGCCTGTTGCAGCCACACACATAGTTAGCCATCAGAATGAAGGTGATGTTGGGTATGTATTTTATGCCTTTGTTTAGAGATTTGTACATTGTGTCCCGAGGAACACAGTCCATTTGCGATTTTCAGGCAAAGTGGAAAATGGCTTGGATGAACACCATGGGTAATACATTTCATATCAGATGACCAGGTTCTTACCTGTAAAGGAGAGGGAACGTTACTCTCACACACCCAGTTTCTGTTTCACCACGGCTACATGCTCCTTCCAGTTTTTAACCTACCCAACCCAGCACCTTCAGGTGGTCTGTCTGTTGGTGAACAGAACAAATGATCAATCATCCCAGTTCCCAAAGAACATGGCTTTGCAATGACCACAATTTGCTTTTGTTGCCAAGTTAGTTCAAACTCATGGATGCTGCTCAGTCTGAAAGACCAATAGTAGATCAGGTGACCATCTTATCATAAAAACATCATGTCAACTGCCAAAGGAGCTGACAGTGACACGATGCTCACATTCCACTGCACATTTAAAAAAGGGTAGCCCATTCTGTCATTGTAACTCACTGTCTATGTTATTGATGAGCAGATAACCACAAGCTAACATTCTTGGGAAGACTGCCACTCTGGAAAAGTCCTCTCATGTTGAGAATTTGTGAAAATTAGTTGGCCAAACACTAGCCAAAAGTGCACAAGCTGTCCCCCTGATACACCAGTGGACTGCAGACTGTGAAAAGTTAGACTGAGCCTTGGCTAAAAGGGTCCAGAGGTGTCAAATGTCAGTTCAGTGGATCCTTCCCTTCCATCGACACAGCAGTAACATTGAGGATAAACTCAGGTCAGGTTCCAGAATACTGTACAACTCATAAAGTGTACCTTTCGCATCTTCTCATTCACTTCCTTTCACGCAGCTTCAGACAGGTGTTTCATGCTCTGTGTGATGGCTGGGTAACTCTTTATTCTCCTGAGTTTTCTTTGAAGGACTTGGAGCCTCCACAGGCCACATTCCTCCTCCACCTCCTCCTCCTCCTCATCATCATCATCATTATCATCATCAGCATGGTTTAAAATCAAATACTGAGCAACAGACAATGGTGCTGACAGGTTCGCTAGCACACAACACCCCCGCCCACACCCACTCCACCCCCCTCCACAATGCCCCCCCTCCCACCCCGCCCACACCCACTCCCCCCCGCACCCCGCCCCGCCCACACCCACTCCACCCCCCCGCCCCATCTACACCCACAAAACCCCCCCTCCCACCCCGCCAACACCCACTCCACCCCCCCGCCCCACCTAAACCCACTCCACCCCCCCTCCCAACTCACCTACACCCACTCCACTACCCCCGCCCCACCTAAACCCACTCCACCCCCCCTCCCAACCCGCCTACACCCACTCCACCCCCCCGCCCCACCTACACCCACAAAACCCCCCCTCCCACCCCGCCCACACCCACTCCACCTCCCCGCCCCACCTACACCCACAAAACCCCCCCTCCCACCCCGCCAACACCCACTCCACCCCCCCACCCCACCTAAACCCACTCCACCCCCCCTCCCAACCCGCCTACACCCACTCCACTACCCCCGCCCCACCTAAACCCACTTCACCCCCCTCCCACCACGCCTACACCCACTCCACCCCCCCTCCCAACCCGCCTACACCCACTCCACTACCCCCGCCCCACCTAAACCCACTCACCCCCCCTCCCAACCCGCCTACACCCACTCCACTACCCCCGCCCCACCTAAACCCACTTCACCCCCCTCCCAACCCGCCTACACCCACTCCACTACCCCCGCCCCACCTAAACCCACTCCACCCCCCCTCCCAACCCGCCTACACCCACTCCACTACCCCCGCCCCACCTAAACCGACTCCACCCCCCCTCCCAACCCGCCTACACCCACTCCACTACCCCCGCCCCACCTAAACCCACTCCACCCCCCCCGCTCCAGCCACTGACCTACCTTCAGGAAATTGTCCTTTAAGAGACAGAGGGCTAAAAATTGGTTTGATTCCACTTTTGGGCGCAGTTGCTGGAATTCTCCGTTGGCCTCGGGCGGGATCCTATGAGCCTTGAGCGGGCAAGGCAGTAAAATTCCGACAATTCGCAATCAGCCCTTGTCCAGTCCTGTTGACGCTGGCAGCATGCAGAGTTTGTGCTGCTTCCTCATTTCCATGCTTGTCCCTTTTATCTGAGTGCGAGCTGCACGGCTGGCTGAACACGCTACAGCGAGCCATGTTCCACCTAACACTCTTAAAGGCAGTCGGCCTCTCTCGATGTGGAACTGCACTAATTATAAAGAAGTTGCTGCTGACTGTCTCTGCGTGAATTGGCTGTAAGGAGTAGGGAACCAAACAGAGAAACGGTTCCTGGATGTGGCGCTGACAACTTCGGTCCAGAAATTTGATAGGAGGAGAGAGGCCATGTTTCTTCCCTCAAGGAGCATCCCTAGCAGTGAATGTGCACAGGTGGACATGGAGGTCAGTTTCTGCAGTTTTCACCCAAGGACCTGGCATCAGTGCCACAAACAGGTCAATGATATCACATGGGTGGTGGTCAAGGGGTCAGTGAAAGCATCTTCAAACGACCTATTCACCACACCACCAACCTCTCACATTGCCCACTGCACCAAAGCCCAAACATTCACCCAGCAGCAGTCCCCAGCAAATCACCCAGACCTAAAGTTCTGAGGCTTCAACCCACCCTGACAAACCCACCAATGATGCCAGTCTCACAGCCATTTCTCACTGCTCCAACTATCCAGCTGTGACAGGTCTCTCACAAAATCAAGGTGCAACACACTCACTGACATCCTACACTCTCTATATCACATGGCGGCTCTTACCTGCAGTGCAGAATCAAAGGAGGACAGACACGGCTGTATCGAATAAACCAGCTGGAGAAGACCATGTTCAGCATCATGGGGCCAGCTGTTACAGATGTTGTCACATCAGATGTCACTGAAAACATCCAGCCATGTTCCTGCATCATGCCCTTCCAAACTTCCACTTCACCTACATGGCCTGAGCCACAAGTTGCAGTCGTGGACCATGGATCTCTTATTTTCCAACCCAAGCTCCCTTTCCTCATACAAACCCTCCCTTTCATATTCCCTGCCATCAGATACCCAAGAGTTGTCACATGATCAGCTTGTTCAGCCTCATGAGGAAGGGCAAAAGCTGCTACGACCTCCAAGGAACAAACCATCACTTGATCTGACACTTGCAGCTACCAACTCAGCTACTGGCACTGCATGTAGCTTAGAGGCTAGTGCACAGTTGATATCTGCATGTGGTGAGGGGCTAGGCATGAGTGAGCTGCAGCCAGGCCAGGAGGAAGGGCCAGCTCACTGGAAGGTGAGGTTACACAAGGGTTCTGCTACAACTCAGCAGCAGACAGAGCCATGCATGCCAACATGTTTAGTGTATTGGTAAGTCTGTCAGATACCTTCCAGCAACTGTCAATGAACATGGAGGAATCTGGGTCCAATGTGGCAGAGGGCATCATGCAGAGCTTGCAGCCAATTCCTTCCAGCGTGAAAGTAATGGCCTGTCCCATGACAGCGTTTGTGGATCCGACCATGATTCAGTGTCTGGTTGCTGTTGTCTCAGCTTCCACTGCAGCACAGACAAGAGCCGGCCAACATCTCAGTGCTGCAGTGGAAGTTCAGCCTAAGGTCATGCGACCCATACTTGCTGTTATTCAAGCTCAGATTACTGCTGTGGGTGTCAGTGTTTGAAGGGGTTTGCAGAGCCTCACAGTAGTCCAGCGCCATTCCCAAAATGTCTGCAATAGATCATTAGGATTGGTGAAATGCCACTCTGTGGGAGTGACTTTGATTCCTTGGAGAACAAACTTGCTCTGAGGGTGACAGCATTCATACTCCCCCAACCATCACTCAGCCAGTGTCCTTGTGTGGTAAACCACTGTTAGCTTATTGCCTGTGTGTGTGTGTGTGACATGCCTGGACATGCCCCTGCCAGCCCTGCCTGGGACTCCTCCCTGCCTGGGACTCCTCCCCCCCTGGTCCAGGTATAAAGGTGACTGCTCCCCACCCCCTGCCTCAGTCTCTGGACCAGTTCATCGGCATGGGTGTGCTCCAAGTCTTTTGCTAATAAAAGCCTATTTGTTCTTGCATACAAACTAGTCTTTGCTTGATTGATAGTGCATCAATTTTATTAGCAAAAGTTTTGGGATGGAGCAGATACTAAAACCCGATAGACTCAAATTGGATCCTCAAGCTGTAGGAGCTTCTAACAGCTTCGATCACTGGCTGCGATGTTTCAAAACTTTCCTCACCGCCTCCGCCTCCGTCGTCCGGACCGAAACCGACAAGCTAAACGTGCTCCACGCCCGGGTAAGCGATCAAGTATTCTCGATGATTAGAGACACTGAAACTTACAAGGATGCGATCGAACTTTTAAAAAGTCAGTACAACAAACAGCCTAATGTAATCTACGCCAGACATCTTCTGGCTACTCGCAGACAACAGCCAGGAGAATCGGGCGATCAATTCCTGCGTGCGTTGCGAGCACTTGGCAGGGCCTGCAACTGCAAGGCCATAACAGCCACCCAAAACACTGAGGACTTAATCAGAGATGCCTATGTCACGGGTATCAGGTCAAACTATATCCGACAACGACTTCTGGAACAGGGTGGGCTGGACCTACAAAAGACTGTGGCGCTTGCCGACTCGTTAGAGGTGGCCTTCCGTAATCTCGAGGCCTACACCCCCGACCACGGGGGCGCATCATGGACACCGCGGTCGCCACCACCTCTGTACTCAGGAGGACCGCAGGCCTACGCCACGCCACGTCCCACCAATGACACGACTGCAGTCTCTGGAGGCCCGAAGTGCTACTTCTGCGGCCTGGGGGAGCACCCCCGACAACGCTGCCCGGCAAAGGATGTGATCTACTCCGGGTGTGGAAAGAAGGGCCATTACGTGAAGGTATGCAGGGCGAAATCGACCTCCAAGCCCAGTAGCGCCGCGTGCGACCCGTGGGGGCCGCCATCTTGGACGCCATCAGCTGCTTGTGAGCCGTGCGGGCCGCCATCTTGGACGCCCTCAGCCGTGTGTGAGCCGTGCGGGCCGCCATCTTGGACGCCATCAGCCGCGTGTGAACCGTGCGGGCCGCCATCTTGGACGCCGTCAGCCGCATCGCAAAATCCAACAGTGGCTTCGGTTACGCTGGAACAATCCAGGCCTCACCAACTCGCCAGGTCCACGATGGACATTGAGGTAAACGGTCGCACTACAAACTGTTTATTTGACTGTGGGAGTACAGAGAGCTTTATTCACCCTAACACAGTGAGTCGCTACGCCCTTTCAGTACTGCCAGTGAAGCAAACGATCTCCATGGCTTCAAAGTCCCACTCGGTGGATGTCCTCGGGTACTGCGTGGCGACCCTGACTGTACGGGGCACAGTGTACAAAAATTTCAGGCTCCTCATGCTGCCACAACTCGGCGCCTGCCGTACTCCTGGGGCTAGATTTCCTGTGTCACCTTAAGAGCGTCACCATGGAGTATAATGGGCCTTTTCCCCCGCTCTCCGTTTGCAATCACCAGTTTTTAGATCGCCCACCGCGCACTACCTGCAGCCTCTCGACCCTTAAAGTCACCCCTCCCTCACTGTTTGAAAATCTCACCCCCGACTGCAAGCCCATCGCCACCAAGAGCAGACGGTACAGTGCTGGAGACAGGGCTTTTATCAGGTCCGAAGTACAACGGCTCCGAAGGGAGGGGATCATTGAGGCCAGTACCAGCCCCTGGAGAGCCCAAGTAGTAGTTGTTAAGACTGGGGAGAACCATCGCATGGTCATTGACTACAGTCAGACCATTAATCGCTACACGCAGCTGGACGCGTACCCCCTTCCCCGCATATCTGACATGGTTAATCAGATTGCGCAATATCGGGTGTTCTCCACCATCGACTTAAAATCTGCATACCACCAGCTCCCTATCCGCCCTGAGGACCGCCAATATACTGCCTTCGAGGCGGATGGCCGCCTCTATCACTTCCTTAGGGTCCCCTTCGGCATCACCAACGGGGTCTCGGTTTTCCAGCATGAGATGGACCGAATGGTAGACCAGAACGGGCTGCGGGCCACCTTCCCGTACCTGGATAACGTCACCATCTGCGGCCATGATCAGCAGGACCACGACGCCCACCTCCACAAATTCCTCCACACCGCCACACTCCTAAATCTGACCTATAATAAGGAGAAGTGCGTATTCCGCACACACCGCCTCGCCATCCTTGGTTGTGTTATGGAAAACGGGGTCATCGGTCCCGATCCCAACCGCATGCGTCCCCTCCTGGAACTCCCCCTCCCCACCAGCCTCAAAGCACTGAGGAGATGCCTGAGCTTCTCGTATTACGCCCAGTGGGTCCCGAATTACGCGGATAAAGCCTGTCCACTCATCAAATCCACCTCTTTTCCCCTGACGGCAGAGGTCTGCCTGGCCTTCGATCGCATCAAAGCAGACATCGCAAAGGCCACGATGTACGCTGTAGACAAATCCATCCCGTTCCAGGTGGAGAGCGATGCGTCTGACTTCGCCCTAGCCGCCACCCTTAACCAGGCGGGCAGACTCGTGGCCTTCTTCTCACGAACCCTCCAAGGCCCTGAAATTCGACACTCCTCTGTCGAAAAGGAGGCCCAAGCCATAGTGGAAGCTGTACGGCACTGGTGCCACTACTTAGCTGGTAAACGATTCACCCTACTCACGGACCAACGGTCAGTTGCATTCATGTTTAATAACACGCAGCGGGGCAAGATCAAAAATGATAAAATATTGAGGTGGAGAATCGAGCTTTCCACCTACAATTACGACATCTTATACCGGCCTGGGAAGCTCAATGAGCCCCCAGATGTCCTGTCCCAGGGAATATGTGCCAGTGCACAAATAGACCAATTGCAAACTCTCCACAACGACCTCTGCCACCCGGGGGTCACCAGATTTTTTCACTTCATTAAAGCCCGTAACCTGTCCTACTCCATTGAGGAAGTCAGGTCCATAACCAGACACTACCAGGTCTGCGCAGAGTGCAAGCCGCACTTCTATCGGTCAGACAGAGCACACCTCATAAAGGCCACCCGCCCTTTCGAACGCCTAAGCGTCGACTTCAAGGGCCCCCTCCCCTCTTCTGACCGCAACATATACTTCCTCAATGTCATTAACGAATATTCACGTTTCCCCTTCACTATTCCCTGCCCGGATGTGACCTCGGCCACGGTCATCAGGGCCCTGCACAGCCTCTTCACCCTGTTCGGTTTCCCTAGCTATATCCATAGCAACCGGGAATCCTCCTTTATGAGTGATGAGCTGCGACAGTACCTGCTCTCCAAAGGCATAGCCTCGAGTAGGACCACCAGCTACAACCCCAGGGGGAACGGGCAGGTAGAGAAGGAGACCGCGACAGTCTGGTAGGCCGTTTTACTAGCTCTGAGATCTAAAGGTCTTCCAGTCACCCGCTGGCAAGAGGTCCTCCCTGATGCACTACACTCGATTAGATCACTCCTTTGCACAGCTACCAATGCTACCCCTCACGAAAGAATGTTTGTTTTCCCCAGAAAGTCCCCCTCGGGGACCTCACTACCGTCGTGGCTGACGTCCCCAGGCCCTGTCCTGCTCCGGCAGCACATGAGGACCCATAAGTCGGACCCCCTGGTCGAAAGGGTCCAACTCCTCCACGCCAACCCCCAATACGCCTATGTGGCGGAACCCGGTCGGGCGGGAGGACACGGTCTCTATTCGAGACCTGGCACCCGCAGGTGCCCCAGGGACCACTACGACCCACAAACCCGCACCCCCAACCCCCATATACAGCATGCCTGAGCCCCAGGAGCCGCCACCACGCACCCGACAATCGGAGGGGACTACAGACGACTCAAGCGACTACGGCCTGGCGCCTGAACCAACACCACGGCCACCGGAACCGACACCACAACCGGCACTACGGCGGTCGCAGCGGCAGATCAAGCCCCCAGAGAGACTAAATTTGTAAATTTGTAATTCTGTAAATATCGTTCGACCCACCTCACCCCCGCCGGACTCTTTTTTAAAAGCAGGGGGTGAATGTGGTAAATCACTGTTAGCTTATTGCCTGTGTGTGTGTGACATGCCTGGACATGCCCCTGCCGGCCCTACCTGGGACTCCTCCCCCCCTGGTCCAGGTATAAAGGTGACTGCTCCCACCCCCTGCCTCAGTCTCTGGACCAGTTCATCGGCATGGGTGTGCTCCAAGTCTTTTGCTAATAAAAGCCTATTTGTTCTTGCATACAAACTAGTCTTTGCTTGATTGATAGTGCATCACCTTGCTGAGGCCTGTCGGCCAGCCAGCCCAGACTGCTGCCACACATGCTGAGGTAATGCAGTCAGTGCCCAGCCCAGGACATCGTCCAATTCTATCAGCAGCCTTTCACTAGCCATGGTGCAACTACTGGTAGCACTGGGCCAGGCAAAGCACATGGAAGACAGGAACAGCTGTAAATAATTCATATTTGTTTTTGCATTGTCGGATGTGTTGTAGATAAAGATGTTATGGAAAGCGGGAGGTGGGTCGGTGGCGGGTGGGAGTTGGGAGGAAGGGGGGAGCGGTTGTAGGGCAGAGGTCCTTTATTGGCTGAATGTATGTTCAGCTGTGAGTGGTTAGCACAATGTGTTCACAAGACCTTATTGCTGAATATACATCAAATCAGCCTTACAGCTCTTTGTCGTCACAATCTGCCACTTTGAAAGCTTCCATGCATTCATGTCTTGTCTACACCAACCCCTTTTCTAGTATAAGGTGCCCCTTGGAGCAGGTTGTAAGTGACTGGAAGCCAGTACATGCCATTCAGAGAACCTCTGGTTACTATGGCTCAGGATTCCACCCTGAATTCACAAATTCGGACTTCAGTATTAATGAAGTCTGATAAGTACGTTAACTGACAACAACAATCAAATATCTCCTGAGACATATTACTATAGGTTAAACCTAACAGAATTAGATTAGTGCTTTTCATCATCCATTGAAATTCATATCCTGTTGTCGAATCTGTTCCTCTCCATTGAATCTGTCCCTGTCACTGATATAAAAGATTAGAATAATCGGAAATATGCATCTTCCCCGCATTCACATCTTGTTTTACATTGGGTCTTTGCAGCGCCATTCCCAAAATGGAGCAGTACAGTCAGAAGAACAGTACAAGGGAGAGGAACGTGAATGAGCACAACAAGCCACTTTCTATAACTTTGATTCTTATTATCAGACAAGTGAAGGCTGGCATATTCAGGCCTGCTTTCTCCAATGGGTAAATAAGAGTGGCTTTGTAAATGTCTATATTTGCCTGTGGACTACAGTTGAAGCATTCTCACCTTGCTTCGTCTTGTATTCTCTACAAAATGATGACCTCCTTGAACAGGGCTGATGTGTGTCACGTGAACATCTGCATGCTCAGGATCAGCAATTATCCCTGAATTTCTGCATTAAAACTGGTGATCATGCACAATACTCACTCTGATCTCCTGACTGCCTTGAATGGTCAAGAATATCACCTTATTAGACCAACATATACAGGCTACTACTAACTGACTTAGGGCTTGAATAGTGTATATAACCAAGTAAAACACTAAGCACAATATGTAAAAACATGCAATTATGGAATAGTTCATAGGGGGTTAAAATAGCGTTCTCAGACTATCTTTTTATAGAATTTGATAAATGCTAGACTTTCTGGCTGAAACAATGAGACCGAATGTTTGGTCATGTTGCAAGGCTGGTGAAGCTATGCAAATTGATCCGAAGTCAATTAGAGAAAAAAGTTATGAAAAAGTCTTCACCAACTCTCTAGCTGTTGAAAGTTCTCCTGGAGATGTCCGCCATGACTCAGTTTCAGCTCATTTTCCCACTTCTTCATGCTCCCTGGACAGATACAGCAATCGTGCTGAGGCTGGAAATAAGGAAGTGTTCATACCATTAGACATGATTTGTATTCTTCAGGATCAAACTTTTGGTTAAGATGTTTAACTGAGCATCTGGCTGATTGCATTTAAAAAGGAGAAAGGCTTAACACTTTTCATGACCATCAGACACCTCAAAGCATTTTACAACCAATGGATTATTTTTTAAAGTGTAGTCACTGTTATAGTGTCGGAAATGTGACAATCACTTTGCACTCAGCAAAAACCCACAAATCCTGCAACGTGATAAAATAACCAGATAATCTGTTTTTTGTGATAGTGATTGAAAGATAAATATTAGCCAGGAAGGACACCCGGAATAACTACCTTGTTCTTCTTCAAAATAGTATCAGATTATCTTTTATATCCAATCGAGCAGGCAGATGGAGCCTTGGTTTAATATCTCATCTCAAAGACTGTGGCTGGAATTCTCTGGTCTCGCACGCCCTGCTACCGCTTCCAGAAACTGCGGCGCTCAGCCAGATCTCCATTCACAGTAGCGGGACTGGAGAACCCCAGCTGCTGGTGAGATTGGCCTGTATCTCCAGCAGTGCAGTGCTCTCTCGGTACTTCACTGAGCCTTGTACTCAAGCACTCAAGTGGAGCTTGATGTAAAAAATCCCATGGTATTGTCTGAGGAAAAGTAAGCAGTTTTCCTAATTCCTGGTCAACATTATTTTTCTCTGCAATTCAGAACCTGAGGTAAATTTCCTTCATTTCCTACAAATCATCAACAAGATACATTAAAATGAAATGGCTCCAGCATCAACATTTGAGTTAAATACCATTTGGTTTAAAATACAAATAATGTAATTTGTGACAATCCCAGCTACAAATGAATTACATTTAATAGTCACTGTTCGCAAAGCTAGTGGAAACTACTTAAGGTGGAAAATGGTAATATTGCAAAGTGGGTTTTGATCATTTTTTCACGCACTCGCTTGTGACAAACAGCCTTGAACGCACACAATACCATTATTCAGTTTGAACAAATTTGATACCTAGTAAATTTATTATCCTTTTGTCCTCCTCTGATGCCTGAACGGCATTGCAACTGTTGGTCCTTGCCTGTCACAGCGTAGACGTACTTCCACCAAACTGAACCCCCACACTCCCCACCTCCAGGGCCAGGTTTTATGGTGGAAACTGATACAACATCTTGATAGAGTTTCTGTATAAATTATTCACGCATGGTGTGTTTTTTAAAAGCTGTCCATTCATTCAGTAAATTTACTTTTTAAAGATGATTCTTAACTCCTTTGCAATATAGAATTTAGTCAAATATTTAGGTGGGGCATTATCTACATCAGTGATATAAGGTGGGGTATGGTTAATGACTAACAGCTAAATTGTAATTTTTGCCATATTTCATAGCTAATATGCAATTCAATTGCCCAGACACTGTGATGAAACTGATACATCTCAGAGACAATAAAACAGATGGACTGAATTTGCATCTGCTACCACTTTCTGATTTGAAATACTACAGACCATTACACGCATAATGATTTATAGGTTAATTCCTGAAATATCTTAATTTTTGTTGCTGTAGACAGAATGGACCCTCACTAATGCCAGCAACATCTGTTCGAATTAGCATTTAATTGAAAAGAATTTTAAAGTTGGTTTTAAAGAGTCATAAACCAGTGTCACATGACCTCATGTTCTTTTGAGACAATAGTAATGAGAACAAAACATTTTAGTTAGCTGAATATTTAACTATATTTGTTAAATATTCAGCTAACTGAAATATTTTAGCTAGTATAATTAAAGATGACAATAAAATTAAACTAATAATTTTGCACACATGAATATGTGAAAGATCACCAGGCAAAGTCAGTGATCTGTCTCTCCTATTAGAACCCTAGGAGGATTCAATTGGTCTGTGCCAGTGGCATAAAACAGGCTCCGGGCAAATCAGCAGCTGATTTTTCAGTGTCAGTTTTTATTTCCCATTGTCAAGATTTATAATTTCAAATCAAGTAACAAGGATAGTGAAATTCTAGCAAATGAGTCTCCAAAAAGAGTTTGAACTCCCATCCTGTGAACTTCAGTTGAAGGAAGATGTGCCAGGGTGAAAAATTCGCTGTTGATTCTCTACAAGTCCAGTTCAAGTTGCCCTTGAAGGCCAACTTCACTGCCTTGATATTCTCAAACTAACTACTGTTGTGTCAAAGGAAATATAAACAAAGTTTTATTTTTCCAAAGAATATCGGAAACGTTTTAAATTCAAAATTAGTACTAGTGTGTTAAATTTGCAATCCTACAAACAAGTTCGGAACTGCACATTAAAAACTGAATAACTAAGTTAACCTGGGGCAGGATTGGGGTGGAATGTGGGGGGAGGTAATTACTAATTTGTTCTGCAATTTTTTTTGTCTTCCTTTCGATCCTGCTCCCTCTTGCACTACTGAAGATGGCGAATGTAAATTGAAAGAAAGTGAGTAGAAGTTCATTGGTGTAGCATTGCTTCCCTGGGGACAGGCTAGCACCGCAGGCTAATATCTGCACAGCCTGTGCAGGTTCCTCCATTTATTTCACTGAAGAACATGGCCCAGCCCATACAGGGGCAGCGCGTAATGCTGTGTGTCCCTGAGAAACCAACCCAGTCTCTATCGAGCTACCTGAGGCAGTGCTATACAAACAGATTCTGCACCTCCCCCCGCTCCCCCCTTGACCCCCAACCCACCTTAGGGAATCTTATCAGGACAATAGCGTAATCACAATGTCCAATGTATTATTTTGCAGTAATGTTTACAGCTGTATTTAACCCATTGCATAACTTGCCCACAGTACAACAGTGATTCCAGTCAAATAATACTTAGTTGTCTGTAAAACATTCTGGAACATCCTGAGCTGCTGAAAGGCACTATATAAAAGCAAGTTCTTTCTTTTCTTTCTGTAAACCCATAAAATCTAATTCCTGTAAATAGGTGCAACCTGGAATCAGTTAGAGATGAGCTTCTGGATCTGAAAAAGGCTCTCTGTAGCTGGGTTAGTGCAAATGAATCCTGGCTCCTTCTCAAGAAACCAAGAGGAAATTATTAGCTTTCTTTCTTGTTTTAAGAAGTTTTAACACATAAATTTGCATACGTGGTAAATGTGTGATATCAGAAGTGTGGCCTTCACTTGTCGTTACTTCAATATATGAGTAATTGTGTGCACAAACTTTTGAAAAACTATTTAAACATTCTAACTTGCTTTTAATCCATTTTCTTTATCTCCTTCTTTTCATGCCCACCAGTTAAAAGCCATTTCAGTAACAGCAAATACAAAATAGATTTAGAAAATCAACTCAAGACCGGGAGCCACAGATGAAAAAATGCAACAATATGGTTTTAATTGAAATATAGTCAAAATCATTTACCACAAGGGAAAGTATGGACTAGGTGCTGGTCAGTAGTAACAAAAAGAGGCAATTGCTGACTAGGAGAGATGTATCATTAGTATACATGGAACTTAATTTGAATTGTTGGAAGCTTTAATATTCAGTTAGCAAAAATATGGAAAATTGGACTCTGGTAAAAGTAATAAAACTCATGGTTCTGACCCACAAAAATATAAATAGAGATGGGGGGTCACATGATGTATACACAAGAGTGGCTGCATCTCCACAAGCTCTGACACTACCTATCTTTTAATCTTTTATTTATCCCAATGAACAACCCATAATTATCTAATTCTGGAGTGTAAATTCTGCGGTATGTTCCTGGAAGATCCTGATTAAGTTGGGGTTTCAGGAGCTGAGCAAAGTCAAGAAGATTCTCTTTTGACCCAGGCAGTTAGTGACCACTGGAGTGGGGCCCTGTTCACAGCGGCAGTTTAACTGGTGAGCAAGTTCACACTCCGGCGATGTTATGAGTATCGAGATGATGGCTGCCATTATGAGTAAAGTTGTGGATGACGATTTTGGCTTCCCAACACGCAATGGGGCCTTGTCACCTGCCAGGGCCTAAATCTCTCTCTACTGGAATTTTGATTGATGACACAACAGAAGTGTAGAGACTGCGGTGAAACTATGGATGGATCCTTAATGTGATTAATCCCTTGAGATTATAATCCTGATTTTGTGATGTTTGATGTATGTGCACTGAGGCGTAGGTTACGCATTATCCTGTTATTCTGTGAAAGCCAGAGATATCCATTTATTTATAATGGAATTCATCTACCATTATGCTCTGGTGGTAGAACGATGGACACCTTAGTTTGAGATGTGTTTTCTTGGTCTTTTTATGTGGTACCAGGAGAGCAGGTTGGGTAAGGGGATCTGCCACCCTGCTTCTGGACCTGTGTCAAATAGAAATCCTTAGGGTCTGGTGCTTGTAACATGGAGATATTTCCTTTGCTTGTGAACAGATGATGGATCTCCATCGTTCTGTTGGGGAGCAAGCTAGGATGATTGTATGGAATCAGGATTATGTGATTTTTAACCTTTTTCTGTGTTGTGGTCTTGGCATTTGTAATGGAGGATTACATGAGATGGTATCCTTTACTTCAATAATGGATCATATGAGTAGCGCCACAGCAGGATGGTGGGCAAATGGTTTGGTATAGAGGTGGTGGGTATGGCCTTATGTCCTCATAGTGGGTGAGGAAAAGCCCTAAAGAACTAATGTTGTTGCATTTTATTTGTATTTTTGTTAGTTTGAAGTTAAAGAATCCTTGTTGGTCTCCTGTGAAGGTACAGGCAGATCATGTATCCTGGAAAAGATTGGGTTTTATTGTTGGCACCTCTGGCATAGCTGACATTGGGGGAAATACTGGTGCATGCACGAGCATGGTCAGGGAATCCTTGGTTGTCTAGCCTTTTATGGGTTGGTTTCCATATTTTCTTTGGCTGCGTGGCTTGTGCTACATGTTTGGCTCCTGGAATGTACAATGGCATATTGTTGGGAGGAGAACGTTCTTGTCCTTCTCTGAGACATCCCAACTGTGGATGTCTGGACGACGACTCCTCCTGTTGTTAGGGTTTCCATGATGAGGAGAAAATGTTTGGAATCCTGTTGATGGAGGGGCCTGAATGACACCTTTGGTGTGACTGGAGATAGGAGAAGTTTGCTGAAGACCAGAGGTGGTGGGAGTACTCCTGGCTTGTTGGTCCTTGTTTCAAATGTGTCATTGTCCTCAGCTTATCTTGGCTGGAAAGCTTAGGGCAGTAGTTACTTTGATCATCCGTTCCAAATCCTGTGAAGAATATACCAGATGAGGGAGGAGGGTGTCCTCCCGGAGATGTTTCCTTTTGGGAACTTCTGCACAACTCTCCTTCTTGAGGTTTAGGTAGCCCCGGTGGGGGTGATCTTGTTATCTGCAGCGCCTGAGTGCGAGCCCAGGTACTTATCCGAGTTTCTCCTATGAGGTTGTGTAGCTTTGTTCCCGATATCTTGCATATGAAAGTATACACTGTCAGACCACAGCTTATGTCTATGATCTTATCCTAGTGTTCCTCTCCCCCCAAGGTTCACTTTCATTATCTGGGTCAGTGCATGCTTGTTATATTTAGTCCTACAGGGTTTCCCTCATCTTGTTGGGAAGAGGAGGATTGTATCTCCCTGAGATATCCCATTTGTGGATGTCTTGAAGATTCTCCTTCTGGTTGGTGGGATCTCCTTGGTGGGGAAATGGGTTAAATGTTTTGGCTGATGGTGGTGCTTGAGTGGCATCTGTGGTGTCGCTGGAGAGGAGGGAGGCTGGCTTTGTGGTCAGTCCAACCATGGTGTGAGAATCCTTGGCTCATTGGCTCTTCTTTCATCAGCCTCAATATCCCTAACTTTCTTAGGCTGTGTAGGCAAGTGTAGCAGCTATTTTGAAAATTTGTATGTAGAAAGTGTGGAGATTATACTCCTAGTGGAAGGTATCCTGTTATCTGTGGAGGGTAAGTTTAGATACTTGGGCCCCATTTTATCCACACTCTTCCTGTGGGGCTGTGTAGCTCTGCTCCTGATATTGGATATATGAGAGTGCACACTGTCATGCCATGTCTTGGGTTTGGGGTTGTATCCTGATGCTCCTCCTTCTGGGGTATCCTTTCATTATTTGTAGGTTTTGGGGTGCTATTTTATGCCCTGATTAATTGTATTTGACTCCACAGGGGCTTACTTTGTGTCGCTCAGTCCTTGTTATCCTGTGGGCAAGGGTGTGCTCCATTGTGCCATGTGTTCATGGCTTTATCCTGTTATCCTGATCTCTCCCACTCCTTGTAATATCCTTTCATTATCTCTATGAAGGGAGGTGCCAATTACAACAAATAGTAACTGATAATTCGAACCAATTGTAGTGATATTTCCAGATCTTTTCTGCGTGTATATGCGGAATGATTGTTCTGTGTTGTACTGAATTTTGGGGGTTTGTTGTGTTATTTGGTAAAATGGAAAATCTTCAATGTAAACATGTTTTTTAAAAATATAAATAGAGATTAAACCATGCCTATGTCCTCGGATTTGCTAAAGGTAAAGTAAAAGTTTATTTTAAAATTATGGGGGGAATTTTCCCGTCCCACCCGCTGCAGGAATCATAGCGGACGGGACGAAAAATTCGGCAGGCTGTGTAAAGATCCGTTGACCTAAGGCGGGAATTTCAGGTCTCGGGTTGCGTGCGGCTTGAAAATCCTGCCCGACATCTTTAACTTTCCGGTCCTGGAAAATCCAATCTTATCATACGAATATTAGGCTACTATTACAGAGTTGATGTGAACTATCATATCATCCTAAATAAGGAAAAGGAATACACTGCTGATATGCGGGATCAAGATATTTCAATCCAGTGATATCGTGAATGGAGATAATTCATTACACGCATTATTATCCATTCATGATATGATATAAAAGTGAGTTCTACACAAAAGGATAACAACAGGTTAACTAAAGGTGAATGAGATACTGTGACAGTGCAAGTATCTTTTTCTATAGACCTTTTGTAAAAATCCTTTTTGTACCATTTAAGATGATAGGCTACTTTTAAGTACTCATACCCTTGAACACTAATCAAAAATCAAGAAAAATGTTTTTTAAAATATGCAAATCCGTGTACTTGTCCAGGGATGTGTTGATATCCATCTACCAGGGAATTTACTGCCACAGGACAGGTGAAAAAGCATGTAACAGCAAGTCCTTTTCATGCATTGAAATCAAGAAACAAAAGCCCCTTGATTATGAGTATATTGGTTATGACATGACTTCACATGTGCAGTGTTTTTGCCTTCGGACAGGAAGTTCTCATTTCCTAATTCCAGTGTCAGCTCCATTTATTTGACATGACAAGGGTATATGTTGCACTTGGAGTCTGTCAGACAATTACCAGAAATGCTACTGAATTTTCTGATTGATAGTAATGGTAGCAGAACCAGGAAATGTGCTCACGAAATGAAATGAACTCTTACCCAAACTGCGAAAGCCTTCAGTATCTAATGTCCCAAACAACAAAAGCAGCATCTTAATCTAATTACCTGAGCTATTTCATTTGTTTCAGTCAGTTATGTAATGTATCCAAATGAACATTCAGAATTAGCATTTTCTTTTAACTATTGAGCCACATTTCAACCTGTAGGATGTTGCAAATAAACGAATGAATGCATTTGGTACTGAATGAATTATGCAGCCATGCATGTACTTTAGGTTGTCTTGTATCTTAATACCTCACATGCTCCCCAGTGCAGAGAAACTGGTAATGCCGAAGGGGAAGTCTGCACTGAAGCTACCATTGTCTATTTGCTTTACTTTTTAATGGATACAGGAACCATGCAAATAACATATACTTCCTGTGCAACTGTCACCCATCTCATCCCTATGGAAGTGTTACCTGTTCACCAATATTATGTTATTCATATTCTGTATTGCACATAATCTCCACATATCCAGCAGCACAAATTGGTTCCGGGTTTACCAATCACAATCATAAAATAGAATCATAGAATCCCTACAGTGCAGAAGAGGCCATTTGGCCCATCGTGTCTGCACTGCCTCTCTGAAAGAATATCTTACCCAGGCCCTCTCCCCCACCCTATTCCCATAACCCTGTGTATTTCCCACGGCTAATCCATCTAACCTACACATCCTGGGACACTAATGGCCAATCCACCTAACCCGCACTTTTTTCAACTGTGGGAGAAAGCCGGAACATCCGGAGGAAGCCCATGCAAGACAGTAACCCAAGGTTGGAATCGAACCTAGGTCTCTGGAGCTGTTATGTTTAAATGGATGAGAAGGTAACAATTCCCAACAATTGACATACAAGTACTAAATACACTAGCACTGCATTCCTGTTCGCTCAATTCTGTGTGGGCGTTAATCTATTTAACATCAAGTTTGTAGGCAAAGTTCCCCGGCAACTAGTTCTGCCTTCAACAATGTTTAGTTTATAAGTCATTTTAACATGGTTACATTCATTTATAAATTACCCTCTAGTAGTTTGGGCCACTACTCCAATTTAAAATAGGGGATGATCAGGAAGGCTTTAGGCATCTCCTTCAGCCATTGTTTGCAAATTAACTTAAATCATGCAGAAAAGTTGTATGTGGATCTCTGGCAGTTCACAGAAGACAGACGAACATTCCTGGGCTAGAAATGAATTCCAGCCTGTTTCTAGGTGTAGGATTCTTGTCTCATGACCTGCTTGAGCCTGTTGCTGTTGAGGCAGGCAGAACAAAAATTTAAGCAAAAACTGCAGATGCTGGATATCTAAAATAAAAACAGAAAATGCTGGATAAACTCAGCAGGTCTGGCATCATCTGTGAGGAGAGAAACACAGAGGGTGATATTGAGCCCACGCTTGCCATCCGTGGGAATGGCGGCAGGGGCTCAAGATTTGGTGAAACCCCAAAAGTCATGGATCTCACCAGTGAGATTGCAACCTCCGATTTTCACTGCCCCTTGCCGGTGACATAGGGTGTGAATGTGATTTAAATATATTTAATGTATTTACATGTCATTAATACTCCCCTCACTTAAATTGACCTCCCCCCCCCCCCCCCCGCCCCGTCCCGCCCCGCCGCATATTCACATTAGTTCGATTTACAACAGGTTCACCCAGAATGAAAACCTGCCATGCGGATCCTCCTGCCCCCAGCGGGATGTAAAGGTAAGTACAACCCCCAGGGGTGAGGGACATGGCCATGCAGTACCCTGGCAATGCCTCCTGGCGCTACCCCTTGGCACAAGTTGGCGCCATGTCAACCTTCAGTGCCATCCTGGAAATGTCAACCTGTGCCAAGGGGCAGTGCCAGAACGGACCCCAGTGGCAGCCTCATGGGGGAAGGGGTTTTCATTTTTTTGTGGTGGGTAGGAAGTTGCAGACATGGGAGTTGGGGATGGCAGAAATGGCTGTTTGGAGGAGTTTTAGGGTGCCGGCATTGACTGTCAGGCTTCTGCCACATTTTCCTTCCTGTAAGGAGGTGATGCTTAATACGCAAACAATAATGGTGTAAGTCTACCCTATCTTTTTACTACATGAAGTACAGATCATATGCACTTCAATCTTATGAAACAGACTTGCACATTTACAATTAAAATATTTACAATTCCATCAGAATCTGAAGCGTGTAATAATCTAACATGTATCATCAAACATAAATATTAGTCAAAGGTTTGTAGAATCATCTTTGGACAATAGTTTTTGACCGATTCTGTCTTTGATCAAATTCTTATCCCTTTTTGGTCTCACTTTCAGTTGGAACTGAATCACCAATCAAGAACATTTTGCAGTTTTGGGTGGAATAACAGATTATGATCCCAATACTCTGGGAAAAAAAATCGCATAATATCATATAATAAAAGTGAAATTTGACTTAGCAGTTACTGGTGGCCCTAATTATAAAGGATGGAATCATGGAACGCAATTCCCCAAATGCTGGTTAAGAACAAGAAACAGAATCTCGCGCACAAAAACAGAAATGGACCTATTAAGTTACCATAAATCAATGTCTTGATCATGATACACATGATGCAAGCTTCAACTTGTGAAGTCCCTTGGCTACCTAAGTCTGAGCTCATGATGAACTACTGAATTGAAAAAATATTCCCTTTGTTAACCCTTTTTTGTATTGAAGCCATTTTTCCAACAAGATTTCAAACATGCCTCATTAAGGACGAATAATCACTCGTGCTATTTGATTCGCTAATCAGACTGCTTCGGGAGGCTAGGGGCTGAATTTCTCACCAAAGAGACAAGGTACACCAGAAGTTAAGGTACATTTTTATTTGCATACTTTATTCCATTGACTTGCCGTGAAAGAAACAAAATTGAAATCCACTCATTTGGTCAGAAAACTGGCAATTCTACAATTTCCATTGATGGAGTCATTAGCATTTCGAAAGTCATCACATTCTGAACTATGTTGTAGGGAGGTTCCAACTAGCCCAGACACTCCAGAGTGGAAATTACATCTCGTTACATCCATTTCATTCGTGCAAAATGGGTGCTATTAAGGCCAATTTCAGGAATCCACACTCTGAGCCCCAAGGATATCTGAAAGACATCCAACCTAATATTGGACAATTTTTCAGGCATCCCTGACAACCACTTAAGCTAGCTGCTAGGCCCCCTATATATGACAATAAGAGCCTCAACATCTGTTTTCGGATTGCTCTGTTAAATTGGATACCATAAAGCAGAGCAGGAAACAGGTCTGCTCCACTCAGAATTCTTAAGCAGTTGCTGCAACCTCAGCAAGTAATGTAAATGAGATCCGAGACCCAATGGGATACGTACTGTTTGTGTGATATTGGCTATGTACCCAAAAATGGGCCAAAACTAATTTCTACGTCCCTTTATAAAGTGCTTCAGTGAAGATTGGCAGCATATATATACTATATATATATATAATTGCAATTCAAATTATGATATACGTGGTTAGCACACAGATATCTCACTTAAATAAACATGGATCTAATATTAACAAACATAAAGCATTGAGGAAAGGAAGTTATATGCACTATGCGTCCAGTAAGGAAGATTGAAGCCAACTGGATGAATGTAATTAAAAAAACAGTAGAGCACAAATGCAGGAACTCTGAAATAAAAACAGAAAGTGCTGGAAATACTCAACAGTTGTTTCTATTATGAGGTTTATAAGATTGTTTTGGGACTGTTCCTTTAATTTAGGGTAAAATGAAGAGGGACATGTGACCTGTTCTGAAATCTGCCTGATAGCAAACCTGTATGGTTTAATTGCTGGAGATTAAAGGGAGCCTAGATAGTTTTACTGGGAAGAAGGCGCATAGTGTTTACACAGAAGAGCCTGTGTGCTAACAGTGGGTAGGCTGAGTCTCCCAAGTCCCAGAAATATGTTGTGAATGTCAGTTTGTAAACAGTGTGCTTTAAACTATCCATTTACTTCCAAAATAAAATTGAGCTGTGTTCTCAAGGCTAGCCAATCAGCATTTCTACCTGGATACAAGGCCTATTTGATTCACATTGACACATGGGTGGTCTTTGTGAGGGTGTGGGTCTGGCATATCCTGAAAACTCACAAATAAAGTTAATGTGGCAGAATCCAAGAGAGAAAGAACAGCTAAAGGCTGAAAGTCTCTGTGATTCATCACACAGGAGTGGGGGTCGGATATTGTGCTGGGATTGGAAATATCAAATTCATGAGGAATTAAAGGGAGGCTGGAAGAGTTACAAAGCTTTAGCTAGAGGAGAAATCTTTACGAAAATTGCCACTGTGAAAGACAATTAATCATTTCCTGGTTGGGCAAGGAAACTATCAGAATTTGATTTGGTTTGATTTATTATTGTAACATGTTTTAGTAAACAATGAAAAGCATGCAGACAAAGCATACCATACATAGAGAAGGAATGAAGATGGTGCAGAATGTAGTGTTACAGTCATAGCTAGGGTGTAGAGAAAGATCAACTTAATATAAGGTAGGTTCATTAAAAAGTTTGATGGCAGCAGGGAAGAAGCTATTCTTGAGTAGGTTGGTGCATGACCTCAGACGTTTGTATCTTTTTCCCGACGGAAGAAGGTGGAAGAGAGAATGTCCGGGGTGCGTGGGGTCCTTGACTATGCTGGCTGCTTTTCTGAGGCAGTGGGAAGTGTAGACAGAGTCAATGGGTGGGAGGCTGTTTGCGTGATGGACTGGGCTTCATTCACGACTCTTTATTGTTTCTTGCAGTATTGGTCAGAGCAGGAGCCATACCAAGCTGTGATACAACCAGAAAGAATGCTTTCTATGGAGCATCTGTAAAGGTTGGTGAGAGTCATAGTGGACATGCCAAATTTCCTTAGCCTTCTGAGAAAGTGGAGGCATTGGTGGGCTTTCTTAACTGTAGCATTGACGTGCAGAGACCAGGACAGGTTGTTGGTGATCTGGACACCTAGAAACTTGAAGCTGGCGACCATTTCCACTTCATCTCCGTTGATGTAGACAGGAGCATGTCCTCCACTACGCTTCCTGAAGTCAATGGCTATCTCCTTCCTTTTACTGACATTGAGAGAGAGATTATTTTCATCGTACTCGTTCACCAGATTCTCTATCTCTTTGCTGTACTCCATCTCATCACTGCTTGAGATCCGACCCACTACGGTGGTGTCATCAACAAAGTTGAAAATCGAGTTGGAGGACAATTTGGCCACACAGTCAGAGATGTATAAGGAGTATAATAAGGGGATGAGGACACAGCCTTGCGGAGCACTGGTGTTGAGGATGATCATGGAGGAAGTGCTGCCGTCTATCCTTACTGATTGCAGTCTGTGGGTTAGGAAGTCTAGGATCCTCCTGCAGAGGGGGGAGCCGAACCCTAGGCCACAGAGTTTGGAGATGGGTTTTACAGGAATAATGTTGTTGAAGACTGAACTGTGGTCAATAAATTGGAGTTAAGAGCTAAAGAGCATTTTGGACTGATGCTAGGAGAACTTTGTTTGTTCAATTATGTTCAAAGTTTGGTTTGTAGCAGAAAGTATAAGTTGCCTACAAAAATAATGTTTAGTCAAGTGTTTTTAGTTTGTTACAATAAACATCTTGAAACATAAAATCTTGGCATGTCATCTGTTCAGCTATCAACTGGAAGTTTGAGTTTTTTTAAGTTCTCAGTCTCTATAGGGATCACAATGAGGTCTGGCAGCGTTTGCGGAGAGAGAAGCAGAGTTAATGACCAGAATTTTGTAGCCCTGAAATGGGACCAAAGAGAGCAGGATTTGTAAAAGGAGATGCCTAGACGGGAAAGTGGAAGCCCCATTTCCATTTCCATTCCTGGCCATTTTCAGTGGTGCTGAAAAGGGGGTGGAGCAAGGACCCAACGGTCTCTTGTTTACCGGTCATGAGTTCTGTTTATAAAATGGATACCAGGTGGAGTATTGAGTTAATAGGGTGGTGAGGGTTTAGTGAGGATGGAGGTGGGAATGAAGAGGTGAGAGGGTAGAGTCTAAATGTGGCGATGAGGGAGTAAGAAGGTGAAGGGGTGATATGGGGGAGGTAAAGAAGGATGAGATGGGTAAGGGAGCGAGTGGATTGATAGGGGTGAAGGTGAGCGGGTGCTTTACACTAATCTGGTTTAACTTTATCTGGAAAAGTTACTGATAGCAATGAAGACCCGGGCCAATGTCTCTGTGATTGATCTAACATTGGCCAACTTTTACTTTAACATCTGTCTCCATCTGGACAGAGGGCCTGTCTCCAGATTGTCTGGCCCTATGAGAGATGACAATCCTTGCTGCCAACACTGCAAGAATAGAAGCGGAATAATGACATCGGGATTAATCCTGGCTCCCGCCTCCTATCTCCAACAAAAAACACCCACATCTTGGGTCAATACCTTTCATTGGAACCCAATGAATGCTATTCTAAGTAATTCTGTTTGGTTGCATGTATTTCTTTTGGAACCCGCGTCAACCACATGCTAGTTTATTATTATTAATTTACATTTTATTCGTATGAATTGGCCGAGTTCCTGTCATGTTATTCATATGAATTGCAGAATAAGCTGTTTCACAATAATTGGAATGTGATGCTATGGATTGGACGTACAATCAAGATCATGGATTTGTGGTGACTGAATACTTCAAACAGGGTTTTTATTTTATGGCAACCGAGTATTTTTAACGAATGTTCTGTACATTAAATTCTGCAATTGTCTCCCATTTTCTATAATGGTGGGACCGGCTAGTCATTGAAATCTCCATTCACATTGGCGGGACTGGAAGATGCTGCTCGTGGGAAGGGCTGGAAAATTCAGGCCCAGATTAACTATTATGCACTCCTGTGTACCTCTGTACTCAAATTTTACCACTTATCTTTTTATCGGCCCGCTATACAAATCAAGAGTAAGAAAAGATTATCACATTGAAAGAATGGCAACTGGAATTCAGTAGCATTGGTCGGAAATGTCCTGGAGTTTAGTAGCAGTGTTTGCACACCTGACCATTGGTGTGTCATGCAGGTGCTCCTGGGAATCAGCAGGTCTGGGGTGAGGATCCTGCATTAGATATTGCAGCATTAGGGGAATAGAGCACTGCCATTTAACAGCATATGAAGGGAGATAGCATTACAGAAATAGTCCTGGGGTTTGGCACAATCGCAAGTGGAGTCTTGGCATTTGCCTACATAGAGAGGTGCCCTGGGATTTGGAATTAATATTAACATAATTTTAGAATTTGACAATAATGGGAAGAAACTCTTGCGGTTTGACAGTGCTGCAAGGTGGTCCTGAAATTTTCAACACTGTCAGGTTGGTTAAGCAACACTGGAGGAGCCCCTAAATCCTCTGTACGTGTATCAGCTGCTGCTTTACCTACGTTAGAACAGTGACTGCTGTTCAAGTACTTAATTAGCTTACAAGTGTTTAGAGATGTCCTGAGGCAGTGAAAGCTACTATATATATAAAGGCAAGTCTTTGGACAGAATTCTCCTTCCCTCAGCAGCAGATTTGTAGGTAAGGGGTGGCTGGAAATGTCTCAAATGGCCTACCCTCTGGGCTCCTGCCCGCCCTGGCCTTGCTGCATCTTTACACAGTGACGGTGAGACCTAGGCCGGCCTGTCCACCCCTGCCCCAATTGAAGAACTTAAACAGCCAATTGATATCACTTAAAGGCCATTTTCCACCCAGCCTCAATTTTCAGGCTGGCAGAAGGAGTTCAAGAATGGGGAAGCCCAAAATGTAACCCTGTTCAGGCCCTGGGCTAGAAAGGGGTCGGTGAATGTAGTGGGGGGAACCTCCATCAGCAGCCTCTTTTTAACATTTGGGGCTGCTCCCCCAAAAAGGTCTGGCTGCTGCAGGTGCTGTCTCTGCCCCCGCCGGTCTCTACATAACCCCCACCTCCTTCTCCCCATTCCCTGGGCCTTACCTTCCCACCCTACCCTGAGACTCCAACACTTACCTGGTCCTGGGACATAAGTCGGGGGGGGGGGGGGGGGGGGGGAGGTGGGGGGACTGCTTGCAGTCCCAATCCTGTCCAATGCAGCTATTGGCATTGCAGGGACTTGAGAGCTGCCTGAGTCAGCGGTGTAGGTCCTGCCTCCAGCCAACTAGCATCTGTTGGAGCATTAAATGGCAGCAGGGCAGGCAGTATCGACAGGAATGTGTTTTCCACCAGCTGCTCAGATGGTGGAAAGGGAAATCCCGCCATCCTAAAAATCCTGGCCTCTGCTTTTTCCGAGGCTCGGCAGGAAGGAGATGCTTCTGGGGTTACCAGGAGGGCGTTGAGCAATCTGATGTTTTTCTATGAAAAGGGATTTTTCACAAAACTGGTTTGGGTATCAAAGGGTTTTACGGGAGTTGAACCAGGTATACTTCAATGTTGTCTGGGAGTTAAACTGGTCAAGGGGCCTCACTTTGGCTATCTGGGACAACACTAATGCTCACCCCAATAGTTCTACGTTCACTGCTTGCCTCTCTCAGTTTATAGATGGCACACCTCACATTATCAAAAATATCCAAATAAAGAAACAATCATTTTGTGCTGGTTTCCTCCAACCTAGAGCCAGCAATCCATAAACCTTCAAGCAATTAGCAGCAGAATGATAGCTATGAATTAGGTGGCTCAGATTATTATGAAACATGTATCATCTAACTTTTCATAAACGTTCCATAGGAAATTTAACAGTTCAAAATAATTACAAGAGCACATCATGTAATTATTAAGTACTTGCCGGATCAAGAAGAAAACCTTCAATGTTAAAATACCGTATCAGTTTCAAGTTCAGGTTCATGTTTGATGTTCATTGGAAATATTGCACGAGATATTTCGAAACATGCTTGTACCAGCCTGCATCACTTGGCAAGCTCTGACAGTCTACATTGCAAAGATGTGATTACATTTATACTTTTACAGAGTAACTATGGTATATGGGTTTGCTTGCTTCAAAAATAATCTTTCTCTCATATTGAGAAAGTTAAAGGTCTCTGTTTCTTCAGACTGCGTGTTGGAACTCAAAGGCAGACAACAGGGGCGCAAGCGATTGTGTGGTCAGGCTAACAATTCCTCATACAGTGGTTCTTAAATCGTTTCAACTGTCAGGATGAGGCATTGAATACTGCAGAAATTACAACATGGAACAGGCCTTTAGATAATGAGATTCTCTGGCCTCCCCGGAGTGCATTTCTCGCGGCAGGAGGTGGCAAGCCATTGGCCGGTGGCAGGATCTTCTGGTCCCGCCGCTGTCAATGGGATATTCCATTAACTCCACCCCACACCACTGGGAAACCCACGGCGGGGGTGCGCCATCAACGGTGGGACCAGAAAATCCTGCCAGCATGAACAACTGGAAAGTTCCGGCCAATAAGTGGGTGCAGGTTCTAATCTCATGTGTCTGCTTCTGTTTCTATATCACTTCATTCTCCTTTTCTTCAACTGCCTATCTAATCTACTCTAAAGTTTTGAAGCAGGCCTGCGTTTAGCTCTCCAGCTCACAAAATGCAACTCCCAAAATACACTCCCGATTCCAGACTGGGATTTTTGCATTTTCATGCAAGGTTCGGGTCCACAGTGCAAGTTTGCAAGCTGTGATGAAGTGCAAGAGAAGTGTGAGTGTGGAAGTGGGCTGATTAGAAGGCAAACTTTGGTTCTTGGAGACAGCAGCCTCGCTCAGTCACCTTTCTTCAAGATTGAAGAACCCAGGTTTCTCTGGCCTTTTCATTGTACCAGAAGACATTTAAACTGGGAATCATGCTTATTGCACAGACCTCAGGAAGGACCCTAATTCTATATCATCACACTGAAGCTTGTAATCTATCCAATCATTTTAGTACAAGCTGAGGGGTTTTGTTTGTGTAATGGAATTATTAACTGTGATGGTAACGGTCAGGTTTGGAATTTAAATGGCAAGAGGTAGGAGCAGCTGATGAAAATGTTTCTGGCAGCCATTGTTTCACATTTCACTGAAGTATTGCCATTTAGAATTGCAAAATTGCAGACTTTCTAGAGGGCGCAATTTTCCCAAAAAATAAACTACATGTCCAAAGGGCGGGAATACGAAAGTTTTCCTGCCCGTTTTTTGGGTGAGCTTAGGTGAATGAATTTACAGCACTCTGTGCATCACAGAGGCCGTCAGGGTATTTATACCGGTGGGTGGCGGAGGGGGCACAACCTAATCCCACCCAAGAGGCCGACATCGGACTGCAGAGTGGGCTAGTGTGCATGCGCCGATCTCCCAGTATACTGGGAGAACAAGCTCATTCCCTCCGCCCCCATTGCTGGTCTCCCAATTGCTGGCTTCCCCATCACCGGCCTCCTGATCACCACCCCATCTCTCTCCCCCCCCCCCACCATTCTGGTCCCACCAGCGGGGATCACATATGGTCCCCATCAATGGCGAGGCCGGAAACTTTAGTGAGCCCAGACGATTGAGTCTGGGGCTTGCCAAAGAGCTGCAGAGCAGCTTCTGCACATTGTAATCAGCCTTGCACAGTTTCCCAGTGTGAGGCTGATTACGTCCAAAAAAATGGACCAGGAAGATCACAACTGGCCGGACACCAGTCGCGGATACCGTTTTTTTCCCTCCCGCTGCCATTTCCCAACCTGCTGCGCTACTCGAGCAGCACAGCAGGCCGGGAAAATCATGCCCTCTGGTTTGTAGATTTTCCACCACAACTGCTGTGCAACATATTAAACTGACAGAAGTTATCACATTGACTTTATTAGTTATATGGCCAGAAATGTAAAAATTGGTCTTCATTCTATTATCTTTTGCAAGGAATATTAACAAAATGGTGGCCAGCATTCCAGTAGCATTTCCTACGGTGGATGACAGTAAAATGTTGATCCAAATCCATCCTGCCTGGATCCTGAACAAGAATCCATGGTGGTACGCAATCCCATCGGGAGAGAAACAGAGGAAATAAAAGTAAAATAAATTGTTTGCATTCTTTGAAAGTAGAAATAGAATGCCATAAAAGGAATGAATGTTTTTGCTGGAGCAGTTGGCAATAGTATAAATAAATTAGGAGTGTGATTAAAGTCTAATCTAGAATTCTGAATCCAGATGTTTTAGACATGAAAGCTTCAATTAACCACTTCAAATAGCATTGGAAATAAACTAAGTAAACAAGGGGATCAAAACAGGAATAATTAAGCAGAATACCAACAAAATCTGGAAGTAAGTAGGTTATTTAGCAAACTGCTTTATTTCTTTGTTGATATTTTATCCCTACAGACATGTATATATGGGAAAGAGGTAATGTAGGGATGGGCACTCATTGGTCTCATGGGGGGTCTCTCTGTAGGTCACAGTGAAATAGGTGGGGAGGGGTCAGGTCTATAGTGGGCACTGAAACATCACCATCACCATCAAATGGTTCAACAGGTAGGACAGGGATATCCGTGACTATAATGATGGGATCAAGGATTAGAGTGGGAAGGAGAGTGATTGGAGGGAGGGAAACCTGCACACAATGAGAGGCATTTCCACAGTCACAGGGGGAGAGTCGCAGTTGGTCTGGTAATAAAACCACAGCACCACCATTTTCCAACCCAGCCAATTACACAGTTAAAAACGAATGTATAAAGAACATTGCCAGGACAGGGTTCTCAGGGTTTGTGTGAGGAGCCAATCACTGCACTTGTGGGCTGGCTGAAGATACACCCAACTTATTTCTGATCTTCCTAATGGAGAGAAAGGCACAGCTGAGATATGTTAGGAGCAGTCAGTGGTCAATTTAGAGAATTTGGTGCCTTAGCACATGTCGTGCATTGATGTGGGAATATAATTCCAATTGGGCCCATTGTACGATCATCGTCCCTCTCACGGGAAATCCCGAGCATCGGTGGAACCAATAGAGAGGAGCCAGGGCCAAAATGCAGATGCCTAATGGCCATGGGGCCTTTAAACTTTGTAGCGGGCAGGTTTGGATATTGGAGTCCCCACCTACCTCCCCACACCCCCCCCCCACCCCCCACCCCCACTCATCAGCATCACCATAACCACCCACCCCCAGCAAAATCCCACCCATTATAGCAAATAGGAGCTGCTGTGTAAACCAAAGGATACAGTCTGAGTGTGTGCCCTGCCCCCTGCCTGAGGCTTCTAGTGCCTGGCAGAACTCCTACAGATCCAAGCTCCCATGTCATTGGAGTGGCCTTCACTGGGTTGGGCCTGGGTGTTGGGGTGCTGGGTGCACCTTAGGTGATTCTGAAGGCCCTACATTGGGGATGAAAGTAAGCCCTTGGCTCCATTGTCACTTCCTAGTAAGCAATTGGAGGATAACATTTGTAGGCTTATGCACAATTATTTTTCTGTTCAATGTTCCTGCAGAGATGAGCATGAGAGAAACATAAATGGAGCAGCCAATGTTGCTTTCATCCTGGCAATCAGGTAACTAAAAAGGAGAAGAAGGGCCTGTCGCCTCACCCTGGTGAACAAGGGCCTATGGGGCCTCCTCACCACCCAGAAGCTAAGAACCATAGAACCATAGAACCATAGAAAATTACAGCTCAGAAACAGGCCTCTTGGTCCTTCTTGTCTGTGCCGAACCATTTTTTGCCTAGTCCCACTGACCTGCACTTGGACCATATCCCTCCACACCCCTCTCATCTATGAACCTGTCCAAGTTTTTCTTAAATGTTAAAAGTGACCCCGCCTTTACCACTTTATCCGGCAGCTCATTCCACACTCCCACCACTCTCTGCGTGACAGTGCCACTGTGCAGAGGCATTTGGCCAGACCCAGGGCATACAGAAAATGCTTCTCGTACCTCCAGATGAGTGAGACAGTGTCACCAACAGCTTCATATGTCAAGTGATGTGGTGTCTCCCATTTGCCACATTGTCCGGGAGGATTTGACAGCAGAGGTACTGAGAGGCCATCCCTTAACAATGGCTCTAAAAGCTCTGAACATCTTTGTGAGTGGTTCATTCCAGGGCTTCACTGGGGAGCTCTGTAGAGTTTTTCAAACTTCTGCTCACAAATGGCTACAGGAGGTCATCGATGCCTCATTTAGCAAGTCTCTGCTCTGAAAGCAATCATGTAACCGTTTAAATATATAACAGATGCCAGTCAGGCTACCCTCCTGTCTTAGATCTCCAACATTTGTTGTGGGTGAGCTTCTCCTGCATAAAGACAGTTGGACAGACAGACTGAGCGCAGGGCAGATGACAAGGCAGACGGTAAGGATGCCTGCCATCTGAGTGTGCCTGTTTTAGGGCTAAGGACCTGAGCTACTCACGATGTGAGGGGAGATGAATATGTCAAAGTGTGTGTGAGAGAATCCTTGATGATGTCCTTGTGTTGATAGTGTGAGATTCCTATGGAATGTAATCCTGTGAATGTTTGATGGGATTGTGAGACTGAGAATTGAGAGTGAGGAGAAGGTTGACTTACCCTAGCGTAGCAGATGAGATCATTCATCCTTTGCCTGCACTGGATGGCGGACCTTTCCCATGCTGAGTTAGTGCTGGTCATGCTGGACACCACCTCCCAAGGCCGAGTGGTGAGGTTGGTGGACCTCCTTCTCCCACTATTGGGGTACAGGACAGACCTGGTGGTGTCTCCCCCACACATCAGTGCATTGTTGCTGATCTTGGGGGCACTTGGCCTCTTTCCTTTGGGGCCATCGCTCACTTTGATCAGTCCCGGGCTGCAGACAGTGAATGATGTGTGCAGCTGCTGTTTAAATATGGTGCCAGGAAAGGTGATCCAATGAAGTCACAGTGGGGCAGACAAATCGCAGACCGCCCTGCCAGGAGAACTGACGTTCTCCCTGTTTGTGCATAGTTAATGAGCCAAAAAGCGGAAGATCTGGCGCATAAACCCACCATTCCGACCTTCCGGAAATGTGCCGCTTTCCCTGCCTGTCGCCACACTCAGTATCTGGAGCAGAAAATCCCACCCAAGGTGAGAGAAATGATTTTGCTTGATAAACAACAGCAGGAGTTAGGAACTGTACATCAAGATTTATAATGTTATGTGCCTCACCTTTAAGAATAACATATTATAACTATTCATCTTGTATTGAATATTATGTACCATATGATTGAAGTTGGAATTGAGTCCAAGAAATATAATCCAGAACATTATATGTGACTTACAAAGGATGATGTTCTAAATTAATGGCAGTTGATCCAGTCTATTATTTTTGCCCCACCTACTCCGAATGAAAGGACACTGGGAAGTGTGCCAATCTCCCAACCTTTGCGAATGATGTGATCTGCCGATTCCAAAGCACAACAAGGTCATTGAAAGGGAATTAAAACTGGCAAGTCCAGAATATGAATTGGAACCAGCGTGCATAAAAGATCATGGTGAAAAGGGTCTTTGGAAAATACTGCACACCTCACAATGTAGTTACCCACAGAATGGTTTAATAGATATACCATCTTTATAGTAAAGAGTGTTCAGCAGGCATTTATTACTTATTTAATTTGTGAAAAGCATCTTGCAATTCTTTTAACGCTGTGCCACTGTAAATTAAAAGCTCTTCCAGTTGTAATAAATCCTGTTATCATGGGCCGTAACCTCCGAGCTCCCCAGCGTCGCATTTAGGGGATACTCCAAACATGTGCTGGGGAATTCCACTTTGAAGTTCAAAGGTAAGGCTTTGCACAGCAATTGCCCAGAAGTGCTACCTTCCTCTGCACAATTGCTTTGCGGAGGGAACTTTTCTAAAGGTGTAATATAAATTGCAAGCTTTGGATACTTTCGACTGTGTTACATTAATAATTACCAGAAAAAGTTAGAAGAATTAAAACCTCTTCTAACCTCTGGATGACCTTTGTAAAGGCACAGACCAACCACCACACATATCTTCCCCCACATCCTTGAACACCTGGCCCCTGGGGACTCCCCCACCCCCTCCTACCCTCTCACCACAAACTACTCCCCTCACAGTATTTCCCCTCAACACCTCGACTCCCATGGGATTGCTCCTGACCTGAACGAATCCCACCCCTACAGGCCCAACTCAACACCCCCAATGCAGGAACCATCCAACCTCAGTCACACCCCTGATGGTCCACCCCTTTCACAGAGTTCCGACCCCTCCTCCCCACTCACCCCAAGTTCCTAATCCCCAATATCTAACACCCCCCCCATGTCCAACACCCCCAATTTCTGACCCACTCACTGATGTCCGAACTGCCCCTGTTACCTACCAACCCCTCCTTTGCAAACTTCCACAGTCTGCCCCAGCCTCAACTTTCAGCTCTCAATCCTGACAGTCACCTAACCCTCCCTGACTGTGACCTCTCAGCCGCAATTTCTGCCCGTATTCCTCAGACTCTGCCGTGATCTCTGCACCCGCACTACAGCACCCCCACTACAGCACCCCCACTACAGCACCCCCACTACAACACCCCCAGATCACTCTCCGTCTTCTCTCCCTGCTCCTTATCTGCTCTGTGTGGCCGAACACCTAACAGGCAGTCTGCCAAGGAGACTTGAGTGAGAAACCTGCAGAGAAATTTCAAAGACATTCCACGCTAACATCTGCAGAACATCCAGGGAAACCTGGACTTGTGGATTTCCCATCTACAAACCCCTCTGCTCCAAACAAACCACCCCATAAATACTGGGGCCATAGTTCTGAAACATTGTCTGAATCCCATCATAGATATATTTCTATTCAATTACTTTGCCAATGATCCAGCAGCCAGGTTAGCCACAGGT
The DNA here is from genome assembly GCF_964213995.1 of Mustelus asterias. Lineage (NCBI taxonomy): Eukaryota > Metazoa > Chordata > Chondrichthyes > Carcharhiniformes > Triakidae > Mustelus > Mustelus asterias. Next base: position 77,939,175 of record NC_135807.1, on the reverse strand, counting down.
GCAAATCCCATAATGCCCATTAAATCCCACGTAAGGCCAAAATTTAATTTGTGCTGGTGTGATTTCCGATGGCAGTCTTCCAGCCCCCTCCTCCCCTCCTATCAAATGATCTCCATGCCCTTCCTGGGCTTGAGTTGTTTGAGTTTACATCAATTATAATATACTTGGTGGGGTTAACGTCGCCTCATCCACCTCAGTGGATCTTCACAACCACCAGCCATGATATCACACTGGCATTAATTACTGCTGCTCTTTCAACTCGAGATCCAAGTGCCAGTGTCTCTGAGAGGGAGGGAGGAGGTGAGCTCCACTGTCCCCATTCAGCACCAGGGAGTCCAAGGGGTCAGACGCAACTGGGCAGAACTGGGTGGGGGGCGGGGGGGAGTTGGGGGAGGTGATAGAGATAGGGGAAGGAGTACGGCAGCTGTCGGGGTTCACTGGCTTAACTCGCGGGGCAGGGGGGGGTGGCTCACTATGTCCGTTGTCAGTGATCTGTGGTATGGGAGTCAGCTCTCTGGGACGCAGCAGTCAGCAGATTGCCTCCCCCCCTGCTATGGATGTCTGGGCTCCACCAGGGTGCAGTAATAGGGTTAAAAAAGTTTTAAAATGTTGATGTCGCTTCTGGTTCCGGGGTGTGCTATCTCTGTAAATAGATTACACTGTAAATAAATCCACTGAATATCATTGGATGGGTTTGAGAAAATTCTGGTGATTTTGCTCTTTGGAATCCCCTTCTCCTGAGGTCCAGCCACTCGCACACTCAGTCTGAGTGACCCATTTTAAAAATACCATTCATTTGATGCCAGCCTCAGTGCAATTAGTCTCTGAACCCTTGTGTGTTGTCAAGGAGATGTGTGTAAATCTTTATTAGGAGTGTATGATGGGAACGTTTGTTCCTTGTGGTACAGTAGTCGTTGAGGGCAGCTCATCAGCAATGACACTCTCGCAACATCTGGATTTTGGGTCTCCTTAGTGTTAGTGTCGGAGTCCAAAACATGCATTTTGGAATGCATCTCACTAGCGGCAGTATTTGTAACATGAGATGGTGTCAAAAGCATCAAGCTTCGCCTCGCATCGCTATTGTTCCTCAGTGGACTTTAAGTTCACAGGGTGGGATCTTTCAGCATCCCCTCCCCCGCAGGGTGTAGACCAGCAGCAGGGGTGGCTCACCATTGGCTGCTGGCAGGATCTTCCAGTCTACGGTGATTTGCATGGCTCACCTGTCTCACCGCCGGGATGGGCTGGGAAACCTCACCCACAGAGTGAGCAGGTCACCATTAACCAAAGCAAAGATCATGGGGGCGATCGTACCATCGTACCATCAGCTGATGGGCAGGGCGAGCTGGTAAGATTGCGAGAGAGCCGAGAAGTCAGGTTCATACCTGATTCCTCGCCTTTCATGATCTTACCGGTACCAGATATCCGCCGCAATCAGCCTTGTGTCCATTTCCGGTGCCTGGCTGAATGAATTATTTAAATTTATTTTAATGCTAATTTAAATGGAATTAGCGAGCCCGGGACTCAGTCGTCTGGGCTCACCTGCTTCTGTGGCCTCGCCGGGAGAGCTTCTCTCTGGTGAGAATCACAGCTGGTCCCCATCAGACGTGATACCTCACCAGTAGACACGGATGCCATTGAGGCTCCCCCAGGAGGTCAGAAGTAAGTGGAGGGTGCCCCTTGGGCAGTGCCAGCCTGGAGCTGTCAGCCTGGCACCTTAGCAGTGCCAGGCTGGCACTGCCTATCAGGTACCCTGGCACTGCCCACCGGCACTGGGAAGTGCCAAGGGGGCAGGGCCTAAAAGGGCAGAGCCAGAAAGGTGACGGGCCAATCGGTGGTGGGGGGATCCACTCTAAATTTGCAATTGGTGGGGGGAGGGAGGGGAGGATCGGTCCAGGTGGGGGGGGTCACGGGGGTTGATCTGTGTGGGAAAGGGGATTGTGGGGATCGATCTGTCTGGGTGGGTGCATCACAGAGGATGATCTTTCCAAGCAGGTAGGGTCATGGGGGTTGATCTTTCCAAGCGGAGGGCTCATAATCGGCCGTGGAGCCCTGCGGTAGCATGGAGGGTGGATGCCTGCCTTAGGCCATGGAGGCCAGTTGAAAGCAGCAGAGGCTGTGTGGCAGGTCTCTCTGCTGCTCAGAGCAGAGAGACCTGCACATGTGCAATTGCGCCCTCTGCTGTTATCAGCCACCTTTCTGGTGACTTAAGCCCTGCCCCCTCCCCTACAGGCGTGAAACAGATTTTGCTGGGTTTTTTCTGCTCTAAGTGCATAAGATAGCAAATTTGGACTCGCCCAAGAAACGGATCAGAAACTCTCCCATTTTCATGTTCGTTCTGGACTTGGAATTTGTTTCATAAAACCGCACCCCATGTCCCAGCCAGTCCTGAGGTCAGAATGCACAGGGGTAGATATAGGAGTGGTTCTCTCAGCAATAATTCAACTATTCCTCTGAGATGACTGGGAGTGGTTTGGAGGGCTAGGGGAGATGTGTCCTAATGAAATCATTTAATTTTAGTCCTCCTGGATCCTGTCAGCTATTAAAGTCTCAAAGAACATCTCCCCTGTCTTCCTTCACAGTATCAGCATGCTCATCCTGTCCCTCAGCAGGATCCTGGACTTCCTACACCTCCTCATCTGCATTTTCCACTGAGCTCCCATCCTCCTCCAGTTCATTCTCTGGCAAGAGCTCACTTCTTTGTATGGCAGATTGTGAAGGGCACAGCAAACTGTGATCATGTGGGAATCCTCTCTGATGTGTAATGCCAGTGGTCCAGGCAACTGGAGCACACCTTCAGCCAGTATTTAAGTGGCTGTGCTCCATAAGGGAGTGTGTGGAGCTGTGAGCAACATTGTACCTCTCCTTGACATGAGTTTGAGGGAGGCACATTGGAGTCATCAGCCAGTGTTTAAGTGGCCTCAGCAAACATTCCTCCAGACATTCCGCCCCTAGACGGAGTGAGGAGGTCAGAGTCATGAAAACTCCCAGGGTAATGTGCACACACATTCAGGATATGCTTGCGATGCTCACACACCAATCGCACATTGATGGAATGGTAGCCCTTACTGTTTATAAACTTTAGGGGCTGCTGCCATAGAGCCTGTACAGCCACGTGGGAGCAGTCTATCACCCCCTGCAGTCTTGAGAAGCCTGAGATGGTTTGAGTCTGGCTATTTTCATCCAGAGCAAACCTGACATAATGATGGGCCTTCCTGTAAAGAGCTTCAGTGACTTCCTTTATGTAGCAATGTGTTTGTTACAGACTGAGATGTGCCGCACTTGTCCCCTGTTGATCTCTTGAAAAACACAGAGGCAAATAAATTGAGTGCTGCCTTCACCTTCAAGGCCACTGGCAGGGGGAAGCCTCCAACTGCACATGGAGTCAGGTATTCACAAAGAATGTGGCAAATGTGATTTATGAGGCCTCTGGACAATCACAACCGTGTTCAGCACTGCCTCTCACTCATCTGGAAGCAGGAGAGTCTTCAACGGTAAACCCTTAGTATGGTGATAACCTCCACTGTCTGAGTGTCTTTTCCACACACTCCTGTTCATACTCAGATTCCCCTGGCCATGTCGGCCAGCCTGTGCCTCCTGTTAAAACTGCACATGCCGACCGACGCCTCTCCCTCCTGTTCCTCCTCCATTGAATAAGGCTGGGAGAAACGCAGCATCGAGCCCTGATCCATTAGTCCTTGTGATATTCTTTTGAAATGAAACATTGTAGACAACAATGGTTAAAGGGTGCAGAAAGGGAAGCTCTGATTGAGAGACCGATGTGAGATGTGTGGCTGCACAACTTTGAGAGCCTTGATTGCATTGTGTGTTTTTTGCATTGCCTACATTTTCTCAATTAATGACAATTTTGTGTGCCAGATTCTTGGAGTAATTTAGTTACTGTGGATTCATATGCATTGTGATTATGCTGAAACTGCTAAGACTAATTTAATTTGGGATCCTTAATAGCCATTAGAGAGAAGGAGAAGATCCTCATCCATCTGCTTGGACTAGATTGGAAGTCCCGAGGGGGAATAGTATTTGAATCCACTACACTGCCTAATCATCTTGCATATCATAGTCTGTGCAGACCACTTATACATATTGCCACAATCAGCAATCCAACTCTAATTCCTCCACAAGCATTGTGTGATGGTGGTTATCAGGGAAAATGCTGATGGGTTCAGTTAAAGTTGTGCTCTAATTTCATTTGCCTTAACACATAAGATAGAAAACCTCGCTATTTACAACTATTTTTGAGCAAAGTACAAAATCTGGATAGCACTAATGCTTCTTGATGTGGAGCTGGCCTTTTATTGGATAGAATTCTTTCCAGCAGGGAATTTGCTGAGATCAGTTCCAAATCCGATATTTAATCACCACCCAAAAAATAAGACATTCATTTTCCAAACCGTGCACTAAATCATATCCCAAAAATGACTTTAAAAACTGGTGTCATTATGCACCATGTTGTGCGATACATTCACCATGATATCTGCCAAGTCCTTTATATATAGCAAGATTGTAATATTGCAAGTCATTTTCGCTATTGACCCAACACTTCCAATACATCCACAGGTTTCCTTCCAATAACTATCGATCCACTACTCCAATAGGAATTCATCCAATCCTTTTTAAAGGCTATTTTGGTTTTCTATTTAACACGCTACTTATTACTGTCTTAGTTAAAGACATGACTTAAATTTCCTATTTTCTTTCACTATAGTGCTCTTAACGTTAAACAACGTCCCAGAGATTTTGAATCTTGTAGCCAATAGAATTTTCAGATTTCTCCATACTGATGAAATCCTTAAGCACTTCTGTCAAGTTCCCACATCTTTTCTTTTCCTCATGTATTGGCTCACTACAGTCAAGAAATAGTTTCACAGCACTCTATGGAACTTTCTCCAAAAGCACTGACTAAGAAATTGGATCTCTTTCAATGATAAAAATAACCATAATATAACGATTCCATCACTCCACTATTATCAGATAGCTGAATGTCACTCGTAAATGATTCAAAGTGCTGGATTTTATGGGGCGCTGTTCTCCCACCCCGGTTAAGAAGGTGACAGGGAGGGTAACCGCCCATGATTGCGATGGCTGCACCACAGGTTAAAGCTGTGAGCAATGTTAATTGTTTTAAGTTGAAACTTCTGCTCAGTCTCAGGAAGAAGTCCCACCTTAAAGAGTTGTTGGCCAATTGGATGGCTGGCAACTCTGTAGTCTCAGCACCTCTAGCCAGGATTCTGTTTACTGGTGGGTCTCCAGGTAGTCCCACCACATTGAGGAATCCAGGATCAGGGGAATAGGCCTCCCCCTGCCATGGGTAAAATATCAGTCGTGGTACGAGGTCCTTAATCAATAGTCTTAAAGGCGGGCCACCCAATGTTTCCCCATCCCCTGTACAATTTCAGACAGGTCAGGAATAGGTGATGAAAAGGCTTCTCACTGAAGTTTACACACACCCCTGTCTTCAATCCTGCCAGGGGAGAGGAGTTTAAAATCCATCCCAATGGCTTGTTTGGTCATCATATTTAAAGAATGTTTTCTCTTATTGTCCTCTCTGTTTTCTTCTATGTTCCTCCCATGTTCTATTTTTTACACAAGTTCTTTGTGTTCTCCACTACATTTTAGAATTCTTCTTGAGCCAGTCCTGAACTGAACCTTCCTTAATTTTAATCTCTCCACTCTGCTGGTTCTGCTGCTGGGGAATGAGATTGGCCAAGGAAACTAAAGATAGAATTTTAAGGATGGCAAGCAATCAGTTCTCACCATCCTGAGAATTGACACATAACAGGTTACCGCCAACTCTCAGAAGCCCATTGTCATTTAACGTTCACTTGAGCGCTGATTGGCAGTGGGCAAGATTTCCATCTGCCCTTGGAAGGAAATCCTGCCTGAGAGAGCTGTTGGCCAATTTAATTGGCGGACAACTTTCCAACTCGGCCAGGCACAGAGCTGCACTGGCCAGAAGCGGTACTGCAGTACTCTGCCTGTAACTAAGTCCCAGGCCCATTGGAAAGGTAAGTCCTGAGGTTCCTGGGAGCGGGAGGATAGGGAACATCCTGCAGTGGTCAGGAGGGCACCGATCACAGCATCGGGTATTAGGCCAGGGATGGGGAGGAATAGCCCGGCCTCCAAGATCCCAGAGGAGGGCGGGGGGGGGCGGGGGGGGCACCACAACTCTGAAGGGGCCTTCAGATTGAGACGTGCAGCCTGCACTTCCCTCTCGAGATGGAGAAACGTTGCCACCTAAGGACTTTAATAGGTGAAAGGGTGGGATTCCCACCTGCGGTCCTGCCCACCTGAGCATGTAATTGCATTCAATTTTACACTGCCCCACCCTGCCTGCTTCAAAACCACACTGGGGGAGCTTTAAATTCTGTCCCAAGTCTCTGTGGGAGAATACTTGGATAAGAGCGATCATCATATTATAAAGTTTTGATCAGTAACAATGGAAAACAAAGAATAATTTAAAGTAGAACATCTAAATTATTGGAAGAGGGCTAATTTCACTGGAATGAGACGGGATCGAACCAAACAGTGAGAGGACCTGTAAAAGAACAATGAGTAATCACGAAGGCAGATATGCTTCACGTACAGACTGGGGTGCATTCCAACAGGGGTGCAAGGTAAATAAACCATAGCCATGGCTCTTGGATGACCAGAGAGATAGAGAACATGATGAAACAAAAGAAGAGATTATGTGATGAACGTCAGGCAAATTCTTCAAGTGAAAACCTGGTCAATATGAGAATAAAATGGCAGTCAACATAAAATAGAACTTACCATTGATATGTGATTGATAGTAAGTAGGTAATAAGAAGCAGAGTGGTCCAAATGGAACGAACGAGGATGCTATGTGCCTAGAGGCATAGAAAACTTAACGAGTAGGTGACGTAGGTGAAGGTGACGTCACAGGTGGAGAAGGTGGTGAAGAAGGCATATGGCATGCTTGCCTTTATAGGACGGGGCATAGAGTATAAAAGTTGGGGTCTGATGTTGCAGATGTATAGAACGTTGGTTCGGCCGCATTTGGAATACTGCACCCAGTTCTGGTCGCCACACTACCAGAAGGACGTGGAGGCTTTAGAGAGAGTGCAGAGGACGTTTACCAGGATGTTGCCTGGTATGGAAGGGCTTAGTTATGAGGAGAGATTGGGTAAACTGGGGTTGTTCTCACTGGAAAGACGGAGGATGAGGGGTGACCTAATAGAGGTGTATAAAATTATGAAAGGCATAGATAGGGTGAACGGTGGGAAGCTTTTTCCCAGGTCGGTGGTGACGTTCACGAGGGGTCATAGGTTCAAGGTGAGGGGGGGAGGTTTAACACAGATATCAGAAGGACGTATTTTACACAGAGGGTGGTGGGGGCCTGGAATGCGCTGCCGGGCAAGGTGGTGGAGGCAGACACACTGGGAACGTTTAAGACTTATCTAGATAGCCACAGGAACGGAGTGGGAATGGAGGGATACAAAAGAATGGTCTAGTTTGGACCAGGGAGCGGCGCGGGCTTAGAGGGCCGAAGGGCCTGTTCCTGTGCTGTATTGTTCTTTGTTCTTTGTTCTTTTGAGTACTTTCTATTGGTATTTACTAATGAAGAGAATGCTGACAAAATATCATTAGGAGTGGCAACGGTTGGGACAATAGATGGAATGAAAATTAAGAGGCAGGAAGCACTGGTAAGGCTGGCTATGCTTTGAGTGGATAAGTCACCTGGTCTTGATGGCTTGGATTGCTAAAGGAAGTGAGGGTGAGGATAGCCATAATATTCCTAGACAGAGGGGCTGTTTTAGAGGTTTGGAAAGTGACACGCATATTCAAGAAAGGATGTAAGATCAGTGCAAACAACTACAGGCCAGTTAGTTTAACATCAGTGCTGGGTAAGGTTTTAAAAGCAATAAGGAAAAAATCAACAGGCATTTGAAGAAGATTGAGTTGATTAAAGAGAGCCAGCATGGATTTCTAAAAAGCAAATTATGCTTGACTAATCGAATTTAATTTTATAATGAAGGTTGATGAAAGGAATTCAATGGATGTTGTCTAGATAGATTTTAAGAAAATATTTGACAAAGTACCACATAAAAGGCTGGTTAATAAAATTGAGGCTCATGGCAGAGGAAGATCAGTGTCAGCCTGGATAAAAAATTGGCTTCAGGTTTAAAAAATCGAGTCACAGTAAATGGCTACTTTGCACACTGGATGATGGTAGGCAGGGGTCCATCTCCGAGGTTTAGTGCTTGAAACACTTTTTATACATATAAATGTCTTGGATTTTGGAATACGGCATAAAATTTCAAATTTTCTGATGACACCAAGCATATAGGTGTGGCATACAGTGATTTTGATGCAAAGTGACTGTAATAAGACATAGATAGGCTAGCAGGACAGGCAGACAAGTGGAAATGAATAGACAGAAGGGTGAAGCGATGCGTTTATGGCTGGAGGGATGAGAACAGGTAACATAGACTTAATGGCACAGTTCTAAATATTGTGCACAGACAGAGGGGCCTGGAGGCACATGTACTGCAACCATCTTTGATGGCTGAAGGACATAGTGAAAGAATGCTTAGCAAAACATATATGATCTTAGGCTTTATTGAGTACAAAAACAAAGAAGTTATGTTGAACACTTAAAAAGCTCTGGTTAGGATGCAACTAGCACACAGTGTTCCAGTTCTTGTCACCACACTTTGGGAAGGATGTGAGGGTTCTTGCAGGGTGCAGAGAAGAATTACCAGAATAGTTCCAGGAATGAGGCATTTTAACTAAAAGATTAGGTTGGAAAAGTTGGCGTTCTCCTTGGAGTGGAGTAAGATGTCTCACAAAACCAGGTTAAAGTCCAACAGGTTTATTTGGTAGCACAAGCTTTCGGAGCGCTGCCCCTTCATCAGGTGAGCAGAGGATTGGGTTCACAAACAGGGCAGATATAGACACAGACTCAATTTACAAGATAATGGTTGGAATGTGAGTTTTAACAGTTAATCAAGTCTTTACAGGTACAGACAATGCCAGTGGAGAGATGGTTAAGCACAGGTTAAAGAGGTGTGAATTGTCTCAAGCCAGGACAGTTAGTAAGATTTTGCAAGCCCAGGCAAGTCGTGGGGGTTACAGATAGTGTGACATGAACCCAAGATCCCGGTTGAGGCCGTCCTCATGTGTGCAGAACTTGGCTATCAGTTTCTGCTCAGTGATTCTGTGTTGTCGTGTATCTTGAAGGCCGCCTTGGAGAAAGCTTACCCGAAGATCAGAGGCTGAATGCCCTTGACTGCTGAAGTGTTCCCCGACAGGAAGGGAACACTCCTGTCTGATGATTGTCGAGCGGTGTCCATTCATCCATTGTCGTAGCGTCTGCATGGTCTCGTCAATGTACCATGCCTCGGGACATCCTTTCCTGCAGCATATCAGGTAGACAACGTTGGCCGAGTCACAAGTGTATGTACCGTGTACCTGGTAGATGGTGTTCTCACGTGAGATGATGGCATTCGTGTTGATGATCCGGCATGTCTTGCAGAGGTTGCTGTGGCAGGGTTGTGTGATGTCGTGGTCACTGTTCTCCTGAAGGCTGGGTAGTTTGCTGCGGACAATGGTCTGTTTGAGGTTGTGCGGTTGTTTGAAGGCAAGTAGTGGGGGTGTGGGGATGGCCTTGGCGAGATGTTCATCTTCATCAATGACATGTTGAAGGCTCCAGGGAAGATGTTGTAGCTTCTCCGCTCCGGGGAAGTACTGGATGACAAAGGGTACTCTGTCCACCGTGTCCCGTGTTTGTCTTCTGAGGAGGTCGGTGTGGTTTTTTGCTGTAGCGCGTCGGAACTGTCGATCGATGAGTCGAGCGCCAAATCCTGTTCTTACGTGGGCATCTTTCAGCGTCAGTAGGTTCTGTTGCGATCCTCCTCATCCGAGCAGATCCTGTGTATACGGAAGGCTTGTCCGTAGGGGATGGCTTCTTTAACGTGTTTAGGGTGGAAGTTGGAGATGTGGAGCATCGTGAGGTTATCCGTGGGCTTGCGGTACAGTGAAATGCTGAGGTGACCGTCCTTGATAGAGATGCGTGTGTCCAAGAGTGCAACCAATTCTGGAGAGTAGTCCATGGTGAGTCTGATGGTGGGTTTGAACTTGTTGATATCATCATATAGTTGTTTCAGTGATTGTTCGCTGTGAGTCCAAAGGAAGAAAATGTCATCAATGTATCTAGTATATAGCATCGGTTGAAGGTCCTGTGCGGTGAAGAGGTCTTGTTCGAACCTGTGCATGAAGATGTTGGCATATTGAGATGCGAATTTAGTCCCCGTGGCTGTTCCAAGTGTCTGAATGAAGAGCTGGTTGTTGAGGGTGAAGACATTGTGGTCCAGGATGAAGCGGATGAAGGAGGAAAGGGACTGAGTGATGATTTGATAGAAGCATATAAGATTATGGCATTGTTGCAATGATAAAATCAAAGCTACACAAAATACAGATTCCACACCAAATTTATAAATCAAATCATAACATATTGAAAACATACTTAAACTAATCACACTTGCGTCTTAGTGCCTGTCTTCCATGTGCCTTTGACAGTCCAAAGTGCTCATACATAATGTTATCATCGTGGCCTCAGCACGACTGGTGGAAAGCTGCTCAATTTTCAGATAGTCTTGGAGAACACCCTGAACTCTCAGACTGGAAGCCTTCAGACTGCACCACCTCAGCATGGGTGGCAGCAGTGTGGGTAGGCTCACTTAGTGTCAATGCCTTTGCAATTGCCTAAGTGTCAGTGGTGGGATGATGAATACAGCATTGTCATCCTGGGATAGAACAGCAGCTTCAGACTCCCTGGAGCCACTTTCACTCCTCCTGGGCTTGGCCTCAGGAAGCCTAGATCCTTGAGTGGCCGTGTGGACCTGCCTGCAAGCCCTTTTAGACACTGGTATCCACAACTATCTGAGCCTGACTGGCAAAAATCTAAGATTTTGTGACCCCAAAACTGAGGCTTCATCAGAAGCTGAAAAATCGGCCATCGGATACTACATCATTGTTGTGCCTGCAACAGGTTTGCTGGAGTTGGCACCCACTCCCTAACTGAAAAGAATGGGCTTCACGCTTTGCACAAAAGCCTGTGCCAGTTGTTGCCAGGGCATTGGCAATAGGCTTTCTGGATGGTGCAAGGTGATCAGCCTTTTTCTATATGCTGCTCCATCGAAGTCATCATCTGAGTCCTCTGCAGAACTCATGGGCAACTTCATCCTCTGGGGAACTGGCACCATGTAATTCATTCCCCCTGACCTGTTTACAGCTCATTCATGCCTGGCGTCCATGTGCAGATGCTGTCTCTAAACTACCCTATAAGCTTCATGCAGTGCCAGTTTCTAGGCTGGTGGCTGCGAGTGTGAGATTGTATGACAGAGCTTCCTTCTATGCAGTATGTTCACACACTAGGCTTCCAAGCCCTCAATGGTCCCGCTACTTACCCAGGTCTTAGTGACAGCCACTCCGGTTATTCCCAGCTCCGACTCCTTCATAGCAGTGAGCAAATGCAGCCATGCCAGCTTCCAGCATATAGGTGAGTCATTGTTGACATTGACTGCTGGTAGATGAGTGAAGGGCCTGTGGTGAATGAAATATTGTGTGAAGCTAGTTGTAGGGAATGGTATCCAGGAGTGCATTTACTGATTTGACCCTCCAGTTGTGTGAGGTCATGAAGCATCTTGCAGCACGAGGTCTTTGACACCACATTGGTGGTACTGACTAACATAGCCACCTGCTCCCACTGTCTTCTCAGCACTTGTCTGGGGAGAATCTGGGACTGCTGAGGGAAGAGAACATTTCTCCTTCTGGCTACTTCCCACACTAATGAATCCAGGACAGCAACCAGAAATCTGGGGACACAGTCTCGGGTCTGCTGCATCATTCCTGCTCCTTTCTACAGGTCTCTCCTGTTGCAGCCAGAATATACTTCACATTTCACAGCTGAAAGCTAGCTCGCACGCGCTGGGGCCCCTACTGAAATGTTCAGCCATTCTGCAGCATTGGCTGCATACCACATTCATTCAAATGAGCAGATGTAGGTTGTGCACTGACTGCACCAGTTTGAATTGGTTCATTATGATCCCCAGGCCCAATTTCAAATACTACCCAATTCAGCCAACTCTACATCTGATCAAACATGAAAAAAACTTGCCACTCTAACCAAATATTTTAGATCATCTGGTTGAATGTCACTTAATCAGTAGGCACTCATAATAACCCTGGAAATATTAAACTTTTCAATCAGCATTACAGAACGTAGTTTTGTATTTGCGCAGATTCCGAATTGAGTTGATGGACAGGGTGAGTTTAAAATTTCTGCTGTCAGATTGACATTAAAATATCAGTTGTTATCCAGGAAGGTATGAAAGAATGTGAGCCAAGAGCGCGCCCACATCATGTATTCGGGGCAGGTGTTGATTCACTGTATGCTGATGACTAAATTGTCAGGGGTTAAGTAAAGTTAATTCACAATATAAAGTAATAAATTCTGATTGTTATTGCTTTTAAAGTCTTCTAACTTGGACTAGCCGGGTCTAATTTCATCATTAGAGATTTTAAAAAGCCAGATCAATGAGATACATTGGTCAAAAGTTCCATTTGAATAAGTATTGAATAATTAATAGGATCTCAGGTTAATTCTTGACCTTAGTCAATGTCATTTTAAAAATACAAATTGCTCATTCATTCAGTCAGACGCATGTGAAACAATAAGCAGTTCCAACAGTCATTAAGTGAAGAGATGGTCTAACATTTTAAACATCTGAGTGAAAATATTAAATCATTACCCCCCACCCCACCCGCCCCCCACAAAGACACATTTGTGATTGGAGGTTGAACATTGATTGCATTGTTGAGAAACCAAATTCCTCACAAACATTGGGTAAGAATTCAAGCTCTTTTTGTAATAGAATGACTTCCACCCCTTCCCATTCTTTGGGAGAGTGCCAAGGCACCCAAGAATGTATCTAATGCCTTGCAGGCACTGGTGCAGACAAGAAGGATCTGGACTTTCGTCTTGCTGTGCTGATGGAATAGATGATCCAGTTCACTGACATGCATTTTTAACTCAGGTCAAGCCCATTCAAAAAGAACAAAGTGGAGAAAGCTATCTGAGACATGCCTTTAGGACTTGTTCCCCTATAAATCATCACAGACAACCACCTCTGGATTTTTGGAATTCTTATTAAAACTATATCAATCTGAATTCACATCTTGCTATTTCAGCAACAAAGAACCTATCTGCCACACGCCGATATTGGAGGAGGCACACATGAGTTGCTAGCCTCCTCCACCTCCTTGGAGAATACTCTGGCACAAATAAAAATCTACTGTCTGGTAAGATGTGTGACCTTATGCTTACCTAATTGACATAACATTTACTCCCAAGCTAGGACTATTCTTGCTGGATATCGGTTTTTTTCCAAGGTGGAACCACACTGAACATTTGGAAGGTGAAAATCATCTTGGCCATTTTAGCAAAAACGTACAAATTTACAAGATGCCTTGTAATGCATTTCCTATGTACCTATTCCACTTTTGAATATTTTCATCAAAATTTGGATATTCTTAATACCGTAAAGTGATATGTTCTTGTGTTTGCTCATTCGAACAAAATCATTGCACACAAATGTAAACATATAAATACACCTTATGCCCATAAATTGGTTCACAAAGATCAGACTTTAATCACTGCTCATATTATGCTGAAGCTTTTGAATATTAAAGTGGCTCCAATGTATTAGTTTGTTCCTTCAGGGACATGAAGAAGATCTTTGAACACATTGAAGGGAAATATCTGAAGAGAATTACATCAACTGTACATTGATGTCTCTTTCTATGGATCACTCTGTTGACCTCCATCTTGCATGCTGACACAATCTTTGATTCCAATTTTGGTTTCCATGGATTTCTGCAGAGTACAAAAGAAAAGAAGCTATGCTGAACTTGTAAAAACCATTGCTGGGTCACACTCTGTGAATGATGTTAAGGCCTTGGAGAGGATGTCGGGAAGATTCACCAGAATGATACTAGGGATGGGGGACTTCAGTCATGTGAAGAGACTAGGGAATCTGTGTTTGTTCTCTTTTGGGAAGAGGAAATTAAGGGATGGTTTAATAGATATATTTATATTCATGAGTGGTTTTCATCAAGTATATGCCTCAGCAGAAGGGTAGGTGACCAGAGGGCACAGATATTTAAGGTATTTAGCAAAAATGGATAGTTGATGAGGGGACTTTTTTTACATCACAAGTTATTATGATTCAGAATGCACTACCTAACAGGATGGAGAAATTGTAACTTCCGTAAGGGAATTTAGTCAGTACTTGAAAATAAATAATTTTCCAGGCTTTCCGCGGAAGAGTAGGAGTGGAGAAAAAATGGATAGCCATTTTAACCAGCTGGCACAGGCATTTTTAGCCAAGTGGCCTGCTTCAATGCTGTATGATTCCCTGAGCTATTTTGCAGTACACCACACGATGATCTCATCAATAATATTTGTCAGGCCTTTGAAGGTTTACAATAAGGATGAGAGTTAAATTGGAAGATCAGCATGAAGGAAAACCGTTCATGCGTGAGACATTATTCACTCTGAATAATTGTTTACGTCAAATAGGTTACAGCCAAGTCAGAGTCATATCAAGACTGAGTTTGTAGATTTACATTCATCTCATGATCAGACTATGTTTCCATTTCAGTGAATCTGAAAGAGTCTCAAATATTCAGGACCAGAGGTCATGTGAGCTAAAGCTCTTGTGTTAGACTGATACATTTTCTCTGAATGAAGACTATGCACAATGATCAATCCTTCCTATATCTCTATTAAGAAAAGATAATATTCTAAAATTCTTCCTACGTATTAAAAATGTTTTATTTGTGAATGTGTCATTCCACCTCCACATTCCCAGCAGTTCCTCTCTGATTGTTTCAGAGAATTCCGTATTTGCTGTCATAGAACATAGAAAAACTACAGCGCAAACAGGCCCTTCAGCCCACAAGTTGTGCCGAACACATCCCTACCTTCTAGACCAACCTATAACCCTCCATCCTATTAAGCTCCATGTACTCATCCAGGAGTCTCTTAAAAGACCCTATTGAGTTCGCCTCCACCACCCCTGACGGCAGCCGATTCCACTCGCCCACCACCCTCTGTGTGAAAAACTTACCCCTAACATCTCCCCTGTACCTACCCCCCAGCACCTTAAACCTGTGTCCTCTCGTAGCAGACATTTCCACCCTGGGAAAAAGCCTCTGAGAGTCCACCCGATCTATGTCTCTCAACATCTTATACACCTCTATTAGGTCTCCTCTCATCCTTCGTCTCTCCAAGGAGAAAAGACCGAGCTCCCTCAGCCTATCCTCATAAGGCATGCCACTCAATCCAGGCAACATCCTTGTAAATCTCCTCTGCACCTTTTCAATCTTTTCCACATCCTTCCTATAGTGAGGTGACCAGAACTGAGCACAGTACTCCAAGTGGGGTCTGGCGAGGGTCTTATATAGCTGCATCATTATCCCCGGACTCCCAAACTCAATCCCTCGATTGCCAATGTGTCATGTGCCAATATCTCAGTTCCTTGTTCCTGAGTCTGCACTCTGAATCAACTCAGCTGTTCGCCCATCCATGGGGAGCACATTCTCGTACATTACTGACTGGAAAACCAACTTCAAGTTAGTTGATTGGTTCTGGTCTTCGAGTCCTCTCACCGGGGTGGCCTTCTCGGTCTGGTCAGGCTGATAATACTCGTTATGAGGTACAAGGAGGTGGACATTCTGTGCTGCTTGGCTGTCAGTCGAAGGTGCTCTCTGGAAATGCCATTGAAAAAAATGTGAAAAGGCAGAGAGAGAGAGCTCGGGCTCCAAGTTGCCCTCTTCACACCCTTCTCCAAGATTTTGTGTCCTGTATCCAATCCTTGTCACATTATGCTTCTGGCCACCTGAACTGGGTGCCACCAAGTCTGGCTGGGAGTTTTGCTAGTGCAGTTCGGGTGGGTTTAAACTAATATGGCAGGGGGTGGGAATCAAAAAATTATGTCTACAAGTGTAGAGGCTGGGGACGAGCTTGGGGCCAGGACAAGGCTGGCAAAGAAGAAGAGCACTCTGGGGGAGGATGATCTCACTGAGCCTGGAGATCTGGAGTGCATCTACTTCAATGCAAGGAGCGTAGCAGGTAAGACAGACGAACTTAGGGTCTTAATGCTTACGAGGAATTTGGATGTGGTTGCGGTGACAGAGACTTGGTTGAAAGAGGGACAGGACTGGCAACTGAATATTCCGGGGTACAAGTGTTTTAGGCGAGACAGAGGAGGGGCCAAAAGAGGTGGGGGAGTAGCAGTATTAGTTAGAGAGCATATTACAGCGGTGCAGAGGGAGGACAATTCAGAGGGGTCGTGTAACGAGTCACTGTGGGTGGAGCTCAGAAACAGGAAGGGCGCAGTCACTATGTTGGGGGTATACTACAGGCCCCCCAACAGCCCAAGGGAAGTGGAAGAACGGATATGTCAGGAGATAATGGATAGTTGCAGGAAAAATAGGGTTGTTGTAGTGGGAGACTTCAATTTCCCTGGTATAGACTGGAAATCGCGTAGGGCTGGGAGTCTGAATGGGGAGGAATTTGTAAAATGCGTACAGGAAGGTTCTTTGGAACAATATGTAGATAGCCCGACTAGAGAGGGGGCTATACTGGACCTGGTACTGGGGAATGAGCCCGGTCAGGTCTTCAAAGTTTCGGTAGGGGAACATGTGGCAAATAGTGACCACAATTCTGTTAGCTTTAGGATAGTGATGGCAAAGGATGAGTGGTGTCCCAAGGGTAAGGTGTTGGATTGGGGGAAGGCTAACTTTAGTGGGATTAGGCAGAAATTGGCAGCTCTTGATTGGGAGAAGCTGTTTGAGGGTAAATCCACATCTGGCATGTGGGAGTCTTTTAAGGAACAGTTGTTAGGGCTGCAGGATAGGCATGTGCCTGTAAAAAATAAGGATAGGAAGGGGAGGATTCAAGAACCGTGGATAACCAGGGAAATTAAGGGATTGGTCAAAAAGAAAAGAGTGGCGTACGTTAGGTCCAGGCAGCTAAAAACAAAGGGAGATCTGGAGGAATACAAAGAAAGTAGGAAAGAACTCAAACGAGGAATTAGAAGGGCAAAAAGGGGTCACGAAATGTCCTTGGCAGACAGGATTAAGGAGAATCCCAAGGCATTTTATTCATACGTTAGGAACAAAAGGGTTGTCAGGGAAAAAATCAGACCTCCCAGGGACAAAAGTGGGGAATTATGCTTAGAGCCCAAAGAAGTAGGGGAGATCCTAAATGAATACTTTGCGTCAGTATTCACAAAGGAGAGGGATGTGTTGGCTGGGAGTGTCTCAGAGGGGAGTGTTGACCCGTTAGAGAAAATCTCCATTACAAGGGAGGAAGTGTTAGGTTTTTTAGGGAATATAA
The DNA here is from genome assembly GCF_964213995.1 of Mustelus asterias. Taxonomy (NCBI): domain Eukaryota; kingdom Metazoa; phylum Chordata; class Chondrichthyes; order Carcharhiniformes; family Triakidae; genus Mustelus; species Mustelus asterias. Next base: position 77,921,732 of record NC_135807.1, on the reverse strand, counting down.
AGACTGACAAAGCCCCAGGGCCTGATGGAATCTATCCAAGGCTGCTCAAGGAGACGAGAGATGAAATCGCTGGACCTCTGACGCAAATCTTTGTCTCGTCACTGGACACAGGTGAGGTCCCAGAGGATTGGAGGATAGCTAATGTCGTCCCGTTATTTAAGAAGGGTAGGAAGGATAACCCGGGAAATTATAGGCCGGTGAGCTTGACGTTCGTGGTAGGGAAGTTGTTGGAGAGGATTCTTAGAGATAGGATCGGTGGTGACGTTCACAAGGGGTCATAGGTTCAAGGTGAGGCGGGGGGGAGATTTAACACGGATATCAGAAGGACGTATTTTACACAGAGGGTGATGGGGGCCTGGAATGCGCTGCCGGGCAAGGTGGTGGAGGCGGACACACTGGGAACGTTTAAGACTTATCTAGATAGCCACATGGATGGAGTGGGAATGGAGGGATACAAAAGAATGGTCTAGTTTGGACCAGGGAGCGGCGCGGGCTTGGAGGGCCGAAGGGCCTGTTCCTGTGCTGCATTGTTCTTTGTTCTTTGTTTAACAAAGCCAGTTCACTGGTAAACAATGGTTCATTCTGTGGCTGTTAGCACCTGGCCAGGTAGTTCCAACCTGTCTGGTTTCAATGGGAAGTTGATTGTCCAAGACCTGGCTGCATGAAAACTGTCATGAAAACTGTCTTCCAGTTCTGCGGTTTGCAAATTGCAGAGTCTGGCTAGGTTTAAACTTGGCTTCCACATTTCAATTTTTTATCCATGCTCATGAAAAAATATAAATATTTCTGTAATAATCCTGGAAGTCATGGGTCACCTCACCACACACAAAGGGTTAATGTGGGAATGAATATTGTAATGTCCACACAGTGATGTAAAAGAACACATGACTTGCACCTAAGGGTCAGTGTAGCATTGACAGAATCATGTGTAGAAGCCAGTATGGAGACAGTTCCTAGCTTGGACTTTTACTTAGCTATGTGTATAGTTTCTAGTAGGAGCATTTGAAGACTCTGGGTCTGTACTCGATGGAGTTTAGAAGGATGAGACGGGATCTCATTGAAACTTACAGAATACTAAAAGGCCTGGATAGAGTGGGCGTGGGGAAGATGTGTCCATTCGTAGGAGAGACTAGGATCCGAGTAAAGGGACAACCTTTAGAATCAAGATACGGAGGAATTTCTTCAGCCAGAGGGTGGTGAATCTATGGAATTCATTGCCACAGAAGGCTGTGGAGACCAGGTCATTGAGTGTATTAAAGACAGGTTCTTGATTGGTAAGGGGGTCAAAGATTATAGGGAAAAGGCGGCAGAATGGGGTTGAGAAACCTGTAGTGAAACCTGTCAGCCATGATTGAATAGCGGAGCAGACTCAATGGGCCAAATGGCCTAATTTTGCTCCTATATCTATGGTCTTATGGTCTTACCCAAGATTATAAATACAATAATAAGGTCTATCAAACTACACTCAGTACATTACAACAACTTGGAGCCCATGCTCTTTCATGGTGTGTCTTCTGATGTCTTTCCCAGGTCAGATTAAATTGTGGATTTACTTGTAGCCAGAATCCACCTCGACTATTAGAGGTGCAGGCTAGTTTCAAGAAGTGTTGGGAAAAAGTGCTGGTAAAGTCTTGACAAGTTGTTCTAGAAAATCTCCATATGAGTTCCAAATGTCTTCTTCAAACCTCCGGCAGCAAGTGAACAGTAAAAGGTGATTTACCTTCAAGTCATTTTCAAAATCCTCTGCAATTACTAATTTTGTTCCCAGTCAGCTGGTAATTGGCATTAGGTCAAGTACTATCCACCAAAATGCCATGCAAACTCATTAATGAGCACTGGAAGGCAACATAAATGTCAATCATCCCTTTAGCAATTCACTGGGCAAATGTTCCTAGTGCAAGCTTTGACTCCTTTACCAAGGTGATGTCTTGTGCCAAATAAAGGCTAAACTTGCATTTACATAGAAACATAGGAGATAGGAGGATGAGGAGGCCATTTGGCCCTCTGAGCCTGCTCTGCCATTTATTACGATCATGGCTGATCATCCAATTCAATAGCCTAATCCTGCTTTCTCCCCATAACCTTTGATCCCATTCGTTCCAAATGCTATATCCAGCCGCCTATTGAATACATTCCTTGTTTTGGCATCAACTACTTCCTGTGGTAATGAATTCCACAGGCTCACCACTCTTTGGGTGAAGAAATGTCTCCTTATCTCCGTCCTAAATGGTCTACCCTAAATCCTCAGACTGTGACCCTGTTTCTGAATAAGCATAAGACTACATCTTAGCCATCTCAGAGACTCTTTAGTGACTGAAGTATCTGGGAAAATCCCTTCCATAGTCTTATAACACAGAACCTGTTTGATTATTGTATTATTCGTTAAGAAAGAAGAACTAATTGTTCTGAAAATGTACATGTGGGGTGCTTTATGTACTGCCGTACTGCAGTCAGGTGCTGAGCAACAAGGAATCATGTCCCCCGGCTACATAGAGAGCTATAAGAAATACACTTGATGATGCTCAGTTATATACTTGAGTACAAAAGTGTAATTAGTTCAAACCTCTAGCAACAAGAAAACACAACAGAAACAAATGTTCTGCTAACTGACAACTGAGCCAGGCTGACATGTTATGCCAAATTTGTTAGAATGGGCAGGCTTGGTGACGTAAATGGTGCTTCTTATTCCAAACATTTTCATGTTTTTATATATATACTTTGAAATTCTATATTAAACCATATAAACACATGATGTAAATTGAGAGAGTAAGAGACTAACCAGTTATATACTGAATTTTGCCACATTGTATTTCCAAAGTGCAATGAGCATGTTTAATGTTGAGGTAGTTACTGCTTCAGACTTCAAATAGGAAATAGTGTACACATAAGCAGGTGAGCCAATTTAAATAGCGTTGCCTATCCAACCAAACAAGAAATGGTGCTGATCTTTCACAGTGTAGGATTCCTCCTGATTTAAATTCTATTACAAGTCGTGTTTGCTGGAGTTATTCCAGAGATAGTTACTCCTGTTTGAATCATTTCATAGAGACAGCAAGCACAAATTCGACTTATAGAGAATCCAAATGTTTTGCCACTTGAATTCTTCAAAATAGTTGGTCTTGTGTTTCTGCTGGTCTGTTTTCACTTTTAATGAGCAAGTCTTTCTTTTTGTAATATCATTTAACCAAGAGATTAAGCAAATGTACAAGACACAAAAGCTGCAAAATTCAGCTCTGAGGAGTCAGTAGTTTTAGTGCCCAAAGAGTAGAGTAGGTATATCATGAAATCAGCCAATGTCTATTGCTAATTCAATGCCAGCATTTCCATTTTGGATCTCACTGCTCTCATTAAACAGACACTATTGAGCACAGCTCAGGAAGGACCCTCACAAGCGTTATTTAAAGAGTTAATTAACAACTTGCAGGTTCGTTGCTTATTACTTTCTACTGGCTCTGTTTGAGTTTGTTTAAGTGCTTGTAGGAGTTGGTTACACTTGTTGAAGTTTACAGGGAGTGATGCTGCATGTGGAGGAAACATTGGTTGTGAGTAGAAGGGCTCTGGGCGCACCCAGGAAACATTCTCCATCTATCCAGCCTGTCAAGTCCCCTCAGGAACTTATATGTTTCAATAAGATCACCTCCCACACAACCAACAATGGATGTAGGTCTAACCTGTTCAACTTTTCTTCAGAAGACAATCTCTTCGTCCCAGGAATGAGTCAGTTAACCTTCTCTAAATTGTTTCTAGAGCAATTATATATTTTTTAAAGTAAGACCAAAACTGCACATGGTACTCCAGATGTAGTTTCACCAAGGCCCTATACAGCTGTAGTGAAACTTCCCTACTTTTATATTCCATTTCTCTTGCAATAAATGCTAACATTCCATTTGCTTTCCTAATCGTCTGCTGTACCTGCATACTAACCTTTTGTGATTCATGTACCAGGACACCCAGATCCCTCTGTACCTCAGAGTTCTGCAATCTTTCTCCATTTAAATAGTATTCTGTCTTTCTATTCCTCCTGCCAAAGTGAACAAGTTCACATTTACCCCGTTTAGGTCTAATAGTTTTCCTAGCACTTTATCCTTGGTGATGGTGATTACATTAATTTCATTCCTCTTGATCACTTCTTGATTTTCAAGAATCTTTGAGCATTTTCTAAGTCCTCTACCATGAAGAAAGGCACAAAGTACCTATTCGATACCTCCACCATGTCTTTGCTTTCCATTATCAATTCCCCAAGCTCATTCACTAGAAGACCAATGCTTGCTTTAGTTACCTCTTTCATGTTCAAATATTTGTACAAACTTCTGCTACCTGTTTTTATATTATTTGCTAACTTTCCCTCATGCTCTGCTTTTTACTTCTTTATTACCTTTTTAGTCACTTTTTGCTGGTTCTGAAAATCTGTCCAATCCTCTGATTTACCATTAATCTTTGGAAATTCGGACGTTGCTTCTTTCAATATTATACTATCTTTATCTTCCTTATTTAGCCACAAATGATGTATCCTTCTGAAAGAGCCTTTCTTCCTCACTGGAATTAATTTTTTCTGAGGCTTATTAAGTATTTCCTTAAAAGTCTGCTACTGCAACTCTACTATGCTACCTTTTAACCTAGTTTCCCAATTCACCTTAACTTCATACTCTCATAAATACCTTTATTTCAGTTTAAAACACGAGTCATGGACACATACTTCTCCACTTCAAACTGAACATGAAATTCTATCACGTTGTGATCATTGTCACTGAGAGGCTCCTTTACCATGAGGTTATAAATTTATCCTATCTCATTGCACATTCCCAGGTCGACAATAGCCTGATCCCTTGAACGTAGCACTCTACAAAATTGTCCCAAAAACATTCTATGTACTCATTTTTCAGCCTGCCTATGCCAATCTGAATTTCCCAATCTACATGTACAATAAAGTCACCCATGATTATCATGGTACCTTTCTTACACACCTCATTTATTTACTCATGTATGCTCTGTCTAGTGCAACTATTATTAGGAGACCTATAAACTACTCCCACAAGCGATCTCTTATCTTTACTATTTCTTATCTCAACCCAAGCTGATTCTACATCCTGATCTTTCAAACGAAGGTTGTCCCTGAGTACTGAACTAATGTCACTCTTACATAACAGAGTCATCCTGCCACCTTTTCCTAGCGCCCTTCATTCTGATATGTAATGTTCAGGTCCCAGCATTGCCCATCTTTTAACCATTCTCTATAATGCCTATCAAGTCATCTATGCTTACTTTAAAGCTTTTTCTACCACACTAGTTATATGGGTTGGAATTTTATCGGCATGTTCGCCCAAGGTTCGTACGATCCCGTCTGAGGCCAACGGAGAATGCCGTTCTCCGAGCCTCACCCACCCCCGGAATCGGGTGCCAGTAAAATTCCAGCCATGGTTTGCCAAATCCCAGCATGGTTCAGGTATAGGCCATCCCAGTGGTACAGTTCCTTCTTTCCCCAGTACTAGCGCCAGTATCCCATGAATTGAAGCCCATTTCTCCCACACCAGTCTGTCTAGAATCAGCCTTGAGACTGTTGAGAACAGTACCTATCCTCCTGACTAAACTGTCACCTAATACTAGCATATTCCTCTTCGCTTCCCCACTTAGAATCATAGAATCCATAGAATCCATACAGAGCAAAGGAGGCCATTCGGCCCATCGCATCTGCACCCACCACAATCCCACCCAGGCCCTATCCCCATAATTCCACACATTTACCCCACTAATCCCTCTAACCTACACCTCCTGGGACACTAACAGGCAATTTAGCATGGCCAATGCACCTAACCGGCACATCTTTGGACTGTGGGAGAAAACCGGAGCACCCGGAGGGAACCCACGTAGACATGGGGAGAATGTGCACACTCCACATAAACAATGACCCAAGCTGGGAATTGAACCCGGGTCCCTGGAGCTGTGAGGCAGCAGTGCTAACCACTGTGCCACCGTGCTGCCCCTTTCAGCATAGTACCATGGTCAATCCACCTATCTACCTTGCAGTCATCTTCCGCATCCACACAGGTAGCAAGTACTTTGTATTTGTTGGACGAAGTCAGGGACTGAGGCTCCGCCATCACTACATGCTGGTTCCCCTTACCTGCCTGACTCACAATAAGACCTTACTGACCACTGACCATATCTGGGTTCTGCCTAACCTAAGGGCAGTAACTGCCTCCAAGAAAAAAGTGTCTAGGTAACTCTGCTTCACAAAGTCCACAACCCAGACTCCAGCTCAGCAACTCAAAGCTGAAGTTGCCTAAGCTGCAGACACATTCTACAGATGTGTTTGTCTGATATTGCAGTGCATCCCACACATTCCTAAGTGCAACAGTCATGACACACCAGCAGCCCGCTATTTCTCTCCAAACTTAATCATTTAATTGGACAATTAGTTCATATTTACTTGACAGATAAAATAATAAAAATTTGCACTCATTTAGCTTGGAGACAAGGAAGGAAACTTATCAACCACTGAAGGCTGAAAGAATGTAGAAAAAGAAGCACCTTTTTGCCCCCCTGCACCATAATTCCCATTGAAACCAAACTCAACACCTCACTCAATCTACATCTGAATCAGGTGCAGTCTCATGTCCACATGACCCTTTCTGCATTTGAAGAGTTTTGGAAATTTTCTTCTTCTTGTTCATTGGCTTTGCTGACTTTAAGGATTAAATTCAGACCTATGCAGGCTTTTCTGTTCAACAAAGAGCACTCCTGGTTCTGAGTGGCACATAATGGCACCTAATCACCTGCTGTGATGGTCTGGAACTGAAATGATTGATCTCAATCACAACCTTTGTGCAAGATATGATTCCAATCTGATTTCCCATTGAAAAGGTCTCCTTGTTGCCACACTTGGTCAAATGCTGCCTGGCAGACACTCTCACCTCTTGAGTTGAGCTCTTTTGTCCATGTTTGAACTAATGCTGAGCAGGTTATTGCTGAGTAAGTGCCACTTAATAATGATGGAAGGCGACACCTTCCATCACTTTGCTGATGATTAAGAGTAGACTGATAATTAGCCGGGTTGGATTTGTCCTGCTTTCTGTGGGCAATTTTCCACATAGTTGGGTAGATGCCGGTGTTGTGGCTGTACTCGAACAACTTGGCTAAAGATGCACAAGTCTCCAGTCCTGCTGCCGGAAAGTTGTCATTGAATGAGAATAACCAAGGAGTAAGATTTCCCAACATCATAACATCTTATCAAAAGACACAGCAGGAGAAGGGATAGGCCACAACAATGGCAAAACACGTCAAGACAATAAATTGCTCATTATCTCCGCCGTACAGGAGGAAGGTGATTGGCAGAGTGAATGCAATGTCTACCTCATGTATGTTGTGACCACTTTGATAGTAAGTCCCCATTTACTTATATCCATCACATCCTGAGCACAGGTAGGCAACTTACATTTTAAGATGCTAGAAATCTAGTGAACCTGCAGAAACAGAATAAAGGGGAGGGCAGAGCTGTTTAGAGAATATTATTAGAGTGTTTTCATCGATTTAACGTCATTCAAAAGCTGTTAATGTTCATTAAGTGATATCAATCCACAATACATTATTTAAAATGGGCATAAATCAGTTTGCAAGCTAAAAATAGCAATTAGTGGGAAGTAGATTGAATCAATTTAAATCATGTTGCATTATTGGGGTTGAAGAAGGGGTTATTTGGGCATTTCCAGGCAGAGGCTGCGTATGGCAGATGTGGAAGCTGCTCAGGAGTGCCTGATGTTGGGTGTCTGCCTCATTCAATTTTTTTTATTCACTCATGGGACATGGGCGTCGCTGGCTGGCAGGCCAGCATTTATTGCCCATCACTAGTTGCCCTTGAGAAGGTGGTGGTGAGCTGCCTTCTTGAATCGCTGCAGTCCATGTGCTGTGGGTTGACCCACAATGCCGCTAGCGAGAGAATCATAAGACCATAAGACATAGGAGCGGAAGTAAGGCCATTCGGCCCATCGAGTCCACTCCACCATTCAATCATGGTTGATTTCAACTCCATTTACCCGCTCTCTCCCCATAGCCCTTAATTCCTCGAGAAATCAAGAATTTATCAATTTCTGTCTTGAAGACGCTCAACGTCTCGGCCTCCACAGCCCTCTGTGGCAATGAATTCCACAGACCCACCACTCTCTGGCTGAAGAAATTTCTCCTAATCTCTGTTCTAAAGTGACTCCCTTTTATTCTAAGGCTGTGCCCCCGCGTCCTAGTCTCCCCTGTTAATGGAAACAACTTCCCTACGTCCATCCTATCTAAGCCGTTCATTATCTTGTAAGTTTCTATCAGATCTCCCCTCAACCTCCTAAACTCCAATGAATATAATCCCACGATCCTCAGACGTTCATCGTATGTCAGGCCTACCATTCCTGGGATCATCCGTGTGAATCTCCGCTGGACCCGCTCCAGTGCCAGTATGTCCTTCCTGAGGTGTGGGGCCCAAAATTGCTCACAGTACTCCAAATGGGGCCTAACCAGTGCTTTATAAAGCCTCAGAAGTACATCCCTGCTTTTGTATTCCAAGCCTCTTGAGATAAATGACAACATTACATTTGCTTTCTTAATTACGGACTCAACCTGCAAGTTTACCTTTAGAGAATCCTGGACTAGGACTCCCAAGTCCCTTTGCACTTTAGCATTATGAATTTTGTCACCGTTTAGAAAATAGTCCATGCCTCTATTCTTTTTTCCAAAGTGTACGACCTCGCACTTGCCCACGTTGAATTTCATCAGCCACTTCTTGGACCACTCTCCTAAACTGTCTAAATCTTTCTGCAGCCTCCCCACCTCCTCAATACTACCTGCCCCTCCACCTATCTTTGTATCATCGGCAAACTTGGCCAGAATGCTCCCAGTCCCGTCATCTAGATCGTTAATATATAAAGAATCCCAGGATTTTGACCCAGCGACTGCGAAAGAATGGCAATACATTTCCAAGTCAGGATGGTGAGTGTTCCCATGTATCTGCTGCTTTGTGTTAGGGGTGTCTTGGTGGGGTGGTGGAGGTGGAGTGGGTGGAGGGTGGTGGGGCAGTGGGTGAGGAGACATTCTACAGGATAAACAGCCGACACCTCCCAAATGATTTTAAAGGAAGACAAAACAGGAAAAACAACATCACCCACCAGAATTCCTGACAATGTTATTGCTCCCTCTGAAGCAATGCCTGCAAACGGAGGAGTGACATTAAAATATCATTCTCACATCTGCAATCCTCATAACTCTAGTCACAAAGATGCATGTGATTAAATGAAGTACAGAAAATAAACAATATTTTTTTCCACCAGTTCTTTAGGCCAGTAGCATTATGCCAGGTCCAGTAGCAAAATTTGGGGGCAATGCGGTATTAATTGCATGGCCCCTTCCAAACTTATGCTAATACCCCTGACCATAGAGAGTGGGCAAGGTCAGGGGTCACCCAAGGCATGTACCCTAAGGACCTCTCAAGATAATTTGCTGTCTATCTGTTACCTATGTGTGACCCAGTCCCTATTGGTCTAGTGTTGAGGGTCTCTCCTCTTTGTATGTTCCATCACCTCTCTCTTCATTTCTCAACCTTTCAAACCTCTTGTATGTCAACATATTCTTTTTCTGCAACAACTTCCTGGGAAAACTCAAATGTATTCTATCCTTAACACTGCCCAAGTTTGAATCCGTTGCATACTGTCAGCAATTTAAAAACTTGGATGAACGAAACATTATTTAGAAGGCAATTAGAAAATGCGATAATTAGCAAAGTTGCTTTCCAATTTATGTTGTTTTCAGCAATGTTTGGAAGAAAGTATTTAAAAAGCTATGTATCTAATGAAAGTGAGACAGTGAGCAGCTAGGTAAGAGGTTTTGCTGCACACTTTGTAAGTTAAATTCAACAATAGCTGACTTCCTCCCCCAGATTCTTACCTAGAAAATGTAAGCTGTTTTCAAAGGCTGATTTATACCAAAATATTTGCCTCTTTTAAAAATAAAACTTAACATTAACTAAATCATATTCCATATGCTGGCTTTTAAAGTAAGTAGCTGTATCTGTGCTGTATCACAAAAGACCCCTTTCTCGCTGAATTTCACTGTGTTTACACAACATTGTGCCCAATGTCCATTATATGGGGCAAAAGTCAACACCCACCATGACTAACAGTAAATATGTGAGGCTGACAGGATAACTTATAAATGATGATTTATGGTCATCCTGCGAGGAAAAAATACTGTAAATCGTAATATGTAAATTGACCCAGTGTATAAGGCAATTCAATTTTTACAGTCAACTGGGTGCAAAGGTTCAAGCAGGGATAAGGTTGTGTTGTGAAGATGGGCAGAAGTTTAAGACATGTGCATGCTTCGCGTTGGATGCCAATGGCAGTTCAAAATGGCAACCACCCACACCCGTGCTGGCGTTTCACTTTAATACTCAGCATATAAGTTTAGCCCCATATTTGGAGGGATTTTATGAGGATTCAAAGGTCAATTTATATCTCGATGTCCATGGTATTCACCATGTTGCATGGCTAATTAGCAAATGCCCTTCATTTTTAAATTTGTTGTGTGCATTCAATGAGAAAAAAAGAATTCTGGTGATTATTTGCATTGTTTTTGTACTCTAAGAAAATTGGTGGAAGTACTTTGTGAATTCACCTTGTCACTGCAATCAAAATTACTTGGCTAGATTATCCAGGATATTATTCTACCATACCTACTGTGATCCGTTATTACTAGCAGAAAATTAACAGCTACCTTAATTATCAAAATTCCACTTCATCCCCATGCAATTAGATGCAGCTTAATAAGTAAGATGTACCACTTAATCCTAATTACCGGGTCAGATTTCAATAAGCTATTGCATTTATAAAATGGATAATTGTAATGGTTTTCAATGATAATGAGTATGAAAGTGATGGAATAACTTTCTGATTTTGATATGCATCAAAGCCCAGGGATTTTATCGTAATTACTATTCTGGAAGGTTTTTGCAGCTTTTGTGTTGTGATAGCACAGGCTGTGGTGAAGGTATCTCTAAAGCATCTGCATGAATTTTTATTATGTCGGCATTTGGGAAGCAGCAGAAATTTCCAGAAATGTAGAAGCATGGTACAATGTCTCATGGCTTATCTCATTAAATATTTTGTGAAAGATTTTGTGATATGATATGACAAAAATTGTAAATATTTTGTGAAAAAGTGATATGATACCGCTTTTCAGTACTAATCGTACATTATATTAATTTGGCATCACCAGCAGGTCGACAGATTGTTTTAGTTTGTTATTCTCCACGGCAGATGTCCAGGAGGAAGGCAAGGCACTTGGTCAGAAAAAATAGGGGATGAGGATGTGTATTTGTGGATGTGTCCTACGAGTTTCCTATAACTAACAGAGATGCTGAGCATTTCTCCTGCCGGCAGCAGTGAAACAGGTCCTAACGAGGGGACAAATAACTAAAAATTGAGAAAATATGTACAAAAATTAAAATTCTTGTCTGAAAATATTCCCGATTAGCACAAAATGATTGTTCAACTTCAGCGCTGGTGATCCGCAGCCAAGACAAAACGTAAGAACTCATTGTACTTTAGGTCAACGCCATCATTGTACCTGCCACTAATATTATGTACCTTGCCCTTTAAGCATTTCAATAACTCAGCATTGGCAACCATCTGTTTGTGTTATTTCCAACATTAGTGGAAGATTTGCCAATATACATCTTTCTGTTGTTCCACCAGGTGCAGTTGTTTGGAATTTGAGACATGTCATTACTAAGCCCTTGTTCCATATTTCTTAGCTGTTTTGGATGTGGAGACATTTTTCTGCAGGCATATGATGCAACATCAAATAGTGGCACTGCAACAAAGAGACCAACAACAAAGACTTCTGTTGCACACCTGTGACACAAAACTATGATCTTGCTCTTAGTATTTAACTACTCTTAATAGGATAGTAGTTACGATGCTAGACTCGCAATCTGGTGTTCTTTAGTTCAAAATCCTGCTGTGAAATTATGTTTAATACATGTACAAAATATGTGGGCTATAACTATGAAAGCTATACCATTAGAATCTGGTTCACTAAAATGTCATAGAGACCATGTTGTCCTTACCTGGTCCAATCGGGCGGCACGGTAGCACAGTGGTTAGCACTGCTGCTTCACAGCTCCAGGGACCTGGGTTCGATTCTCGGCTTGGGTCACTGTCTGTGTGGAGTTTGCACATTCTCCTCGTGTCTGCGTGGGTTTCCTCTGGGTGCTCCGGTTTCCTCCCACAGTCCAAAGATGTGCGGGTTAGGTTGATTGGCCATGCTAAAATTGCCCCTTAGTGTCCTGGGATGCGTAGATTAGAGGGATTAGCGGGTAAAATATGTAGGGATATGGGGGTAGGGCCTGGGTGGGATTATGGTCGGTGCAGACTCGATGGGCCGAATGGCCTCTTTCTGTGCTGTAGGGTTTCTATGATTTCTAATCGCGACTTTTAAATTGCCCAGAATCTGAAGCCTGTCCATTGTAAATAAAACTCAAGTACTGCAGTGGTACAAGATGCCAGCTTTAGTGCACCTCAGAGAGGGCACATTCTGATCAAAATATAAGGACTGCCTTCAGCAGCCAGTTTCTGAATGATGATGGTCATTTTACACACAGGACACTTCAACACAGGCATTAAAAGCTTGTCCCTGTAACAACAGTGATCTGTAACAAAAATGCACATTATATGACATTAAAAGTGATTTGGCATTATAACATTGCCGAGAAATCACTGAGAAATGTGAACAAACCAGAGATAAGGGCCGTGATTCTCCCAAAAGTGCTGAATTGGCGGGAAAACTGTTTTGTCAGTTCAGCTTCTCACCTGAATCTCTGCACTCTGTGCACTGCAGAGGTCCCAGTTATGAATATCTTTAAAAACCTGGGGGGTGGGGGGGCCTATTCTCGCCAGAGTCTGACAGTTCTGGAACTCTGCGCGTGCGCTGTGGTCCCGATCTATCAATCTCCCCATTTGCTGGCCAGCTCAATCGCTGGCCAGCCCGGGACCCCTGTAGTGCTGCCCCTCCAGCCTCCCCTCTCCATGGCCTGATCGCGGCCCCCACAACAATTCCCGGGCCAGCCCTGACCCCCGCCGCCCCATTGCCCCCCGATGTACAATCCACCCTCCCCCAACAGTGGCGATACCCCCCCTCCCGACTCCCCCCCAGGGTCAGACCTCCTTCTGGAGGTAGGGCCCCCCCCCACTCCCGGCAGACCACACCCCCTTCTCCCGGCAGACCACACCCCCCCACCCCCCCAGCCCACCCCGATCACTGTCCTCCCTCCATCCAAGACTGATCCTGTCTGCAGAGTGGCAGTGGGACCCCCCGCCCCCACCAATCACCCCTAGGCCCTGACCACAATAGGCACCGCCCCCTTGGCACTGCCAATGCCTGATGGGCAGTGCCAAGGTGCCCCCTGGGCATGGGCGCTTTGCCCCTTGGGCAGTGCCAGGGGGCACGTGCTGGCACTGCCAGGGTGCCCATGCCCAGGGGACACCACCACCCCACCGCCCGACCCCCTGGGATGCCCTGATTGCCCCCCCTTCATTCCAGCAGGGTCTCCCGCTTGTTCCCCGAATGTGGGGAGCTAGCCTGAACCCCGCCAGAATGAGGTACTCCTGGCGGGGTGGGAGATTCGATCGAGACCTGAAAGTTCCCAATAATGACCTGTTAAACATATTTAAAGTACATTTAAAAGAGATTCAAATGACTTACCTGCCTTCCCGCTGGTTTCCAGCGCAGTCTGACCGGCGACTGTTCGCCGGCTCTGGGAGATGCACATGTGTTCTCGGCGCATGCGCAGATCCCGGTACAAGGCCGGCGACGCACATCTCCCACCGCGACCCGTCAGAAAAGCTGCAGGTCGCAATGGGAGAATCGCGGCCTAGATGTGACATAATTCCAGAACTGCAGACCTATTTTCGGATCGGAATATTGCTGTTTGAAAATTTGAGGATTCCTTCACTTCAACCAAACTTTTGAATTGCACAGAACCTTCAAACAGTCCACAACCATGGATTACCAATGACCTCCGCTATAAATTAATTGCAAATATTTAACAAAGTTTTATTAAGCTGCACGGTTTCAGTTTCCATGTAACAAGACATAAATATAAATGAATGTTGCAACAAGAGAGAACTCAGTATCTTTGGAAGAAAATAGAGAAACACAAAGCTTATTTTGAGCTCGTTGAAACTTGCGTAACCGTGTAACATGTTTAACTGCAAATATATAGAATTAAGTGCAGGACTGAGAAATCTTCCAGAATTTCATTTCTGCCTGTTCCACAATGGGAAGTAATTCATCTTAAGATGTATATGATTTTCTCTGAGTATGAAAGATCCTTAACTACAAGGTCACAGTGATTTATTTGAGCAAAAGAGCTTTTTTCTTATCCCTCGCCAGGAACATTTGAGAGTTTTTAATTGATGAATTTGCTGTATTTATATGAATCATGTATTGGGCATGCCATGGCATAACACATAGCCCTTTATATTTTATCAACAATATGATAGCGCACTAATGTACAGGTGAGACTATAAAATGCAGCTGTTTGGTTCTCCAGCACAGTCATCCATCTTCAATCACATGCATTTCACTAACGCATCTTAGATGCTGCCATTTGAACATGCATTTACTAGCTTTTCTGACATTTCTCATGATAGGAAACCAACTTTTTGAAGCACGGCCAAGGCCATTTTTTTCAAAATATCTGAAATCTGTCATTATGAACAATTGCTGAGGTGCACAAATAACTTCACAGTAACATTCCTAAAGGAATGTTCTTCTCAATACCTTGGCATTGGAGACTTTGAGGAAAATGCACAAAAAGGCTTTATTGTATAGGCTTAATGACATTATATACTGTATAGGTTTAATAGCATGACATGCACTTGCTGAAGTACTGACAGATTCTCTAATTCTTTGTAAATTCTCATCATCTGGGTGGTCAGTTGCCATGGACAGCCAACGGTTGCTCTTTGTTTGGTAATGTGATCGTTCAGAGCTGTGTTAAATTCATTTTAATGGAATATTGCAGCTTTATTTAAAAGTATTTTTGACATCTCTGAGTTTCATGCAAAGCCATATCCGAGAGCCCTTTCCATGGGGACACATGGGGCAGATACAGGTGAATCCCAAAATGCAAAAGTGTAAATTTTTGGCAAGATAATCATCTCACAAAAGAGACTGCTCTCTGTCCAAAAAGGAAACAACATAAGGTTGACACAGGAGCACTTGTGGGAGAAGCATAACTGAATTGGAAATGTAGCCATGAGAGCTCCACGCCATGACCTCTGCTCCAACCAGGATCCCCGCAAACCTTCTGCTGAAGTTCCTCATTGTACTTCATGGAGTTAGAAGTTCTGTCGCAATTACAGCATCATGGGAAGCTAAAACCCAACTTTCCACATCAGTGTCAATTGGAGGCTGTGAACAAGCTGCCTTCATGGGAAGGACATGGATTTTTTTTAAAGCTCTCAATGCCTCAGGGAACTCAGTCAGATGGGCATTTATCTGCTGTTGCAGGTCCAAGTGCTGAGTCTCAATCTGAGACTCCTGAAGTTATGCTTTACTGCCCTGGGGGTAACCACACAATTACCCTCCCAACTCTGGGATGGGGCTGAGGGGTAATGTGCACACAGAAGCCTTTGCCTCTGACACCTCCTCCTGCACACTAATTCTGTGCTTATCACCCAGTACTTCCCACTCAGAGAATCAGAGTGTGATTCTCTGGGCTGGTGTCAGCTGTATCAGACAGTTGTAACAGAGCAACCTCAGACAAGTCTCCTGGTGTCTGACTCCTCTCAAGGGTGGGTGGGACTACAGCCTGTGAAAGAAAAACATAATGACATGAAATGAAATTAAGCAGAGCATCCTCATTCTTAATTGCCTTTCTCCAAAGCCATCCCAGTACTCAGTCTGCAAGCAGTCAACTGCTCCCTGATAGCACATAATCAGACCTTTAAATAACCCAAAACCAGTGCTGGTCAATATGCCATTACTCAGGCCTACCCCTCCCCCTCCCTCCAGCAACCTTCTCCACCATCTGCACAATTACATCAACACCACAGTCAGTGAAGGCACACACGGTCACCCACACTCCCACTATCTATATTACCGTCTCCTCCACAGGTCTCATGTTGCTGAGTTTTGGGATCCCAATCTCAGTCTTGTTGCGCTCTCCTGAAAGTACACGAAGGAAAGGGTGATGTGATAGCTCAGTGAGCCATGGCGATGGGAGAATCCTAAAAGAGATCTCCAGGGGCTTCTTGTCATTGACAACCTTTAACACTCACAGTGTTTGCTGCACCATTGACCTGGGCACATGCTCCTTTAACACAGCTTAGCAGCATGTGTCCTGTGTCCACCATAAATCTGCCATGTTGGATGCAGCGATGCAGGCAGAATGCCAAGCAAGGACATCTCGCTCACCTTGCTGGAGCATGGAAGGTCTCTGAAGTGCTTTCTGCACTGGACCAAGATACATTGATGGTCACCAGCTGAGCTTGCCTCCTACGCGATTTGGACCCAGGCACTTTTGGTGGTGGGGCTGGAGGCAGCTTGTAGTCTGCAGGGAAGAGAAGATCCTTGTGCTCGAATGCCTCACTTACCACTCATAGTCTGTGAAACGGGTCGCTGCTGCCTCCCTGGAGCCCTGGCCTGGATTAGTCATCCTGGGATAAGAGTAGAAAAGGTACGTGGGTTAATATGTCAGATACTCATGGGGCCCTATTTTACCATTTTGATTCTAAGTGCTGGGTGGACTTGAAACTGGGAGTGTTTCAGATCCGGCTTTTAGACCCGTTCTGAGGCGCCCCCAGACACTGCCTGAAAAAATATCAGCAATTCCGAATCGCGCTGCAGAAGCTTGTGGGCGGGGCTTAATGCGTCCAAAATCCTGTGGCTCTGATCGACGCCTCCAACTAACTGCACATGTGCAGAAAAAAAAATGATAGATTGCTACTCCCCTGCCACATCCCTCCTGGGCTGGATAATGCCTCCCCCTGGCCCCCCACAGACATTGCCGCATCCCCACAACATTACTGACCCCCTTATCCCCCCACCCACCACCCAGAACAATCGCGGGCCCCACCCCTTCCCCCCCCACCGATCTCAGGCAGAGTGGCAGTGGATCCCTCTTTCCCTCCACTGATCTCAGGCAGAGTGGCAGTGGACCCCCCTTTCCCTCTACTGATCTCAGGCAGAGTGGCAGTGGACCCCCCTTTCCCTCCACTGATCTCAGGCAGAGTGGCAGTGGACCCCCCTTTCCCTCCACTGATCTCAGGCAGAGTGGCAGTGGACCCCCCTTTCCCTCTACTGATCTCAGGCAGAGTGGCAGTGGACCCCCCTTCCCCTCTACTGACCTCAGGCAGTGTGTTAGTGGACCCGTTTCCCCACTCCCTCCCCCCCAGTTGGGAGTAAGCATAAGAATGTTCAGTGTGCTACCTCCTAGGAGCAGATTGCATTTAGATGGAGGTTGTGAGTGGCAGTGCCTTTGCACTGGGTGAGGGGATGCAGCAGCTGAGCTGTGCCCACTTACAGAGATGTGTGAGATGCTGCATAATGGTGTTTTAAAATGCAGGGACTTGCCGAGCTAAACACCAAAGACTGGTGCAGCAGGGTGTTCAGAGGTGCAGGTTGATTGGCACCATTGGAGTTCAACAGCAATGGTTAATAGGGGTGTTCTTAATGGGCCTGATTCACAGGGTAACACTGATTCAGCCTTCAGTGATTTCAAAAGTGAATACCCACAGTACAAAGGTCAGAGTTCTCTTCCAAATGGTCACTCCAGAGTCATTGCCAGGCTGATCCATCAGGAGGGTGCTGTTTGTGCCCCTTGTATTGGGCCCATGATGGGCAGCACCCTCCTTCGCAACCACCCACTGCCATGCCCAACCCCAACCCTGCACAAATCTGAAGATGCCAAATTCTGCCCATGTCTTTCAGAAACTGAACAAGGTATAAATGAGAGGACGTGACAAGTGTGAGTTGGCGATATCTGGAACTGCCCCAACTCGCGTTTTCTGAACCAGAGGGCAAAATCTGGCTCAATATGTGCACTATTGCAAAGAGGGTTCTTCTTATAAAGACCATTTCAAGTATCTTAGACTTTTCATCTAGCCTTGGAAAACAGGGCAAAAAAAGAGGAAGACCAGACCCAGAGCGTGAAGCTCATTTTCAGAAAATCTTCATTAGCTATTTTTGGATCATATATCGGGCGGTGCACATCATTAAGAACTCCTTACCCAATTGCAAACTTGCAACTGCCCCATTTTATATCTTTCCCATTGAAATCAAATCCAGAAATATGTTTTTGAATGTAAAGCTTAACTTGGGTCATGTGAACAACCAAAACAGTGATGCCTTTTAATAGGCCCAGCGTGCTTCAAACCCCTCAGTCAGTACATTTTTTACTTAATTTTTTTTGATATATATCAAAAGAAGTCCAGGAAAGGATCCGTGTAGTTTGAGAACAGTACTGATATTATAACTAAATGTGACGGAAGCTGGCCCTGGAGCCTATAATCCTCGTCATTTCCTTGGCAGTAGATGCCAAGCCAGTACTTCTCAACAGCCCTCCTTCTTCTGGGCATACTTTTATAATTGCTAATCATCAGATACAAAGTGCTTACAGGAAGTCATTAATCTTTCATTAAAGTATTCTGCCATTTCTTAGACAAGGCCCCTCATACTTACTCCATTGCAAGCTTTCAGGGTAAGAGATTATTAGTGGCGAGGATAAAGTTGATCAAGCGATAAAGGGAGATAATAACATAGTTGTGTTGAAGAGAATGGTGTGGCAAAGGGGAAAAGGACAGCTCTGCTCATAGTGAAGGCTAGATAGAATCCCAGACAATTATGAAATATTACAGCAGGGAATGTATGATTGAACCAGTGGCTTTGTGATGATAGATTGACGGAAGAAAGAGTCTTGTTTGCAGTTTACAGCAGGTGTGGCTAGTCTGAATGGGACAGGAATGACCAGCTGGAAGGTCCTATTAGCCAGCTGCCCAATGCAATCTACTAGGTAAATACCACCTGCTCACTGACAGGATACACTCACTATTTCCTGGCTACCTGCAAACAACAAATTTACTTTTCACTGTGTTTACCCCTGCATTTTGCATTAAATTGCTATCTCTACTGTACATCAATGCACACTTTTGCCTCTGGCTTCCGTGCTGCTTAAATTAGCATAAATAAAAGCTCATTAACGATAATTAAATTTAAAATTTTAAAACAGCAATATTCATCAAAGATGATGACGAAATGCCTCAGTTAAAACAAATACAGTTAACCTTGATTAACACAAGGCAGATTGAAATTTAAAGCTGCTCCAATTTTAAAGTGGTCTTGAGCTAGAATTTTAGGGTGGCGATATCAGTTGCCAGGGTCAGGTAATCTGGAATATGCAATGGGGGGGGGGGGGGAGGTTCTCTATGTAATTTTTGGGAGCCTTTTCCCCTGGAAAACCCATCTGTTACACCTCCTATAGAGCCGAAAGTAAATACTCCTGCATGAAGCAGGAGTATGTCGGGCTCCACTGCTCCATATTCAAGAGCCAGTCAATACAAGAGAGACCTTTTTCTGATTAGAGATCAGTTGACTGATGAGAAAGAGGCTTTCTTCATGGTTTTGGGACTCCAGCACATTCAGCCACTCCATCAGGGGCACGACTTAGAATATCTAAGCTTCATTTTAAAAGGAACATTTTGTCATATTCAAAGGGAAAATATTTTAAAATGGCAAGAATGGGTTATAAAGCTATCAAAATAATGGCCCAGAATTTGCTGGAGTGAGACATCTTTTGTGGTATGTTCCAGTTGTTAACATTTTTTTCTCACCCTTCAACTGAAAAGGGGTTTTCTTTGCCACAGGTTGCTGGAAGTGCAAGCTGATCCTGGTACGAGGGAGGTCAATAGGGCATCAGCGACCTTGGTGAACAACAGAGTCAGCAATCTATCTCCTTAATCAAAGCAATTTAAAAACAAAGAAACAAAGGGAAGGCAGAGAGGAAATAGGATAAATTAGAGTCAAATCAGATGCAGAAAGAGAAACTAAGAGAAGCAAGGAAAGATTGGATTAAGGAGAGAAGAAAAATGAAAAATTAATAGTAAGACTTTTTCTAAATTTAGCTTTTAAATTTTAAAAAAAACTTTGAGAAACAATTTACCACCTGCAGGTTTGAAACTCCATGGGGCGGGATTTTACAGTCTCGCTCCTCCTGAAACCGTAAAGTCCTGCCTGAGGTCAACGGACCTGTCCATGGTCCGCCCCTCGCCCGCTCCAATTCCCATGGCGGGTGGGGCGGTAAAATTCTGACTCACATTTCAATTGCTCCCTCTGTGGGTCTCTGAGGTTGACTGGTTTTGTAGGGATGTAAATCTGATCATTAAAAGGATCCTTATATCATTAATTATGAGCCCTCACTTTCCGTGGTGAGTTTAATTCATTTTAACAGAGTTTAATAAAGCAATTTCTTAAAGTTCACTTTGCGGTTTACTCTGATCACATTTTCACAAGGCTAAGTGCAGCCGCACAAATCTCTTAGAAATTTTTGGCAATTTGCAACTCATGGCTTATCAATTCCTCTCCACAAGTTGCTGGGCATTTTATAATTTAATAATGACTACCTTAAACTCAACATTATTTTTCCAGCAAACTATTGGCCAATATATTTTGACTTATTATTTCCCATTCCATTTTATTGTGTCCCTCTAAAATGCTATGCCAGAGCTCTGTATAAGTTTTGAAAGTTGAATAATGGTAGTGGTTTTACTGCAGCCCATTTCTTTGTGAAGGTGAGGTATGTTCAGCACAGGCCAAGGTAATCCATTCCAGACGTGAGTAATGCAGGGGAAACACATGCAACTAATTCGGCTGGCTGTCAGTAAGATCCAGTGATCTCTTTTGAAATCTTCATCATCAGTTGATCTAAATTAAACACTAGCAACGTAACCAAGATTCCAGGTTCCTTGCTGCACATCTGCAAGTCTTTTAATGTCTCTGATCTTTCTTGATTTTACGAATCCACAATTTCATTGAGACCAAGATACCACGGAAAATAGCACAATTGCTTCCAATAGCCAAATGTTGTTGGTTCAATAAAGTAGGCAACTATCCATCACTGCATTTGCCCTAGCAACCCTCCAATACCTTGTCCAAATAGTCACTCTAGCTATGAGTTCAGTTGGTGAAGTTTTTTGCCATCCACCTGCTGATCTTGCAACAAAGATAAGGAAGGTGAGGCCGAAGTGCAACTTGAGGTTGTGTTCTGTTGCCTCCGCCCTCCCCTCAGCTTTTTTTTTTGTGGTTGCTCACACCAGGGGAAATTATATATGCCAATTTCTGGGTGGTGTGATAACCCCCACGAGGTTCGCAGGGAATCATTGATTGATCTCCCTATGGGGCTCATTGAATAAGAGTTCCCCTGGTAACAGGTAGTGACCTGCCCAGCTGGAACTCATGACTTGAGCCTTCTAAAAGGCAGGCCCAGGACTGGGCCTGCTGAACTGTAGTGCCAGGCAGGGACTAGTATGTGTACACCATGGCAGTGGTTTTATTTTTCATTCTGTGATAAATTATGTTTCTTTCCAGCTAGGCTTCCTGAGTTATTGCAGGTGGGCATATGGATCTGTATGAAAATGATGGAACCATAGCGCTTCCAATTGTCCCAACATAGAAATCATAGAAACCCTACAGTACAGAAAGAGGCCATTCGGCCCATCGAGTCTGCACCGACCACAATCCCACCCAGGCCCTACCCCCATATCCCCACATATTTTACCTGCTAATCCCTCTAATCTATGCATCCCAGGACACTAAGGGGCAATTTTTTAGCATGGCCAATCAACCTAACCCGCACATCTTTGGACTGTGGGAGGAAACCGGAGCACCTGGAGGAAACCCACGCAGACACGAGGAGAATGTGCAAACTCCACACAGACAGTGACCCAAGCCGGGAATCGAACCCAGGTCCCTGGAGCTGTGAAGCAGCAGTGCTAACCACTGTGCTACCGTGCCGCCCTCTTCAGAGTTTGGATGCGGGACTTATCTGTTAAACCTCAGGATCTAGCGTTCTGAGATTGGCGATGGGACTTTGGGGAAATAACTGAAGAGATGCCTGTACAGGCTCTGTCAGAGTACAGCCTTGCATAGTTCACAACATTGTGCGTAGGTCTCAAAGCCACTTCAGTGAAAATAATGTTTAATTCCAGCTCTTTGCTTCTCTTCTTCCCTGCTGTGAAAATCCCCAAGTCTCTGTCCTCAGACTGGTGCAACAATCTTTCTTGCATATATATAACACAAATGGCCAGGATCAGTGGGCCAAGGTGGGCCACACTTACAGAGCTTCATAGTTAAATTACTGACTTAAGCATTACACCTCAGGACTGTACTTCAAAAGAGATGTGGGTGTAAAAGTCAGACATTTAACCATGGAGAGCTTCATAGTGAGTTTAAAATGTGCTTGCCCAGTTTACATCTACATACAAAGGATGTTGGTTGGGAGCGAAGACTATTACCCCCCTTTCTTTACACTAACGATCATATTGAATGGTTGGGGAGTCTCAATGGGCCATGTGGTCTATTCCTGCCCCTATTTCTTATGGTCAACTGTGGCACTGCAATTGCAGATCAGTTAACGCACCTCAGACCAGGAATTGAATTTCACATCTTGCTAGTCTAATGATCAATAGCACCACAGTAATTTGAACTATCTAATCATCACAGGAGTCTCAGCCCCTTTTTTCTCTTCTCCCTTCTCTCCCAACTCCCTTCATGAAGAATTCTAATGCCTTGGGCCTTCAGAGTGGTGCAACATCTGGTCAGAAGGGTTAACCTGGTCAAATCAGTTCAACCTTCTGATGTAACGTGGAGACATCCCATCCCTGCCTAACCCTTCATGGTTGGACTTTCAGCTGTGGGCACTCAGATGCAATCATAGTGCCAATTCAATGACATTCAGAGTAGGAAATCTCCCCCATCTTACCTGCTATGGTCAAGAGAGGAATCTTTCGGTGGGTTTTAGGATCACTGGTCCGTGGACTCTAAGATCCATTGAATTCAAAGCAGCAAACAGGATATTTTCTATTTTATATCACAATAAAGTAACACCAGTCCACATGTAAGTCAAAATAACCATGTTCAAATTCTACTCACACATTCAGCAATGTTAAGGAGATAGTAAGTGGAATAGTGAATGCATCATTTTTATAATCATATAGTTTTAAGAATATTTTACTTGACTTTACCACCCTTTTGTTTATTGATCTAATTTTTGACTATTTCATGTTGAGAAGCCTGAATGTTGATAATGTCATCAGAAAAACTGGCCTGGGGAAGTTCCGAGAAGCAACGCAAAGCGTCTGAGGTAAAATCAGTGCATAAAGAAAATTGCCTAAGGTCCTTTAGCCATTTTTAGCACTTCAGCATTACACATTAATCATAATTATTTTAGCTTTGTTAAAGGGGTACTAATGGGGAGATTCCTTTTAAGTACACATGAAAGGACATGAAAAGATCCTTGGCTTCTTTTGTTGCTGTTGTGGTTGAACTATTCATTCTGGTTCACAGGCAGGGTTAGTCATATTTTATTGATTGGGTCTTGCGACCTGCAAGCACTATGAAAAAACAAAATGAATGGCAGTGACCTGGAGATCACGCAATTGATACAACTCAGCTAAGTTTTTTTTAGCGTGGTCTATTAAACCCATCTTTGTGTTGTGCTCTCTAAAGTGCAAGTTGGCAATTCAATTATTTGTTTTGCAGTTCTCTTTCTCTTTAACAGTCTAATGGCTTGGTGAACCCTCTAATTAGACAATCTAACCAAAATCCACAAACATATAACAGCTCTGTCTGCAATTAGCCTTTGAATCCACCAGTTGGTATGGGTAATTTGAAGAAATTCCAGCTTCTCCCAAAAGCAGACTCCAGCAAACCATCCCTGCTTGCAGCTCTAAAAGAATCTGTTTTCCTGCGTGCTGAATCCAAGAGACTTTTAACTGCAATGTGATGGCAAAACGGTATTGGTATTGCAAAGATATAGAAGCAACAGTTCAGTGCAGGCATTCCACACTCCACACTGATCCAATCACTAAGTGAGTACTTCTTTCACTTTCAGATTGGAGAGAGGTTTGGGAATTGGGGAATATTAAATGAATACTGGGATCTTTACATGACATTGAGGTATCGAGATTTTCCCTGTCAATCCTTCTGTTTTAGAAATCATTTATGTTGCAAAACTCTTGACGGAGTTCAGAAACAAACTTCCACTAACACTTGACAACCATTTTGACAGAGGAGAGCCATCATTTGTGTTTCTGCAATGTGCTCCTCACTGAATTATCCCCAAGTGGATTGTTTTACGTTTTGTTTCTGCAAAATAGTGCTTTATTTGATAGACTTTGCCAGACTGTACCCGCACCGTAGCAGAGGTTTTCGACAAAGGAACTCAGCATGTTTGCCAACCCTCATGTAAACATGTGTTGGGAATTTGGAAAATGTGGGAAACATCAATATTTTCATCAAATCATTTAACACCAAAGAAGAGGGTGGATAAATCTAAAATGTCAGATTTAAAAATACATCAGCATCAAGTCATGCCCTGTAAATGAGCCTGGATGAGGTTACTGAATAGAATGTTCCATGAACAACTGTGATGTGATGCAGGCATAATGCCCCCTGGTGTTAATAGAATGAGTAGCAGTTTAGAGACAGTACATAGATTGCTCTCCTCTTTCACAAACACGCATTATACTTTCTTCCTCCATTTTTTGATGTTGTATTAGCAAGAATTTACTTTCTTGATATGAAATACAGCTCAGTTTGATTGCAAAACACTTGCAAGTATATACTGATCATAGAATCCTGCAGTCCAGGAGGAGGCTATTTGGCCCATCGACTCTGCACCAACTCTCTGACAGAATATCTTACCCAGGTCCTCTCCCCCACCCTATCCCCGTAACCCCACACATTTACCATGGCCAATCCATCTAACCATAGATCTTGGGACACTAAGGGGAAATTTTACTATGGCCAATCCACCATCCTGCACATTTTGGGAATTTTTTAATAGTCATATTTGTGTTTGCATTGAGAGCAATGTGTGTGATTGAAATTGTTTGCTCTTGATCTCTGAGGTTTAAGTCGATCAGGGAATGAGTTAGGCCTTGTCACAACTGTTTGTCTTTACTGGGAATATTCTTCTTATATACCAACAGTTTCTGGCCTAATAGTTTGATGTTGGCAAGTTTGGAGGAAAGATCCCAGCCAGAAGACCCTGAATGCACTAAGAGCCAGTCAAAGTAAATTTCAACAGACTGCTAGGCAATACAGCAATGGTTACAACTTTGCCAGAATATCCAGATGTCCTTTGACAGCGGAAATGCTAGAAGCATGTATGAAGGGATCAAAAAGGCAACAAGCCCCGTCAGAAAAGAAAACAAAGGCAGGACAGGTCATCACCAACTGCAATAAACAGTGGGAGAGATGGGTGGAATACTATCTTGAGTTGTACTGTAGGAAAAGCTCTGTCACTGAGGAAGCTCGTGATATAAGAGAAAGCCAGCCTGTTATGGCAGAGCTGGATTTTGACAGCACAGCACTTACCAAGGCTATTGACTCAGTTGTCATGGGCAAAGCTCCAGGTGCTGATGATATACTGCCTGAATTCATAAAGCATGGGAAACTGGCACTCCTGAGGCATCTACATTAATACTCTGTTTCTGCTGGTGGAAGTGACAATGATCCAGGATGTGTGTGAAACAAAGATTGTGACCCTGTGCAAGAACAAGAGCAATTGCAGGAATTGCGACAACCATTGAGGTATCTCCCTACTGAGCATCAAGGGAGAGGTTTTTTCCCATATTGCCCTTGTCAGATTGCAAATCTCAGCTGAGACAGCTACCCTCAATCCCAGAGTGTTTTCAGAATTGGGAGATCTACAATTGCCATGCTTTTCTAACTCTGGCAGCTGCAAGAGAAATGCCATGAGCAACGGAGACAACTATATGATTTCATCGATCTTACTGCGGCAGTAGCATTCCATTTCAAGTAACCCCATTAGCGGTAAATGGACAGATTCTCTCACACTTGTAAAGTGTTTGGTTTGACCATCAGCATCAGGAAGACAAACGTTATAGTCCAGAATGTTGCTACATGGCCATCTATCAGCAATGACGCTGGGTTGTTGATGGTTTCACATATCTAGCCTCCACAGTCACCAGCAATCTATCACTTGATGCTGAAATCAACACACGCATCACAAAAGCTGCAGCTTTTATGTCTAAGTTGAGTAAGAGAGTGTAGAACAACAGCAACCTGACAAAGAACATCAAACTGTGAGTTTATCAAGCTTGCATCCTTAGTGCACTCCTCTACAGTGCTGAGACCCGGATAACATATGTAGGCAGGAGAAAAGGCAATATAGTTTCCACCTTTACTGTTTCAATCTTATCCCCGGCATCTCTTGGCAGGACAAGGACACCGACTCAGTGGTAATACATTGAGCTAATTCCTTCAGAGCACACTTTATTCAGCTAATTATATCAGCACTGGCTTGTTCATCAGCTGGATGACAACCGTGTACAATGAACTGGCCATTGAGTCATGACCTCCTGCTAGTCCCTACCTTGGCTACAAGGACAACTGCAAGCGAGATATAAAGATGGCAGGCAGTGGCATTGATAACTGGGAGACAGTCACCGATTGCCGTGACCTCTGGAGGCTGACTGTTCGAAAGGACATTGGAAAAGGCAATCAGAAACAAACAAATTCAGCTGGCTGAGACCAAAGACCAGACAAAACAGGCCAGTGAACCATGCACTTTCCCAGCCCACGGCAGTGAATGCGGCACAGACTGCCATACCAGAGTGGGGCTCCTGAGTTCCGCAGGCAGTACTTAACAAATTATTGTCCACCATGGTGCAAGCCATCATCTTGTGAGATGGAAGACTGCCTAATAAAGGTAGAAGATGCCGTCCTCTTGTTATCCCTGGTTAGAGATTAAAAAAACAAGAGGAAAGCCACCCACTACCCAATGGCAGTTCAGATTTTGTACTGTGAATATTAATAAGCACTTTTGAATATATTTAACATGTAAGTGGCTATAATAATAGGGATTATATTTTGCTAATGGTATTGAGGACACTAAACTATAGCCGTGACGTTTCGCCGACTATTTACACTGCCACAACTTCATCAAAAGTGCGGTAGAAAGGCTGATTATAATATAATTATCCATGCACTTCCAAATCCTTTCATCATTACAGTGAATTTGAGAGGATCTGCATTGTTGCAATGCTGTGGAGATTGGACAAGCAAGGCAAATGTCATCTGTTTTACCCCGGAGAAGGTGTCTTTCTCTGAATTGGAAAATGAAGTCTGAGTTTCTTTGCAGTTGGATTTTATTTAGCTTCAAGGGAGGGTTTCTTTTTCTTAAAACTAAAATCATGACTCATAAAATAGAGATGCCAAATGAGATCACCATCACAATTACAATAATGTGTCGCTGTTTGCTTCACATGTTTACTGACATTTAAAGTCCAATTGCAGAACGCACTATTATTCTGCTCCTTTAATAACTGATACTACCCTGAACAAAATAGTAGTTTGTACAGCTGGCATAATAAATAACTGGTGCTTTAAGGGTTGCATAAAACATAGTGCTGAATAGGTCTTCCATTGTGCTGAGGAAAAGAAAAAAAGAACCAATTATCGATATGAATATACTATAATAAGCCAATTTTCTCAATCACTGTGCTGTTATTGCTAGAGACTTGACACGACTGTAATCCAACTATTTCTCAACTTGTCATCTGGTGGCAATAATCAGCAATCAGACCTCAGCTACAATTCAGATAAACAACAGAGAAAGGATCTAGCAATATAGTCAGAACTGCCTCACCAAATCACACTACGAGCTGTGAATTGCTGAGCTACCTCCAAAGGAGCTGAATCCTGTTACTGAGCTGCTCATACTAGGGTGCGCTTCCTACACCTTTCAGTGGCAGAATAACTAAAGGAATGCTGAAATTATTACTTTGAAAACAAGAGAGTTTCCTCTTTAACTGAGGCTTGTGGTTTGCTCAGATCAAAACATTCAACTAGGATTTTGCTGGAAAGCAAATATACATTTTCATAGAATCCCTACAGTGCAGAAAGAGGCCATTAGACCCATCGAGTCTGCACCAACTCTCCGACAGAGCATCTTACCCAGGCCTTATCCCTGTAATCCCACATATTTACCCCACTAATCCCCCTAAAATATATATCATGGGATACTAAGAGACAATTTAGCATGACCAATCAACCTAACCCGCACATCTTTGGAGTGTGGGAGGATTCCGGAGCACCTGGAGGAAACCCACGCAGACATGGAAAGAACGTGTAAATTCCACACAGTCACCCAAGGCTGGAATTGAACCCGGGTCCCTGGCACTGTGAGGCAGCAGTGCTAACCACCCTATGCCTGTGATACATGACTATCAAGCAGGTGATGACAGAATCGAGATCAGTTCTGATTTCCCTCAGGTTGAATGCCTTGTTCAGGTAACAGTTTAACCTAACCATCCATTGGGAAACTGCTGGGATCTGGTGCAATACAAATTTTATTTTCCATAAACGTCAGTAAAGAGGAATATTGTCTGGAGTGTAAAACTGGCCTCCACCCAATCCTCTAGTTTCTTGTGCAGCAAGTTAAGCTAAAATGACACAGCCTACCAGGCTGGACTGGCTAGACCTGTATCCTCCAGAGTACAGAGGATAAGAGGCAACTCGATTGAAACATATAGGGGGCAATTCTCCCAAAAAAATTCTAAGTTTGAATTTGTGTAAAAATTGGAGTAAATCCATTTGGTTTTTTCAGTGGGACTTTCAAAATGAATCTCCCACACTCTGTGCACTGTGGAGTGCACAAGTGTAAATCCTGTGAAAAATTTGGGAGTGGGGCCTATTCCCATTGAAGATGCCGGCAGCATAGCACTGAGTGAGCCACTGCACATGTGCCGATCTGTGGCCAACCCCATGGCCCCCGCATCAGTGGCTGTGGGACCTCCCCACCACCCGATCACTGGCCCCCCAGACATGTCCGGGCCAGCCTTGACCCCCCACCCCACCAGCAGTCCCAAGCTTTCCCCACCCCTCCCCCGGCTGTCCCAATTCTTCCCCCCCCACCACAGTCCCAACCCCCACCTCCCCGCCCACCACTGGCCTCCCTCCCTCTATCACCCAGCTGCTATTAGGCTCCAGCGCCTTGGCACAGCCCAATGCTTGGTGAGCAGTGCTAAGGTGCCCCCAGGCAATGCCACTTTGCTGCTTGGGCAGTGCCAGGGGGACAGGCTGGCACTGCCAAGGTGGCAATGCCCAGGGGGCACTCCCCCACCTTATCCCCGACCTCCTGGGAGGGTTAGTGGCCCCCTTTCACTTCAGTGGGGTCAGTCTGCCAGCTCCCCACAAGTGGGGAGCTATTGTAAACACTCCTGCTGGGGGAGGGAGACTTTAGCAGGTCCAGAGATTTCAGTCCCAGGTCCACTAATGATAGGCAAATTATATTAAAATGATAGTTTGAATAAATTATTCAGCTCTGCGCCGATTTCTGGCACTGAGCTGACGGTGCCAGAAATCCGGCACCCGGAGAAACGTAGAGGCCGTGGCGCCCAGTAGGAAGTCCACAAAATGGCCTCCGTTTGAGTCTCCTGGCCCGCTGCGCTGAGAATCACCCCATAAAATCGTAAAGATTCTTAACTGGGTGGATGTGGAGAGAAAGTTTCCTCTTGTGGGAGAGTCGAGAATCAGGAGTCACTATTTCAATGTAGGGGGTCACCCATGTAAAGCGGAGATGGGGTGAAGTTTTTTCACTCCAAGGATTGAGAGTCTTTGGAACCCTCTTCCTGAAAAGGTTGTGGAAGCAGAGTCTTTCAATAATTTTAAGGCAGAAGTGGATAGATTCTTGGTAAGCAAGGGGATGAAAGATTATTGAACATTGGCGATCTGGGGTTACTGTCAGATCCACCATGATCTTATTAAATGGCAGAGCAGGCTCGAGACGCTGATTGGTCTACTCCTGCTCCTTGTCCATACATAAGTTAATCATCATCTGCAATGTTCTCACAGGAATTGTCCATCGTGTGGGAGGAGTGAAAATTATTAATCACCTCTCCACAGAATAAGGCCTCATGTAATCTGGGAATGTGTTTAAATCAGTCCTGACCTACCAGCTATTAAGCAATATTGCTTAACGTGCACTTGCAAATTATCAGTCTTTCTGGAGTATGAAGTTAAATATCAGACCAATAAGAATCGTCTTTTCTGTCCACTTTTTCTAACAATTTTAGGCACCAATCCCATTTTCCTTAATGTCCTGTGGTAACATTTATTAGTCTGCTTCCAGGAGAGAACATAGCAGTGATAGAAGTTTCATGTATAAGCTTCAGTTGTAACTCTATATGCCCACTCTGTCCTGATAATGGTCTTTTTGGCAGTACATATATTTTCTGAGGAACCACAGAGATAGTGTGTTCCACTAATGCAAGCTGAAGCATGCAATTCTTTTACAGTTCGAAGAGGTATGGCTAGGATGGCTTTTATAAAAAAAAACAGCATTACATTTTATGCCTTCCTTAGATTAATGGACAGATCCTTATCAAATCAAAAGTAAATGTCACTTGTCAGGCCTGCCACATAAGGAAACACTAATACAATAGATGCACTGTGATTTTTATGAGTCGGACAAATGTATAGCTATATTATCCATGAACTACCTGCATCATAGTTTGACAAAGCGGACTAGCTACCAAAATCAGTATCTTTAACTGCATTCTTAGATATTATGAGATTATTTCTTGCCTTTAAAAGCAAATAGATATCCCTGACCACTGTCGTATGATAGCAGCAGTTGATGTAATTCAGATACCATTGCCCCCAAATAAGAAACTTTCAGAGACTTCACCCCAAAATAGAAATTAACAATCATGACTTTGTTTACTTTTAAACCAAGCCACATTTTTAGACTGCCTTTGTTATGCTCGTCCATGCTTTTAGTAAGCCTGCATTTTTGGGAGATTGTGGACAGGACAGTAAAATTGCTCAACATATTCCCATTTGGAATTAGTATTTTGCTACGTTGGGATTGAAATTAATTCTGTTCACCATTTTTCATGCAATAGTTAAACATTTGATTGATTCTGTTAATTAATTTGACAAAACATTTTCCCGTTCCGCCCACCACAGGAATCGTAGCAGGTGAGGGGCGGACCATGGGAAGGTCCGTTGACCTCAGGCGGGATTTTCCAGGTTCGAGGCGATCGCAGCCGAAAAATCCCACCCATTAATTTATGTGAAACTTTTTTTATTCATTTATGGGATGTGAGCAACGCTGGCAAGGCCAGTACTTATTGCCTTCTCCAATTACCCCTGTGGACACACACAGGAGATGTAACTCCAGTAAAATAAAGTTTGTTAAATGGGTAATAACTTTGCTAAAATTGTGCAGTCAAGAATTTGATGTCAACACACGAAAATCCACACTAAAAGTAAGACAACGTGAACTTTCTACCCCAAGGCATACCTTATATTATGATATTTATCATTACAGAAATTGGTTTCAAAGAATTCCACTTGCTAGAAAGCCTCAACAACTTCAAATCAAAGCTGTGTGCAAACACTGGGGCTGAGTGCACAGCTGGGCAGACTGGAACCCTCCAGGTGAAACTGACATCTTCTCTCTGCCAGAGGACTTCAAAGGGGTCTGTACACATACGCAGCTTCTGACAGAAGGGAAAGTCTCTGCTGCAGAATGGAGTGCAGTTATTTGAAATCCTACCAATGACCGGAGCCGGGGGGTGTGGGGGGGAGGGGGGGAGGGGGGGCGGGGGCAGCGGGGGGGGGGGGGGCTGTGTGACAGACAGGAATGCAGATGTTGATCATAAGGCTGCCTGAAATCACCATGCCAGGGGAGATCTTCAATTCTGCCAGAGCTAGCAGGGGCAGTCTACCCACAACTGCGCCATCCCGAGAGTGGCGAAGCCAAACCCCTTGCCCCCAGCGAGACTGAGTGGGGAGGGGGGGTCTAAGGGGGAGGGGTGGCTGAGGGGTGTCTAATGGGAAGGGGGTTTGAGAGGATCTGGGAAGAGGGGACTGAATGGGGACTTCTGAGGGGGAAGGGTGGCTGAGGGTGTCTAACAAGGAAGCGGGATTGAGGGGGAGGGTGTCTGAGGGGAAGGAAGGCTGAATGGGGGGTCTGAGGGGAAAGGAGGGCTGGGGGGGGTTCATGTCAGGTCACCCTCATGCCTCTGTAGCGTGTGTGTGTGGAGGGGGGAGTGACCCATGATTGAGTGGCGGAGGGGAGGGTGCCCTTCTTTTCTGAGGGGGTGGTGGTATTCTCCTGGTCCCTCAGGGTCCAGCACGCCATGTCCCCACTTGTGGGTAGCAGCTGTAAAGTTCGCCCTGAGCCAGGTGAATGGCGGGAGGCTTGTGTTTGGACTGTCTAACCCACAAATGACATTCAAATTAGTGGCTTTGCATAATTAGCAGGAAGCCAATCGGGGCTGGGGGGTGGGTCAGGTGAATTGTGAGAGCCCTCATGCCAATCGGGAATCCCAATTTTTGGCCCCATTCACCGAGGCATCGGGATTCCCACCGGCATCTGAAGAGGTCAGAGAATCAGGCCCAATGTGCTGCTTATAATCCCTTCTACACAATTTAATCTGGCAAAACTGGCAACCAATGCATGGCTGTAAAACATTCTAGGAAAAGATAGACATAACAAACATATCGGGGGTGATTCTCCCCAAAAAATTCAAAGTGCCGAATTCGTGTCAAAACTGGAGTAAATCCCGCTGCTTTTTTCAGCTGGATTTTCAAAATGAATCTCCCAAACTCTGTGCATCAGAAAGAACCCTAGCGTGAATCACGAGTGGGCCTATTTCCACTGGAGAGGCTGGCAGCATAGTGTTGAGCAGGCCAGCGCACATGCACCAATCTGTCAGAACGGAGATCGGCACATTCAAGGTAGCCCCGCACTGCCGGCCTCACGATCGCTGGCCAGCCCCGCGACCTCGCATCGCTGGCGCTGCGACCTCCACCCCCACACCCTGATCGCTGGTCTCCCGGACGTTTCTCAACCAGCCTCAATCTACCCCCACCCCAGCAGTCCTCAGCAACACCCTCCTCCCTCAACAGGCCGACCCCACCCCCACCCTGATGGCCAGCCCCGATCACTATTCACCCTTTCTCTGCCACCAATCCCAAGTGCAGAATGGCAGCAGGACACCCTACCCCCACCAATCTCCAACCTCAGAGGTCCCCCACCATTAGGCCCTGCCCCCCTCTGGCCTCACCCCTTTGACACTGCCCAATGGACAATGCCAAGGCACCCCCCTGGGCATTGCCACTTTGCCCCATGGGCAGTGCCAGGAGGCCAGGATGGCACTGCCATGCTGCCAATGCTCAGGGCGTAACCCCCTCTTACCCCCGATCTCCTGGGGGGCCTCCAGGGCCTCCCTTCACTCCAGCAGGGTCAGGGCACCAGCTCCCTGCTAGTGGGGTGCTGTCGTAAACCCCGTTGGAGTGAAACACTCCTGGCGGGGGGGAGGGGAGGTGGGGCAGGAGGGGGGGTGGGGGTGGGAAGGGGCTAGCAGGCCAGGAGACTTCAGTTCCGGGCCCACTAATGCGATGTAAATGTTTATTTAAATAGTTTATTCAGCTCCACACCAATTTCTGGCAGGGAGCTGACAACGCCGGAAATCTGGTGGCTGGAGATGCGTGGAGGCCATGGCGCCCTGCGGGAAACCCACTACACGGCCTCCGCAGCGCAGCGGGCTGGGAGAATCGCCCCAGCGTATTGTGTAGGAATTAGCCCAGAAGTTCTAACCCTCCAAACTGCGTCCTTATCCTTATGTTTCTCTCCTGAATGTCAGTGAGATAATAACATCCTTCATTAGTGACATTCTCTGCCTTGACCTATTCAATAGTCCGAACTAAACGTTTTGCTAATTTATGCCAGCAGTGTTTGTGGAAATATTTTAGTTGCATGGGGCACTGATGTAAGAGTCTTTCCTCCAGTAGTCAGCAATAAAGACATAATTTAGCTCACCATTTCTTTGACTCCTCTGCAATGGGATACAACATGACAAATCAATGAACCAGTACAATTTTTTTTGTTTTTATGTGTCTTTTTTATTGGCTTCTGATACAGTCTAGCATAATAAAATAAAGTTATCCCCCCCCCCCCCCCCCACACACCCCGCCAGTTCAAATGTCTACCCTTTTTCCTGATTGTATTCTTTCAATATTTTATTGCAGCCACCCAGTAACTGATTATCTTGCTTCCATATCAACTGAACAAAGAACATGGTTTTGATTCTGAATCTGTGAAATAGATCTTGACGCTTGACCAAGTTTTCTGTTGGGACATCGGGGGAAGCTGGTGAAAAGGCTAGAGAGCATTTATCCGTCAAAAACTCCAAAGTGTCAAATTCTAAAGATGTCATTTGAATCTGCCTTTTTAACTCAGATGACCTTCGTTACTCCAAAGCTGGAATCTACAAAATATTCCACAAGTGGTTTGATTCTGGGATGGGGAAGGACTTTAACTCACAGGGCTTCAGGACAAATCACAGCTAAATCCATGAACCTTATCAACTCATTACTTTCCCTGGAGGGGAATATAAAGAATGAAGAAAATTAATTTGCATTGATATAGTGCCTTTCCTGACCTCAGGACATCCTAAAGGACATCACAGCCAATGAAACACTCCTAGAGCGTTTTACAATAGTTGTAAAATATTGTAAAACATATCGGCTCATTTCCACACAGCTAGGTCCCATACTGATGCACATCAATTGGACACGAGGCACAAAGCTTCGGTAAAAGAAGGCTTTTATTAACTAACAATGGAACTATCAGAACTTTAACACACTATCCCAGACTGAAGAGGTCCCGCCTGAGCAGGGGGTCTTATACCTCTCCCAGGAGGCGGAGCCCGACTGGGATGTGCCACAACAGTAACAACCACAGGTGTATCAATCCCACCCTAGCCCAACAACAAAATTAGAACAACCCAACAACAACATTAGAACAATCCCACAGTGGGAACCAACGATGGTTCACCACACATACACAATGAGGCAAATAACTGATTAGTGATATTGGGTGAGAGGTAAGTTGCACCAAGGTTGTGACCTTCCTCCACCCCATTTAAATAGGGCTGCACAGTGGTTAGCACTGTTGCCTCACAGCGTCAGGGACCCGGATAAAAGCAAATTACTGAGGATGCTGGAATCTGAAACCAAAAGAGAAAATGCTGGAAAATCTCAGCAGGTAACATCTATAAGGAGAGAAAAGGGCTGCGTTTCAAGTCCAGACGATCCTTTGTCAGGGACCCGAGTTCGATTCCCAGCTTGGGTCACTGTCTGTGTGGAGTTTGCACGTTCTCCCCGTGTCTGCGTGGGTTTCCTCTGGGTGCTTCGGTTTCCTCCCACAGTCCAAAGATGTGCAGGTTAGGTGCATTGGTCATGCTAAATTCTCCCTCAGTGTACCCAAACAGGCACCAGAGTGTGGCGACTAGGGGATTTTCACAGTAGCTTCATTTTAGTGTTAATTTGTGACAGTAATAAATAAGCTTTAAACTTTAAACTAAAAAAAAACATTTATTCTGCAATGGAGGTTGTGGGGTCAGTGGAAAGGCACCTCATTTGCATGGGGCTGGTCCACACCTGCTATGCATGTATATGCTACTGGCAACTTCAGTACCTGAGTACCCTGGGGTGAAGGGAGCTTAGACCTCCTCCCCTGGACACTTAATGGGTAAGTGGTAGCTCTATCTCCTAAAGGCAACTAATATTTCCTAACCAAGGTCTTGACTTGGTCTATGATATGATATGGAGATGCCGGCGTTGGACTGGGGTAAACACAGTAAGAAGTTTAACAACACCAGGTTAAAGTCTAACAGGTTTATTTGGTAGCAAAAGCCACAAGCTTTCGGAGCTTTAAGCTCCTTCTTCAGGTGAGTGGGAATTCTGTTCACAAACAGGACATATAAAGACACAAACTCAATTCACAGAATAATGGTTGGAATGCGAATACTTACAGCTAATCAAGTCTTAAAGGTATAAACAATGTGAGTGGAGAGAGCATTAAGACAGGTTAAAGAGATATGTATTGTCTCCAGACAGGACAGCCAGTGAAATTCTGCAAGTCCAGGAAAGCTGTGGGGATTACAGATAGTGTGACATGAACCCAATATCCCAGTTGAGGCCGTCCTCATGTGTGCCCGTGGTCATGGGCATTCGGCCTCTGATATTCGGGTAAGCGTTCTCCAAGGCGGCCTTCGCGACACACGACGGCGCAGAGTCGCTGAGCAGAAACTGATAGCCAAGTTCCGCACACATGAGGACGGCCTCAACCGGGATCTTGGGTTCATGTCACACTATCTGTAACCCCCACAGCTTGCCTGGACTTGCAGAATTTCACTGGCTGTCCTGTCTGGAGACAATACACATCTCTTTAACCTGTCTTAATGCTCTCTCCACTCACATTGTTTATACCTTTAAGACTTGATTAGCTGTAAGTATTCGCATTCCAACCATTATTCTGTAAATTGAGTTTGTGTCTTTATATGCCCTGTTTGTGAACAGAATTCCCACTCTCCTGAAGAAGGCGCTTAAAGGCTCCGAAAGCTTGTGGCTTTTGCTACCAAATAAACCTGTTGGACTTTAACCTGCTGTTGTTAAACTTCTTACTTGGTCTATGTAGCCAGCAGCCATTTTTGCCCAACTCCCACTGGAGGTCTGGCAGGATTTTGGTGAAACTACCAAACTATCATTCAGCCCCATGTGCTTTTGGCAACTGAAGGAATTTGATCTGATCCTCCAAATGAAATGCTGTCCTCAAGATAGGAGAAGTAAGGAAAAATGAAGGAAATTTTAAAGGAGGGATAAAAGGAAAAGCACACTACAGCCTTATTATCAGCACAATCAGTTTAAATCTATATGTGATTCTAAAGTTCAGCCTTAGAAAATACGCGTTGCAAGCTACATCTTAAATACTGAAAATACATTTTAGCATTAGTTATTGTGACAAAACAGCTGGACATAAAACAACATCAAAGAGCCTTTTAAGTTCGCTGTACAAACAGTCCTCACGTAGCAATACAGTATCAAGTTCAAAACTGTTGCATGGCACATTTTTACAGTAGATTTACTGTATCACAGTTCATAATCAGATTAGCACTGGATTAATATATAGTAAGTTTAAAAGGAACTAGACATCAAAGATCACTTAATACCGTAACTGTCAAAGATATTTTTAATTGTGCAATGAGAATACCATATGTTCACTTCTCGCAATATCAGTGTTTTCAGGAAGGAAGAAATAACCATTATT
This sequence comes from Mustelus asterias, assembly GCF_964213995.1. NCBI lineage: Eukaryota > Metazoa > Chordata > Chondrichthyes > Carcharhiniformes > Triakidae > Mustelus > Mustelus asterias. The sequence goes on along the minus strand of NC_135807.1, from coordinate 77,884,330 downwards.
TCAATGTTGCACATTAATGCCACAAGTAAGATTACATTTGTCCAGGTTCCTCATTTGGAAAAGACCACAAACTAGAACACACATAATTTATATATATATATATATTATAGAATCATAGAATTTCTGCAGTGCAGGAGGAGGCCTTTCGGCCCATCGAGCCTGCACTGACATCAATCCCACCCAGGCCCTCTCCCCATAACCCCACTACCCTGCTAGTTCCTCAGCACTAAGGGGGATCATATACATATAAAATACACATACAGAGTTGTTCTTTCAGTATTGCTGCCTAATGTCCACTGTTTTACCTGTAGTTACCTGAGTTGAGAACAGGTACTTCTCACAGCTTTCAGAGTCTGGAATGTGATATTTGAACATATTCAATTCTAACTATTTTCTTTTTCTCCTTTATATGCACCTTTCTTTTTTCTGCATCTTGCTTTTGATATTCATATCTTCATTGGTGCTCATTGTGTTTTATTTTTACCTTTAAGGAATTGCTGGCTTATCTTTATTTTCCCTCAATATTTCTGTTTCATTACACCTTCTTATGCTAAAACAGTCACCTATCAATTTTAACTCTGGCAGCACAGGTTTGCGATACAGGAAACTTGCTTTCCATCAGCCTGGTAAAAGGATGGCAATTATTTGTTTCATGATATATTAACTGAGCAAGAAAATCCATTAACTTTTCACTTTTTATCTTTCCCTGTTTCATTCTGTGGTAGTGTGGCAGAACAACTCTGTGTGTGTATTTTATATATATGTATATAATCCCCCTTAGTGCTGGGGGACTAGCAGGATAGTGGGGTTATGGGGAGAGGGCCTGGATGGGATTGTTGTCAGTGCAGGCTCGATGGGTCGAAAGGCCTCCTCCGCGAGCCTTCATGGACCATGTGACCAGGCCGGAGCCAATGGAGCACGAGCGCCCAAAACTACCAATTGGGAGTGAGGGCGAGCATTCGTTGGGCTGAAGGGCTTCAGTTAGAATTAGGGTATTGTTCAGAGTAGATTTGTACAGTTGTGCTGTTAAACTCTTTGTTGTATATAGTTTCTTCTTATCACTAAATCTTTTAGTTAGTTATATGCCACATCAAGTCATCTCGCGTTATCACACATTCCTTTCTTTATATTTTTGTAGACATTGGAACGTGAACAAGGCTAAAAAAAATGCATCTTTGATTTATTTTTAATATGTTATTTTAATTCACTTATTATTATGGACATAAAGCCTCCCTCCCTCCTTCTGAGATAGTATTTGATTCTAATTGTCATTAGTTATGTTATGTTGGACGAAGATGAGACACTTACCAATTTAAGACAGCCATGTGCTGATTAGATTTGAAACCCTGCAGGAATAAATTCAAAAGACAATCATCAGAACATGTGTGCTTAAAATATAATTTATCTGCACTTCTGAAATTTAATTACTACAAAGGCATACATATAGATGGCTCCTTCATGCAGCTCCCAGACCAAGCTAAAGCACATCACCTGAGGGAAAAAGCATAACTTGCACATTGCTTAACTAGGCAGAGGTCCTACAGCCTACAAAAGGTCGGCAAAAATTATTTTTTAAATGAATGAAGCGTTGGGAGGAAAACCTGTCCGAGGATATTGCTGAAGCTGCAAGGACTACCTTCCCTACTCGCAGTCCCCCCCACCTTTGCTTTCTAAAACCAATCCCCCAAACTGCTAGGTGCAGCCATGAGGCTGCTGTTTTCTTATTAGTAAATCATTTTTGTATTCACAATGTCTGCAGAAGTGCATCATTACATCTGGCAATGAGGATAAAATTATCATGACACTGCCTCTGGCCCAACACCTGTGAGTATCCTATTTTAAATTGAAGTATAAAAAAACAAGTACTCACCTGAATGCCGCTCTTTGGGCAAATGGACACATTTCAGATATTGAAATGATGCCAGTGCCTAAGTGATGTAAAATCAGAAAGGATGGACTGTTCCAAGATGGGTGGAGAGAATACGGCAGGACCCTGGATCAGAATCCACGAGAAGGGTGAATGAAATGCAGAGCACTTACACTGTTGGCTAGGTGGTGGTCCGGGAGGCTCAGGGCATTGGAGGGGCTGAGAGACAAACACAGAACAATCCTGAATTGGCCAGTACAGTCAAAAATTCGGAAAGAAAGGTACAGAGAAAATAGCCCTGCGAAGCAAGAGCTGTAGCTTTAAGTTTAAAAAAAGAACTTAAGTTAGAAAAAACAAAAAGAGTTGCTGCAAAGTTTATTTGCAGCAAAGTAGGCAAAAAGAGAACACTGAAAGCAGTGCTTCAAGCAACAACAAAAAAGCCCCAAGTGTGCTGCAGCGAGCTCTCCCTGTGCGCGGGAAAATCACAGAGCTGAAACTGACAAGCTCCCAATGTGTAGGATCGGAGCAGAGCCCGCGGGGGGTTCCACGGCAGCAATCGCTGCACTGATGGACTTAAAGCAAGCAGAAAAGCTCTTAAACTTTAAAAAAAAGAAGGAAAGTTAACAATTTTCTTAAAAAAGCACCAGTCCTGACTGGACCATGAGAATGCCGGGCCTCCAAATGCCATTGAAATAGACAAAAAAACCCAGCAACCTCAGAGAAAAAAAACAAGCTCTCCAATCAACCAAAAGAAGGAAAAACTCCAGAGGTCACTGAAATGACCTTCCCTTAGAAAAAGGAGAAGTATTAAAATGTCAATGAAGACAGCCATGTTCATGCCAAAACTCTGAAAACGTGGGAAAAACACAGAGAGAAAGTTGGCAGCTGCTGCGTGAAAACAAATGACAGTCTTAAAGCGGTAATATAGTTAAAATGGCAATGTATTTAAAATGGCAATGTATTTAAAGTGGAAACCACAAGGAGGAGCAAACAGCTATGGACAGGAAAATTGGAGAAGACTCCAAGTAAAGGGCAACTTTCAATAAAAAGGTCCACAAGCAATGAAGACCTCAAGGAAGAGGCTAACTTTCAAAAAAGATCCATTAGTAACAAAGATCTCAAAGAGGAGGCAAAGAAAGTCCCCAGCAGGCAAGCACTGAAAAACCCCAGGAGGTCAATGAAGGACTTCAGAAGGAGGGCAATGACAGACCCTAGAAGGAGGGCACTGAATGACCCAAGAAAAAGGGCATGGAAAAACATTAAATGACCAAGGGCAGCGAGAGAATTGCAGAATGGAAATGAGTCAATACTTAATCTGAGACAGACCTAACCAACAGTAAAGCCAAAAGGGTGAGCTGAGTAAGGATAGGTGGAAATGCAGGTTCCATTTATGTAATGTACAAGTCTAGTGAAGAATTGAGTCAGGAGAGCTTGAAGAAGGAAGCTTGACGATGGAAAATTAACTGAAGAGGTAAAGACATTGAAATTGACAGCAGAATCAGAAATTCAGACACAGATAGAAACTGAGACTACTTGCCAGAACAAGATTGCTGAAATGGTCAGGTGAATAGAACAAGAATCAATTTGATGAAATGGTCAATGATAAAGATGCTGAATTGAAATGTTGGAAAAAGAAGAAACTTTATCACACGACATAAGTATCAGAAACAAAGTACAATGACCATTCCTTTACACATGGCAGACCAAAATTGTGAAAGAAGAAATTCTTCTTCATAGTTAAGTTCTTCTTTTCAATGTAAATGTACCAATCATATACAGGATTGGTAAAACATTAATCTGGGTTCTTTATTCGAAGGTAAGCTAGTATTCACTGGGAGACTGGCAAACTGCCTGCATGTCATGGGACTAGTGCATTATATCTTATTGAGGTGGCAATGGTTGACAGCTACACTCCTTTAAGGTGCATGACATCATTACACAACACTCATCTCCATCTTAATTTATGGAAATTGGCTGCCGCTTTCTATCTTATAATGGAAAATTCTCCTACGGTGGAAAAGGGTTGGGAGGTTGATCCTACATAGGTCTTTCATCTCCCCCTACGCCACCCACACCAACCCCCCACCACACACCCCCCCCCACCCCAAGTTTTACCATCCCCTTTCTACCCCACGTCCTGGGGAGGGACAGTAAAACTCATTCCTGTATTTTTCATAGCTCTAAAAATTAATTTCCTCTGCTAGTGTTTAAGGGCACCCATTTATAGAAGATTGGGCGTGCCCAAGTCATATTTAATGACCAAACCACTAAACCTGTTCTCCATCTATGCAAATATCAAGTAGTTTGGAGAAAGGCAATATCAGGGCCAATTAAGTTGTTGAGATCAGCAATCAACAAATTATAAAATGTACTGTTTAGTCAACATAGTATAAGTCAGGAATATTAAAGTGAAACAGCAGAGTCCTCTAGTCAGGCTGCACCTAAGCATTCTCCTACGGTGGAAAAAGGTTGGGAGGTTGATCCTACATAGGTCTTCCATCTCCCCCTACACCACCCACACCAACTCCCCCACCTTTAGGTCACTAAGACACAGGGGAAAAAACTAAATAATTGTTTTCCACTGTCTGGGGAGTCAGCTATGAAGCAAAATGAGAGAAACGGAACTCATTCACTTTAAAAGAAGATGGTGAACTAAGTTTTACAGTACTATATAAAAAGCTGAACAGAAGGAATCAGCAAACCCACTTCAAGGTGAGCCATGATAACAAGAAAAAACACAGGTTCAAAGTTAGAAGCTTAGCAACCTAAATCATTGAAAAAGTATGTCACAGAAGCAGGCCATTTAGCCCATTATGTCTGGACAAATCAATAAACAATGACAAAGCCTATCCCACTTTGCAGCCCTTGGTCCGTAGCCCTGTAGGCAATGGCACCTCAAGTGTGTATCCAAGTACTTTTTAAATGCAAAACATGGGAAGACAAATTTATCAGTGGTATCTATAGTATAAAGGATTAATGTTAAATGTGTAAATACATATTCTACATCATCAGCGACATAAAATTTCATGATAACAGAGCATGGAGAGAGATAGTTCTATGTAGAGCCTTGGGCACAGGAGTCACATGTGCTGTGGATAAAGGGGAACCAGTGGATGTAATGTACTTTGATTTCCAGAGGGCATTTGAAAAGGTGACACATTAAAAGCTTAGGGGTAACATTTTGGCATGGATTGAAGATTGGCTAGCTAACATGAAACAAAGAGTTGTCATAATGACGAGTGGTGTGCCATAGGGATCAGTGCTGGGGCCTCAACTTTTTAAAATTTATATGAATGATTTGGATAATGAGATTGCAGGTATGGTTGCTAAATTTGCTGACGACACAGAGGTAGGTAGAAAAGTAAACTGCAAAGAGAACACAAGGAGACTACAAAGGGATATAGATTGGTTCAATGAGTGGGCAAAAATCTGGCAAATCAAATATAATGTGGGCAAATGTGAAAATATCCATTTTGTCAAGAAGAATAAAAAGCTTATTATCTTATTATCTAAATGGTGAGAGATTGTGGAGCTCTGAGGTGCAGAGGAAACCGGGTGTTCTCGTGCATGAATCATAAAAGGCCAGTGTACAGGTACAGCAAGTACCATGTTGCCCCCAGGAGGATGTCTCCCATTGTTGGACAATTTAGAACTAGATGTCACTGCTTAAAAAGCAGGGGTCACTCATTTAATAAGTCTCACAACACCAGGTTAAAGTCCAACAGGTTTATTTGGTAGCAAAAGCCACTAGCTTTCGAAGCGTTGCTCCTTCGTCAGTTGAGTGGGTCATGAGTCTCTGGAACTCTCTTCCTCAAAAGGCAGTGGGAGCAGAGTGTTTGAATATTTGAACGGCAGAGCTCGATAGATTCCTGATTAACAAGGGGGTGAAAGGTTGTTGGGGTAGGCAGGAATGTGAGGATGAGGTTACATTCAGATCAGCCATGATCTTATTGAATGGCGGAGCAGGCTCAGGGGACCTGCTCCTAATTTGTATGTCCATATATATGTTGTAAATAGTTAGCATAGTGTTCAATAAAAGATAGAGTTTGCTAACAGCATCATTTACCTGTAAATCCAGATTCACAATTACCACATTCAAGATCAAAGTCATCAAGAACCGAATACCAGGAAGAGATTCTTCACACAAAGAATAATCAATAGTTGTAACAATTGTTACCTTGTGGGTTTTAACAGAAAAAGAACATACTTGATTTGCACATGTAGATTCAAACTAACACACAACAGATTTTATTGGAGAGCTGTTCCTTATTCTACATCAAGCACAAAACTGAAAGTAAAACAATAGCTTGAGCACACGCCCTAATGACATCACCATAAAATCATGTGAACAGCTCTTAAAGAAACCTGCAACCCTTTTTAAACATATAGGGCGGGATTTTATGGCCTCACTCATCCTGAAACCATAAAATCCTGCCCGGGTTCAACGGACCGTTCCATGTTCCGCCTCTCGACCACTCCAATTCCCATGGTGGGTCGGTAAAATTCTGGCTGTAGGGTGAGATTTTCTGGCCGTGCTTGTCCCAAGACCAGAAAATCCCTCCCAAGGTCAAGGGACCTTTGCATGGTCCTGTCCCGCCCACTACGATTCCCCTGGCAGGCAGGTCAGGAAAATATCATCTATAACATCTAGGTGGGTCAAAAACACTGGATACTGGGGCAACAAAGTGTGACTGTAGATTCTTTTTTCTGCACAGATGAGCTAAAATAGGCCAAATAGCTCATGATTTTATTATAATGAACTTGGAACTTAGCAGGGAAATCTCAGGCAGGGTCAAAAAGTGCAAAAATGTTCAGGAGAATTGAGTTTGGAACAGGAAACTGATGGGAAAGCCTCTACCCTGCTTTACCAATAAAATGCTATTAATTTCCCTAATTATATCCTGAAGTTACACTGCAAACATTATGGAATTCCGGGGCCACTTACCTTGGTAGTTTGAAGATGCTGGATATTTGTGGGGCGTATTTATATGTTTGTAATACCAGCAGGTAAACAAAATTAGTATAGTTTTCAGCTTAACAAATATGGTACTAACCAACTGAACTATAATGCAAATTCCAGGTTAGGTTGAAAGAAGCAAAAATCCGAATACATTTGCTCATCTTTACAATCTGCAGCACAGATCCTTCCACCTCCGAGTCAGTGAAATGGAGGCCAATAGTTATTTCATTCTAATCTGCTTCATGAATGATATGATTCAACAATGAGAAACATATCTTGATTTATAGATATATTTTTATCTTCCATCATCGTTAAGACACCTTTTAAAGGTACAATCCGACAGAAACTCAGGGGGTGAATATCCATGGGGATTCTCTCTCTCGCCCGCAGCAATCTCAGCTGAACAACAACTTACATTTAGATAGCGCCTTTAACATAATAAACTATCATAAGGTACTTGACAGGAGTGTTATCAGACAACATTTGACACTAAGCCTCATAAGGAGGTATTACGACAGGTAACTCAAAGTTTGGTCAAAAGACGTACACGAAAAGGAACAACTGAAAGAAGAGAGAGGGAGAGAGTTTTGAGAAGGAATTCCAGGGCTTAGAGCCTAGGCTACAGAAACGCCCTAAAATCAATAAATGCCATTTATACTATTTTTCTGTGATTTGCATAACACTGCCACCGTCCAGAGAAGCAGGAGAACCTCCATGAAAATTCATCTCCCAAGATTTTTGATAAACATTAACATGGCTGAAATTTTCTGGCTATTCCCTCTGGCGGATCCTCCAGTCCTCACTGATCCTCACTGTACTTTCTCCAGTGGTGGAGGGTGCGGACAACAGGAAAACTCGTTGACAGCGACAAGAACGGAAGATCCCACCGCCAGTCAATTGTGAACTACCTCTGCTACGGCAAAACATACCATAAAGGAGGAGGAAAATCCCACCCTAATGTCTATTTGGCTTGCCTATTTCAACTGACTTCTGAAAACGATGTAAAAATTCAGTACTGGTGGCTTCATTACAATTGACTAAACTCGTAAACAGTTAATCCTGAAACCACAGGCGTCACTGAGGACCGCTCATTTATTTAAAAAGGATTTGTTCTTAGAGCATGGACAGTATAGTTCAAACTATATTTCATCAAAGGTTTATTTATCAAAAGATCAACTGCTGTCACAGCCAAGGGCCAAATTGAGTAAGATTTACACTCAAAACTTACAAGCAAAATATAAAATACAAACAATGATAGAAAGAACAGTGACTTACTGATCATCAGATTAGGGTCTTTATATTATCAGGGTTCCAAGTATAACAGGCATTAGAGTTTATTCATCGTGTGTTGAGACATGGCATTGGGCTATTCTGAAATCTTGTTGTTTTGCACCTTAATTCAGTAAGGCCTGGATCTTCCTGTAAGAAGACAGGACAATACTACCCAATTTCAACTGCGCCCACCAAACCCGGCTGCAACAGAAGTGGGTAGCGCAGCCTCTCCAGGCTAAACCCAGCGAATGCAGGAGAGTTGGAAAAGGAGAGGATGTGCCCCCTTCTTACAACAGTAGCTGCTGTTATTGGGGTAAGTTTTTAAAGGTCTCAGGTCGATCAATGGATGAATGTGGGTAAGTGTAAGGGTGAGTGAGTTGGTGAATGGTGAGATGGGTGGGTCAGTGAAGTGGTTAGATGGGTGAGATGTGTAAATGGGTGTGGTGGTGAAGTGGTTAGGTGGGTGAGGAGAGGGTAGTTGGGAGGATAGCTGTGTGGTTGGGGTAGTCAGCTTTGTTCAGAGGGGGCTAGTCACGTCTGCTTGAGACTGTAGTCAAGTGGGAGGGCAGTCAGGTCTTGAAGTTCTTGGGGGGGTAGTCGGGTGGTCAGGGGGAATTGCATGGTCAAGGGATAGTCAAGTGGTCGGGGGTAATCGGGTGGTTGGGGGGTAATCGTTGGGTGGTCAGGGGTTAGTTGGGTCGTCGGGGGTTAGTCGATTGGCCGAGGGTGATTGAATGGTTGGGAGTAGTTGTGTTGTCAAGGGTAGTTGGGTAGTCGGGTGGTTGGGGTTAAATGGGTGGTCTAAGGTATTGGTGTGATCAAGGGATTGGTGGGGGTGATGCGGGGAGGGTGTGCATTTGTGATGCTCAGTTCAGTTCACAGCTGTTAGACCAGGTATTAAATGGTGTAACATTTCTACAGTGAGTATTTGGCTAAGTTGTGTGTGTCCAGCCCGAGTCTCTGCTCTGAGCCAGGGTCAAAGACATTTGCAGAGCAGCAGGAATCTGCCCATCGGAGTTAAAACTTCACCGATAATTTCATGTACGTCTGTGCATCAGGAATTCTGCAGGATCGCAACACACATCTCCCAATCTCCGACAATCCAGAGACTGGAAAATTGGCCCTTAGTTAGTTGAAGTTCCCTAGCTGGTATCCATTGTGCGATCAGCCTGCAGGTAACAAGTGGCGAGGTTTGGAGCTCAGCAGTGATCAATGTGAAAGATTGGCAGAGTTAGTTGTTAGGTACAATCTCCAGAACATAACCATGTAAGGCATCTTAGTAACTATGGTAATTAGGACCAAGAGTGGCTTTGCGAGCCCTTTTCTGAACACTTTCAATGGCCTCACATTGCTGCTCATGATGCTGTTCAACTACACAGGTGTGTTCCAATACAGGCAGAATAAAATATATGAAAATGGTTGGGAGATCATGTCTTGAGAGGAAACGGTATTTCAGCATCTAAAGCAAGTGCAGATGTTTGTTAGCTTATTTGACAATAAAACTGATGTGTACATCCTGTTTTAGATCTTCCTGGATAAATATAGTAAGAAGTCTCACAACATCAGGCTAAAGTCCAACAGGTTTATTTGGTAGCACAAGCCACAAGCTTTCAAAGCGCTGCTCCTTCATCAGGTGAGTGGGAGTTGTGTTCACAAACAGGGCATATAAAGACACAAACTCAATTTACAAAATAATGGTTGGAATGCGAGTCTTTACAGGTAATCAAGTCTTAAAGGTACAGACAATGTGAGTGGAGAGAGAGTTAAGCACAGGTTAAAGAGATGTGTATTGTCTCCAGCCAGGACAGTTAGTGAGATTTTGCAAGTCCAGGCAAGTCGTGGGGGTGACAGATAGTGTGACATGAACCCAAGATCCCGGTTGAGGCCGTCCTCATGTATGCAGAACTTGGCTATCAGTTCCTGCTCAGCAATTCTGCGTTGTCGTGTGTCGTGAAGGCCGCCTTGGAGAACGCTTACCCGAAGATCTGAGGCTGAATACCCATGACTGCTAAAGTGTTCCCCAACAGGAAGAGAACACTCCTGTCTGGTGATTGTCGAGCAGTGTTCATTCATCCGTTGTCATAGCGTCTGCATGGTCTCCCCAATGTACCATGCCTCGGGACATCCTTTCCTGCAGCGTATCAGGTAGGTAACGTTGGCCGAGTTGCAAGAGCATGTACCGTATACCTGGTGGATGGTGTTCTCACGTGAGATGATGGCATCCGTGTCGATGATCCGGCATGACTTGCAGAGGTTGCTGTGGCAGGGTTGTGTGGTGTCGTGGTCACTGTTCTCCTGAAGGCTGGGTAGTTTGCTGTGGACAATGGTTTGTTTGAGGTTGTGCGGTTGTTTGAAGGCAAGAAGTGGGGATGTGGGAATGGCCTTGGCGAGATGTTCGTCTTCATCGATGACATGTTGAAGGCTTTGGAGAAGATGTCGTAGCTTCTCCGCTCCAGGGAAGTACTGGACAACGAAGGGTACTCTGTCCGCCATGTCCCGTGTTTGTCTTTTGAAGAGGTCGTTGCAGTTTTTCACTGTGGCGCATCGGAACTGTCGATCAATGAGTCGAGTGCCATATCCTGTTCTTATGAGGGCATCTTTCAGCTTCTGGAGGTGGCTGTTGCAATCCTCCTCATCTGAGAAGATCCTGTGTATATGGAGAGCTTGTCTGAAGGGGATGGCTCACATTGTCTGTACCTTTAAGACTTGATTACCTGTAAAGATCACATTCCAACTATTATTTTGTAAATTGAGTTTGTGTCTTTATATGCCCTGTTTGTGAACAGAACTCCCACTCACCTGATGTAGGGGCAGTGCTCTGAAAGCTTGTGGCTTGTGCTACCAAATAAACATGTTGGATTTTAACCTGGTGTTGTGAAACTTCTTACTGTGCTTACCCCAGTCCAACACCGGCATCTCCACATCATGGATAAATATACCCAGTGGTTTGACAGTGTTATGATGTTGGATTGTGATAAATTGAGAGAGACTGGTATGTTTCGAGATGTCAACACCTTCTGGAGTTAAGACACATTCCCTTCTCTACAGACCGATTGTGAAGAGCTCGGCTATTCAGAGTGAAACACACTTTTACCCAACAGGGAATGGAAATGGAGCCTTCTCTAGTTACAAGACACTGAGGAGGAGTGAACTGGCTCCCCTTCATTCAGCCCCCTCAGTTGGTCACAACAAAGGAATTTTAAATATTTAATTTCCCCATAGGTGCCCTTTCCAATCCAAATGTATTTACTTTTTAATAAGAAGCCAATCGAACCAGATTACCTTGGGTCAGAGAAAAGAGTAAGTTTATTAGTTACTAAACCTGAGAAAAAATAATAAAGGATGCAACCACACACACATGCAGATCTCTGAAATAAGAAAAATTAGAGTCCAAATAAAAGTGAAAAGAATATATGATTGAGCCCTCTGTTGGACTACAGTACTATGAATAGATGGATTTCTTAACCAAAGTGAATTCATATTCCAGTATTTCTGATCACAGTAAATCCATCCAAATGGGACAATCTCAGTCAGAGTGAGATATTGAACCTTTTCTGTCTCAGATGCAGATGCTTTCATATAAGATCACTATTGGCTCTAGGTGTCAGCATAAGAAAGACTGATTGGAATTTATTTAAAGAATTAATTACTTTCTGGTGTCAAATGTTCTTCGGTTGCCAGACATAAAATAACTCAAATAAGAACAGTTACTGTGAACATGATACAAAATTGATAAAAATTTGCTGCTATAATTTAATTTAGTTCAGTTGGGGCTTAGCATGGCACCACTTGCACTTTTTTCATGAAAATGCAATTTACTGCCATTATAGCCATGACAACAATAGGATTATAAATGGGATTAGCAGCAGCTCAAAATAATTGAATCTTAATCCCCCATGTCCAGTAGCAACATAACAAATGCATATAACCTCTTCAATGTCTTGCTAGATGGATGACTAGTAGCAACGCTATTCCAATCTTTCAGTAGTAATTAATGATTGATGATGCAGTTATTCAACATGATGATACAATTGTCTCTCAGGATATGCTTAAAAACAATTCTAAGGATGTGGTCATTCTATACATGCTCACAATTATTTTACCAGTGATAGGAAAATCTCTCACGCTAAGATATAGATTGTCATTCAAATATATTAAGCCTATTCAAACTCCAGTTCCTTTTCTATCCATCAGGAGAAAGATACTAAAGTCTGAGGTCACATACCAACCGACTCAAGAACAACTTCTTCCCTGCTGCCATCAGACTTTTGAATGGACCTACCTTGCACGAAGTTGATTTTTCTCTACACCTTAGCTATGACTGTAACACTACATTCTGCACTCTCTCCTTTCCTTCTCAATGAACGGTATGTTTTGTCTGTATAGCGCGCAAGAAACAATACTTTTCACTGTATGTTAATACATGTGACAATAATAAATCAAATCAAAAAGATACTTGATCAAATATTTATCCAAACGAACTGTCTAAAAATTTATGGAGCATCTCTCAAAATTTGAATCTTAGGAGCAACATATAATGTAAAAAAAGCTTCACAGTATAAATTATTAATATTGAAACTAGCACTTTGGTCAAAATTAGTACTTCAGCGATTATTCAGAACTATAAACCTTTTCTCTGCAACAGCCTAGACTGCCTAACTAAAAACTGGATGAACATGTCAAGAAAATTATCAGCTTAATACAATTTTATTTGACTTGCTTCCTTATCATGATCTATTTATTTCTCTAACTTTCCTGGACATTTTGGCATTATTTGCTGGTAATTTGCTGGTCCCAAATATTTAAATCGCAATCTTAGCAATAACAACAACATCGGGCGGAATTCTCCCAAGCCCCCGCTGGCGGGTCCAATGGCAGGCTAGGAGGAAAATTTGGCAAAGATCCCACGGGATCTTTCACTGTGTCTTTCACGGTGATCTGGAAGCTCACTGGAGGCCAGTGTGAAACTGATTTGTACTCCATTAATAGGACCCAGATGACAGGCCGACAACTCATGCCCGATTCTCCGTAACGCCAGCAGGAAAACACACTGCTACGAAACACGTCTGGAACAGCATTGCTTGCAGATGTCAGGACTCACCTGAACAATTCCTGGGGCTGTCTGGAGTGTTCGGGAAGGAGGCTGCTGGCAACCCTGGAGCTGCAACACCAGTGTGGGGAGTATCAACAGTTTGATCTTCCAGATTTGGTGTCCTGGAGGAGGTCCATCCTTCCAGTCTCAGGGTGTTCCTGGAGATCCATCTTCTTTCTCAGGAGGTCCACCTTGCAGCCTCAGAGTGTTCTCAGAGATCCATCTTCAGGAGGTCCACTTCTTTCTTCAATAGTGGGTGAGTGGGCGCCTTTTCAATACAGCACCTGGATATGAGGGCAGACTATGCATCATCAGCCTTGCCCTGTCACGGAATATGGTGCAAAACATCCGGTTGTATAATTAACAAAATCAAAGCAGGAAGGTATGGCATGTTTTCTCACCGACTTCTGCAATGGGAAATACGCTATGTTCCCGCTCCCACCACGGGATTAAGGAGGCTAAGCACTGAACAAGTGTGAAAACAAGAGAGAATTGTGCCGAGCTCCCAGTCGCACCATACAGCACCATAAAGACCCCAGGTATAATTATCGCCTGTAGGCGGGGGAGGAGCCTATTCTCGTCGGGAAGCTGGCTAATCAGCTTTAGGGGCGCCATTGCACAGGCACCCTGATCTCCCAGTGCACAGTGTACACACAGAACTGGAGATGTCACCCCGCAACCCCCCCCCCCCCCCCCCCCGCCACCCACCCACCCCCGCACCCCCCACCCACTACGCCCCTGGACATCGCCCTGAACATCACCTCGCACAAGATCGCTGCCCCGGCCAATACCAATCCCACTCCCTGATTGCCACCCCAGCTGATGCTGATCCCCACCCCACCCCCAATCGCCGTCCCAGCTGATCCCAACCCTCTCAGTACCCCCATTCCATCCACACCCCTACGGAGCTCCCCCCCCCCGCCTCCCCCTGTCATGGCCCTGCCCCTTCAGGCCCCGCCCCTTGGCACTGCCAGGCTGGCAGCGCCAAGCTGGCACTGCCCAACAGGCACTCCTGACCCTCCCGCCACCACTCAGGGAGCTTCAATGGCCTCCGTTCCAACTGCCAAGGCCATCATGTCTGGTCCCCGTTGGTGGGGACCATACGTGATCCTCGCCAATGAAGACTTCAACCGGCAAACAGATAAGTGCAAGTGAGCGTGGACAATAGCGTCTGGAACTCACTAATGATATTTAAATAAGGTTATGAATATCGTAATTGGCTTCGTGCTCTTTAGGGGTGCAAAGCCGATTTCATCGGCAAATCAGTGCCGGTCACATCATGAAAACCAGGCTTTGTGTTTTCAACCCGATTTTTGAGCTCGTGCCCGGTCTTATCAGCTCACCATGCCCATTGACCAGTGGGATGAACCAGTAAGATTGACCCCTCAGTCCCCTGTTGGGAGAATTCTGGCCAATGTATTGATATATTCTTCAACACAGTAAAACCTCCCAAGAAGCTACACAGAAGCATTAGTAAACAAAATTTAGCACGGAGTCCCATAAGGAGATATTAAGGCTGATGACCAAAAGTATAACCAAAAAAGAGTCTCTTAAAGGAGGAAAGCTAACTGGAGATTTAAGAACATAAGAAATAGGAGCAGGAGTAGGCCATCTAGCCCCTTGAGCCTGCCCCGCCATTCAATAAGATCATGGCTGATCTGATAGTGGTTTAGTTCCACTTAGCCGCCCGCTCCCCATAACCCTTAATTCCCTTATTGATCAGAAATCTATCTACCTGTGACTTAAACATATTTAACGAGGTAGCCTCCACTGCTTCAATGGGCAGAGAATTCCAGAGATTCACTACCCTCTGAGAGAAGAAGTTCCTCCTCAACTCTGTCCTAAACTGACTCCCCCTTATTTTGAGGCTGTGTCCTCTGGTTCTGGTTTCCTTTCCAAGTGGAAAGAATCTCTCTGTCTCTACCCTGTCTAGCCCCTTCATTACCTTATGTGTCTCTATAAGATCTCCCCTCAGCCTTCTAAACTCCAACGAGTACAGGCCCAATCTACTCAATCTCTCCTCATAAGCTAACCCCCTCATCTCCGGTATCAACCTGGTGAACCTTCTCTGTACTCCCTCCAAGGCCAATACATCCTTCCGCAAATAAGTGGACCATAATTGCACACAGTATTCCAGTTGCGGCCTCACCAGTACCTTGTACAATTGCAGCAAGACCTCCCTGCTTTTATACCCCATCCCCTTCGCGATAAAGGCCAACATTCCATTTGCCTTCTTGATCACCTGCTGCACCTGCAAACTGAGTTTTTGCGATTCATGCACAAGGACCCCCAGGTCCCTCTGCACAGTAGCATGTTGTAATTTTTCACCATTTAAATAATAATCCATTTTACTATTATTCCTTCCAAAGTGAATAACCTCACACTTGTCAACGTTATATTCCATCTGCCAGATCCTCGCCCACTCACTTAGCCTATCCAAATCTCTCTGCAGACTTTCCGCATCCTCCATGCAATTCGCTTTCCCACTCATCTTTGTATCATCCGCAAATTTTGTTACCCTACACTTGGTCCCCTCCTCCAGATCGTCTATGTATATGGTAAACAGTTGAGGCCCCAGCACCGATCCCTGCGGCACGCCACTAGTCACCAACTGCCAACCAGAAAAGCACCCATTTATTCCAACTCTCTGCTTCCTGTTAGATAGCCAATCCTCAATCCACGCTAACACTTTACCCCCAACTCCGTGTACCCTAATCTTCTGCAGCAACCTTTTGTGAGGCACCTTATCGAATGCCTTCTGGAAATCCAAAAACACCACATCCACCGGTTCCCCTCTGTCAACTGCACTCATTACATCTTCATAAAAATCCAGTAAATTCGTCAAACACGACTTTCCCTTCATGAATCCATGCTGCGTCTGCTTGATCGAACCATTTTTTTCCAGGTGTCCTGCTATTTCTTCTTTAATGATGGATTCCAGCAATTTCCCAACTACAGATGTTAAGCTAACCGGCCTGTAGTTACCCGCCTTTTGTCTACCTCCTTTTTTAAACAGTGGCGTCACATTTGCTGTTTTCCAATCAGCCGGCACTTCCCCAGAGTCCAGCAAATTTTGATAAATCACAAGCAACGCATCCGCTATTACTTCTGCCATTTCTTTCAGTACCCTGGGATGCATTCCATCCGGACCCGGGGACTTGTCTACCTTTAGTCCCATTAGCCTACCAAGCACTACCTCTTTAGTAATAGTAATCGTTTTAAGGACCTCACCCCCTACAGTCCCACGACCATCAATTTTCGGTAAGCTATTTGTGTCCTCCACTGTGAAGACCGACACAAAAAACTTGTTTAAGGCCTCGGCCATTTCCTCGTTTCCTATTATTAAATCCCCCTTCTCGTCTTCTAAGGGTCCAACATTTACTTTAGCTACTCTTTTCCTTTTTATATATTTGTAA
Source organism: Mustelus asterias (assembly GCF_964213995.1). Taxonomy (NCBI): domain Eukaryota; kingdom Metazoa; phylum Chordata; class Chondrichthyes; order Carcharhiniformes; family Triakidae; genus Mustelus; species Mustelus asterias. Next base: position 77,867,723 of record NC_135807.1, on the reverse strand, counting down.
AAACTTTTACTATCAGTTTTTATATTTTGTGCTAGTTTAGTTTCATAATCTATCTTTCCTTTCTTTATCGCTTTCTTAGTAGTTCTTTGTTGTTTTTTAAAGCTTTCCCAATCTTCTAATTCCCCACTAGCTTTGGCCACTCTGTACGCATCGGTTTTTAATTTAATACTCTCCTTTATTTCCTTAGTTATCCACGGCTGGTTATCCCTTTTTTTACATTCCTTTTTTATCACAGGAATATATTTTTGCTGAGTACTGAGAAAAATCTCCTTAAAAATCCACCACTGTTGCTCAGCTGTCCTACCAACTAGTCTACGCTCCCAGTCTACATTAGCCAATTCTGCCCTCATCCTATTGTACTCCCCTCTGTTCAAGCAGAGGACACTGATTTGGGACCCTACTTTCTCTCCCTCCATTTGTATTAGAAATTCAACCATATTGTGATCACTCATTCCAAGATGATCCCTCACAAGAAGATCATTAATTTTACCTGTTTCATTACACAGGACCAGATCCAAGATAGCTTGCTCCCTCGTAGGTTCTGTAACATATTGTTCGAGGAAACTATCCCAACAGCATTCTAAGAACTCTTCCTCAAGTCCACCGCGTCCGACTTAAGTCAACCAATCAATTTGGAGGCATTGGACAGGAATTCCTGAGTTCAAGGCCTGGGCAGCTAAATGTACAGCTACCAATAGTGGAGCGATTAAAATCTGTGATGCACAAGATGCCAGAAGTGAAGGAGAACTGATATCTGGGTAGGTTCCGGGGCTGGAGGAGATTACAGAGATAGGGAGGGATTTGAAAATGAGGTGAGAATTTCAAAAACAATGTCTTGTTTAGCTGGGAGCTAGTGTAAATCAGTGAGCATAGGGGCGATGAATGAACAGGATATGATGCAAGTTAGGATACTGGCTGAAAAGTTTTGGATGACCTTATGTTTATGGAGAGTGAAAGATGAGAAGCCAGCAGGGAGCCCATTGGAGCTTAAATCTTGGGGTAACAAAGGTATGGATGAAGATTTCAGCAGAAGATGAGCTGAAACTAGGGATCATAGTTTGAGGATAATGAGCAAACCTTTTAGGACTGAGGTGAGGAGACATTTCTTCACCAGAGAGTGGTGAATGGGTGGAATTCACTACCACAGAAAGTAGTTGAGGCCAAAACATTGAGTGATTTCAAGAAGAAATTAGATATAGCTCTTGGGACTAAAAGGATCAAGAGCTATGGGGGGAAGGGGGGATCAAGATATTGAATTTGATGATCAGCCATGATCAAAAGGTGGAGCAGGCTCGAAGGGCTTCTATTTTCTATGTTTCTATGAGATTGGGTGGAGTTAGGGGATGGACAAAGGAAATAAATTAATTTGGTTCCATTCACATCATTACCATGGTAATGGAAGTATTATTTCTAATTATTAATGTTAAAGTTAATGAACACAGCAATTGTATGCCACCTGCAAGAGAATATCTGGGCAGTGCAGCTACTCAATTCTCTCTGAGGGAGGTTGCAAATTAATTCATTGAAACATTTAAACATACCAGCACCATAAGAATATTAAAACAAGTTGATGAATTAGAACTAAAAACCCTGTCAATATACAGAACCAGTTAAAGATTGTTCAATAATTATTGATTCCAAACTACGCTTTGAGCCTTGTCATTCTAGGGGTTTAGAGGGAGAAAGATTTCGCTTCCCTGTCTCTCTAAGCTTCTACAACGTGTGCAGTTCAGGCAGTCTTCAAATGTCATGGAGGTCATTCAGTATTCCATGTACTTGATTATCCTTAACATTTAACTCTGAGGGAAACCAGTACTTTTAAAAAGTGGCACACTGCTCTGATCATCAAGAAAACAGATTGCACATAATTAACCCTTTTCATTGCGTAATCTGTCTTTGACAGGAGCAATTTGTTAGCATGCGTTCTGTGATTTAACAACTGAACATTAAAGACAGATCCCTGAATCAGAATACAGCTTTTAATACTGCAGAAGCCACAAGTGAACCAATTTAGGTCATATTCTTTCCATCAGGCAATCAAATGTCAAAAGAGTCCAAAAGACAGTTAAAAATTCCTTTTATATCAACCACATCTATGGCTGGCCCGCAGTCCTGATAATCAAAGCCACATTTTTGCCTGGAAGCTCATTAGGCTAAAACTTGCCTTTAATTACGCTGTATGCTTTATAAATACAGGAGGCTTAGCATATAAATTAAGAATGTGAAATCTTTGAAGTTGAACTTTTTGGAGGTTTTAAAAAAAAAATGAAAGAACATTTTTTAAAAATGTTATCTTTTTTTCTCTGTCCAAAGGTATTAACCACCCACTAAAGTAAAGCTGCAGCCTTTAGATAAATGGCAGTTTACCACCAGTTAATCCCTTACAACTGGCTCTTTTTATAAAGTGCTTCTGACAATAGACATATTAGTGGTGACAGTTAAGAGGCTTTCATGTACATAAGAAAACTGAATCTGATCTGAACGAAGAAGCGATTACTGCATGTAACGTTTATTTTCAAACTAACTACTGTTTCAAAGGGCAAAGACAGTTTTGGTGCAATCTGCATGCTTTTCAGGTGAGCTCATTGGTGCCGCCATTGCCAGACTAGATACAAATAGCATAACTTCAACAATTCCTAGAAATTCCATCGAGCTTACATAGTGGTCTCAGAAAAGCAAAAAACAAGATTGATTCGTTCAATTATTTTAAAATGAACTCATATTTTTCATATTTATTTTAAGAATAAAGCTGTTATTATGGTTAAAATCTTCCACTTGTTCCTAATTTGCAAATGCAGTTTCTATCAGGATGACATATTGCTTGTGGCACTGTAAAATAGTGTCTGACTCATGTCAGAAAAGTGTAGTCACTAAATAAATTCCTTACGGAGCATGAAGAGGATTACTTTCCCTCGTTATAATTGCATTTACTAGACATTTGCTTATGCCATAATTATTTCACTCTGTCTTTGATTTAAAAAGTTAAATACGTTCCAGAAGTAGTTACATTGAATGTCGCTTTTTCCATGATGGATTTGGGTTAACACTATGGAGGGCGGTGGGGGTAGCTTTAACTGAATCACCATAACTACTACCGACCATCAGTCATCAGAAAACTATTAATAATGTCAGGGAAAGGTACGAAACAATAAAAAACAGCATTTGGGAACCCTATGGGAATGAATTAAACTTTGGTGCTTGGGCACTATAACTAAATAAATGGGATAAATCTGGTTTTGCCTTGGTGAGTTCTCTTCTACATACTCTGTGTTCCTTTGTCTGTCGAGATTATACCTTATCATTCCAGCTTGGTCTTTGCACCGTTTATCTACTCAGAATGCTGGACAATATGACCTTCACTCTTCAACGTGTTACAAATGTTCCAGGAGTTTGAGCTGACTTTCCCATTCTAGCTTTTCACACTTCACCTCCACAATCCGTAACGTGCAGGGGAATGAAAAGTGTGATAGTAGTCAGCATAAAAGTGACTGATGTTACATCACCAGAGAAGGGAATGCCACTGAACTGTGTTAGCTTCTTGTCGCTGTATATCTGAACATTTTATCCTGTGTTTGATCAGACAAAAACATGGATTTTGAGAATTTCCCAGGGTTGCTTGGAATATTTTTCTAAATAGGTACCAAAAAAGAAAATTCCAAGAAGCTTGCCTCTACAATAAGGAAACAATTCCATGCTACATCTATGTGGAGTTTGCATGTTCTCCCTATGTCTGCATGGGTTTCCTCCGGGCACTCCAGTTTCCTCCCACAGTCCAAAGATGTGCGGGTTAGGTGCATTGGCCATGCTAAATTGCCTCTTAGTGTACCGGAATGCGTTGGTCTGAGGGATTAGCGGGGTAAATATGTGGGGTTACGGGGTAGGGCCTAGGTGGGATTGTTGTCAGTGCAGACTCGATGGGCTGAATGGCCTCCTTCTGCACTGTAGGAATTCTATGATTTGTCCATCTGTGCAATCTCTTTCAAATACCCACATTCATCCCTTGACTGTGATTCTCCCATCGCAACCCGAACTTTTGGCGGGTCGCGGTGGGAGATGCGCGTCACCGGCCTTTTACCGGGATTTGCGCATGCGCCAGGAACGCATGCGCCTCTCCCAGAGCCGGCGAACAGTCGCCAGTCAGACCACGCTGGAAGCCAGCGGGAAGGAAGGTAAGTCATTTGAATCTTTTTTAAATGTATTTTAACTATGTTTAGCAGTTCATTATTGGGAACTTTCAGATCCCGATTGAATCTCCCACCCCATCAGGAGTACTTCATTCCAGTGGGGTTTACACTAGCTCCCCACATTCGGGGAACTAGCGGAAGACCCCACCAGAATGAAGGGGGGGCAAGCGGGGCCCCCCAGGGGGTCGGGCAGCATGGGGGTCGTGCCCCCTGGGCATGGGCACTCTGGCAGTGCCAGCCTGTGCCCCCTGGCACTGCCCAAGGGGCAAAGTGTCCATGCCTAGGGAGCACCTTGGCACTGCCCACCGGGCATTGGGCAGTGCCATGGGGTCAGTGCCTATTGTGGGTGGGGCCGAGGGTGGGGGGAGGTCCCGTTGCCACTCTGCAGACAGGAACGATCTGGGATGGAGGGAGGGCAGCAATTGGGGCGGGCTGGGGGGTGGGGCGGAGTGGTCTGCCGGGGGAGGGGGGGCCTGCCTCCGGAGGGGAGGGAGGGGGTTCTGACACGGGGGGGGGCGGTCAGCATGGGTGGAGGTCTGCGGGGTGAGGGGGGGGTGGGGTGTTCGCCACTGCTGGGGGTGGTGGGCTGTGCATTAGGGTGCTCGGGGCAGGGGGGTCAGGGCTGGCCCAGGAATTATTGTGGGGGCCGCGGTTGGGCCGTGGGGGGGTTGGAGGGACAGCACTGCGTGGGTCCCCGGATGGCCAGCGATCGAGCCGGTCAGCAAATGGGGAGACTGACCGATCGGGACCACTGCACATGCGCAGAGTTCCGGAACTGTCAGACTCCGGCGTGAATAGCCCCGCTCCCCTGGGTTTTTACTGAGATTCACGACTGGGACCTCTGCCGTGCACAGAGTGCAGAGATTCAGGTCTGAAGCTGAACTGACAAAACAGTCGGGATTTAGAACAGTTTTCCTGCCAATTCAGCAGTTTTGGGAGAATCGCGGCCCTTATCTTTAAATTGTGCTGGGTGATGCAGTTTGATTTTGGTAGTTACTTCTCTACCACAGAACCGGATTGACCGGTTCAGCATTTTCTGTTCCCTCTTACAATTTTCCAGCGACTCCAATGTTTTAATTTTATCCATTTTTATTTAAAAAGCTTCCCAGATTTTTACTGGGATTAAGGGATCTAATTTTGCAATTCCATGAAAAACATAAATCAGTGGCTTTGTTCATGGATGTTCATTTGCTGCCACTGATTCGCTACGGCGTCTTACTTTACAATTCCAGTGTGTACAGTTCACAGTTTAGCAACTATTTTTCTTGTCTGTAAAGTTTATTGATGCTGTAAGGAAAGGAATAACTCTTGTGTGTATCAGGTTTCACTCTATGTGGTGATAGACATAGAATACATAGAATCCCTACAGTGCAGAAGGAGGCCATTCGGCCCATCGAGTCTGCACCAACAACAATCCCATCCCAGGCCCTATCCCCACAACCCCATACATTTACTCTGCTAATCCCACTAACCTACACATCTCAGGACACTACGGGCAATTATAGCGTGGCCAATCCACGTGACCCTCACATCTTTGACTGTGGGAGGAAACCGGAGCACCCGGAGGAAATCCACACAGACATGGGGAGAATGTGCAAACTCCACACAGATGTAGGCAACTGAGTGTAGGGCCATTTTACTATTTTCAAAGCTTTTTAAAGTTCACTTTTTTAACTTAGATTCTGATCTGCTCATGCAAATATATGAATGGGGAGCAGGAGTAGGCCACTCGGCCCCTCAAGCCTGCTCCATCATTCAATAAGATCATGGATGATATGGTTGCAATCTCAACTCCACATTCCTGCCTACTTCCCATTAACCTTTCACTCATAGCCTCCCGACTTTTGTAAACAATTCTCCTCACAATAAACAACAACATTCTAACAGCTTTCGCAATTACTTGTTGTACCTGCATACCAACCTTTTGTTATTCATACACCAGATCTCCCTGAATCCCTCGGAACTATTTAGATCACAGGTTTCCTTTCATTTTTCCTGCCAAAAGGGAAAATTTCACATTTCCTTCTTATCCATTTGTGGAACATGGGCATCACTGGCTGGCCATCCCTAATTGCTCTTCAACGGGGGCCTGGGTGGGATTGTGGTCGGTGCAGACTCGATGGACCGAATGGCCTCCTTCTGCACTGTAGGGATTCTATTGCAAGGCATTGGGGTTTTCACTCTGGGTTTTCGCCTCTCCCTGGAGATCACATGGTCTGGAATGGGGGGGTGGGGGTGAGTTAATAGGTTGTGATGAACAAAGCATCGTAGCTGTGAGGGACAGCTCGGTGGATAGGATATTAGGATGTAGATAGGCTGGAAAATTGGGCGGGGATCCTGGATTCAGGATTCAATCCTGGACCGGGGAGCGGCGCGGGCTTGGAGTGCCGAAGGGCCTGTTCCTGTGCTGTGTTGTTCTTTGTTCTTTGTTATTACTGTGGATCTGGAGTCACATGTAGGCCAGACCAGGCACAGACGGCAGATTTCCTTCTCTAAAGGACATTAGTGAACCAGATTATAACAATTGACAATGTTTTCTGAGTTGTTATTAGACTTTAAATTCCAAAGTTTTATTGAGTTAAAATTTCAGTGCTGTAGTGAAATTCGAACCCAGGTTTCCAAAGCATGGCCCTGGGGCTCGGCATTACCAATCCAATGAAAATACCACCTCACCATCACCTCATCTATTTGCCGACATTATACCCCATTAGCCAGATCTTTGTCCATTTATTTAACCTAGCTACGTCCTTTGTTCCCTCCTTATAGCCTCTGCACAGCTTACTTTCCTACCTATCTTTGTGTCTTCAGCAAATCGATCGTAGAGAAAACCCTATAGTGCGCGATGCGGTTGACTATGTCCGCAATACGGGGAAGAGGGTACGCATCTAATTGGGTATACCTGTTTATGGTCTGGCTGTAGTCAATCACCATGCGGTGTTTCTCCCCCGATTTAACTACGACCACTTACGCCCTCCAGGGGCTGGTGCTGGCCTGGATAATCCCTTCCCGGAGCAAATGTTGTACCTCGGACCGAATGAAGGCCCGGTCATCCGCACTATAGCGCCTACTCTTGGTGGCAAAGGCCTACAATCCGGGGTGAGGTTATCAAATAAGGGGGGGGGTGATCTTGAGGGTCGAGAGACTGCAGGTGGTGCGCGAGGGGCGCTGCAGTGACGGCGCCTTGCAGACGGAGAGCGGGGGATAAGGGCCATCATACTGCAGGGTGACGCCCCTATGATGGCTGAGGAAATCTAACCCCAGCAGTACAGCTGCGCAGAGTCGCGGCAGCACGAGGAGCCGAAAACGCTCGTAGACTGTGCCCTGTACCGTCAGCGTCATCAAGCAGCACCCGAGGACCTCCACCGAGTGGGAATTCGAGGCCATGGAAATGGTCTGGCTCCAGGGTCGCACGGGAAGGGCATATTGACGCACTGTGCGAGGGTGTATAAAACTTTCTGTGCTCCCACAGTCAAACAGGCAGTTTTCTGCATGACCATTTACCTTGATCTCCATTATTGACTTGGAGAGTTGACGAGGCTGCGACTGGTCCAGGCAAATCGATGGCACCGTTGAATCCAAGAAGAATCCGTCTTCGTCCCCGTCTGATGACGTCACGGATAAAGTTTCCTGCTCGGCGCGTCTTGATGCCAGTCTCAAAGATGGCGATTCCCGCACTTCCAGTGACCGCATCAAAGATGGTGATTCCCGCACTTCCGGTGACCACATTAAAGATGGCGATTCGCGCGCAGCCGCCACCTGCCTTAAAGATGGCTGCGCCCGCGGAACACACGTGGCGCCAGGAGGCTTCGGAAGCGGCTTTGCCCGGCAGACTTTAGCGAAGTGGCCCAGCTTACCGCATCCGGAGCAAATCGCGTCCTTCGCCGGGCAGCGACGCCGAGGGTGCTTAGATAGGCCACAAAAGTAACATTTGGGCCCTGCCGGAACAGCCGTCGCGGTGGAGCCGTCAATAGAATGGGATGCAGGGTAGGACCCGAGATTGTGAGAGGCCGCTTCTAGCGTTTCAGCCATCGTGGCTGTTCTTCGGAGATCTAGGCCATCTTGTTCAAGCAGGCGCTGCCGAATGTATGTAGACTCAATGCCCGCAACGTAGGCGTCGCGGATCAGGTCCTCCGTGTTCTGAGCTGCTGTAACAGCCTTACAGTCACAAGCTCGAGCTAGGACCCGCAGGGCGCGCAGAAATTGGGCGCACGATTCTCCTGGCTGCTGCTTGCGGGTAGTTAGGAGATGTCTGGCATAGACCACGTTAGGGCTCTTTCGGGACTGCCCTTTTAGGAGTTCGATAGCGTCCGCGTATGTAGCAGCGTCCCGGAAGATACCGTAGACAGCTTCGCTTACCCGGGCACGGAGCACGTGGAGTTTAGCGTCATCGGTGTCGATAGCCGTAGCGGTGTCGACGAATGCTTCGAAGCAGTCCAGCCAATGATCAAATTTATCAGAGGCTCCAACCTCTTGAGGGTCTAATGCTAACTTGTCGGGTTTTAGAAACTGCTCCATGCTGGTAAACTGTTGTGAATAAAATTGATGCGCTATCAATAAGGCGAAAGACTACCGGTGTGCCAATACAAGTGTAGGCTTTTATTCACAACAGAATCAGGAGCAGATCCCAACAAATAATCGACCTGGACTGAACAAGGGGGAGGAGACAGCCACCTTTATACTAGGTGCCGAGGGGAGGAACCAAACCGGAAGGGGATGTGTCCAGGTATGACAAACACACACAACGGTGGTCCAAATAGGACAAAGGCATAACTGAGGTCCACCACAGTCCCCAACAAGAAAACTGGTGAGATTCCCACTGGGTGTGCCAGCACGATCCAGACCGCAATCCACCCATGCTTAAGTCAATTTTTTTGGAACTGGCAGAGAGATGTGCAAGAGCTAAAGACAGCAGCAAGACCCGCTGTCAGCTCCTTGGAGATGGGCACCTGGACCTCCAGACAACCCTACAGACCGCCTCCCCCAACACTTCCAGCAAACCCTCCCCCCCCCACCTCGCCCACACTCGCTGGCATCAGGCCCCCACCAATAGCCCCTACCAACAACTGCTCCCTCCAAGCGTGCAAGACGCTACTAGGGTGTTGCCAAAAGCCCCTCCCCCCTTCAAGCCCACCCTCTCTTTACCCCCTTCAGACTCTTCCCCATTTCAGGCTCTCCCCCCATCAAACCAGCCCTCTCATGCTCCCCTCTTCAAACTCCCCCCCTTTTGGCACCCCCTTCATGCCTCCCCCATGCCTCCTTCAGGCCCTGGTTCTTGGCAGTGCCAACATGGCACCCTAGCACTGCCCAGCCATGTCACGGATTATCCAGGGTCTAGAATGGCCTCTGAGCACCCCCCCCCACCCCCCCAGTGTGGCCATCACATCTGGTTTCTGTGTTTAGCCCCTCTCACGCGATTCTCCGGCCAAAGCACAATTTGCACCTGGGCGCACAAGGCTGGAGAACTCATATTTTGTGGGTAGCACATTTCTAGTGTAATCAGCCTGCAGCTTAGAGGTTTGCAGGCAGAACAGGAATAGGTGAGCATCAGACAGTCAAACAGACGAGGCAGGATCCTCTGAATGCATCTCACTCTCCAACCAGCTCTGACTACGGGTGGGAATGGTGACTCCTCTCGGGACTGCAGCCAGAGCCAAGTCCACAGCATCACAGCTGTCTCAGCTGTATAGGTGAGCAGGAGGAAGATTAGGAAAGCAATAATGGTAGAAGGTTCTGTAGTTAGGGACCAGACACTGTTTCTGTGGTAGTAGACATGATTCCTCCCTGGTGAAAGGATCACTGATATCACTGAGCAGCTGTAAGGTAACTCTGAGTGAGGCAGGTGAGCAGCGAGCAGTTGTGGTCCACATCGATACCGATCACAGAAGTAGAAAGAGGGATGAGATCCTGCAGGGAGATCTTAGGGAGCAAGTAAACTACAAGCAGGACCTCAAATGTAGTGAACCCGAGGTTATTCCTGGTTCCTTGCTCTAGTCAGTATAAAAATAAGAGGAAAGAACAGTTGATTATGAGGCTAGCAAGATGGTGCGAAGAGAGGGCTTCAGATTACTCGGTTATTGGCACCTATTCTGGGCAAATTGGGGCCAATACATATCAGGTAGCTTGCACCTCAGCAGATCTGGGCTCAATCTCCACACAGGGTGGTTTACTGGTGCTGTTTGTTGTTTGGAGGGAGGGGGGTGGAGGCTAAGTTGGCAAGAAAATGGGAATCAGGATGTAGCATTGGAAAAAGGAAACAAGGTGCACAAAGGATTGAGAGAGAGACAGACAGACAGAAAAAGAGACAGAGACACAGAGAGATAGATAGCACTATAGTGAGAAACAATAAGGTCTGAGGTGGGATCGAATAAAAGGGAATGCAATAAGTTCAAAATTAGGTTTACAGTGTGTAGTAGCTGGTCCTTTTAAAGGATATATATCAGGAGGGTCATGTGACCCAATCTCTCAATGGGGAACGAGTGCAGGGATCTCAGTGTAGAGGTTTTTCAACCTGAGCAGATCCTAGAACTGAAAGCCTGCGACCATCTCCTAATCCCCTGACCACCCAGTACCATTAATATTTGTCTCATAGTCTGATGAGAAACATTAGGTTTTATTAAGGGCTTACAAGTGGCCTGACTGGGTGAACTGCAGACCAACCAATTTCCCCAAAATAATTGCTTTATCATGCTCTTTATTAAGTTTAATTTGTGCCTTTTTCATTGAAGGTTGACTGAAATGGGTATCTCACTAGATTACATATGTACTTATAAAAAGCTTACTTCACCGTTTTACAAGGAATTATAACTCTCTTGAGTAACCTCCTAGTGTTATCATCACCAAACCTAAAGCAAATGGGGGCTTTTATATTCTTTAACCATACATCAATCTTCACTACTTTGTAAATCAAAATACCATTTTAACCAATGTGCTGAAGTACATGCACTATCTACCACAGCACAGTTAAACAAGTCTGCAACTAACACATTCAACATGGGATTAAAACACCTTGTAGCCAGTAAAGATCTCAATATGATTTGGACAGATTTAATGACCCTGCCTCTTCACTTTGGTTTCATGGGCATTCCTAGGATTCATTTGTCCATTATTTTTGTTCCAATTTTGTCTTCAGAAATCAGATGATGCAATTAGAATTGGGGATGATCATGAGGCCAAAATTTGAGGAACCCAGATATGTTGGAGAGTTGTGGGACTGGAAGGTATTATACAGAAAGGCAGTGGTGACTCCAGGCAAGGCTTTAAAGAATGAGAATTTTAAAATCAAAGTATTGTTTAACCAGAGCCAATATAATTCAGGAAGCACAGGGATGGATGGAACTTGGACGGAGTTACACCTGGGCCTCGTAAGATTTGGAAGACCTCAAGTTTAGGAAGGGTAGAAAATAAAAAGCTGGCCAGGTATGTATTGGAATAGTCAAGTCTGGAGGTAACGTAAGCATGGATTAGTTTCAGCAGCAGAAGATCTGAGGGCTGATGTTACAGAGGTGAAGCTAGACAGTCTTGGTGATGGCATAACATGTGGTTGAATGCTTGTTGTAGGGTCAGATATGTACCAAGTTTCAAACAGTTTGGTTGACACTCAGACTCAGACCCCATTAATGAATAAAACAGACTGTTGTCAGGGAGAGAGAGAGAGATAGAGTTGGGGGCGAGGGAACGGAGTTTGTGGCAGGGACCTAAGACACTGGAGTGCAATCTTACCTGGCCATTCATGCCACGCTCCCGCTGCAGCGAAGTTGGAGAATTTAGCAGCCAGCCAAGCCTCCATTCACTGCAGCGGGATGGGAAAATCCCACCGGCGTGAATGGTGGTAAGATTCCGGCCAGTGGCTTCAATTTTCACAATGCTTAATTGGAGGACATTTCTTCTCATCCAGCACTGGGTGTTCGCAACAGTCCAACAACAATTCAGAGATACTGAAGGGGGTCAAAAGAGGTGGTGGTGAGATAAAGTTGGGTGTCATGTACATGTGAAAACTACATGTCATAGAGAAGCTATATCTGGATGAGAAATAGGCCAGGATAAGTCCTTGGAGGACACCAGGGATAATGGAAACAGGAGTGAGAAGTGAATCCATTGCAGGTGATACACTTCAATTCTTATGATGTATTCCATCAAGTCACAGTTTGTAAAAATAAAAGATGCCATACTAGCCCCAAACAAATATCCAGAACAAATCAAACTGATTCAAATCAAGCAGCAACACCCACGCTGATATAAGCACAGCAATCATAATATGCAGTTTAAACTTTCACCACAGGATGTCACTTGATGCTTTCTGTATTGTCAATGTATTTACTTCATTGGATCTTTTCACTGATAAATGCAGGTATTCGAAACAAAAACCCTGAGAAAACTCTTCTCTAACATGCTGGTCAACAATTGAGTAATATAGAAATTTCATTTTGCTTCATGTTTATTCCATTTTGAAAAGTTTAAGTGCCATAGAACCATAGAATAGTATAAGTTTAATGTAAGTTAGATTTTGACACAAGCAGGTTATCCAAAAATTGACAGCTGCATAGTGGCATGATTTGTGATTTTTCATCTATAATTTATTACTTCCGTTGTTATAATTTATGTTAAATTTAAAAATTTACATGACAGGTAATCATTACATAGATTTCTGCCAGAGCTTTGAGCTTCAATCAGATTTACACCTGTGTAACTTACCCTTTGCTGTCAAATGAAGTCTCATTTACTCCACACAGTTGCAAAGTCTGTCTAAAGGTCAATTACTGTGAGCAGGCACAATCAAATTTAAACTCATCACAAATGTCTATTTTGCATTAAGTGCAAACAAACTGCAACAAACCTTTTTCTTGTTGGAGGGAGGTTTGTAATGGAGTCAGTGTTGGGAATCTTGCTATTTCTGACACATATTAATGGACGTTGGTGTGCACAGGGCGCAATTTCAAAGTTAGCAGATGTTACAAAACTTGGAACTATGAGCGAGACAGTGTAGAGCTTCAAAGGGACATCGATAAGTTTGTGGAATGGGCAGACAGGTGGCAGATGAATGTAGAGAAATGTGGAGTGCTTTATTTTGATATGAAGAACATGGAGTGACAATATAAAACAGAGGGTCCAACTCTAAAGAGGATGCAGGAGCAGAGGGACCTGGATGTATATTGAAGGTGGTGGGGTAGGTTGAGGGCAGTTAATAAAGCACGCAGTACCTTGGGCTTTATTAATAGGGGCATTGAGTGCAAGAACAAGGAGGCCATGTTGAATTTGTATCAGGCAGTAGTTCGGCCTAAGCTAGAGTATTGTGTCCAGTTCTGGGTGTCACACTTTAGGGAGAATGTGAAGGATGTGAAACACAGTAAGAAGTTTAACAACACCAGGTTAAAGTCCAACAGGTTTATTTGGTAGCAAAAGCCACACAAGCTTTCGGAGCTCTAAGCCCCTTCTTCAGGTGAGTGGGAATTCTGTTCACAAACAGAGCTTATAAAGACACAGACTCAATTTACATGAATAATGGTTGGAATGCGAATACTTACAACTAATCAAGTCTTTAAGAGACGAAACAATGTGAGTGGAGAGAGCATCAAGACAGGCTAAAAAGATGTGTATTGTCTCCAGACAAGACAGCCAGTGAAACTCTGCAGGTCCACGCAACTGTGGGAGTTACAAATAGTGTGACATGAACCCAATATCCCGGTTGAGGCCGTCCTCGTGTGTGCGGAACTTGGCTATCAGTTTCTGCTCAGCGACTCTGCGCTGTCGTGTGTCGCGAAGGCCGCCTTGGAGAACGCTTACCCGAATATCAGAGGCCGAATGCCCGTGACCGCTGAAGTGCTCCCCAACAGGAAGAGAACAGTCTTGCCTGGTGATTGTCGAGCGGTGTTCATTCATCCGTTGTCGCAGCGTCTGCATAGTTTCCCCAATGTACCATGCCTCGGGACATGTGAAAGGATGTGAAAGCCATGGGAGAGAATGCAGCAAAGGTTCACAACAATGGATCCACGGAAGAAGAACTTCAACAATGAAGATAAATTGGAGAAGTTAGGTCTGTTTTCCTTAGGGAAAAGAAGATTGAGAGGAATTTTGATAGATAATTAAAATCATGAGGTGTCTGGACAGAGGACATAGAAAAAAATTGTTGCGCCCATGAAATGATTGAAAACGAGAGGGCACAGATTTAAAGTAATTATTAAAAGAAGCAAAAATGAGATGAGGAGAAATGTTTTAATGCAGCAAGTGGTTAAGGTTTGGAATGCACTGCCTGAGAGTGGGGTGGAGGTTCAAAGCATTCACAAGGGAATTCGATTGTTATCTGAAAAGGAAGAATGTGCAGTGTTGTGGGGAGAAAGCAAGAGAATGGCAAGAGAATTCATTCAGAGAGCCAGATGGGTCAAATGGCCTCCCTTTGTGCCATAATAGTTGCGTGATCCTGTAATTCATGACTTTGGATTATTCTACTCTATAAGAGAAACCTCATTCTGCCAACCCTCCAGGAACATACCCATCAAATGTGGCTCAAGAAATTATCACATGTCATCAAATACATCTTAAAAGTATTAATCTGTAGGGGAAATCTGAAATTTCTACTCCAAAAGGAGTGAAAACTGGTTTAAGTGAAATTTTCAAGATTGACATCAATGAACTTTTTTAGGGTGAGAGTACAGATCAGCCATCATCTAATAGAACGGCAGAATAAGAATAAGGGTGTGAATAGTTTACTCCTGTTCCAGCCAGAGACACATCTTTCCCCTTCAAACTCACCAAATGGCTCACTTCAGCATCAGCCACTGCTTGCAGCAAAGGAAATCTGTTTTCTTTTGATTACCTTCCTTCACGTTATTTCAGCGGACTGTGGCACTTGTATTATTGAGAATCAACAGCGAGCTTTATTTGTCTGCCATGTTGCATTTGCTAACTTGTTTGACTTTTACTCCTCAAAGCCAGTTTATGCTTTACCTAGAGGTTTTTTACATTGTAACATAAATTAGCATTTGGTTGCCAGGTGCTGACAGACTTAGAAAATGGGCAAACACGTGGCAGATTAAATTTAATGTGGTGAAGTGTGAAGTGATTCATTTTGGTTGGAACATTGGGGGAAGGCGTTATAGAGCAAGGTTTTCCATGCGCCCCGCAGCTGTTTCGTGGTGGCAGGGACAGCTCGCCATTGGCCAGCAGTAGGATCTTCTGATCCCCCTACTGTCAACAGAGTTTCCCATTCTGTGTACCCCCACCCCCCCACAGCCCCCACCGCGGGGAACCTGTGGCAGGAGTTTACCATCAGCGGGACTGGAAGATCCCTCTGGCAAGAATGGTTGGAAAATTCCAGCCATAAACTACGGTAAGTGGTACAATATTTAAGGGGTCGGGTGTAGGAACAAAGACACCTATGTACATCAGTTTGGACAAGTTGAGACAGTTATGAAAAAGGCGTAAGGGATTTCTAAATGGAGGCACAGGAAGAGATTTTAACTCACTCAAAACCCATTTGTTTACACAGAACTCAAATTGGATCCAAGAGTACGAAAGCAAGGAAGTTACACCAAGCAATTATAAAATACTGGCTCATCCACAGCTGGAGTACTAGGTTGAATTCTGGACACCATACTGTGGGAAGGATGTCAAAGCCTCAGAGTGTGTTCAGAGGAGACTTACCTGAGCGATACGTCAGTTACGAACAGAGACGAGAGAAACTGGTGTTGTTCTCCTTCAAGAAGAAAAAGCTAAGATGAGATTTGATGGTGGTATTGAAAATCTTGAAGGTATTATGATTGTGTAAATGGGAGAAACTATTTCCTGTAGCACAAAGATTGAAAACCAGAGGACACAGATTTAAAGTGGATTGACAAAAGAATCAGAGATTAGATAAATAAACAATTATTTTATGCAAGAAGTTGATACGAGGTGAATGCACTATCTGAAAGAATAGGTTAATAAAATTCAACAATACCTTTCAATAAAGAATTGGATGAATACATGGGGAGCTCTTTGAAACAGCAGCTCAGCATGATAGACCAATAGCCTCCTTCTGTAAATTATCATTTCATGATTTTTGAAGTTGGAATATGCTATTTCATTCTCCACTTGTTGACATCATAACAGTGCATGACAAAACTCAGGCCTTGAAATTCTGTGGAGGTTCTCCCTGTATCCCTGTTATAACTCCTGTGGGAGACTGATTGGAGTCACAGGAAAACTGTTAGCAACCATGGGGGTTCCACCGGAAATACAGTGGGAGAGTGGAGATTGAAGAGCATCCCCCCACCCTGTGCTATTGTGACAGAATATGTTTCTTTCATGAAATGTACTATTATTTAATGTTTTTGTTCTTGTTTGTTACTCTTGTAAACATGTCTCAAAAACCATTGGATGATTTCAATTAAACTTGGCGCATGGTATGGTCCAAGAAAAAACTGATTATTTCTCAGCACAGATGAAGATCCACAACTAGATCCTGGAAGTTTTAAAATCATCCTATATAAGAATATTATTTGTTTTCACATATCAAAATGATGATCAACCACACCAACACCAGTAGTTCATATTTTATACTCTGCATTTTAGTCCACTCCCTGTTTTTGGAAGGATTTTTCAAGACTTCAAAGGTTGAATTGTACGGCATGATCTACAGTAGCCTTTCATTGTGGACTCTAGTTAATAAAAAAAGTCTCATGAATTTATTGTAAAGTTACTCATATCCCCCAAAATCAATTATTGAAATATACAACCCTTTCCCCTCATAGTTAAAAACAAAAACATGGCAGGGTACAAAATCACCCATTTAAAAACTATGTGCACCAGCAATTATATAAAAGTTTATCAGTCTGGTTTTCAAAAGTAAAATAACACTTAGCTGAGATCCAGATCCAAATTGTGCCTCAGAGAACCCATGTCACACTAAATCAAAAACTAATTCTGTAACACTTTTATCAGTTTTTATTCCGTCACTTCAGTTAAGGAATCTCCAGTTTGTGTTGAGTTGTTTGAAGTAACCGTTATTGCAGTATTATTGTTTTCATATCTAAATTCTCAGATAGATCAAACCCATGACTTCCCCATAACAAGGTCAGCTTATCCGTTCTATTTGCACAAAAGAAAGATACAGGAGCTTACAAAATTACTGTGGCATCAGAGAGCAGAAATAATCATTTCCTCCAATGTACATATATGGAAAGAACGGTCTGTGGATTCATTGTGAAACTATCAGCTGGTCACGGCATAGGCCTGGCTTAGCAGGCAGGTAGGCCAAAAGGCAGACATGGGAAACAAAGCACCAGCCAAGTAACCATGCCACATATTGTAAGTAACAACGCAAGAATAGAGTGCAGGATGGGATCGTTCCAACACCTGCCAGGAGTGCAGTGGAGCCAAGAGGAGCAACCCTGTTTCTCCTGGTTCCTGTCAAATTTGTTTTAAAATGAATTACACTGACCTTTAGGGTTGCAGCCACTGGTTAGGCCACATTCACATCCAGGAAATGTAAGTGGTTTAATTATTACACTTGCTCTGTTCATGACAGCCTGATTTAGTTGTCTGATGCCTTAAAAATGGCCTCACCTAATTTTTACATCATATGTTTTACAAGGATCCTCAGGGCTCCAGAGGTTGGATACTGAAATTGGACCATTTAGCACTCATGTTGCACTGTGGATTCTTGCCTATTGAACACCTAAGCAAAGCTCCAAATACATGGGGACAGCTGGTGAATTTGCTCTCAAAAGCCCCCAAAAAGCTCAGGAAAATTCAATCACAAGGGCATTCAATGAGAGAGAAACACCCCTGTACATGGATCTGGAAGGAGTTGATCGGGGGATAATATGTATAGTTACTCAGGTGTTAGATTAGATTTTAATCTGTCTAATATTTCCTGGGTAACCACCCAGATAAGTACCACAGAAACATTAGAATCTCCGACTTTAGCTCAAAGTCAGAGATATTTGCAGAGGTTCTCAGTATGAAGTCTAACAACACCAGGTTAAAGTCCAACAGGTTTATTTGGTAGCAAAAGCCACTAGCTTTCGGAACAGGCTGTCCACATCATGGTTCTCAGGGAGCAAGGGAATTACAATCGGAAGTTGAAACTTGCCAGGCAATTCACACAGAGGTTTACATGTCAGGATGTCTGCAGGCGCTCGACACACATCCTCAGCCATGCATCTGGTCCCTGATAACCCGGAGACCAGATGATTTGGGCCAATGTTACGATATGACTGGATCACTTAATAGAGGAAATAGTGAGAATGAAAAGGGAGTCTTGAGAACCAAAATGTAGCCCCCTGAACATAAGAAGTAGCCCTCAAGAAAATCTCACTAAGAACATTCGAAAAGAAACATTTTGACCCCTGGACCTGATTCAGATGAAATACTGATGGAGAGCTGTGGCAACTACTGCAAGCATGTTATGATGGAATGGAACATGCAGGGTGGCAGCAGTCACCTTAAATCACAAAAAGCTACCATGCAATTTCAGAAGGTAATGGGGAAGCCAAATAAAATGTTTGCCTTTATTTCAAAGGGAATGGAGTATAAAAATAGGGAAGTCTTTCTAAAACTTTACAAGGTACAGTTAGACCACACCTGGAATACTATCAACAGTTTTGGTCCCCTTATCTAAGGAAAGATATATTGACATTGTAGGCAGTGCAGGTTGACCTCAGGTATGGAGGGATTTTCTGATGAGGAGAAGTTAAGTAGGTTGGTCCTGTACTCATTGGAGTTTAGGAGAACGAGAGGCAACATTATTGAGGCATATAGGATACCAGATGTTGAGAGATTGTTTCCCCTTTTGGAAGAGTCTACGGCCAGAGGGCATAATCTCAGAGTAAAGGTTCACACATTTAAGACAAATGAGGAGGAATTTCTTATCACACACGGCAAGTTCAAGGCTGAAATAGACAGATTTTTGATCAGTGAGGGAATCAATGGCTATAGGGATAAGGCGAGAAAGTGGAGTTGAATATTATCATATCAGATCAGGCATGATCTCATTGCATTGCGGAGCAGACCTGATGAGCTGAATGGCCTAAGTCTGCTCCTACATCTTATGGCCTTATGGAAGTAAATGGGGCTGTAAATGTGTGTGGACGACCTAAAGAAGTTGTGATCTAAAGTAAAGCAAAAAGGATAAAAAATCTATCATCCATTTGCATCAGCAAATACACAAAATGACCACAGGAACAAGTTTAACTTCAGCAATGGTGAAAACTGAGCTGTAGTGGATTTGTGTGTTATCAACTCCTCCACACTTAACTGACTTCAGCAAATGGACAATCTATACTATCCGTTTTATATCACCAGCAACGTTGAATTTTATCTTCACTGTGTCCGCACAAAATTGGCACATCACAGATCTCACAAATCTGTCACAGCCTTTGAAAACTACCTGCAGAATTTGGGTGTGTCTTTGTTGTTTGTTTATCTCAATATGAATTCACATTGATTTGACAAGCAAAATTACAAACTATTCTTTCAAGCCTCAATTTCAGCTTGCTCAAACAGGTTTCTTGCACGTAACACAACAAAGAAATGCTTTGGTAAAAACTGGATATAATGCAGATAGGTGTTCCTTACCAATTTTTGCAAGTTGATCAGAAAGTCCACAATTACCTTGTCAAATTCATTTTAATTTGCAATGTTGTGAGGGTGCTCTGAAAACTGGAGCTTTTCAACTGAACTTCAACTTGCATATCAAGTTGTGGAGATAAATCTTAGTATTTCTTTCAAAGATAACCTTTCCATTCCTCTCACAGATTCAAGTCTTGCATAACGACAAATGATCCAGAAGCAGTGGTGAATTTTACAAAGGCCTTGTACATAAATTAAACTTTAGGAATATTGAATTGTAAAGATCGGAGCACTTTTAAAATTGACTGCCCTTTGGATGAATTTAAGCTGCTCCGAACATCATGGTCACTGCTTGGAGGGATAGATCTCCAAGCCATCCTCTTGCCTAACTTCATTACATCTGTAGTTTTCCCTCTGTCTGTTGGGTAAATTCCTTCCTCCTAGTTATTAATATGGACGGCACGATGGCACAATGGTTAGCACAGCTGCCTCACAGTGCCAGGGACCCGGGTTCAATTCCCAGCTTGGGTCACTCTCTGTGCAGAGTCTGCATGTTCTCCCCATGTCTGCATGAGTTTCCTCCATGTGCTCCAGTTTCCTTCCACAATCCAAAAGATGTGCTGGTTAGGTCCATTGGCCATGCTAAATTCTCCCTTAGTGTACTGGAACAAGTGCTGGAGTGTGGCGACTAGGGGGATTTTCACAGTAACTTCATTGCAGGGTTAATGTAAGCCTACTTGTGGCACTAATAAATAAAATTTAAAACAGGGACCTGGGTTCAATTCCATCCTTGGGTGACTGTGTGGAATTTGTACGTTTTCCCCTTGTCTGTGTGTGTTTCCTCCGGGTGCTCCTGTTTCCTCCTACAGTCCAAAGCTGTCCAGGTTAGGTGAATTGGCCATGCTAAAATTTGCCCATTAATGTCCAAAGATGTGTAGATTCGGTGGATTAGCCCTGGTAAATGCATGGTCTTATGGGACAGAGCTGGGGCGGGGGTGGGCCTGGGTAAGATACTCTTTTGGAGAATTAGTGCAGACTCGATGTGCCGAATGGACTCTTTCTGAACTGGAGCGATTCTATGGTTCTATGATGGTAAATAGTTGAGCCTCCAGCACTGAACCCTACAGCACTCCACTAGAGTTTGCCAACCTGAAAATGACCCATTTATCCTGTCTCTTTTAGTTTCCTGTTAGTTTGCCAATCCTCCATCCATGCTAGTATATTACCCCAATACCATGAGCTCATAGCTTGTGCAGTAACCTTATATTCGACAACTTCTTGAATGCCTTTTGGAAATCCAAATACACTACATCTACTGGTTTACCTTTATCCACCCTGCTTGTTAATTCCTCAAAGAACTAAATAAATTTGCCTTTCATAAAACTATGTAAACACTGCCTAATTGTATTATGATTTTCTCAATGTCTGCAACTATCTTCTTAATAACGGCTTCTAAGACTTTCCCAATTACTGGCATAGTTTCCTGTTTTTGGTCTTAAGACCATAAGACCATAAGACATAGGAGCGGAAGTAAGGCCATTCGGCCCATCGAGTCCACTCCACCATTCAATCATGGTTGATTTCAACTCCATTTACCCGCTCTCTCCCCATAGCCCTTAATTCCTCGAGAAATCAAGAATTTATCAATTTCTGTCTTGAAGACGCTCAACGTCTCGGCCTCCACAGCCCTCTGTGGCAATGAATTCCACAGACCCACCACTCTCTGGCTGAAGAAATTTCTCCTCATCTCTGTTCTAAAGTGACTCCCTTTTATTCTAAGGCTGTGCCCCCGCGTCCTAGTCTCCCCTGTTAATGGAAACAACTTCCCTACGTCCATCCTATCTAAGCCGTTCATTATCTTGTAAGTTTCTATCAGATCTCCCCTCAACCTCCTAAACTCCAATGAATATAATCCCACGATCCTCAGACGTTCATCGTATGTCAGGCCTACCATTCCTGGGATCATCCGTGTGAATCTCCGCTGGACCCGCTCCAGTGCCAGTATGTCCTTCCTGAGGTGTGGGGCCCAAAATTGCTCACAGTACTCCAAATGGGGCCTAACCAGTGCTTTATAAAGCCTCAGAAGTACATCCCTGCTTTTGTATTCCAAGCCTCTTGAGATAAATGACAACATTACATTTGCTTTCTTAATTACGGACTCAACCTGCAAGTTTACCTTTAGAGAATCCTGGACTAGGACTCCCAAGTCCCTTTGCACTTTAGCATTATGAATTTTGTCACCGTTTAGAAAATAGTCCATGCCTCTATTCTTTTTTCCAAAGTGTACGACCTCGCACTTGCCCACGTTGAATTTCATCAGCCACTTCTTGGACCACTCTCCTAAACTGTCTAAATCTTTCTGCAGCCTCCCCACCTCCTCAATACTACCTGCCCCTCCACCTATCTTTGTATCATCGGCAAACTTGGCCAGAATGCTCCCAGTCCTGTCATCTAGATCGTTAATATATAAAGAGAACAGCTGTGGCCCCAACACTGAACCCTGCGGGACACCACTTGTCACCGGTTGCCATTCTGAGAAAGAACCTTTTATCCCAACTCTCTGCCTTCTGTCTGACAGCCAATCGTCAATCCATGTTAGTACCTTGCCTCGAATACCATGGGCCCTTATTTTACTCAGCAGTCTCCCGTGAGGCACCTTGTCAAAGGCCTTTTGGAAGTCAAGATAGATAACATCCATTGGCTCTCCTTGGTCTAACTGATGCGCTATCAATAAGGCGAAAGACTACCGATATGCCAATATAAGTGTAGGCTTTTATTCACAACAGAATCAGGAGCAGATCCCAACAATTAACAGACCTGGACTGAACAAGGGGGAGGAGACAGCCACCTTTATACTAGGTGCTGAGGGGAGGAACCAAACTGGAAGGGGATGTGTCCAGGTATGACAAACACACACAACGGTGGTCCATATAGGACAAAGGCACAACTGAGGTCCACCACATTCACCCCTTCCTTTTAAAAAACAACACGGGGGTGAAGCGGAAACAATATTACAAGTCCAGACGAACCGGTGGCTTGATCCGTCGTCGCGATCGTCGTAGTGCAGGTCGCAGAGTCGACCGAGCCGGGAGCGATGTCGGCCCAGGCTCCGTACAGTGAGCGTCGAGAGAAGGCGCTGGGTGGTGTGAAGCGGACCAATCCGTCGTCCCGTCCAGTCGTCGGGTACTGCGTGGCGACGGCTCCGGCGACTCAAGCGAGCTGTACACAGGGGCGAGAGGAGCGAGCAGTGGCCCTGGTGGCGTATGGGGAACAGTGGGAACCGGAGCTGGGGGGTGGGGGGCTGCAACAGGCTCTGGGCACACTACATTGGGGACAGGGACTGAGGGAGGAAGAGGCGTAGCAGTCTCCGAATGGACGACACCAGGGACCGTGGGGCGGAAGGACGTGGTGACCTCCGGGGCACCCGCGGGTGCCAAGTCACGGACAGAAACCGTGTCCTCCCGCCCATCAGGGTACGCTACATAAGCATATTGGGGATTAGCATGGAGCAGTTGGACCTCCTCGACCAAGGGATCTGCCTTATGGGTCCGGACATGCTTCCGAAGCAGGACGGGTCCCGGGGACATCAGCCAATCCGGGAGCGAAGTACCCGAGGAGGACTTCCTGGGAAATGAAAACATCCGCTCGTGAGGGGTCGTATTGGTCGCTGTGCACAAGAGTGACCTAATGGAATGTAATGCGTCCGGAAGGACGTCTTGCCAACGGCTGACTGGAAGGCCCCTAGACCGTAACGCTAATAGAACGGCCTTCCAGACGGTTGCGTTCTCCCGCTCTACTTGACCATTGCCCCTGGGGTTATAGCTAGTGGTGCGGCTGGAGGCAACGCCTTTGGCGAGCAGGTACTGCCTCAGCTCGTCACTCATGAAAGAGGACCCACGGTCGCTATGAATATAGGCTGGGAAGCCGAACAGGGTGAAGAGCTTGTTCAGGGTCCGAATCACTGTAGCCGTGGTCATGTCCGAGCAGGGGAAGGCAAAAGGGAAACGTGAGTATTCGTCAATGATATTCAGGAAATAAACATTGCGGTTAGAGGAGGGGAGGGGGCCTTTAAAATCTACGCTAAGGCGCTCGAACGCGCGAGTGGCCTTTACAAGGTGCGCCCTACCTGGCCGGTAGAACTGCGGTTTGCACTCAGCGCAGACCCTGCATTGCCTGGTAATCGTCCGGACTTCCTCAAGGGAGAAGGGCAGGTTACGGGACTTGACAAAATGGAAAAATCTGGTGACACCCGGGTGACAGAGGTCGTTATGGAGGGACTGTAGCTGGTCTAGTTGGGCACTGGCACATGATCCACGGGACAGGGCGTCTGGGGGCTCATTGAGCTTCCCAGGCCGGTACATGATGTCATATCTGTAGGTGGAGAGCTCAATCCTCCACCGCAAGATCTTGTCATTCTTAATCTTGCCCTTTTGCCTGGTGTTAAACAGGAAGGCAACTGACCGCTGGTCCGTAATTAAGGTGAATCGTTGGCCCGCGAGATAATGGCGCCAGTGCCGGACGGCTTCCACGATGGCCTGGGCCTCCTTCTCGACCGAGGAGTGTCGAATCTCAGGGCCTTGTAAGGTCCGGGAAAAGAAGGCCACCGGACGGCCCCTCTGGTTAAGGGTGGCAGCGAGGGCAAAGTCAGACGCATCACTTTCCACTTGGAATGGGATGGATTCGTCCACAGCGTGCATCGCGGCCTTCGCGATGTCCGCTTTGATGTCATCGAAGGCCCGACAGGCCTCCTCCGCCAGGGGAAAAGAGGTCGATTTTAGGAGCGGACGGGCTTTATCTGCGTAACGGGGAACCCACTGGGCATAATAGGAGAAGAAGCCCAGGCATCTCCTCAGTGCTTTGAGGGTAGTAGGGAGGGGAAGCTGCATAAGGGGACGCATACGGGCTGGGTCGGGGCCAAGGACACCATTTTCTATCACGTACCCAAGGATGGCGAGGCGGCGTGTCCGGAAAACACACTTCGCCTCATTGTATGTGAGGTTCAGGAGAGTGGCCGTACGAAGGAATTTTTGTAGGTTGGCATCATGGTCCTGCAGGTCATGGCCGCAGATGGTGACGTTATCCAGATACGGGAAAGTGGCCCGTAGTCCGTGCTGGTCCACCATTTGATCCATGGCCCGTTGGAAGACTGAGACCCCATTGGTGACACCAAAGGGGACTCGGAGGAACTGGTAGAGGCGGCCATCCGCCTCAAAGGCAGTGTATGGGCGATCCTCCGAGCGGATAGGGAGCTGGTGGTAAGCCGATTTCAAATCGATCGTTGAGAAAACCCTATAGTGCGCGATGTGGTTGACTATGTCCGCGATACGGGGAAGAGGATATGCATCTAGTTGGGTATACCTGTTTATGGTCTGGCTGTAGTCAATCACCATGCGGTGTTTCTCCCCCGATTTAACTACGACCACTTGCGCCCTCCAGGGGCTGGTGCTGGCCTGGATAATCCCTTCCTGGAGCAAACGTTGTACCTCGGACCGAATGAAGGCCCGGTCATCCGCACTATAGCGCCTACTCTTGGTGGCTATAGGCCTACAATCCGGGGTGAGGTTATCAAATAACGGGGGGGGGGTGATCTTGAGGGTCGAGAGACTGCAGGTGGTGCGCGAGGGGCGCTGCCGTGACGGCGCCTTGCAGACGGAGAGCGGGGGATAAGGGCCATCATACTGCAGGATGACGCTTCTATGATGGCTGAGGAAATCTAACCCCAGCAGTACAGCTGCGCAGAGTCGCGGCAGCACGAGGAGCCGAAAACGCTCGTAGACTGTGCCCTGTACTGTCAGCGTCACCAAGCAGCACCCGAGGACCTCCACTGAGTGAGAATTCGAGGCCATGGAGATGGTCTGGCTCCAGGGTCGCACGGGAAGGGCATATTGACGCACTGTGCGAGGGTGTATAAAACTTTCCGTGCTCCCACAGTCAAACAGGCAGTTTTCTGCATAACCATTTACCTTGATCTCCATTATGGACTTGGAGAGTTGATGTGGCTGCGACTGGTCCAGGCAAATCGATGCCACTGTTGAATTAAAGAAGAATCCATCTTCGTCGCCGTCTGATGACGTCACGGTTGAAGCTTCCTGCTCAGCTTGCCTTGATGCCAGTCTCAAAGATGGCGACTCCCGCACTTCCGGTGACCGCATCAAAGATGGCGATTCCCGCACTTCCGGTGACCGCATCCAAGATGGCGATTCGCGCGCAGCCGCCGCCTGCATCAAAGATGGCCGCGCCCTCGGAGCACACATGGCTCCACGAGTCTTCAGAAGCGGCTTTGCTCTGCAGACTTTAACAAAGTGGCCTAGCTTACCGCATCCGGAGCAAATCGCGTCCTTTGCCGGGCAGTGACGCCGAGGGTGCTTAGGGAGGCCACAAAAGTAACATTTGGGCCCTGCTGGAGCAGCCGTCGCAGTGGAGCCGTCGGTGGAACGGGATCCAAGGTAAGACCCGAGATTATGGGAGGCTGCTTCTAACGTTTCAGCCATCGTGGCCGTTTTCCGGAGGTCTAGGTCATCTTGTTCCAGCAGACGCTGCTGGATGTATGTAGACTCAATGCCCGCAACGTAGGCGTCGCGGATCAGATCCTCCGTGTTCTGAGCTGCTGAAACAGCCTTACAGTCGCATGCTCGGGCGAGGACTCGCAGGGCACGCAGAAATTGGGCGCACGATTCTCCTGGCTGCTGTTTGCGGGTAGTTAGGAGGTGTCTGGCGTAAACCACGTTAGGGCTCTTTCGGAACTGCCCTTTTAGGAGTTCGATAGCGTCCGCGTAAGTAGCAGCGTCCCGGAAGATTCCATAGACAGTTTCGCTTACCCGGGCGCGGAGCACGTGGAGTTTAGCAGCGTCGGTGTCGATGGCCGTAGCGGTGTCGACGAATGCTTCGAAGCAGTCCAACCAATGATCAAATTTATCAGAGGCTCCAACCTCTTGAGGGTCTAATGCTAACTTGTCGGGTTTTAGAAACTGCTCCATACTAGTAACTGTTGTGAATAAAATTGATGCGCTATCAATAAGGCGAAAGACTACCGATATGCCAATATAAGTGTAGGCTTTTATTCACAACAGAATCAGGAGCAGATCCCAACAATTAACAGACCTGGACTGAACAAGGGGGAGGAGACAGCCACCTTTATACTAGGTGCTGAGGGGAGGAACCAAACTGGAAGGGGATGTGTCCAGGTATGACAAACACACACAACGGTGGTCCATATAGGACAAAGGCACAACTGAGGTCCACCACACTAACCTATTTGTTATCTCTTCAAAGAACTCTAACAGGTTTGTCAGGCACGACCTCCCCTTACTAAATCCATGCTGACTTGTCTTAATCCGACCCTGCACTTCCAAGAATTTAGAAATCTCATCCTTAACGATGGATTCTAGAATTTTGCCAACAACTGAGGTTAGGCTAATTGGCCTATAATTTTCCATCTTTTTTCTTGTTCCCTTCTTGAACAGTGGGGTTACAACAGCGATTTTCCAATCCTCTGGGACTTTCCCTGACTCCAGTGACTTTTGAAAGATCATAACTAACGCCTCCACTATTTCTTCAGCTATCTCCTTTAGAACTCTAGGATGTAGCCCATCTGGGCCCGGAGATTTATCAATTTTCAGACCTTTTAGTTTCTCTAGCACTTTCTCCTTTGTGATGGCAACCATATTCAACTCTGCCCCCTGACTTTCCTGAATTGTTGGGATATTACTCATGTCTTCTACTGTGAAGACTGACGCAAAGTACTTATTAAGTTCCTCAGCTATTTCCTTGTCTCCCATCACTAGATTACCAGCGTCATTTTGGAGCGGCCCAATGTCTACTTTTGCCTCCCGTTTGTTTTTAATGTATTTAAAGAAACTTTTACTATCATTCCTAATGTTACTGGCTAGCCTACCTTCATATTTGATCCTCTCCTTCCTTATTTCTCTCTTTGTTATCCTCTGTTTGTTTTTATAGCCTTCCCAATCTTCTGACTTCCCACTACTCTTTGCCACATTATAGGCTCTCTCTTTTGCCTTGATGCATTCCCTGACTTCCTTTGTCAGCCATGGCTGCCTAATCCCCCCTCTGATAACCTTTCTTTTGTTTGGGATGAACCTCTGCACTGTGTCCTCAATTACTCCCAGAAACTCCTGCCATTGCTGTTCTACTGTCTTTCCCATTAGGCTCTGCTTCCAGTCGATTTTTGTCAGTTCCTCCCTCATGCGCCTGTAATTACCTTTATTTAACTGTAGAACCTTCACATCTGATTCTGCCTTCCTTCTTTCAAATTGCAGACTGAATTCTACCATATTATGATCACTGCTTCCTAAGTGTTCCCTTACTTTAAGATCTTTTATCACGTCTGGCTCATTACATAACACTAAGTCCAGAATAGCCTGTTCCCTCGTGGGCTCCATCACAAGCTGTTCCAAAAAGCCATCCTGTAAACATTCAATGAATTCCCTTTCTTTGGGTCCACTGGCAACATTATTTATGATGTGGAGATGCCGGCGTTGGACTGGGGTAAACACAGTAAGAAGTTTAACAACACCAGGTTAAAGTCCAACAGGCCATCCCCACACCCCCACTTCTTGCCTTCAAACAACCGCACAACCTCAAACAGACCATTGTCCGCAGCAAACTACCCAGCCTTCAGGAGAACAGTGACCAAGACACCACACAACCCTGCCACAGCAACCTCTGCAAGACGTGCCGGATCATCGACACAGATGCCATCATCTCACGTGAGAACACCATCCACCAGGTACACGGTACATACTCTTGCAACTCGGCCAACGTTGTCTACCTGATACGCTGCAAGAAAGGATGTCCCGAGGCATGGTACATTGGGGAAACTATGCAGACGCTGCGACAACGGATGAATGAACACCGCTCGACAATCACCAGGCAAGACTGTTCTCTTCCTGTTGGGGAGCACTTCAGCGGTCACGGGCATTCGGCCTCTGATATTCGGGTAAGCGTTCTCCAAGGCGGCCTTCGCGACACACGACAGCGCAGAGTCGCGGAGCAGAAACTGATAGCCAGGTTCCGCACACACAAGGACGGCCTCAACCGGGATATTGGGTTTATGTCACACTATTTCACATAAATATGTCTGCTTTTTTCCTCCTGAGTCTTTATCATGCGATCCTAGAATCAGAATTTATGTCACACTATTTGTAACTCCCACAGTTGCGTGGACCTGCAGAGTTTCACTGGCTGTCTTGTCTGGAGACAATACACATCTTTTAGCCTGTCTTGATGCTCTCTCCACTCCCATTGTTTTGTTTCTTAAAGACTGGATTAGTTGTAAGTATTCGCATTCCAACCATTATTCATGTAAATTGAGTCTGTGTCTTATAAGTTCTGTTTGTGAACAGAATTCCCACTCACCTGAAGAAGGGGCTCAGAGCCTCGAAAGCTTGTGTGGCTTTTGCTACCAAATAAACCTGTTGGACTTTAACCTGGTGTTGTTAAACTTCTTACTAACATTATTTACCCAGTCCACCTGCATATTGAAATCCCCCATGATCACTGTGACCTTGCCTTTCTGACATGCCCTTTCTATTTCGTGGTGCATTTTGTGCCCCTGGTCCTGACCACTGTCAGGAGGCCTGTACATAACTCCCATTATGGTTTTTTTGCCTTTGTGGTTCCTCAACTCTACCCACACAGACTCCACATCGTCTGACCCTATGTCGTTTAGTGCTATTGATTTAATTTCATTTCTAATTAACAAGGCAACCCCGCCCCCTCTACCCACCCCTCTGTCTTTTCGATAGGTTGTGAATCCCTGGATGTTTAACTGCCAGTCCTGAACCCCCTGCAACCACGTCTCTGTGATGCCTACCACATCATACCTGCCAGTCACAATCTGGGCCACAAGCTCATCTATCTTGTTCCGTCTTCCTCTTTTCTTGAATAGTGCTTTAACACTTGCAATTTTTCAATTTGCTGAGACGTTTCCAGAATCTAGGGAATTTTAGATATTACAACCAACGCATTCACTATTTCTGCAGCCACTCCGTTTAAGACCCTAGGATGTTGGCAATCAGGTCAAGAGGACTTGTCAGCCTTAAGTCCAATTAGTTTTCCTGGTAATTTTTCTCTAGTGATCAAAATTGTTTTAAGTTTCTCCCTCCCTTTTGCCTCTTGCTTTTCTACAATTCTTGGCATGCTTTGTCTTCCACTGAGAAGAAACTTTCTGCTTCCCATCATTAATTCTCCAGTTTCTCCCTCGAAGGAACCAGTACTTACTTTCACTACTCTCTTCCTTTTTATATACTTGTAGAAGCTTTCACTGAATGTTTTTATATTTCTTGCTTGTTTTCACTCATACCCCAATTTGTCTTTGATGCTTTTAGTCATCCTTTGCTGATTTCTACAATTCGCCCAATCCTCTGAACCTTCACTAGACTTTGCAGCCTTATGGGCCTTTTCTTTCAATAAGATACCATCCTTAACTTCCTTGGTTAGGCACAGATGACACAAACTCATTGCCGTGTCTTTCTTTCTCAATGGAATATATCTTTGTTGAGAGTTATGAAATATCTCCTTAAATGTTTGCCACTGTTCCTCTACTATTTTCCCATTTCACTTTAGCCAACTCAGACTTCGTACCTTTGTAATTGCCTTTACTTAAGTTTAAGACACTAGTTCCAGATGCAAATTTCTCACCTGACTGAAATTCTATCATGTTATGATCAATTTTGTTTGAGGATCCTTCATTATAGAACATAGA
The DNA here is from genome assembly GCF_964213995.1 of Mustelus asterias. Lineage (NCBI taxonomy): Eukaryota > Metazoa > Chordata > Chondrichthyes > Carcharhiniformes > Triakidae > Mustelus > Mustelus asterias. The sequence goes on along the minus strand of NC_135807.1, from coordinate 77,837,270 downwards.
ACATAGAAAAACTACAGCACAAACAGGCCCTTCGGCCCACAAGTTGTGTCGAACACATCCCTACCTTCTAGACCTACCTATAACCCTCCATCCTATTAAGCTCCATGTACTCATCCAGAAGTCTCTTAAAAGACCCTATTGAGTTCGCCTCCACCACCACTGACGGCAGCTGATTCCACTCGCCCACCACCCTCTGTGTGAAAAACTTACCCCTAACATCTCCCCTGTACCTACCCCCCAGCACCTTAAACCTGTGTCCTCTCGTAGCAGACATTTCCACCCTGGGAAAAAGCCTCTGAGAGTCCACCCGATCTATGCCTCTCAACATCTTATACACCTCTATTAGGTCTCCTCTCATCCTTCGTCTCTCCAAGGAGAAAAGACCGAGCTCCCTCAGCCTATCCTCATAAGGCATGCCACTCAATCCAGGCAACATCCTTGTAAATCTCCTCTGCACCCTTTCAATCTTTTCCACATCCTTCCTATAGTGAGGCGACCAGAACTGAGCACAGTACTCCAAGTGGGGTCTGACGAGGGTCTTATATAGCTGCATCATTATCCCCGGACTCCCAAACTCAATCCCTCGATTGATAAAGGCCAGCACACCATACGCCTTCTTAACCATCTCCTCCACCTGCGGGGCCGATTTCAGAGTCCTATGGACCCGGACCCCAAGGTCCTTCTGATCCTCTACCGTACTAAGAGTCTTTCCCTTTATATTGTACTCCTTCATCCCATTTGTCCTACCAAAATGGACCACGACGCATTTATCTGGGTTGAAGTCCATCTGCCACTTCTCCGCCCAGTCTTGCATCCTATCTATGTCCCTCTGTAACTTCTGACATCCCTCCAGACTATCCACAACCCCACCAACCTTCGTGTCATCGGCAAACTTACCAACCCATCCCTCCGCTTCCTCATCCAGGTCATTTATGAAAATGACAAACAGCAAGGGTCCCAGAACAGATCCCTGGGGCACACCACTGGTGACCGACCTCCATTTAGAAAAAGACCCATCTATAGCCACTCTCTGCCTCCTTTGGGCAAGCCAGTTCTGGATCCACCGGGCAGCAGCCCCTTGGATCCCATGCCCTCTCACTTTTTCTAGAAGCCTTGCATGGGGGACCTTATCGAACGCCTTGCTAAAATCCATATAAACCACATCTACCGCCTTCCCTTCGTCAATGTGTTTAGTCACATTTTCAAAGAACTCCACCAGGCTTGTAAGGCACGATCTGCCCTTGACAAAGCCATGCTGAGCATTCTTGAGCATACTAAACCTCTCTAAATGCTCATATATCCTGTCCCTCAGGATCTTCTCCATCAGTTTACCAACCACTGAGTTTAGACTCACCAGTCGGTAATTACCTGGGCTATCCCTATTCCCCTTCTTGAAAATAGGAACCACATCCGCAATCCTCCAATCCTCCGACACCTCTCCCGTCTCCATCGACGACGCAAAGATCATCGCCAGAGGCTCTGCAATCTCCTCCTTCGCCTCCCACAGTAACCTGGGGTACATCCCATCCAGACCCGGTGACTTATCTATCTTGATGCCATTCAAAGATTCCAGCACAACCTCTTTCTTAAAGTCCACATACTCAATCCTTTCAGCCCATCGCACGCCCACAGTACATCCACCCAGGTCCTTCTCCTCTATGAAAACCGAGGCAAAATACTCATTGAGCACCTCTGCCATTTCTACTGGTTCCGTACAGACTTTCCCGCCTTCACCTTTTATAGGCCCTATTCCATCACATCTCATCCTTTTACTCTTCACATATTTATAGAACGCCTTAGGGTTCTCCTTAATCCTACCTGCCAGGGCCTTCTCGTGGCCCCTTCTGGCTCTCCTAATTTCCTTCTTTAGTCCCTTCCTACAAGCCATATACTCTTCTAAATCCCTATCTTCGCCAAGCTCTCTGAGCCTTTTGTACGCTTTCCTTTTCTTCTCGACTAGGTCCCGCACAGCTTTCGTGCACCACGGTTCCTTTAACCGACCAACACCTCCCTGTCTGCTTGGAACGTTGTCCTGTAGAACTCTAGACAGACATTCCTTGAAAAACTGCCACCTCTCTTCAGTACATTTCCCCGAGAATACCTCCTTCCAATTTACTCCTCTAATTTGCTGTCTAATGTCTTCATATTTCCCCTTACTCCATATAAACACTTTCCTAGCTTGCCTGATCCTCTTTTTTTCCAATGCAAGCCTAAAGGAGATAGAGTTATGATCGCTATCCCCAAGATGCTCTCCCACTGAGAGATCTGACACCTGTCCAGCTTCATTGGTCAGTATCAGATCAAGTACAGCCTCTCCTCTTGTAGGCTTGTCCACATGCTGTGTCAGGAAACCCTCCTGACCACACCTAACGAACTCTTCCCCATCCAATCCCCTTACCCTAGGGATATTCCAATCTATGTTTGGGAAATTAAAGTCTCCCATCACAACAACTCTGCTATTACTGCATCTCTCCAGGATCTGTTTCCCTATCTGCTCCTCCATCTCCCTGTTACTATTGGGTGGCCTATAGAAAACTCCCAGCAAAGTGACCGGCCCCTTCCCACTCCGAACTTCCACCCACAGAGACTCAGTGGACAATTCCTCCACAGCATACACCTTCTCTACAGCTGTGACACTATCCCTGATCAGCAGTGCCACTCCACCCCCTCTCTTGCCTCCCTCCCTGTCCTTCCTGAAACATCTGAATCCCGGCACCTGGAGTATCCAGTCCTGTCCCTGAGACATCCAAGTCTCCGTAATGGCCACCACATCATACTTCCAGGCATCGATCCATGCTCTGAGCTCATCCCCTTTATTCACTATACTCCTGGCATTAAAGTAAACACATCTCAATCCTTTGGTCTGAGCTCTCCCCTTCTCTATTCCCTGTCCATCCGCCCTCTTGCACCGCCTATAACCCTTCTCTGTTTGCGAGCTACCTTCCTCACTCTCAGTCACCTCATTTTGATCCCCTCCCCCCAACCTATCTAGTTTAAACTCTCCCCAGTAGCCTTAGCCAACCTTCCTGCCAGGATATTGGTCCCCCTGGGATTCAAGTGCCACCCGTTTTATGTGTACAGGTCACACCTGCCCCTAAAGAGGTCCCAATGGTCCAGGAACCTGAATCCCTGCCCCCTGCACCAGTCCCTCAGCCACACATTCATCCTCCACCTCACTCCATTCCTGTCCTCACCTTCCCGTGGCACAGGCAGCAATCCTGAGATTACTATCTTTGCTTTCCTCCTTCTCAGCTGTCTCCCTAATTCCCTATACTCTCTTTTCATGACCCCTTCCCCCTTCCTACCCACATCAGCGGTACCAATATGTACCGCTACCTCCGGCTCCTCTCCCTCCCACCTCAGGATTTCTGGGACTCGCCCAGCGACATCCTGGATCCCAGCCCCAGGGAGGCAGACCACTATGCGAGACTCCCGCCTACCTCCGCAAAATCGCCTGTCCGTCCCCCTGACTGTCGAGTCCCTGATTAATACTGCCTTCCTCCTCTTTTCTTTAGCCCTCTGAGTTACAGGGCCGGACTCCACCCCGGAGACACGGCCACTGCTGCTTCCCCCAGATGGGCTGTTCCCCCAACAGTACTCAGGCAGGAGTACGTGTTGTGTAGGGGCACACCCACCAGGGTACTCTCAATCACCCGAGCTTTACCCTTCCTGGCCGTCACCCACTTGGCCTCCTCCCGTGGCCCTGGTGTGACCACCTGATGATAGCTCTTGTCTATCACCACCTCATTCTCCCTTAACAGCCTAAGATCCTCGAGCTGCAGTTCCAGCTCCCTAACACAGTCCCTCAGGAACCGCAGCTCGACACACAGATGTGGATGTCCGGGAGGCCAGGTGCCTCCAGGATCTCCCACACACTGCACTACGAACAACACACTGGCTTAACACTCATATTTCACCCTTGCTACCAAGGTACACTTGGTAGAATTATTAATTATTAATTATTAATTAACACATTACCAGATCCAAAATAGCCTGCTCCCTGGTTGATTCCAAAATATACTGGTCTAATAAACTGACCTGAATACATTCTATGAATTCATCCTCCAGGCAAGGTTTGACAATTTGATATGTACAATCTACACAAAGAAGAAAATCTACCACAATTATTCAGTACCTTTCTTAGGAGCCTCCAGTATTTCTTGATTTATAGTCTGACAGTGTGGCTATTCTCGGGGTTGGGTGGGGGGTACTATAGTCCACTCTCTCCACTGATATCTTTCATTTGTTATTTTATTTTCTCCATCCCAAACTGACTCTGCATTTTGATCCTCCAATCATAGAACATAGAACATAGAACAGTACAGCACAGAACAGGCCCTTCGGCCCACGATGTTGTGCCGAGCTTTATCTGAAACCAAGATCAAGCTATCCCACTCCCTATCATCCTGGTGTGCTCCATGTGCCTATCCAATAACCGCTTAAATGTTCCTAAAGTGTCTGACTCCACTATCACTGCAGGCAGTCCATTCCACACCCCAACCACTCTCTGCGTAAAGAACCTACCTCTGATATCCTTCCTGTATCTCCCACCACGAACCCTATAGTTATGCCCCCTTGTAATAGCTCCATCCACCCGAGGAAATAGTCTTTGAACGTTCACTCTATCTATCCCCTTCATCATTTTATAAACCTTTATTAAGTCTCCCCTCAGCCTCCTCCGCTCCAGAGAGAACAGCCCTAGCTCCCTCAACCTTTCCTCATAAGACCTACCCTCCAAACCAGGCAGCATCCTGGTAAATCTCCTCTGCACTCTTTCCAGCGCTTCCACATCCTTCTTATAGTGAGGTGACCAGAACTGCACACAATATTCCAAATGTGGTCTCACCAAGGTCCTGTACAGTTGCAGCATAACCCCACGGCTCTTAAACTCCAACCCCCTGTTAATAAAAGCTAACACACTATAGGCCTTCTTCACAGCTCTATCCACTTGAGTGGCAACCTTTAGAGATCTGTGGATATGAACCCCAAGATCTCTCTGTTCCTCCACAGTCTTCAGAACCCTACCTTTGACCCTGTAATCCACATTTAAATTAGTCCTACCAAAATGAATCACCTCACATTTATCAGGGTTAAACTCCATTTGCCATTTTTCAGCCCAGCTTTGCATCCTATCTATGTCTCTTTGCAGCCTACAACAGCCCTCCACCTCATCCACTACTCCACCAATCTTGGTGTCATCAGCAAATTTACTGATCTACCCTTCAGCCCCCTCCTCTAAGTCATTAATAAAAATCACAAAGAGCAGAGGACCAAGCACTGATCCCTGTGGCACTCCGCTAGCAACCTGCCTCCAATCCGAAAATTTTCCATCCACCACCACCCTCTGTCTTCGATCAGATAGCCAGTTACCTATCCAATCGGCCAACTTTCCCTCTATCCCACACCTCCTCACTTTCATCATAAGCCGACCATGGGGGACCTTATTAAACGCCTTACTAAAATCCATGTATATGACATCAACTGCCCTACCTTCATCAACACACTTAGTTACCTCCTCAAAAAATTCAATCAAATTTGTGAGGCACGACTTGCCCTTCACGAATCCGTGCTGACTATCCCGGATTAATCCGCATCTTTCTAAATGGTCGTAAATCCCATCTCTAAGGACCTTTTCCATCAATTTACCAACCACCGAAGTAAGACTAACCGGTCTATAATTACCAGGGTCATTTCTATTCCCTTTCTTAAACAGACGAACAACATTCGCCATTCTCCAGTCTTCTGGTACCATCCCCGTGGACAGCAAGGACCCAATCCAAGATCATTTCTCACTACTCTGCTGATCACACCCTTTATTAACTGAGCTACCCCACCTTTCCCTTTGTTTCTGTCCTCCCAAAATGTCAAATACCCTTGAATGTGCAGGTCCCAGCTGTGGTCACTTTGCAACCATGTCTCGATAATGGCTATCATATCATATTAATTTACTTCTATTTGTGCTATCAAGTCATCAATCTTGTTATGAATGTTCCATAGATTCAGATAAAGAGCCTTTTATTCTTTCTTTTTACCCTTTTTCCCCACTCTGACCTTATTGCTGGCCTCTGTTCCTTCCTGTCACACTCTGGTTATTACCCACATCATTAGCCCACACTATTGCTCTCTTTCACTTTCCAATTTTGTGATACAATTCACTAGTACACTGGTCACAGCATGGTTCAGGCCAAGATCACCCCTCTGGTACGGCTCGCTCTTTCCCCAGTATTGGCGCCACTGCCCCATGACTCAAAACACATTTCTCCCCATACCAATCTTTGAGAAATACATTCAACTCTCATGGGAAGTCTGGCAGCAGATTCCAGGCAGAAAAACTAAGCAGCTTTAGGCTCCAGGCCCAGCAAAGCAATGTGCCTCAACAGGTCCCACTTCTCGTTTTCTCTGCAGTCATCCTCCCAGAGAACGTGTGTGGGCTTGACTGAGTGAGTGTGCATGTTCAATCCGAAAACAGGACCGCCTTGCACATGATCACTACGCCCAATTTTAAGAGGCTTTTGATGGCATATTAGTCAATTGAAATAGAATATCCCCAGAAACCTAGCTCATTTAGCAACTTTGCAAACAAGAAATATTGGACTGCTAGATATGACCCCTGTTCATTGAGGTAGAATGCACGACAAGGATTTTTAAGAATGTTTTTTGTAAAGTATTTTCAAAAGCAGTAATATAGACCGGGATGTTCCACCCCATTTCCAGTGGGCAGAAAAGTCTGTGGGGGGAGGGGGGGGGGGGTGGTGGAAGAATTGAGGGGAAGTCCCAAAATGGCTTTTATGCCGTTGTCTCTGCTCCCCCGGCAATGATGTAATGGGGTTCCTGCCATGAAAGGTCCTACCCAATGTCTTCAATCCCATACCATGTCGTACCACTTAGAATCATACCAATAGAGAGGGGTACGTTGGCTGACTCCTCATGAAAGTGTAAGAGTTTGCTTTGTTTGTCTTGATGAAGAATCCATCATGATTAGCTGGAGGGAAGGTAACATAAAAGCATCTCATCAATTTCTATTTTTCTCACTGTCCCAACAACTAATAGTCTGGCAAATAAGTTTCAATTGGAGGATGGTAGACAATGGTGTTCTCCAAGGTTCAGAGCAATTCCTCTACCCTTTACTTTGGTTACCGTACATGTTTTTGTATGAAAGATCTTCTTGACAGGATCATGAAAGTTGACATCTTGCTGTTGTAGTCACCTCTGACACAAAGTCAGAGGTGACTACTTCCTTTCCCTTTTCCTTGGCCTATTTAAGGTCCTTGACTCGAGGTATAGATACAATTTTGTCTGATGTGATATAATACAACTGATCCATCTCCAAGGAAGGATCACAAAGGATTAATCATATTTTTACTGGAGTCCATGACATTCTTCACATTCTTCAAACTCTTTTTTCACGCTCCCTTCTTTTCTTGTCTAAGTCAATGTAAGATCTCATTGATGTTCTATGATTAGCTACCCCTTGACAATTTCTGCTTATAGCAGCACCCCCATGCTGTGACAAGATCCACCTTTATACAACTCCCTTATTGAGAGTAAATTCTGTCAAACCTCCTTTTGTCTTCAAGCCAAATTTGCCACCTGTCCAATAATGTGTTCACACGTGTACTGGCTCTGGGCAACAAACTGGCCTGCTTGTAACTTTGCACTGATATCAAGATGAATTTCTTTCAAATCAATATGTTGAAAAGTGCCTGATGTGGTTGATTCAATCATTAGTGAAGAACCATGACAGCATTGAGCAAACACTTGAAAGATGAAGATCCTATCTGGCTACACTTGTTGTTTTGATAATTGGAGCATTTCTGCTATCATATTGATGTAATTGCTCAAGAACTGAAGGTTCAAGCTGCTTGTGCTATTATTAACAAAGCTACTGCAGAAATTAATGAGTATCCGGACTCTCAGAGTTGAAGATAAAAATCAACATTGGGAAAGGCAAACTGTAGTTCAACTGCAAGATTTTAAGTCAGGTCTTGTTCATCATCTGCTAGAGTGCTGACAGAAACCAGCCATCTCAATCTGTAGAGCCTAACACACAACCATTTGAGTTCTAACGCCACTACTGTAATGATGGCCACTTACAACATCGATTACAGAACATGCCGCAACCAGTTTGGTTTCAATGGTGATGTCCTGAAGACCGGCATCTGCAAATCAATTCCCAATGCACCCTATATTGCAGTCTGAAACTCACCCATTGTGAAGAATAAGTCTCTGCATGAAAAGCACATTCCTCCAAAAAATCTCCTGGGTCTTTATGTGAATTGCTTGGTCAATTACTAGGGCAATCTTGTCCTGTTTGTATGCAAAGTCAACATTTTGTTGCAAGATTGTGCTCCCCTGGGGGTAGCATTGATGACATGGGGGGGTAGCAAAACACTCAGGACTTTCATGTAATTTCTGTATATTTTATAATATTTTCAGTGAAATGCTCATTTTTTGAAGATGGGAACATGGATTTTTGTGGTAAATGGTCCCTAAACTAATAATGGTGCAAATTTGAAGTACTTCCAAGGAGAGGGGCTATAAAAATGCAATTTTTGAGATTCAGCCCACAGTTTCATTATTATATATGTGAGAACACAAATTGCAAACTCTTGATTAGGATTTCCTGTATCTGCACAACCAGCCTGTGATTCTACACTCATTGTGGACTAGCAAACAAGAAAACCCCTGTCCCGATTGTTCTTTCTATTTTAAACATCAACCTCCTTCTTGTATTCACCACACCCAATGGATAAAAAAACAATCTCTGTTTTGTTTTAATTCTTTTAATTCATATTAGTGCAGTTGAATTACAAGAAGGTAAATTCATAAAATGGTCTTGATTTTAAGGGCTTGCGTTAAGCAGGAATAGTTGGTGATTGGTTTAAAATGACCGAAACCACTCATTGGGTGGGATTTTCTGGTCTCGTCTGTGGTGGGACCCGTTGCGAGCGAGAACAGAAAAATTGGCGTTCCAGTCAAAAGTCCAGTCGAAATTCTCCCATCTCATCCACCACAGGAATTAAAGAGGCCGAGACAGAAAATTCAGCAGACCATCCAACGGTCCATTGAGCTAAGGCAAGAATTTCTGGTCTTGGGGCATGTGCAGCCAGAGAATCCCGCCCACTATTCATCCCAGCCACGAGTCAGGATGGCCAATTTCAGCCATTGTCTCATTCCTCCTCCAAATATAACAGCCCCCATTTTCCAGTGCATTAAGACAAAAAGACTACCACAGCATTTTTTTTCTTCATTCTTTCATGGCATCTGAGTATCACTAGCAAGTCTGGCATTTGTTGCCCATCCCTAATTGCCATTGAATGGCTTGCTGGACCACTTCAGAGCAGTTAAGAGTTAACCACATCACTGTGGGTTTTAAGTCATGGTCACCAGACCAGGTAAGGATGGCAGATTTCCTTCCCTAAAGGCTATCAGTGAACCAGATGGGTTTTTACAACCAGTAACGATAGTTGTCACGGTCACTATTACTGAGACTAGCTTTATATTCCTGATTTATTGATTAAAAATTTAATTTAAATCCCACTAGCTGCCATGGTCCCCATTGCATTAACCTGGACCTCTGGATGATGAGTCCGGCAACATTACGCGCCATCTGATCCTGGGGACTACAGTAATTACAGGACCCTGATGCAATTTTGAAGTATCAGTGTGCGGAGTATGTGACGTGCAAATTCCTCTCATTGGGTCACGATTTTCAAAACAGCTTGGTCATCTTGGTCATCTGAGTGCTTTTTGTCCCATACAGTGGAAACTTGCTCCAAAAACATGTCTTTTGAACTATCTATGCAGCTGAACCCCTAAAAATATGAAAATGCTCAGTGACATAAGCACTGAAATAAAAATAAAATACTGTGGATGCTGGAAATCTGAAACATAAACAAAAATTGTTGACAAAACTCAACAGTTCCGATGGCATCTTTCGAGAAACAGGGTTAACATCTCAAGTCTAATATGACTTTTTTCTGGAACTTTCCGTAAGGGCTCTATTCCATTCTCCCAGTTTCTCCATCTCTGCCACATCTGTTCTTCCACAACATATCTTCCAACATGTTTTCCTTTTTCCTCAGCTGAGGATTCCCCTGCACTGTGGTTGACATGGCCCTCAATGGTGTCAAATCCATTTCCTGCACGTCTGCCCTCACCTCTTAGCCTCACTTCGAAATTCATGATAGGACCCTTGTCCTCACTTTCCATCTCCCTTTCTCAAATGCTATGCTTTTCCACCAATTCATGATACCACCAGAAATACATCTTCCACTCTCCTATCAGCAGCCCGAAGGGACCATTTCCTCCCCAACACCCCAGTCCACTCCTCAATCATCCCCAACACCTCTATCCCTTCCCATGCAATTCCATGAGGTGCAAACTCCTACCCCTTTAGCTCCACACTGTCCAAGGCCCCAAACACATCTTCCAAATGAAGCAGCAATTTACTTGTACCTCTTTCAAATTAGTCTATTGTATTTGTTGCTCACAATGCGATCTCTACATAGGGGAGAGCAAAGGTAGACTGGGTGACCACTTTGTAGAACACTGTCATTCAGTCTGCAAGCATGACCCTGACCTACCAGTCGCTTACCATTTCAATTCACTACCTTGCTCTCATGGTTATATTTCTATCCTGGACGAGGTACAATATTGGAATGCGAGCTTAAGAAATAGCATGTCACTTTCCGATTGGGCACTTTACAGCCTTTTGGACTCAACATTGAGTTCAACAACTTCAGACCATGAACTCTGTCTGACATCTTGTATTTGTTCCGCCAGTCATTAACTTGTTCTTACATTTTGCTTTCAGACAGCACTGACTTTTATTCCATTATTAACACACTCTGCGATGCTGCTTTCAGATTATCCTGACCTTTCTTTTGCTATTAACAGCTACTCTATTACTTGTTACTTTGTTCCTTCACTACTACCATTCCCACTTTCTTTGCCTTTATTCCATGACTTTGTAGTGTAACCTCCCCGCCCCCCCCCCCCCCACCCTCTATGTAACCCTGAACTTCCCTTTTTGCTCTACCTGACCCTCCCCCTTTTTAACAGCATTAGACCCACCACATTTCTGCCTCTGTTCGGAATTGAAGTCATATTGAACTCAAAACGTTAACTGTTTCCATCTCCACAGGTGTTGCCAGAGCTGCTGGGTTTTTATTACACTCAGTGACTTCTGTTTGAACAGATAATGGTTGGAATTCCCGGTCTTGTACCGCTGCCAGCGAGAATGGAGAATTTGGCACTCAGCCAAAACTCCATTCACTGCAGTGGGACTGGAGAATCCTAGTTGGGGCGAGGATGGAGAATTCTGGACAATGTAACCTGCCCAAAGGAAATCAAAATTGTCAGAACTTAAAAAAAACATATTTTATTCACAATAACAGAAATAACATGATGGCAAAAGAATAAATACAAATTCAGAAATCAGATGACCTCAGAGACTCATTAGAAAATCCATACCACAGTCGTACATACTTGTGGAGCAATGTTGTATGCTTCAGGATCAGGATGTTTAATTGTTGTGGACATTGGGAAAAGGATTTTCTGGATAGAAGTACACTTTCCTTGGTTAATTTGAGTAGTCACTAGATTGCTTGTAAATCAGCTGTAGCTCATTCGAATCATGGATGCCTCTAAATCTAGAATGTGCATCCCACCCTTACACCAGAGCACATAATCTTGGTTGGCACATCAGTACGGCAGAGAATGGTGCCAATCGTTGGATGAGATGTCAAATTCAGCCTCTGGTTTCCCTCTCGGGTGAATATAAAATATTCCATGGCACTATTCAAAGAAGATCAAAGGAGTTCCCCTGAGATCTTGGCTAAGAACTATCGAAAATAAATTAAACAGATTATTAAAACAGATTGCTTAGTCATTTAGTTCACTGTTGTTTGTGGGATCTTGCTGTGTGCAAACTCGCTGCTGCATTTCCTAACATTACTGCAATAAGATGCTTCAAATAAGCCTCATTGTTGAAGTTATGAAAGGTGGTATAAAAATGCAAATTCTCTCTCTCACTATTCATACCATGTCTGTAGTAGTGACATGTCATCACAGTTCTCCTCTTGTTATCATCTCAGCCTTCTATTATAAATTAAAATAAATACTTTGTTATTATAGAGACTTTTGATCCCTAGCTTCAAATGGGCCTATTAATAATTGACAGAATTATTGTGGGAGATTGATAAGTTGTTTGGACATTCCTAGCCCACATGTTCCTTTCTGCTGAATAGATTACATGAATTTTGGTGATAAAGTAATTCTGGCATAAAGTACATAGTTCATAATTTGCTAACTTTGTCCACTCTTTATTTGACATGCAACTTCTTGAAGTTATTGGTAAATCTGGCTACTCTTTTAGCACCCTAAAGTAGAAATTATGATGTTAAATTGTGCAGAAACTGAAAGTGGTATGCGAATATCAAACCACGGAATTACTTTGCCAGGAATTTTGTTTTACAAAAACAAGGTTGGCCACATCAGGTACTAAGGATAAATGACGCATTAAAGGCGTCTCTATGAGTACATTGGTATATTTTATATTGTACAATTGGTATTCACTGAACATTTAGAATTCATCTATTTAGCTGTGGCTAAATGTGTTAATTGTTTCTGTCTATAAATTAAGATCTAAATTTAAAATATGCCAGTCAGAAATTAACAATGCAGACAAATATGTGCGACCGATTAAATAGATTACTGCAAAAAGATTTTTTTTAAATTTGCCTTTACGTGTTGTTTATTTATTCATGGGATATGAGCAAACAACCCTGTCATATCTTTCAGAAATGTCTCTAAGCCAGTGGTTCCCAAAGGGTGCGGCACGCCACACTGGTGCGGCGAGAGAGGTGCGGCGGGAAGATTCAAGGACGATCAAAGAAACATTTAAACATGGATTAGATATTTTTCCAAAGTGATTGTTTTATACTTTCTGGATGTCCCATGATCATATTATAAAGTAGTTGTGTTCTATGTTATGAATCAAGCACTGCTAGGAGTTTTTTTTTTGTTCTTGAATGTATTTCTTATCAATAAAAAATTCGGTGTGGCGTGAGCAAATTTTTATTCCGAAAGTGCGGTCCAGTGAAAAAAGTTTGGGAACCACTGCTCTGAGCTGTGGCCAAACGGGCCACCTAAGATGGTGGTTTGCAAGGGCACACTGGGATAATTGGACAAGCACTGAAACAGACAGGCTGCAGCCTCAAAAGAAATTGGAGAGAAACAGGCTGCAGCTGCAAGAGCTGGAATACACAGGATATTGGCCATCTCCAGGACAAAGGACACTTTCTGGTCAAACTCAGATGTTTACCAGACATAGGGGCGCCTTAACCCCTTATCTGGGAGGGAGGTATGTGACCTACATGCCTCCAGCACCTACAGGCATGGCCGTTGGGGCTACATCCAAAGATTGGCGTGGCAACACCTAATTGGAGCTTATCAATCAGGGTGATCAAGTCCTGATCGATGATTGGCAATGGCCAAAAGGGCACGAAAACCAATGAGGTGTAAAGGGTGCTGCGCAACAGAAGAATTTCTCTCTCTCTCTCCCTCTTCCCCAACGAACGACAACAATGGTGACCACCACTTCCAATGACCAACACGAGGAGAGCCACCCCACCCAAGAAGGAAAGAAGATCAGAGCATCAGACCAGACCAAGGACCAGACCACGCAGAGGACTACAGCGACCAGCACACAGGTAAAGGCCAATATCTGGCTGGGTACTTGCCAGTCACGCAAAAGTTAAGTCAAGGTCTAGTATTGGACTTGAACTTTGGTATTTTATAAGATAACTTATTGTTGATTGGGTGGATGATTATTAATTGTGTGTAAATAAATATTGTTGCATTAACAAGAGGTCTATTCGCAATTTTTTGTCCACCATATAAGGGTTAAAACAGACTGTGCAGCAGGCGCAGCAACAAATTTCCAAGCTCTTTTGGAATACAGTGACCATTACTCAGCCAAACAATACAATGATTTTGCTGACAGATGATCCCGTGAGATGAGATGAGTGACCATTTAAGTTGTTTTTGTGTTGGTTGAGGGAGGAGGCACATTACTCAATGCTGCCGGGTGAACTCCCTATTACTTTCTGAATGATGTCACGGAATTTTTAATGTGCACCTCGATGGCAGACAAGGATTCATTTTAACAACACATCACTTAACAATTCCAGATTGTATATATAAATATAGCTTTCAGACTCTAAAGAACAACCTCCAGTACTTATGGCATCTGCTGTGAAACTTGAGAGAAAATGGGTCCATTCAAGCCCCAAATTATAACACCTTCCGTCTGTAGAAGTTGCTTGAATGAATTCCATTGGGCCCCATTCTCATTTACTTAAAGAGTTAAACAATTGGTTATTCTACTGTTTCCTCGTTTTGGATCAGGGACCGATTTGTGAATCATACTGTTGTTTTCAATGATGTTGCTAAGTCTCACTGCTGAACTTTTGGGCAAGACTCCATCAACTTCATCAGGAAACCTGTAAGAATTATTCGATTCTTCATCAGTTGCAGCTTGTGAATAAATGTGAGGATGGAAATGACAATAGTACAGCACAAGACAACAAATCCCTATAACTAGTGCTACCCCTATAGTTATGCTGATGGGCAGATCATAGCTTTTGTCCAGCAGAGAGTCTTTCAGGAACCAGAATAAGAGAAGTATTACAGTTGTTTCAATGGTTCTAAATATATAATAGAGAGCCATTACTACTCTTGTCTTCTGATCTTTTATATTGAAAAAGGTGAAAATTAAGATGATACCGACTACTGTCCTGTAAATAATTTCTTGACAGTTAGATTTACAAAATGTGGTCTTCTGCCTGAAGACACAGATAAACATGATTAGCCACAAAACAGCCAAGTAAGCAGCAGCAGCTGCGGAGTGCAGAATAGTCAGTAGGGTTATGCTCAAAATCCTGGCACCAAGTGTCAACAGCTTGTAAAAAAAGTATATCATATAAGGGAACCCGCAAGTTAGTTTGTGTTGAGCGAGCAAAGATTTCTTCAGTGCCGCATAGTAATCCAAAGTGGCCCATGAAATGCTCATGCATGATGCAATCACAGAACCATCTGCAAAAGAAAAGGAACACAATATATTGGCATAACTCAGTGTCCTTCAGAATTGCAATACTTTATAGTATTAATAAACAGCAATCTTGAGCACATTACAACTTCTCTACCCATTGCAGCCTCAGGATCAATCTCAGAAGATACAAAATCCTTCCAACCATATGATTTTCATTCATGATAGTTTTATTTCAGACCACAAAAGTGATTTTTGACACCTTATGAGCCATGTGTGTGTGTGTGTTCCAGTCATAACTTGCCACCAGCAGGATGTAATATTGCTGTAAATTGAGTGGGGTATGGGATAACTTTAGTGTTAGTTATTTCTAGTGTTTCTCCATTACACTTCAAAAGTACATCATTGACTGTGAAGTGCTTTGAGACATCTGGTGGTTGTGAAAAGCACTTAATAAAGAAAGTCTATCGACTTTTAGCGCAGCCACTGTGGGCTGGGACAACATTCCCAATGTAAATTGCTTTCACACCAGGCATTAGCTGTAGAAATGTCACAGTGATCATAGTGGAGTTTTATCCCCTTGTTCTTAGCTCCCAATGAACTGGGTGGACACATGCATGGATGTGTCCTAGAAACATGGAAATATAGAAAATAGGTGCAGGAATAGGCCATTTGGCCCTTCAAACCTGCTCCGTCATTCAATATGATCATGGCTGATCCTCTCTCTCAACAACATACTCACGCATTCTCCCCATACCCCTTCACACCTTTAAAGTCTAGATATCTATCTATTTCCTTCTTAAATACATTCAGTGACTTGGCCTCCACAGCCTTCTGTGGTAAAGAATTCCAAAGGTTCACCACCCTCCGAGTAAAGAAATTTCTCATCTCAGTCCTAAATGGCCTACTTGTATTCGGAGACTGTGACCCCTTTTCCTAGACCCTCCTGTCAGAGGAAAAAACATCCCAGCATCCAGTCTGTTCAGCCATGTCAGAATTTTATACAGTTCCATGAGATTCCCTTTCATTCCTCTAAATTCCTGTGATTCCCAGTTGACCCAATCTCTCCTCATATGACAATCCTGCCATCCCAGGAATCATCACTGCACATCCGCTATGGCAACCTTCCCTGCACTTCCTCTATGGCAAGTATATCTTTTCTTAGATAAGGAGACCAAAACTGCACACTAATCCAGGTGTGGTCTGACCAAGGCCCTGTAGAGCTGCAGCAACACATCCTTGCTCTTGTACTCAAGTCCTCTCGCAATGCTTTCTGTAACTGTTTGCTTGCTTTCAGGGACTGATGCACCAGGACACCAAGGTCCCCTTGTATGTCAACATTTCCCAATCTAGGTGCTTTAATTTTGCACACTCACCTCTTATGTGGGACTTTATCAAAATCTTTCCGAAAATCCAAATACACCATATCCGCTGGTTCACCCTTATTTATTCTCTTAGTTATGTCCTCAAAAATCTCACTAGGTTTGTCAAATATGAGTTCCCTTTCATAAATCCATGTTGACTTTGTCTAATTGTGTTGATATTTTCTGTGTGTCCTGTTACTGCATCCTTTATAATAGACTCTAGAATATTGCAACCTAACCTCTTATGCGGGACTTTATCAAAAGCTTTCTAGAAATCCAAATACTGGTTCACCAGTGGAGAATAAAACAATATAGTTTTAAGAAAAAACAAGAATTTGCTCTGAACAGCTAGTTGAATTGAAAGTGAATAAGTCCCAGACCCAGGTAAATTGCACTTAGCGATCACAGAAGTACTGGTCACAATTTTCAATTTTCATTAGTTATGTCAATGCACAGTAATGTTGCAGAATTGTATAATGAGGTAAACAAGTAACTATAGGCTAGTCAGTCAGCTATGGTAAATTTAGAATTTTGATTGCTGTAGCAAAGAACTGGTATTGACACAGTGGACCATATAATATCCACCTGTATTCTTCTCTGGTTCCAAATGAGTCAAATCTAAATGGAAAACTGAGCATAGGGGCGGGAATTTGCAGCCTCGCTCGAGCGAGACTGGAATTTCACACCCGAGGTCAACGGATATTTCCATTGTCCGCCCCTTGCCCGCTCCTGATTCAGTGGTGGGCGGGGCAGTAGAATTCCGGCGTAGATCTTTAACATAAATTCTCCATCTAGTTTTATGGAAGTGAATGAATCAGGAAGCTGCTCCGTAAAAAACTATATCAGTTTGACATTCACATAGTTTTCTGCTGTCATACAGTTCATTCCACTGACTGAGGTATGAAATGGTGTATATGGTTGCTAGGGAATGAGCTTTATAGAAAAGTTGATTTAAAGAACCTAGCAAGAGGACAAAGCCAACAATTTTTAGGGCATTTTCTTGCTTTTTTTTTCTCCTGTCGATTAGGCATTGTAACAATTGATGTATTGCTGCTACTTTTCCCACAGTTGCAATAATATCGCGAAGGGTTTCTCAATGGGAGAAGAGGATGGTCAAGGAAAGGACACCAGACAGGTCAGGCTGCAAAGAGAAGTACTTTATTCATATGCTGGGATCTCATGCCCGCATTTTCAGACAGAAGTGTATCTAGGAGGTCACAGATTTTTCTGGTCACCTTCTCGGAAAGCCTCATTACCCTCAATTTAATGGAGAGAAGCAGCACCTGCCTGACACCTGGGGTAAATACAGGATAAAGCGGCCGAAGTTACTGTAACATCCAGACCTCATTAACATGGGAACACCGCTTTCCGACCTCACCTCCCAAGACGCAAAACAGTGAAGGCACCACATTTAGCTGACTGTAATGTCCATGAGGGTTTCTGAACTCCATTGGAGATCAGCAGACACCCCAAAAAGATGGTGTAACAGGTCATTTCATCAGTTTCTCCAGAGTTTTAACAAACGTTGAACCAAAGTTATGATGGGAGATGAGTAAATCTCGGTGGAAATTCTGCCACAGAACAGGAAATTAAGGGTAGTCCTTTTGGGACATTAAATGCGCACAATTTTCTTTTATGTAATAAAATAGATATTAAACTCAGGAAAATCTCCCCTAAGTAAACATTAAACCCAGTTCTTCACAAAATTGTGTTTAGGATTGAATTTTTACCTGAAAAAAATGGTGGATTTGTATTGTCGGGGAGTCAAGTGGGGAGGTGGCGGTTAAAGTCTCAGGAATCTGTTTCTCCACCTAAACCCCTCTCCAACCTAATCTCTTCCAGCTTTAGCTAAGGCCGTAAATTTGCCCTTTTGAGAAGCCTGATTCACAGAGGAGTCTGGAACATTAAATGTGATAATGAGGCAGTGAGCTTCATTGTAATTCCTCTTTAGAAAGTGAACTGCTGCCATCCAGGTTTGCTAAGCATCAGTGGATCCAGCAGCTTCCTCAAGGTCTTTCTGGTTCAGGAGCTAAGTGTCTTCCTCTGGTCAGCCACCCTCCTACCGTAGCCTGCCAGGTAACACCTCCACCTCATTCCTATTCATAATATCAGCCATTACTGCCACTGACTAAAGGCCCACCTGTCAAACATGCTGCTCCTCTGGGCAGGGAACCTGTCACCAACGTCAGAGACACATTATAGAGCTAAAACTTCTTGTGGGTCAAGTCAGGAAAAATTCTGCCCCTGGGGTCAGTGACATTATAAATAAAAGCAATACAAAATATACTTACACTGAATATAACTTCGTTCAGTAGATACCAGGAGGATGAAAGTCTGAAGAATAAGTTGAGGTATGGTTTCCAAGAATGCCTCAAACAATCGTAACATGCTCAAATCTGTTACTGCATAAATGGCATCCATGTGAGTATTTTTTTGTTTAATTGCTGCTTTGTATCCAATCACAAGTACGTGTATGAACCTTTAAAAGAAAAAAAATGTTTTTGGAAATAAAAGGCAACAGAGACTCAAGTTATATTAAGTATTTATTTTATGCACAACTGTCACTTTTTTTCTGATCAAAAACAACTAAGGAGCACTCGTGCAGAAAATCTTGTCAACTAATATCATCTAATGGATTTTGTATGTGAGAACATTGGTGGAGTGGAAGCAGAGAATGGCTGACATCAAACTTATTGAGTGCCTAAGTAGGTGGATGTTATGCATACCAGCCTTGTCCTGAACTGAACCATGTAGATGTTGGAAAGGCTTTGAGAGATCAGGAGGTTGGCCACTCATCAGAGTATGGTCTAACAACTGGCAAGTAACATTTGTACCACACAGGTGCCAGGCGATGACCATCTCCAACAAGAGAGGATCTAACCATCACCCCTTGACATTCAATGGCATTACCATTACTAAATCCCCCACCATCAACATCTGGGGCTTACCATTGACCAGAACAGAACTGGACTAGCCATATAAATACTGTGGCTACAACAGCAGGTCAGAGGCTCAGAATCCTGCGGCAAGTTACTCGCCATCTGACTCCCCAAAGCCTGTCCACAAGGCACAAGTCAGGAGTGTAATGGAATACTCTCCACTTGCCTGGATGAATGCAGCTCCAGCAACACTCAAGAAGCTCGACACCATCCAGGACAAAACAGCCCATTTAATTGCTACCCCTTCCACAAACATTCAATCCCTCCACCACTGACACACAGTGGCAGCAGTGTGAACCATCTGCAGGATACACTGCAGGAACTCACCAAGGTTCCTTAGGCAGCACTTTTAAAACCCACAACCACTACCATCTAGAAGGACAAGAGCAGCAGATACCTGGGAACTCCACCACTGGAGGTTCCCTTCCAAGTCACTCATCATCCTGATTGGAAATACATCGCCCTCCCTTCACTGTTGTTGGGTCAAAATCCTGGAATTTCCTCTCTATAGTACTGTGGGTGTACCTACACTTCATGAACTTCAGCGGTTCAAGAAGACAGCTCACCACCACCTCCTCAAGGGCAACTATGAATGGGCAATAAATGCTGGCCTAATTTAGGCCAGTGATGCCCACATTCCATTCATGAAAAAAACTAAGCTATGTAGTAAATAACAGCAATCCCAACCAAGTTTCATGAGGAACACCATTCAGCACATGTTCCCAACTTAATTTCAACCCTGCTCTTTGTTTTCTTACGTCCAACCATATCTCTATCCATCTGACCGCATTCTTCTTAATTCCATTTAATGCATCCTTGCCAGGAAGCCCTTATGTGCTACCTTAATTTTGAAAATTTATATGATTATAAATTTGTGTTCTGTTATGTCTTCAAAACATTTCATAGGTTTGGTCAAGTATGAAGTTACATCAACATGGAAGGAGATAATGAACAGATCAGTCATGGAGTCACCATTTATAATAAATAAATCATTTGGAAGAGGGACAGAAACAAGGCTGTAATCGTTTATTAATGATGCCAACTGGGAAATGACAGGGAGGCTGCAAATAACAGAGAACTAAGGCATCAAATACAGATGGGATTGAAAATTTGAGAAGTTGGGCTGTTAAGCATCAGTTGTTGTTTTAATGTGGATAAAAGCAGAAAGATGAGACTGGAGAAGGGAAATAAGCAATGAGAAGATAAAGAGAATGGTGTAAACTGACCACAGTAAAAGTGATGGGGCAGGGCCCCTACCCACCCAAGTCAGTATTAATTGTAACATCCCTCTCTTAGATAAAATGTTAGTTTTTTGTTATTCATTCAAGAAGCCAACATTTATTGTCCATCCCGCATTACTTCTTGGATTGCTGCTGTCCATCTGGTGTACATATACCAACAGTGCAGTTAGTTTCAGGATTTTGATGCAGGGTGGTAATCCCAGGATGTTGATGGTGGGGGTTTGGTAATGGTGTAGAAGTGTAGGTAACTTGAGCTTTGAAAACATGTTTAGCACACTGACAAGCGCCGTTAAGAAGGAGCATGGTTCAAACTTATTAGAAGGAAGGTGAGCATAGAGATTAAATTTGATTGCTTTGCACAAGGGGTTGTGAATATTGGATAAAGACTTCCTGGGAAGTTGGTGGAGCCAGGTGGTAACTGTGCAGTTCAGAGGTAACTGGCTGGATATATCCACATCATGGATATATGGCACACAGTGATTGAGAAATATGAGCAATAAAACATTGTTTTGGTAATCTTGAATTTCGGGATCAATCAGATAGACCCACATCACGCTTTTCTGGTCCTGTATATTCCTGGATCCCTATCCAACCGACAGCGATGCGATTACCTGATGTGTTTAGAATGAGCGTTTGAGTTGAGTCATGACACAATTAAGTTAATCAATAACGAAATGCATCGTGGCTATTTACTCCACCCTGAGCAGGAGGACAATTGACAGCACCCATCAAAAATACACCAATGAATCAACTAATAAAACTTCATAATTCTTCCATCCTGACACACCTAAAAATGTGCGCATTGGGATGGGAGAATCGGGCCCTGTCCGATCAAGGGACCTGGCATAGGGAAGGGGGACCCACCTAGAGCCAGCCCCTGCCCTTGATGCTAGCCTCCTATATCCCCTCTGCCCTACCCTGGAAAAGCTCTTCCTGCCACCACTTCCCTATGGCCTGAGTCGCCCTGCGATACTGGGCCTCTGGTGGGTGTCATTCCAGCATCGTCCCAGTTGCATTACTGAGCAAAAGAGTTGGTGACCTCTGATGGGGCAGCAGCTTTTGGAGGGTGGGACCTCTCACCCCTGGGCTTCTGTTCCAATGCAAGGCATGCCAATGGCCCGTTAATTGCTCCGTAATTTGGTATGTCTTCCCCAAAGGAGGCAACATTTGCCTCTTGCCAACAGATAAGACCCCAGTTGTCGGCATGAAATTCCCGTGAAAAAACTGCAAGAACAAGGTGGCTTCAAAATATCAAACTGAAATTTCATTTTCTTTCAGAACTTACCAATTTTGTTGCAAAAAAGTTAGGTATGTCCAATCTTACTAAGGCTGTGCCTTAAATTTAACATTACATATATTTTATTCGGTAAATTAAAGCTACAAAATTAGTGCTATCGCAGATTTTCAGATAAACAAATCAACTGTAAGAATAACTGAATACATTTGGAAATAGTACTGTAATTGGAAGTTGCTAAATATATATTTTTCCTCAATAGTACAGATCGTAACAACTGGCATTGCTACACTGGTCCTTGCAAATAGAGGGAATTGGTTTTTTTTAACTCCACACAAACTTTACAAAGTCAATGGTCAGGATGAACTGGACAAACCCAAATCCATTCCTTGCTTGCTCCAAAAACCAAATTCAAAATCCAATTGAATCCAATTCATGATTTCCACAAGGGAGGCAAACAAGATCCAAGCTGACAAGATGAGGTACTGCACCCCATCTTGGGTTTGATCTGATGCTTGACCTTAACCAAAAGAGAGAGAATTCTCAGAGTGCAGTTGTTCTCAAATCCTTTTGGTTCAAGAACCTTTTCAAATGTAATAGTAGCCATGGACTGCCCATCTAAATGATAATATGACATAATATAAAAATGCTACATTTAAAATGTGTTTTAGTTTTTTTTTTACAATAAAAAGATAAGAACTAGCAGCAGGAGTAGGCCATCTGGCCCCTCGAGCCTGCTCTGCCATTCAATAAGATCATGGCTGATCTTTTCGTGGACTCAGCTCCACTTAACTGCCCACTCACCATAACCCTGAACTCCTTTACTGTTCAAAAATCTATTTTTGCCTTAAAAACATTCAACAAGGTAGCCTCAATGCTTCACTGGGCAGGGAATTCCACAGATTTACAACCCATTGGATGAAGAAGTACCTCCTCAACTCAGTCCTAAATCTGCTCCTCCTTATTTTGAGACTATGCCCCCTAGTTCTAGTTTCACCCACCAGTGGAAACAATCTCCCTGCTTCTATCTAATCTATTCCCTTCATAATTTTATATGTTTCTATAAGGCACCACCCCTCCCTCCCCCGCTTCATTCTTCTAAATTCCAATAAGTATAGACCCAATCTACTCAGTCTCTCTTATAAGCCAACCCTCTCAACTCTGGAATCAACCTGGTGAATCTCCTCTGCACCCTCTCCAGTGCCAGTACATTCTTTCCCAAGTAAGGAGACCAAAACTGTACACAGTACTCCAGGTGTGTCCTCACCAGCACCTTATACAGCTGTAAAATAACCCCCCTGTTTTTAAACTCCATCCTCTAACAATGAAGGACAAAATTCTATTTGCCTTCTTAATTACCTGCTGCACCTGCAAACCAACTTTTTGCAATTCATGCACAAGGACGCCCAGGTCCCTCTGCACAGCAGCATGCTGCAATTTTTTACCATTTAAATAATAGTCCATTTTGCTGTTATTCCTACCAAAATAGATGACCTCACATTTACCAACATTGTACTCCATCTGCCAGATCCTTGTCCACTCACATAAACTAACTTACACATCAGTGAGATGTTCCAATGTCTCTCTAAGCTGCAGATGTACACAGCCTTGTAGCTTTCTGTAATCTACCATACAGGAAATGAACAGACCATACACAAACAGAGCTCCGTTTAAGATGCTAACGTGCGTGGTTGCATAGCAGTATTAAAGGGACCACACAGTGCAATAAACAGACTGCACATAGCAAAGAGAAATTAAAGAGAACATTGCCTATTTCTCACTACTGAGCCTGTCTATTCATGCCCCCTTCCTAGGTGAGACAGACAGCCCATTCTTCGCTGCATCTGTGACTGTCACAAACATAGAAACATAGAAACATAGAAACCCTACAGTGCAGAAGGAGGCCATTCGGCCCATCGAGTCTGCACCGACCACAATCCCACCCAGGCCCTACCCCCACATATTTTACCCGCTAATCCCTCTAACCTACGCATCCCAGGACTCTAAGGGACAATTTTTAACCTGGCCAATCAACCTAACCCGCACATCTTTGGACTGTGGGAGGAAACCGGAGCACCCGGAGGAAACCCACGCAGACACGAGGAGAATGTGCAAACTCCACACAGACAGTGACCCGAGCCGGGAATCGAACGCGGGACCCTGGAGCTGTGAAGCAGCAGTGCTAACCACTGTGCTACCGTGCCGCCCACTGCTCCCTCCTCCTGGCTCACGTTTCATGTTATTTCGTAGACCTTCTGAAAAGTCTCTACACGCTCCCAAGGGTCCCCAAACCACAGTTGAGAATGATCATTGGAAAGGGCAGTGGAAAAAGAACAGATAGCAACAAAGAAAAGAAAGAAGTAAAGAGAAGGAGGTGTTTTTAAGACAAGTAGAGTTGACTAGTTGGATGTGCTGGGAGAGAAAGTTTCAAGTTGTACAGAGGAGGGAGGAATAGAGAGAGTGCAAGTAAGGAATGGTGAGTGTGTGCAAGGGTGTTGGCCTGGCGCTGCAGTAAGGCACGGCGCAGCCACAAATCAATTAAAGGCAAGAACATGTATCTTAACCATCACATGATTGGAGCTCCATGAAACTAGATGATAATGACAGTAATGAGTGTATGAACATCAGGGCAGGCAACAGTGTAGGCTGTGATGTGGTTTGTGATAAAACAACAGGCAAATTGGTCATGGGTGCAACCATATGGGATATTAATAAACTCTTTATGTTCTAACATACCTATTTCAAAATATGATCTTTTCAGCTGATTAATCATTAGCATGTTTTAACAAGGTCAACTTATTACCCGCTCTGGTTTAAAATTAGCTTTCAAGTGAGTTCACCAATCTTTTATTAATGCAACTGGCCCCAATAATTTGTACGATACACAACTAGTCAGTTCAGCATCTTCATACACAAGTTGAAAATCCAGGTCCTGGGATGTATTAGAAATAGTTAGATAGTGAAGCAAAGTGACTTTGTTTGATTTTCTAAAAGATGTAAGCAGTCCATTCTAAGTCCATAAAAAATGATTAATGGTTCCTTTTAAAAAGAAATCTTTGCATTCCTGGCATCAGACTAATGAGTGGGTGATATGATGGATTTGTTTTAACACATCACAGACCACAAAACAAGTGACTAATTTATCTATTGAATTATGAATACACATGTATACATAACTCGAAACTGGTGAAGGAATAGGTTAGTGTTGTTAGTTTCGTTTTACTGGAGATTGTTTATGATTCCATTTGCATTAAAAATAGCTAGTGGAATGATAATGGCAGCAACACTTTTAAAGGGGCCCAGGGTGAGGCCTGGTGTGAGAGTAACCATCAAATACTTAGTTATACTCGGCTTTTCATTTATCCTTGTTTAATTAGGTGAACTCATTAGTGAGTGGAAGTAGAACAAAAGTTACTTCAGTGAACAGCGTTAGTAAGGAATAAGAACATCTGAACTGAATAGTCATTATGAATAACTGGTTAACAGGTCTTAGGAACAGCCTTAGACATAAGTAACTAATAATGGAATAGATACAGATAATTTAACTTTTGAGTTAGTTTGATAACGAGGATAGAATGTTAGGTGGGAAGATGAAACTGGTTAGGAAGAACTGCTTGAGGTGTTGCTACAATCCCAGATCAGACTCCCAAAACTTTGTTACGATCCCTGATGTGGCCCCCAATTTCATTACGATCCTAGTCAAGATCCCCCAAATTTTTGTTACGATCCAATTGGGAACCAGTAATCTTCTTTGTTAGAGTAAAAGAAATACGAAATCCCAGTTAATTACTAGGAGAATATAGCCACGAGTTTCCACAGTGTTAAACAAACATATGAAATTTTACTTTACAAAAATGAACAAAACAGTCAATACTTTATCTGATTGTAATGATGCACACTCCAGAATTCGTCAGGAACAAAAAGGCATTTATTAACAAGGAAAATCTTGTACAGAGGCTCACAGCCTAACTTACGTGCATGTCTTCTGCCTAAGGTAAGACTCTATCCCTGGGGTAATTATCCACTGATGTGGAGATGCCAGCGTCAGACTGGGGTAAACACAGTAAGAAGTCTCACAACACCAGGTTAAAGTCCAACAGGTTTATTTGGTAGCAAAAGCCACTGGCTTTCGGAGCGCTGCCCCTTCATCAGGTGAGTGGGAGTTCTATTCACAAACAGGGCATATAAAGACACAAACTCAATTCACAAAATAATGGTTGGAATGCGAGTCTTTACAGGGAATCAAGTCTCAAAGGTACAGACACTGAGTGGAGAGAGCGTTAAGCACAGGGTTAAAGAGATGTGTATTGTCTCCAGACAGGACAGTTAGTGAGATTTTGCAAGCCCAGGCAAGTCGTGGGGGTTACAGATAGTGTGACATGAACGCAAGATCCCGGTTGAGGCCGTCCTCATGTGTGCGGAACTTGGCTGTCAGTCTCTGCTCAGCGACTCTGCGATATCGTGTGTCGTGAAGGTGGCCTTCACGACACACGATAGCACAGAGTCGCTGAGCAGAGACTGACAGCCAAGTTCCGCACACATGAGGACGGCCTCAACTGGGATCTTGGATTCATGTCACACTATCTGTAACCCCTACGGCTTGCCTGGGCTTGCAAAATCTCACTAACTGTCCTGTCTGGAGACAATACACATCTCTTTAACCTGTGCTTAACGCTCTCTCCACTCACATTGTCTGTACCTTTGAGACTTGATTACTTGTAAAGACTCACATTCCAACCATTATTTCGTAAATTGAGTTTGTGTCTTTATATGCCCTGTTTGTGAACAGAACTCCCACTCACCTGACGAAGGAGCAGCAAGCACTCCGAAAGCTAGTGGCTTTTGCTACCAAATAAACCTGTTGGACTTTAACCTGGTGTTGTGAGACTTTTTACTGTAATTACCCACTCTCAGCCCCAATTGGTCCATCAAGCCAGATGACCCTCATCTGCTGTGTTGCCTTCAAAGGGACAATCACCACAATGCCACATCCCTCCCCCCTGTAACTCCTTTATACAATCTTCAATAACGATGTTACACAGTCCTAAACTCAAATTAAACATTAAACACACGAGTTGGACAATTATAAATCGAATCTTTGAGAGTTTTTCTGTTTCTTGAGACTTGTGTGATTGATTGGCGTTAACTATGTATAGTTTCAAAAATGCTCTTACATGGAACTCTCCCATCCAGGTTTGCTGCTTAACAAGTTCTGTTCTAGACTATTCTCTGACCATGTAACTAAATATTTCACTCTGTGGAAAGTGCACTCTCCAGTCCCACGTTGACCCTTGCTCCGCCGAGCACCTTACATTGTAATATATGCAGACACATATCATCACAATACAACAAAGTCTTATGGCTTGTTAGTCCTTTCACAATCTGTCTGTCACTTGTTAAGGGATAATCATGGTACCCTGCTTCTGGTACTTAAGTTGCGAGATAAAGTTTCTTCCCTTTCCAGCATTTCAATTCAGCATCATTTTTATTGACCGTGTTACCATATTGGTTCTTGTGCTTTTCTACTAGTGTAACCATTTCAGTAATTTTGTTCTGGCACATAATCTCAGTTCCTTTCTCTGTCTGAATTGCTGACTCTGCTGTCAATTTTAATGTTTTTACCGCTTCAGTTAATTTTTCATTGTCAAGCTTCCTTTCTTCTAGCTCTTATTCTCCTGATTCAATTTGTTACTCGACCTGTTCTTATTTTCTAGTTGCTTTTCATTTGGTCATTTAATGTCTTTCATTGCTCTTCTTCTGAGATATTTCAGTGCCCTCCTTCTGGGGTCTTCTTTTACCCACTTTCTGGGTTCTTCTATTACATCATCTGAAGTCTTCTCCAATGTTCATGTCCATTGCCATTTGTTCCTACTTGTGGTTGCCACTTTAAGTGCATTGCCACATTAAATGTATTACCACTTTAAATGTATTACTTCTTTAAGACTGTGTCCTTTTCCCCCACCCAGGTTGTTGTTGCTTGGATATAGTTGGCTTTCCTTTGCAGGTATATTTTGTGACAAATGAATCAATACAGGTACAGAGTGTCTCAGGCTGTTTCTATTTTTTTACGCTTATAACTGTAGCATTACTTCCTAGTGCCAGCTATTTTTCTTTGTTTTAGCTTTTGAACTTGTTTAGCTGCAGCAGCTCTTTGCTTTCCATCCAATTTCCTTCCCTCCAAATTGAGAGCCCCAGTTCATCTAGCCTCCAGCTCACTGGGAGCATTTCTTTTTCTTTACTGAAAACATTGCTTTCTGTGTTCTCTTTTCTTTAAAAAAAATTTTGCAGCAACTGTTTGGTTTTCTCAACACAAGTTCTATTTTCCTAAATTCAAAGTCACAGCTCTTGCTCGGAGGGTTATTTTCTCTTATTTCTTTCCATCCATTTCTAAACTTCTGACTGTAGCGGCCAATTCAGGTTTGTTATGCAACTGTCCCTCAGGGTCTGGCAATATCTCAACATCTCATTACCAACACATGTCGGGCCACAGGTAGTGTCCTCATAATCCATTTTATCCTCATCACCAATGTAATGATGCACATTCCAGACTTCGCCAGAAACATGGAATATATTTATTAACAAGGAAAAACTTGTACAGAGGCTCAGCCTCACTAGAGCAGACCATCAGCTATCCCAGTCCCTACAGGTCTTCTAATTGGTTCTAGATGTCTTCTGTCTAAGGTAACTCCGCCCCCTAGGATAATTACCCACTCTTAGTCCCAATTGGTCCGTCAAGCCCGGTGACCCTCTTCTGCTGTGTTGTCCTTAAAAGGGACAATCACCATACTTATACTCTAACTTACAGAATTAATATGAGATAAGAATGAATCAAACTGTTGTCGTACACAGCCAAACTGCACATTAAACGGCAAACACAACCACGAGAGGTCCCCCGAATTTTCTCAACAACCCACCCAGACTTCAGCGAGTCACAAACATTCTTTAAAACTCTGTCTTCCTCCTGACAGATTTCAGCCCCTCTCTTTTGAAGATCTAGCCACCTCTGATTTCCCTTAAAAGCTGCCTCAACAATTCCTCGCTTCCCTCCCACAGTTCTAGCTCTTTAGCAGACAACTGTGACTTACAGTCTTTTCTTCTCCCCAGCTGCCAGCTTCACGAACCTGTCGATGAATCATTGACATGACCCTGACACTCCAGCCGCTCTGAGCAGAACACTACTGGCTTCCAGGGCTTCTCTGAGCCCCAGTCCCCTCAGCAGTTCAGAGCTTCTGCAACACTGCAGCTGCGTGGAACCAACCTTTCTGTCTGCTCCCGACCAACTGACCCTCAAACTGATCTGACCTTTAATATCTCCCAAAGCTTTCCAAATCCTGGGCCTGCTCTGAGGTAGATGCGAATGCAGCAACCATTGGTACATTTGTACATTAAATGTTGCAACCTCCAGTCAACCAAAGGTCACTCCCCACAAATGCAAAATTACCTTGGTTCCAGACCTAAAACACACACAGACTAAAAAATCCAACAACATAGATTTTGCCACACTGTGATAAGGAAAAGATTAAGAGTGGCTGATCAAGGCCAGAAGATGGGTCTGAAGGCTCGAGAAGGTAATCACAGGTGAGTGACATTTAAAGTTGGATTATTAACCCAAGGCTTAGAAACGGATCTTAACATTTATAAGATCTTTTGAAATCATTATTGAATGAAAAGGTTTTGTCAATAATCCATCCAGGTCCACCCCCAATAAAATGTATAAAATAAGAGGCTTTGGGAGAGATCAG
The DNA here is from genome assembly GCF_964213995.1 of Mustelus asterias. NCBI lineage: Eukaryota > Metazoa > Chordata > Chondrichthyes > Carcharhiniformes > Triakidae > Mustelus > Mustelus asterias. The sequence goes on along the minus strand of NC_135807.1, from coordinate 77,807,698 downwards.
TATAGTAGATTGTGGAAAAGAATTCGCAAAAAAGACTCCAGTCCAACACTGATGAAGGGTTTGGGAAATTGAGAAGATTGAGGCACCAAGAAAAGAAGTGGAAGAACATATAACATAGAACATTACAGTGCCCTTAATGTTGGCGAGTCCACTACTGCTGCAGGCAGGGCATTCCACACCCTTACTACTCTCTGAGTGAAGAACCTACTTCTGACATCTGTCCTATATCTATCACCCCTCAATTTAAAGCTATGTCCCCTCATGCTAGCTATCACCATCCGAGGAAAAAGGCTCTCACTATCCACCCTATCTAATCCTCTGATCATCTTGTATGCCTCTATTAAGTCACCTCTTAACCTTCTCTCTAACGAAGGAGGAGAAAAAAGCAGATTGTGCATTCCAGCCATCCTGCCTGAACTGGACCGATATTCCCTACTTCTCCAGGTTGTTTCTGTTTGCTCTATAGCTATTGTATTGCATCTCATCAAAAACTCTGGTTAAACTCAACATCCCACCATACTGATTGTAGTCAATCCCGATTGATTGATTAGACAATGATGACTCTCAACTATCTTTTGAAGATTAAAGGATAGTACAGTTGTGGTGCCCAGAACTGAAGACAGTACTTCAGATACCTGCTTTGCATTCAAGTCCAAGGGAATCCTGATGTTCCAAGTTCTGAAATTCACTTTGAGGGAGTGGAAGAAGCCTGTGTGCCTGGGTTCCTTCAATATGAGGTGACTGTTGTACACCAGCTACCACATGGTTCTGATGGAGCAAGAACTTTGTCCAATGGCAAATGGATGGGAAACCAGGTTCCACTGTACAGATGGAGTCTAACACACCCACATGATGTTCAACCTATGCCACCTCCAGTCCAGAACCAAGATCACCCCAACCTCTGTCATCGAGCTACAGTATGTTGACGACACATGCGTTTGCACACACTTAGAGGCCAAGCTCCAAACTATCGTCAACACATTCACAAAGACACATGAAAGAATGAGCCTTAGGCTAAACATCTGGAAGGCAGAGGATATCTACCAGCCTGCTCCCTCTGCGCAACACAACCTCCCAACTATCAACATCCCTGGCAAATCATTGCACAACATTGATCATTTCTCAAACGTTGAGAGCTTCTTCTTAGCGGAGACAGACATTGACAATGAGACTCAACATTTCCTCTAGCGTGCCAGGGCAGTTTCAACCATCTGAGGAAAAGAGTGTTTGATAACAAAAGACCTCAAACACAGCACCAAGCTCATGGTCTATAGGGTTGCAGCGCTACCTGCCCTCCTGTACGCATCAGAGACATAGACAACGTACAGCAGGCACCTTAAATCCCTGGAGAAATATCACCTCAGCAAAATTCTCAAAATTCAATGACAGGATAGGCACTTCAATATCAGTGTCCCTCACTCAGGACAACATCCCCAGCATTGAAGTATTGGTTATGGTTAATCAGTTACATTGGGCAGGCCACTCATCCACATTCCTGACACAAGACTCCCAAAACAAGTTCTCTACTCCGCACTTTGTCACAGCAAGCAGTTACCAGGGGGCAGAGGAAATGTTTCAGGGATGCCCTCAAAGTTTCCCCGACAAAATGAAACATCCCCATTGTTATGTTGTAATCTCTTGCTCAAGACTGTCCAAACTGGAGAAGAAGCATCCGCAAAGACAATTCCAAATGTCTCCTACAGGCCCAGGTGGAGACCAAACACAAATTCTTCAGCTACGAGATTTTTTTTAGTTTTTGTGTTTTACTACAAAAACATCCCAAATAAATAGACATTTAAATCATCAAAAGGCTACAAGCAATTGTGCAAACTAGCTGCAGAAATGCATTACATAGTTAGTGAGTTGGCTGCAGGCGTTTCCTCTAGGGATCTCAGACTGAAATCCGAGCACCCCACCCAACAGCCTCAACAAACGCTACCTGCCCCACCTGTGGCAGAGTGTGTGGATCCAGCATTGGACTTAGTCACCTCAGGACCCACAACCCGGGAGTGGAAGAAAGTCATCCTCGTTCCCAAGGAACTGCCTGAGAAGAAGATTCAAGTCCCCTTGAGATAAACCAGCATTCCATTGGCCTTTCGATTATATTTACAATTTAGAGTAGTTAGGTGTTTGAAGGCCAGTGCAGACACAATGGGCCGAAGAGCCTCTTGCTGTGGTATAAAACTCTATGACTATGAGATGGAGGATCCATGATTAGTAATCCATTTGAAAAGAAATTCTTCAACCAAAATCTTTAAGGACCACTAGTCCAGCAATAGGAAAAACGTAAGGAATATATATATATATATATATTAATTACCACTGCGCATATAAATAAAAGAAGCATATCTCTGTGGTATAGTATTTGTGTGTGATTTGGGCCTTTCTAGTAGTCATTGATTTTGCTGTGATTTGTGTTGCAAAATCTGACTAGATTCCTTAAATCCTAACCAAATTAGGGAATGACCTCATCAGATAAGAGAAATGTAGATGTTGAATGCTGAATATTCAACAAAGAAAGGACTTCTAAATATTTAAATAGCGTCCTTAACACAATTGATATTATGTGTATGAATCATAGAATCCTACAGTGCAGAGGGAGGCCAATCAGCCCATCAAGTCTGCACCAACCACAATCCTACCCAGGGCCTATCCCCATAAATTTACCCTAACTAGTCCCTCTGACACTAAGGGGCAATTTAGCATGGCCAATGTGGTCTATATGGACTTCAGCAAGGCGTTCGATAAGGTCCCCCATGCAAGACTTCTTGAGAAAGTGAGAGGACATGGGATCCAAGGGGCTGTTGCCTTGTGGATCCAGAACTGGCTTGCCTGCAGAAGGCAGAGAGTGGCTGTGGAGGGGTCTTTCTCTGCATGGAGGTCAGTGACCAGTGGAGTGCCCCAGGGATCTGTTCTGGGACCCTTGCTGTTTGTCATTTTCATAAATGACCTGGATGAGGAAGTGGAGGGATGGGTTGGTAAGTTTGCTGACGACACCAAGGTAGGTGGTGTTGTGGATAGTTTGGAGGGATGTCAGAAGTTGCAGCGAGACATAGATAGAATGCAAGACTGGGCGGAGAAGTGGCAGATGGACTTCAACCCGGATAAGTGTGTAGTGATCCATTTTGGCAGATCCAATGGGATGAAGCAGCAGTATAATATGAAGGGTACCATTCTTAGCAGTGTAGAGGATCAGAAGGACCTTGGGGTCCGGGTCCATAGGACTCTTAAATCGGCCTCGCAGGTGGAGGATGCGGTCAAGAAGGCGTACGGCGTACTAGCCTTCATTAATCGAGGAATTGAGTTTAGGAGTCGGGAGATAATGCTGCAGCTTTATAGGACCCTGGTTAGACCCCACTTGGAGTACTGCGCGCAGTTCTGGTCACCTCATTACAGGAAAGATGTTGAAGCCATTGAAAGGGTGCAGAGGAGATTTACAAGGATGTTGCCTGGATTGGGGGGCATGCCTTATGAGGATAGGTTGAGGGAGCTTGGTCTCTTCTCCCTGGAGAGACGAAGGATGAGAGGTGACCTGATAGAGGTTTACAAGATGTTGAGAGGTCTGGATAGGGTAGACTCTCAGAGGCTATTTCCAAGGGCTGAAATGGTTGCTACGAGAGGACACAGGTTTAAGGTGCTGGGGGGTAGGTACAGAGGAGATGTCAGGGGTAAGTTTTTCACTCAGAGGGTGGTGGGTGAGTGGAATCGGCTGACGTCGGTGGTGGTGGAGGCAAACTCGTTGGGGTCTTTTAAGAGACTTCTGGATGAGTACATGGGATTTAATGGGATTGAGGGCTATAGATAGGCCTAGAGGTAGGGATATGATCAGCGCAACTTGTGGGCCGAAGGGCCTGTTTGTGCTGTGGCTTTCTATGTTCTATGTTCAATCCACCTAACCCGCACGTCTTTCAGACTGTGGGAGGAAACCGGAGCACCTGGAAGAAACCCACGCAGACACGGAAAATGTGCAAACTCCGTCCGGACAGCGACCCAAGCAGAGAATCGAACCCGGGTCCCTGACGCTGTGAGGCAGCAGTGCTAACCACTGTGCCATCATGCCACTCTAAAATCTAACTCTGGTGGAACTCAAACCCCCAACCTTTGAATGACTGGCTTGCCAGTATTTAGATGTCCAAAGCACTTTCCATTGCGCCACAGAGCCACACATGGCTCAACTGCCGCGTGGTCCTTTGGTCCTCAATTGTTCACCTAAACTTAAGTGACCGTTGAGCCTATATTATTGTCCCATCCTGGCCTATGCTGTGACTGTGATGACTTACTCCTTCAACAAGCTATTGTAAAATTATCTTCCAACAAGTGCACCACTAGATCACAGCAGCTGCAATTGCATGGTGACCATAGCAATCAAAAATGCCAATGAGAATAGTGAATATTCATTCAATGACATCCACATTTTGATGACATTTAAAGTACGTCACATCAATGCAACATGATTTTGCTTCATTAAATTTTAAAATGTATTATAAATCAATAGCTGATTCTAAACTGAGCCTGGGTGAAATTGGCTGGAGGAGGGAGTAATCCATTGGAGTCAGCTCAGGCCCTGATGGCCAATTTACACAACCTCTTTGCTCTGGTGTGAAGCAAAGTCACTTTATATAGATGCCTCATTGCTGTGTAAAATAAGCTTTAAACTGAAGAGGGTTATAATTTCATTTTGACTGCTTCGAGTGAGGATACTCCACTGTTTCTCAGTGGATCTGCACTATGAGCCTTCTCAGAATTGGCAAATATAGATATATTTGTAATTCAAGAGAATGTCCTTTACCCAGAGACTGGTTAGAATGTGGACCTTATTAACAAATAAATACATTTGGACTGGAAAAGTCATTCAATGGGAAAATAAGTTTTAAGACCTTTGTTGCAACCAGCCGAAGGGGTGGAATAGAAGGGGAGCCAATTCACTCCCCACCCGGTTATAACATCTGGCAGAGTATCTGAGATGAATAGCATAGACACATTAAAGACAAATCTAGATCAACAAACAAGGGAGAAGGAAATAGAGGACTATGTTGATGGGAGGAGGGTGAGTGGAGGTCAAATGCCAGCATCGACCTATTGGGCAGAATTACCTGTTTTTGTGCAGTCAATAATTTGTATTGCCTGATGATTCATAAATATTACCAAAGTTCACAGTGTAAAAAGAGCAATTTGGAAAGAGGATGTTGGAACTGTTGGGAGTTAGTCAATTGGAAACCATTGACTGACCAGCTGGGATGGAAGGTGAGAGGCTGGTACAGGAAGTTATAACACCTTCACACTGCCATGCCACTTTGCTAGCAGCAGGAAAGATGGCAGACAAGTCACCTGCCAGATAAATGGCCAGTTAAGGGTTACTTCACATATCCACGGACATTTTGCCTATATTGTGGTTCGCCCATCCAATTAAATCTGATAGCCTCTCAACAGGCCCTAGGGAGAAGTGAGGTGGTTGTGGCTCCTTTCTGATCACTCCGTGGCCTAATGAGGGGCCCTCCACAGCACTGGCCATCTTGCAAAGACATCACCATCTACCCACTGAGATCCCCACCCCCTGATCATCAGGGCCTGCAGTGCTAATTTCAAGTACACCAGTCATCGATGTGCCTTCATCCTGTGGGTACAGCCCCAGAAATGGCCACTGCTGGTGGCGGTGCTGCTGAGGCTGCTGAGCTACCCTCTGATTGGGCCTGCAGCTCTTGGGGTGGGTCACCATCTTTAATGTGATGGCAGCCCTGACACAAACCACTTATCTGACAAAATACCATGTCATGGCATCCACTGAAGCGGTGTTGCCTCCACTTTTGGTCAAAGCAGAGGGACTTCTGGAACATCAGAAAACTTCTGATTCAGCGGATTTTCTGCTGAAATACTGACACATTTAAAATGAATGGGATTGAAGTTTTTATATACAACAAATATTAAGGCATAGATAGCAAGAAATTGCATTCTATTCTTGAAGGAAATAACCTTCCCTAGAAAAAACGGAGAATGGATAGACTAGAAAATTAGAAATTTGCAAAATAAATTACAATTGTCGCAGCCCAGACTGGTTGCTCCTGACTGGACTGAAACAAGCTGATCCCATTTGATTTGTTAATTCATACATACTCATGTAGCTTCCTGGACTATTTACATTAGTTGCATGAACACACAGCTAAGGGGAGGTGGTGGCCTAGTGATATTATCACTACTCTATTAATCCAGAAACTCAGATAATGTTCTGGGGACCTCGGTTCGAATTCTGCCATGGCAGATGGTGGAATTTGAAGGGCAACTAGGGATGGGCAATAAATGCTGGCCAGCCAGTGATGCTCATGTCCCACAAATAAATTTTTAAAAATACAGGCTGAATTTTTTATGAAGTAGCAGAAGCCACATTGTCCAAAAGTGACAGGTGGTGATCTCACTTTGGCAGACAGGGGGATCGGGGACCACATTTTGCTGGTGCCAAACAATTAAATTTAGGTTTATTTATCAGTGTCACAAGTAGGCTTATATTTACACTGCAATGAAGTTACTGTGAAAATCCCTTATTCGCCACACTCCGGCACCTGTTCGGGACACTTAGAGGGAGAATTTAGCATGATCAACGCACCTAACCAGCACGTCTTTTGGACTGTCAGAGGAAATCGGAGCACCCGGAGCAAACCTACGCAGACACGGGGAGAACATGCAGACTCCACACAGACAGTGACCCAAGCTGGGAACGAAACCCGGGTCTCTGGTGCTGTGAGGCAGCAGTGCTAACCACTGTGCCAACGTGCTGCCCCAATTATGTGGCTGCCACTCGGACCTCCATCCTTGAGCTCAAAAGCTTTCTGCCCAATCAAAGGAGCTACAGACTAGCTCAACAGCAACCTTGGTGTGCTGGCCATTGTTGGGGGCTGCACTTATAGGATGAGGATGCATCAAGGGCTGGCAGGTCAGTGCAATCTCAGGACCAGGGCTAGTAAGGCAGGCAGCAGTGAGGGGCAAGGTAGGGCAGGCACGAATGTTGCCACGTCAGCGGCCACTGCCACCAGAGGCCATTCCAGGACCCAAATAGAGACGAAAAAGGAAGGTTCCAACCTCCAGAGCCTGCTGGGAGGCCAACATTTAAGGCCCTCATGGCAGTGGGTCCACCCAATGAGATCAAAGTGCCCACAGAGGGGGGGAAGTGGCCCTTAAATGGTCACTTAAGGGTGGGTGGTCGATCTGCCAGCAGTCCTGTTGTTGGCAAACAGGCATGGTGGCATGATCAAGTGACCATGACCATCCTGCACCACTGGCCATTTTGACAGCCTTCCTGTCTCTCAAAGGACTGAATGGATGGAAGGTACCTACCTCACTGGCATCCCCATCTGAAAGATATGAAACACACACAGGCAAGAACTTGGACAGACTTTGTTGTGGGAACCCTCTGCTTCTGAATGACCTTCCTCGTCATCTTTATACCAAGCCCAGCTGAAGCTCTGAAGTATCACGGCAGAAACCAGTGTCACGGCCAGAACTAGCAAACACCAAATATAACGTCCTTCAGATAAATACAATGCAGCGACCCAAAGGTCGGTAGCTACGTCCGTTAGGTACAGCACGAATCCAACTACGGTCAACAGCAGATCACACTTGGTGAACTTTTCCTGGCTTGCCATGGTCTACGGCCAATCAATCCTTCTCCCAGTCAAACCATAGTGTCTTGTTAAAGCAGTGTTCAATTCTCAACTTGAGTGAAGGCGGCTTTTTCTCTTTCACTTTTCCATTTAGTCAGGTGACGTCACTGGAATGAATCCAATATTAAATGAGGTTTGTTATCTGGGTGGAAACCAGCAATTATCATGTGATTTCGGGCTAATGGCGCCGGCCCAATAATGCAAATGCTTGTCCAGTGTAGGAGCGAAGTCCCTCTAGAGCAGCCTGCCCTGGGGGGGGGGGGGGAGTGGCACACACTGTGTGAAGCTGCCGCGTCCAGAGGTCAGCTTTCTATATCCTTCCCTTCCGTCAAATACAACTCAACTGGAGTAAGATCCCACATTGCTCAATCCCAGACGTTTCATTCATGTGTTATTGGTCTTCTGACCGTCTTGTGATGTCGTTTCGCCAATGATTGCTAAAGGCTAACCAAAAATTCAAAGAAAAGCGAAGTGTCAGATTGCTATGTCAATGATCAGTCTATTTCCTGAAAACAAGGAGGAAGTAAATATCCGTGTTCAGTGCCTGTGCAGCAGTCCGGCAGAACAGCTCTCCCTCCTCCTTAAAGAACTCGCCCGATTTCCATGAAATGAGTGGTCAGAAAATGAGACCATTCTGTAATAGGTGGGAGATCCATGCACGCGAAAGGTTCTGTCATTTACATGATGCCTATTGCCTAACATTCCTACAATTGTATTGAAACATGCAAGTACAAGATAATCTAAAGGAGAAATCTAGTTGTTGATGGCACAAAATTATAATGCATTTCTACTGGATCCTAACACCCGATGCTCCTTGAAAAAATATTTTCTAGCATTAGAGGATGCGTTCTGATTTATTTTACCTCATTATTTCACAATTATTTTTTCCCAACTAAGCTATCACTGTTCCAAACGTTACCTCAATAATCACATTCTCCTTCAACCCCACAGCAGACTCCAGTTCTCAGAGGTACTCTGGACCTTCCAGACAGTTTTATAAAGTAGGCTGGATCTTATACCTAACAACTTTGCTGCTACCCATATTCATTCAGTGACACCGTCAGCCATTCTCTGCATTCCTCTACACTTCATTCCTCCACTTCATTACTCTTTGGGACATCCTGTCTATGTCCAGCTCTGAAAATCCACACTGACACATTCCTGTCCATATCCAACTCTGCCAGATGTTATAACCGGGTGGGGAGTGAATTGGCTCCCCTTCTATTCCACCCCTTCGGCTGGTTGCAACAAAGATCTTAAAACTTATTTTCCCCATGAAAATGACTTTTCCAGTCCAAATGTATTTATTTGTTAATAAGGAGACAATCAAATCAGGTTTGTTGAGTCAAAGTAGGTTTCTTAGTTACTAAACCCGAAAAAATAAAGACGCAAAGATTAACACAATGTTAGAATCCAATAAAAGGTTAAAAGAGTATGTGAATAAGTCCTTTGCTTGTCTTTGAGGCATAGATTGTTGAAGATTATGGCCCATTTGAAATTAGTTGGTCCTGTGGAATTCTGAAGCTGACTTGGTACAGGTCTGCATTTCGTTGAATGCACTTTTTCACTTCAAAGCGAGAGAGAGAGATCTTTAATGCTCTCTTCCAGCAGCATTTTGTAGACAACTGTCATGTTTCTTCCCCTCCTACAGTGTGCTTGGCAGAATGAGTTTTTAAAACTCCTATCAATATATTTCCAGAAAAGAATTTGGTTAGCATATTTTTCAGTCATTGTTGCAGACCAAGTGATCCTATGTTTGGATCTTTTCCTCTCCAAACCTTCTGATACATTTCAAGATAGAAACCAACAAGAAACTGGGTTATTTTGTCCTCCAGTGGGGTGTTGGAATGGCTGATTAATATCTGGCTGGTTAGCAGTTCCCGTTGTCTTGATAGAATGACAGTTGATTAAAGTCCAGCGCTCTGCAGTTTTAATTACTTTGTTTTAAAGAGCCCCTGTTTGAAGTGGACCTTGACGAGCCTCAGGTGTGAAATTCCATGCAATAGGTCTGCAGTGCAATTCATATGGAAACTTTTCAGAGAAGTGGTCAACTTATAGTACCTGACATCAGGGACGGGAGTTTCCAGCTGCGCTTGCCCCAAGACCGGAAAGTCCCACCCGAGGTCAACGGACCTTTGCATGGTCCTGTACCACTGCTATGATTCCCATGATGGGTGGGATGGAAACATTCTGTCCCATGTGACTCACGGCAGCCAATTTTGATCAGCCTCTTTTCTTGTATTTTTTAAAAATAAGTCTTCTGCAAACACTTTAATCTGCCTGTGGTTAGTTGGTGACATTATAGGTAGATCTCACTCAGCCACAATTTCCAGTCCTTATGACATGCAGTTCATATTACACACTCCCATCCATACCCAGCTCTGTCAGTTCATACCGACAATCTCCTGTCTAGCCCCGATCATGATCCTACCCCTCTTACATCACTGGTTTTCTAAGGCTTGGAGAATCCAGCATGAATAAGGTCTATGGGAATCACAATGTAAGGCTATGACTGAATGCATTAGGGTTGCAACCTTGGCTTGGAATTTGCGATGGTAATAATAGTCAATCAGTGTTAATTCTCATTACTCCAATAAACCTGGCAGCAACTTCTGGAATCCACATTAAGACAGAATATTGCAGAAATCAAGAAGTTTTTGTTAGTGATTTTATACTTCTCCAGAGGGTGCACATCTGAGATTCCCTACAGTGCGATCAAAGGGAAAGCAGTTGAATCAACAAAAATATTCATTCTTACATTATTAGCCTTGCAGTAAAATAGTTATATTTTGTTGACTGAGGTTTAAATGGGCTTTTAACAGTGTACCAACTTCATAATTACCGCACAACTGTTCCAAAAAACTTACTTTTTTTCTGGAATGTTAAATTACTTCCTATTTTCACATATTTGCAAATAAGATATTAAAGTTAGTTTGTCTTTATTTTGGCTTCTAAATCCAATAGTTTCGATGGTTGAAATTTTAAATTAAAGTGAAGACTGTTCAGTCCTTTTAACTTGATGGCTTATTGTTTGTGAATATCCCGGATGTATTTGGCTACTTACCTGCATGCTGACATCACTGCTACATTTCAAGACATCCCGAGACTTAGTATCAGATTTAAAACTCTATCGGGAAAGGGGAAAACCATTCTATAATTGTGGGCAGCTTTCTTCAATATTGCTTCACCGAATGATAGCAAAACCCAGGCCCTCACACCTGATACACCTGGTGGAGTTAAAGTTGGGAGTGTGCTAGAAAGGTTTTCAATTGTTCGCCCTATTATGTACAAAATTGAATATAACCATGGGATTCGTGTCTGAATAAAACCACTAACCCGGGGAGTCTACAATAAATGATATGTCACATATTCAGTTACGATAAATTAGCAGCCCTCAAAATACACTGTACCCTAAATACGATAAACTTGGAATCCTCCTATTTAATGCAAGAAATATCTCGGTAGATCCAGATGTATATATTAATATGTCTAATAGTATAAAAGTGAAGGAGCCAATTAAAAACACTGAGTCTTAACTTCTTAATTCCAATTCCTGTGCTTTTCTTTTCTATTCCTAAACATATTGGTGCCAAAATTCTACAGGTCTGCCAGTGCAGTCATTCTGTAATGTACTGGGAACTCACCAGAAGAGCTGAAAATAGATAAGAACCATGATACCCAACCTTACATCAAAATTTTCATGGGCCATATAAGAGGAGCTACCTTACAAGGCCAATGGAATAACCAGGGGCTGCACAGCGGGAGGGAAGACTCACATGGCAGGGAGCTGCAAAGGGGCCACTGGGGACATAAGTAAATACTTTGTAGGGTGGGGAAATCCAACACTCACCTGGCCAGCCATTGGTTCACCGCAATTTGCAGCCTCCAACAAGGCGGATGCCCAAGGTGCCTCCCTAGTGGCACAGGTAATGAGATTTATGATAGAAATTTAAAACTGCCTGAGCTCACAAACTGTGGCAATATCAGTGGCAGAGATCCCAGCTAAACACACCTCAGCTCTTAAGCTCAGATGTGTTCCCATCTCCCACAGGTATTTGCTCCGCACATTGTTCATAATGAAAGAATTCCATAGTTTAATGGAGGCTGGTATATTTTAGCTGTTGTTGAAAATAAAAAGAATGGTGAATGGATATGTAAATAATCACGTTAATTAATTTACTGATTTGAAAAATAAGATAAAACTAAAATTGGTTGTTTATATATAGCTATAGAGTTTATGAAAAAGGGAATGTGAGGTAAAAGAATTTCACATGAAATATTAAAATTAATACATAAAACAAGAGGGTTATTTTGATGACAAAAAGTCACAGGATATATTGTTTTATAAGGAAGTAGAAATGTTGTGGGGTTGGTAATGGTAAATGAGAGAATGCTTTGTTTGGGAAATGGTGTGGAAGGAGTTTAGAGGATGGGGAAGTGAGTTGCATTTTCAGGTAGTGAGTAGTTTTGTGACAGTGGAGAGCAGTTGTGGAGAAAAGAGGATTTGCGGAAAAGAGTTTTTGAAGTAGAGAACTTTATACTGAAGGAATAGGGAGCTGTTGTGGGGGTGGGGGTGGGAGTTAATTGCAGCCAAGAACATAAGAGTAGATAAATTAAGTCCATTAAACCTGCTCACTATTCCGGTACTTTGTGGCTCATAGATATCTCAACTCGTGAGGGTGGCACGGTAGCACAGTGGTTAGCACTGCTGCTTCACAGCTCCAGTGACCCAAGCCGGGAACTATATTCCATCCACAACAAAGGAAACAATTTCAAAAAGGCAATCTAACCAAGTGAATAGGGAGGCTAAAAGTCCAAGAACGAGGCAATTGAAAAAGGATAAGACTGGTGATGGGAACTAAGTACATATGTTATTGAATAAGTTCCAAAAGGGGATGGGGAGGATGGAGAGGATGGGGAGGATGGGGTGGAGGGGGGCAGTTAGGGCATAGCCTAATGTTCCAAAGATGAAATGGCAGCAAATACATAAATTAAATAGGGAATGGTGATGTCTGGTACCATGTCAAAATTGAACTGTCCAAACTTCAGCTGGAGGGAAAGCGTAAACATGAAAAGCCAAAACATGACAAAAGGAGTTGTAATATGACTGGGCTGACATATCCATGTCAACTAATGTCATGAAACTTTGAATTACAGCATGACAACCAAACTCTAATTATCTATTATTAAGTTTTGGCATGTTGACATTCAAAAGCATGACTGAAAATCATGATAGAGAAAGATATGGACAGGAAATATGTATTGTCTACAAGACTTGTAATGCCAGTTATTCTCCTGTGTCAGTATATACAATGGAGTGTAGTACTAATTCACCTCAGGTAGTGTCTCATTAGCCATTCACTATATACGCTACCCATTATTGTATTCCAATGGAACACCAGAGAAGTTATTGGGTGTATAGACTCTGAACTTCTTATTTAAATATATTCCTGGAGTTTTGCGTAAGGGGGCTGTGGTTCAGCTCAGAATCTATGAAGAGCATTGCACCATCATATAGGGAGTTCTACAAACTTACTCAAGGAATACGATGTGCTTGTTATGACTCTGAAAAGTCAACATGCTAACCTCTTGGGTTTGTATGGCTGCAGGTTTAATCTGGTATTTTGAAGCACATGTGGAAAGCCAATGATCTAATAAAATTAATCACTCATCATTTATGAAAAGCAATGAACAAGTCTTCCTCCTCAAAAGGTTATTCATTATTTATCTTATACAGGAAAGGGCAGAAAATTGACCTAACGCATGTTACCTGTTGTTGACCATTAGGACCACAGAGGAAGTCCCAATGCATGCATATGCACAGTATTTGCATTCAAACTTTTGATGGGCTCCCTCACTCCCACCCAGGGTAACCAGCTGTCCTGTATTTTTTGGTCTGTGCAAATCTAATGTAGAAGTAATGTGCAGCTAAGCTGTCCTGTGGCAGATCAGATCATTGCTCGCGATATATCGCACAAACTCATGAATGGGATTAAGGCTGCCATTTTGGACCTGAGAAGTGCCCAATCTACCTCAAATTACCCTGGATAAAAGCTTCGACAACACATGTTTGTTTTCAGCAACATCCCAATGTTCTTCAGCCATGGACTGATATTTCCTTAGCGTCCACTAGAGAACATTCTCTGATTATTTATTCATCTAGCTTATGGGTCATGGAACAATCTAATATCCACTCCTCATCTATATTACCTATATTCCCAAAAACCTCTTTGAGAGGATGTGAATACATTTCTGATGGTTGCCATTTTGTTCAGCATCCAGTCATTGCGTCACTTTCACTCTCCTTGTTTGCAACTCTTGTTGGAGAGAAAACGACAAGAGAAATGCAACGTGTTTCCTGCTTTTTCTACACAAGTTTCAGGAATGAAAATATTTTCATGACTTTGGGATGTTGTACGCTGTGCTGCATGAACCCACTGTGGCTGCACAACTCCCCACATTTTCTACCTTGTATCACTTCAGCTGAGTGGGATCCCAAAGCTCAATTGTCTCCACCTCTTGCTGAGTTAGGTCTGCTGTTTCTTCTCCTTTTTCCACAAATTACGTGCAATATTTTTTGGTTTGACAGTAAATGTTATTTTTAGACACAGATTGGCTTATTTGACAACTATTGAAGAATTCGTATCACTTCCCTTACATAATTCCCACAGACAAAACAATTCAACAAAGAACAAACCAAAAGAGAAAATGCTGGAAAATCTCAGGAGGTCTGGCAGCATCTGTAAGGAGAGAAAAGAGCTGATGTTTCAAGTCTAGATGACTCTTTGTTAAAGTGCAAAGACGCATTCCAGAATTCTTCTGTGATATATTGAAACTGTTTCAATTCCATGGTGGCACAGTGGTTAGTACTGCTGCCTCACAGCGCCAGGTACCTGGGTTCGATTCCTGGTTTGGGTCACTATCTGTGCGGAGTCTGCACATTCTCCCCATGTCTTTGTGGGATTGCTCCTGTTTCCTCCCACTGTCTGAAAGACATGCTGGTTAGATGCATTGGCCATTCAGGCGCCGGAATGTGGCGGCTAGGGGATTTTCACAGTAACTTCATTGCAGTGTTAATGTAAGCCTACTTGTGACACTAATAAATTTTAAAACGACTCCATTTTGATGTCCTATCCCCGCCAAACATTGCTCTCCTCTTTCTTGATCAATCGCCATTGCATGGCCTTCATCTTCACTCTCATCTGAAATTCTCATTCTTCAGATCAGATCCCTTCATGGCCTCTTGCTCACTGCAATGTTCTCCAGCCCTCTGAGAACGTACCATTCCTTTAACTCTAGCCTCTTGTTCATCGCCACTCTCTTTGCCGCACTGTGCCTTCTGCCATCCAGCCCCGTGCTCTGGAATTTCCTGTGTAAACCTCCTTGATTTGTATTTCCCTCTCTTTTAAGACTTCTATTAAAGCCTCATTTTAAAACAAATGATTGCTCGCCCTTTCAAATATCTCCTGTATTGACTTGTGCATTTTAATCTGATTATACCTTTTACAATCTCCTCGGAAATGTCTTTCAAAGATGCTTTGTAAATGCAAGTTATTGTTGATATGATACTGAGCATTATTATGTCTCAGTAGAGCGCAGTAAAGTATCTTGAATGAGGTGTGTTATGTTGTGCAGGTTATATATGTTGGTGGTTCTGATTCTTGACCCTAGTAATATCGTCAAATCCACAAATCAATCATTGAACCTTGATCTTCAACAGAAAATAGTCTGCAGCACTGAAAAAGACTTCCTTGACTGCAATTCTATTTTGTGCATTTGGGCAGATTCTTGTAGCTAATTCACTTGTTTACCTGACCATGTTAAAGCAGTATTTAGGAGGGAAAATGTGATTTCAGAAATAGATCATCTCATTTTCTTTACAATGAGGTTATTCCTGATAAGGTCTAAAGTCTGCTTATGGTGTGCAATAATTGGATGCTGATTTGTGATTGGAGATTTAAAGCAATCCCAATCTAATTGCAATAAAAAAGATCAATTTTAATCAATATTCACAATTTTATTTTATTATTGTATTAAGTATAATGCATCAAAACCATACATTGAATTAAACATTCCAAAGCTTACTAAAAATTTACAAGCATGGGTTTAATTCATTGCATTTAAATTGACTTTAGGAAAATATATCCTTCTAGACATTTTTTAGATTGAAGGGTAATTTTGACTTTGTGTGGTGTAAAACAGATAATCAGTATCAAGTGTTTTTCACGGTCAGTCAAAATTACCACCCTCTGTTCCAATACTCCCCTCCTTACCCATCCCCAGACTATGTGCAAAGGCACAGGGGACTAGAATCATAGAATGATTACAGCACAGAAGGAAGCTACAGTGTCCGTAATGTCTCTCTGCAAGAACGACACAGTTGGTCCCACTCCCCTGCCTTTTCCCCGTAGCCCGACCTCTTCTTTCTATTCGCATCCATTTCCCTTTTGAGAGCCACAACTGAATCTGTCTTCACCGTGTCTCAGACAGTGCAGAGACACATCGGGCAGAATCTTGAGCCCAGACTCTGCATTAGTGAGAATGGCAGCACGTGCTCAAAATCTGGAGTTTTGAAAAACATGATTCTCATCGGCGAGATCGCGTTTTGCAATTTTGGAATGATGCGGAACATGCCGCAGAATGTCGGGAACCTCATTTCAACACATTAGTATTTCATTAGCGAGCACTCACTCTGAATATTGAGCCCACACTGAGTATTCAATTGGCACCGGTGTGACGTCACGCTGACATCATTTACAACAGCTCTACATAGCTCTAGCATGAACCTGGCACCTTTACTTCCAAGGGGGAAGTGGAGGTGAGTGAGCGCTCAGCCTGTCCAGTACTCAAGGGGCATGAGGGAGAACGCTGGGGACATAGATAAGTACAGCTCAGAGCCATGGGTAGGATGCACTCTTGTTACCCTGGTGGTGTACAGGGGAAATTATATCGGGATTTTGTGGCAGAAGTTCTTCTGTGTTTAGACCAGGCAAGCCTTCAGATAATTACCACTGTACCCCGAAAGGAAGTGAAATAAGGAATGACCAGCCACCGTGCCACCTAGATGCACTCTGCGGACTTCTGCACTACCTACCTGGTCTTCCTTGACTGCCTGGCAGCCACCCATTCCCCCTCTGCTGCTGTCTTCAGCGCTGAGGTAACCCCCCACCCCTCTAGAAACAGGCTCACTATGTATTTCTCAGCCTCACAAATGCAGCAGTCACTCCTGCTGATGCTCAATCTTCAGGACCCAAATTTTGAGCTCCTCCAGCTGATGACACTTTTTGCACATGTAGTCACTTCCAGGACATGAAGATTTTCAGACTTCCACCTGATGAGGATTGTATATTAAAAATTCTTCTATCTGTATAAGCTCTTGTTCATGATTTGAGTCACAGCTCCTCCATCACATGTACTTATGTACTAGATGTATGGTACTTTTAATCCATAAAATAAACATTAAAGTGTGTCTATTAGACTTCTCTTTCAGGCCTGTGGATCCTGGTTAGCATTGTTGTACCTGCCACGTCCACTATTTCTGCCATAGTGGCTCTGTTCCTCCTTTCTCAGTTCTGTAAACGTTTATTTTTTTCTTTATAGTTTTGTTTCTAAAACTTAATTTGCATTTCCTTCACCTGCTTCCTCAACACTTTTCACATTCTTCTCTCCCCAAGAAGCTCCATCTCCCTCCACAGCAGTACTTATCTGCCTGCTCCAGTACACAGGTTTTCCCCAGCTAGATGCTGCAGTTTATCGCCTCAGATACTGCTCCACTCACTTGTGGGGAAAACCAACTGCTTATCTTTTAGAAATATTAAATATGCTTACAAAGTATTTGTCAACTTTATTAATACATACTAAATACTTTTAAATGTAAAACTACATTTCCAGGAAATTAGCAGAAATGGAATAGAAAGTCAAGCAACCGATCCACCATTACAATTTTAAAGTTTGCCTGTGCCTTCTAATGTCAGACCCAGACCCCGATCACCCCTAATTACTGTCAAGATCCTCCACTGCTGCCAGACTCAGGCTGTTCCACCATTACCATGCCCCGAGCTCCGCAATGGCTACCACATACCACTTCCCCCCACAACATTGACTGCTGCCAGACAACGCCGCCACCCCCCGCCCCCCCGCCCCGCCACCAGCTGCTCCCCACGGTTGCCAGTCTCAGACGCCCCTCTTCTATCATGTCCTCTATCTGCTGTCAGTACCAGACCACCACAACCCCCCCCCCCGCAAACTACTGCCAATCCTAAATCCTCCACTGGACCAGCCCATTTGTGCCAGATCCTGACCTCTGCAACAGCCATCAGACTGCTTATCCCCCACAATCTGCCAATCTCTGAGTGCCCCCTTCCTCCCAACTGCTGCTAGTTCCAGAGCATCACGACCTGGGTCAGATCTCTCGGCTGCTGCCAGTCCCGTCTGCTGCCAGTCTCCCCCTTACCCCACCTGCTGCCAGTCCCTCCCCTGCTGACAGTCCCCCCTTTCCCACCTGCTGCCAGTCCCCATCCTGCTGCAAGTCCCCCCCGCTGCCAGTCCCCCCCCGCCAGTCCCCCCCCCGCTGCCAGTCCCCCCCGCTGCCAGTCCTCCCCCGCTGCCAGTCCCCCCCGCTGCCAGTCCCCACCGCTGCCAGTCCCCCCGCTGCCGATCCCCCCGCTGCCAGTCCCCCATTTCCCACCAGCTGCCAGTCCCCCCCCCGCTGCCAATCCCCCCCACTGCCAGTCCCTCCCTGCTGCCAATCCCCACCACTGCCAGTCCCTCTCTGCTGCCAATCCACCTCGCCGCCAGTACCCACCCTGCTGCCAGTCCCCCCGCTGCCAGTCCCTCCCTGCTTCCAATCCCCCTGCTGCCAGTCCCTCCCTGCTGCCAATCCCCTCCTGCTGCCTGTCCCCCTCCTGCTGCCTGTCCCCCTCCTGCTGCCAGTCCCCCCCGCTGCTGGTCCCCCCCCCCGCTGCCGGTCCCCCCCTCCGCTGCCGGTCCCCCCCCCCCGCTGCCAGTCCCCCCCCCCCCGCTGCCAGTTCCCCCCCCCCGCTGCCAGTTCCCCCCCCCCCCCCGCTGCCAGTTCCCCCCCCCCCGCTGCCGGTCCCCCCCCCCCCCCACTGTCGGTCACCCCCCCGCTGCCGGTCCCCCCCCCCCCCCGCTGCCAGTCCCCCCACTGCCAGCCCCCCCTCTGCCGGTCCCCCCCCCCGCTGCCGGTCCCCACCCCCACTGCCGGTCCCCCTCCGCTGCCAGTCCCCCCCCTCCCCCCCCCCACTGCCGGTCCCCCTCCGCTGCCGGTCCCCCTCCGCTGCCGGTCCCCCTCCGCTGCCAGTCCCCCCCCCGCTGCCAGTCCCCCCCCGCTGCCAGCCCCCCCACTGCCAGTCCCCCCACTGCCAGCCCCCCTTCTGCCAGTCCCCCTGCTGCCAGCCCCCCTTCTGCCAGTCCCCCCCTTCTGCCAGTCCCCCTTCTGCCAGTACCCCCTTCTGCCAGTCTCCCCGCTACCAGTCCCTCCCCTGCTGCCAGTCCCGCTTCTGCCAGTCCCAGACCCACCTCTCCCCGCCCCTCTCCCCGCCCCTCTCCCCCCTGCTGCCAGTCCCCCACTGCCAGTCCCCTCCTGCTGACAGACCCCCCTGCTGCCAGTGCTCCCCCCGCTGCCAGTCCCCCCCTCTCCCCCCACTGCCAGTCCCCCCCTCTCCCCCCACTGCCAGTCCCAGACCCACCCCTCTCCCCCCCTCGCCCCCCCGCTGCCAGTCTCCCCGCTACTGCCAGTCTCCCCATGCTGCCAGTCCCAGACCCACCCTTCTCACCCCCCCCCCCCCCATTTGCTGTTCTCTGATGTTGCGACAAACACCTGACCTCTGACCCAGTGGTAGGAGCGCGCCCACAATGCGCGCTCCCGCGGCACTGGGAGCGGGGGAGCGCGCGCGGAGGGGGTGGGTGAGCGCGCGCGGAGGGGGCGGGGGAGCGCGCGCGGAGGGGGCGGGGGAGCGCGCGCGGAGGGGGCGGGGGAGCGCGCGCGGAGGGGGCGGGGGAGCGCGCCATGTCCTCTCCCGTTGGGTTGCGCGCTGGGGGTGGGGCCGCGCAGTGCGCTCTCCCGCTCGGGGTCGCGCCTCGTCGCGCGCGCGGGGCAGCGGGATGGCGGCGGCTCTGCCGAAGGTGCAGCGCCTGTCGGCCCGGGTGGTGCGGGTGCTGGGCTGTAACCCGGGCCCGATGACCCTGCAGGGAACCAACACCTACCTGGTGGGCACCGGGCCCCGGTGAGTACAGAGTCAGGCCTCAGGGAGGGAGGCAGCTGCAGAGCGGGGCCTGCTCCCGCTCTCCCCGGGACACTCACTCCTGGCCCGGCCCAACTGCTGCAACTTGAAGCCCAAAGAAAACTGACAGCGCGGAAGACCATTCAGCCCATCTCACCTGTGCTAGAGCTATCCAGCCTCACCCTGCTCTCTTGGTCACGGCAACACCCCGGCTTCATTCCCATTTACATTCAGTGAGCTTCTCTGTCTCTGCTGCACTTCCAAGCTGTGACTTCCAGACCCCTTCACACTGGAGATGAAAAAACAATCCCTCATCTCATTTTTCTACCAATTGCTTTAAATCTGTGCCATCTGGTTGTTGACTCTGCCAAAGAAAATAAATCATTGCTACCCAATCCATCCTCATAATTTTATTGCCTTCAATTTAATCTCCTCTCAATCTCCTCCACTAAATCTTATTGAACTTCACTTGTTATGGTGTAATCCGTCTGTTTATTTTTCCCACATTTCTTTGAAAGCCGATCTCTCATACACATTCCCAAGTGTTGTAGCTTGGGTTTTCCCATGCACTGCTAACAACGTTTTCAATCCAGTGATGTATGTCGCAGTGTCATAGAACTGAATCGTGTTCATTTGATCTTGGTCTTGTTCTCAAATTATTTTGAGAGCCTCTCAGGGAATGCCCCACTGCGGCCTGTCTTGGCTATGGCCACCCACCCAGTCCTTTTGAAAATGTCCCATACCCCCTATTGATCATGACTCCCCTCTCCCTGGTCCTCATGAGTCAGGTTGTTCCTGCTCTTTCAGACTGCTGCCAGGGGGGCCAGGATTGCTACTTCCTTAACTGTTGATGGAAGTTCTTGCATCTATTGCCTAAATCATATAGAGATCGTAATACAGCCTTCTTGGAGATGGGAAGAAAGGGGAGAAAGAGTGGGTGGCAGTGAAAAGATTGATGGAAGAAAGTCAGTACCCATATTAACTGAGAGAATGTGTGGAGAGGAAGAGACACCATGAATAGAATGGGTAGAGACAAGGACACTAGCATGTATTCGGTGGGTAATGGAGAAGAGTGAAAGAAATGTGTCCAGTTGAATTGATGACATTGTTCTAAATGTGCCAGTCTGAACTGAAGTTGAAGTTGTATAAGACACTAGTTAAGCCTCATCTGGAGTACTACGTCCAGTTCTGGGTGCCATACTTGAAGGATGTGAAGACATTGTAGACAGCACTGAGGAGATTCACGTGTTACCCAGGGATAAATAACTAGAGCTATGAGGTTTTCCTTGGAGAAAAGAAGGCTGAGAGAAGATTTGATTGAGGTATTCAAGATCCTGAGGGATATTGACAGAGTAAATAGTGAGAAACCATTCCCACTGTAGAGAGCATCAAGAACTAGAGGGTGCAAATTCAAAATAATTGACAAAAGGGGTAAAAGTGGTGTGAGGATTTTTTTTTTAACCTAGAGATTGGAGTCGGAAATGAACTTCCTTAGAGGATGATGAGGCAGGTTTGATCAAGGTATTCAGAAGAAAATTGGATTGCTTCCTGAAAAGAAAGAATGTGCAAGATTATGGGCATAACGTGGGGAGGAGGGCTACGTTGAATGTACTTGAATGTTGATTGGTAGGTCCATCTCGGTCCTTTTCGGAGGTCTCCAGCATCAAAGATGTGAATCTTAAGCCAATTCGATTCATGCCACGTGATATCAAGGAATGGCTGAAAGTACTGGATACTGCAAAGGCTGTAGGCCCTGACAGTATTGCGGCAATAGTACTGAAGACTGTGCTCCAGAACCTGCCGCACCCCTCATCAAGTTGTTCCAGTACATCTACAACATTGGCATCTGCCTGACAATGTGGAAAATTGTTCAGGTATGTGCTGTACAAAAGAAACAGGACAAATCCAATCGGGCCAATTACCGCCCCATCAGTCCACTCTTAATTATCAGTAAAGTGTTGAAAGGAGAGGTCATCAACAGTGCGATCAAAGGGCATTTACTCAGCAATAACTTGCTCTTGGATGGTCATTTTAGGTTCCACTAAGATCACTCAGGTCCTAGTCTCATTACAGCCCTGGTTCAAACATGGACAAAACACCTCATTAGAGGTGAAAGTGACTGCCCTTGAAATCAAGGCAACATTTGACTGAATATGGCATCAAGAAGCCCTAGCAAAACTGTCAATGGGAATCAAGGGGAAAACCCTCTGCTGGTTGGAGTCATAACTGGCACAAAGGAAGATGGTTGTGACGATTGGAGGTCAAGTATTTCAACTCCAGGACATCACTGCAGGAGTTCCTCATGGTACTGTTGTAGGCCCAACCATCTTCAGCTGCTTCATCAATGACCTTTCCAGCATAAGGTCTGAAGTAGGGATGTTCGCCGCTGATTGCACAATGTTCAGCACCATTCACAACTCCTCAGGTACTGAAGCAGTCCATGTCCAAATGCAGCAAAACCTGGACAGTATCCAGGCTTGAGCTGACAAGTGGCAAGTATATTTAGCACCACACAAGTGCTAAGCAATGATCATCTTCAACAAGAGTGGATCTAACCATCCCCTTGACATTCAATGGTATTACATTCGCTGAATCCCCCACTATCAACATCCTGGAGGTTACCATTGACCAGAAACTGAACTGGACTAGCCAGATAAATACCCCGTCGTGACCAAAGCCGGTCAAAGGCAAGGAATCCTGTGGTAATTCACCTCCTGACTCCCCAAAGCCTGTCCACCATCACGTCAGGAGTGTGATGGAATACTCTCCTCTTGCTTGGATGGGTGCAGCTCCAACAAGACTCAAAAAGCTTGACACCGTCCAGGACAAAGCAGCCTACTTGATTATTAATTCAATCCTTTCACCACTGATAAACAGTGGCAGCAGTGTATACTTTCTACAAGATGCACTGCAGGAACTCACCAATGTTCTTTAGGCAGCACCTTCTAGACCTATGACCACTTCCATCTATGGTTATGTTTTAAAAGTGTCTTTTCATTTTATGTAAAACAGAATGCCCTGGAATGGGAGACAATGTAAAGTTATAATCAAATCTGCCCAGTGACTGACACACGTAACCAGTTTGCCATGGGGATAAGGGCCTAGGTCCAGCCTTATTGAAAGCTAGGTGCAAGTTTTAACATATAAACACAAAGGAGAAGGCAGCTGTTCTTTCTTGCTGCTTGCAGACTCTCAGTGGCTGTCTGACTAAAAGCAGGTGCTGCCGTGCCAGGTAGATGAAAAGGACAAATAACTTTTTTAAAAAGAGATATAAATTTCCCAGTGAACGATACAAAGAACAGTACAGCACAGGAACAGGCCCTTCGGCCCACCAAGCCTGCGCCAATCATGTTGTCCTAAGTAGACCAACTGCCTGTATCCCTCTATTCCCCGCCTGTTCATATGCCTATCCAGATAAGTCATAAATGTGGCTAACGTAACTGCCTCAACCACCTCATTTGGCAGTGCATTCCAGGCCCCCACCACCATCTGTGTAAAACAAAAACTTCCCTCACACGAACCTTTCCCCTCTTACCTTGAACTTGTGCCCCCTTGTAATTGTCATTTCTGCCCTGGGGAAAAGCTTCCAACTGTCCACCTTACCTACGCCCCTCATAATTTTATAAACTTCTATCAGGTCGCTCCTCCGCCTCCATCTTTCCAGGGAGAACAATCCCAGTTTGTTCAATCTCTCCTCATAGCTAATACCCTCCATACCAGGCAACATCCTGATAAACCTTTTCTATACTCCCTCCAAAGCCTCCACGTCCTTCTGATAGTGTGATGTTATAGCATGATAACATTTCAAATGTTAAGATTTTTACTGTAACAAACAAACTAAAATCATTGGTTTGAAGCATCACTCTAAAAGTGCTTTCCCGAGTACAATCTTTCACAACTGAAAACCCCATGCCATGTTCCTATGTTACAGCATATTCTCAGCAGATATGTAACCTTGTATTCTGACGAAGAGCCAAAAGGACTCGAAACATTAACTCTGCTGTCTCTTACAGATGTTGCCAGACCTGCTGAGTTTTTCCAGCAACCTCTGTTCTTGTTTCAGATTCCAACATCTGCAGTATTATAGAAGAAAGGGACTGCTTTTGGGGGAGTGGTGGTGAGGACAGAACCCTTGTTCAAAGGAACAAAGTTTGTTGTGGAGGGTTGAAGACCAAAGAATCATCAATGGGTGCTGGAAGTCCATTCAAGTGTGCTTAGAAGATTGAGTAAAAGGGACTTTGTTTAAAAGGACACTGGAACATTCACCCTGGCAGGGCGGGGAAGAGAGGGCCTGTTGAATCACTGGGAAACATTTGAATACTTTGCACATGCATTTGCCCACACAATGCATTCCTATCCAAATGTCCTCTTGGAAATTATAAGGGAAGTACCCAAGATGATGCATATATTTCATAAAAATATAGTATGAGGTCTTAGCTCTGTTACACATATTATGTAAAATGTGGCAATTGGGTACCCATATCATATATTAGGAGGTGATCCAGTCCTGGTTCAGCACTAGCAATGTGTGTAAGATGCATCATGTGGCATAATAAAATTTATCATTCCTTCTATTGTATTGTGTTTATCTTGTAACATTGTTTTAGGAAATAGTCCTACAGTTAGTATGAGTTGAAAAAGTGAACCAAGTGATATAGTTGAAAATGATTAAGTTGATGCTGAATATCATAATATTTTTCTGACAGACGATTCTTGATTGACGCTGGTGACCCAGATGTACCTGAATACATCAGCTGTTTAAAAGAAACTTTGGCCCAATTAAATGCCAGTATTCAAGAAATTTTGGTGACGCACTGGCATATAGATCATGTCGGAGGTATACCAGATATATTGGAGAATGTTGTTGATGGTGAGTATGTTGAAGCTAGTGGTCTCTCGGTCTCTAGTATCCAGTAATTAAAAAATATAATCATGTGTATTTAAAGCTTTATGTAAAATGAACTTTCATGCTGAAATAAATGCCAAATCGTAAATAGAAACTATATTGCTTTGTACTTTTACTGGGGAAGGGGAAATGGTGCTATTAAACATTTCCCTGGAAGACTGTTCTCTAACCATGACCCCATGAATAGAATGAATACATCGAAAACATGCTGAATATTTCATAACAAGTTACACAAAATGCTTAAACATTCATACGTTAATAGGACTATTAAGGGGGAAGAAGTGGTGTAGTGGCTTTGTCGCTAGACTATTAATCCAGGGTAATGCTCTGGGGACCTGGGTTCAAATCCCAACATGGCAGAAGGTGAAATTTGAATTCAATAAAAAAAATCTGGAATTAAAAGTCTAATGATGACCATGAAGCCATTGTTGATTGTTAGAAAAACCCATCTGACTCATTAATGTCCTTTAGGGAAGGAAATCTACCGTCCTTACCTGGTCAGGCCCATGTGTGACTCCAGGCCCACAGCAATGTGGTTGACTCTTAACTGCCCTCTGAAGTGGGCAATTAGGGATGGGCAACAAATGCTGGCTAGCCAGCGACACCCATGTCCCATGAAAGAATAAAGATCAACTTTAAATGGTTAAAAATAAAATAAATATTTATGTTTTGACTGGACACAGAGAGAGCACACAGCTCTCACAATCAATGTTGTGTGCAACCAGCATGCGCCTCACTTCACTTGTCCTTGCTTTACGTGGTATCACCTTAGTCTTACCGGTAAGAGAGAAAACTCAATGGATGGAAACCAGTGGAATCTGGCAAATCTGTGCATTGGCAAAGGTTAACAAAATGTCTCGTGGATTCAGAACCCTGATTGGCCACAGGTTGCCCCCACTGGGTCAAGCAAATGGATAAATATGGGGGTAGAGTATGTGGGTAGATGTAATACTGTCCATTTGGCAGGAAAAATAGAAAAGCAGATTATTATTTAAATGGAAAGAGAGATCATGATACCATTGTAAATGGATCATAAAAGTTTAGCATGTAGATACAGCAAGTGAATAGGAAGGCAAATGGAATGTTGCCCTTTATTGCAAAGGGGGTGAACATAGAACATTACAAGTAGAGAAGTCTTGCCACAACGGTACAGGATACACACCTAGAGTACTATGTGCAGTTATAGGGCGGGATTCTCTGGCCATTCAAGCCAGCAGGATTCTCCCATCCCACTGCAGTGAATGAAGAGTTGGCTGAGAGCCAAATTCTCCGTCCTTTCTGGCAGTGGCGGTGGGGTGTGTGAACGGCCAGAGAATTCCAACCATGGTCTCTTTACTTAAGGAGGGATATACTTGGTTTGGAAACAGCTCAGAAAAGGTTCACTAGGTTCATTCATAGGATGAAGGCGTTGACTCATGAAGAAAGAGTTAGCAGATTGGGTCTATACTCACTGGAGTTTAGAAGAATGAGAGGTGATCTTATTGAAATGTAAGATTCTGAGAGGACTTGACAGAGCTGCTGAGAGGATGTTTTGCTCTTGGGAGAATCTACAACACAATTGAAAATAAGGGGTCTCCCATTTGAGACTGAAATTAGGAAGATTTCTTTTCTCAAAGGGTCCTTAGTCTTTGAAATTTTCTTCCCCATTGGAGGCTGGGGTATTAAATATATTACGGCTAAAGGGATTGGCAGGAGAGTGGAGTTAAGGCCACAGTCAGATCAACCATGATCTTATTGAATAGTAGAGCAGGCTCAAGAGGCCAAATGGCCTACTCCTGCTCCCAATTCTGATAATCTTATGATCTTAAAATGATCAGCATTTCATGGCCATCCAGACAGGAACCTACATTGATGTCTGTACATTGGAGGACACATGAACACCCTACCCTCTCTCTTAGTTGCTTGAGGCTTTCTTTGTGCCTGGTGATAAGGTTGGTGCGATTACACACTATCCACAATTGAGCATCAACTATGGCTGCAGAGTCACTGTCCCCTTGGGCATCAGGATGGTAATGATTGGGGCTCTGCCACTAGTCCAGGTTCCCTTCTCCTGTGAGAACAGGGAGTAACAGTGCTAGTAGCTGCATTAGAGAAAACACATTGCCTTGCACGCTTGTTACTATATCTGTGGCTTTTGGCTTGCATTACACTGGATCACTCTCAAGTCACCATCAATAGGCTGGGGGGGGGGGGTGCGGGGTGGTTGCCATTGGACAGAAAGTTAACCAAACCAGACATATAAAGATAGTGGCTATAAGAGCAGGTCAGAGGCTGGGATTTCTGCAGTGAGTAACTCAGATGACTTTCCAAAGCATGCCCACCACCTACAAGGCACAAGTCAAGAGTGAAGGAATACCTTCCACATGTCTGGGTGAATGCTGCTGTGGCAGCATTTAAGTGCGACATAATTTGACACAAAGCAACCCATTTAATCAGCACTCCACTATCATCTTAAACATTGAATCCCTCCACCCTTGATGCACAGTGGCAGCTGTGAGTACCATCCATAAGATGCATTGCAGCCAAAGTTCCTTTGACAGAACCTTCCAAATATGTGGCCTCTACCTCTTAGAACAGAGGTAGCAGAAGTATGGAAACACACAATATGCAAGTTCCCCTCTCAATCACACAGCACTAAGTCACACGTCATCCTGGCATTCCTTCATCGTCACTGGATCAAAATCCTGGAACTCACTCAACAGTACTGTGGGTGTACTTACATGAATTGAACTGTGGGGGGTGCTCACTACCACCACTTTCACAAAGGCAGTGGGGAATGGGAGATAAATGATGACCTTCCTCACCATACATTCCACGAACAAATAAAATAATTATCTGCCCTGGTATCTCTACATGACTCAGTCAGATTTGTTTGATAACACTCATTGAGATGTTTTACTATGTCAAAGGTGCTTTATAAATACAAGTTGAACAGGAATACCAGGTAGCAAGTAATTTGTAGGTGGTTTTCCAAAAAGCTAAAATGGAAGTGGTTTAAAACAAGATTTTACAGTAAATCTGTAATGTAGTATTAAGAATAAAAACCTGAATTATAATTTGTAATAGCTGGAATTTTGTGTAACTTGCTGGCTACTGTAATTCAAAATCCAGTTGTATTTTAATAGATGGTATAAACAGGATGTGTGCAGGCCTAATACAGCAGACATTGGAGCAGCACTCTCCAGTGTGTTGCTGTGAAACTTTATTTTTAACAGAAATATCTGTCATTACTAGGAAGAGATTCAAGCAAAGCAAATTTCAGAAACTTTCTCCATCTTCTCCCACCACTCCCAACTCTCAAATATCATTGGTAACTTTTAATTATGAAACTTCAGAATTTGGGAACCCTAACGCTGATGATGAGAAACCTTAGATCATTTTTAACCTCGATCAGAAAGCTGATTTGAAGTCAAAATTATACGGTATTGTTTCAAATCAAATGTAATAAGTGAATTTACCTATGATTCTATCTGTACGTGTTCCATTATAACATGGCAAAACTTTTTTGTGTACAGCTTGTAGTGTGTGGATAAGGCAATAGTGAGTTTTTTATTTGTCAAAACTGATTTCTAAAGGAATAGGTCATTCAATTAATCTAATAACCCTTTTAAAGGAGAGCACTAAATTTCTCAACAAAAGAAAATGCAGTGGAAGTGATACATTTTGGACTTTCAGAATCTCTTTTTAAAAAGTGTCACATAAAACACATTGTAAAGTAGCAGATTTTCTTTGCCCCCCCCCCCCCCCCCCCCCCCCCGCAAGTGTTTCCCACTACCCCCTTGATGCCTCAGTAGAACTGGTGAATTGGAAAATAGATACCCTTTGAAAATTAACCAGGAGTAAACAAAATACAAATTGTGTCTTGCAAAATAAAAATTGTCAACTGCACTACAGGTATGTTTGGAATTTCAGTCTCTGGAGGGTCAGACGTGCCCAAATAACAAATGTGAAACAAAAACAGTAAATGCTGGAAACTCTCAGCACATCTGACAGCATCTGTGGAGAGAGAACAGAACTAACGCTTCGAGTCTGGCATTGAGACTCAAAACATTAGCTCTATTCTCTCTCCGCAGATGCTGTCAGACCTGCTGAGATTTTCCGGCATTTTCTGTTTTTGTTTCAGATTCCAGTATCCACGGTAATTTGCTGACAACAATCTCCTTTTGTCATTCAGCTATCAGGGGGTACAATTTGTTATATTAACTCAAATTACTTTGCAAATAAAGGTAAGCTGTATGCAGAAAACTGTATGGGCAGCTATTTGCATATCATATAATCATAGAAACCCTACAGTGCAGAAGGAGGCCATTCGGCCCATCGAGTCTGCACCGACCACAATCCCACCCAGGCCCTACCCCCACATATGTACCCGCTAATCCCTCTAACCTACGCATCCCAGGACTCTAAGGGGCAATTTTTAACCTGGCCAATCAACCTAACCTGCACATCTTTGGACTGTGGGAGGAAACCGGAGCACCCGGAGTAAACCCACGCAGACACGAGGAGAATGTGCAAACTCCACACAGACAGTGACCCGAGCCGGGAATTGAACCCAGGACCCTGGAGCTGTGAAGCAGCAGTGCTAACCACTATATGTTGAAGGGGAAAAAAATGACCAAAATATATGTACATAGGAACAGGGCTAGGCCACTCTGCACCCGGAGTCAGTTTCAGAATTCAGTTACATCGTGGCTAATCTATCACTGGAATTCTACTGCCTTGCCCGCCATGGAATTGGAGCGGGCGAGGGGCAGACAATGGAAATGTCCGTTGATCTCAGGTGGAAATTTTCCGTCTTGCTCGAGCAAGGCTGTAAAATTATGCCACGTATCTCAACTCCATTTACGCATCTTTGATTCTTACCCCTAATACCCTTCCCTAAAAATTATCAATGACAATCTTAAACATTTTAATTGACCCAGCAGCCTCTTGAGGAAGTCTTCCTCATTTCCACTGCCCTTTTTGTGGAAAATGTTCTTAATTTCACATCTAAATGGTCTCACTCTAAGTTTAAACCTCCTTATTCTGGATTTCCCCACTAGTGGAAATAGTTTCTCTGCGCTTACCCTGTCAAATCCCTTTATCATTTCTCAATGAAATGAAGGAACAAAGATAGATATTTGGGAGTCAAATTTGCAGATCTCTAAAAGCAAAATTCCAAGTGGAAATAATAAACAAAAGGAAATCTGTATTTTATTTGTATAACTGCACTGAATATGAAAACCATGTAAACAAGGATGAATCTGTCGAAGATGTTGGTCAGACCACAGCTGAAGTGCTCTGTGCTGTTTATTATTTCCCATTGTAGGGAGGGTATAAGAGCCAGGATTGAGACGATATGTTCATGATGGCAGGTTTGAAAAAAGGCAAGGCAGAATAAGTGAAAAAAAATCTAACAGAAGCAATGAAAATTATGAAAGGTTTGAGAAGCTAAATAATGAAAGATTGGGCCGGAATTTGTTAGAACAGTGCGTAGTGCAATTCATATTATTGTGACATTTAGCTGTACATTAATCTTACTATTGATATGACATTTAACTGGACATTAATCTACACTGGAGCCCATTTTTTCTGGGAAATAGATGCTGCAAACTCAGTGATGAATTAAGGAGATCGTTTACAATACAGACAATGGCTTACCCCACAGGCCAGACACATGACACTATAAAAAGCTGCAAACAGACATAATGAGGATAATTTTAACCTAAATTACCAATGGGAAACCCACAGATCGATAGGAATTCTGGTTTTACACACTGCCAAAAATTGTCCATCATGCCCAGTTTTGAGATGCTAAATCTTTTCTGAATCTATCCCATTTAGTGCAGTAGTAGTGCCACTCAATAATTCCAAAGTAGAGGTGAATTATGTTGTATTTTCTATATCAGTCCGAGGGTAAGATTGAAACTGTGGAAACGACAAAATGCACAGGACTGGTAATTGAAACCCAAGCAAACTGCCAATTACTAATATGTTTATTTTCTGTCTGGGCATTCAAGACTTATTTGTTAAGTACCCTCAGTGAATCTTAATAAAGAATGTTTCTTTACTAGATATGTTGTTTTTGTCTCTATAGAGATGGAAATTAGATAAAAGCAAAATACTGCGGATAGTGAAAATATGAAATAAGAACAGAAAATGCTGGAAAAACTCAGCAAGTCTGGCAGCATTTGTGGAGAGAGAAACTGTTAAAGTTTCGAGTCCAATATGACTCTTCTTTGGAACCTATGATTTGTATTACTGTATCTCTAATTCTTTGTGTGTTTCCAGATTTGTAAACAGTATACATTTATCTTAATTAGGTCATGATATCCTCTTAATATTTTAAATAAATTAGACAACGGTGCTGTTTTTTAATGCATCTGTTTGAATTTTATAAGGTGGCGATGTTCAAATTAGCAAACTTTCACACAAACCAGTTCAGAAAGAGACAATCGGAAAAGGTGACAAGCAGTACACCTATCTAAAGGATGGCGATGTGTTGGAAACTGAGGGAGCCACACTGAGGTATTCTTGGACAAAATGTTGCCTTTTCAATGAGCAAGTTTTTGATTCTTTCTATATTCCTAAATGTATGTATATTCATAGAAATCAAAGAAACCCTACAGTGCAAAAGGAGGCCATCTGGCCCATCGAGTCTGCACCGACCACAATCCCACCCAGGCCCTACCCCCACATATTTACCCGCTAATCCCTCTAACCTACGCATCTCAGGACTCTAAGCGGCAATTTTTAACCTGGCCAATCAACCTAACCCACATATCTTTGGACTGTGGGAGGAAACCGGAGCACCCGGAGGAAACCCACGCAGACACGAGGAGAATGTGCAAACTCCACACAGACAGTGACCCAAGCCGGGAATCGAACCCAGGTCCCTGGAGCTGTGAAGCAGCAGTGCTAATCACTGTGCTACCGTGCCGCCCAATTACAATATTACATCTGATAGAAATCAGTAAGAATTATTTGAATCAGAATTAACAGGATAATGGATGAAATGCTTACAAGAATGAAGTTGAAGGAACCTAGGGATGTTAATAGACCCGAAGCTATGTTGGGAAAAAAAATCAGTGTTAACAGGCATTAAGTTCCTTGAAATAGGCTCTGTATCCTTAATGCCTCATTAATTTTGGCAATCAGTCTAGTCTAACTTTGCACAGAGGATTACTTGATTACTTGCAACAAGATTGTTCCGCCCATGTGTACTGACATTCTAATCAGGAAACGGCTGGAATTTTTAAAAATATTGAATGTTTCTTTTGAAATCGAAAACTGCAGGAGTACTCTTACCTCCACATATAGATGAGGTGAGAAGAGAGGTGATGCCCTTGGGATCAAGGTAGCATTTGGCCAAGGTGGCACCAAGAATCCCTCGTAAAATTGAATCATTGAATGTCAGGAAAAAGCTTTCCTTTATCTGGAGTCATTCTTAGCACAAAGGAAGATGGATGTGGTTTTTGGAGGCCAATCATCTCAGCCCCAGGACATCATTGCAGGATTTCCACAGGTTAGTGTCCTAGGCCCAACCATCTTTAGCTGCTTCATTATCAAGGTTCTCTCCATCATAAGGTCAGACGTGGGCATGTGCACCGATGATTGCAGTTCCATTCCATTCACAGTTCCTTGGATAATGAACTAGTCCTTGTCCATGTGCAGAAAGACCTGGACAACATCCAACTGTCTCCAACCAGTGAACTTTCTCTAACAGTGTCCTCTTGGCATTCAAGAGCATGGCCATCATTGAATTCCCCACCATCAGCACCCTGGGAGTTGCTATTGGGTCTGACACACAAATATTGTGACTACAAGAGAAGGTTAGAGGCTAGGTATGCTGCATTGAGTGCATCAATTCCTAACTCCCCGAAGCCTGTCCATCACCTACAAGGCATAACTCAGGAATGTATTGGAATGGGTGCAGCACCAATAACATGCAAGGAAAAAACAGTCACTTGAGCAACACCCCACCCATCGCCTTACACATTCAATCTCACTGTCACCAGTACAATTTGGTCACAGGTTATATCTCTACAAGATGCACTGCAGCAACTTACTAAAGCCTCTTTGGCGGCAGCATCCCCAAATCTGTGACCTCTCCCACCTAGAAGAATGAAGGCGAATGGGTGTTTGAGAACACCGCTGCCTTCAAGCCAAGCACCATCCTAACTATTCCTCCATTGCAGGCACAGGATCAAAGTTCTGGAAATTTCTACCTAGCAATACTATTGGAGTACCTTCACCATACAGACTGCAGTGATTCAAGAAGGGGCTCACCATCACCTTCTCAAAGGCAATGAAGGATGGTTTATGAATGTTTGCCTTGCCATCAAGACCTACAGCCCACAAATGAGTTTTTTTTAAATGCAGGCCGTTGCTGGACTAGCGCTAGTTCATCCCTTCCAAGCCCTCACTTTTTGGCCTCTGTCAGTATTTTAGCCAGCTGACATTCCTCAGGCTGAAGAGCAATAGTTTGGCGTTTGCCTCTCAACTGCCATGGTAGCACAGTGGTTAGCACTGCTGCTTCACAGTGCCAGGGACTTGGGTTCGATTCCTGGCTTGGGTCACTGTTTGTGTGGAGTTTGCACATTCTCCCCGTGTCTGCGTGGGTTTTCTCCGGGTGCTTCGGTTTCCTCCCATATTCTGAAAGATGTGCTGGTTAGGTGCATTGACCAGAACAAGTGCCGGACTGTGGCGACTGTGCAACTTCATTGCAGTGTTAATGTAAACCTTACTTGTGACTAATAAATAAACTTTTAAAAATCTTTACTTTAAATGAGACTGGGGCCTTAAAATCACAGCAGCCTCTTCACTGTCAAATGGGTGGCCAGCTAATAAGTTCTTTCAGTCGACCACCAAAATGTCACAATTGACTCTATAATATCTTACCAATGTTTAAAATAATAAGGCTTTGGGAAACCATGATTAAACAACATTGTTTTGGTCAAACTTCATCTTAAGTACCATATCCAATTCTGTTCACTAATATACCAGGGAAACATTCAGCCCCTGCAGAGGTGTCGGGGATAGGGAGGCAGCTGCTTAGTGGTATTGTCACTGGAGTAGTAATCCAGAGACCCAGGGTAATAATCTGAGGACCCAGGTTTGAAACCCACCACAGCATATAGTAAAAAATCTGGAATCATGAACCCATTGTCAATTGTCATAAAATCCCACTGGTTCTCTACTGCCCTTTAGGGAGGGAAATCTGCCACCCTGGTCTGTTGGTGACTCCAGATCCACAGCAATGTGGTTGACTCTTAAATGCCCTCTGAAATGGCACTCAGTTCAATTAGGGCAATAAACATTGGCTCAGCCAGAGATGCCCACATCCTGAACGAATAAAAAAATCACAAAGCTGAACCCAAGTTACAAAGTTGAAAGTTATGAGGAAAGATGGGAAAGGAAATAACTGCGCGGTGATCTTGAAGAGCATATAAAATATTTAATATTATCAAATCTGGAGTATTACTTATAATTGCAGGAGTAGTGCTAGTGAGTTCAAACTATTAAAAGTGAATATAAGACTGATATCATGAAACTCTTCTTCACACAAAGAGTGACCACTAAATGAATTATAGAATAGTAGAAATTAAGACCTTGAAATAATTAATTTCATTGTACACTGGAAGGACTTTAGGGTCATTCTGAATGGAAGAACTAAGATAGACTGAATGAACTTTCCCCATCAGTAACCATCTTGTGAGCATGATGTCCTATGATGAAAGTCTGAGTAAAAAATTGCATCCAAGTTCTCTGAAGTTCAGAAGAATGAGCCTAGGTCTCATTGAAACATTGAAGATCATGAAGGGGCTTGACGGAGTAGATACGGAGATGTTGGATGGGGAATCTAGAACAAAAGGGCACAGTTTAATGATAAGGGGCAGATCATTTAGGATTGAGATAAGGAAATATTGCTTGTGAATCTTTGAAATTTTCTACCCTAGAAAGTTGTGGATGAGCCATCATTCAATATATTTAAGACTGTGTTTGACAGATTTTGGTGTCTCAGAGAATCAAGGGATATAGGGGACAGGCGGGAACGTGGCATTGAAGCCCAAGATCAGCCATGACCATATTGAAGCAGGTTGATGGGTCGTATGGTCTTCTCTTATTTATTGTGTTCTTAGGTAAAGCAATTTCCTTGCAAATAATCTGATTTATAATTACAATTTATTTAGAAAAAAGATTTTTTGTGTTCTTTAAAAAGAACTTTGCTTTTCAATTTGTGATATATTTATTGGTCCCATATTATGTGTAATCTTTGAAACATCTCAAATGTGATCAACTAATTCCACTAGTATGTTTACCTTTTGAAATTTGATGTAATTGTATGTCATGTATTGAAAAATTACTGTATTATGGATCGTAAATTATTTTCTTGTGGGGAGCTAAACTAGTGACCTGATAGCAGAATATTGTGATTGAGATGTTACAATAGCTTATCAGTAATTTTGGACCAGTACAAGAGAGAGCTATGCTATTGAGTAGCATGGTATTTTAATGGGAATGTCAGATGTTCCTTTCCTTGTTGGATAAGTGCATGTGATAATCAGTCCACCTATTGATATCCTTTAGCCATCATAGGAACAGAGTTAGACCATTCAGTCCCATGAGCCTGTTGTCCTGTTCAATTAGACTATTACTGTTTTGTATCTTAACTCTATTTATCTACCTCAGTTCCACATCCCTGAATGTCCTTTCTCAACAAAAATGTAAAGTTGCAGATTCAGAAATCATTAAAATAGTAATGTAGATTAATGATGCTATGACAAGTACAAAAAAAAGTTTTCAACAGAATAGAGTTCAAAAAGCAAGAAGTACAGTTAACAGTTCTGCTCTCCATGTCACAAAGAGGATATAGAGGCACCGGAAAAATGCAACAAAATTACAAGGATGATACCAGAACTGAGGGATACAATTACCAGGAAAGACTGGGGACGTTTTATTCTCCAGAAAAGATAGCCTGATAGAGATCTTGAAGTTCAATAGGGTAGACATTTGAGACAATTTTTCCACTTAGTCCGAAAACAAGAAATTAAATTTCCCCACACTGAACTTCACCTGCCACTGTTTTTCCCCAATTAATCTATCAATGTCCCTTTATAAGTTTCGGCTCCCATCTACTTATTTCATTACTTAACTGAGCAAACTTGGATATACGGTCCTTACTCCTTCATCTGAGTCATTGCTAGATATAGTGAAAGCTAAGACTCCAATATAGATCTGGGGTTGGGTTGGGAGAGTTGGCCGCAGCGATGAATCAATTCTGTAGGTGATGGTACAGAATTTCCCGTTGAAGCAGTGTCGATGGGGCCAGATGACCAACCCGGGCCAGAGCTCCTCCTTATCTGTGATTCTGCTAGTTAAATGGTAAAATGGCATACTGAAATTGCGGTAAAGCAAGGCAATATTACTGGTTCCACAAAGGGTGGGTGTCCCTCGTCTGGTTCCCTGAGATTGTTGAATGTTTCAATCATAAAGAATTGAAAGGAAGGTTGCAGGGCCCTTTGTCTTAGCAGGCGAGCAGACTCCTATTGACCAGCCTGGGTTATGGAATGCAGATGGCCTTTGCATTGCTGTCTTTGTATTTCATCCACGTAGCCTACAATGTTTCACAGAATCACAGACATTAATAGCTCTTAAGAGGTAACAAAGTGTAAGTTCCTCCGATACTGCCAAGTAGCTCCTTTTGTTCAAAGATCACAGACAGACATAGATTCAGCCATTTTAGGTTTTTGTCCAGTCTGAAAGCTTTAGGAATAGCAATGAGCATATCATATCATAGAATCCCTACAGTGCAGAAGAGGCCATTCGGCCTATCAAGCCTGCCCTGACCCTCTGAAAGCGCACTCAATTTAGGCCCAATCCCCCATCCTAATCATGTAGCCCATGCATTGATCATGGCCAATCCACCTCACCTGCACATCTTTGGACTGTGGGAGGAAACCAGAGCACCCGGAGAAAATCCACGCAGACATGGGGAGAATGTGCAAACTCCACACAGACAATCACCTAAGGCTGGAATCAAACACGTGTTCCTGGCACTGTGAGGCAGCAGTGGTAGCCACCATGCCGCCCCTAAATCTCTATTTATTTTAAACTTTATATATTTTATAAAAGACATACAGGATGACATCTTAGTGTCACACAATTGAAAGGGATAAATGTTATCCACTTATCATGAGATCCTTCTAATCGAGCAGATAGACTTCAGTTTGACATCCAAAGCTGAAGCTCTCTCTCAGTATTGTACTGAAGTGTCAGCTTAAATTCTGTGCTTAAGTCTCTAGAGTGGGGTATTTAACCTTGTGACTAGAACCTAATTCCATCACAGTGACATTTTAACTTTGAAAGTCACGTTAACTTTTCCAGCAAATATAAGTGCTTTGTTTACAAATGTTATCCGTCTACATACCTAAAATAGCTGAAGGGAAAAAGGTAGGGGCAGTTTGTCGAGCAATTTGTAACGATATAAACAGTTGTTTCATATCTGGCAATTACTGTCAGCTCAAGGTTAAGAAGTAACAAACTGGTCAAACAGAAAAGTCATTGTGATGATCGTCCTTGGGGAAATGATTCCAATTAGAAGAATAAGGATGACGTACATATTTCTTTGAGTCATTCTGAGTCGAAGGATCGATGAGTGAAGACCCAGTCTAGGATGGCAGGCATTGTATAGTGAGCCATGAAGAAATGTAAAGTAGAAGCTGCTGCCATTCAGAAGAAATGTCAAACCAAGACCACATCTGCCTGCTCAGGTGGATGCCGAAGATTCCTTGGCATTATTCAAAGAGGAAGAAAGTTCCCCCTGTATCTTGACCAACCTTTATTCCGCAACCAATTCTTGAATAACACTTGCTACATATGTTGCAAAACAACAGGGATTACATTACAAAAACAATTTGTAAAGTGCTTTGGAATATGCTGAGGACATGAAAGATACAGTATAAATGTAATTTTTCTTAACTTTGTTGCTGGTCTTGTGTGTTTGATATTGACACTGATTGATCACTAGCATTCTGGGAGCTTAATCCGGGATAGTCAACACGGATTTGTGAAGGGAAAGTCTTGCCTCACAAATTTGATTGAATTTTTTGAGGAGGTAACTAAGTGTGTAGATGAAGGTAGAGCAGTTGATGTCATATACATGGATTTTAGTAAGGCGTTTGATAAGGTTCCCCATGGTCGGCTCATGAAGAAAGTAAGGAGGTGTGGGATAGAGGGAAATTTGGCCAATTGGATAAGTAACTGGCTATCTCATAGAAGACAGAGGGTGGATGGAAAATTTTCACACTGGAGACCAGTTACCAGCCGTGTACCACAGGGATCAGTGCTGGGTCCTCTGCTATTTGTGATTTTTAATCAATGACTTGGAGGAGGGGGCTGAAGGGTGGGTCAGTGAATTTGCTGATGACACCAAGATTGGTGGAGTAGTGGATGAGGTGGAGGGCTGTTGTAGGCTGCAAAGAGACATTGATAGGATGCAGAGCTGGGCCGAAAAATGGCAGATGGAGTTTAACCCTGATAAGTGCGAGGTGATTCATCTTGGTAGGACAAATTTGAATGCAGATTACAGGGTCAACGGCAGGGTTCTGAGGAATGTGGAGGAACAGAGAGATCTTGGGGTTCATATCCACAGATCTCTGAAGGTTGCCACTCAAGTGGATAGAGCCGTGAAGAAGGCCTATAGTGTGTTGCGTTTATTAACAGGGGGTTTAAGAGCCGTGGGGTTATGCTGCAACTGTACAGGACCTTGGTGAGACCACATTTGGAATATTGTGTGCAGTTCTGGTCACCTCACTATAAGAAGGACGTGGAAGCATTGGAAAGAGTGCAAAGGAGATTTACCAGGATGCTGCCTGGTTTGGAGGGTAGGTCTTATGAGGAAAGGTTGAGGGAGCTAGGGCTTTTCTCTTTAGAGCGGAGGAGGATGAAAGGTGACTTAATAGAGGTTTATAAGATGATGAGGGGATAGATAGAGTGGACGTTCAGAGGCTATTTCCTCGGGTGGATGTAGCTGTTACTAGGGGGCATAACTATAAGGTTCATGGTGGGAGATATAGGAGGGATGTCCGAGGTAGGTTCTTTACTCAGAGTGTGGTTGGGGTGTGGAATGGACTGCCTGCTGTGATAGTGGAGTCGGACACTTTAGGAACTTTCAAGCGGTTATTGGATAAGCACATGGAGCACACCAGAATGATAGGGAGTGGGATAGCTTGATCTTGGTTTCGGACAAATCTCGGCACAACATCGAGGGCCGAAGGGTCTGTACTGTGCTGTACTCTTCTATAAATCTATAATCTAAATTTCTGATGGTGATGAACCCAAAATAGGGTTCATCAATATAAATTGTAGAATAAAAAGCAAAAAAAAATGTTAATGTTGGAAATTTGAAACAAAAAGGTTGGAAATGCACAACAAGCCATTCAGTGAAAATGAAAAGAAAAGGGGGGATGATTCTTTAGTCAATTTGGTTAGGTTTGAAAAGTGAAATATAAACAATTTAACAGAATCTGAGAAGAAAAGTATCAAACAAAGAGATGAGCAAACCACCTGGAGGAAGGTAATTGGAGAAGTAACTTGCTTTAAAAAAGCAGATTGTTAGATGATGTAAACAGTCACCTCAGTAAAGTAATTTATAAACACCACAAAGAAGTGAGAATAGCTAAGGCAGAGAAAGGTCCACCTGAAGGAAAGTACTAGAAAATAAAATATTTGAATACATTGAAAGCCAAATAAATCTGAAGTTAAAACCAAATATACTGGGGAAATCTGTTAGAAAAAAGGAAGAAAAAGGACAGCATACCATCTTCCCCAATAACATTGTGTGTGATGATGAGTCTCTAATTCACCTCTCCTTCCAGAAACCAATAGATCCCACCAAGTGTTGTGCAGTCTTTAAAAAGATCGAAACAGATGTCAGCTTTGTTTTAATGTAAATAATTCAAAAGTAATGTAGGTTGGCACAGAAGGTATATAATGCGTGCAATGAATGAATGACCCTCAATAAAGATAGAAAAAGCAAAAGATTTGGATTGGATTATTTAAAACCTATGTAATGTGAAGCTATAATCTGCTAGGCTAATCAAGGAGTTTTGCATTTGAAAGGCATTTTATTTCAAGTTGAAACATTTTTTTCAAATTTTTAAATTTTATTACTAAAGATCGATCTCGAATCCCTGATAGAGAATTGGTGCATGGAGAAGCATTCAAAGGAATACTAAGAGCCAGTTTTCTGAATTCTGATGCAGAGCCCAGCCTGTTGGGAGTACATATCTGGAAATCAGTAATTTGCATTATTTTTCATATTTTAATTTCATCCCACTAATTCTACTGTTGTACTAATGTTTGTTTTTGTGTTGGTGCACAGTTAGTTTTGCATCGATTTGGAATTGGATGTGTAGGATTAGGGTTAGTATCATTTAGTGCAGAAGTACGGTAAGAGACAAGAGTAAGAAAATGAAAAGCAAGCACGAGCTGTCTTAGTCAGTAACTGCATACATAGTGAAACAAGATCTTGAGTGAATGCCAAAAAATATTTGGGCTGTAATTAGGAGCATACATTTTCCAACATCACAAGGACTGTATTGTGAACTTGGAAATCACAATCACAGGCACAAGCCTGTAGTAACTGAAATCATTAACTCATACCTTCTGTAATCGTCTATAATATATGCACTATGCAGAATGATAGGGAGTGAGATAGCTTGATCTTGGTTTCGGACAAAGCTTGGCACAACATCGAGGGCCGAAGGGCCTGTACTGTGCTGTACTGTTCTATGTTCTAACATGTAAGAAGTTTTGGTCTGCATTTTAATATGCAGGAGTTGACGCATTTCGGTGCAGGTGGTAAATGAAAACTGACAATTGACGGTGCATTGGGAAGCTGCTTCCGACCTGCAGACTTCCTCATTTCACTCTAATGTGTTAGTCTCAACCCCTCAGGAATGATGGCTTGCCAATTAAACATGTTAATTATGCAATTAGAGATATATTTCAACATACTTTTGACTTTAACATCCGGTCCATGAATTTCCTAGGCTTCCCACAACTCGCCAGTGAAAACAAGTACGCAACAGTATTGGGGGAGCTGAATCAATCTCATGGACATATGCCAATAAGCATTTCATACTCACCGCTTCTTTCCTACCTCTTATATAAAAGGATTTGTTCACAGAACTTTTGCTGAGAGGTGACTTTCTACAATTTGGAGGTTTCTGGGGGTTTGCTGTTTCACATCAGGATGGGTGTTGTTTATGCATCCTTAGATTGGACCTCAGAGGAGAAACAAAATAACCAGCAACAGTACCAGCAGCAGCAGGTACAGTCTGCTGATCACAGACCTATTGGTATACAGCAGAGTGGCTCAACTCACAGAAGGCATTACCCATAAAATAGGGTAGACAGGCAGAGGTTTGAATTGGAAAAGTATTTTTTTTAAAAATATGCACTATGTACTTAAACATTAAAAATCTGATTTAATTAACCTCAGCTGAGATAGCTGCCAGTGTGCAACAATTAGTTTCAATGTCTGACCTGAGGAGGAGCAAATCATCCACAATTCTCACTTCTGATCATTACTCGGTTTGAAAATTGTGGCAAATGGTAATCAGACGAAGATAAAATTTGGCTTGATTTGGTGTCCTTGTGCTTGATGGCAGTCATTCATCACACATGAAGAATGGCCAGTTGGGCCACATTGTCGATTGTTACAAAAACCAGCTAGTTCACTAATGTCCTTTTAGGGAAAGAAATCTGCCACTCCCACTTGGTCTGCCCTACATGTGACTTCAAATCCTAGTAATGTGGTTGACGCTTAAACACCCTCTGAAATGGCTTAGCAAACCAGTCAATTAAGGGCAATTAGGGATGGGCAATAAATGCTGGCCCAGCCAGCGATGCCCAAGAAATTCCACTACAGTAAAAATCATCAGACTATAAATTCAGTGAACCAAGCCATCAGACACCAAACCTCTGCGTAAGCCTCAAACATGGGGAGTAGAAGATACAAACTCATTTCAAACTGGAAGTGCACAGCCCACAATATTAAACCAAGTTTCTACTTGGATGTCCAGAGCTCACGGCAGAAATATTTAAAATATTAAATAACTTCCTCAGAATAGGATCCTGCTCTGGGTGGAAGACCCTTTCCTGATTTTGGTATGCCCTAGCAGCTGACTTACCATCTATTAAACTCATCAACTCATGGTGCTAACAAGTAGGAAAGAATCTTCACCGGTGTTATTAAAAAGGGATCGTGTAATAATTCCAGATTAGTTGCTGGTTTATCAATCCCAAATGCTGGCCCATGATGGGTGTTTATTTGGCCTTTTTTTGACACTGGAAATTTAAGTTTGCTGTGATGATTTTGTTGGTGTTGCACTGTTGTTGACTGCTTTATAAGAAGTTTGACTAGTCTGGCAAGACTCCCTTTGGAGTTAAAGGATGAGGGGAGTAGGAAGGAATTCAGAAGAGCACCTGGGACGATGAGGGCAGTGGGTATTCAGGGAGCACTTCTACATGAACTTCAATGCACAAGGAGGCTGCCACCAAACTATTTCACCCCTTGCAGCCACACACCTCGGTATAGATAGCATTGCCACTGGCTGTTAAGGTCATCCTTCATGTCACAGTCTCCTTTCAAGTACAGAAGGTGACATCAGCAATATCTCACAATTTTCAGTGCATAAATGTATCAAGAAGGTTACCAAGGTTCTTTATCCATGGACAGAGTGAAATGGAACAAGAACATACCAGATTCCAACCCCAATGCAGGCTTCCCTGGGGTGTAAGCTTCCATATACTGAAACCAATTTGCTTTACGTGCTCCCCACAACCCGCTTGGCATCTTTATCAATAGAAAGGGATTAAGTTCCCACATTGCAACCATTTGCAAGCACAGAAAATCACCATGCAGGTCTGTGCCCAGCAACCAGGCAACAATAACTACTAGCTTGTACCAGTTCCTGCTTCGCCTTGTATTGGTTAGATGCTGACGAAAGTGAGATTGTAAATTACAGAGATACTGGCCATAATCTTGCAAATCATCTTAGATACAGGGGTGGTTGCCAGAGGATTGGAGAATTACAAATGT
The DNA here is from genome assembly GCF_964213995.1 of Mustelus asterias. Classification (NCBI taxonomy): domain Eukaryota; kingdom Metazoa; phylum Chordata; class Chondrichthyes; order Carcharhiniformes; family Triakidae; genus Mustelus; species Mustelus asterias. The sequence continues at coordinate 77,764,810 of NC_135807.1, read as the reverse complement.
TAAACGCTAGTTCAGAACAAAAGTGCAAGGTTTAACTTCAGTATTGTGTGGAAAAGCTTATAAAAACAGTAATCTGAGACAATAATAACTGTCATTTGCATGGGTATAGATTTAATAAGGAAAGTCAACATAATTTTTTAAAAACAAATATTCAACTGATTTGAGTTTTTTGATGAGATAACAAGAAGAGTTAATGAGGTTGATATGGTGTATCAACCTCATTAACTCTTCTTGTTATCTCATCAAAAAACTCAAATCAGTTGAATATGATTTGTTTTTAAAAAATTATGTTGACTTTCCTTATTAAATCTATACCCATGCAAATGACAGTCCTGTATATGGACTTCCAAAAGGCATTTGACTGAAGTGCTACATAATAGGCTTGCCAGCAAAGTTGAAGCTCATAGAATAAAATGGTCAGTGGCTGCATGGATACGAAGTTGACTGTGTGACAGAAGACAGACAGTAGTGGTGAATGGCTGTTTTTTGGACTGAGAAAACTATACAGTAGTGTTCCTTGTGAAGCTGCACTAGGAACACTTTCTTGATATATATTCATGATTTAGACTTCACTATACAGGATACAATTTCAAAATTTTCAAATGACATAGAACTTGGAATAATTGTGTACTGTGAGGAGGACACATCCTGGTGGAATAGGAGGACACTTGGCAGATAAAATTTAATGGAGGCAAGTGTGAAGTGATCCATTTTGGTAGGAGGAATGAGGAGAGGCAATATAAACTAGAAGGTACAATTCTAAAAGGGTGTAGGATTAGAGCAACCTGTGGGGATGGGGGCACAGGGGTGAGGGAAGTATGTGTATGTAAATGTTAAAGAATGATGCCCGGTCACGGGCATTCGGCCTCTGATATTCGGGTAAGCGTTCTCCAAGGCGGCCTTCGTGACACACGACAGCGCAGAGTCGCTGAGCAGAAACTGATAGCCAAGTTCCGCACACACAAGGACGGCCTCAACCGGGATATTGGGTTCATGTCACACTATTTGTAACTCCCACAGTTGCGTGGACCTGCAGAGTTTCACTGGCTGTCTTGTCTGGAGACAATACACATCTTTTTAGCCTGTCTTGATGCTCTCTCCACTCCCATTGTTTTGTTTCTTAAAGACTGGATTAGTTGTAAGTATTCGCATTCCAACCATTATTCATGTAAATTGAGTCTGTGTCTTTATAAGTTCTGTTTGTGAACAGAATTCCCACTCACCTGAAGAAGGGGCTTAGAGCCTCGAAAGCTTGTGTGGCTTTTGCTACCAAATAAACCTGTTGGACTTTAACCTGGTGTTGTTAAACTTCTTACAATGTTAAAGAAGCCAGGACAGGATGAGAAAATGTTTAAAAAGACATACAGGACCCTAGGCTTTATAAGTCAAGGCACATAAATACAAAATCAAGGAAGTTAAGATGAACCTTTATAAACTTTAGCTCAACTGCAACTGGAGTATTGTGTCCAATTCTGGGTAAAAACTTTTAGGAATGCTCTAAAGACTTTAATGAATGTTCACAAGAATGGTGCAGAGATGAGGGACTTCAGCTACAAGGATAGAGGAGAAGTTGGAGTTGTTTCTATTGGAAAACCATAGAAAGTTTGAGAGGAGATTTGGTAATGATGGTGACTATCAATTGAGTAGATAGAGAGTAATTGTTTCTCTCATTTGAGAGGTCAAGAACCAGAGGGCACAGATTTAAAATGATTGGTAAAAGAACCAACGGCATGAGACATGTGGAAACCTGTTTTTATGAAGAAACTGGTTGGGATCTGGAATGCTTCTCCTGAGTGTGGTGGAAGCAGATATCTTTTCTCCAGCATTGGTGGCTGCACCTTGAGTTTGCCTACATCCCAAGCTCTCCATCACCCTCTCCTTCAAGACGCTCATTAAAGCCTCCTTCTTTGACCAATTCTTTCTCCAACTGACTTATATCTCCTATCTAGTTCAGTGTCTTAGTTTATTTCAAAACACTGCTGGAAAATACCTTGGGATGTTTTATTATGTTAAAGATGCAACATGATTATAAATTATTGTTGTCAATGTAGGTTTGCTGTCATTTCTAATCTGTTTCTGTCTTGTAATTATTCACCCATGCATTATGCAGCGTATCTGTAATTAACCAAATGTTCTGTACGGTAGTGTCTATGAAGTTCTCTTTAATATGAAGTACTGCATTCCTTTTTTGCTTTTGCTGCTAGGGTTATTTACACACCAGGACACACCAGTGATCATATGGCATTATTACTGCAAGAGGAAAATGCTATATTTTCTGGAGACTGTATTCTGGGAGAAGGGACAGCTGTCTTTGAGGACTTGCATTCTTATATGCTTTCTTTAGAAAAGTTGCTCATTTTAAAATCTGACTTAATATATCCAGGTAAGTAGATGAGTTTAATCCCTTACTTTTATCGTTTATTGTTTTACTTTCATTATAGAGCAGTAATCTATAAATATTTGTTTATAATTCCATTGGAAAGTAAATAACATTACCATTTAGAAACATAGAAAATAGGAGCTAGAATAGACTATTCAGCCATTCAAGTCTGCTCCATTGTTCAGTATGATCATGGCTAATCCTCTATCTCAAAGCCACAATCTCATGCTCTCCCTATACCCCTTGAGCCCTTTATTTTTTTTTATTCATCGTGGGACAGGGGCATCGCAGGCTGGCCAGAATTTATTGCTCATCCCCAGTTGCCCTTGAGAAGATGATGGTGAGCTGCAGTCCACGTGCTGTGGGTTGACCCACAATGCTGTTAGGGAGGGAAGTCCAGGATTTTGACCAAATGACTGTGAAGGCGACAGGGCTGTTTGTTTTGCCGTTGTCTTTCCGGTGTCTAGGTCGATGCCAGGTGGTCTGTTGGTTTCTTTGTTGAGACTTTGTAGCATTTGATACAACTGAATGGATGCTAGGCCATTTCAGAGGGCAGTTGAGAGTCAACCACATTGCTGTGGATCTGGAGTCACATGTAGGCCAGACCAAGTAAGGACGGCAGATTTCCTTCCCTAAAGGGCATTAGTGAACCAGATGGGTTTTTCCAACAATCGACAATGGTTTCATGGTCATCAGTAGATTCTTAATTCCAGATTTTTTTTATTGAATTCAAATTCGACCATGGCGGGATTCAAACCCAGCTCCTCAAAACATTAGCTGAGCTTCTAGATTAATAGTCTAGTGATAATACCACTAGGCCATCACCTCCCTCGGGTCCAGAAATCTATTTCCTTCTTAAATATATTCAATAACTTGGCTTCCACTGCCTCCTGTGGAAGAGAATTTCACAGGTTCATCACCCTCAGTCCTAAATGGCCTATCCTGAGACTGTGACTTCTTGTTCTAGGGTCCCAAACAGCAGAAACATCATCGCTGCATCTAATCTGTCCAACCCTATCAGAATGTTATACATTTCAACAAGATCCCCTCTCACTCTTTTAAACCAAAGTGGATAACTTCACATTTATCTACATTATAGTGTATCTGCCATGTATTGGCCCACTCACTCAACTTGTCTAAATTGCCTTGAAGCCTCTAAACATCCTCCTCACCACTCACATTCTCACAAAGTTTCATGTTGTCAACAAACTTGAGAGATATTACATTTGGTTCCCTCATCCAAATCATTGATATATATTGTGAATAGCTGGGGCCCCAAGCACTGATCCCTGTGGTACCCCACTAGTCACTGCTTGCCACTCTGAAAAAGGTCCATTTATTCCCACTCTCTATTTCCTGTCTGCTAATCAATTCTCAATCAATACCACTATATTACCGCCAATTCTGTGCGCTTTAATATTACGCACTCTCCTCTTATGTGGGACTTTATTAAAGCTTTCTGAAAATCAAAATGCATCATATCCCTAGTTCCCCCTTATCTATTCTGCTAGTTGCGTCCTTAAAAAACTCCAGTAGGTTTGTCAAACATGATTTCCCTTTCATAAATCCATGTTGACTTTGTCTAATCCCATTGACATTTTCGAAGTGTCCTGTTATCACATCCTTTATGGAGTCTCACAACATCAGGTTAAAGTCCAACAGGTTTATTTGGAATCACGAGCTTTCGGAGCGCTGCTCCTTCATCAGGTGAGTAATTCCAAATAAACTTCCAAAAGACTCACCTGATGAAGGAGCAGAGTTCCAAATGCTCCCTTAATTACTATCTCGATTTTTTTGAGAAGTGGCAAATCCTTACTCGAATGTATGCTTCCATTCAGAGATGATGGGGCCGATTTTACCATCAAGTTGTGGCTGTTTTCGGGTGTGAAAACTTGGTAAAGTGGGGTGTGAGGCGAGTCGCGCGATCCGCGCCCACCTCTGCACTGACTCCCTCTTTACCAAGGCCCGAAAATGGCAGCGATTGGGACTGCGCCCGAAACAGGCGTGACGGCCATTTAAATGCATTTGCATGCATTTAAATTGACTTAATGGGCTGCATGCCCAACCTTACCGGCACGTCCCCCTTTACCACTGTGTTTGCCCATCCAGAATCAGCGCAAAACAGACATGCTCCACGAAAGTCCAATTTGGGCACTCCAGTTAGTGAGGAGGTAAGTGTGTAGCATCCGACAGCTCTCTGCTTGTGATCGGTGGGAGGGAAGGGGGGGAGGGGGTCTGCAATCGGGCTGGGTGGCAGGGGGTGGGGGGATAAGGGGGTCAGTAATGATTGGGGGGGTGGAGCAATGTCTGTGGGAGCTAGGGAGAGGCATTAACCGGCCGGGAGAGATGTGGCAGGGGAGCCGCATTCTATCATTTTCTTTTCTGCGCATGTGCAGTTGGAGGCGCCGATTGGAGCTGCAGGGTTTCAGGCACATTAAGCCCCGCCCATGGGCTTCTGCAGCACAATTCGGAATTTCTGATATTTTTTCAGACAGAGTGGTGGCGCCTGAGAACAGGTTTAAAAGTCGGATCTGAAACACTCCCAGTTTCAAATCCGCCCAGCACTTAGAATCAAAATGGTAAAATAGGGCCCGATGTGTTCCACTGGGACTGCGTGTCACAGTCAGGAAATCAATTAATATCTGGTCGAGAGTTAAAACAGAAGTCATGGATATGGATGAACCTTCACCATGAGGCTCAAGAATAAGTTCTCTCCTAAATTATTTCCAACTATCTTAACACTGTAGGGTTCTGCATTAACTATGGTATTTACTTCTGGGTTCTAATTGTAAGTAGGCCACTAACACTGCATTTCTAATGGAGGCTTAAAAATAAGATTATTTGAAAATCCAAAGGTCAAGTATCAGATTTAAAGCTGAGAGACTACAAATAATGAGGAAATTCATAGTATTTCAAACTGAACTGAACAAACCAAACAAAAAAAACCTTCAGAGTTTTAAATGAAACTTGCTTGAAGATGGCAGCCTGATACTCTGACATTTTACAAAGAGGCATTGCGAAAATGTTCACAACTTGAGCCGGAAGTCAGCAAGCAGCCAGACCATAATTACAGCATTTTAAGTTTACATAGACAAAACTCATTGTAAATGTAGTCATAAATTATGATGGGAAAACAATTCGGAGAAGTATTTCACCCCCATGGAACTTGACAAAAATGGGACAACAGGAAGTCATGATATGTACATTTTATAGGCTCTAGTTGTATCCCATTTTAAATCTGAAATTGCAGCATTTTGACAATGGCAACACGGTATGGCAATATAAATACTTTCATTTTATTGCACAAGTTATTGTAAAGTTGTATTTTTAAAAAGGGATATGAAGCAGATTGTTAAATAGAGTTAAGGTACAGATCAGCCGTTATCTAACTGAATGGCAGAACAGGCAAGAGAGGCTGAATAGCAGACTCCTTTTTTTGCTGATTTGGTAAAATTATGGGGAAGCAGCTGAGAGAAAGCATAATGCACATACATCCACATCCATCTGAAGCCTGTCAAACTAACCAAAATATTTCCTTACAATGTTTGACAGTGTTTGTTATATAAATCATTATAGTGGTATTCAGAAAATATGAAATGGGAGTGAATTAGAAACTTGAATAAGTGCGAGGCAGGCGGATTTGTTAATGAAATATTTAAATTTCACTTATGTTTCTTCACTAGTGCCATAAATATATTTGAAGACCCGAAATCAAGCTCCTCGTTGTTTTATTTTTTCAACTAGCTGTGCATCTCAGCTTCTATCTACAGAGAACAAGAACAACCACGGCGGCACAGTGGTTAGCACTGCTGTCTCACAGCACCAGAGACCCGGGTTCGATTCCCGGCTTGGGTCAGGGACTGTGTGGAGTTTGCACATTCTCCCCGTGTCTGCGTGGGTTTCCTCCGGGTGCTCCGGTTTCCGCCCACAGTCCAAAGATGTGCAGGTTAGGTGGATTGGCCATGCTAAATTCTCCCTCAGTGTACCCAAACAGGCGCCGGAGTGTGGCAACTAGAAGAATTTCACAATAAATTAATTGCAGTGTTAATGTAAGACAAAAAAAAAGATACCTAGCCAGGTGGAACAATAACCTCAACCAGTTTATATGTTACAGACAGCTAGCTATTCATTCAAGTCTCATGTACTCTGGCTTTCAAAAATGTCTTCATATTTTCTGAATCGTTAATCAAAATATTGTCTTACATTTCCTCTCTTGATCTTCTACTTTTGTATTTCTTTTGAATTCCAGGACATGGCCCAGTTGTGCAAGATGCATCTGATAAAATTAGGGAGTACATAGCTCACAGAAACTTGAGGGAACAGCAGGTTTTGAAGGTTTTTCAGGAGCATTCGGAGAAGTATTTCACCCCAATGGAACTTGTTAAAAGTATTTATAAGGTAAACTTTATTTTTCTGTACATATGAACGTAATGGCAGGATGGTGTTTGTTATAATCCAGTTCAGAAACTCCAAGGTATTTTATGAAGTCAGCCTAGACCATAAGTTTGCACTTTGAATTTGGCACAGGTAAGCATGAGATGTTTCACTTGATTTAAATGACTCACTAGGGAGCTTTTATCTAACAAAGTTTATTTAAGAATACAGTTAACACATAGAAATAAAGTTAGCACTAACTTTTACGAATTACAAACAAGAAAAAAAACAACCATGATATTGTATAAACCTTAACAACTGAATGCACTGTTCCAATACAACAAACCACTTATAAAGATACACTTGCCCTAGGTTTAGCACAGAAAATAAGAATGCAGCTCAACAGTATCTGCTGTGAATTAGTCCTTTGGATGGAATTGAAACCCTGACGTCCCAGCCTTATAACTTCCAGCAAACCTCATGGTAGAGATAAAGCCACTGCTGGCCTTCAGCTTTTAGCTAGCAAACCACGTACAGCAAAATTTTCACTCCAGGAAGGCAAGAAAAACTGCTTCCAACATAGCAGAATTTCTAATAACAGGGAGGGAGATACACACACTGCCTTCAGCTAGGAGTCCACACACCTTCTAACTAAAACAACGGCCAGCAGCCAAGAACTGAAAGTGAAAGTACTCTTGTCACCTAACCTGTCAATCATTCTTCACCCTAACAATTCTCAAATGGAGATCGCATTAACTCCAGATTAATACTAAACAAAACCCCATTTAAAGCATTTAAGCAGAAATAGAAAGACAGCCAAGCAGACAGGTCGGCAACAATGAAAAAAAAACAAAGCTGCTAACAAATTGCAGAGAATATGATTTTAAAAATGCACTTCTTAAAGGCACAGTAGCGTCAAATGTTCTTAATTCTGATTCAATCATGGTTTTCAAAAGGGAATTGAATAAGCACCCAAGAAAAAAAAGTTGCATGACTATGGAAAAAAGATAGCGGAGCGACTAAGTGGCATAGGTACAACAGACTGAATGGCATCCTTCTGTGCTGTAACCATTCTTTGATTCAATGGACAGAGCTGTTAACAATGGTATCAAGCAACACTTACCAATATACTGCTCAGTTAGAGTTTCGCCAGAACTGCTCAGTTCTTCGGGTTGGCAAGCTGTAACTAATGGAGTGCCACAGGCATCAGTGCTGGATCCTCAACTATTTACAATCCATATCAATGACTTGGATGAAGGGGGAAAATGTGTGGTAGCTAAATTTGCTGATGACACTAAGATAGATAGGAAAGTAAATTGTCAAGAGGAGGTAAAGAGTCTGCAAAATGATACAGATAGGTTAAGTGAGTGAGGCAAACATTTGGTATTTCAAACATTTGGTATAACATGGGTAAATGTGAACTTGTTCACTTTGGCAAGAAGAATAGAAAAGCAGTGTCCTATTTAAATTGAGCAAAATTGCAGAACTCGGCAGTATAGGCCGGGAGATCTCGGTCTCCTAGTACATGAATCACATGAAGTTAGAATGCAGATAAAGCAAGTAATATGAATGCAAATGGAATGTTGCCATATATTGTAAGAGGAATTGAATATTAAAGTAGGGAAGTTTTACTACAGCTGTACAGAGCTTTGGTGAGACCACATCTGGAGTACAGTGCAGTTTTGGTCTCATTTTTAAAAATATATAGTTTCTTTAGAAGCAGTTCAAAGAAGGATCGCTGGATACATTTCTGGGATGAAGGAGTTGTCTTATGAAGTAAGGTTGAAGAGGTTAGACCTATATCCATTGGCATTTAGAAGAATGAGAGATGATCTTGTTGAATTATATAAGATCCTGAGGGGAATTGATAGAGTGGCTATCCGAAAGATGTTTCCTCATGTGGAGGAGACTAAAACTAGGGGACATAGTTTAAAAATATGAGGTCTCCCTTTTAAATTGAGTTTGTGTCTTTATATGCCCTGTTTGTGAACAGAACTCCCACTTACCTGACGAAGGAACAGCGCTCTGAATGCTAGTGGCTTTTCTTACCAAATAAACCTGTTGGACTTTAACCTGGTGTTGTGAGACTTCTTACTGTGTCTCCCTTTTAAGACAGAGATGAGAAACTTTTTCTCCCAGTGGGTCATTGCTGTGTGGAATTCTCTTCCCCAGAAAGTAGTGGGGGCTGAATCTTTGAATTTATTCAAGGCAGAATTAGACAGATTTTTGTTAAATAACGGAGTCCAGGGTTATGGGGGACAGACAGGAAGGTGGAACTGAGACAACAACCAGAATAGCCGTGATCTTATTGAATGGTGGAGCAGGCTCAAAGGGCCAAATGACCTATTCCTGTTCATATGTTCTATGCCTCTTAGTTCAAACAAGGACAGGAGCTGAACACCAGAGATGAGATAACAAAAACCACCCTTGAGGCTATCAAGGCTAATATTCGACTGAGTCCTAGTAAAACTGATAGCAAGAGGATTCGGGGAAAAAACTCGCCAGTGGCTTGAGTCATACCTAGCACAAAAGATGGTGGTTGTGGTTCTTAAAGATTAATCATCTCAGCCCCCAGACATGACTGTAGGAACTTCTGAGGGCAGCATCCTGTGTCCAGCTATCTTCAGCTGCTTCATCAATGACCTTCCCTCAGCATAAGGTCAGAAATTGAGTTGTTGGCTGATGGTTGCATTATTCAATTTCATTTTCAATTCCTTAGATAATGAAACAGTTCCATACTTACATGCAGTTAGGCTTGGATAGCATCCAGGCTTACACTGGCACAGTGGTTAGCTCTGCTGCCTCACAGCGCCAGAGACTTGGGTTCGATTCCTGGCATGGGTCACTTCACTGTGTGGAGTTTGCACATTCTCCCCGTGTTTGCGCAGGTTTCCTCCCACAGTCCAAAGATGTGCGGGTTAGGTGGATTGGCCATGTCAAATTGCTCCTTAGTATCACGGGGATTAGCTAAGGCAAATGCATGGGATTATGGGGATAGGGTGGGATCGTGGTTTTGAGGGTCGGTGGGCCGAATGGCCTCCTTCTGCACTGTAGGGATTCTATGATTCTAAATACTAGTAACATTTGCATCACACAAGTGCCGGTGACCACATCCAAAAAGAGAAAGCTTAACCAGCTCCATGTGCCATTTAATGAGAACACCATCGCTTAGACCTCTACCATCACAGGCAGCACGGTAGCACAGTGATTAGCACTGCTGTCTCACAGCGCCAGGGACCCGTGTCCAATTCTGGCCTCGGATCACTGTGTGGAGTCTGCACATTCTCCCCGTGTCTGCGTGCTTTTCCTTCAGGTGGTTCGATTTCCTCCCACAGTCCAAAGATGTGCAGGTTAGGTTGATTGGCTATGCCCCTTAGTGTCAGGGGGACTAGCAGGATAAATACATGAGGTTACAGGGATAGGGCCTGGGTGGGATTGTTGTTGCTGCAGGCTCGATGGACCGAATGGTCTCCTTCTGCACTGTAAGGACTCTATGATCAACATCCTGGGGTAACCATTTACCAGAACCACAGAAATGAAAACAAAGTGCTAGAAAATACTCAACAGGCCTGGCAGCATCTGTGGAAACACGACTCCATCAAAGCAAAATTGTCTTTTTAATCGTCACTTTACTCACTTAAGCTAAACATCCATTCCCCAACTTGCATGTTACAGTTTTGCAGTACATACTGCCTACAGGATACCTTGAAACAACTCATTAAGGCATATTTGACTAAATTTTCCAAACCTGCCTAGAAGAGTAAGAACGGCAGACACATGGAAAGCCTACCATCTCCAAACTATTTGTCATCCTGACTTGGAGAAATAAGTCAATTCCTTCATCTTGATCAGACCGATCATTTTAAGTTAGAATTAATTAATTAACGTTGGTGATGACTTCAAGTTGAAGTCAGCTTTATATGTCCTGCATAAACGTTAAATACAAGAGCCAGAATAATTTTCAACTCTTATTTTTAATTGAAAAACATTGTACTCTATTTTTTGATGAACGTAATATATAATGTATGGTTTTTTAACCAATAGGATACTCCAGCGCACTTGCATCATGCAGCTGAAGTTAATCTTATCCACCACCTGAAAAAGTTGGGAGAAGAAGGAAAATTAAGTGAGTATTCTCAACAATGAATAATAAAATACTGGAAATTTGTAACAGCTACATCTAATGGGGTATGGAGGCCCATTTACATGTCAGCCATGAAGACAAATGGTGGTTGCCAATACTGGCAGGATACTGTTGTCTCATCTTGTTTTGTGTTTGTGTGTATGTGGATTTGAATATCTGGTTTTTAGAAAAAAGGGAAAATTGTTACACTTCTAAACTACAACTTGTATGTTGACCAGTAGTTTGTTTAATAATAGATCAATTATTTGTTTGTGCTTACTGAAAGATGACTGGTTAAACTCTTTTATGCTGGGATAACAGTATCAAAGGTGATCAGCTGGTCAATTTTGTGGGTGAGGTAGACATTTAAACTTCTGTTATGACTTGTGGAGAAGTGGGGCTAGAATTGACTGCTCATTCTCCCATCATGGTCAGTAATATCACAAACAAACTAGTGCTAGAGCTTGCTAGAATCTGTACAGGTAACTGTAAAGGGAAAAAAAAGAGCTGTTATATGAAAGAAGAATTTAAGTTCCATGTGAACAGCTGTTGAACATGGGTCAGTCGGTCCTAAGAGATAGACGAATGCCGTTCTGTAGGAATGGGCAATGGTCTCCGTTGCCCTCAGCCGATCGAAAGGGAGTCGGGTTCAGATTGCGGGCCGCACGGTGGCAAGCATTGCTGCCTCACAGCTGGGTTTGATTCCCTGCAGTCCAAAGATGTGCGGGTTGGGTTGATTAGCCATGGTAAATTGCCCCTTAGTGTCACGGGGACTAGCAGGGTATATACGTGGGGCTGCAGGAATAGGGACTGGGTAGGATTGTGGTTGGTGTAGACTTGACGGGATGAATGTCCTCCTCCTGCACGGTAGGGATTCTATGAAGTGGATATTTGGAATCCTTGTAAACAAAAAGGCCGTTCAAAAGATGGATTATGATGTAGTACATCTGGGGGGCAGGAGAACTTTCAGTAGGGTGTTAAATGGCAGAATTATTTTATCAGTTTCCTCTCTTTATAGGAGCTGGCAGCCCTTAGTAGTTCTCATCTATGCACTTGAGTGCTCTAATATGGCACAAGCAAGATTAAACATTTCAGTAAGTGGCCACAGGCAATAATTCAATATTAATTCAGTGGAAGAAAAGGCAATTTGTGTCTGACAAATCTGATAGTTCTTTGATGGAACAACAGTGGAAGCAGTAACCTCTTTGTCAATTTAATATCTCATTATATCATTTGATCTAGGGTTGTCAGAAAACAGTGGAGAATTTGCATTGGAGTCTTATTATTTTTCCTGACACTTTGCCAGGGTCAGTGATGTTTAAAATCCTTATATAAAGTGACATATCCACGTTATTGCTAATTTACCTAACTTGCCTGTAAGCTGTCCAGAGCATTATGACAGAGCAGTATCATTTTGCAAGGTTTTTCAAGGAAACAAGTATTCACCAAGGTCCAAGAATTCAGAGATTGCACCTAAGTACCCATATGTACTCTCCTGCCCAATGCCACCACCTGTATCAATGAAAACAAATTCTATTCTCTAAATGTTCAGCACAGCAGCATTATACCTTCCAAGTAAATACTTGCTTTACTTGAAACAGCTTTGATGCCTTCATTTTAAGGCAGTTGGCCATTTTTGCGCTCTTTTACAGAAAGGCAAATCTCTGGGTGGATCATGAGAGATCAGACTTAACCCTCCATCCTGGTTGATGACACCATTCTAGCTTCCCAGAGCACCGATGAGCAGTACTGCAGTGAGCACCATTTTCTGCTTTCCTCAGGTGCCTAGATCAGTTTGCAGTTGCTCAGTGTCATAGTCAGAAGACTCTGTTTGAGTGTTACTTGCTGCACAACTTTGCCTTACAAGAAGGCCGAAGAATGAATATTTGAAGATTGAGGAATAAACCAGAGGAACAGCAGTAGCCTGAAGAGGGTTCAAAGGACAAATCATTGCTAATTGCAAGAGACATTAGACTGAATTTTCCTGGACCACCAGATGTGCAACTGCTGGGGCTGATGGGGGAAGCAGGAGGTGAGCACACTTCAGTTGGCAGTGGCACCTAGGAAGACATGTTGCTGGCAGTGGCCAGTTAAATGGCTACCAACAGGCAGCTGTACAATTAAGGGTTTTTTAAAATTCATTTTTATGGGATGTGGGCGTCACTGGCTTGACCAGTATTGATTTCCCATCCCTAGTTGTCCTTGAGAAGCTGGTGGTGAGCTGCCTTCTGGAACCGCTGCAGTTCCTGAGGTGTAGGTACACCGACTGTGTTGTTAGAGAGGGGGGTTCCAAGGTTTTGACCTAGCGACAGTGAAGGAACGTCGATATATTTCCAAGTCAGAATGGTGAGTGACTTGGAGGGAAACCTTCAGATGGTGGTATTCCTAGGAATTTGCTACTCTTGTCCTTCTAGGTGGCAGTGATCATGGGTTTGGAAGGTGCTGCCTAAGGAAGCTTGGTGCATCTTGTAGATGGTACGCATGGCTGTCACTGTTCACCAGTGGTGGCGGGATTGAATGTTTGTGGAAGCGGTAACAATCAAGCGGGCTGCTTTGTCCTGGATGGTGTCAAGCTTCTTGAGTGTTGTTGGAGTTGTACTCATCCAGGCAAGTGGAGAGTATTCCATTACACTCTCACTTGTGTCCTGTAGATGGTGGACAAGCGTTGAAGAGTCAGGAGTGAGTTACTCGTTGCAGGATTCCTAGCCTTTGACCTGCTGTGGTAGCCACAGTATTTATATGACTAGTCCAGTTCAGTTTCCGGTCAATGGTAACCCTCAGGATGTTGTGATGGTCATTGCCTGGCATGAATGTCACTTGCCACTTGTCAGCCCAAACCTGAACATTGTCCAGGTCTTGCTGCAGTGAGACATGGGCTGCTTTAGTATCTGAGGAGTCGTGAATGGGCGAGACTGCCCTGCTCTGCAGTATGGATTGAAAATAAAATTGTAGTTTTGTCTGCAGACCTTGTTTTTGGCAAAAATTTAAACTGGCTTCATTAAGGTGACAATGAATGGAGCAATATGCATACAGGGAAGGGAAGATGGAGACAGCACCATTGCACTGCACAGGTGTGGAGCAGCTGTCCAACAGGGAGCTAATTAAGCCACTTACATGAACAATTAAGGGCCAGTTCCTGTAATTTTGCCCACTTTGGTTTGGGGGGGTTGCTTGTTTAAGTGTGGGTGGACTACTTTGTAGGTAGACTGCTCCTCAGCAAGTTCCTACCCGGCAGCAACGGCAGCACCACCAGTGCACCTGAAATGCCAGGGTCTGCCTGTCTGGGCCTGGTGTTCCTCCAACCTCACTTCAAGGACAGTTGGCCATTGAGACGCCCTTTGAGCTGAAGCCTCAATACTGGTTCAACGCAGAGTGCGGGAAGGAATGCCATGAGCAACACCAGCCATACCTAAAAATGAAGTGTCAACCTGGTGACGCTACAAAACAAGGCCACTTGTATGCCAAACAGTATTAACAGCAAGTAATAAATAGAGCTAAGCGATCCCACAACCAACAGATCAGATTAAGCTCTGCAGTCCTGCCACATCCAGGTGGTGGAAAATTAAACAAATCACTGGCGGGGCGAAGGTGGGGTGGGATGGGGTGGAGGACTCCACAAATATCTCCATTCTCAATGATGGAGGAGCCCAGCCCAGTGCAGAAGATAAGGCTGAAGCATTCACAACAATTTTCAGACAGAAATGCTGAGTGGATAATCCATATCAGCTTCCTCCAGAGTTCCCCAGCATCACAGATGTTAGTCTTCAACCAATTCGATTCACCCCATGCGATATCAAGAAATGACTGAAGGCATTGGATAGTGCAAAGGCGATGGGCCCTGACAATACCCTGGAAATAGTACTGAAGACTTGTGCTCCACAACTTGCTGCACCCCTATCCAAGCTGTTCCAATAAAGCTACAACAATGTGGAAAATTGCCCAGGTATGTCTTGTACACAGGAAACAGGACAAATCCAATCAATTTGATTTGATTTATTATTGTCACATGTATTGGTATACAGTGAAAAGTATTGTTTCCTGTGTGCTATACAGACAAAACACACCGTTCTTAGAGTACATAGGGGAGAAGGAGAGGGTGCAGAATATAGTGTTGAAGTTACAGATAGGGTGTAGAGAAAAATCAGCTTGATATATGGTAGGTCCATTCAAGTCTGATGGCAGCAGGGAAGAAGCTGTTCTTGAGTTGGTTGGTACGTATTCTCAGACTTTAGTATCTTGTTCTCAATAGAAGAAGGTGGAAGAGAGTATGTCCGGGGTGCTTGGGGTCCTTGATTATGCTGGCAGCTTTTCTGAGGCAACGGGAAGTGTAGGCGGAGTCAGTAGATGGGAACTGGTTTGTGTGATAGACTGGGCTTCGTTCACAACCCTTTGTAGTTTGTTGTGGTCTTGGTCAGAGCAGGAGCCATACCAAGCTGTGACACATCCAATCTGGCCAATTACCACCCCATCAGTCTACTCTTGATCATTAGCAAAGTGATGGAAGGGGTCATCAACGTTGCTATCAAGTAGCACTTGCTCAGCAATAACTTTCTCACGGATGCTCAGCTTGGGTTCGTCCAGGGTCACTCAACTCTTGACCTCATTGCAGCCTTGCTTCAAACATGGGCAAAAGGGCTGGAGGTGAGGTGAGAGTGACTGCCATTGACATCAAGTCAGCATTTGACCAAGTGTGCCATCAAGGAGCCCTAGCAAAACTGGAGTCAATGTGAATCAGGGTGAAAGTCCTCCATTGGTTAGAGTCGTATCTGGCACAAAGGAAGATGGTTGTGGTGGTTGGAGGTCAATCACCTCAACTTCAGGTCATCACTGCAGTGTTCCTCAGGGTAGTGTCCTAGGCCCAACCATCTTCAATTGCTTCATCAATGAGCTTCTTTCCATCTTAAGATCAGAAGTGGAGACATTCACTGATGTTTAGCACCATTCTGCCATGTGCAGTCTTGTGAAGGTGGTGACTGCAGACATATATGCTGCTTGTGATAGCATGTCACCTTAAGGGGTGGGTGTTTGTGGGTCACATGACCCTCCTGAGGCTCATCAGAGAGAAGCACGCAAACTGTCGCCTATCAAATGCTAGGGCGCGGGTCTTGTTATCAGGGAGCCTAGGAGTCATTGGGAATAGACCTGAATCTGTACTGAGCTTGTTTGTATATAGTTTTAACTTTCCTTCAATAAATCACAGTTGTGATTCAAGGTTTCCCAGTCGTGGTACCTCGCGCTATATAATACTACTATTCTAGGAGACAGCAACATTGTGAGCATAATTCTGCCATGCCACCCGTACTGGACAATGCCTGTGATTGTTACAAAAGCAAATTTCATGGTATCAGTGAAGTTCTGAGAAAAGAAATATCTTTCCTAGCCTGTATTGTTTGGATTCTGGAAGGGAAAGTTGATACCACAGATTTCTACCTGTGGTTGAGGGGTTCCCATGCAGATGGACATGAAAATGCTATATGCTGCTCCCATGGTGTGCTGGACTGTAGAGAAATCATAATGTCATTAATCTGGGTGGTGTACTTCTCCAGCATATGCTGCATGTTGCCAGAGACCATTCACAGTAACTACAGATACATTTCATGATTTTCAAGTATCCATCTTTTAAGAACAGCACCTATGAGATGCGGGTCCCCAGACTCTTCTGTAACATGTATTTACTTTCCGGCTATCAATTTCTTTCTCCTCATTTTTTACCCAGCTCCTTCTGACCCATTCATGAACTCCCTTCTGACTATTTTTGAATGAGGCTTTCATGATGTCGTTAGCAAGCAGATAAAAGGTGCTAAAGTAGTTTGAGAAGGTGATGCCAGAATACCATGATAGACCTGCAGCTGACACTTATCCTCATAGTTCTCTGTACTCAACACACATTGTCATCTCCTCTTCACAAATCTAAGGGTTTTCTCTTCAGTTAGAGGATGTCACCACCTATGGCTATTCTTGGCCTCATATTAGATGTTGTCTTGTCAATGAAAAAGAGAAAAAAAGTTTAAATTACCATTTGGATGTTGGGAGAGTCTGCAAAGAAACCAAGCCAGGATTAAGTCCCAGTGTTCAGACCAAGGCTACACAAGTAGGCAGTAGGACTGCAGCAATATTCTTCCTGGATGTAGCCTCTTAATTGGCTGAAGTTGGATCCACAATAAAATTAAGGATGGCAGACTAGCTCACCATGTTACCAGTCCAAATGGAGTGCCTGGCGAACAGCTCAGCAGCCTGAGAGGTGACTGCTGCTGAACGAGGGGGTGCCTCTATTTTGATGTGCCCTTCAGGAGAACGAAAGAAAGAAAAAGAGAAAGACTTGTAACTTGTTTTTTCATGACCACCGGACATCTCAAAGTGCGGTGAAGTACTTTTTGAAGAGGAATTACTCTTGTAATGTATGAAACACAGCAGCTAATTTGTGCTCAGCAAACTCCCACAAACAGCAATGTGACAATGACCAGATAAACTATTTTTTTAAATGTTGATTGAGGGATAAATATTGGCGTGGACACCAGAGATACCTCCCCTGCTCTTTTTTGAAAGTCAGAAGTTTTTCTCCTTCTGGCTGAGCCAGTCAGGCAGTCACCAGTGGTCAGAGGTGTTGGGCCCTCCTGCAGAAATGTTGGGGCCACAGAGGTAGATTTTACCACGGGGGTCCCTCTCCTTGAGTCATGGGGCCTCTGGCTCCAATGGCCACCTCCTTGCAGATGGTAGCCTCCCCCCATTTAGTGGGGGACAATATACTCTGCTGCCAGCAAACTGTCCATAAGGTGGTCTTTAACTATTTAACTGCCTGCCTCTGGTCTCCGGTATCTGCTACAGTTCCGGTCCCATTGTGCATTAATTGATCCAGTGGGGGGACTGCATCAGGCCTATAATGAGCATGATGAACAGAGCACGCACAATGAGTGATTGAATATAGGATAATCATAGGACAAGTTGTTTGAGGGGAAGGCTGGGGCTATAAAAACACCCTCAACATTGATGGTAAGCAATTCATCCCACTTAACACATTGAAAGGAGGTCGCTGATTGTCTGACATACTGTATACAATACACTCCAGCTAGATGCCGCTGACTCATACTTGTTTGTCCTCTTAAGGTCATTATTAGGTTTGAAGCACTTAGTTCCCATAAATAGAAGAATAGTTCACTTGATCAGTCCTGCAGCTGCATTCATTATCTGTTTTCTTTCCACTGACACACCTTGGCTGCATTAAGCAATGGCCGGAATTCTCCGGCCTCCCATCAGCCGGTTTCTCAGCAGCGAGGTGGCATGCTGTTCGCGAGCCATGGGATCTTCTGATACCACTGCTGTCAATGGGATTTCCCATTGAAGCCACCCCACACCACCAGAGAATGATCAGCGGGGATGCACTGCTGGCAGGATCTGCCACTAGCGAACAGCCAGAGAATTCCGGCCAATGTCTGCAGACGCACCACAGTAACTCACCAAACTTTGACAGTACCTCCCAGCCATTGATAACTAACATTCAGAAAGATACAGCAATTTTGTGGCAACACAGTTTCCTCCAACCTCCTTACCATCCTAATAAGGATAGAAACTGTCATTCCTTCATTTTCACTGGGTTAAAATCACCAAACCTAAGACTATTGTGAAAGTACCTTCATTACAAAACACAGCCATTCAAGAAGACCCACCACCACCTTTACCGGCTAACTAAATGTACACTGTTGGCACAGTCTACATCTCAAAATTGTACTCGTGCCAACTGACCTACTACTTCCATTTTTGCTCTCTTACTCTCCAGATTTGTCTTTCCTTGGAAAAGCAGCATCATTCCTTTCCTGGTGAACTGGGAAAGACAATGATTCTTCAGCTTTACTAATATTCAGTGTTGCTAAAGAGTTTATGTTAAGTTTGTCCCTTTAATCTTCAGTTCTGATGAAAGATCATCAACCTGAAATTCCAGCATTTTTTGGTTTTTATTTAATATTTAGCCTTGATTACTTTCTTTGTGATCATAATTTGCGTTGTTTACTGTGATTGAGACAATAGCTGAGCCGTCGGTGCTAAATTGACTGATCTGCGCTGTGGTGGCAACTATGTTACTACAATTTATCTTTATGCCATTATAAGGGAGGACAAAATAGGGATTGTTCCCACTTCTGATTTGCTGCTACAGATGTGTGTGCTATAGAGGTCAAATGAAGGCTAGTTTAGCCTCTACATTATTGAATAGACTTGTTACATAAGCTCACTCATAAAGAGCAGTTAGTTGGGCAAAGTTACAGAAAATGACTGCCCCCAGGGAACTCTGCATAACAAGGAGTCAATGATTTGGTGAGAGGGACTGGAGTGAAAACTGGCAGAGAAAGAAAAATTTTCAATCAATAGTTTAGAAATTGGTTTAGTAATTGCTGTATTGGTGTAATAATCTCAGTAACCACCTTCAAGAAATGATTCAGGGAAACAATGTTTGCTGTCACGGGACTACTGACAATATTTACTTCACTTTTCAAAATTGATTTGGTGCAGTATATTTCAGTGTTGTAAACAACATTAATCAAATTATTTTGTCTTACAGCCAAAGATGGTGCAACACAGAAATGGAAAAGCAATCTATAATGTTTATCTCTCCTATTGAATGGGTAAAATTGACTTGTATATCTTCTTTCAAATAAGGTTGTGTGAATTCTTGGAGATTTGATTTTGAAGTACAGGTAATCTGGTTTAAAAATAAAGTGCTGGAAATGCTCAGCAAATGCTCTCTATGGAGAGAAAAACAGAGTTAACAGAGAAAAACGGGCGGCACGGTAGCACAGTGGTTAGCACTGCTGCTTCACAGCTCCAGGGACCTGGGTTCGATTCCCGGCTTGGGTCACTGTCTGTGTGGAGTTTGCACATTCTCCTCATGTCTGCGTGGGTTTCCTCCGGGTGCTCCGGTTTCTTCCCACAGTCCAAAGATGTGCGGGTTAGGTTGATTGGCCATGCTAAAATTGCCCCTTAGTGTCCTGAGATGTGTAGGTTAGAGGGATTAGTGGGTAAAATATGTAGGGATATGGGGGTAGGGCCTGGGTGGGATTGTGGTCGGTGCAGATTCAATGGGCCGAATGGCCTCTTTCTGTAAAGTAGGGTTTCTATGAGCTATTTCAGGTCAATGACCTTTTGTCAAAATTATATACTGTTTGTTGGGTTTAATATCAGAGAATTGAAAATAAGTATGCTATAAAAGGCATTGGGGTAGAATTTCCACAGGCATTCTGCCAGTCATCTGCCCAAGCTTTAGCAGTTAAACTCGGGAAATAGAGTAAATGACTGTTACTTTCTCGGAATTTTCACAGAAGTGATATGGGGGATCAAGGGGACGCCATTGGAAATTCTACCCAACTGTGATTTTCTAATGATAATTCTAGTAGTGCCTTCAATGTTATAATTTTTCAATTTATTAGATTAGATGTTTATATTCATTGAATGTAATTCAATCTAGCATCTATGTAATTAAGTCTTTTGTATAATGCAGCATACATTAAATCTGTAAGTGCCACATTAAATGTATCTGTAGCAGATAAAATCATGTGTCACTTATTTCTGAATTGTTGAACTAAGCAATTTATAGTACTGACTTACTAAAATATCAAACTCATCAATTTCAGCCAGTCAAAACATTGGATTTAATTTTCAAAGAGACACTAATGTCATTTTACTTATGACCTTGCTGAAGACATATATATGTATAATACATATCTATCAAAATAACAATCAATTTGCATTTATACAACACTTAAAATGTCTTTCATTGTATTACAAAGAAGACTTTCTTTGCACTATGATTGAGTTTTAAAGTGCTAATTATTAAAATAAGATCAAATATATTTATCACGCTGGCCAAAGGAAGTTGGATTGCTGGATGGGTGAAAAGAATCACTCAGTGTGACAAAAATATGAAGACAGGTAAAGATGACCTAAAAAAAGACCAGGATAGAGTAAGTTTAGGAAAACAGAAGGAGGAAAGCAATGAGAAAGGGACTGGGAGGAGTCGAGAAGAAAATAGAAGGAAGACGTTCTTTGTAACAGGTGGAGAAATTGAGATCTGGTCTCTGGTGCCAACTGTGCGTACACTGCCAGTACTAGAAAAGTGCCACATCTCTGTCACTCAGAAATAAGTACTTTCTGCCACTCAGCAAAATTCTGACTTTTGGATCACAGAATTGTGCCCTTTTAATTTTTTTCCTGACCTCCACCTGGCCTGACTCAACCCCTCTCTCCTGAATCTGCTGCACCTTACTGATGGAACAACTCACCCCCAACCCAAACGCGATCTGCTGCTCAGCTGCAGGCTCCAGTCTGGTCCTGGGAAGAGGAGAGGGAGATTCCAACCAACTGGGTCTTAGCCACATCCCGCTCTCGGCAGCAGTTGTCAGTTTGTGCCACCTCTGGCTTGGCCTACTTGGGACCTTGCTATCTGAGTGCTGAGCTCCCACCTTATACTTTACAATTCTCCTTTTACTGACAATTTTAGAATAAATTTTAATATTTTGAGATTTGTTCCAAATACACTCTCTTTGCTTCCTTCCCTTAGTTGTCTGTTAAACTGCTTTTTGTCATAGCCCCTTCTGTTATCACTTATACCTTACCCAAAAGCCCTATATAACCTCTTCAATTTTTTGATTTGATTTGATTTATTATTGTCACATGTATTTCAATACAGTGAAAAGTATTGTTTCTCGCATGCTATACAGACAAACATTTTGTTCATAGAGTACATAGGGGAGAAGGAAAGGATAAGATGCAGAATATAGTGTTACTATTACAGAATATAGACTGGAATTCTATCTGCTCGCCTGCCACAGAATAGGTGCGGGCGAGGGTCCGACAACAGAAATCTCCATTGACCTTGGGCAGGAATTCCCGGTCCTGCCCGAGCGAGGCTGTAAAATCCCACCCATTGTGTTACTGTTACAGAAAAGAAAGATCAGCTTAATATATGATAGGACCATTCGTTTGAATCAAATCCTCTTATTTGTCCACATCGTCTTGAAAGTTGAAGTTTCCTTTTTTTGATAGTTTTCTGAAATAAAACTAGAAATGCAGGATATACTCATCTGTGGAGAGAGAAACAGTCAATAGTTCAGGTTGATGACCTTTCATCAGAAAAGGGAAACATTAGAAATGTAGTATATTTCAAGCAAGTGAAAAGGGAGAGGGTTGGAAACTGAGCAAAAGGGAAGGTCAGTGATGGTTTGGAAGGCAGGAAAGATTAAACAACAATAAGGTTGGTGGTGCAAGGCCAAAGGAGTGGTAATGTGACAAGTAACAAAACGAAAGATGTGTTTAGAGGCATTGTGAATGTCAAAAGAATGAACAGCAAAGAAAGGAAAGCCAAGACAATAAAACCAAACCTGCAAAGAAAGGGAAAACAAAATGGAGGGAGAAGTTACAGTCTGAAATTGTTGAATTCAGTGCTGAGTCCAGAAGGATGAAGTGTTGTTCCTAAAGCTCATGTTGAAATTCATTGGAACAGGATGCCAAGGACAGAGAGGTCAACATGGGAGCAAGGTCGAGAATTCTGTGTCAAGTGTCTGTAAGCTTGGAGGCACACTTGCCAGCTGAACAGAGGTGTTCCTCAAAGAGGCCATCCGATAAACATTTGGTCTCCCTAGTATACAGCAGAATGCATTGTGACAAGCAAATAAACTATACTGAATTGAAAGAAATACGTGTAAATCACTGCTTTATCTGAAATGAATGATTAGGGCCTTGGTTGTTAAAGAGAGAGAAAGTAAAAGTGCAGGTATTGTATCTCCTGCATTTGCATGGAAAGATGCATTGCAAAGGGGATAGAATGTTGTGGGTAATTGAGAAGTGGACCAGGAAGTCACAGAGGGAATGGTCCCTTTGGAATGCTGGAGGTGCTGCTGGGTGATCTATGTTGGATCCACAGAGACTCATGGAGTGGAAAGAAGGACAAGGATAATCCTCTCATTGTTCTGAGATGGAGGGGACAGGGTAAGAGCACAAGTGCAGGAAATAGGACAAACGTGATCAAGGTGCTATCAACCACAGTGTGGGGAGGCCTTGATTGAGGAAGAAGGAAGACGTATCAGAAGTGTTGGTTTGGAAGGTAGCATCATCAGAGCAGCTCTGTGGAAGGATGAAGTAGAGTCCTCATGAGAAGTGTGGTAAGAGGAAAGGTAGTCGAAGTAATTGTGGAAGTCGGTGGGTTTATAGTGAATATTCATTGATAGTCTATCCCTAGAAATAGACAGAAAGGTTGAGGAAGGGAATAGAAGAATCAGAGATTAAGCAGGTGAAGTTGAGAGAAGGATGGAAATCGGATGCAAAGTTAATGACATTTTCCAGTCCAGAGCAGGAAATGACATCAGTACAGACATCAATGTGCCAGTAAAAGGAATGAGGGACCTTGAGCATGGCTGGAGCAAGAAATGTGTCACATATCTCACAAAAAGGCAGGCATAGCTAGGACCAATGCAGGTATCCAAAAGAACATCTTTATTTGGAGGAAAAGAGTGGAGTTAAAGGAATTGTTTAATATGAGAGCAAGTTCAGCCAGGTGGAGGAAGGTGGTACAAAAACAGAAAATGCTGGAAAATCTCAGCAGGTCTGACAGCATCTGTGGAGAGAGAATAGAGCCAACGTTTCGCGTCTCGATGATCTTTCCTCAGAGCTGATAGCAAAGAAAATCAAAATATATTTATACAATGAGGGAGGGGGTCAGGGGCTGCAATTGGAAAAAGGGAATGTAAATGATGGTGAAGAAAGGTGAGAAAGGTGTTGGGGGCAAGATGGAGAGTGAGAATGAAGAAGTGGAAAAATGGAAGTGAGAATGAGGGATGATAAAAATGTATGATTGAAATGGGGCGAAGGTAATGGGGGGGAAGTTCATGCTGTGAAGTTGTTGAACTCACTGTTCACTCCGGAAGGCTGTAAATTGCCCAATCGGGAGATGAGGTGCTGTTGCTCCAGTTTGCATTGGGGTTTACTACAACATTGCAAAAGGCCAGACAGACATCAGGAGAGGAGAGCAGAGTGGTGTGTTGAAGTGGCAAACGACAGGAAGGTCTGGGTCCTGCTTGCAGATGGACCGAAGGTGTGGTGGATGGAGATTGGGTTTTCGGTCAAATAAAAAACAGTGAGTCTCCAGAACGTCCTCGTGAAGATAGAGATTTAAGGATTATTAGACATTCATGGGAGACCCTTAGGGCTAGTAAACTGTTAAAGTGATGGAGGGCATTAGAAGAGTCATGGGTGTAGGTGGGAAGAGACAGGACGAGGGGAGTTGAAATAGGAAGAAAGTAGTTCAGTGGGGCAGGAACTGCCTGAAACAATAGTCTACCAAATGGCCTGTTTCTGTGCTGTTGATTCTATGTAATTCTTTGTATTGTGATGTTACCGGTTCTCAGTATAATAGTAGTGTTATATGTCAGAATGTGGGGTCGTAAATTCAGCACACAGGATGTCTGCAGTAGTTATTTTTAGAATCATTTGCAAAATGCAATTCTGAGAGCTTGCAGCAGTTCAGTGGCAATTTTTGCTCAAGTGTAAGCCTGTACAGTAGATCAGACAATTTGAATATGGGAGCATTACAGCCTAATATGAACCCAACCTCATATCTGCAGCACCAAAACTAAGATTGACTAATTTATTACAGACAGAGAACTGAATGCGACTTAACTATGTGTGACTTTGTACCACATCAGTTGCTGCATTATTGCCTTGAGGGGCAATAATTTCCATGTTCTAAAGTTTATTGCTATGGACTCACAAGAAGGTGACTCACCTTTGTTTTCTCTCCGGCAATTAGACATGGGCAATAAATGCTGATGTTGCTAGCAATGCTCTAATCCCACAAATGAATAAAAAAAGACTTAAGGATAATTTTTTGAATCCTCACTGCACCGCCCATTTCCCTATACCTGTTGGTGATTGGTAAAGACTCAGAATAATGTCTGCCGCCTTATGTGAAAATAGTTCCATTCAAAAATCTGTCATTAGCAATGGATAACAAGTGCTGGATGATCATGTGCTGTGGAAGACTACATTTTAAAAAGTTCTCCCTGTCAATGTATCCCCTTTCATTTTTTTGTAATGTGAAATTATTTATGATCTAGAGGATGGGGTTGATGTAAAACCAAGTGAACATCAGCACATGACCTATCCTTTGCGTGAAGTCTGACCTATTTTAAAGACGAGCCCACATTTATATTTGATCAGTGAGCTGTAAGTGCTGATTCAGGTCACAGGCAGCTTGCTGGTCAGAGTGGATGAAAAATCCAACAGTTTCTCCATGAAACCAATCCAGAGAGAGGTTTTATCTGCTGTTGAGATGGGAGGGTCATAATGTTTTGGCAGCCAGGGGGAACAATCATGTTTCTTCTGACCCCAGAAAAATATATTTTTAAAAATATATAGCAGTTTGAACAGCAGCCTTCAGTGGGCCCCTTTAAGGATTGCTAATTGAGCTGCTCTAGGCTGGGTACCAGTGGAATAGAGCTCCTTTTACAAAATTGCTTCATACTCCTATATAAGCCACATGGCATTGATTAACATTTTACAATTAGGCTCCTGCCTGTAACAGTTTGATGCTTAGGACATCCATGAGGAGGCCTCTGAGAGAATGACGGCAGGCAGGACTGAAGCAGGAAAGAAACCATTTTGTGGGCACTGTTACCCTGTTCCTGCTGAGTGACGAAAGTTAAAATCTAGCCCACGCTTGTCATGGCTACAAGTAACATCTGATAAGCGCACTAATAACTGAGGCAAAGGAAACCGCTTAGTGACATCAGTTTGTCATTGATATCATGTGAGGTGACATCAGTTTGTCATTGATGTCATGTTTTTACTTATTTCCAGTATAACTTTTGCACACATTAAAAAATCAGTACTACACTTTGCTGCCACCTTTCTGCTTGTGCTAAAGTCTAAATAACCAGATTATTATCTCAATATTTCTACTATAGAAAGCAGCATTTTAGCTTCTCAATGTATGTTTTTAAAATCTGATTCACCAGTTAATCTACTCCAGAAAACTAATTAATGCAAAAAACCCTCTTCTGAAGATAAAAATCATGCAGGGCAGAGGTCCTTTGCTACCTCAGCATATCATTGATGATAAATATCAGCAAGCTAATTTAATAGAATTACGTATCATATATAACATGGGAACAGGCCATTTAGCCCAACCTTCTCATGTTGCTATTTATCATCCATATAGTAGTCCTAATCAGGACAAAATCTGCTCTTGAAGAAATTTGATGAAAGCTAAGAGTGTCATGAACAATGAGAATTATGCCTTGTCTCAGTACTACTGCTGGTTGTGTTCAGGGAAAAAGGCTACAATCCCTCAAATGCAGGACAAGTCAGTTCCTGAACTCATTTGTGCCCTTCTCTATAAGAACTTTTAACAGGAGTTTGATGTATGGATGAGGATACATACTCATAGTGGGACTCTCTGATTATTTTAATATATTGGAATTGTTTTTAATACATACTTTAATTAAAATTAGCCTCTGTGACAGGGCCATTTTATTTTTGTTATTCATTTAAATGTAATTTTTTAACAAACAATGTACACAAAATGAATTTCATTATGGGAAATAAAGTGAAAATTGAAATTGAGCTGTTCTGTTCTCATATCCCTTCATTTTTTCCTCCTTCAACCATCTCTCTAATCATTTATTATAGGCAGGCTGACTGTTTAAGCACCAACACTGGTAGCCCAACTTCATAACCCTCTGGATAAATGTTTAATCTGCTCCCTTTATTAAATTCCTTAGATTTAATCTTTTACATGTTAGTATCCCTGGAAATAGTCTGCTTTTATCTCATTCATTCATTCATAATTTTAAATACTTTTATCAAATCATCCCTTCATCTCCAATGTTCCATAACAAAAACAGCCCAATTTTTTCAAACCTATCTATTTCCTCATACGTGGCAGCATACTAGAGAATCTGTGTTGAATCCTTTCTATTGGCTTTCCATCCTTTCAAAATTGTACACAGTACTCTAACTCAAAAGATTTTTTATAGATTCGCCATTACATCTTGGCTTTTATATTCTATACTTCTTACACATAAAGCCCAGTATTCCATTACTTTCTTTAAGGTCTAATCATTTGAGCTGTTGATTTTCATGTCTTATGAACCAGGACTCCCAAATCTATCTTTTCTTCCACAATTTCCAGCATTCTCTCACTCAAAATATGATTGCAATATTTTTTAACCAAATAGTGCCACCTCATATTTAGTGTTTTGCTCAGATTACCATCTTAACAGTGTGCACTTGCAGCTTTCTTTAATCCTCAGAATTATATTTTAAATTTTATGATTGTGTAAGATAAACAGAGTGGTCCCAAATCAGAACCGAAATTGTGGGATATCAAAACCAATCCCAATTCGATTGTCACCTCACTCTACACATGCGTACTATACTAGGAAACTCACGTGTTTTCTCTCCCTGACATATGAATAAAGAGGTCTATAGTAACACCCCTGTTACTGACACAAATTAACAACACATCAAGGATTGAACTAGGGCTTCCTAAAATTCATACCACACAGTATGTTCACTGAGCCAACAGCTGAGCCTCATTAAGAATGAGTTTAACTAATTAATATATTTGAAAAAGGGGTTCATTGGATCAAAGTGATGCCACTTGAGAAGAAGCCCTATTGACAGATGCAACAGCGTCATCGAGGAGCTGAGTCCGGGCAAGGTGGAGAAATCCAGGTTGTGGGGGGGTGGTCCTGAAAGAGGAAGGGATGAATGAGTGGGTCTGGGTGGAGAGGAAGGGAAGGGCTGAATGTTGCATCGAATTCTGAATGCCGTACTTTAGGAAGGATGCAAAGACATTGGAAAGAGTGCAGAAAATATTCATGAGAATGGTTCCAAGGATAAGGAACTTCAGTTATGAAGATAAATTGGAGAAGTTAGGAAAAGGAATATGAAGAAAAGTGTTTTCATGCAGCAAGCAATTAAGGCCTGGAATGCACTACCTGAGATGGAAAAAGGTTTAATTAAAATATTCAGAAGGGAATTAGACTGGTGTCTGGAAAGGAAGAACATGCAAGGGTATGGGAGAAGGGAGAAGAATGGCACGAGGTGAACTGGTCATTTGGAGAGCCAGGGCAGGCACAATGGGCCAAAATGTAAAACTCGTGAGATGTAAAAATGTGATTCTGTTAATAAATATACATCTAATTCAACTATTAACAGGATAATATCTAATACCTAAATTTATTTCACTTGTAACCAATACAACCAGCAACAAATTTTCATTCCATCAGTCTAGGCTAGATTCTGAAGGTACCACTCAGTCAACTTAGATTTTGTTAATTAAAACAATTTTCTTTATCTTCAATTTTCTTTTCCAATCTATTTGGGAGAAGTTTGATGTTCAAGGACTTTGGAGAGGAAATAGAGATAGGACAGTAGTTTGCAAAGACGGAGGGGTCAAATGTTCTTTCTTTGACAAAATAAATAGTAAGAGCAGATTTGAAGGAGGGATAGAGCTTGAGAAAAGAGAACCATTGGGAGTCAGGAAGAGAAACTGGATGGTCAGTAGTTTAATGGGTTGAGAGAGCAGGAGGTGGGTTCTATGAGCAACATGTGCTCAGAGAGGAAAATAGCAAAAAAACTAGTGAACAATACAAATCAGAGCCAGGATAAATAGGAGCGATAGAGGAAGTTCAGGCTAATAGAAGGGAGGGAAGTGACAGGCAGTTGATCTCATTCGTGGTGACAAAGTAATCTAAGAGCTCTCTGGCCTGTAAAAATGTTGTGATCTCTTACATTTGTCATTGGAGGTGAGGATAGAGAGGAGCCTGGGAAAGAGGGTTTAAGAACACAGTTTGCAGTACAGAAAGGAAGCTGCGGATTATCTATCTGTGCATTCCAGAATGATCCTGGAATATGGAGCAGTTTTAGCGGATGATGGCAGGATCCAAGAGTGTTTAATGTGGCCAGTCAAAGCAGGCTGTGAATGGCTAAACTGGCTGTCTGCCATATCCGTTCAAGTTTAAATAGGATCTCCCATTTAATATGGAGATGAGGAGGAATTTCTT
This sequence comes from Mustelus asterias, assembly GCF_964213995.1. Taxonomy (NCBI): domain Eukaryota; kingdom Metazoa; phylum Chordata; class Chondrichthyes; order Carcharhiniformes; family Triakidae; genus Mustelus; species Mustelus asterias. The sequence continues at coordinate 77,735,883 of NC_135807.1, read as the reverse complement.
CCCTCAGAGGGTCGTTACTCTTTGGAATCCTCTACCCAGAAAGTAGAACAGATTCTTGATCTACAAGGGTGTTCAGGGTTATGCTGGTGGGAGGAAGGTGGATTGTGGCCACGAAAATCTGTCAGGATCTTAGTGAATAGCAGAACAAGCTCAAGGGACAAAATGGCCAACTCCTGCTTCCATTTTTTAATGTTCTCACTAATGGGAACTTGAGCATCAAAAGTGGCGGTGAGGGTGTTGTTAAACAGATCGGTAGCTGCGAAATGTTGTGGTGAACAGAGGGCCAAAGGCCAGACAGTTGGCAATAGTGCAGTTGTAAGTAAATTCTGACGAAAAAAAATTCCTGGGCCACATACAGAAGGGTTTGGAGGGGGGAGTGCAATGTGGTGAATGAAGTGACCAGAAACGGACTTATCTGTGATGGATACTACGGGAAAAGCAAGATTGGGTGAGGTGGCAAAGTCAAATGTGTGGTCGTAAATATGGGTTGGGGAGTTTATATGGGATGGAGAGAGTTAGGAGGATGTGAGCGGTGAACTCAGAGGGGAGATGATGAATTGAGATGAAGTTTGAAGCCCCCGAGGATGAGGTGTCACACAGTACAGAAGCTGAGGGAGGAAATCAGTGAGTGTGGCTCAGTGAGAAATCTGGCATGGTACTTAGGCAAGTGGCAGAGAACCAGAATTTTAAATGCGAGGTGCATTTTCTGCTGGAGTTCACTGGATCAGTGACCTTGGGAAAACAATTGAAAACTTTTTAAAACAAAAGTCTCCTCCCTCTTTGTAATATAATGCTAGAAGTCAAAACTTTTCCATTTAGTATGTCCAGTCTCAAGAAAAGGTATTACATATCCTCTAAGGTTCCCCCTACATTATTCCAGCAATGTGCTTTAACTCCAGCCTTAGGACAGCGCTGTCTATTCCATTTCTATTTCCTACACTAGCTATGCAAGTGAGCTCTCAGATCAGACTGTATATTTAAAGTTAACTTGTGGGCAGTCTTGTATTATGAGCTCACATTCACTAAAATCTGAATCAAAACCACCTAAATGCATTTCAGAATTAAAGCCAACAGAGAAGGGATGTCCCTTAAAGTCATAACACTGGGATGGATTCAAACCCAGGAACTAGTGGTAAACAGTCATTGTGTTGTCCACCACCATTTAAAAAGGTTTGTGAAAATTAGAGAATATTATTCTCACAGGAGTAATATAAATGTTTGTACTTGCACTTGGTTGAGTTCGGATGTTAAAACATCTAAATTATTCAACCAAGGCTATAAAGAATAAAGACATTAACAAACATTTTGAAAAACCGAATACTCTCAAAGAATCCAATTTGTTGATTCCTCTTCCATAACTGAAAAAAGATAAACAGAGCTCCAGAGAGCAACCACTCCAAATGGAAATGCTATCATATGTAAATCTGCACCTACACAAATGTTCCCTTCTAATGTATGAGATAAAGTACAAAGTAAATTCAAAACTAATGAAATTAAGTAATAAATCTAAACCCTAATATTCAGCAAGAGTTCTACTGATCTCCTGCTGTAATCCTAGTGGGGTTAACTGCATCCCTCCAGAAAAATGAGGTAAATCGCTGAAAACTGCCATGAATGCTCTTTCCTTAGGAGTCCCATTAGTCTCTAGTCAGTGGGAGAACAGTCACACCCTTATGGAATTTCAGGCCCTAATGTATTTACTTCCTGTGTTAAATTATTCAATCTGCCTCAAATGGAAACTCTGAAATTGGTGTTTACGTTGTTAAAATGATAAAACCACAGATAAAGAAAAAGCTTCTGCCGAGTTTTGCCTATTCAAGCTTGTTCTAAAATAAGAATATGATATAGAGGAGCGTTCACTCAGGTCATTAAAAATGCTGAAATTGACTAACTAGGGTCGAAGCAACAAAATTCTACATCTTCTTTACCCAATTTAACTCTAATTTTACATTTTAAGTAAAATTTAGAAATAAAATCCAGATTTAGTAGTACCAAAAATTGGTTAGTCTAATTCACAAATATATAGAGGCATTAGACATTTAACATTAGAAATGCCTTCAAAGCTGGGTATATACGTGGTTTGATCCTTTGTACTGGGCTAGCTGATTTGGTAAATCAGCAGTTGGCCTTGGTATCCAAGCTAAGAAGAGGAAAGTCCAACAGAGTTCCTGTTCCTGATTGCCATTCATCACACATGCTGGAAGTAATGTATGTATGAATAATAGGAGAGGGCAGGATCCTGGGATTCCACTCAACAGTTAACTGAGTGACACCATTCTGTAGGCTCACACATGAAGAATGGTTACTTGACTGTGGCACCAGAAGGCAATCGATACTCACTGAAACATTTCCCAGCAAGGACCTTCCTCAGGCAACATCAAAAACCTAGTTAGAAAAATAATAGAAATGTATAACTTGATAGCTCATTGATTGTAAAGTAGCATTATAAAGTAACCACTTAATAACAATCTAAGTATTTATGCTCTTGTACAGAGTTAACCTGAGTAGATTTGACAGAAATTGTATTACTATTCATAACTCAAAGAATATTTTCATTCTCTCCATTTTAATGATTTTTTTGTATTGTTTCTTCTTTTGATTTCTTGTATATATCTATATTTTATAGTTTCATAAGAAACCTTTTGCTATTTTTAATTAAATAATAGTTATTTTAATTAAATAACAGCAAATTGCAGGTTTTATTCAAAAAAATGTTTCTTATAAATATTAGTTATGAGACTGTCATTGTGCTGCGACATCGATGATTCAATATTTAAAATATTTCACCGTGCAAATAATACCTTTGAACTAGTTAATGGTCATCAAAGTAAATAGTAATATTGGAGAATGAAACACTATCTAGTGGCAACACTAAGCATTTTCCAGTGAGGTATAGCACAGCCATATGTGAAGTAACGGTCTCCCTATTTCATCCCAGTAACGTACCTATTGGCAACATGAAAAAGGAAGCTGAATGTTCCAGAGCCCTGGCTAGCCAAGCATCCCCCATTCTTTTTCTTAACGAGATTGCAATTCCCAGAGTCAGAATTCCCAGAGTCAGTTCACCAGTCCCTTACCTAAAAAGGAGTTATTAATCCTAAAAATCCAGGCAGGATTCAAATCCAGGTCTTGCTGTTAAGATATACGAGGAATATTCACTGCCCAGGAAAGAATTGCCTGCCTATTGTAGAATCTAGCTATTTTTATTTCATTCAAATCAGTGGGATTAAAATCTCACAAATATAGAACCAGGAGTAGGCCATTTGAGTCTGTTTCACCATTCAATGAGACCGTGGCTGATTTGTAACCTAATTCCATATACTATAATGGACAAGTGATCTGCTGTGCCCAGGTTGTGAAGGTGAAAATGTACTGCACTCGCAAAACCACAATACAGTGCCAAGTCTGCTTAAGAAAGTTATCTATTGGTAAATATTTACTTTCATATCTGTTACTAAAATAGTTTTGCACTCAATTTTTAAAAATCAGTATATGGGTTCTTCTAAGTATATATATATATATTTTATAATTTAGTTGGCTTCAAATAAAATACCAGTTATCCATATATTGTTAAAATGTTGGATGCAATCTATTCTTTTTTGGAACCATTCCCTTTTCAGAAAACTGACCTGTGCCTGGAAATGCATTGCTGCTTGCATGAGGCAAAATGATCAGAACAACACAAAAGCAAAATACTACAGATGCTGAAAACCTGAAATAAAAATAGAAAATGCTGGAAACTCAACAAGGTTTGGTGGCAAACAAGAAAAAAAAACAGGATTTGCATTTCAGGTCTGTGAGCATTCATCAGAACAAATGATTGAAAGTGGCTAGATGAAATATTGGTCCACGCCACTCCTGATTGCAGACTTCCTTCACTATTTTCATTCTTTGAATTCATTTATGGGATGTTGGCATTGCTGGCTAGGCCAGCATTTATTGCCCATCCCTAGTTGCCTTTGAGAAAATGGTAGTGTGCTGCCTTCTTGAAACGCTGCAGTCCCTGAGTGTCAATATACCCACAGTGCTGTTAGGGATGAAGTTCCAGGATTTTGACACATGACAGTGGAGGAACGGCGACATCTTTTCAAGTCAGAGCGACTTGGAGAGGAAACTCCAGGTGGTGGTACAAAGAAAAAGAAAATTACAGGCACAGGAACAGATGTCACTATCGTATCTGCTTCCACTACCTCCCCCCCCCGCAGAGAGTTCCAGGCACCCACCACCCTCTGTAAAATTCTTGCCTCGTACATCTCCTTTAAACCTTGCCCCTCGCACCTTAAACCTATGCCCCCTAGTAAGTAACTCTTCCACCCTGGGAAAAAGCTTCTGACTAACCACTCTGTCCATGCCCCTCATAATCTTGAAGACTTCTATCAGGTTACCCGTCAACTTCCGTCGTTCCAGTGAGAATAAACCAAGTTTCTCCAACCTCTCCTCATAGCTAATGCCTTCCATACCAGGCTACATCCTTGCAAATCTTTTCTGTACCCTCTCCAAAGCCTCCACATCCTTCTGGTAGTGTGGCGACCAGAATCGAACACTCTATTCCAAGTGCGGCCTAACTAAGGTTCTATAAAGCTGCAACATGACTTGCCAATTTTTAAACTCAATGCCCGGGCCGATGAAGGCAAGCATGCCATATGCCTTCTTGACTACCTTCTCCACCTGCATTGCCACTTTCAGTGACCTGTGTACCTGTACACCAGATTCCTCTGCCTATCAATACTCTTAAGGGTTCTGCCATTTACTGTATATTTCCTATCTGTATTAGACCTTCCAAAATGCATTACCTCACATTTGTCCACCTCTCCACCCAAGTCTCCAACCGATCTATATGCTGTATTCTCTGATGGGCCTCATTGCTATCCGCAAATCCACTAACCTTTGTGTCATTCGCAAACTTACTAATCAAACCAGTTACATTCTCCTCCAAATCATTTATATATTACAAACAGCAAAGGTCCCAGCATTGATCCCTGAGGAACACCACTTATCACAGCCCTCCATTCAGAAACGCACCCTTCCACTGCAACCTCTGCTTTCTATGACCGAGCCAGTTCTGTATCCACCTTGTCAGCTCACCTCTGATCCCATGCGACTTCGCTTTCTGCATCAGTCTGCCATGAGAGACCTTGTCAAAGGCTTTACTGAAGTCCATGTAGACAACATCCACTGCCCTACCCTCATCAATCATCTTCGTCACTTCCTCGAAAAACTCAATCAAGTTAGTGAGACACAACCTCCCCTTCACAAAACTATGTTGCCTCTCGCTAATACTTCCACTTATTTCAAAATGGGAGTAAATCCTGTCTCAAAGAATCCTCTCCACCAATTTCCCTACCACTGATGTAAGGCTCACTGGCCTGTAATTACCTGGATTATTCTTGCTACTCTTCTTAAATAAAGGGATAACCTTAGCTATTCTCCAATCCTCTGGGACCTCCCCTGTTGGACTTTAACCTGGTGTTGTTAAACTTCTTACTGTGTTTACCCCAGTCCAACGCCGGCATCTCCACAGCATGACCTCCCCTGTAGCCAGTGAGGATGTAAAGATTTCTCTCAAGGCCCCAGCAATTTTCTCCCTTGCTTCTTTCAGTGTTTTGGGGTATATCCCATCACACCTTGGGGACTTGTCTACCTTAATGTTTCTCAAGAACCCCAATATCTCCTCCTTTTTGATCTCAACATGACTCAAACTATCTACACATCCTTTCCCAGACTCATCATCCACCAAGTCCTTCTCTTTGGTGAATACTGACACAAAGTACTCATTTAATACCTTGCCCATTTCCTCTGGCTTCACGCATAGATTCCCTCCCCTGTTCTTGAGGGGTCCAACCCTCTCCCTGGCTACCCTCTTGCTCTATATACATGTATAAAAAGCTTTGGGATTTTCCTTAATCCTGCTGGCCAATGATTTTTCGTGACCCCTTTTAGTCCTTCTTACTCCTTGCTTAAGTTTCTTTCTACTTTCCTTGTATTCCACACTTGCTTCGTGTGTTCCCAGCCTCCCAGCCTTGACAAATGCTTCCTTTTTTCTTTGACTAGGCTCACAATATCTCTCGTTATCCAAGGTTCCCAAAACTTGTCATACTTATCCTTCATCCTTACAGGAATGTGCCAGTCCTGAATCCCTATCAACGTACACTTGAAAGCCTCCCACATGCCAGATGTTGATTTGCACTCAAACATCTGCCCCCAATCTACATTCTTCTGTTTCTGCCTAATATTGTTATAATTAGCCTTCCCCCAATTTAGCACCTTAACTTGATGACTACACTTATCTTTATCCATCAGTACCTTAAAGCTTACTGAATTGTGGTCACTGTTCGCAATCTGCTTCCCTACTGAAATGTCGACCACCTGGCCAGGCTCATTCCGCAATACCAGGTCCAGTATGGCCCCTTCCCTAGTTGAACGATCTACATACTGTTTCAAGAAGCCCTCCTGGATGCTCCTTACAAACTCTGCCCCATCCACGCCACGAGCACTAAGTGAGTCCCAGTCAATATAGGGGAAGTTAAAATCTCCCACCACAACAACCCTGTTACTTTTACACCTTGCCAAAATCTGCCTACATGTTCCTCTATCTCCCACTGGCAGTTGGGCAGCCTATAGTAAACCCCCAACATTGTGACTACACCCTTCCTATTCCTGAGCTCTACCCATATTGCCTCGCTGTATGAGCCTAGGTGTACCCAGGTATCAGCTGCCGTTGTCCTTGTAGATGGTAGCGGTCATGGGTTTGGAAGGTACTGCCTAAGGAGCCCTGGTGAGTTCCTGCAGTGCTTCCTGTAGTAAACACTGCTCCCACTGTTCATCGGTGGTGGAAGTATTGAATGTTTATGGAAGGGGTACCAGTCAAGTAGGCTGCTTTGTCCTGGATGATGTCAAGTTTCTTTGGTATTGTTGAAGCAGCACTCATCCACGCAAATATTCAGTCACATTCCAAACTTGTGCCTTGTAGATGGTGGTCAGGCTTTGCCGCAGGATTCTTAGCTTCTGACTTGCTCTTTTATATTTATATTATTTATATGGCTAGTCCAGTTCAGTTTCTGGTCAATGGTAACCCCCATTATGTTGATAGTGAGGATTCAGCGATGAACATAAAGAACATAAGAACATAAGAATTAGGAGCAGGAGTAGGCCATCTGGCTCCTCGAGCCTGCTCCGCCATTCAATAAGATCATGGCTGATCTTTTCGTGGACTCAGCTCCACTTACCCGCCCGCTCACCATAACCCTTAATTCCTTTACTGTTCAAAAATTTATCTATCCTTGCCTTAAAAACATTCAATGAAGTAGCCTTGACTGCTTCACTGGGCAGGGAATTCCACAGATTCACAACCCTTTGGGTGAAGAAGTTCCTCCCCAACTCAGTCCTAAATCTGCTTTCCCTTATTTTGAGGCTATGCCCCCTAGTTCTAGTTTCACCCGTCAGTGGAAACAACTTCCCTGCTTCTATCTTATCTATTCCCTTCATAATCTTATATGTTTCTATAAGATCTCCCCTCATTCTTCTGAATTCCAATGAGTATAGCCCCAGTCTACTCGGTCTCTCCTCTTAAGCCAACCCTCTCAACTCTGGAATCAATCTCGTGAATCTTCTCTGCACCCCTCCAGTGCCAGTATATCCTTTCTCAAGTAAGGAGACCAAAACTGTACACAGTACTCCAGGTGTGGCCTCACCAGCACCTTATACAGCTGCAACATAACCTCGTTTTTAAACTCCATCCCTCTAGCAATAAAGGACAATATTCCATTAGCCTTCTTAATTACCTACTGCACGTGCAAACCAACTCCTTGAGATTCCTGCACAAGGACACACAGGTCCCTCTGCACAGAAGATGGTAATGCCATTAAATGTCAAGGAGTGATGGTTAGATTTTCTCTTGGATTAGAGTAGGGTAGAAGCACAGGATCGTTATACTAATCGAGAATGGTAGCGGACATTTAGAGAACAGGAGAAACAAACTTCATAAGCATGCTTATGCTCAACCATGCTGCAGTTGACATGCGTGCAAGAGATATAGCTAAAGCATTTGCAAGTAGAGGATTTGCAAGAAAAGTCGTTTTCTACATGAGTAGTAGTATGGAATGCCTATCCAATGATTGATTTTAAACAGAAACACTAATTTAATCTATTTATTATTAATCTCCTAATAAACATTCTAGTAATGTAACATTTAATTGTGCTCTCAACAAGATGTTGTGAGACAGAGTAATTCTTCAGCTCATTCCTTCAACCCATAGTGTACACACTGGTTACACGTCCCGAGCCTAAACATTGCATTCCAGCATTAACAGAAAATTTCACAATAGTATAAAGATAGTTCAAAGGTATAAAGACATTTAAATGACATAAGTATATGTAGTATATTGATAATTAAAAACAGAAACGGTAAGTTCTGTTTATCACATTTCCTTTCAATAATGCCTTTCTTTGTTCATTTTTAATAATATTGAATTACCTTCATTTATTTTAATCATTTGAACTTTCACTTATTTCTACTCAAATTCATGTTTTTAATATTCCTCTTATGTGACCAGCCTGCATGTGTCTTGGCAAACTGCAAACTGGAAGAGAATTAGAACGAGCACCACAGACGATGGAGAGTTCATTCTCTCCACTAGGAACGGGTGAAACCAATGACCATCTATAATACCAGATAGGGAATTGATAAGGAGCACTTCAACTCCAAAGAACAAATTAAAAGAATAAAGGACAACCGACCAAGTGCCAGAAGGACCACGTTTAAGACAACCTTCTATTCATCAATGTTTATCCATTGTAAGAAAGCCTACCACTCCGCCAACTGTTGTGAAGGCAAGATCTGGAAGAATTATAATGCCCCGAGACTGCCTGAAGCTGTAAAAACAAAGATTTGGGGTGAAATAGAGAGGGGTGGTTTGGAGAGAAGGGATAGTAGAGGTAAAACAGGAAAACATTAAATAGATTGGATAAAGTCTTGGGGGAGGTGTAGTACAAGGGTCTGACATAGAGTTAATGTGGGACTGGGTACAGCACTACACACACTGTGATGTAAAGGAGGTTCTTGCTATAGAAGGGGTGCAGCACAGGTTTACCAGACTGATTCCTGGGATGGGGGGACTGACGTATCAGGAGAGATTGAGTTCATTAGGATTATATTCACTGGAGTTCAGAAGAGTGAGGGGGTTCTCATAGAAACCTATAAAATTGTAACAGGACTAGACAGGATAGATGCAGGAAGGATGTTTCCGATGGTGGGGGAGTCCAGAACCAGGGGTCACAGGCTAAGGATATGGAGTAAACTGTTTAGGACGGAGATGAGGAGCAAATTCTTCACCCAGAGAGTGGTAAGCCAGTGGAATTCACTACCACAGAAAGCAGTTGAGGTCAAAACATATGTTTTCAAGAAGGATAGACATAGTTAGACATAGCTCTGGGGCTAAAGGGATCAAAAGATATGGGGGGGAATAGGTTAGCAAGTTAGAGGATCAGTCGTGATCATTATAACTGGCAGAGAAGGCTCAAAGGGCCAAATGGCCTTTTCCTGCTCCTATTTTCAATGTTTCTATGCTCCTATTTTCTTTGACCAGAATTTCACTGCCCCGCCCACCACAGGAATTGGAGGAGGCAAGGGGCAGAACATGGAAAACTCCGTTGACCTCGGGTGGAATTTTATGGTTTCGGGATGAGCAAAGCTGTCAAATCTCGTCCTATGTTTCCATGTTGAGAGGGTGGTCTTGTACTGGACAGAGACATGTATAGAGACAAACGTTGAGACAGCTCCTAGCTTAGACCTTATACTCTATATATGTACATAGTTATGGGTAGTTAATAAAGCACTTACTGTTAAATGATACAAAATTCAAAATTTCTTCATGAGCCCGATTGAGCTACATGCATCTTACAACAGAGATCACAGGTTTGGAAGATGCTGTCAAAGATGCCTTGGTGAGTTACTGCAGTGCATCTTATAAATGGCAGTAGTACCACACTGCATAATTGATCATTTGTCTTACATTAAAACTAGCAAACTACTGGAATTAATCAGTAGTAACAAATTTAAATATAGTGATCCTACTCATTGCTTAATAAATTGGAGTTAAAGTTTAATAGTTTAAAGTTTATTTATTAGAGTCACAAGTAGGCTTACATTAGCGCTCCAATGAAGTTACTGTGAAAATCGCCACACTCCAGCGCCTGTTTGGGTACACTGAGGGAGAATTTAGCATGGCCAATTCACCTAACCTGCACGTCTTTCGGACTGTGGGAGAGAACCGGAACACCCAGAAGAAACCCACACACAGGGAGAACATGCAAACTCCGCACAGACAGTGACCCGAGCCGGGAATCGAACCCGGGTCCCCGGCACTGTGAGGCAGCAGTGCTGACCACTGTGCCAACGTGCTGCCCACTCAACATTATTTCACTGAGAACTAGGTCCTTTCTGATAAACCTACTTGATTATTTTTGGAAAGTGATGTTCTAAATGTACTTTGGAAAGTTTTATACTGTATTTATGGAAGTCTGGTATTTTGCTTTTGTTTGGGTGGCATGTTGCTTAGCACTGCTGCCAAGGACTTGGGTTCGATTCCCTTGGGTGATTGTGTGGGGTTTGCACGTTCTCCGTGTATACATGTGTTTCCTCCAGGTTCACTGGTTTCCTCCCACAGTCCAAAGATGTGCAGGTTAGATGGATTGACCATGGTAAATGCGCAGGATTATGGGAATAGGGCAGAGAAGAGGGCCTGAGTGGGATGCTGTTTCAGAGGGTTGGTGCAGACCCGATGGGTTGGGTGGCCTTTTTCTGCACTGACCTGGGGCACTAAAAACCTGCCTGCAGCCTGCGTTGAAACCTATCAAGCTATCAACTAATAGCTTGCCTGTTCCTTTAGTCACATTAATGTGTCTACTTCCCAACGGTACAACGCATAGCCAGTTGTTCCTGTACCTTGCTTTATGATTAGTTACACATTTCTGTGTTCTCATTTTGTCACAGCAATCCTATTTCTCCAATCCTCAGCCCTTTCCAAGACCCTCTAAGTAGACCTTCTCCTTTCTATCACTGACATCAAAACCCCCAGGGTAAATTGCTATTCTTTGACTGTGATGCTGGTCAATGAATAGAGACAAGTTATAGGCCTGACACTGCTTAGCAGAAAGGGTTACACGTGCCTCTGGAGATGTGTACAGGGTTACACGTGCCTCTGGAGGTGTGTACAGGGTTGCACGTGCTTCTGGAGCTGTGTACAGGGTTACACGTGCCTCTGGAGGTGTGTACAGGGTTACACGTGCCTCTGGAGGTGTGTGCAGGGTTACACGTGCCTCTGGAGGTGTGTGCAGGGTTACAAGTGCCACTGGAGGTGTGTGCAGAGTAACACGTGCCTCTGGAAGTGGGTACAGGGTTACATGTGCCTCTGGAGGTGTGTACGGGGTTACACGTGCCTCTGGAGGTGTGTGCAGGGTTACATATGCCTCTGGAGGTGGTGTGCAGCATTACACGTGCCTCTGGAGGTGCATACAGGGTTACAAGTGCCTCTGGAGGTGTGTGCAGCATTACACGTGCCTCTGGAGGTGTGTACAGGGTTACAAGTGCCTCTGGAGATGTGTGCAGTGTTCTACGTGCCTCTGGAGGTGTGTACAGGGTTACACGTGCCTCTGGAGGTGTGTACAGGGTAACACGTGCCCCTGGATGTGTGTACAGGGTTACTCGTGCCCCTGGAGGTGTGTGCAGGGTTACACGTGCCTCTGGAGGTGTGTACAGGGTAACACGTGCCCCTGGATGTGCGTACAGGGTTACTCGTGCCCCTGGAGGTGTGTGAATGGTCACAAGTGCCTCTAGAGGTGTGTGCAGGGTTATCCATGCCTCTGTAGGTGTGTACAGGGTTACACGTGCCTCTGGATGTGTGTACAGGATTACTCGTGCCCCTGGATTTGTGTACAGGGTTACTCGTGCCTCTGGAGGTGTGTGCAGGGTTATAAGTGCCTCTGGAGGTGTGTGCAGGGTTACGAGTGTCTGGAGGCGTGTGCAGGGTTACGAGTGTCTGGAGGCGTGTGCAGGGTTACGAGTGCCTCTGGAGGTGTGTGCAGGGTTACACGTGCTTCTGTAGGTGTGTACAGGGTTACCAGTGCCTCTGAAGGTGTGTGCAGCATTACAAGTGTCTCTGGAGGTGTGTGCAGGGTTATACATGCCTCTGGAGGTGTGTACAGGGTTACTCGTGCCCCTGGAGGTGTGTGCAGGGTTACACGTGCTTCTGGAGGTGTGTGCAGGGTTACACAAACATCTGGAGGTGTGTACAGGGTTACACGTGCCTCTGGAGGTGTGTACAGTGTAACACGTGCCCCTGGATGTGTGTACAGGGTTACCCGTGCCCCTGGAGGTGTGTGAATGGTCACAAGTGCCTCTGGAGGTGTGTGCAGGGTTACACGTGCCTCTGTAGGTGTGTGCAGGGTTACAAGTGCCTCTGGAGGTGTGTGCAGGGTTACGAGTGCCTCTGGAGGTGTGTGCAGGGTTATGAGTGCCTCTGGAGGTGTGTGCAGGGTTACGGGTGCCTCTGGGGGTCTGTGCAGGGTTACGAGTGCCTCTGGAGGTGTGTGCAGCATTACACGTGCCTCTGGACGTGTGTGCAGCATTACACGTGCCTCTGGAGGTGTGTACAGGGTTACAAGTGCCTCTGGAGGTGTGTGCAGGGTTACACATACTTCTGGAGGTGTGTGCAGGGCTAGATGTGCCTCTGGAGGTGTGTGAATGGTCACAAGTGCCTCTGAAGATGTGTGCAGTGTTCTACGTGCCTCTGGAGGTGTGTACAGGGTTACACGTGCCTCTGGAGGTGTGTACAGGGTAACACGTGCCCCTGGAGGTGTGTGCAGGGTTACACGTGCCTCTGGAGGTGTGTGCAGGGTTACACATACTTCTGGAGGTGTGTACAGGGTTACACGTGCCTCTGGAGGTGTGTACAGGGTAACACGTACCCCTGGATGTGCGTACAGGGTTACTCGTGCCCCTGGAGGTGTGTGAATGGTCACAAATGCCTCTAGAGGTGTGTGCAGGGTTATCCATGTCTCTGTAGGTGTGTACAGGGTTACACGTGCCTCTGGAGGTGTGTACTGGGTTACACATGCCTCTGGAGGTGTGTACAGGGTTACTCGTGCCCCTGGAGGTGTGTACAGGGTTACACGTGCCTCTGGATGTGTGTACAGGATTACACGTGCCCCTGGATGTGTGTACAGGTTTACTCGTGCCTCTGGAGGTGTGTGCAGGGTTATAAGTGCCTCTGGAGGTGTGTGCAGGGTTACGAGTGCCTCTGGAGGTGTGTGCAGGGTTACGAGTGCCTCTGGAGGTGTGTGCAGGGTTACGAGTGCCTCTGGAGGTGTGTGCAGGGTTACCAGTGCCTCTGAAGGTGTGTGCAGCATTACAAGTGTCTCTGGAGGTGTGTGCAGGGTTATACATGCCTCTGGAGGTGTGTACAGGGTTACTCGTGCCCCTGGAGGTGTGTGCAGGGTTACACGTGCTTCTGGAGGTGTGTGCAGGGTTACACAAACATCTGGAGGTGTGTACAGGGTTACACGTGCCTCTGGAGGTGTGTACAGTGTAACACGTGCCCCTGGATGTGTGTACAGGGTTACCCGTGCCCCTGGAGGTGTGTGAATGGTCACAAGTGCCTCTGTAGGTGTGTGCAGGGTTACAAGTGCCTCTGGAGGTGTGTGCAGGGTTACGAGTGCCTCTGGAGGTGTGTGCAGGGTTATGAGTGCCTCTGAAGGTGTGTGCAGGGTTACGAGTGCCTCTGGGGGTGTGTGCAGGGTTACGAGTGCCTCTGGAGGTGTGTGCAGCATTACACGTGCCTCTGGAGGTGTGTACAGGGTTACAAGTGCCTCTGGAGGTGTGTGTGCAGGGTTACACGTGCCTCTGGAGGTGTGTGCAGGGTTACACATACTTCTGGAGGTGTGTGCAGGGCTATATGTGCCTCTGGAGGTGTGTGAATGGTCACAAGTGCCTCTGGAGATGTGTGCAGTGTTCTACGTGCCTCTGGAGGTGTGTACAGGGTTACACGTGCCTCTGGAGGTGTGTACAGGGTAACACATGCCCCTGGCGGTGTGTGCAGGGTTACACGTGCCTCTGGAGGTGTGTGCAGGGTTACACATACTTCTGGAGGTGTGTACAGGGTTACACGTGCCTCTGGAGGTGTGTACAGGGTAACACGTACCCCTGGATGTGCGTACAGGGTTACCCGTGCCCCTGGAGGTGTGTGAATGGTCACAAGTGCCTCTAGAGGGGTATGCAGGGTTATCCATGCCTCTGTAGGTGTGTACAGGGTTACACGTGCCTCTGGAGGTGTGTACTGGGTTACACATGCCTCTGGAGGTGTGTACAGGGTTACTCGTGCCCCTGGAGGTGTGTACAGGGTTACACGTGCCTCTGGATGTGTGTACAGGATTACACGTGCCCCTGGATGTGTGTACAGGGTTACTCGTGCCTCTGGAGGTGTGTGCAGGGTTATAAGTGCCTCTGGAGGTGTGTGCACGGTTACGAGTGCCTCTGGCGGTGTGTGCAGGGTTACGAGTGCCTCTGGAGGTGTGTGCAGGGTTACACGTGCTTCTGGAGGTGTGTACACGGTTACAAGTGCCTCTGTAGGTGTGTACAGGGTTACCAGTGCCTCTGAAGGTGTGTGCAGCATTACGAGTGTCTCTGGAGGTGTGTGCAGGGTTATACATGCCTCTGGAGGTGTGTACAGGGTTACACATACTTCTGGAGGTGTGTACAGGGTTACACGTGCCTCTGGAGGTGTGTACAGGGTAACACGTGCCCCTGGATGTGTGTACAGGGTTACCCCTGCCCCTGGAGGTGTGTGAATGGTCACAGGTGCCTCTGGAGGTGTGTGCAGGGTTATCCATGCCTCTGGAGGTGTGTATTGGGTTACACGTGCCTCTGGAGGTGTGTGCAGGGTTATACGTGCCTCTGGAGGTGCGTGAATGGTTATACGTGCCTCTGGAGGTGTGTACAGGGTTACTCGTGCCCCTGGAGGTCTGTACAGGGTTACACGTGCCTCTGGATGTGTGTACAGGGTTACACGTGCCCCTGGATGTGCGTACAAGGTTACTCGTGTCTCTGGAGGTGTGTGCAGGGTTACACTTACTTCTGGAGGTGTGTGTGGAGGGTTATCCCTGCCTCTGTAGGTGTGTGCAGGGTTACAAGTGCCTCTGGAGGTGTGTGGAGGGTTACGAGTGCCTCTGGAGGTGTGTGCAGGGTTACGAGTGCCTCTGGGGGTGTGTGCAGGGTTACGAGTGCCTCTGGAGGTGTGTGCAGGGTTACAAGTGCCTCTGGAGGTGTGTGCAGGGTTACAAGTGCCTCTGGAGGTGTGTGCAGGGTTACGAGTGCCTCTGGCGGTGTGTGCAGGGTTACGAGTGCCTCTGGAGGTGTGTGCAGGGTTACACGTGCTTCTGGAGGTGTGTACACGGTTACAAGTGCCTCTGTAGGTGTGTACAGGGTTACCAGTGCCTCTGAAGGTGTGTGCAGCATTACAAGTGTCTCTGGAGGTGTGTGCAGGGTTATACATGCCTCTGGAGGTGTGTACAGGGTTACACATACTTCTGGAGGTGTGTACAGGGTTACACGTGCCTCTGGAGGTGTGTACAGGGTAACACGTGCCCCTGGATGTGTGTACAGGGTTACCCCTGCCTCTGGAGGTGTGTGAATGGTCACAAGTGCCTCTGGAGGTGTGTGCAGGGTTATCCATGCCTCTGGAGGTGTGTATTGGGTTACACGTGCCTCTGGAGGTGTGTGCAGGGTTATACGTGCCTCTGGAGGTGCGTGAATGGTTATACGTGCCTCGGGAGGTGTGTACAGCGTTACTCGTGCCCCTGGAGGTCTGTACAGGGTTACACGTGCCTCTGGATGTGTGTACAGTGTTACACGTGCCCCTGGATGTGTGTACAAGGTTACTCGTGTCTCTGGAGGTGTGTGCAGGGTTACACGTACTTCTGGAGGTGTGTGTGGAGGGTTATCCCTGCCTCTGTAGGTGTGTGCAGGGTTACAAGTGCCTCTGGAGGTGTGTGCAGGGTTACGAGTGCCTCTGGAGGTGTGTGCAGGGTTACGAGTGCCTCTGGGGGTGTGTGCAGGGTTACGAGTGCCTCTGGAGGTGTATTCAGGGTTACACGTGCCTCTGCAAGTGTACTCAGGGTTACACGTGCCTCTGGAGTGTGTACAGGGTTACAAGTGCCTCTGGAGTGTGTACAGGGTTACAAGTGCCTCTGGAGTGTGTACAGGGTTACAAGTGCCTCTGGAGGTGTGTGCAGGGTTATACGTGCCTCTGGAGGTGTGTGCAGGGTTACACGTGCCTCTGGAGGTGTATTCAGGGTTACACCTGCCTCTGCAGGTGTATTCAGGGTTACACGTGCCTCTGGAGGTGTGTACAGGGTTACACGTGCCTTTGGGGCTATGTACAGGGTTACACGTGCCTCTGGAGGTGTGTACAGGGTTGCATGTGCTTCTGGAGGTGTGTGCAGGGTTACACGTGCCTCTGGAGGTGTATTCAGGGTTACATGTGCCTCTGCGGGTGTATTCAGGGTTACACGTGCCTCTGGAGGTGTGTACGGGGTTACACCTGCCTTTGGAGGTGTGTGCAGGGTTACACGTGCCTTTGGAGGTGTGTGCAGGGTTACACGTGCCTCTGGGGGTATGTACAGGGTTACACGTGCCTCTGGAGGGGTGTACAGGGTTACACGTGCTTCTGGAGGGGTGTGTGCAGGGTTATCCGTGCCTTTGGAGGTGTGTACAGGGTTACACATACTTCTGGAGCTGTGTGCAGGGTTACAAGTGCCTCTGGAGGTGTGCGCAAGGTTACAAGTGCCTCTGGAGGTATGTGCAGGCTTACATATCCCTCTGGAAGTGTGTACAGGGTTACTCGTGCCTCTGGAGGTGTCTACAGGGTGACACATGCCTCTGGAGATGTGCACAGTAAGAAGTTTAACAACACCAGGTTAAAGTCCAACAGGTTTATTTGGTAGCAAAAGCCACACAAGCTTTCGGAGCTCAAGTTGATTAGTTGTAAGTATTTGCATTCCAACCATTATTCATGTAAATTGCATTTGTGTCTTTATATGCTCTGTTTGTGAACAGAATTCCCACTCACCTGCAGAAGGGCTTAGAGCTCCGAAAGCTTGTGTGGCTTTTGCTACCAAATAAACCTGTTGGACTTTAACCTGGTGTTGTTAAACTTCTTACTGTGTTTACCCCAGTCCAACGCCGGCATCTCCACATCTGGAGGTGTGTACAGGGCTACACGTGCCCCTGGAGGTGTGTACAGGGTTACTCGTGCCCCTGGAGGTGTGTACAGGGTTACTCGTGCCCCTGGAGGTGTGTACAGGGTTACTCGTGCCCCTGGAGGTGTGTACAGGGTTACTCGTGCCCCTGGAGGTGTGTACAGGGTTACTCGTGCCCCTGGAGGTATGTGCAGGGTTACACATACTTCTGGAGGTGTGTGTGCAGGGTTATCCGTGCCTGTGGCGGTTTGTGCAGGGTTACACGTGCTTCTGGAGGTGTGTGCAGGGTTACCAGTGCCTCTGGAGGTGTGTACAGGGTTACCAGTGCCTCTGGAGGTGTGTACAGGGTTACTCGTGCCCCTGGAGGTGTGTACAGGGTTACTCGTGCCCCTGGAGGTGTGTACAGGGTTACTCGTGCCCCTGGAGGTGTGTGCAGGGTTACACATACTTCTGGAGGTGTGTGTGCAGGGTTATCCGTGCCTGTGGCGGTTTGTGCAGGGTTACACGTGCTTCTGGAGGTGTGTGCAGGGTTACCAGTGCCTCTGGAGGTGTGTACAGGGTTACCAGTGCCTCTGGAGGTGTGTACAGGGTTACTCGTGCCCCTGGAGGTGTGTACAGGGTTACCAGTGCTTCTGGAGGTGTGTGCAGGGTTACACGTACTTCTGGAGGTGTGTGCAGGGTTACCAGTGCCTCTGGAGGTGTGTGCAGAGGGCGCTGCATTGGGAGGTCCCAGTCTGGCCCGCCCTGCTCTGGGGAGGTGGGGTTAAGCCGTCTCCTGTCGACGTGGTACCGCTGCTGCTGGGGCTCGGTGTGCCGGCGTTATTCACTCACTGCTGTTGAAGAAGCTGCCGTCATGGGTCTGCGAAAGAAAAGCAAGAACCCGCCGGTGCTCAGCCATGAGTTCATCATCCAGAACCACGCCGACATCGTGTCGTGTGTCGCCATGGTCTTCTTGCTGGGGCTCATGTTCGAGGTGAGCAGCGGCGGCGGGGGACTGGGCTCCGGGGGCGGGGATGAACCGAGCCGGGTCTGGAGCGGGCCCCACATTACGTGGCATTCGGCTGCGCTGGCTGTGTCCAGCGGAGCAGGGCCGCTCATGGGCCAAGCTCGGAACACTGCACTCTTAGGGAGGTCTGATCTTCCCGGGGCACCCGGAGCGGCCCTGGTCACACCGGGCAGCGGCCTCGCCTCAGAGCCAGGGTCAGAGCTACCCTGGCCGCACCGGGCTGCGGTTCCCCGACCTCCCTTCGGGTGTTCGTGCCGCTGAGCACTGTGGGAGTTGTAGTGTCGTTGTGATGTCACAGCATGGGGGCGGTGAGGCTGTGGACTACAATACCCAGAGCTCCATGCGCGTTGGAGGGGCGGGGCCTCGAACCTGGACAGTTGGGGTTGACGTGTCCAATTCTGTGCACTTCCCCAGCTCTGTGCACTCAATCTCCAACATTAAGGTGTAGATATCTGATATTGAATATCCTGCTCTGGTTTCAAATACAAACAAAAGGTATTAAAAACATAATAAACGCAACGTGCTGGAAATAATCATCAGAACTGGTAATATCTGTCGAGGGGCTTCTTCAGATCTGGGCTAAAGGATAATGGCAATCTGACCCAAATGCTGCGTTACAGTGTCGATGTATCCGCTATAACTTTGTGAGACATTTCCCGCGTTCAACATGAGAAGAGAGCCGACATATATTGCTGTTTTTTGTCCTAAATGGCCTGACTGATGGAGGCAACTTGCTTTGTGTAGAATCTCACACGCAGATCATACCATAAACAGGAGGATTAGACCATACCATCCTATCAAGCCTGCTCTGCCATTCAGTGTAATTATAGTTGAGCTTCGACTTAACTGCACTTTCCCACCCACTGCCCATACTCCTTGATTCACTGAGTGCATATTCACTCTTGTGCATATCCATATTTTTCTTAATTTGTATTTAAAATCAAAATTGCATACAATAACTTGCCATGCTGATTATACATTCTGGAAGAGGTCCTGCTGTACCAACATTGGCAAAAGGGTATGGTTATAACATGTTTGCATCGTCGATTTTGATTATAAAATACAGACATAGGAACTTAAAATTTTATAAAAATAAGAACATTTTTGGCTTTAAAACAGTAATTCCATCAGTATACCCTGGTTCCGTTATCCTCTGCCCTTTCAAGCTGCTTCACCGAAAGATTACATTTAGTTCTTCATGTGAAAAGCCGTAAGAAAAATATAAATGTAATGCAAGTCATTTCTTTGAAAAAAATCACAAAATAGGGTCAAGTTACATTCCATCTCAAATTAAAGTTCAATTTTTTAGAACTCTCCATTCCTAAATAATCTTTAGATATCTTTCTCTGTTTTGTCAGTACACTTGCTACTTCCCCAGTTGTAGAATTTATTAACCAGTTTGACTTGGACTTCAAATCCATTGCCTGCCTCAATTGCCCAGTTAAAGGTATGGAACCTTTCATTGCTTGAACTTGAGCTCAGCTCTCTACACCAGATCCAATCTGTCACCGGTGTGCGATCATTTGTGCATTAGTCTTCCTCATGCTTCTCAACCTCTCTAAAGCCTTTGGTCCACTCCATTGTCCTGCGATGCCTGTCCTCACCCTTTCAACACTTCCTGGCTCTGTCCCTACTTCTTGCCTTCTCCATAACTTATAACTTTATAATCTTGCAGTTCTCCTTGTTGGCCATCACATTTCCACTATTTATGAATCACAAACAATTTAGAATGTTGTAATCCTTGCACTCCTCTACACTAAAGCTGGAACTTCTATTGTCCTCAATCTCACTGAAATTTACTGGATTTCCATATCTTAGAGAATTGACAACGCCTTTTGGAAAAAGAAATCTAATTTGTCCATTTCAGGCTCCCCTTTCCGTCTCTTGAACATGTTGTCACCTCCCATGCCCATCTTTCCCACAACTATACATTTGAGTTTCTTCAACTTGGTTTCCTGCCCCTGCCTCAACATAGAAAGGTCTCCCTTCAGTCACAAATGCCATCCTCTATAACCATGGTATATTATCCTTGAGCTCTGAAGCATTTGGTACACTTGTCCATACTTTTGCTGACATCCAGCTTTATCTCTTCACTACTCAAACTCTCCTCTGTATTCTGGCTACTTGGCCAAATCAGTCTTACAGTTTCCTCTGATTAAACATTGGGAATTTTGTTCCATTGTCTCATGTTTCAGCAGGCATATCGCAACTCTGGCATCTTCCTTGATCTTGAGCTAAAATTCCAATTTCTATTCATCAAAAGTTCTTCCTACATCCGGCTCCATTTATTTCACCAAACACTGCTCCTTCCTCAGCCCTATTGCTAAAATTCTCATCCTTTTGTAAATTCCACATTTAATTATTCAAATGCACTCCTGGATGGCTTCCACTCTCCAAAGGCTACAGAACATTCCAAATTCTGCTATGCACTTTCAAGTCCCATTCTATTCACCCTATGCATGCTGGTCTAGATAATGTCACACTGCCCTAGTGCCCTAAAATTCTCATCTGCACATTTGAATCCCTTCATGATCTTGCCTCTCCTGTCTCTGTTACATTTTCCAGTCTGACAATGCATCATGCCTCCTCCCACTCCAATGATATCTCCACAACCACTGCCACCTTCTGTGCACCTTTTGCCCCAGTATTGGTAGCTATATCTCAGTTAATCTGGGCATCATGCTTTGGGATTCCATCTTTAAATTTTCCTGCCTCTCTCCATCTCTCTCAAAGATCCCCTCTTTGACCAAGCTTTTGGTCATAGCTCCCATCATTTGGTATCTATTTGTATCGGATTAAGGCACAAGAAACATCTTAGGATATATTTCTATGTTTGCCGTGCTGTATAAAAATGAGTTGTTGTTCCTTCAATATTAATAGCTGTTGTAGTAAAGTAAGTTGTACAAGAAATAAACTTGGATCTTCAAGGTTTTTTTTCTGGGTGCATTTGAGGATTAGAAGAGTTTTAAGTTTTGTCCCTGAAAATCCTTTCTCTGTTCATAGAATCTCTAAGTGCAGAAGGAAGCCATTTGGCTCATTGAGTTTGCACAGACTCTCAGAGCAAGTTGACCTGGCCCTATCCCTGTAACCCCACTCATTTACCCTGCTAAACCCTCTATTATCCCGAGGAAGCCCACGCACACACGGGGAGAATGTGCAAACTTCACGCAGTCAGTCATCCAAAGCTGGAATGGAACCCCGTCACTGGCGCTTTGAGACAACCGTGCTAACCATTGTGCCACCGTGCTACCTTTCACTTGAAGATGCTGGATATGGTTCCATATGTCTTTGCAGCCCTGTTATTTCACCATGGTGATTATTAATTCACTTGTGAATCTAAACTGTGTGGATCAACATTTGAATGCAGAATCCAATTGTGACCTTATCTCTTGTTAAAACATGCACATGAGCAGATAATGATCAGAATGTGAACTGTGGATGCTTTTTTTCCTCCTAGATAAATTATCGCACCTCAGGTGCGGCTCTAATCAGATCAAGATGAACAACTTTTAAAAGTGCTTCCTTCCGATTCTGACTTAATACTGATCAAAACGTAGTTTTGTTCATACACACGTGTATACATAAAAATTGTAAAAGAATAAAAAACATGGTCGGAATTTTCTGGTCCCACTGACGGCGCACTCCCACTGCAGGTTTCACGGCAACAAGGGGGTCATCCAGTGGGAAACCCCATTGACAGCTGCGGGACCAGAAGACCCCACTGCTAGCCAATGGCGGGCCACCTGCCACTGCAAAATACATGGCAGGTTGCACGCTAAATCCAATGGCTGAAATTGTTTTTCAGCTGTTATAGTACATGTGATCCATTTGATTGCTACACTGTTGACTGGAATGTCTAGAGGGAGAGGTTAAAGCTCCTTGGACTTGCTTCATAGTCATTGAAAAGGAGTTGGAGGTCAGGAGTTGCATTTTACGTTCTTTTTGGTGCTTGCAGATTGGGTAAGTTATCATTTCTCATTTATGGTAACTGAGCTGATATTTGAACTTTACTGTTTTGCAGATGACTGCTAAAATGGCTGTTTCTTTTGTCACTCTTCAATATAATGTTACATTCCATGCAACAGGTATGTTTTCTCTCAATTTTTCAGATTTCTCACAACTTACATACTGTCTTTGACATAAAATGTCCCAAGGTGCTTCACAGAAACACAGGCAAAATTTGACAGAGTTACATAAGATATTAGGGTAGAGGTAGGTTTTAAAGAGCATTAGGAAAGTGAGGTGGAAAGATTTGGGGGAGTGTTGGGAGGGGTGGGGTGGGATGGTGAATTCCAGAGCTTTAGGGCCACGGCAGCTGAAGGTATGACCATCATTCATGGAGCACTTAAAATCAAGAGTGCACAAAAGGCTAGAATTGAAGGTATGCAGAAATCAGAGGGTTTGGAGGAGTTTACAGTGATAGAGAGGGGCGGTCTCGAGGAGGGATTTGAAAAGATGAATGAGAATTATAAACTTGAGGCATTGCCGGACTGTGAGCCATTGTGTCAGGTGAGCATAGGGATGAAGACTGCATGGGTCTTGTTGCAATTTGTGACACAGGCAGAAAACGTTTGAATTACCTCAAGGATGCAAGGCTATGAGAGCTTTTGAAGTAGTTGAATTGAAAAGCAATAAAGACATTGAGGAGAAGAATTACTAATGTGGGCCACTGGCCTTCATATCAGAGTTGTACATTTTAATGCTGGTGGTATTTCCTTGCCAGCTCTAACACCATACAATTTTAAAGGGGAACTGAGAGACATGGAAGTGTATGCACATAGGTCACCTTGTTGAAGCTGGCACGGCAAATTGAGAAGCTGCTGAAGATAGATAGACATGTAGAGTACAGGAGCAGGGAAGATATTTTAAACCTGAATCACTGATTAAATCCCAGTTGGATTATTGTGCCTAATTCTGTTTAAAGTTTATTTATTTATTAGTCACAAGTAAGGCTACATTAATACTGCAATGAAGTTACTGTCAAATTTCCCTAGTTGCCACACTTTTGTGCCTGTTCGGGTCAATGCACCTAACCAGCACGTCTTTCAGACTGTGGGAGGAAACCGGAGCATCTGGAGGAAACCTGCGCAGACACGGAGAAAGAGCAAGCTCCACACAGACAATGACCCAAGTCGGGAATCGAACCCGGATCCCTGGTGCTGTGAGGCAGCAGTGCTAACCACTGTGCCACCATGCTGCCCGCCAATTCTGGGTGCCACATTTTAGAAAGCCTGTTAAGATCTTGGGAGGGCTGCAAAGGAGGTTCTTCAGAATGGTCTGAGTATTGTAGCACTTTATGGAGAGACTAGAAAAATTGGTTGTTCTCCTTGAGGCCGAATAGTTTTAAGGGAAGATTTTATAGAGGTGCTCAAAATGATGTAGGGTAAATGAGGAACAAGTGTTTCCAGAGGCAGGAGGATCTGTTACGAGAGACACCAATTTAATTTATCACTGTAATTGGCAAAAGAACCAGGAAGAGTTTTTTTGTATAAACACAGCAAGTTATGACGATCTGGAATGCACTGCCTGATGTGGTGAGAGCAGATTCAATAATAACTTTCAGAGGGAAGAATTATGGAGAAATGGCAGCAGGACAGTCCCCAGCAATTTGTCAGTTGGTGGGGCTTATGGGACTCAGAACACAGTGTGTAGAGGGAAAGAGAGGGGACAGCATGAAGCGGGGAAGAGATCAGCAGGTGCGGGGGGTGGAGAAACTGTGGCAGATTTCCTTGAGAGGCCGGGGAAGTACTCCTCCTCCAGCAGCCCACATCTGTTGGCTGTCATGTCCCTTCAGGAAGCCAGATCTACAGCCGTTAAATTCAAATTGTGCTTAAATCTGAAACAGACATCCTCATTTAAATATTATAATTACCAAATGGTCTCTCCAGAGCATGTTACTCATCTGATGCTAAACACAGCCCAGTTAAATGTATTTGTGGCATGTTGAAGTCGTATTTCCATTTTTAACAATTTAACCTCAGCCCCGACTGCTGACCCACTGACTGCCCCACCTTGGGGAGATTAAAATTGCCTCCTTAATTCCTAAGGCTTCAGCAATTTCCTCCTCCATCTCCCTCTGGATCCGAGAATGTAGCTGGTTAGCCTTGATGCTGTGTCTTCCTTTAGCCTAACTAACGTATTGAAAATGTTCTTTTTCCCATAATATTATACCTCTTTCTTTCAACCATCTCAGCGTTCTAACTGCCCTTTCGCCTTTCAGATACTTCTTAAAACATATCTCATTGGCCAGGCTTTTGGTCACCTGACCTAATAGCTGTTTATGTGGCCCAGCCATATTTAATTTTCTAATGCTTCTGTGAAACACCTTGGGGTGTTTTATTACATTAAATGTGCTATATAAGTTTTTAATTTTCCTTGTCCTGCACTTCATTTATTTTTCTAATTCTCCTTTTGTTTTTTGTTTATTATTCTTACAATTCTTGTAGGCTTTCTTCAATTTTAATTAGTCTAAGCTCTAACCGTATCCATGGTACCTTTAAAAATGGAATATACTGACCCTAATCCCACTCTTGCTCTACAGACCTGTGTGCCAATTCCCCTTGCTACCTTGTCTGAGCCAGCTTGAAGCTGATCTTTCTAAAATCTGTTTTAATCCAATCTAGTGTTTCAGTTTGTGTACCGATATCTTCCCTTTATGGCTGAATCTTAAACCATACCATATTGTGGTCATTATTCTCAAGATGCTTGTGTAGACTGATCTATTTCATTACTCAGTGAGGTCCAGCAACACCTGCCTTCTTAAACCCCTATTAACCCTGCCTTCCACTCTCCCCCGCACCCCCACACACACCTCTGCAAACAATTCAATGACACTAACTCAAGTTAGAAGAGCAGGGGAGCTACCTCTAGTGTCCTGGCCAATATTTATCCCTCAATCAGCATCACAAAAGAAGATGATTTGGTCGCTATCATGTTGCTGTTTATGGGAGCTTGCTGTGCTGCCGCCTTTCCTATAACAGTGACTACATTTCATGCTACTTCATTTGTTGTAAAGTGCTTTGAGACATCTGGTAATCATGAAAAGTGCTATACAAATGCATGTCGGTTTTTTTCAATTGCTAAATTGATATTTAAAAGCCTCCCCAAATATAATGTTACATCTCATTTCTCTTAAGGTGCCTGTAGTCTTCCTTTTCCATTTCCTTCCACAATTTGCATTCATTAGTTCCTGGAAACAGTCACCTACAATAGAACTATTTGTGCTTTTGTTTTGCATATAAAATTTAAGCCTTGAGTATCAATAAATCATGAATTATTTGTTTAATTTCTTAGATGAAAAGACCGAGCAATTTATTCTTTTCCATTATGGCTGGAAAGACTTGGCCACAGTTTTCTTTTACACGTTGGTTGCTATCATTCTCCATGCCATCTTGCAAGAGTATGTGCTCGATGTGAGTATAGTTGCATTTTTAAAATCACTGAAGTACTGCATTTTTCCAGCTATAAGATGACCATGAACTTTTATTCCAGAAAATCAATAGGCGAATGCACTTTTCAAAAACAAAGCACAGCAAATTCAATGAATCTGGACAGCTCGGCGTTTTTTACCTGGTATCTTTTGTCTGGGGAACGTGCATTCTAGCCTCTGTAAGTATAACATTTATTTTGTATGGTTATTATTTTCACTATAGTGCATTACCACATGGTCTAAATAAACACTTTATTTTCTAGGAAAATTATGCAACAAATCCTACAAACTTATGGGAAAGCTATCCCCACACACTGATGCCGTGAGTACTTTTTTAAAATTGCTGCAAGTAAAAGCACATGTTGAAAAAAATCAGTGCCACATTCAAACACAGGTCTTTCTAAAAATAGTTTTTTTTTAACTGTTTCTCTTTATCTGAAGCACTGATATATACTGGCATATGAGAGGTGATTGTGAATTCACACTGGAGGGAGTATGGCTCAGATTTGGGGCTACAATGTTGTATGCTTAATTCAGTCCTGTGGTCCTTTTAGAGTAGTAAGAAGTCTCACAACAGGTTAAAGTCCAACAGGTTTATTTGGTAGCAAATACCATAAGCTTTCGGAGCACTGCTCCTTCGTCAGATGGAGTGGATATCTGCTCTCAAACAGTGCACAGACACAGAAATCAAGTTACAGAATACTAATTAGAATGCGAATCTCTACAGCCAGCCAGGTCTTAAAGGTACAGACAATGTGGGTGGAGGGAGCATTCAACACAGGTTAAAGAGATGTGTATTGTCTCCAGACAGAACAGCTAGTGAGATTCTACAAGTCCAGGAGGCAAGCTGTGGGGGTTACTGATAATGTGACATAAATCCAACATCCCGGTTTAGGCCATCCTCATGTGTGCGGAACTTGGCTATCAGTTTCTGCTCAGCGACTCTGCGCTGTCGTGTGTCGTGAAGGCCGCCTTGGAGAACGCTTACCTGAAGATCCAAGGCTGAATGCCTGTGACTGCTGAAGTGCTCCCCCACAGGAAGAGAACAGTCTTGCCTGGTGATTGTCGAGCGGTGTTCATTCATCCGTTGTCGATGATATCGTTGTAGAGATTCGCATTCTAATTAGTATTCTGTAACTTGATTTCTGTGTCTGTGCACTGTTTGAGAGCAGATATCCACTCCATCTGACGAAGGAGCAGTGCTCCGAAAGCTTATGGTATTTGCTACCAAATAAACCTGTTGGACTTTAACCTGGTGTTGTGAGACTTCTTACTGTGCTTACCCCAGTCCAACGCCGGCATCTCCACATCATGTCCTTTTAGAGCACAGCTCCTTGCTGTGAGTTCAGGACTATAGAATTAGCCTTATGATTTCATGGGCACCAGTCATATTCCAATGCTTAGTTCTTTACAGCAACCATTTCAGTCTATTAAATGTTAGAAGTTTTACAGCCATGCTGGATTTCATGTTTGCCTCATTTCCACACACAACTGGGATGGCAAGCAGGAGCTTAGCTAGCTTTCCTCTTTTATTAACTGATAGTAGTGCCGTATCACAACAAGGGAGAAGCGATAAATTGAAATCCCTAATGCTTTTTCCCTACTACCTGTAATCAGTGGTTTTGGAGAGGAAGATCGGTGTGGCTCTAGGCTCTGGCAGTGTGCGGTCAATTTAGAAATAACAGCATTTGGATTTAAATAAAGAGGGTTATTTATTCATTCATTCGATTAGAAAGTCCAAATGCTACATTTGTCGCTCCCACACACACAAGATACAGTTGTAAAATAATTCTATTTTTCTTTTAGTTGTAAACCAAAAAATAGTTTATAGTTGACGCATTGAGTTTGTAGTAGAAAAACAGTCATCATGGGCCCAATGAAGGAAGGCGTCTTTTTCCACTCTAGTTGTAGTTCAGATGGGTTCAAATAGCTGAAGTTAGATATCTGGATTGTTGCATGAATGTTCAGTGAGTCATAAAACTAGGCACTCGTGGTTTTGTACCAGGAGATTAAATTTCTTTACAGGTGGTCTTAGAGTTTTGGAATCGGGCTGGAAGACTCTCTTAAGATGTATAGCCTCCATGTCCTTAAAGGCAAACATAGCACAGCCTTTTGCTGTAACTGCTCTCTCTTCCAGTGTTTTCTGCAGACTGCCAGGTCTTTCTTGATCTTGATAAAATGTCACCATTCTTCAGTTGCTGGGTTGAAATCCTGGTGCTCCCTTTCTAACAGCACCGATGGACTGTGGTTGTTCAAGCAGGCAGCTCACCACCACCTTCTCAAGGATGATTAAGAATGGGCAATTAATGCTGGCCTTGCCAATGATGCCAGCATCCAAGAATAAACAAAAATAAGGAAACATTTAACACTATCAAGTTGTCCCACACCTCAATGATATCAAATTGGGATTTTGGGGCCAAAAGTGCCAGTTATTTTTTCTGATCTGTGCTGAATTAGCCATGAGTTGGCTTTGTTCAAAGGTGTGTGCGGCTATCCAATAAAACCTTTATCAAATGAACATGTGAGACATACAATTGTTTGAAGAACATATGAAAAGGCCTGAACATCTTTAGCTGCTTCATCAATGATCTGTCTTCCATCATAACGGCAGAAGTGGGGATGTTCACTGACTGCACAATATTCAGCACCATTTGTGACTTCTGATACTGATGCAGTCCATGTCCAAATGCAGCAAGACCTAGACAATATCCAGGCTTTGACTAACAACTAGTAACATCCGTGCCTCAAGGGCAGAAGATGCAGGGAAACATCACTGCCTGGAAGTTGTCCTCCAAGCCACTCACTATCCTGACTTAGAAACATATCGCCTTCCCTTCACTGTCACTGCGACAAAATCCTGGAGCGCCCTCCCTAACAGCACTTAGGGTGTACCTGCGCCACATGGACTGCAGCTGTTCATGAAGGCAGCTCACCACCACTTTCTCAAGAATAATTAGGAATGGGCAGTTAATATTAACCTAGCCAGTGACCCCATGTTCCATGAATGAATTTTTTAAAAGACCAGCTGATGCATTAAGCCTCTCTCATCCAGGCTATCTGTTATTACTTTATCGACCGTTGGCATATTTCTTCAAAGTCTAAGCTTTTCCAAAGTATAAAGTCCTGTGCTCTCCCAGCTTATCTTGATAACTAAGTTTCCTTAAGCCAGTTATCAAATGAGTACATTGTCTGCACCCCCAATCCCCCTAAACCTTTTCCAGAACGTTGATATCCCACACCGTGGTATCACTGTTCTCATCCAGACTATTAAATTGTAATTTGTGTGATACACTGGAGTGGACTGTCTTCAGAAAAGGATATAAAGAAACTTATGAGGGGCCAATCCAACTTCAAATCTGGGCAACATGCTAAATGTACTGAGCGTGACGCCAGGTCTTCCATATGATGTGAGATTATGGCTGTAATCCCAATTTTAATTGTAACGCTTTCTGCTTAACTAAATTTACACAAATTTAAGACAGGGCGATAATGTCCTATTTCAGAAGCCCAAAACAATGAAGACAGTTATTAGACTGAAGATTAATTTCCAAAGCATTGCATGTTGCTGATCAAGAGGTGAACTATGACGCTGTGTATTTAATCACTCATAGTTACTTAATTTGCTACTACAGAGCACCTTGCAGCCATCCTAGATAAAAAGTAATATCAATCACAATCACCCTGTCAGAATGAATGTGGGAACGAGAAGCAATCTTCTCAAAGTGAACAAAATTGCTATATTCTGCCATCAGCGATAACTTAGTTCATTCAGAGCTGGAGCAATGGTTTTATTTGATGGTAATAGATAATGTAGAATCACTAGGATGCCTGGAATTCCATGTATTACTTATAGTAATGTTAAGGCTCTCAAAATATTGTACTGCAAGTGTATATTTGATTTAGCAGTGTAAATTTTAACTGTTTGTACACAAGTATGTTTTGTGTGAATTTTTTGATTTTTGGTATGGGACTATACAGCACATTGTTTTGTTCTAAATTGTCACATTCTGTTGTATATTTTTTGTAATAGTTTTTGTTATCCTTTTAGATTTCAGGTGAAGTTTTTCTATATTGCACAGTTGGCTTATTGGTTTCATGCCTTGCCAGAGCTTTATTTTCAGAAAACCCGGAAGGTGAGCATGAGTGCTCTGTTTTTAGAAGGATGTTGTGCATATCTTTGTAGCAGCAGGTGGAAGGGATGAGTGTTCTAACAAGGATAATGAGGTAAAGATAATAGGACTCTTCACCAGTAGAGTCACGAGCAGCAAACATGGTGGCAGAAAAGTTGTAGACCTGCTTTTCAAACCCACACTAATGGCTAACAAAGAACCATGATGGGCCTTTGCAAAATTTCCTCCACAAAACCAATTCTGAGTTTCCCTGTGGCTCAAAGAGCAAAGCCAAAGCTTGGCATAGTTATATAGGCAAGAAGCCTCTAATTTAAGTTACCGTTTTGTGCTTCTGTGCATTTCGCAGTAGGTAACAAGCATGTAGCTGAAGTTAGTCTTGGAATCTCTGGGCTAGGGAGGGGAACAATAGCTGTTTCTACCCTGATTTCAATAAAATGGTTTATATGCATGCGTGTGAGATTGGGTGAGGACATTGCCATGATTGTCTCCCATACCACCTCCACCCCACTCATTCCCACACACGCACACAGTCGTTGAACAGCCAAGCATACAATGCCAAGAGTCTCTTTCACTATTGGACTTTAACCTGGTGTTGTGAGACTTCTTACTGTGCTTACCCCAGTCCAACGCCGGCATCTCCACATCTTGAGTCTCTCTCTCACACACGGTGCAATTTAATGGCTGTGATACTGGGCCTGTCCACTAGCTGGAGCATTGCAGCCATTTTTAGATCCTGTTGGTATTGCTTCCCAATTAGTTTATCCATTGCTGCTGTTAGTTCCTGGCTCCCTTAGCAACCCCATAGTAGTTTCTGATGCTGGGTGGGTGTCTCCACTCAGATGCTGGACATTCAAATGTTGACAACTCTCCAGCACCACCAGGAGTACTTTCACTCACTCATATATATATATATATATATATATATATATATATATATATATACACTTCCTCGATAAAGATGAGGTGGGAGAGGGGGAAACGACTCAGAAAGGATTTCTGGGTGGGATGGGGGATGGTTGTCTTCCCATACATCCTTTACTAATTGTTTGCAAGATTGTCATTGATATTTAAAAGAGGTAAATGTCTGGTGTACTAATGCTGTACTATGGCCTAATAACAAGTAAGCTGTTTAAATTATTGCACATTATTGATTAGATATATCACTGAAATAGTGCTATGAAGTGATGATATGCATTCCAACAAGATCACTGGAATTCAAATAACTGTAAAATGAATATTTGAATAATAGTGTGTTGTTCCTGGATTCTAATCACTTGCATACCTTTCTGCTTTCAGGAGGATATTCCTCGACAGCTTGTGTATACCAGTTTATATGTTTTTCACATTGCTGGAGCTTATTTGCTAAAGTAAGTGTCTTTTAAATCTAGTTTTATTTATTTTTATTTCACCAACCAAAGAG
Organism: Mustelus asterias; assembly: GCF_964213995.1. Lineage (NCBI taxonomy): Eukaryota > Metazoa > Chordata > Chondrichthyes > Carcharhiniformes > Triakidae > Mustelus > Mustelus asterias. Next base: position 77,704,648 of record NC_135807.1, on the reverse strand, counting down.
TAGACAAGCACCTTGCAAATAGCCTTCTATGAAGGTTATTTACAAGTCAAATTTTTATCCATTTTCAAGGATCTTCATGCCTTGCACAGCTGCTGAGATGAGGAATTTGGTGTACTGTAAATTTGTATTTGAATTTTTTCCTAGAGTAGAGCACACTGCTACACCAATACTTTTGCTTTTGGACAGCTTTCACTTATTATCATTATCTATTGAGAATCAGGCTCTTCAATTCTGATCTTTTATCCTTTGCTGTGAATACGTTGACCTCTCAGCAAAACTTGCAGGTGTCATTGTCCGTTACTTGCTAATATAACAAACATTTCTGTTAATGACTTTACCTTGTTTGTTTCTAGCCTGAACCGTTTTGGCCTAGTTCTTCTGGTGCTGCATTATTTTGTGGAACTATTGTTTCACTTTTCTCGTCTCTTTTACTTCAGTGATGAAAAGAATGAAAGGGGGTGAGTACATCTACTATTTCCAATTACTCCATGATTAATGGATAGTTTCAGCGAACACTTTTGGTGGTCAGAATTTTGAAAAAAGATTAATTATTCAGTGTTATCCAGATACTCAAAATAAAACATTGTGAAGTCCTGTTCGTTGGATGAAAAGTTCACCATTGTTGGAAAATGCACTAGGTTGTGGAAAATCTCAGGCATCTTCACTGGTACCCACAGAATGACCACTCTCAGGTGGTAGCAAAAACAGTGCATTTTGGGAACATTAGAGCCTACCCTAATCCAGTCACCACCTAATGGTCGTATATGTCAACACTTTATTGGCTGTACACATAAGCTTTGATGTAGGGTTGACCAGACAAGGCTCCAGAATGAAAACTCCGGATGATCTTATTTTTACTCTTGGTATAGAGCCAATTAGGCCATTTGAGCCAATCCAGCCAAATATTTCCCTCATCTATATAGAATACTACAATGTAACACAAAGTAGTTTCATGAGACATCAACCCTTCTTGCAGTTGCTTCAGCTTTTACTCTGTTTTTCCACCTAATATGCAACACCAAAACATTTTCTGTGATAAATTGTTAATAATATTCATGAGAATGAGGAATTAAGGAAACTATATTTGGATGGATCTGCATTTATTTTCAATCTTTGCTGATACAGACTTATTGTACAGGTGATTATTTGAGTTACAGAAAAATGATTTAAAATGTAAATAGTGTTGTTTCATTTGTCCTACTAACCACCACTTTGGTGTCTGTGAATTATTGTTGGCATTCAAGATCAACTTAATTCTCGAATGCCATATGATTGTTGCAGTGTCACAGATGCAAATAGTACAATTATGCAATGTATTGCTCTGTTTGTATATAGTGGCATCACTTCTAAACTACAGCTTACAAGTGAGCATGCAGGATTGGATTCTCAGTCATGCAGATTTGAGTTTGCAGCCGACTGGGCTTGTACTCCAACTCGCCTACCTAAAACATCATCCCACCTCCGACAGAGAGAGCACTGAAAGTAATAGTTCAGTTCCGCACAACTGCTCGCAAGATTTCCAGAAGATCGCGGGTTCAAGCTCCACTCCAGAGCCTTAAGCACATAATTCAGGCTGACATTTCAGTGCAGTAGAGTGTGTGTTGCATTGCTGTGGGTACAGTCATTTGTCAGGCATCAGACAAAATCTGTTCTGTCTAATGGATGACTGAAAAGCATGACTGAAAGAAAAGCAGGTGAATTCTTTTAGTGTCATGGTCAATATTTGTTCCTCAGCCAACATCATTAAACTAGTGATCTGGTCATTTTGTGGGACCTTGCTGGGCTTTAATTATCTGCCACATTTCCCTATATTACAACAATAACTACACATTTAAAAATACAAAAGAACAAAAATAAACTTATGTTGAAGAACCTCTCTAAAGAGCAACTTGAAATTTACTTGGCTTTTTAAATTGAAGTTTACAGCTGTCTGGCATTGCTCCATTTTTCTCCATTCTGTATATTGAATTCAATATCTTAGATTAATCTATCTTTTTAATTCTAGATTTACCATTTGGGCCTTCTTGTTTGTAGTGGCACGACTGCTTACTCTCTCTCTGTCTGTCCTCACATTTGGATTTGGCCTTGCTGGAGCCCAAAATCAAAGTTTGGATTTAGCTTCCGGAAACTTTAACATACTGGCTATCAGGTAAACATTTTGCATCTATTCGTGCTGAAAAATATATTGTTCCGTTGGACTTTTGTTGGTTAAGATAGAAGAATAGGTTTTATGGTCACTAATGCATTGGCATTTTTGGAAGATGTTCCAAAACTGATCTTTGTGTACCCCAAGTGGTTTCTGTTTGATTTCATTGAATGTTCAACCTTTTATCTCCATTGTTTCAGAAAAGGGAGATAAATAGAAAAAAAACATGATCCATCAGAGATAGAACATGGAAAATAAAACTGACATTTTAATGGTATAAAGTTGCCTCATATTCTTCATAACGCTACCAAGGGATTCTTTTCAGATGCACACAATTCACCTCATTTATTATTGTATATTTCTAACCCCAGGGTGAATTTTCTTTCTGGTTACATGGGGAAACTGGTATTTCTTGGGCAGTTGGGCATCTAAGCTCTTCTTGTACCCAAGAAAAAAATCACGAAGTGAGTGCAGGTGTATTGTGATACTTTTTGAATGAGGGAAATACACAATATTATCCCATAGATCACAGTTTAAGTTCACCCAATGTACAAAATATCTCCTTTTTTTTGAGCGCCAAAGAAATCATGCTTGGCCTATACTTGGCACTTGAGTTACTCCCTTTTTCCCCTGCTAGGAAATGCTAATCTTGCATAAGGAGTTGACCTAAATTTTTCATCTTAGAAATGCATGTTTCACTCACCTTATAAGTTGGCACATGGGATCAAGCAGCAGATATAGGCTGTGTTGCCAAGAAGATTCATAGGAGTTTAAAACACCCACATAGAACAGACCGCGCATGGGAGTTTAAAACACCCACACAGAACAGACTGCGCATGGGAGTTTAAAACACCGACACAGGACAGATTGTACATGGGCGTTTAAAGCACCTGCACAGAAAGGACAGTGCATGGGTGTTTAAAATACCCACACAGAACGGACTGTGCATGGGTGTTTAAAACACCCACATGGAACGGACCGCGCATGAGAGTTTAAAACGTTCTGTGTGGGTATTTTAAACTCCCATGCACAGTCCGTTCTGTGTGGGTGGACTGTGCATCGGAGTTTAAAATACCCACACAGAACAGACTGTACATGAGTGTTTAAAGCACCTGCACAGAACGGACTGCAAATGGGAGTTCAAAACACCCACACAGAACAGACTGCGCATGGGAGTTTAAAACACCGACACAGGACAGATTGTACATGGGAGTTTAAAACACCACACAGAACGGACTGTGCATGGGAGTTTAAAACACCCACACAGAACAGACTGCGCATGGGAGTTTAAAACGTTCTGTATGGGTGTTTTAAACTCCCATGCGCAGTCCGTTCTGTATGGATGGACTGTGCATGGCAGTTTAAAACACCAACACAGAACAGACTGCACATGGCAACGGATAAATAGAAATGGGTCCTCTAGAAGAAAGATTAAGTAGCAACATTTGCTAATTCGACATTTGGTGTTGGTGAAAACGTGATGAGAGAATGGAAGAAGGAAATCGCCTTGAAGAAGATGCCCAAGGCCAAATGCACCATGAAAGCATGAAAACACTGGCTTGACCTTGAGAAGCAGGAATTGGAATGGGTCCTCAAATTGGCAAAATGTTCCGAGAAATGTCATTGTCACCAGAAATGCAATGTGCATGTTGTGGGCCAGTACAAACCCTGGGACCAGCCAAGATTTCAGAGCAACTGCCAGTAGGTGTGGTCTCTTTATGGAAATGTCTAGTGTTCTGGCAGAAGACCAAGATTGCTCAGAGACTACCAAAAGAGCTCAATCTCAAAATTAACCAGTTTCCAGCGATTCTTCATCAGACAGCGGATGAAACTCTCAATATGCCCAACAACCTGTGAATGGGAAGTTCAAAACCAGTTCTAGGGAAAACCATAGGATATGAGAAGCAAGTTCATGTTGCCCGTATCCTACTATGAAAGAATAGGGAAGAAAAATTCACTGTGGTATCTGCCTGCATGGCCAACAGAACAAAATTAAAGCTATGGTAATTTTCCAACATAAGATCATGCTAAAAATCAAGTTCCCTGCAGGAGTTTTGTGCATGCCCATGAACAGTGGGATGAATGAGGATGGAATGAAGCTGTGGATCGATAATGTGTAGAATAGGTGTCCCAGTGGCCTACTCGAAGAATGCCACTTAGTAGTGTGGGACATGTGCAGATCCTATAAAACAAGTGAGACCAAGAAGTGACTTGGACAAAATAACACTCACATTGCAGATAATTCAGGGGTTTAACATCTATTCAACCTGTGGATGTGTGCCTCAATAAACCTTTCCGAGATCATGTATGCACTGAGTGGGTGACAGAGAAAATAGCTTCAAATTGGAGATATGCGGACTGCCCTGCTTGATGTTTTATGTAGTTTTATCATAAAATCACAGGCTGCTATTCAAGCACCATGTCAGAAAATCCTTTAGAAGATGTGGAATATCCAGTTCCATGGATGGAGAGGAAGATAATTTGTTGTTGTGGAATGATTCTGAAAGCTAAAGCTCCAAATCTGATCGAGAGTGGAATCCTCACAATGATGCCATAGGCAAAGTGACTCCAAATATATTTGATGAACTCTTTGTATCTGATGCCAAATATTGTGAATTTGACGGTTTTTGGAGGAATGTCACTGGACCAGTAATCCAGCGACCCAGGCTAATGCTCTGAAGACATAGTTCCAATCCCACCATGGCAGCTGGTGGAATTTAAATTTAGTTAATAAAAATTGTGACCATGATACTAATGTCGAATTTTGTCACAAAAATCCATTTGGTTCACTAGTGCCCTTCAGGGAAGGAAATCTGTCATCCTTGCCTCTGGCCTACATGTGACTTCAGATCCACAATAATGTAGTTGATTCTTAACTGCCCTTTGGAATGGCTTAGCAAGCGACTCAATTTAAGAGCAATTAGAGATGGGCAACAAATGCTTCCCTGGCCAGTGACAGCTACATCCCATACAAGAATTTTCTTTAAATGTTGATTGTGGTTAAAGATATCTTTGTAGAATTAATTTAATGATAAAACATGTTGCATTGATATAATTTGAATTAGCGACATTACATTTAATTTCTCATTTTAAAATGGTGACTGCCTACACCAACAGCAATGGATCACATTTCATACTTGGCATATATGGAAGGATTTTTCAAAGCTTCTAAAGTCAACTTATATGCCACAATTCTACTGTACTTTTGTGTGTCTCTGGTGTCTGGCACTGGTAAAGGCCAGTGTTGAGCATTTGCATCTAATTTCAGCAGTCGATTAATGGCAGTGAGAGAGATTTAGATTGTGTCATTTAACATGAAAGAATTTTTCAGTGTTAAGCTGGCACCAATGCATCAAAAATGCTGTCAGCCTCCATAGCTCCTTCATGGCTTTATGGATAATTGTGTTTTGTGTTGTGGTGTTAAAATGCCATGTGGCGAAAAAGATCCTGGGTCCAATTCTTGGTATGTGCTGAACCAACTGTGTTTGGAAACTAAAACTGGTTTCAGCTGAAGAGGAGATTCCTGATTATGATTCAGGTCCCACTACTGCAAAAATGTAAGTGCGGAGGTTAGAAGAGGATTGAATCAGACTAATGTTCCTCAATCAGGAATTGGAACAGTATTAATAACCAACCAACAGTCCCTTTTTAATCACATACATGAAGAACTACAAGTTGCACAAGGTACTGGAGTGCTGGCTGTGAATAGAACTATAATCATAGCCAGCATTGGTACCTTTTAAAGATGTAGAGAGAAACATACAGAAAATCTTCACAGTAAATAATACTTGCATGGTGAGCACAAGAAATATTGAGAGTACCTCATTTGTTTTATGTACACCTGTGCTTAGTCCCATACCGACATTTACTAGTCTATACAAAAGAGACTTCTTTTTACTGCCTTGAAATATAATTATGCTGACTCGTGGAAGCTGTGTGCAGCCAACTGAGGAAGAGCTTGCCATTTGAGCATGAATTACGTTTCTGATTCAGCAGATCCTTCCAAGTTATAATTAGTGACTTATTCCAATCAGCCAGTCATTGTCCCTGGTATATCAAGCAAGTGAAGGAAGCCTTGCTTTCAAGAGGCAGTGCAGTTCCACTTCTCTATGAAAAAGCAGAATCAGTTTCAAAAGGTACAGAATATTTCTTAAGTGTTGGGATTCCTGGAGTACACATTGCTGACCCATGTATTGTATACATTGTTGAATCTGGCTCACTGTCTGACGGGCAGGTTGCACTGAGGAGTGTGCCCTGAATTGCCAAGCAAGGTTGGACCCTTCAGACCGACCTCATGCAGCAGCTTCACATTACCAGCTTTCAGATTGGGTAGGATGATGCCCCACTTGGTCACTTACCCATAGACTCAGTGACAGGAATTTCTGTCATTACCTTTTGCCACATTTGTGCCCAATAATTTTTCTTCTTGTCCACTTTTGAACTCTGGTCAAGAATGACATCTTTCAAATCCATTTTAAACCTTTACAAATACTGAAACAATACTTTCCTTTAAATGCATTTGAACTGCTAGTCAAATGTTGACTTGTTACCTGCCAATGCAAAGCCAGAGCTGTATTAAGATGCTAATGTATTTTTAAATAAGCTTCTCTTGTAAAATTGGACACAGTTTCTCTACAGTATTCAGTAGGCTACCTTCAACCATCACACTAACTCGTCATTCTCGGTGTAGATTTTTTTCTCTGTCACAAAATACAGAGATTTGTGTAGATAGAGGCTGTGTCACTGTCTTTGAGATAAAGTAGGGGTGGGTAGGAGGGAAATTGGCCTAAAGATGTAGGAAGAAACCGATGAAGAAAATTGGCTGAATACATTCTTGATTGGTGGACATTTTTGCCATCCTTCTATTGAATTATGGTTATATTTTAAACTTTGGAGAATCAAGAGTACAAGCCTGCTTCCCAATAGACAGTGCCACCGAACTACCTGTTTGGTCTCGTATTGGTTTAGAATTATTTTCAGGTATGCATCCCTTAATGTCCCATTGGTAACAGAATCAATTGGTATAGCATTAAGCCAAGAAGTGATCCACCATCTTGTCTTGGAAATCTGTTGCCACTCCTTTAGGTCAAAGTCCTCAAATGCCTTGTGAAACAGCACTGGGATGTACATACAAGGATTGCAACAGTTCAGGAAGGGAGCTCATGACCACCACCTTGAGCAATTGGGATGAGCAACAAGTGCTGTCCTTATCAGTGAAGCTCACGTATCATGAATTTTTTTTTAAATACCAAAGTTAACTGATGATCAGTTTGCGAGCTATAACTGATGTTAGTGGCTCTGGACTAATAAGCAAAAAGAAAAATCAACCCAAGTTCCTGTCCTGGCTGCGAATGTACACTATGTTAAAATAGGACCAACTGTGATGCCTCTGTAATGCACCAGGCTCTGGCATGAAGAAATAAGTACTGGCTTACCTATTGAACTGTATTCAGGAACAGCAGATTTTATGGGCAGGAGGGAAGAAAATTGGTGAATTATTTTAAAGCTATTTGAGTCATAAATTGTATAGCTAAAGAATATACTAAGGCACGTGAGTGACGGACAGATTTTTATTTTTAGTCAACAATATATGCAAAGCTAATAAAATTAAAGATGAAGAAATTTAACTACAAATATAATTCTGTTATTGATTCCAGAATAAGTGCCCTGGCCACCATTTGCCTTACGCAGGCATATATGATGTGGAAGTTCATTAATTTCCAACTCAAGAGATGGAAGGAGCATGCACAAATTCAGGCTCTAAAAAAGAAAGCTACCACTACCAAGAGCAAAGCAGCTAAAAAAGGAGAAAGTAAAGGTTAGTTTACTCATTTAAAACAATGCAAAAATGACACTTCATAGAAATCATCATAGAAACCCTACAGTGCAGAAGGAGGCCATTTGGCCCATCGAGTCTGCACCGACCACAATCCCACCCAGGCCCTACCCCCACATATTTACCCGCTAATCTCTCTAACCTACGCATCCCAGGACTCTAAGGGGCAATTTTTAACCTGGCCAATCAACCTAACCTGCACATCTTTGGACTGTGGGAGGAAACCGGAGCACCCGGAGGAAACCCACGCAGACACGAGGAGAATGTGCAAACTCCACACAGACAGTGACCCGAGCCGGGAATTGAACCCGGGACCCTGGAGCTGTGAAGCAGCAGTGCTAACCACTGTGCTACCGTGTCGCCCAACTGTGCTACCGTGTCGCCCAACTGTGCTACCGTGTCGCCCAACTGTGCTACCGTGTCGCCCAACTGTGCTACCGTGTCGCCCAACTGTGCTACCGTGTCGCCCAACTGTGCTACCGTGTCGCCCAACTGTGCTACCGTGTCGCCCAACTGTGCTACCGTGTCGCCCAACTGTGCTACCGTGTCGCCCAACTGTGCTACCGTGTCGCCCAACTGTGCTACCGTGTCGCCCAACTGTGCTACCGTGTCGCCCAACTGTGCTACCGTGTCGCCCAACTGTGCTACCGTGTCGCCCAACTGTGCTACCGTGTCGCCCAACTGTGCTACCGTGTCGCCCAACTGTGCTACCGTGTCGCCCAACTGTGCTACCGTGCCGCCCACTGTGCTACCGTGCCGCCCACTTGATACCATGCTACAGCAATGCAAATCATTTTGTAATGTTCAAACTGTGAATATTGTTTCCTCAACAATGGTTCTCTCACTGTGGTGTGAATTCATTGGATGTGCAAGGGAAAAGATAGATGAATGTTTTGGGTTGAACTCCCTTATCTATTATTTTTTCTTACAGATACTAACTGATCTGCAAATTTACAGAATTTAATGTTTTCATATCAGATTTGCACCATTTGAGCTTTTCTTACTCTTTATCCTGCCCTATCTGTTGGGGTGGCATGGTGGCACAATGGTTAACACTGCCGTCTCACAGCTCCAGGGACCTGGGTTCGATTCCCGACTTGGGTAACTGTGTGAAGTTTGCACATTCTCCCTGTTTTTGCGTGGGTTTCCTCCTGGTGCTCCGGTTTCCTCCCGGTGCTCCGGTTTCCTCCCACAGTCTAAAAATGTGCGGGTTGGGTTGATTGGACATGCTAAATTAGCCCTTAGTGTCCCAGGATATGATAGGTTAGAGGGATTAGCAGGGTAACTAAGCAGGGATAGGGCTTGGGTGGGATTGTTGTTGGTGCAGACTCGATGAGCTGAATGGCTGCCTTCTGCACTGTAGGGTTTCTATGTTTCTATCTTCTCTTTAGACTATTCCTAGTAAGGCACCATATATACTTTTATTATGAGCAATTGTATCCTCACCCACTTGAAGAAATGGTAAAAGTTCTTGACTCTGGCTGAAACTTTAAGAATAATCACAGAATCTTTACAGTGCGGAAGGAGGCTGTTTGGCCCATTGAGTCTGCACTGGCTCTCTGAAAGAATATTCTACGTAGTCCCACTCCCCAGCTTTATTCCTGTAACCCTGCACATATTTTTTTCCGGCAGCAATCCAACTTTTTTTTGAATATCTCGATCGAATCTGCCAAAACCAACCCCTCAGGAAATTTGTTCCAGATTCTAATCACCCTCTGGGTGAAAGAACTTTTCCTCATATCACTTTTAATCCTTTTGCAAATGATTTTGAATCTGTACCCTCCTACTTCTTGATGCTTCCTTGAATGGGAACATTTTCTCACTATTTACCCTGTCAATACTCCTCGGGATCTTGAATATCACTACCGAGTCTCCTCTTGGGCTTCTTTTCTCCAAAGAAAACAGTCCCAACTTCTTCAGTCTATTCTCATAGCTACAGTTCTTTATCCTTGGAATCGCTCGTGAATCTCTTCTGTACTCTCTCCAATGCCTTCACATCTTTCCTCAAGTATGGAGCCCAGAACTAGATGCAGTACTCCAGGAAGCCAAACTAATTCAATAATCAATGTTCCTGTTAATAAAGTCTAAGATACTTTTTGCTTTATTAACTGCTTTCTCGACCTGCCTCGCCATCTGAAGTATGCAATGAACCCTCTGTTCCTGCACCATTTCCAATTGCTTCCTTTTGTTTATTACTGTCTCTCCATATTCTTCCTGCCAAAATAAAGCTCCTCACACTTCTCTGCATTGAATGTTATCTGCCACTTGTCTGCCCAATCCATCAACATGTCAATGTCCTTCTGAAATTCAGGATTATTATCATTACAGTTGACAACATCTCCAATCTTTGTATCTGAAAATTTTGAAATCATGCCCTGAACACCATACTCTAGCTCATTCATCTATATTGGGAAGAGCAAGAGTCCTAACACTGACCCCTGGAGAACTCCAGTACAAACCTTCCTTCAATAAGGAAAACAACCATTTATCACTACTCCTGCTGTCACTTGGCAATTTTTTATCCAATGATACCGTGCTATTTCTGAAATGTGTTCTAAAATCTCCATTTTATTCCCTTGATTTTTATAGTTTCTTATTTGAACCATTCTGATCTGTAGCGGAACTCCAGTTGGAGAGTCGGCTCACAATGTTTGGTCAGCTGCCTATTATACACCATCTAATACTACCAATTTGTCCCCTCTGAAGTCGAAAGTCCAGGTTTAGCCTGTATTTCATTACCAGTTTATCTGCTTTACATTGGGTCTGATTTCTGTTTGTATTCCCCATTGTGCAAACTGGTTGCAATCCAGAACAATAGTTGATTGAAATTGTAAATATAACTTTTCAACCCCAGGTCTCCACAGGAAAAAGAATTGTAACTGGTCTTCCTATTTTGCAGCTAATGGAGTAAATGGGATCGTTACTTCTGAAGATAGAGATTCTCCACGTGCAAGAAAGGTCAAATCTTCTTGAAAATTAGACTACATCAGTACATAAATTGTCAGTTTCACAATTTGTTTCTTTTTTGACAATTTCCCCATAAACCTTATTAATTTGCTGCAGCAAGCAACATTTACTTCTGAGTACTTGTAATGCTGGGCGTTCAAAAGCCAGTAAGGCTGAAGGGAAAGAAAAGCTGAGGGTGGGAGGTCACTCATTCTTTGAATAATTTCCCTCTTTTATAGAAGATAATTGTTGCTTGAGCAGATGCTTTATTTTTGACATTTTGGTATGATCTTGTCTCAAAGAGCACCACCATAGAAAATATGGAGGGTAAGCAACTTGAAACTGACCCAAGATTTGGCTCAGAGCTGCTATCCTTGAGAAACCACACAGTAGCTAGGATTCGGCTTTCCTAACCTATAGTGTTGTTTCTCAAGTTTGGACAGCTCTGTTGTGACTCAGAGAGCCACACTCCCCTGAGTTTTTTTTACAGAACCACTTCAGAAGACATAAGTGAAATGTCTTTGAGCATGGAAGACTGCTTGAAGAACTAAGGATCTCAGTGCTAGTCAGAAACTTGATTGTGCCAATGTGTCAAAAAAAAAATCTTCTGCGAGGACTTGGTCAGATAAAAACTTACTTGGATGATTCAGCAACCTGGATCTCCCCATGCGGAGTGACATTCACAGGGGTTTATCTACGGACATTGAAGGGGAGGCCCTAATTTGCTGTGATCTGCCCACTGTGAGTGCCACCAACTGTTCAAGTGGGAGGGGGCAGGTGCCACATGCCAGTAAAAGAATAAGAAACATTTTGCAACATCATGTAAAACTGATGGGCTGCAGAGGTAAGAATTCAAGCAAGCATATCATATGAAAAATCAAACTCTTTTTAACATTGCATTTGTTTTCACCTGTGGTGCGTGCTGAGTTTTATTTTGGAAACTATTCTGGCCTGAAGGATGTGTTATTACAGATTATATTCCAAGCTAGTAACTCATCACCTAAATTCTAATTTTAAATGCTATAAATTGAGAAACATTCTCGAATTCTATAAAGAATCTCTAATTATTGTTCATAGTGGTACTGATACTTACAGGAAATGATTTTGAAAGTGATTATCAATGAGGATATATGTGTGTTTTGAAAGCTAAATAGGTTTTTCAGGCTATTGGGTTAAAATAAATGCAAGTTCTTATATCAGGCTGCTGATAGCAGATTAATTTTCTATGCCTTAATTTGTTGTAATTGGAACTGCAGTATTCTTCTCCATTAATCTACTTGACCATTTTCAATCAGTTTTATAACTTCAAAGCCAAACTCTATGTTCTCAGGTTAATTTTGAACGGGGCAGTCTGTGAAGAGACCACTGCAATAAAGTGTTTTTAAAAAAAAGTGCAACAATGAAATTGCAGTAGAGCTTCATAGAGGAGAAAAGAAATATGCTTTTTATTTTTTTACTCTAATAAAAGACACAAAAAGGGCTGCCAAATTTTAATAGCAGTTTTATAAAACTTATGCTAGGCCTTAGTATGGCAAAATGGCTGATGTAATAATGAATATGCAACTGAATAGTTGGCATAATGAGAAAGAAATATGTGACTGTTATTAGGGGGACAATTAATGTACAACATTCTTTACCTAGGGAATTGCTGATTTCAAGAGGTTTATTAATTTTATAAAACAATTTAGATATTAAAAAATTTCGTATATGAAAATCTTGTTACCATTAAGCTTCAGGTCATTCCTAGATTGCTAATGATTGGTGGAGCCTTGTTACAATACATTTTCTTTTTGTAAATTAAGGAATGTTCCTGGATAAAGCACTTCAAATACCTTTCTCCTGGGCTGTTTGAAAATACAGTCCTGAATATAGTTTGGGGTATAACTTAATTTTCGGGTGCGGATGAGGGACTGGAAGTAGAGAATAACCTGCAGATTGTCCCTTTTCCTGCAATGTAGCCTTGAACCCAAGACGATGACCACTTTGTTGCAAATGTCTCTGGGGCTGGGTGATACAGTGGGTCTGTGCGTCCACTTCTGAATTGAACACAAGAGTAACAAGATGAGGGTCTCTCTCTCGTGATTATTATGTGAAGTGAATTTAGGTAGTTGCAACCCAGTTAATGACCTAAAGCACATAACCATCCATAATTTGTATTGAAGTGACAGTGTCAGGGTGGCCACAGGAGTGGTTGGGAGTCATGATGGTCAAGAGTAGAAACCGAATAAAAGCAGCTTTATATTGTGCCTGACTGCTAAACCTGAGATTGATTGCTGGGTGTTCAAAGTGGAAAACTGCAAGTGCAATCCTTCCTCACATTAGTGAGCACACAGGTTTATCTTGCAGCCAAAATAGACTTGTAAACGAGAAGTCCAGCGCTGTATTTTTAAATGGAATGTCCAGGGATTATTTCTTAAACTTCAAGTTTGCTTGGTACAGATTATTTTAGACACTGTCAAAATTGCTGGAAAAATGTAATTTTTTTGATTAGCATCTGCTGTTGAGTATTACATTAAGATGTGATGTGTCTTATGGAACTAAGATCACGTTTCTGATTATAATACAGGAGATATGGTTTTATTTTTAATGCATTGTCTAAGAATTGTAATTTCAGTTCTGAAAGAGCAACCTGGTTTATTGTAACTGCATTCACTGCAGAGCAAATGTGAAGTAAAACTGTCCATCCTACCTTGTGACTGAATTTGTTTACTTCTTGCAGCACATCTGATCATTTACTATTTCTTAAAATCCTTCAGTAATATATAGCCATAGAAAAAGTAAATGGTAAAATTATATTGTATATTTTGATCTGAGCATTATAATGACCTGTTTAAATTCTTATCACCCTGCATTTGCTGTGCTCTGCTGGCTGTAGAGTGTTGTCAAGTGAATATATGGAGTTAGATCTGAGTGAGGAAGTTGGAGCCAAAGGTAATGGGGAGAAGAAGAGGATTTGACAATAGTTGGCTTTCATTGTAAATATTATGGTGATAAGTCAGTGACACGTGTGGCTGATACATCTTGGCCTCCTGCAGTCCCCACCAATACAATTGGCAGTCTTCAGCCATTTTGATTTACTCTACATGGTATCAAAAAATGGCTGAACGCATTGGATACAGTGGTGAACCCTAACAATGTATGGTTATAGTACTGAAGACTTGTGCTCCAGAATCACCTGTGACTCTAGCCAAGCTGTTCCAGTACAGCTATAACACTGGCATCTATCTCATGAGGAAAATTGCCCAGGTAAGTCCTGTGCACAAGTAGGGCAAATCTAATCCAGCCAATTACCACCCCATTAGTGTAGTCTCCATCACTAGCAAAGTGATGAAAGATGTTAACAATGCTATCAAGTACTTGCACAGCAATAATCTACGCTGCAATGCTCAGTTTGGGTTCTGCCAGGTCCACAACTCCTGGCTTCATTACAACCATGATTCTAAAGTGACAAAATGCTAAATTCCAGAGATGAGATTTACAGTGACAGCCTTTGACATTAAAGCAGCATTTGACCAAGTGACAAGAAGTTACTAAAATGCAGTGGCTACATGAATGGTACTTTGCGCTAACAGGATGTCGTTGCCATCCAAAAAGATGTTGTGCTGACCACACAATTGAGCAATGTTGTGTATGAATTGAGCTGGTGTGATGCCTGGTATGTAAGCTGCAAGTGCCAGTGATTGATCGAATCAAACAGCAAGTTCTTTCAGTTCATAATAGGAAAACCATACTTAATCAGCTGGCTATCTACTGTTAAATGTGATTCTGTGATTGCGCAGTACTTGCTGCGTAATCTTGAATACGTGAATAGCTACAATAACAGCCAATGTACGATTAGTTGAGCTTGTAATGTGGCTTATTTGCCCTTGTAGAAGCAGCATATGTCCATAAACGGACCCTTTGGTACAAACAAGGAATATGTTTAAGCCTTGTGCTTTTTTGAATTACTCAGGAGCTGGGGGAGCTGATAGTTCCCTACTGCTTTCTCCATGCAGCTCCTCAGCCAATCAGAATCAACTTGCCAACCAATCAGCGCACACTCTTCTGTAATATGAATTGTGATCATGTGAAATTTGGCATTCTTGCATTTTGTTCCAATAAGTGAAAAATGAAAAGCTTCAGCAACATATTCACTTTTCAGCAATATTCAAAGTTGATGGGGAGGGGGGATTCTCCACTGTTCGCATCGTACCTAGCTCAAAGGAAGATGCTTGTGGTGTCCTCGGCTCAGCCATCTTTAGCTGCTTCATCAGTGATTTTTCCTCCATTGCAAGGTCAGAAGTGGGGATTTTTGTTGATGTTTGCTTCTACTTGCACAACAGATATTGAAACAGTCCATGTATGCATCCAGCAAGATCTGGACAGCACTCCAGTGTGGGCTGGTAAAGTGGTGAATAACATCCGTGCCACAAAGTACCAGGCAATGAGCTTCTGCAATAAGACAGAATCAAACCACCTCCCTTTGACATTCAACAGCATTACCATTGCTGAATTTCCCACTGTCATCATTGGTTCTTTTATCTATGCTGTCCATTCGGCTCAATTAGTCCAAGTCAGTGTTTATATTCCACTCGAGCCTCTTCCCATCTTTCTCCTCTATATATACCATTGTAACTCTCAATTTCCCCTCATATGGTTGTATAGATTCTCCTTAAAGCAGCTAAACTATTTGCTTTAACCACTCCTTATAGTAATGAGTTCCACATTCTCACCATTCTGGGTGAAGGACATTTTGGAATTCCCTATTGGATTTCTTGATGACTATCTTAGATTGATGACATTTAGTTATGCTCTTCCCAACAAGAGGAAATTTTTCAGTATTTTAAAGACCATTATTAAAGTTTGAAGTTTATTTTATTAGTGTCAAGTAGGCTTACATTAACACTGCAATTAAGTTACTGTGAAAATCCCCTCGTTGCCACACTCCAGTGCCTGTTTGGCCATGCTAAATTCTCCCTCAGTGTACCCAATGCACCAAGCCAGCAGGTCTTTTGGACAGTGAGGGGAAACTGGAGCACCCGGAGGAAACCCACACAGACATGGGGAGAACGTGCAGACTCCGCACAGACAGCAACCCAAGGCCAGGAATCATCCTGGGTCACAGGGACCTGGGAAAGGTCACCCTTAGCCTTCTTTCAAGATAAAAAGATATCTATATCTATCCTTAGATAGATATATATACACATTTTCTGTTATCTTTTGGAAATGTCTGTGCTCCATTGCCTCTCCATTTTATAATATGGTGACTATTCCAAGTGGTCTTACCAAGGTTCAATGCAAGTTTAGTAAAACTTCCCTGCTTTGAATTCTAGACCTCTAGAAATAAAGCCTAGAGCTTGATTTGCACATCTATTTGGTGCATCTATACTGCAAGATCGTATTGTTCCTCTACCAAACCTAAATTCGTACCTTCCAAATAATAAGTGACCCCTTTTCTTTCTACTAAATTATCCTACCTCACATTTAGAGTGTTGACCTGAGATAAAGTGTCAGCCGAGACACGCAAAAAAGTTAGCATCCTCAACACAGCCATAAAGAAGAGTCATGATTGTAGGATTGGCTCGAAAAGCTTTTAATTTTCTGAGGTAGTATAATCATGTATCTCCTTTGGTCACCATATTAACACACTGTTCCTTTGTTCAGCCTCTCTGGACTAGCCAGAATGGTTTATGAAATCACTGCTGCTCACTTAAGTGGCAACTTGTCAGGATTTTTAAATTAGCGCTGGTTTGAAAATTATCAAAAGCACCACAAAATGGCAGTAATAAATATTGCATAAACAAAATTCAAGTTGATGATTTGACCAGTAATTGACACGTGAGCCCAAAGAATGCCAAATCAAACCAGAAAATTTAAATATTTCCAATTAAATCTACACATGATGCTGTCACATACATTTTTCTGAGTTGAATTCCAGTTTAATTTTAGTTTTCATTTGATTACATGCCTAAAGCAAATATTTTTGTGTTTGCATGTAATCTTTGTCATTCTTCCAAAATCCAACAATTGGTTTGAACAAATTCATTGCTGCAGTTAATTTCTTACAGTTCCCTGCTTGATTAATGTCTTGGAATGTTACTTGACCAGATATACAAGTGGCTAGACTTAACCCTAAACAGTGTAGAATCATACAATCCCTACAGTGCAGAAGGAGGCCATTCCGCCCATCAAGCCTGCACCGACAACAATCCCACCAGGCCCTATCCCCGTACCCTACCCCCGTAACCCTGCTAATCCCCCTGACATTAAAGGGCAATTTAATTTAGCAGTCTCCGACAGAGCATCCCACCCAGGCCCTATTCTCACAGCCCTATGTATTTAGCCCACTAATCCCCCTAACCTACATATTATGGGACAGAAGGGGGCAATTTAGCATAACCAATCCACCTAACTTGCACATCTTTGGACTGTGGGAGGAAACCGGAGCACCCGGAGGAAACACACGCAAACACGGGGAGAATGTGCAAACTTCACACAAACCAAGTACATCAAAATTATTGTAGGTGAATTTTCACTGATCAGAATTGGTGGAAATGAAATTAAACTCAATTAATTCACTCTTGCTAGTAAATTAGAAGGAAAACACCAAGATTTACAGTCTGATTTCTAAATGTGAATCTCATGTTGCTTATTCTTATCAAGCGACTATTCCGTTTAATAAACAGTCCTTTTGGAGTCTGGATAATTTGATTTATTATTGTCACATTGTATTGATGTACAGTGAAAAGTATTGATTCTTGCACACTGTACAGACAAAGCATACCGTACGTAGAGAAGGAAAGGAGACAGTGCAGAATGTAGTGTTACAGTCATAGCTAGGGTGTAGAGAAAGATCAACTTAATGCAAGGTAGGTCTGTTCCAAAGGTCTGATGGCAGCGGGGAAGAAGCTGTTCTTGAGTCGGTTGATATGTGTCCTCAGACTTTAGTATGTTTTTCCCAACAGAAGAAGGTGGAAGAAAGTCTGTCCAGGGTGCACAGGGTCCTTAATTATGCTGGCTGCCTTTCCGAAGCAACAGGAGATATAAACAGTGTCAATGGATGAGAGGCTAGTTTGAGTGATGGACTGGGCTTTGTTCACAACTCTTTGTAGTTTCTTGCGATCTTGGACAGAGCAGGAGCCATACCAAGCTGTGATATAACCAGAAAGAATACTTTCTATGGTGTATCTGTAAAAGCTGGTGAGAGTCATAGCCAAATTTCCTTAGTCTTCTGAGAAAGTAGAGGCATTGGTAGGCTCTCAACTATAGTGTCCGCATGGAGGGACCAGGACAGGTTGTTGGTGATCTGGACACCTAGAAATTTGAAGCTCAGGACGATTTCTACTTTGTCCCCATTGATGTAGCAGGGACAGGTCCTCCACCATGCTGCCTGACGTCAATGACTATCTCCTTCATTTTGTTGACATTGAGGTGGAAATTATTGTTGTTGTGCCAGTTCACCAGATTCTCTATCTCCTGTACACTCTCTCATTGTTTGAGATCTGACTCACTACAGTGGTGTCATCAGTAAACTTGAAAATCGAGTTGGAGGAGAATTTAGCCACACAGTCATCGGTGTATGAAGAGTATAGTAAGGGGCTGAGAACACAGCCTTGTGGGGCACCAGTGTTGAGGACGATCGTGGAGGAGGTGCTGTTGCTTATCCTTATTGATAGCAGTCTGTGGGTTAGGAAGTTCAGGATCCAGTCACAGACGGAAGAGCCGAGCCCCAGGCCATAGAATTCGGAGATGAGTTTCATAGGTATAATGGTGTTGAAGGCTGAGTTGTGGTCAATAAATAGGAGTCTGACATAGACATCTTTGTTTTCTAGGTATTTCAAGATTATTGAGTGTAGGGCCAGGGAGATGGTAGTCCCACCTGGAATGCTGCATGATACAAGTAGTCCCACCTGGAATGCAGGATCATTTGCTTCTTAAATGTTTCTAATGTGCCTGCTTTCACCATCATCTCTGGCAGCATGTTCCAGGCACCCACCACTCTGTATGAATAACTTCCCCTTCATTACGATCTCTACCTTTGCTGCTTTCTACTGAGACTGGACACTAAAGCCTCCTGTCTGCACCTTCCATCACTGCCCCAAACCACCATGACAATGTTGTGGCCCTTATTGAAAATTGCATTGTATATTTAATCCACTTAAGACTACCATACAAATATATACCAGCAGAGGGAGTCTGGAAGAGGGAATAATGAAATCTATGTTTTAATAATGTACAGTTCTGATTCTGAATGCTTCGTACTGAACATTACTGTTTCTTCACAAGGACTTCACAGTTACTAAATCATATAATGCACTTTCCCTAATCATCTGGTATCTTCTCCTTCAAGCACCTTCATTCTTTTTAATCTTCTCAGTTTTCCTTCAAAATCTTCATTCTCTATCATTCCGGCAAAGCCAATCCAGAGTTTCTTCCTGAGATACTGTTCTTTCTTTCTTCTCTTAACCTCTGCACTGAGAAACTTGTATTACTTGGTGATTTTCATCTTCTTCTCAATTTATATGGTCTTCTGTCCTGATTTCACTGCCCTCCCTAGACCTTTTCCTTCAACTCCTGGACATTACAATCTCACTTAGTTTCACAAAGAGCTCAGGTCACCCCCACCACACCTTTTTTGTCTGTACAACCCCTTGTTAATCCTACTTCTATTGATCCAGAGCGAATTAAACTCTAATCCAAGTAACTTAAAATAAAACTTTCAAAATTCCTTTGAACTTCCATTCAGCACAATACTTCTGTAGGTATTGATTGTCTCAATCACTCCCCTCCTCCAACCCTGATGCCAATAAGATTTTATTCTCTCCCATCACAGATGTTTCTCTGGAATGGCCCCTCGTTGGCCCTTCAACTCCAAAGGACACCGATCTGGTTGCCAGGGCTGGACCACACTAAGTATTATTAGTCTTCACTGCTAAAAGCAATGGATAGCTTCAGGATAATCACTAACTCTTTCAATTCATTTGCCTCTGCCACACTGCCCCTTCCCCTTGAAATGAATACATAGTCAGGTGATAGATCTGATTGATTCCACATTTCAGTCACTGCCGCAATATTATAATTCCCTTAAATTACAGTTGATCAAAATTGGTCAAATTTATTGTTTAAAGATCGAGCATTACAGAGAATAAATGTGAGCAATCTTACAGAGGGTCTTGTTGTAGACGTGATCCTCATGTTGTCAGGGAGTCGGAGTGTGAATGTGGCCAATAACGGTAGAAATACGCCATTGGATATGGTGTTTGCTTTTATTCCTCTATATTGTTGTGTGTCATTGGGCAGGTACTCCTAGTTGTAGGCAGTCCCATGGGTCCCTTAAATGTCTGCCCTGTTTTAACAAAAGTAATGTGCTCATCACTGCTCTTACTGTCTTTCACTGTTCCCTTGTACTCCATTCCCTTTTTCATTTAGTTATAAAGACCATGAGTGCTGTATCCTACTCTTCCCCGACTGGCCACTTCTCCCTCACTCTCGCTAGCTCACTCCAGTAGGCCTTTCGCTCCCACCTGCTGGAGAAACAACATGAATTAAATCAGGAATTTTAAAGTGGGTGCAGGAACAAAGATCCTTTCTTTCAATTATGTAGGTTGTGTTAGGCAAAGAGTTAAATCAACAACCTCCCTGGACTTGGGCAATTAATACCAGGGTGGATTATCCTTTTCTGCTGTTTTGTCACATCCATAATGACTGTGATGAATTGATCATCTGTTCTGATTGTCATCAGCTGGCCCTCAATTTGTGGCTAATGTCTACTCAGGGCCACAAGTTTCTGCGATGGGTCTTTGTGTGACTGAACAGCTGATTGTTGACCAAGAAATATCCTGAAGAGGTCATCTCTCATCTGCTTGTTCCACAGATTTCCCAATTTGGAATGATTCTCTATACCATTGTATCCTTCACTGCCATGCTTAGTACCACAGTAAGTTGTTGATACAACTTTGTGATTTTCAATGTATTGGACTGGACAGCTTGATCTGTAGATGTGATACATTGGGTACTGTGGATTCATGCCAATCTATGCTATAATGCCTTATACATCTGGTATTTCTCAGGGCATTCTAACATTGTCATCAACATCTGGGTAGAAAGGGAAGATTTCTGTCTCTTTACAACTTTGTGATCTGCCAGAGGATATATTTTTACTTGGAAATTGCTGCTTTAATGCAAGTTATTGTTGTTGCCTTTTCTCCATAGCCTGTAGATATTTTTCAGCAGGAATGTTTTCTGTGCCACTGCCAGAGTCTTGTTCTTAGCTTGGGTAGAGGGGAGGTCAACTCTTCAGCTGTCTATTCCATTGTTCAGCCTCTCTGGATGCCAGTATTATTAATGTATGGGGATGTGTGCCAAAATTGGGAGAGCTGTCTCACAAACCGGTCAAGAAATAGCCTGACATAATCATAGTCATGGAATCATATCTTACAGATCATGTTCCAGACATCACCATCACACCCCTGGGTATGTCCTGTCCCACCGACAGCAGAGGTGTTGGCACAGTGCTATACATTTGGGAGGGAGATACCTGGGAGTTCTTAACATTGATTCTGGATTCCATGAAGTTTCATGACATCGGGTCAAACATGGGTAAGGAAACCTCCTGTTGATTACCCACCACATCCCCATCAATAATGTTTCATCTTGAACACCAGCTGGAAGAAGCACTGAGAGTAGCAAGGATGCAGATGGGGGACTTCAATGTGCCCCTGGATGGGGGACTTCAATGTGCCCCTGGATGGGGGACTTCAATGTGCCTCACAAGAATGGCTCAGTAGCATCACGACAGACCAAGCTGCCACGTCCTAAAGGACATAGCTGCTAAATGTATTTGCTCCTATCCTTTCTGGATCCTTATCTTTTATCATCATGACTCCTTTCATTTCTACGGCTTGAACTATTCTTTCCTCCCAAGTTCCTACCCCAACCAATCTGTACTACTTGATCTTCCTCCTCCCCTGCTATCTTCCCACTCCCCTGCTATCTTTCCAGGTTTGACTCCCTTTTAGGTAAGTATATAGTTTCCCTCTGTGCTTCTATTAGCATCCTTCAAATGGCCGTTCGAAGTACTCATTGTTGCCTGCTCATGCACAGTAATCCCAATTGGCGAGGTAATCTTGCCAGTCTCCTCACCGTCCACTTACCCCTCCCAGTCTTAACCCTCTGGCCTCTGCCAGCAATCAGCTCTCACCACCCTTCACCTCACCTCCCGAATTTCTGTTCACTTATGAAGACCTTACAATCTATAAGCTCATTGTGAATGATAGCATCAACATCATGGCCTTAATGGAAGCTTGTCAGAGAGACGAAATATAGCCTCCCTGCCAAATTATACCTTCTATTCTCAGCCCACCTAGACTATGGTTGTGGGGCACTTATCACATCTTACCTTACTCCTCTGACATTTTCTCCTCCTTTGAGCACCTTGTTCCACACCCCATACTTCTTATTCAAAATTCTCATTCTCTATCATCCTCCCAAGGACCATTAAAAAAACTTCTGAGATATCTTCATTGCTTCTTCCCTCAGTACAAAGGCTGAGTGACTTCTCATCCTTGGTGATTTCAACCTCCATTTCAACTCATGATATTCTCTCTCCTGATTTGACACCCTTGTATCCTCTCTAAATCCAAAGTGTATTCACAGACAACCTTTGACCTTGCCACCTCACATACCCTACTATACATAAGGGCATCTCTGTATCACTCACACCCCACATTCCCCTTTCAAGGCTACACCCCTCTGTGTTCAAATCCTGAAAGAAAGTTCTCGACCAATTCAAGGATACTATCTAAAAGATATCATCTTGAATGTATATAGCAGACAAGTGGTTCAGTCATTCTTTGGCAGATCTAGCTGGACCTCATAAAGCACCATCAGGTCCTGCTCTCATCTGCCAAAACTGTCATCCTGGAATGCAGACATAGTTCCTGGCTTCTTTTCTCTACTGAAAACCATCTTCTTAAACCCCAGTACCCTATCCCCTCCACCCTCATCTCCACCATCTGCAAAGAGTTCATGAAGATCACCCAATCAGTTGCCTCTGCCAATTAACTTCCTTCCTCTCACCTACTATGCTAGACTTATTCGAAGTCTCCTCCTTGCCTTAGCTCTTGGCATGTATCTTTCTCTTTGTCTCTCTCATCTACCCCCATGCCCTCTCTGAGTTCACCTTTTCTATGAGACCCATCTTCTGCCCCTTGATCCTATTCCCATGAAATTACCGATCTCCCAGCTTTCCTGGCTCCCATGTTAGCTAATATTGTTAATTGTTCTCTTCTCAGTTACTGTCCTGTTCTCTTTCAAACCTGTCACCATCATCAGCTCACCATAAAAAACACCTTGATCCCTCCTTGCAAAATAATGCCCCAAATCCAACCTCCCTTTCCTCCCCAAATGATTAACTGCTTATGCCTCCCAAATTGTGCCTAATTTGCCCTGAACTCCATGTTTGAATCCCTCGAAGAAAAACTGATAGATTGAGGTCAGGTTTCTGCTATCTTCATCCTACCTCCCTTAGCAAGCTGGTATGCATCCCATCTGGTCTGGGTGACGTGTCAACTTTGAGTGCCAATAATTTAATATCTTCTTTCAATTATGTTTATCCTATTTAATATCTACCCCATCCTTCAAAGTTAACTTCACCCCTCTTGTGAAAACCAATGCAAAGTACTCATTCAGTGCCTCAGTCATGCTTCCGTACAAATATTTTTTGTCCCTAATTAGCCCTAACATTCCTTTCACGATCCCTCTACTTTTTGTGTATTTGTAGAAGATTTTCAGGTTCCCTTTTATGTAAACTGCTAATCTTTTCTCAAACTCAATTGCAATGTTTCCAATAAGAAAATGATTTTGTTCTGGCTATTAATATTTGATGCATTTTGCACTGTGGACTGATAAAGACGTCAGCAATATTTAGTTTGAAATGAACCTGAGGTGTAAAAGTTAAGGATTGCGGGATCACTGTCCAGCAGGTTATCCATAGGTTTGATTCCAGCAGATGATGCTCCTACACAACATCCTAGAGAAAGAGAACCTTTGAAAAATCTACTACTCGGACATTTGCAGGTCGGCATCACTGCGTTTACACAAAGGCCTGTGTGGGTAAGAGCAGCCGCCTTGTCAAAGGCAGTGCAGTTACATCTTCCTTACACAGTTCCTTCTGTACTTTATTTCCTTTCCTAAAAATGCAAAGCAAAAAGAAAATCTTATATCATCTCAATTGTAGCAATCAAAGATCTTACTGCCAAAAATTCAGAAAAAGATGCAAACCAAGATGAAAAAAAATAACAAATTCAGCTGTCAAAAACCCAAAATCAAATTACTCCTGTGAGTAATCCAGTTGTTTGTCCTTGAAAAAGTCACTTACTGAAAGGCCACAGTGTGCCTGGCCTTGTAGACCTATTGCAGCACATGGGGTGGGGAATCCATGATTTCAGCATGTGGCTTATTAAAGGGTGACCTGCTGAATTTTTAACAGGCCAAAGATCTGAAGAAAGAGATTTTCTGCCCATTATCCTGACACTTGCTTGCTCATTCTGTGGCAGTGAGACGAATCCCACTGGCTCAAAAATATTCCATAATATCAAAGCAATTCGTGTCTAACGACTTCCCTATTATCCATCACTAATGAAGAAGCTTTTCCCTTGTGTCATCATAGTGCCTGACTTCACATGCTCGTGCTTGATAATTACCCAGTTTTCCTAAGAGTATTGTAAATAGAGTATGTGATATTTAAAAACATATTCTCAGGGATTCCTTTCCTCAAAAAAAAATTGATGCACCATGAAACCACTTGTGCAGCACAATAAGACGTTATAATTAAAAGGAAATAGGTTCATTCAAATCCTTTGCAGTTTTTTATTTCAATATTTGGCTTCTTCCAGACAGTGTATTTTATCCCATTTACTTACATACTCATATTAATGCATTTAAGTAAAAATTACTAAAGCTTTCCCTGTATATATAACTTTGGTTACATTGTGTTGCTTTGGTATTATAGAACTGCTGCTGGAAACAATGATGACTCTAGTGGGAGTTCAACAAAATAGATGAGGTTGTATGAGTGGTGCTGAGGACCACTGCTCTGGAGATGGTTTTATCTGCATTACTGGAGGGAAAGCAATGATGTCAGTGAATGCCATTGGCTGTTATAACAAAGAACAATACAGCACAGGAACAGGCCCTTCGGCCCTCCAAGCCCGTGCCGCACCCTGGTCCAAACTAGACCATTCTTTCATAGAATCATAGAAACCCTACAGTGCAGAAAGAGGCCATCTGGCCCATCGAGTCTGCACCGACCACAATCCCACCCAGGCCCTACCCCCATATCCCTACATATTTACCCGCTAATCCCTCCAACCTACACATCTCAGGACACTAAGGGGCAGTTTTAGCATGGCCAATCAACCTAACCCGCACATCTTTAGACTGTGGGAGGAAACCGGAGCACCCGGAGGAAACCCACACAGACACGGGGAGAACGTGCAAACACCACACAGACAGTGACCCAAGCCGGGAATCGAACCCAGGTCCCTGGAGCTGTGAAGCAGCAGTGCTAACCACTGTGCTACCTTGCCGCCTTTTGTATCCCTCCATTCCCACTCCGTTCATATGGCTATCTAGATAAGTCTTAAACGTCTTATCTTATTAGTTCACCCATCAAGTCCAGCAACGGTGTTTTTGAAGGCCTGGCAAAAGATTTCTGATCTCCCATTGAACCTGCTCTGCTCTGTGGACTTCTCACATTCTAAATTCTGCTAGTTAAGCATTGAAAGACTGGGAGTCATTATTCCAGGGATATCTGTATGTATCTACGCACCTATGTCAGATTCCTAATCATAAACTACAGCTCAGCCTTTAATACCATTATTCCTACGAGACTCATCTCCAAACTTCGTGGCCTGGGGCTCGGCTCTTCCCTCTGCAACTGGATCCTAGACTTCCTCACCCACAGACCGCAGTCAGTAAGGATAGGCAACAACACCTCCTCCATGATCATCCTCAACACCGATGCTCCGCAAGGCTGTTATTTTTTATTCATGGGACATGGGCGTCACTGTTCGGGCCAGCATTTATTGCCCATCCCTAGTCAGCCCTTGGACTGAGTGGCTTGCTAAGCGATTTCAGAGGGCAGTTGAGAGTCAACCACATTGCTGTGGCTCTGGAATGACGTGTAGACCAGACCAGGTAAGGATGGCAGATTTCTTTCCCTAAAGGACATTAGTGAACTAGGTGGGTTTTTCCGACAATCGACAATGGTTTCATGGTCATCAGTAGATTCTTAATTCCAGACTTTTTTTATTGAATTCAAATTCCACCATCTGCCGTGGCGGGATTTGAACCCGGGTCCCCAGAGCATTAATTGAGTTTCTGGATTCATAGTCTAGCGATAATACCACTAGGCCATCGCCTCCCCTCAGCCCCTTACTATATATTCCTTATACACCTCTGACTGTATGGCCAAATTCCCTTCCCGCTCGATTTTCAAGTTTGCTGATGACACCACTGTTGTGGATTGGATTTCAAACAATGACGAGACACAGTACGGGAAAGAGATAGAGAATCTGGTGAATTGGTGTGACAACAATAATCTCTCCCTCAATGTCAACAAAACAAAGGAGAAAGTCATCGACTTCAGGAAGCGTAGTGGAGGGCATGCCCTCTCTACATCAATGGGGATGAAATAAAATGGTCGCGAGCTTCAGATTTCTATGTGTCCCGATCACCAACAAACTGTCCTGGTCCCTTCTTGCTGACACTATAGTTAAGAAACCCACCAACGCCTCTACTTTCTCAGGAGACTAAGGAAATTTGGCATGTCCACCAGAACTCTCACCAACTTTTACAGATGCACCATAGAAAGCATTCTTTCCGGTTGTATAACAGCTTGGTATGGCTCCTGCTCTGTCCAAGACCACAAGAAACTGCAAAGGGTCGTGATCGAAGCCCAATCCATCACTCGAACCAGCCTCCCATCCATTGACACTGTTTGTTCTTCCCATTGCCTCGGAAAAGCAGCCAGCATAATCAAGGACCCCCCGCACCCCAGACATACTCTCTTCCACCTTCTTCCATCGGGAAAAAGATACAAAAGTCTGAAGACACATAGCAACTGACTGAAGAACAGCATCTTCCCTGCTGCAATCAGACTTTTGAATGGGCCTACCTCGCATTAAGTTGATCTTTCTCTATACCTAGCTCTAACTGTAACACTACATTCTGCACGCTCTCCTTTCCTTCCCTATGTACGTAATGCTTTGTCTGTATAGCACGCAAGAAGCAATACTTTTCACTGTATACTAATACATGTGATAATAAATCAAATCAAATTCAAAAAGTGTAAATATTTACATCAAATGTATGCAATCTGGACTATTTGAAAACAATTTTTGTAGTGACCCAGTGTGTGGTTTGCTGGGCCTGTCTTGAATGTTGCTGAATTCAGCCATAGATCCAGCTTCTTCTCATTTGCATTATGTGTTTGTGCCAGGCATGATTCATGCTTTCTATTTGGCGCCTACTCATTGGGAGGCAGGAATTTGTTTGCAGTTTGACATTTATGCCTGTAACACAGTACAGGAATTTCTGTTACTGGTTCTTGTTCTGGAAATTCAGAAACATATCATTGAGTAGTCGTGGTAACAGTAGAGTGCAGATCTGGAGGAAGCCATGGAGATCCTGCTGCCGAGGAGGCCGATCTTCTTTCTCCTCCATTCAGCTGGGTCAGCCAAAGGCTAGATCAGAGGACATGGCAGATCACTGATCATGTCCATGATAGTTGCACAGTCTGGAGCATCTGGAGAAAAGATTATTGGCCCCACCAGGAAAGCATGATAGGTAACCGCACTTTAATGCAGCACAGCAATTATTAATGCCATGAACTGTTCCATCTTGCCCACATGTTCTTTCTGTACCTGGCTAGCTTCCCATGGTTGCCCATTAGGGGGGGCCATGATGTGGAGATGCCGGCGTTGGACTGGGGTAAACACAGCAAGAAGTTTAACAACACCAGGTTAAAGTCCAACAGGTTTATTTGGTAGCAAAAGCCACACAAGCTTTCGAGGCTCTGAGCCCCTTCTTCAGGTGAGTGGGAATTCTGTTCACAAACAGAACTTATAAGACACAGACTCAATTTACATGAATAATGGTTGGAATGCGAATACTTACAACTAATCCAGTCTTTAAGAAACAAAACAATGGGAGTGGAGAGAGCATCAAGACAGGCTAAAAAGATGTGTATTGTCTCCAGACAAGACAGCCAGTGAAACTCTGCAGGTCCACGCAACTGTGGGAGTTACAAATAGTGTGACATAAATTCTGATTCTAGGATCGCATGATAAAGACTCAGGAGGAAAAAAGCAGAAATATTTATGTGAAATAGTGTGACATAAACCCAATATCCCGGTTGAGGCCGTCCTTGTGTGTGCGGAACCTGGCTATCAGTTTCTGCTCCGCGACTCTGCGCTGTCGTGTGTCGCGAAGGCCGCCTTGGAGAACGCTTACCCGAATATCAGAGGCCGAATGCCCGTGACCGCTGAAGTGCTCCCCAACAGGAAGAGAACAGTCTTGCCTGGTGATTGTCGAGCGGTGTTCATTCATCCGTTGTCGCAGCGTCTGCATAGTTTCCCCAATGTACCATGCCTCGGGACTGCAAGAAAGGATGTCCCGAGGCATGGTACATTGGGGAAACTATGCAGACGCTGCGACAACGGATGAATGAACACCGCTCGACAATCACCAGGCAAGACTGTTCTCTTCCTGTTGGGGAGCACTTCAGCGGTCACGGGCATTCGGCCTCTGATATTCGGGTAAGCGTTCTCCAAGGCGGCCTTCGCGACACACGACAGCGCAGAGTCGCGGAGCAGAAACTGATAGCCAGGTTCCGCACACACAAGGACGGCCTCAACCGGGATATTGGGTTTATGTCACACTATTTCACATAAATAT
Source organism: Mustelus asterias (assembly GCF_964213995.1). Lineage (NCBI taxonomy): Eukaryota > Metazoa > Chordata > Chondrichthyes > Carcharhiniformes > Triakidae > Mustelus > Mustelus asterias. Next base: position 77,675,783 of record NC_135807.1, on the reverse strand, counting down.
TTCTGCTTTTTTCCTCCTGAGTCTTTATCATGCGATCCTAGAATCAGAATTTATGTCACACTATTTGTAACTCCCACAGTTGCGTGGACCTGCAGAGTTTCACTGGCTGTCTTGTCTGGAGACAATACACATCTTTTTAGCCTGTCTTGATGCTCTCTCCACTCCCATTGTTTTGTTTCTTAAAGACTGGATTAGTTGTAAGTATTCGCATTCCAACCATTATTCATGTAAATTGAGTCTGTGTCTTATAAGTTCTGTTTGTGAACAGAATTCCCACTCACCTGAAGAAGGGGCTCAGAGCCTCGAAAGCTTGTGTGGCTTTTGCTACCAAATAAACCTGTTGGACTTTAACCTGGTGTTGTTAAACTTCTTGCTGCATTAGGGGGGGGAACAGAGGGAGAACTGGCAAACCTGCATTTTCTCACCACTTGAAGAACAGGTCCTTGAAATACAAACATGAGATTCTGAAGAAGCAGCAGGAGATGGAAAAATGAGGTGTGACCCAGCTCCGGGCTCATTGTGTGTTATCTTTCCTTTGAGTATTTAACTCAATAGTATGGAAACCAATGATATTGAAACACACAATTTCGAAACATCATTGATGTGCATGAAAGTTGTGTGTTGCTAAGTTACACTTGTAGATATTTTGCTCTTACTTCTATACATTTGGAAGAAAAAGCAGAAGAGGATGTTAGTGATCAGAACCAGCCATGCACCATATTATGTCAATCAACCTGATCCTGGTAAGTAGCAGTATGGGTACATCCATCCTGTTTCATTTTTAAAATGAATGAGGCGAGCTCAACATAGGACACAGAATACAAATGAGAAGGAGCAAGTGGATTTAGCACAGAAGCAAGAAGCAGAAGTACAGAAAGTAAAATTGCATCTACCCACAGAAGATGAGGACAGGAACCCTGGTCTCCAGTTTCAAAAACATGAGCATGAGCATGAAACATTGTTGGAGGCCATTGAAGAACCCACACAAAGACCCTAACATTTCCTACATTGTGCTTCATGAGTCTTAGCATCTCTCACAGATGCTTAGAGTGCTGTCATACATGCCTTCAGTGACACAGTCATTTTCTCCTTGGACAGATTTGCTGATTTATTGAAAAGTGTGATTGATGGGAGTTTCAGTAACGTAATTGCTGCCAAGTGGTTGTCTGGCCTTGATATTAACAAACATGCTGACAAGGAGGCCAGGAGCCAGTGGAAACGTGAAATACTAATATTGATGATGCTGAATGAGCAGAGACAGGCTCCATCGACATCTCAGGCCAACTCACAGTTCAAGGGGCATCTCAACTCAGAAATCTCATAGCTGAGATACTACTAGAAAGGGGAACAGGTTGGAAAGATCCTTACAACAAACACCACTGTTAGAAAAGGGGAAACACCATAGTAACAAGCATGAATATTAGACAAATCACTTTTGTGGATAATATAGTGGCACTTGAGTTGCAACATGTCCATAATTGTTTTTGGAAATACATATGCTTTTGTGAGGGGTAAAATAAGTTTCCGTCCCAATGTAGTTGATAGTGAATGTTTATGTAAAGATGGATGGGGTAATTACGAGAAATTATCTTCCATCAGAGACTGTTCAGTTGTTTCCTTTACTTTCTCAAGCACCCAAATGATATCCCCTTGGTATTTTCAGTGTCATACAAATATATGAATTATGAGCAGAAATAGGTCATTTAGCCTGTCAAGCCTGTTCTGTTATGCAATAAGATCACAGCTGATCTGTTTGTGTTTCAAATTCCACATTCCCATCTACCCCCAATAACCTTTGATTCCCTTGCCTAACAAGAATCTATCTACCTACACCGTAAAAATATTCAATGATCCCTCCTCCACTGACTTCTGAGACAGAGTTCCAAAGTCGCACAATCCAATGAGAGAAAAAAATTCTCAATCTCTGTCCTGAAAGAATTACCCTAATTTTAAAACAGTGCCCCCTAGTTCTGGACTCACCCACAGTAGACTCACCCTTTCCAACCTTGTCAACACCATTCAGGATCTTGTATTGTTCAATCAAGTTGTGTCTCACTCTTCAAAACTCCAGTGGAAACAAACCCAGTCTGTCCAACCTTTCTTCATAAGACAACCTGCTCATACAAAACATAATCTCGCCAATGCCCTGTATAGCTGAAGCGTAACATCAATTCCTCTCATATCAAAGTAGAGCACTCCATTAGCCTTTTTAATTACTTGTTGTACTTGCATACTAACATTTCATGAATCATATACAAGAACACCTAGATCCATCTCGGAATTCTGCAGTTATTTTCCATCTGAGTAATATTCTGTCTATCCTTCCTGTTAAAGTGATTAACTTCACATTTTCCCACATTATACTCCAACTGCCAGATTTTTGCCGACTCATTCAACTTATCTATATCCGTTGCAACCTCCTTATGGCCTTTTCATCCATTCAGGAACAAGGATAATGCAATCAGGATTAGGCTATTCACCATTGAATTAGATCACTGCTAATCTGTATCTCAATTTCATTTATCCATCTTGATTCCATAAACCCTAATAATTTTCACAGAATCCCTACTGTGCAGAAGGAAGCCATTCAACCCATTGAGTCTGCATCAACTCTCTGACAGAACATCCCACCCAGGCCCTATTCCCGTAACCCCACGAATCTACCCCAATAATTCCCCTAACCTACACATCCTGGGACAGAAAAGAACAATTTAACACGGCCAATCCATCTAACCTGCACATCTTTGGAGTATGGGAGAAAACCAGAGCACCTGGAGGAAACCCACACAGACAAGGGGAGAACGAGCAAACTCCACACAACCACCCAAGGCCAGAATTGAACTCTGGTCCCTGGCGCTGTGTCACTGTGCCAACGTGTCTAACAAAAATCTATCAATTCCAGTTTTGACATTTTCAACAACTCTTCAGGGGAGAGATTTCCAGTTTTCCTCTACCCTTGTGTCAATTAGGAAGATGTCCCACTTGGTCCACATTAAACTCTAATTGAACAGAAAAGTTATATAGTATATAGAAAATAATGACTTGTGACACTGATTGCTTCTTTTTAGGTGTTAACATGGTGAGACCACATTTGGAATATTGTGTGCAGTTCTGGTCACCTCACTATAAGAAGGACGTGGAAGCATTGGAAGGAGTGCAAAGGAGATCTACCAGAATGCTGCCTGGTTTGGAGGGTAGGTCTTATGAGGAAAGGTTGAGGGAGCTAGGGCTTTTCTCTTTAGAGCGGAGGAGGATGAGAGGCAACTTAATAGAGGTTTATAAGATGATGAGGGGATAGATAGAGTGGACGTTCAGAGACTATTTCCTCGGGTGGACGTAGCTGTTACTAGGGGGCATAACTATAAGGTTCATGGTGGGAGATATAGGAGGGATGTCCGAGGTAGGTTCTTTACTCAGAGAGTGGTTGGGGTGTGGAATGGACTGCCTGCTGTGATAGTGGAGTCGGACACTTTAGGAACTTTCAAGCGGTTATTGGATAGGCACATGGAACACACCAAAATGATAGGGAGTGAGATAGCTTGATCTTGGTTTTGGACAAAGCTTGGCACAACATCGAGGGCCGAAGGGCCTGTACTGTGCTGTACTGTTCTATGTTCTAACATGTAAGAAGTTTTGGTCTGCATTTTAATATGCAGGAGTTTACGCATTTCGGTGCAGGTGGTAAGTGAAAACTGACAATTGACGGTGCATTGGGAAGCTGCTTCCGACCTGCAGACTTCCTCATTTCACTCTAATGTGTTAGTCTCAACCCCTCAGGAATGATGGCTAGCCAATTAAACATGTTAATTACGCAATTAGAGATATATTTCAACATACTTTTGACTTTAACATCCGGTCCATGAATTTCCTAGGCTTCCCACAACTCGCCAGTGAAAACAAGTACGCAACAGTATTGGGGGAGCTGAATCAATCTCATGGACATATGCCAATAAGCATTTCATACTCACCGCTTCTTTCCTACCTCTTATATAAAAGGATTTGTTCACAGAACTTTTGCTGAGAGGTGACTTTCTACAATTTGGAGGTTTCTGGGGGTTTGCTGTTTCACATCAGGATGGGTGTAGTTTATGCATCCTTAGATTGGACCTCAGAGGAGAAACAAAATAACCAGCAACAGTACCAGCAGCAGCAGGTACAGTCTGCTGATCACAGACCTATTGGTATACAGCAGAGTGGCTCAACTCGCAGAAGGCATTACCCATAAAATAGGGTAGACAGGCAGAGGTTTAGTTTCCTTGACATGCCTGAAATCACAATAACACAAGAATTGGGAGCATCAGTAAGCCATTTGGCGGTTAGAATCTACTCTGCCATTCGATAAGGTCATGACTGATCTGATTGTGGCGCAACTCAATTTTCCTGTCTGCTGCCCATAACTCTTGACCCCCTTGTTAGTCAAGAATCTATCTACCTTTGTCTTAAAAAATTCAATGACCCTGCCTCCAATGTCCTCTGTCAAAGAGTTCCACAGACTCACAAACCTTTGAGAGAAAAATAAAATCCTCCCCATCTATATTAAATGGGAGACCACTAATTATTAAATTGTGTCCTCTAGTTCTAGACTCACCTAAAAGGAAACATCCTCTCAGCATCCACCCTGTCAAGTCCCATCAGGATCTCACATGTTTAAGTAAGATTAACTCTCATTCTTCTAAATTCCAATGGGTATGGACCAAATCTGTTCAACCTTTCCTCATAAGATAACCCATTTATCCCAGGAATCAGTCAAGTGAACCTTCTCTGAACTGCTTCTAATATAATTATATTCTTCCTTAAGCGAGGGACCAAATTTGTACATAGTGGTCCAGATGCAGTCTCACTATGGCCCTGTACAGCCTTGGCAAAAACTTTCCTACTTTTACCTATTTTGGTGTCCTCAGCAAATTGAGTCATTCAGTCCCTTTATCTAAGTCACTGATATAGGTTGTAAATAGTTGAGGCTCCAGCACTGATCCCTATGGCATTCCATGAGTTACAGCTTGCCAATCTGAAAATGGTCTATTTATTCCTATTAGCTAACCAATTCTCTATTCATGCTGGTATGTTACCCCCACATCCCACACCATGAGCCCTTATTTTGTGCAGTAAACTTTAAACTTTGATGTGGCACCTTTTTAAATGTCTTTTGGAAATCCAAATACACAACATCTACAAATTCCCCTTTATCCACCTTGCCTGTTTCTTCCTCGAAGAATTCTAATAAATTAGCCAAACAGGATTTCACTTTCACAAAACTATGTTGAGTCTGCCTGATTGTATTATGATTTTCTAAATGTCCTGCTACTAACTCCTTAATAATGGGTTCTAGCATTTTCCCTGTGGCAGAAGTTAGGCAAATTGTTTCCTGCTTGCTGTCTATTTATTTTTCTTGCTTCCGGTTCCTTCCAGGATTTGGCAGCAGATATATGCAAGATCTCTAATCTCCCACACATGCATAAGACTGAAGGGTTGTGTGTCAGGGCTGCAAATTGTCAACCTTACCTGTGATTACATCAGCCAGAATGAACAGATGCTCTGTTTTGTGGTTCTTCCTAGTTTTCCACAAGTGTAGGGTGCTATTGACTGCACACATGTAACAATTCATTAATTGCAAGGGCTTCCATGTCATCAATGTGCAACAGGTTTGCTCAAGATGCCGGGGGAGTTATCATAATACTTTTGTTTGTTGGAAGTCTAAGTTGCCTGATCTCTTCTCATTTGCAACCAAACTTAAAGGATGGCTGCTAGAAGACCAGGGAAACCCACTGCAAACTTTGCTCATGACACCTGCCGGAAACCCCAATAATAAAGCCCAACAGTGCTATAATCACCACAGGATGTGTGATTGAACAGACCATCAGCAGGCTGAAGATATGCTTTAACAGGTTGAGAGGTGTCCTTCCGTACACACAAGCCAGGGTTTCTAGAATGGTCATGTACTACATTAAAGCTTGGACTTGCAGGAGGAACAAGATGAAGAGCTCAGCTCCACCTCAGATGATTTGGGGCAGGAGAAGGAAGAACAGGAGGAGAAGGAGGCTGAAGAGTGAAATACACCTGTGCCGCTCACATTGCTGCCAGAGATACGACTGCAGCTGTTGTAACCAGAAAATGCCTCTCTTCCCCATATCACCCACACTTTCAATGGTACTGACATAAAGTAGTCCTGCAACCAACCACCACTTGAATGTCCTCCTGCCTTTGTTTCCACTCTGCACTGATCCCCATCAATTCAGGTCTACTCATTCATCATCTGTGTTGGAGAGTCCTGTGACCTCCAATACAAACTCTCCAGCCCTGTCTCTGCTATCTGCTATTGTTCACTTCTGAAATATTGCCACCAGGTGAAAACCCAATCAGGTGCCTTATTACTCCCACTGTAGGGTGAGTATCTGAGGTAGTGCATGGTCTGAATGAGGCCTTTCTATGACAATGTACGGATTCAACTCATCTGGTGACTCGTTGCTCATCACATACACTGACTCTTTCTGCATACATAAAGCCACGTGAGAGAGAAAAGACATAAATTCATCCTGACAAGATAAGACTTTTATAAGTTATCATTTATGAAACTGATCATAAATGAAACAAGTTATTACGACAGTGCCATATGAATGTGAATGCTTTTATTTAATTATGTCACCTTGTAGCTAGAAGCTCACCATCTCCCCATCTCTGACAATAAGAGACACCATAATTCCACTTAGTTGCAGAACCTCCTCTGCAGTTGTGAGGGCCCCTTTCAGTTCTCTCCCTCTCCTTGGTGTTCTGTGCTCTCTTTTCCTGCAAGGAGAGAAAGAACAGACCTATGACTGAGTGCAATGGAATGTATTTAATTGATGGATGGAGCACATTTGATGACAATGAGGGAGAAGGAAAGTTTTGGATGAGGATGAGAGTAAGTAGGAGTGACAGACAGATGGGGATGCAAGGATGCACTTGCAAGGTAAGTGGGTGTGAGGAGTGATGTGATGGAGTCAATTTGAGAAAGTGGTGTGACATATACATTAGGATGCAAGTAAAATGGAATTGTACTCACCTTTTCTGACCTACCCTTATTCGTAGCTGAAAGCCTCTTCCAACTGTTGCTAGGGAACAGTCTCTATCTCTCTCCCCTACTTTTCACAGCCCCAGCAGCACATCCAGGGAGGCGTCAGTGAAGCAGGATGCAGCCTCTGCTCATCTGGAATCAATTCTGACACACCCAGTTCTCTTACAGGCAACTCCAATTCCTTCAACTTGCATCTTCTAAATACTGGAGTTAAGATGGTGTCATGTGGGTCCACTTCATACACACTAATGCCGATTGGACAGAAACCTGGCATTAAAATTATGAGGTGGTCGAGTTAAAAAGCCATTCGCAAACATGCTGCACTTTGGGTTTCCCATACATTATCACACTACCCCACTCCCACTAATCGCAAAACTTTGGTCAAGGTTTATGGTGTGCCTGGTAATGGCTTTGGTAGATGCATACACCTTATTGTTCCTGTTGCTCAGCAGCTTTATGGGCTGACAGAGCATCATGACCTAGAAGCCAACATTTGCAGAGCAAATATATGGTGATGGTGGGTTGCCATGACATGAAGGCATTATGACTGCTGTTGAAGATACATGCATTGACCTTCATGATTCTGCGCAGTTGCTCATAGACACCATGCTCATTGACAGAAGTCAACCTTTTGGTTCATCAGTGTCTCAGTAATATGTGTGAGGATACATAGAGCTTCAAGCATATAATCAATAAAAGCCTGAGTATTAGGGAATTCAATGATTTGAGGAAACCCAGGAGTCTCTCTGTGCTGTTGTTACTTGTTCAAAGAGAAAGTGATAAGCTTGCTTGTTCTGGTAAGCAACACATCTATTTTCATCGTGAATCACAAGCTGATTGATGTTGTTAATGTACAGCCTGTGTCCACCTTGGAGTTTGCGTGGAGTCACAACTGTCACAAACTCTGCCATTGTCTGCCTGGTGAACCTATATTTTTGCACATATTGCTCTTCCAAACAGTCCACAAGTATCAGTGGATGCCACTGGAAGGACAAAAGCAAATATGAATCTTCATCATTTAATATAGCCTAGATTCCTAACATCTTTGCATTCCTTCTCAATCATCTCTTAAACCTACGAATAACACAATTACATCTGGTTTCCCGTATGGATACTGCGTGGAGGGTGTGGTGGGAGCAGTAATATCTGTATTTTCTAACTTAGTTGTTGTACAAAGCTGCATGACCCAAGCAATTGAATAGAAGGAAAATATGGTAAAGTAAGCTCAGCTACATTTGAACAGAGTAAATTAAAATTAAAGTTGTAACTGTCTATGTCTTTAATATTTTACATAACATCACAGCCTAGCAATGGTCACATCCAATATGTATGGTCAACATGAGGAAATGGTGTATCAGCATAATGGTTGGGAAATAAAAGCACAGGTTACAAGTTCAGAGTGTGATTTAATACTCTCTATTTACCTTGGTTCCTTCAGCTTCAGAAAGTTCACCACCATCCAGGACAAAGGAGCCCATCCACGACTTTAAACAGGAAGTCTCATGGCAGCAGGTTAAACATTGTCAAGGAAACCTCCTGTTGATTACCACGTTCTGTCCCTCCTCAGTTGATGAATCAGTATTCCTCCATGTTGAACATCATTTGGAGGAAGCCCGAAAAGTGACAAGGGTACAGAATGTTCTCTGGGTGGGGACTTCAATGTCTATCACCAAGAGTGGATCAGCACTACCACTGCAGACAGAACTGGCCGGGTCCTAAAGGACATAGCTGCCAGATGTGTCTGTGGCAAGTGGGTGATCAATCCAAGAGGGAAAAGCATACTTGAACTCATCCTCACCAACCTGCCTGCCACAGATGCATCTACAGTATTGGTAGGAGTAATCACCACACAATCCTTGTGGAGACAAAGTCCCATGTTCACATTGAGAATACCTACAATTGTGTTATGTGGCACAACCACAGTTCAAAATGGGATAGACTTTGAACAGATCAGCAACTCAAGACTGGGCATCCATGAGGAGCTGTGGGCCATCACCAGCGGCAGAAATATACCTAACCACAACCTGTAACCTCATGCCTGGCATATCCTCCACTCTACCATTACCACCAAGCCAGGGGATCAACCCTGGTTCAATGAAGAGTGCAGGAGGGTATGCCAGGAGCAGCATCAGGCATACCTGAAAATCAGGTGTCAATCTGGTTAAAATATAACACAGGACTACTTGCGTATCAAACAGCATAAGCAGCAAGTAATAGAGCTAAACAATTCCACAACCAACAGATCAGATCTCTCCTGAAGTCTTACCTGACACAGAGGAAGATGGTTGTGCTGGCTGGAGGTCAATAATCTCAGTTCTAGGACATCACTGCAAGAGTTCCTCAGGGTAGTGTCCGAGGTCCAAAGATCTTTATCTGCTTCATCAATGACCTCCCTTCCATCATAAGGTCAGAAATGGGGATGTTCACTAATGACTGCACAATGTTCAGCACCATTCGTGACTCTTCACATACTGAAGCAGCAAGACCTAGACAATATCCAGGCTTAAGCTGACAAGCGGCAATAACATTGGTGTCACACAATTGCCAGGTAATGACCATCTCCAACAAGAGAGAATCTAACCATTGCCCCTTCAATGGCATTACCATCGCTGAATCTTTCCACTATCAACATGCTGGGGGTTACAATTCACCAGAAATTTAACTGGACGAGCCATATAAATCCTGTGGCTACAGGGGCATTTTCAGAAGCCAGGAATCTTGACTCCCCAAAGCCTGCCCACCATCTACAAGGTACAAGTAAGGAGTGTGATGGCATGCTCTCCACTTCTCTGCATCAGTGCAGCTCCAACAACAGTGAAGCAGCTTGATTGCACTATGGTCAAGCACTATGCAGGACAAAGCAGTCCGCTTGATTGATACCCTTTCCACAAACATTCACTACCTCCACCACTGACGAACAGTGACAGCAGTGTGTGCCACTTACAAGATGCACTGCAGGAACTCACCAAGCCTCCTTAGGCAGCACCTTCCAAATACACAGCTTCTACCATCTAAAAGGACAAGGGTAGCAGATACCTGGGTACACCAACATCTGGAGGTTCCCCTCCAAGTCACTCACCATTCTTATTTGGAAATATAGCGCTGTTCCTTCACTGTCGCTAGTCAAAATCCTGGAACACTCTCCCTAACAGCATTGTGGGTGTACCTACACCTCAACTTACCTCCACCTACTCAAGGGCAATTAGGAATGGCAATATATGCTGACCTAGCTAGTGAACTTCAAATCCTGTAAATAACTTTTTAAAATGTATTTCCTCCACCACCAGTGCAAAATGGCTGCAATATGTGTTATCTGTAAAATCATAGAATCCTACAGTGCAAAAAGAGGCCATTCGGCCCATCAAGTCTGCACCAACCACAATCCCACCCAGGCCCTATCCACATATCCCTACATTTTTACCTACTAACCCCTCTAACCTATGCATCCCGGGACACTAAGGGGCAATTTAGAATGGCCAATCAACCTAGCCCGCACATCTTTGGACTGTGGGAGGAAACCGGAGCACCCGGAGGAAACCCACGCAGACACAGGGAGAATGTGCAAATTCCATACAGATAGCGACCCGAGCTGGGATTCGAACCCAGGTCCCTGGAGCTGTGAAGCAGCAGTGCTAACCACTGCGCTACCGTGCCGCCCACTGTGCAATGCACTGTGGCAACCTGCCACAGCTTTTTTGATACACCTCCCAAATCAGTGACCTCTACCATCTAGAAGGACAAGGGCAACATGCAGATGAGAACATCATCACTTTCAAATTTCTCTCCATGTCACATGCTATCCTGACTTGGTCACACATCAACATTTCTTCATAGTCTCAGAGTAGAAATCCCTGAACTACTGCCCTAACAGTACTGTGGGCGCACCTTCACCACATGGACTGCAGCAGTTGAAAAATATGGCTCACAACCGATGGGCAATAAATTCAGGCCTCGCAAATGATGTCAACATCTGAGAAAAGTGTAATTATGACAATTCTTTGTTATTCCAGTATAAAGCTTCTGCCTGTTCCAAAGCGCCCTAAATGACTGTGAATTGGTTAACTGTAAAGTATTTGTGCCCCTTTTTATTTCTAAGCTTGTGCCTCTGTCCGCTATTCTAAATCTTGAACATAGGTGAATAAATATATGAACTTTGGTACTAAGGATTTTAGATACCTGAATATCTCTCGAGCCCTCTCTTCTCTAGCATGAACAAGCCTAGGCTCTTCAACCTGTCCTCACTGATCAAAATCATTAAGCTGAGTGTCAGCCCTTTTCTCTATTGCCACCAGTGCCTGGATATCCTTGCCTTAGTATGGTGACCAGGATTACACAAATACTGCAGGTGTGATCCAGTCCACTTTCCTTAATTCATCCCTCAACATCTGCCTTTCTAAAACTAAATGTTTGTCTTATTCTTTGTCATCTTAAACTGGTGGCCTCTGTTCACACTGTGCTAAACTTTCTGGTTATTACTTAATATTGAGTCAAACAAAATGGTGTTCATGTATGTTCCTTAACCGATTGATCCATAAAACGATCGAATATTGAGTCCAAGATCGTGTTTGAACTTCTTTTGTAGCTTTTTATAAATTGCCCAAATCAACTCTGATAAATCGAAGTCACCCAAAACATGTGCATCTGTAGTTCTTGACCCAACTCCTTCTCTTGGCCCAGTGAGTTACATCAGACACCCATCATCTATTGTTTTCCCATCATGTCTCTCATCTATATCCACAATGTGTCCACAGTATCCACATTCAGACTAGACAGGTCCATTTACATTAATAATCATGTAATCTCCCATAAAAAATGTTAAACCACAGTCCAATTTATTTTTCAAATCTCTGTAAAATCATCAACATGTTTGCCTAACCATCATCATTGTTTAACTAGATCATTTTGATAACCTCCTTTCCCAAAAGGACCGCAGTTTCTATCATTGTGTCCCTATTATAGCTAGCATTCATGTATGGAACTTTGAGGAATCCATTTTCCTACATCTGTAGACTGCTGTGCTTACTTACTTTGTCATTATTTATTTGTTTCTTTCCTTATTTCTTGGTACCCTTTGCTCTCCCTCTATGTATATCTCTTCTTGATGTTGCAGTTAATGTCTCCCTTCTCTCTTACTCCCTGCTTGCTACTGATTTCTCCTGTGATCCCTCGATTCTACCCACGTTGTCCTTTTAAGTCCAGTGATCTTCAACTACTACCTTTTTTCAGTAATCCTATTCAACTCCCCATTTACAACTCATCAGTTTACTATTTGGGCCCTGAACAGATGGCTAGTGCACATATAGCATATGCACAAGATTAAAAACATAAATCAGAACATATGCAGCTCAACATTGAGGCCCCTCTATTTGTTGGCTCCTTGTGACCATAGGATTTGCAGATGTCTTAAAACAACTGTGGCTTCTATGCCCCTTCCCTTGACATTGCTTCAATTTTGCAACACTAGTTCAATCTTTGGTACTGTGAATGGTCATTTCTTAAATTTTCTGAGTGAGGAAATGTAGGACACTCATTAGAAAAGCTCTGTACTTCGATACATTCATAAACATATTCCAATTCCATTTACTACCTGCTCTGATTCTAAATAATATATCTCATCTTAAAAACAGTTGATAGTTGTTTACCCCAGATAGGCACCCATATTGTCCAATCTTGTAACACAACCATTGAGATATTAATCATACCATTCTCATGGCCATACAGTAAAATATTACATGAGTTTGAACCTGTGATTGCTACTGCTATTGTCACATATCTTGTTGAGAATCTTCCTTCCCTAAATGTTGACCATTTACATTGGTTCTTTTCATTACTCTACGAACGTGAACCATTAATTTCACTCACCAAATAAACTTGTCCTTGGCCTAGTCCCCAAATTTCACCACTTCAAAATTGTGAGTAAATCCTTTATGATCCTGCCCCTCCCCATTACTGTAACCTCCTCCAGCTCAACAACCATCCTACCCAACAGAACACGGCATTCCTTTGCCCCCCGGCCTTGTGTAAACTTTCGCCCCAAAGTTGGTGATAATATGCTTAAATCTTTCTCAGCCTGGGCTCTGGAATTCCCTCCCTAATCCTCTCCATCTCCATCACCTCCTTTAAGACATTTAAAAGTCACCTACTATCTCCTTCATTGGCTGCAGACTCAGTTTGGTCTAATTCTGACTCTGAATTGCCTGGAGATCTTTTTATACCTTTCAAAAATGCTAAATATAAATATAAGTAGTTATAAATCTGAAAAAGCCCCCCCCCTTTTACATTTGCACTTAAAATGTAATCAGAAGTTTATAAAACCTGAATCTCTTGTTACATGTTTGCCAGTCTATTTGTGTCCACAGTACTTATGTACATTATTCCTGATAGGACATGAACAGTCTTTGTTATGGAAGGCACTGAATCCCCAAAGTACACACAAGATTCTCATCCTCTTATTTCAATCTTTTCATGGCTTGGTCATTCCCTCTCACTGTAACTGTCTCCATCCCCCTGAACTCTTCCCTTCCTCTGATTCAGGTTTTTGAGTGAGTTAGGGTGACGATGTTTTCAATGCTGAACCCAAGACACACAGCCTGACATTCACCCACGCTATCTGCTCTCTTTCCCGAGGCCAGCTCCAGCCGCTGGCTGCTCGCTCACTCGTTCCACTGCCAGGGGCCCACATTACTCACATTCAACTGAATGTCACAGAGGAACTGTGCACAGTCCAGGGGTGGAGTAGGTGGGTGGGCTAGGGGCAGAGCACGTACACTGTGGCCATAGAGTGTGATGCGTGCATTAATTAAAGCCCGGTGACCACTCCTTCTGGTTGAAAACGGCTGAGAGAGAGAGAGAGAGATGTCAATCTCCTAACAGAACCTGTCCCATTGCAAAGCCCCGCACACTTTTCACTGACCGGCCACAGGGCAGCTCAGGGTCACGTTGATCCTATTTTGAACATGTGTAGCCATCCATTTATTTAAGGAGGGGGGAACAACACCTCAGAAAACAGCGAGAGAAATGCTCACCCTATTCTCCAGCATCCACTTCTCCCCATCATTGACAACTGCTGTCTGGAATTCCTCCCGAAATCTCCGACGTCCTTAGAACACATTTGTTTACCAAAGCCCCATCAATCTCGTAGGTCAAGTGGGCACAGATTTGGGATGGTTGTCAATCTTGTTTTTGGACCACGCCTGTACTTTTGGCACTTTGTGATTGCAGGAAGGGAAGAGATAAACAGGCATGGAGAAGCAACTTGGGGGGGGGGGGGGGACTGTTCTAACCATTTTTTTACTGGGGCTGGGGAGGTGAAGAGAAGATTTAATTCTGCCGATAGGTCTGTTGTGGTTATTGGGAAGAGTTTGGCCAAGCCATAAAGGAATGGAGTGAGGGGAAAGGGAGGAGGAGGAGGAGGTGAGAGTTCGGGTCAGCCTCAGAGCAGCCACCTTGCTGACAGGTGACCGAGCCTGGGGCGGAGGATTGTTTACAAACTTAGAAAGGCCATTTGCAGAGGGCTTGGAGGCGGCAGAGCGCCGGCCTGTTGTCACCCGGGGCGGCCCAGGCCCTCCTCCCCCACCTAGCCACCCCCTCTTTCTGTGTGTCCCTCCCCCTCCGCTCACTCGGTTGTGGGAAGTTGCCATTTAAATACACAAGGAACATCATGGCGGACAGTTGGGAGAGCCCCTCTTCAGAAGCGAAGGTCAGCCCGCTGAACCGCTGCTCTTGCTGACCCCCCCCCCCCTTCACAGCCCAGCCCAGCCGGTGAGTAAGGCTGCTTCCCGGTCCCGCCGTTGCTGGCCCGGCCTTTTTATTTACACTGTTAGAAGGGGAGTGAGGAAGAGGGAGCCGAGGCGACGGCGGCGTGGGTCTGTTCGAGCCGGGGGGGGGGGGGGGGGGAGAGAGAGAGGGGGGGATGGCTGCTTCTCCTCCCTGATTTCTTTAACGTCGCCACCCTGGCGGGAGGGGGAAGCTTCGGGAACCTTCCAGCCTGACCGCCCCTGGGCAGCGACTCCCCAGAGCCTCAACTTCTCCACCGAGGTCACTAAAAGTGTGTGTGTTTGAACATGAAATGTCCCCTCAGTCCTGCGGTGTTGTGTGTTTTATTGTTGCCCGGGTTTGCAGCCGCCGGCCAGGGAAGGCAGGCGCCGCTTTTCTCTTAATTGGGTTAAGGATTTCGCTCAAAATGCGAGCTTCGCTTTTGGCTTCTCAACCGAACCTCAACGGAAGCCTCCGAACGGCGCCGTTGATGGACAACCCCGCTGGCCAATCGAAAAGCCGGTAGTGCCTTGGTGTGGCGAGAGTGACCAATGGAAAGCGAATGCGCCGGGGAGAGGGCGGGGCCAAGCTGGCAGCACCCCCCCCGGGTATAAAGTTCGGTTGCACTCGAGCTCGCTAAACGGCTCATCAACAGTAATGATAAACACCGAGAGCAGCCCACAGCGCAGGCGCCCAGTATCTCCCCCCCCCCCCGCACTGCCCCTCGGGAGTTGTAGTCTTACAGGATGGGTTCCTCCATTTACATGAGTTGATAAGCGGGGTGACACAGGACTACAACTCCCAAGGATAGCGGGTGGCGGGGGTGTTCCTCCCTCCCCCCCCCCACTGGCAGCCACAGAGCTAGGTCTTTGGGTTATCCTGAAAAGATAAAACGGTGATTAGGGCCGGGACCAATGGCAGCTTCTGGGCAGCTACTTAATGCGGCTGAAACTAGTCTTTTGGACGCCGCACCAGCTTCCCTCGGTTCACCCGCACAAAAGCGGAGTAAAACTCCCCCCCCCCCCCCGCCCCCTGCTTTTCCTCTCCGATTGCTCGACAGGCGCCACTTTTATTTGCTGGTCGAGGTTTTTATTTTCGGGATTTCTTGTGCCTTCTTCCCCCCCGCCGCCAGTGTGGCGGTGGTGGTTAATGTTTAGAAACAAGAAGTGGAAAAAAAACACACCGAGGATCCATTATCGAAACAGTGAAAACTTGTCCTCTTCCATGCGCCGTGATTGTAAATCGTTGCCCTGTCCCCTCTCTCTCTCTAGCAGCATCCTTACCCCTTGGAGAATATTTTGTTTTTTTTAAACCGTCTTGTTTTGCAAAAGAGGAAAAGTTTCTCCAAAAAAATGTGGTTTGACTTGGCACCATCATTTGGACCCACGATTATATTTAATTGTTCGCAGAATGAATCATTAATCTGTGTGAATGATCAGCATTACCTACGAGTTCTGCGAAATAAATTATTTTCCATACTGATTAACATACTGATAATACTGGTTTACTGTTCAGTCGGTACAAGCCATGCTGCATTACCCAATCCAGGTCTGCACTTTCCATATATCAATCTGGACAGTTTTGACAGGTTATTCGATCGTGGCAAACACCCACCCTAGCGGAGTCTGAATTTTGCAGTTACCAAGTTTTACATATGTGGCATGTTGCAGAAGTCCAGTGATCAGGAGCACTATTTCATGTTTCATTCCCCACCCTCTTCCCCTCCCCAACAGAAAGGTGACAGGCAATGGAACCAAACAAACCAGCAACAGCCATTAGCAATCCCACCCTTCCTCTCACTACAAATCTAACTTTTCCCAGTTCTGATGAGAAGGTCACAGACCTGAAACATTATCTCTGCCAGACCTGTGAATATTTCCAGCATTTTGTTTTTATTCATATTTCCAGCAACTGCACTATTTTTTGGTATTGGTAGTTATAGTGTCCCACTACTCTTGTTAATCAGAATTAATTCTCTACGAACTTGGGGATTTAATTAGAGCTGTTGCTGGTTTGTGTAGTTCCCTTGGTGCTGAAATTACCAGCTGAACTGAGATGGTTTCCTTCTGTAGAATTTATCAAAAAATGCAAATATCAGGAACCCAAATAGTTGGATAATGCTTAGATTAGGGAAATATTCTTGGTTTATCTAGCTTACTCGCTTTGTTTAACTTAATCCAGTAATAGCCATGGATCATTTTCAAAATCAGCCATGACTTTCTGTGCCATCTGATGTATCAGTACCCTTTTCTGTGATTCTTTCATCTGTGTACTGAAACACAGAATTACTTTCTGATATAGGAATTTTCCAGAAAACACTGTGTTGTTCACCCTTTTCGGAGAATGAAGCCCCAAGGCAGATAATCATTCCTTGGAACGCCATCCCTGAACTTCTGTTATTTTTTTCTGCATCTTTCTTGTACTGTAGGGACTAAAAGCTCTGACAAAGGGTCATCCAGACTCAAAACTTTGGCTTTATTCTCTCCTCAGATGATGTCAGACCTGCTGAAATTTTCCTACATTTTCTGTTTTTGTATCTGCCAGCCTTTGCCCAATTATCGAATCTGCCTAGATCTCTTTTTTTTTTGGTTAATTGGATGTTGGTTAGAACTCAATTTCAGGTTATCTGCAAACTTAGACTGGCCAATATTCCATCTTCTCTATACAACAGTAGCTCCATATGGGGCTACAGTGACTGGTTTCCATGCTGCTGACTTACTCCTTGTTGTCAAGGTGTCAGCCTTGGCTCAGAGATGACACTTTCTTATGAGTTTAGTCACAGGTTCAAGTGCTGCTCTTTTTTTAAAGTGCTTTGCAAAACTTGCTTCCTTGAACAAGTTTTTGGTCACCCATTCTAATGGATGGCTCAGTGTCAAATTTTGTCAATGCATCTGTGAAATGCTTTGGGAAATTTTATAATGTTAAAGTTGCTTTGTAACTTTAAGTAGTTGTTGTCCGAAGGGCATTTGAGCGAGCCCCACCTGCTATATCAGCTGCATGTAAAAGGTTCCACGGCATTTGTTTGAAGATAAATAAGGGAGGTCTCTTGGTGTCCTAGCCAATATTTATCCATCTTCCAAAATCAGGTTATCTTGACATTTATCCCATCGAGGTTTGTAGGACCTTGTGCACATATTGACTGCCTTGTTTTTTAACATGATAAACAATGTCTATGCTACAAAGGTGTACTTTACTGGCTGTAAAACGCTTTGCCGTGTTTTGAGGGCTTGAAAGCCCTTAAATTTAACCTTGCCTGTTCATCCTTTTGGAATGCTATCTATCTAATTTGCTTACTGTTCTTTGTGAATTATTCTGATATTTGGGGCTATGCAAATTGCTTCTTGAAAACAAAGTAGAGTAACACAAATCCTTATCCATTAGTTCAAAACATTTCCCCCACACTCATCAGACTGTCATGTCTGTAATTTGTAGGTTTGTCTCTACGTCTAAAGATGGAGTTTTATTAAAATTCAGATAGCTATCAGTAAAGGGATTTGCAGTCTTCTGAAACAATTCCACCAGTAGCGTCTAAAAGAAATTGTCAGCATGAATCTTGCTTAGCTTCAGAAAAATTTCTACTGTACCTTCAAAAGCTTTCCAACCCTCCACCTTCCATTATGGATTTGATACATATGAGTGTTGCTTGGCCTCTTCAGAAGGCAGTTTAAAGTTAGCCATGTTGATATGTGACAAGTCACATATAGGCCTTGACTGGGTAAGGCTGGTAGATTTCTTTCCCTGAGGACGTTACAAAACCAGTTGAGTTTTTATTACAATCCAACACTTATGGTCACTTCTTTTGATATATTTTTATTTATCTAAGTTTAAAAACTAGTAAAATTCCTAAACTGCAGTGATAGGATTTGAACTCTTATTATTCCAGACATTTGGATTGCAGTCCAATTGCATAACCACTGCCCTACAATAGCACTTAGATCACTACTATCTGTTGATTTCTCTGTTGTCTCTACATTACATCAGTTTATTGGTGTTCTCTGTTTCCATTCCTCCTCGTATTTATTCTCTACATTTCAGAATTTTATTCACTTTTTTTCCCTCCCCTAATGTTTTCACTTTCATTTATACTGGTTTTGACTTATTTCCAGGATAGGCCGTTTTTCTACAATTTTTGGCAAATGTCCTTTATACAGTTACATTTTCCTCTGTATCTTTTAAAATAATTCCCCATAATTTATTCCCTATAGCACTTCAACCATGGGAGTTTACTTTTCTGAAATTTGCTTTCTTAGACTATAATTACAATTTCAGTGATGATTAATTTGGGTGCTGTTCAACTGATGGAAGAAATTAACTATGGAGCTGCAATAATTTTGTGTCTGAATTGCTGGAGAAAATATATTGTATTCTTTCCACTCAGTATGCTGTATTCTGTGAATGAAACAGTGCACAGATGACCTATTCCAAGACTTCCGACAATGTTGCTATGTAATAAGGAGATTGACACATCTGATGTTTGTTGACTTTTTCTCCTGTTTTCCTCTTCTTTTGCTCCAGAGTACAATACCTGCTTCTTAATCTGCTCCTCCTCGGCACACTTCCTCCTTGAAAATATATACTTAAGACCAGAGGAATTGTAGATAAAACTGGATTTTAGGTTCTGCGGTTTATATTTCTCTGATTCAACTCGTTGGTAGACAATATTGTTATGTAGCAGTATTTTCTGTAACTGCATCTCCAGCTGCTCCTACGTGAGCAGTTGGATTTGTTTTGTAGATTGAATCCATAGGGAAGGCCTGTTTTCTTTACATGGGCATAGAAACTTTCTTCATACATCGGGCAATTTTTATTATTTTGTAACGTTGCAGACAGAAATGTTAACCTTTTTTTCTTAAAGGAAATTAGTTCTGTGACCTCAGTTGTGAATCTTGAGTCACATAGCAGTCCAAAGATGTGTAGGTTAGGTGGATTGGCTGTGGTAAATGCATGAGGTTATGTGGACAGGGTGGAGGGGATGGCCTGGGTTGGATACTGTTTTGGAGAGTAGGTGCAAACTCAATGGACCAAATGGCCTCTTTCTGCACTATGGGGATTCTATGGTATGCACTAGAAACTGATTGAGAGAGTAATTTTTTCTGCAAGATGAGCAAACTGCGTGGTACTGACAAGCATGTATCAACTTTCAATAGATTTAAGATGAGCCATTTAAAGAAGCAAAAGTCCCAGGAATTCGGGGGGTGAATTTCTGTGGATTATTTGTTGCTTTTCATCGGTTTATTTTTTGGTCTGCCTGATCTCATTTTCCTGCCTTTCCTTTCCTTTCTCTCTTTCAACATTCTCGGAATCTTGCCTTCTTTGTTGGCTCAGATAGATTCAAGACTTTGGTGCCAGTTGGAAAAGTTGAAAGAGTTCCCATTAACACACCAAGCACAGCTCCACAATCTACTAATACAAGCCTAGTTTTTTAAACTTGTGCTATAATTATAAATCTGTTTATTTTCACGTAGGTAATGGCAGTTATATTTACTGTAGAATGTGGTTAACTGATGTTTACACTTTTCTCAGGGATTTATCCAGAATGCTTGTGTACTCTTTGTAACTATTTAGCACAATTTTTCAATCCTGAATTTCGTTATTTTCGCTTCTGAATTATAAAATGAGCCAAAATAAAGTTCTGTGACATGAATGCTTTTCTGATCTTTTCTAATTTTCCCTGGTGCTGCTGAATACATCACTGCTTCAGGGATTATCAAAGTCCAAAGATGTGCGGGTTGGGTTGATTGGCCTTTCTAAAAAATTGCCCTTAGTGTCCTGGGATGCATAGGTTAGAGGGATTAGTGGGTAAATATCTAGGGGTAGGGCCTGGGTGGGATTGTGGTCGGTGCAGACTCGATGGGCCGAATGGCCTCTTTCTGTGCTGTAGGATTTCTAAGATTCTTTCTAAGGGAACTCTGGATGTTTGTGGGCGGCACGGTAGCACAGTGGCTAGCACTGCTGCTTCACAGCTCCAGGGACCTGGGTTCGATTCCCGGCTCGGGTCACTGTCTGTGTGGAGTTTGCACATTCTCCCCGTGTTTGCGTGGGTTTCCTCCAGGTGCTCCGGTTTCCTCCCACAGTCCAAAGATGTGCGGGTTAGGTTGATTGGCCATGCTAAATTGCCCCTTAGTGTCCCGGGATGCGCAGATTAGAGGGATTAGCGGGTAAATATGAGGGTTAGAGGGATTAGCAGGTAAATATGTAGACATTACAGGGATAGGGCCTGGGTGGGATTGTTGTCGGTGCAGACTCGATGGGCCGAATGGCCTCTTTCTGTACTGGAGGGGTTCTATGATGATGATATCTACCGCTTTACTGGGATTGGAAAGGGAACATTGTTTTGTTAAGTCTGCATACTGTTGGAATAAAATGTGTTAAAATGGTCCGGTATTAACTTGGGGAAACTCTTGTGGAGTAATGTGGAATACATCAGTGATGTGGAGAATTCGTCCGAGAAAGTATCGTCAGAAGCATGGTAGCTAATTTGCACATGGCAAAATCTAATGAATTATAGTGAGACAAGGACCGCATAATTTATTTTTGTGGCATTAGTTGTGGGATAAATATTGGTAAGACAATGAGGCAAGCCCTCTGCTTTTCTTTAATATTGCACCACAAGATCTTCTACATCCACCTATTTTATGTCTCATTTGAAAGACAGCAGGTTTGGCAATGCAGCACTCTGTGTGTTGTAGTGGGCGTCAGCCTAAATTTTGTGCTCGAGTCTCGAGTGGCACTTGCAACCACAAGCTTCTTATTCAGAGGCATGAGAGACAATCTGTGTGTAGTGCAGGAAATCTACAAAACCGAGGAGACCAAACTCTTCCTCCATAATGAAACTGAATTTTGAACTTGTTGCTGAAATATACTTCCTAATTGAATAAACACAATGGGGTATGTTTGCTGAATAGTTATTCAAAATTCAGGCCAGCGCTTGAATAAAAGGCCTTGACTTTTATTTCAAAATGCGCTACACAATTTTAAATGTCACACAGACTTGTTGTTGTTGTCATGTTTATGATGCTAATATACACAGTTTGGCATGGCCAGAAATAAATGGCACAATTTGCTTCTCAGATTTATTTGAGATGTGAGAAAGCAAAAGTTTTTTTAAAAGCTTGTTGCGTGGACACTACATCCACATGAAGAATACACTGGGGTGCATCCTTCATGGTTTTAAAGATCCTCTTTGAAATGAATAGGTAGTTTTGCGAGCATGTGTTTTATTTACTATACTATAGTTATTCTTGAATTTTCAAAACTATTATAGCTGGTGTGTTGTACTTTACAAACCAGATTCTGCAAGTCATAAAAGTTTTCAGTCTTGGTGAAGTGATGGGCTGATTTTGGAGACTCTGGGTTCATGGCTTTCACCAGGATTTGAATGCATTACCTAGGCTGACAATTTTTAGTTTAAAATTATTGGAGGTGTCACTTTTTTTTTGGACAAAACATAAAACTCTTGGCCTAATATGACATAGAACTATGGTGTCCTAAACAACATTTACCCCTCAACCAACACCACCAAAAACAGATTAACTAGTGATTCATCTTGTTGCTTTTTGTAGAATCTTGCTGCAAGTGTTTGTGTATACTTCTAGAGTAATTATTTTGGGCATCCTAAAGCCAGAAGGGTGTATGTAGGTGCAAGTCTTTGTTTTTAAAAATTATTTCATGGGATGTGGACGTCACTGGCTAAATCTTGAGAAGTTGGTGGTGAGCTGTGCCTTGAACTGCCACATTTCATGTGGTATTGGTTCATCCATTATTGTTAGGAAGGGAGTTCCAGGATTTTGATCCAGTGACAGTCAGGAGTGTTATTGTTCCAAGTCTAGATGGCATTTCGCTTGGAGGAAACTTGTAGGTGGTGGCTCTTCCCATGCACTGGCTGCCCTTGTCCTTGTAGGTGGCAGAGGTCTTTGTTCTGAAAGATGCTGTTGAAGGAGACTTGGTGTGTCACTGAAGTCCATCTTGGATCAACACTGCTGCCCCATTGCGTCACTGGCACATTCACTCCACCTACCAATCAAGCGGGCTTCTTTGTTCTGGATATTGTCAAGCTTCTTGTGCTGTTGGAGCTGCACTTATCCAGGCAAGTGACAAGAATTCCATCACACTCTTGTCTTGTAGTTGGTGGACAGGAGAATTACTGCAGAATTCCTAGCCTCTGCCCCCTCGTAGCCACAGTTTTTATGTGACTTGTCCAGTTAAGTTTCTAATTAATGGTATCCCCCAGGAAATTGTTAGTGGAGGATTCAATGATGGTAATGCCATTGAATGTCAGGGGAGATGGTTAGATTCTGTGTTGTTGGAGATTGCTGAAAGCTTTGTGGCAGGATTGTTGTTTGCCATTTATCGGTCCCACCAAACGAGTGCAGCTTTGGAACGGAGTGCATACCTGGGAGTTTGGTGAAGAGGGCAGGGAGGTGTTCTTTTCCTTTTCCTTTTGCTTTCGCTACCTTTTTCACCCTGTAGGAATTGATTCTTGTTCTACTACAGGGAAAGGGACCAGTTATTTGGTGAATATCTGTTAAGTGGTTAAGGTATATTCCAGTCCTAAGGTTTAAAATTGTGTACGAAATGGTGATCAAGTGAATAAAATATATTTAAAAAGTACTTAATTACATTGTTCACTTAAGTTAACTGTAAAACACATTATGGAGGTAGAACAGATGATGTGTCAAGGGTGTAGCATGTGGCACCTGGATGCCAGTGTGATCCAGGGCAAAAGTATTTGTGGCTTGAGGAACTTCTGCTTAGAGTTATGGAGCTGGAGGCTGAGCTGCAAACTCTGCGACACGTCAGGGAGGGGGCAAGTTACCTGGATGCTTTGTACCAGGAGGCACTCTCACCACTTAGGGTCTTCTGATCTGGTCAGGGACAGGATGGCGTGACTGCAAGTGAGGAAGGTAAGTGGACCCAGTAGGCAGGAATGCAAGAGCCTCAGTCTTTGCAATTGTCCAATAAGTTTGCGGGGTGGATGAGCAAGCTGACTGGCACAGGAAGGCATTCAAGTCGGTGGTGGGGTGGGTTAGGGGGGGCGGATGTGGAGTAAAAAGGAATGTAGAGGACAGTTTGGTGAAGGAGATTGACAGTTGTCTGCAAGCAAGAATGAGAGTCCAGAAGGCTGTGCTGCCTGCCTGGATGCAGAGTTTGGGACATCTGCTCAGGGCTGGAGAGAAACTTGAAGTGGGAGGGGGAGGATAAAGTTGTGGTCCATGTAGGTACCAATGACATAAGTCAAACTAGGAAATAGGTTTGGCATAGAGAGTATGAGGAATTAGGCACTAAATTAAAAAACAAAACCTCAAAAATAATCTCATTACCTGAGCCACTTGCAAATTGGCATAGGGTATGCAAGAGATGAATACATGGCACAAAGAATGGTGTGGAAGAAGTGGGTTCTGGCTCATGGGACACTGATACCAGTACTGCACCTGAACCATGCTGGGGCCAGTGTTCTAGTGAGCCGCGTAATGAGAGAGGTAGAGATGTTTTAAATTAAATAATGGGGGCAAGGTAACGAATTTGGGAAGATGTGGTAAATCAGAGCAGAGAAAAGTGTATTGATGTGGGAAATGCTAAACAGACCATGACAGGAAGGGACAGACTGAGTAAATCAGCAGAGAGGGTCTTAAAAGAAGTGGCTAGTGAGAAAGTTTGTGTTGCTGGTTTTAATATTCCAAAAATCCCTAGATTTGGGAAAGGCTCCATTAAATTGGAAAATAGTGAATGGAACTCCTTTCTTGAAAACTGACAGACAAAGCAGGATACTGCAGGCCAATTGGGAAAAGGTTAGAAGCCATTATTAAAGAAGTTGTAGCAGGGCATTTGGAAAAATTCAGGCCGAGTCAACTTGGTTTTATGAAAGGGAAATCATTGGAGTTCTGTGAAAAAGTAACATGCTGTGGATAAAGGAGAACTGTGATTTCCAGAAGGCATTTGATAACTTGCCACATGAAAGGTTATTGGAAAAAGTAAAAGCTCATGGTGAAAGGGGTAACATATTGGCAGAGGTAGAAGATTGGCTAGCTAATGGGAAACAGTTGGTATAAATCGATCTTTTTCTGGTTGGCAAGATATAACAAGTGTTGTGCCACAGCAGTCAGCGCTGGGGCCTCAACCTTTTACAATTTACATAAAGGAATTTGATAAAGGGACTGTAAGGTATGGTTGTTAAGTTTGGTGATGGCACAAAGAATAGTAAGATGTGAAGAAGATACAAGGGGGCTTCAAAGGGATATAGATTAAGACCTGGCAAATGGACTGTAATGTGGGAAATTGTCAATTTTGGCAGGAAAAATAATAAAGCATATTATCTAAATGGTGAGAGATGGCAGACCTCAGATTCCTAGAGGAATCTAAGGGTCTCTGCATGAATTGCAAGAGGCTAGAATGTAGGTACAGCAAGTAATTGGGTAAGCTAATAGAATGTTGTTGTTTATTGCAAGGGGAACTGATTACAAAACTAAGGAGGTTATACTTCAGTTAAACAGGCATTGGTGAGACCACGTCTGGGATACTGTGTACAGTATTGGCCTCAATTAAGGAAGGATGCAATTACATTGGAAGCAGTTCAGAGAAGATTTCCTAAGCTCATACCTGGAAGGGGCATGTTGTCTTACTAGGAAAGGTTAGACAGGCTGGGTTTGTATCCGCTGGAGTTTAGAAGAGTAAGAGGCATCTTGAAACATAAGATTCTGAGAAGTCGTGACAAGGTGGATATTTCCTCTTGTGGGAGAATCTAATACTCAAGGTCACTATTTAAAAATAAGGGTTGCCTATTTAAAATGGTGAGGACAGGTTTTTTTCTCAGTGTTGTGAATCTTTGGAACTCTTCCTCAAAAGTCAGTGAGTAGAATCTTTGAATATTTTAAAGGTAGAGGTAGATATATTCCTGGTAAGCAAAGGGGTGATAGGTTATTGTGGGTGGGGATGTGGAGTTGAAGTTATAGTCAAATTAACATGATTTTATTGAATGGCGGAGCAGGCTTAAAGGATTGAGTGGCCTACTCCTGCTCTTGCATACATACAGACCCGTAAGTAAACTTGACTGATTTCCAGGTCTTGCTACTTATGGACGCAGGCTTCAGTATCTGAAGAGTCGCAAATGGTACTGAACATTGTGCAGTCATCAGCAAAAACACCCACTTCTGACCTTATGTTGGAGGGAACATTATTGATAAAATAAACATATCGAAGGTGGAATCTATGGCTTAGTGAGCAGTGGTGAGAACTGAAGCATGAAGACCAGAATGACAACTGATTCACCCAGAATCTAGACTGATTTAATTGGAGTAGCAGTGGGGATATTGTAATCGGTCTTATTTTTCTTGGCTTTAAAGGAGTTAAAAATCAGCTAGGGTTCCTACTCCTGATAGCTATGTAGGGATGCCTTCCCATAGCTCTTGATGTTGGGTGAGGATAGGCTCAGGCTCCAGTTTGTTATATTCATATTGTGAAAAAGTAGCCTGTTGGGGAAAATTGAGCGGAGTGGGGTGGGCGGGGGGGGGGGGGGGGGGGCAAGAAAGGGAGAGTTTCAACCCCCTGAGTGTAAAACATTGTGGCTGTTGGTCATGACTTGACATATGAGCAATTTTGAGGGCTGTCATTGACCAGAAATGTTTTACTGTTTTATTTCAGATTTCCAGCATCTTTGGTCATTTGCTTCTGTATTTAGTGTGGCATTGTTGTTGTGATACATTGAATCATGGCATCTTGAAGCCCATCCTGCCTTAGTTACCTCTTTGAAAGAGCTATCTAATTAATTCTGTTCATTCTGTATACCCTTGCCATTTTTCTTTTTCAAGCATTTATATAGTTTCCTTTTGGAAGTTAATATTGAATTTCCTTTAGCCACATTTCCAGAACATCTCAACTCGCTGCATAAAAAAAGTTCAAATCTTCCCATGGTCGCGTGGGACTGCAAACATCACTAATATTTTTACCAAGTATCTTCTGTTCATTTGCTTGAATAAGCTTAGCCATTGAGGAGAGCCCCCACATAAATGAATGATTGTGAACAGGATTTGATTCAGGTACTGTATTTAAAAATTGAGGGTAGGACAAAAATAAATGAATACTGCTTACATTCCTGCCTTTGAGTCACACACATTACACAGTTTCAGTGGCATAACAATCCATTGTTGTGTGACTTATTACTCACAACTGAAACAATAATGCCTAATCCACATGAAGCTTATTGTGTAATTAAGTACTAATGGAGTCAGGTGCCTGTTGACTGTCAGCTTGTTGGAATGTTGCTGTTTGCATAATGCAGTAAAGTACACCTACCACAGTATTGCTAAAAATATTTATCTTAATGAAAGGCATAGTGGTGATACTGGGATTGGTGTGGTTTTAAAGTAAAATACTGCCAAAAAGCCCACAATTTTCTATCTGTTGAAAATATTGACTTGAGAGAGTTTCACGAAAGCCAGTTAGTACCTCAACAAAGGCTACATCTTCGTTTGTGAGGTTGGTCAGTTAGTATCAGCACATAATTTAACTCTGGAGGGCATATACAAAAGGCATCTCCAGAAAATCAATGAGCAGAAACCCTGGCTAATATTTGACTATTTTCCCCCCTTTGTCTGCCTCTGAGCTTAGGGTGCGGACCAATTGTAATATCCAAACTGCTACCCTAACAGAGATCAACTGACTCAGCATCGACTGACAGTCAGCGAGAGGTCTTTTTTGTTTAGAATAGTTCAGTGTTTCCATGTGCAGTGCCCTTATCCATCAGGTCAACTGAACAAAAGTGTCTTTAAAGATGACTATAGAGCTTTAACTTGTACCCATTAATCATCAGAGTTTATTGAATTTTTGTTGTTGCTACATGTTATGACTTGGTGTTTGTGATAGTTAATAGTCCAAAGATGTGCAGGTGAGGTGGATTGGCCATGCTAAATTACCCTTAGTGTGTATGTTAGGTGAATTGGCTATGGGGTGGATGTGCTGGGTTGCAGGATGGGGCAAAGGGATGTGGGCCT
Organism: Mustelus asterias; assembly: GCF_964213995.1. NCBI lineage: Eukaryota > Metazoa > Chordata > Chondrichthyes > Carcharhiniformes > Triakidae > Mustelus > Mustelus asterias. The sequence continues at coordinate 77,647,991 of NC_135807.1, read as the reverse complement.
GGGTGGGATGCTGTTTGGAGGGTTGGTGCAGACTCAATGGGCCAAACGACCTCCTTCTGCACTGCAGGGTTTCTATGAAAAGATGGGAGTAATTTTGTCCTTGGAGTTATGCTCACAAAGAGCCTGGATTCTCCAATATATGCACTCCAGTGAGTATGGTTCTCCAGGCAAATTCTTCTGAAGATGATCCTTTATTTCTTATCAACCACCATTCATTGCGTTGCTCGATCTTGGATTTTTAGGAATGTAGAGATTTTAGAAGTTTAGCTACAGCAGTAACCAGAATTTATATTGATATTTTATGCCATTATTTTAAAATAACATTTTATGACCATGTTTACCGCTAGCCATGCATTCCCCAATAACCTGACCATAAGTTGGTCAGTATGTCTGTGCTCTGCTTACCATGGCCTAAAATCATTGCTATCTCTCAAAAAATGAATGTAAGTTCTTTGTTTTTCGGAATGGCGCAGACTGCCTGTATGAGCCACCTCATTTGAAGGTGGAAAGATCTTGTGGCAGCAAAAGAGCGCTATCATTTACAGTGCTGGCAGGACGAGAAAGTTATGCTGACTCGCGTGCACTGAGAGTTGCAATCAAATAGGTATTTTATGAGGAAATAAATGAGACTGAGTCTATACAAGCATTTATCAAATTGCAGGTTTGTAGAAATTTACAATAGAATTTAATTATTTACGAACAAAAGCAATTGGATAATGGGCAAGGATTGGGCTCCCTTTACTGGGTTAAGGAACTCTGTCTTTGTAGCCTTTTTGATTCTGAGCTTTTAAAGGATATTTTTAACATTGGCTTCTATTGGCATTTGACACTATAATTTGTTAAGTTTTGAATTTGTAGATCCTTACACAATTAAATATTTTAAAGCCAGCTGTAATTTAAGTGCTTATACAGCAGAAAGACCTGAAGCGATAAAGTAAAAAGGTATATTTGTAATAAGAACTTTCTTTGGAGCTAATAGAGCATTGGGCCTCTAAGTAAGGAGTCCCTGATGCTTGACATGTTGCACTAAAAGCATTTTTCTCTATCATCCATGGCCTTAAAACACTTTATTTTAAAAAAAAAGTGAAGTTGGTAATAAGGATTGGTTTTGTAATGATACAAATTCATGAAGGAGGACCCAATGAAAGAGGGTATACCAGATTGACCAGTACTCGCAAAAACCAGACTGGCTGCATCTGCTATTCTGCAGGCTTAGGCACACCACCTGATGATGTCTGTGGGGAGCTGGTGCTTCAGGTCAGCACAGAGATACTTGCAGATTTGTGCCATCTGCTGTAAAGACACCTGCACCAGGGGCAGTGGGTGTCACTTCATCTGTGGTTTTAAAACCAATGTCAGTGTGTGTATCCTACCTAGCATACTTGGGTGTTATCAGTTTAATATTATGGCTGTTAATTCTGTTGCCAAATTGGTATTATGGTAGAACCTACTTAAATCAATAACACTCGTATGAATAAGGATTAAATGAACAACATCTCGTCTATCAAAACATTTGTTCATTTAAATCAAAAAGCCAATCTTTAGCTGCAAAACTCTTAAAGTAATAAACACTCCCGGAATATATTTCTCTAAATGCTGTATTAGAGAAATAGTCCTCTCTACACCATCTGCCACCCCACTGGGGCCTCAATCAAAGTCACTACCAGCTAATTCAATTCTTACAGCTCACAGCTGTGGAATCTAACGGGTACTATGTACCGATTAGCACAGTTAACACTTCATCACATCTAACACTTCATCACGTCGCACACAATAAAGTGGCTGCGTTGTAGCAATCAAACTCATTAACCTGTTAAAACATAATGTCTGTTTATTTTCCAGAAGTGTATAAAGCCTGTTTTAGTTGCATATAAAACTGAGAGTCTACATATTGTTTACAATAGATATCTGCCCATGAAGGAGAAAGCAGAACTGGTCTTCAACAGCATGTTCACATGCAGACAACTGGACTGCTAATCTTTCTCACTGTCTCTCACTTTCTCACTTGTTCTCCCATTCTCTCTCTCTCTCACATACACTTTCCTTCCCTGCTTCTTCTGATTTATTTTTGATTTCCAACATCTAGCGATTTTTGCTTAATATTTTGTAAATAGTCATCACCAGTAAATAGAAAGCCACCCTTCTCGACGAGCATTTGTAAGGAAGACTTTGAGTAGTAGGTAGGCAGAAAGAACTGTTGGTGGTGTTTGATTGGTATACCACAAGGCAAGTTTACGATCTTGTCAGGGTAACAAGGAAGCACCAATCAGAGGTTGTGAGCTTCCCCCCAAGGGGAAAGAACATTTGAGAAGATGTTTGCTCCATGCTATCATGTATTGTCTACTGAGAATGATATTGCTTCAGGGAAGGGTGCACCTTACTTAATCTAAGCCAAGGAATGGTACAAATACTTTCAAATTGTCTCTGGCTGTTTTGGAGTTTATGGTCTAGCTGCTTTAATAAGTTTAATGTTTGCAAGTCAGTAAATTTTGCAGTTGAAAGGAAAATGGGGGAATTATACAGTTAAATGTAATAAAGAATGTTCCCAATTTTTTTTAAAAAAGCTTTAATGACACTTCCATTTGGAGGTGCATACTTTAGATATACATTTCACTAATTAGAGTTTACATCTATTCAACGACTGATATTTTGTGAGCATTCAGTGGATTGCTGCAAAAAAATCATTACTGAAAGTTGCCTAACCAGTTTAACATTTTGTGGAGTATCCATTTTAGGCCTGTCCATTATTATTTTTTTGCTGACTGAAGAATCTTGAGATGCATCCAAACTAAAAAGACTAAATTAAATAATAAAAGCAAAATGCTCAAATAATTCTGTGGAAGGATCATTTATGGACTCAGCGTTAACTCTGCTTCTCTCCACGGATACTGCCAGACCTGCTGAGTTTATCCAGCAATTTCTATTTTTATTTATTATAAAAGACTAAATTGTCTGTCTGCCCCATTCAGTACTGTTCAACTTTCTAACTGATATATTTACTTTGAGCTATTTTGGCACAAAGCTTAATCAAAGACAAAATTGTGCTGAACAAGAATTTGAAGTATATTCAAAACATTATTTTATTTGTTCATGGATGTGGTTGACCCTGGCAGTGCTGGCATTTATCGTTCGTCACTAATTGCCCATCAGAAGGAGGTGGTGAGCCGCCACCTCTAACCAAGGTGGGGGTTATAGATATTCCTACAATCCTGGCCAGATTTAAACCCAGCAACGATGAATGAATGATTATATATTTTCAAGTAAGGATAACATACAGCTTGAAGGGAATCTTGCCATAGGTGGTGGTGTTCCCATGTGCCTGTTGCCCTGTCCTAGGTGGTGGAGGTTTGGAAGGTGTTGAATCATAGAATCCCTACAGTGCAGAAGGAGGCCATTCAGCCTACCGAGTCTGCACCGACCACAATCCTACGCAGGCCCTATTCTCGTAACCCAACATATTTACCCTGCTAATTTCCCTGACAGGGTCAAATTAGCATGGCCAATCAACCTAACTCGTACATCTTTGTACTGTGGGAGGAAACCGGAGCACCCGGAAGAAACGGGAAGAAGACTTGCCGAGTGATTCTTGTAGATGGTACACACTGCTGCCACTGTGTGCCAATGTAGAGGGAGTGAATGTTTAAGGTGGCAGATCAGGTGCCAATCAAATGGGCTGCTTTTGTCCTTGTTAGCAAATTCCAATTGTTGGAATTCATCCAGGCAATTGATTCCATCACACTCCTGACTTGTACTTTTCTGGATAGTGGACAGATTTTGGTGAGTTGTTGCAGAATTCCCAGTCTCTGACCTGGTATGGCTATTGTATTTGCATAGCTGGTCCATCAAGTTTCTGATCAATGGTGAGCCCTCAGGATGTTGATGGTGGGGTTTCAGAGATGGTGATGCTGCTAAATGTCGTGAGGCGATGGTTAGATTCCCTTTTGTTGGAAATAATCATTGCCTCGGAATTGTGCGGCATCAGCCCAAGTCCAAATGTTGCTCGGGTTGTGCTGTGTGGAGTCAAACTGAGGAGTTATGAATGGAACTGAGCAATGTGAAATCATTAGCAAACACATCCCCACTTCTGATTTCTTGAAGCAGATAAGGATGGTTGAGCCAAGGATACTACCTGAGGAACTTCTGCAACATTAAACAGATCAAACCTCTACAATCCTGTCACACCCAGTCATGAATGGTGATGGACAATTAAGCAGCCAACCCGAGGAGGAGGTTCTGCAAATAGCCCCATCCTCGATGATGGGGGAGCCCAGCATATCATTGCAGAACATAAGGCTGAAGCATTTGCATTTGCAACAAATCTTCAGCCAGAGATGCCAAGGGGCGGCACGGTAGCACAGTGGTTAGCACTGCTGCCTCACAGCTCCAGGGACCTGGGTTCAATTCCCGGCTTGGGTCACTGTCTATGTGGAGTTTGCACATTCTCCCCGTGTCTGCGTGGGTTTCCTCCAGGTGCCCCGGTTTCCTCCCCCAGTCCAAAGATGTGCGGGTTCGGTTGTTTGGCGATGCTAAAATTGCCCCTTACTGTCCCGAAATGCGTAGGTTGGAGGGATTAGTGGGTGGATATGGGGTAGGACTGTGTGGGATTGTGGTCGGTGCAGGCACGATGGGCCCAATGGCCTCTTTCTGCACTGTAGGGTTTCTATGATTCTATGATTATCCTAGGACTGAGGTGATCGGCTTCCAGCGATCACAATCATCTTCCTTTGGGTTAGGCATCACTCCAACCATTGGAGAGTTTTCCTCCTAATTCCCGTTGACTTGGTCAAATGCTGTCTTGATGTAAAGGGCGCTCACTCTCACCTCATCTCTGGTATCCATGTTTCGACCAATGCTGTTTTGAGGTCAGGAGCTGAAAAGCCCTGACAGAACCCAAATTGAGCAACTATGTGCAAGTCACTGTTGAGTAAGCACTGCCAACATCTTCCATCACTTTGCTGATGATCGAGGGTAGACTGGGCATTAATTGGCCAGATTTGATCTGTCTGGATTTTTGTGGACAGGACACACTTGGGCAATTTTCACATTGTCAGGTGGATGCCAGTGTTGTAGCTGTAATGAAACCGCTTGGCTAGGGACATGGCTAGTTCAGGAGCACATCATCAATACTGCCAGAATGATCTCGGGGAAGTCGAGCTGTTCTTCATCATGTGGAGTGAATCAAATTGTCTGAAAACTGATTGCTGGATGGAGGGGCCTGGGGGAGGGATCAAAGATGCATCATCCACTTGGCATCCCTAGCTGAAGATTTGTTGCCTTATGTTCTGCAATGGTATGCTGGGCACCCCCACCATTGAGGATGGGGATATTTGCAGAACCTCCTCCTCAAGTTGGCTGCGTAATATGTCCATCACCATTCACGACTGGGTGTGACAGGATTGTAGAGGTTTGATCTGATCAGTTGGCTGTGAGATGGCTTAGCTCTGTCTACATCAGTTATTAGCTGTGACTCGCTCTTGAGTCATCATGTTCCAGATCAGCTCCCGTGCCAGCGCTTGACCACAAAAATCATATCTCTTGGATGAGATGTTTAACTGAGCCAATCTTCATGATTGGGTAGGTGTGAAAGATCCCATGACACTGTTTCAGAGGAGAGTTATTCCCTCAAACAATATCACAAACCAATTATTGATTTTTTTTTTGTGCTTTCATGGGATGTGAACGTCGCTGGACAAGGTCAGCATTTGTTGCCTATCCCTAATTGCCCTCAAAGGTGTGGTCAGCTGCCTCTTGAACTGCTGCAGTCCATCCACCCACTTAGTGGTTATCATATTGCTTTCAGGGAAGTTTGCTGTGTTCTAATTGGCTGTCACGATTCTACATTACAACAACAAGTATTTAATGGGTTGAAAGTGCTTTGAGATATTTGGTTGTGAAAGGTGTTACATAAAGGCAAGTTTTTTTTTCTCTCTTTGGCATGCAAGTAGTCCTGTTTTGTAGCTTCCCATGGTTGATGTCTAGTTTTTAGGTATGCTGATGCTACTCTCTTGGTTTGATCCACATTTGGTAATGGTCGAGGGGATGAATATGCTAGGCCTGAGGTGTTAAATTGTGGTTGAAGGCAATTCTGCTGCTACTGATGGCCTTCAGCACCACGTGGATGACAAGGTTTGAGATGCTAGGTCTGTTCTGAATCTACTCCATTTCCTATGGTGCTAGTGTGCTCTGTCATTAAGACCTCAACCAGCTACCCAGCCACTTGAGGTGATGGACATTAACGTCCCCCACCCAGAATATTTTCCTTGCCCTTGCTACTCTGTTAAATCAATACTCCTCCATGTTGAACAACACTTGGAAGATGCGCTGAGGGGGGATGAAAGATGGGAGTCTGTGGATCTTGTCCATGTTTGACTTGATGTGTATTTCAGGATTTTGGAAGCAGAGGTAGAAATTGTTGCAATGTTGGAAGTATTCAGTCTTAGTGATGGAGGAATAAGTGGCATCAGCAGCTCAACACATTTTTAAACAGGATGTTGAGATTGCAAACATTCTACTTCTACCTAAGCCCTAGCAGTGTTGTGGGGATTGGTCAATTTGCAATGGTAGACAAAGGCAATGGTTTCAGTCTCCCTGTCAGGAGACAGTCAAGGGATTGAGAGGTGGTGGGGACAAAGAGCAGAGTGTCATCAATGCATTTGAAATGGATAGAATAGTGATGATGGGTTTACAGGTGTTACAGTTTTGAAGATAGTGTTAGAAGATAATTCAAACCTTCTATGGAACTATCATTTTGTACCGTAATCCGAAAGCTGAAATTGAAACAGTTGAGATATTTTCTAAAACTTGTGTTTCTCGTGACCTCAGCAGTAGTGATGTAATGGTATTTCTGTTTGTTTACACTTCAGTAAACTACTATTCTCAGCTAACATGGGGCTTTGTCATCCTGCCTGTTGAAATCATTGTGTTTATAGATTCTCCAATTTGGAGTTGTCTTGGGCATTAGAAAGCTGGCAGGATATCTGCAGTCTTCTCTCTTTCGAAAGGAGAATGAATAGAATTTCTCTGCAAAAATTGAGAAATGGTGAGCTGGCTAAATCCATAGACTGTGTTCTGCACTGCAGTAATGATACTTTGATGCGAGGACATTAATTGAATATTCTGATAACATTCTAAATTTATGAAGGATTTAAGATTACTTGAGGTTTATTAAGATAGTCTGAAGTACAAGTTGCTTAATCCAGGGCAGTTACACCTTTTTAGATCAGTTCTGGAGTGGGGTTAGTTGACAAGTCTACTGTTATTTCTCCAGTTTATGGCTAACTTGAATTGTTGGACTTTGTGGTTAGTGCAGTTTGTTTATTCTGTCAATCAAGTCTGTTGACTTCTGTTTACTCTAAATAATGCACACGTTTCACTGCAATTCTCAAGTTCCATTTACTTGAAAACTAGATGCAGATTGAATTGAATTCAGTCTACTCAGTCTGGAGATAATTTGCTCTCTTGTGTAAACAACTTCAGAGATAAGTGCGATAACTATAGACTGTAATTCAAAACTTCTAGCTTCTGAAATTTAACTCTTTTGGATTTTCTGAGAATTTTGACGGTGATTATATTTATGCTAAAATGTCTTTCTTTTCCAGTATTTGTTGTGCACTTCTGCCGTGACATGTGCTGATGAGTGCAATTGTGTGAAATGTCAGCAGAGCCTGATCCACATCACCCTGTGCGTTTACTGATTTATCCTATCACACGCAATCTCTTCATCAAGGCTGCCTTTACTCAGTGGATTGGCCACTGGAATTGTATTGGGTAGTATTTTGTCTTGGTTTATGAAATGCCCCACCCAATAATTCATACAGGAAATCCTTGGAGTTTATGGCCTGAAGGAAAAGTAGTGTTTGGTTGCTTGGGTTATGCATCCTTCTCTTCAGGATCCTGGCTAAATCTGTAACTCAAAATTGATGTTCTCCATATGTAGTAAACCGATAGGATCAAAAACATAACTGCTTTTAACACCGCTCACGTGCAGTAAAATATATGGAGCAAGCACAGTTTATTTTACACTTCATTACGTATAATATTAAATCACATTGAAAGAAAGGATTGATTAAATTGCAGAAGGGATATTAAAAAAGCAAGGGAAGTCAATACTTCTTTAATTTAGATTGATGAGTCTCCATAAACAATGCTAGCTGCAGCCTGTAAACAGTGACTCGAGTCCCTGGTATGGGGGTCAAGAGCAGGTTACCACAACTGAGATCTTACAGCTTCACTACAATGTGATACGTTTACAGATGCAGGCTTTTTATTTAAATGTGAGTTTATCAAAGTAAATGCAATCCTAGTTTTTTTTTAAAAGGCTTATGTGAATTTTGCTTTCCTCTTTTGTATAATAATGGAACAATCTTGCTCTTCATTTTAAGTATCAGTGGTTGAGGCACTGATCCTTTGTCCTTTTGCAACATTCATCATCACTGTCAGGTGGCCTGTCTTTTACACTATTGTGTACTCTGTGAAAATGCCTCTGCATGGCCCAGAAAACCCCTCCTCTTGAATCCATTGTCTCGTCCTGATCACACGCACCAGTCCAACTGTTCACCTCCAGTATGTTTGCTGTTCCAACATTCTTTCTCATGGTCAGATTCCTGCAACGTGGTTTGTTCTTGAAGTAATTTGCATTAAAATCTGTGTGTGACCTCTGGCATTTTTTTCCCGCTAACAGTGCCTTGTAAAGACTTCGTGTCTCCATTTTAAAGGGACAGTGTGGTAGATTTTGCCGTTGCTATTGCTTTTGGCTCTGGGTTACTTTTGACTTTTCCAATTTAAATTTTATTATATACACTATATGTTCTATTTTTAGCTATCAATATATTTGGAACTTGTGTATGTTATTGTAGGACAATGATCCTGTTATGTCCTTTTTCCAGAAAATGTTACATGGGATAGAGACAACTGCTGCAAAGTGTAACTGTGAGATCAATACCAGGAATGTGGGCTTTTTATAGCGTCCTTCTACAAGGCACATAGGATGCGACCAAGTAAGAATGATTTAAAGGGGGAAGAGAAATAGGAAACTAAATTTGTGTTTCGATGAAATAGCTTTTTGAAAAAAAACTCCTGAAGGCATATAGAGAGAGAGAAGGTGTGTGTGTTTTATGGCGTAAATTCTAAAAATCAGGTGTATAATGGCTAAAAAAATAAAAAAGAACCACTTTATTTGTCTGGATCCAATATAGTATTCGCATTGAAGAGGTTTCCATGATCTTGTTCCCCAAGCAATTTTGAGAGATTCCTGTCTGGCTTTCCTAGATTGAGATAATGTCTGAGCAATTGTTTCTGCATCTAATGTTGCTGTTCCAGCTGTTGAAGGTGGATGATGGAAGAGGCGTGATGCTCTTGCATTAATATGCCACTTCCAGCTAGTCCTTCTGGGATAGTGCTGGATCTGGAATCCTCTGTGAGGATAAAGGAGACCCAGAGCGGGGGTTGAAGTTTACCCTCTGTGGGAAAGGAAAACCCAGTAGGATTTGTAACAGCCAGTCTGCAATCCCCTGTGTCCTATGTGAAAGTTATCCCCCCCACTTGTGTTCTGGTTTGCAGTGTGGAATATTGCAGGGACAGTATGTGTTGGCTGTGCTTAGTTGGTAATGCTATGTTAGGAGGTTGTTAGTTTGAACTCGTTCATTTTGACACTCTGGTCAGAGGTCTTCCCACCCATATGCAACATGGAGCCACAATCCAATCTGCTTGTTCTGTGGTTCAGGTGGCATTGTTTGGGAGGGTCAATAAACAGAGTCTGACTGTTCTCTGGATCTGCATCCATCTCTCAGCCCCTACTTCTAAAAGGAATTCATTCTTCAGATGTGAATATTGCTGACAAGGCAATATTTATTGCCAATCCTGGTTACGCTGAAATGGGAGTGATAGGCCTTTATAAACCACTGCAAGCAATTTCTTACAATTATTCACAAAAACGTTTTGGAGCACAGAAACAGGCCAATGGGTCTATTCTGGAGTTTATGTTCCAGACGATAATCCTCTTGCCTTGTTCTATATATCACTGTATTAATATAACCTTTCATTCCTCTCTCCCTTGTACTTATTTCCTTAAATGCACCCAAAAAAATGCTTCAGCAACACCACTTGGTAATGAGTTTAATATTCTCACCACTAAGTAAGGAAGTTTCTCCTGGATTGCTCTGTGTTTATTAGTGACTCTTTCATATTTGTGGCTCCTAGTTTTTAGCTTCCCTTCATGTGAAAAGTCTTCTGTGCGCCTAGCCTATGGTTCAAATTTGACTAGGTTAACTCTTGGTTTTCCCTTTTCTAGAGAAGAGTCCAGGTCTGTTTGGTCTTTCCTGATAGTTGTACCTATTCTGATATCATACTTGTAAATCCTTTTATTTTCTAATCTTCTATAGAATCTGTAACCTTTCTGTTTTATGGATTCCAGAATGTGTCTCTAAATGCAGTCCAACCAAGGTTTAATGCATGCTTAACTTCCCTGTATCTGATTTTATTTTTCTCCAGAAATGAATGTAAGTGATTTGTTTGCATTTTTTAATGACTTTGGAGGACAGTTAAGAGACAACCATGTTGTTGAGCATGGAGTCTCACACAAGCCCTACTAGGTAAAGGCTGCAGATTTACTTATTTTTAATAAATGCTGGTGACCCAGTTGTTGTTTTACAATCCAAAGTTTCATGGTTAATTTTACTGCTAGAGCCGTTTCAAAAACTTAATTCAGATTCTCACTGCCATGGGTTGCATTTGCGATCAGTTCTGTGTATTACTAGCCAAGTAACATAGGCACTGCACTAGTATATAACTAAAATATTGAACATGCCTTCATAGATTAATTGTGCATTCATCGGTTTGAGATCTTGCTGGGTGTGAAATAGCTGATGGAGTTTCTTGCAAGATGATTACTGCACTGAAAGAAATTGTGTATAGTGCTTTAACACAATGGCCTGGATTTTGTGGTCAGTGACTAGATGATGGTGTTCAATGCTGATCTCAAATAAAGCTGCCCACAAAGATCTAGTGGTCACTGTGTGGAGTTCACCTTTGCTAAATGTTAACCTGAGTCTGGTGCCAAGTCAAGGGGATCTCCAGCAAGTGATTCCCATTGTGGTTCCCAGTGAGCATGTCTGCAGTAAGTGTTGGTTGCTTGAGGAACTCCGGCTCAGGGTTGATGAGCTGGATTCTGAGCTTCGGACACTGCGACACATCAGGGGACAGTTACCTGAACGCTGTGTTTCAGGAGGCAGTCACACCCCTTAGACTAACTAGCTTGAATTCAGCCAGTGGTCAGGGACAAGAGGGTGTGGCTGCGAGTGAGGCAGGTAGCGGGATCCAGGAGGTTGAGTTCCAGGAGCCTCAGTCCCTGAACCCGTCCAACAGTTTCGAGATTCTTGCTCCCTGTGTGGACGGGAGCGGGGACTGCAGAGAGGATGAGCAAACTGACCACAGCACCGTGGTACAGGGAGCCGTTCAAGTTGGGGGAGAAAAAAGAAATAGTATAGTTGGGGGCATTGACACTGTTCTCTGTGACCAGGATCGAGAATCCCGAAGGTTGTGTTGCCTGCTTGGTGCTCGGGTTCAGAATATCTCATCTGGACTGCAGAGGAACTTGGAGTGGGAGGGTAAAAATCCAGTTGTTGTGGTCCACATAGGTACCAACGACATAGGTAGAACAGGAACAGAGGTTCTGCTAAGGGAATATGAAAAGCTAGAAGCTAAATTAAAAAGTAGACCCAAAAAGGTAATAATCTCTGGATTACTACCCGAGCCACAAGCGAATTGGCACAGGGCCAATAAGATTAAGGAGGTAAATGTGTGGCTCAAAGATTGGTGTGGGAGGAATGGGTTTGAATTCATGGGACATTGGCACCAGTATTGGGGGAGAGGGGACCTGTTCCGATGGGATGGTCATCATCTGAATCGTGCTGGGACCAGAGTCCTGGTGAATCGTATAACTAGGGCTGTAGATAGGGCTTTAAACTAAATAGTGGGGGGGGGAGGGTTCAGTTGTATGGAGAATTAGAAAATCAAAGGTAAAGGAGAGGATAGGAGTGCAGGTTAATGATGAGGACTTTCAACTAGTTAAAGGAGCCGAGGGCTCAGGAGAGGTTAATAAAGTTTCCAGACCACGTAATAGAACAGAGAGTATAGAAGGTGGCAGGAATCCAACCTCGGGCAGAGTGAAAAAGGTGACAAGCATGAGAAGGGAGGTGGTCAACACAGTGCATGGAGATGGTCTGGGGAAGAATAACCAGTCTGTGACAGGAAGGGACAGAGCATGCAAACAAAGGAATGCACTAACAAATCGGGTCCAGGTAGGAAAGACTAACATAAAGACACTTTACCTGAATGCACGTAGCATTCGAAACAAAGTGAATGAGTTGACGGCACAAATCAGTACAAATGGGCATGATCTAGTGGCCGTTACAGAAACGTGGTTGCAGGGTGACCAGAACTGGGAACTAAATATCCGGGGGTATCAGACAATTCGGAAGGATAGACAGGAAGGAAAAGGAGGTGGGGTAGCTCTGTTAATTAAGGATAACATCAGGGTAGTAGTGAGAGACGATATAGGCTCTAAGGAGCAAAATGTGGAATCAATGTGGGTGGAGATGAGGAATAGTAAGGGGAGAAAGTCACTGGTGGGCGTAGTCTATAGGTCCCCAAATAACTTCAAGGTGGGGCGGGCTATAAACAAACAAATAACAGATGCATGTAAAATGGAACAGCAATAATCATGGGGGATTTTAACCTCCATATTGATTAGTCAACTCAAGTCGGACGCGGTGGACTTGAGGAAGAGTTCTTAGAATGCTGTCGTGGTAGTTTCCTCTAACAGTATGTTACAGAACCTACGAGGGAGCAAGCTATCTTGGATCTGGTCCTGTGTAATGAGACAGGTAAAATTAATGATCTCCTTGTGAGGGATCCTCTTGGAATGAGTGATCACAATATGGTTGAATTTCTAATACAGGTGGAGGGTGAGAAAGTAGGGTCCCAAACCAGTGTCCTCTGCTTGAACAAGGAGGATTACAATAGGATGAGGGCGGAGTTGGCCAATGTAGACTGGGAACACAAACTAATTGGTGGGACAGTTGAGGAACAGTGGAGGATTTTTAAGGAGATTTTTCTCAGTACTCAGCAAAAATATATTCCAGTGAAGAAGAAGGAATGTAAGAAAAGGGATAACCAGCCATGGATAACTAAGGAAATAAAGGAGAGTATCAAATTAAAAACCAATGCATACAGAGTGGCCAAAATTAGTGGGGAACTAGAAGATTGGGAAGGCTTTAAAAAAACAAAGAACTACTAAGAAAGCAATAAAGAAAGGAAAGATAGATTATGAAAGTAAACTAGCACAAAATATAAAAATTGATAGTAAAAGTTTTTACAAATATATAAAACGGAGAAGAGTGGCTAAAGTAAATGTTGGTCCCTTAGAAGATGAGAAGGGGGATTTAATAATAGGAAACGAGGAAATGGCTGAGGCCTTAAACAAGTTTTTTGTGTCACTCTTCACAGTGGAGGACACAAATAGCTTACCAATAATTGACGGTCGTGGGACTGTCGGGGGTGAGGACCTTAAAATGATCACTATTACTAAAGAGGTAGTGCTGGGTAGACTAATGGGACTAAAGGTAGACAAGTCCCCTGGTCAGGATGGAATGCATCCCAGGGTACTAAAAGAAACGGCAGAAGAAACAGCAAATGCATTAGTTGTAATTTATCAAAATTCACTGGACTTTGGGGGGGGTTGCCAGCTGATTGGAAAATAGCTAATGTAACGCCACTGTTTTTAAAAAAAGGAGGTAGACAAAAGGCAGGTAACTACAGGCCGGTTAGCTTAACATCTGTAGTTGGGAAAATGCTGGAATCTATCATTAAGAAAGAAATAGCAGGACACCTGGAAAAGAATGGTTCAATCGAGCAGACGCAGCATGGATTCATGAAGGGAAAGTCATGTTTGACTAATTTACTGAAATTCTTTGAGGATATAACGAGTGCGGTTGACAGAGGGGAACCGGTGGATGTGGTGTATTTAGATTTCCAGAAGGTATTCGATAAGGTGCCTCACAAAAGGTACACAGAGTTGGGGGTAAAGTGTTAGCGTGGATTGAAGATTGGCTATCTAACAGAAAGCAGAGAGTCGGAATAAATGGGTGCTTTTCCAGTCGGCAATCAGTGACTAGTGGCGTGCCATAGGGATCGGTGCTGGGGCCTCAACTATTTACCATCTACATAGACGATCTGGAGGAGAGGACCAAGTGTAGGGTAACAAAGTTTGCGGATGACCCAAAGATGAGTGGGAAAGCAAATTGCATGGAGGGCACAGAGAGATTTGGGTAGGCTAAGTGAGTGGGCAAGGATCTGGCAGATGGAGTATAACCTTGGTAAGTGTGAGGTTATCCACTTTGGAAGGAATAATAGTAAAATGGACTATTATTTAAACGGTGAAAAATTACAACGTGCTACTGTGCAGAGGGACCTGGGGGTCCTTGTGCATGAATCACAAAAACTCAGTTTGCAGGTGCAGCAGGTGATCAAGAAGGCAAATGGAATGTTGGCCTTTATCGCGTGAGGGATGGAGTATAAAAGCAGGGAGGTCATGCTGCAACTGTACAGGGTACTGGTGAGGCCGTACCTAGAGTACTGTGTACAATTTTGGTCCCCTTATTTAAGAAAGGATATATTAGCTATGGAGGGGGTACAGAGAAGGTTCACCAGGTTGATTCCGGAGATGAGGGGGTTAACTTATGAGGAGAGATTGAGTAGACTGGGCCTGTACTCATTGGAGTTTAGAAGGTTGAGTGCAGATCTTTTAGAGACATATAAGATAATGAAGGGGCTAGACAGGGTAGAAGCAGCGAGGTTATTTCCACTTACAATGGAAACAAGAACTAGGGGGCATAGCCTCAAAATACAGGGGAGTCAATTTAGAACAGAGTTGAGGAGGAACTTCTTCTCCCAGAGGATAGTGAATCTTTGGAATTCTCTGCCCAATGAAGCAGTAGAGGCTACCTTGTGAAATGTGTTTAAGTCACAGATTTTTAACCATTAAAGGAATTAAGGGTTATGGGGAGCGGGCGGGTAAGTGAAACTGAACCCACTATCAGATCAGCCATGATCTTATTGAATGGCGGAGCAGGCTTGAGGGGCTAGATGGCCTACTCCTGCTCCTATTTCTTATGATTCCATCAAATAACCAATTGCATTTGGGAATTCTCACGAGAAGCAGAAATATAATAAACCTTTAAAATTATATTAATACTTATGGAATTTATTGTAGTGGGGAAAAAAGACATGTTCTTCAGCAGTAGTTATAAGTTAGTGCATTATTTTAAAAAACCCAGTTACAGCTCATTAGCAAGGCATAACTTTTTCAGGGGATTTTAATGGCAACAAAGGGGATATTCTTTCAGTTCAGTGATCTCTAATTTCCATCTGCTGGGACTTCAGTGCACCCTGTGGTGAAGCAGGGAATCATTGATGAAAACTTCTGGATTTCAATGTTTAACTCTGCCAGTGTGAATGTCTAGAAGTTGCTGTCAGTTTGAGTTGCAATGACAGCAATTATCAATAGACCACTAAGATAGTACCATATCAATGCAAGTGTTGTGTTCAGGCTACATTCCTTGGCATATTATATGTATCGTAATTACTGTTAAACAGGCTGTCTTGTTCTTAGAAACAATCTGACTTGCTTAAATGTACTCTTGTTACCTTGTTACTGAAGGTCGGTAGAGGTAATGTTTCAATCTGTTTGTAAACAATGGACAGATTTCAACAAAATTTAGTACAGTATAGGTCAAAGAATTACTATTTTGGTGAAGATCTGGATGCGGATCCTGGAGTTCTTTAATGGGATCTGTTAGCATTGGGAGAAAGGATGAATCAACTTTAAAAGAATATTGTTGGATGTTTAGAATGTTGTGGATTGTCTCAATTGTTGTGGTGGAATTTATCATTGGTATCAAAATGTGAGCAGAGTGTTCAGAGCAAGTTGTTGGATTTGGATTGACCTGAAGCTTCCTCAGTGAGATGGAAGCTCTTGATAAAAAGGTTTCTCCTTTTTAGCTTTGTAATTATGAAACATCAACTAAGCAAGGAAAAGCCTCAAGGACGAGTGTGTAATTGTAGTAATGTTGAGTTCACACGGCATGGTGGAGGTACATGCTCCATTGAGTGTTCTCTTCATTTAGTTTTTATTAGTAAGAGCCTATTTTGCAATTACTGAATTAACTGTTGGAAAAAGATTGGCTGCATATCTGCTTTCATGCATTAGACTTCATATAATTGCCAAGTTTCATTTGAAGGTATTAGGGAGCTCCAAATAAATCTCTAGTTTATATGGATTTAGGGCAATCTGACACTTGAGTTTGGTGGTCACTGCATGCTAATGAGTTTCATTTCTGGTTGATCAGGACCACAAATGCAGTAGCAATCTATAATGGTAAAATGCTCCACTTTTTGTCATCCACCCCACAGGAAAAAGATATGGCCATCTAGCTTTGAAGAGACAAGTGACTATTGTGGAAAATGTTGATGAGGAAAGTAGAACTGAGACCTAATTTTCCCAATTTTGTTTCTCATCTCTGGAAAGTATTGCCTCAATGCAGAAACATGGTTCCATGAACACTAGCCACCCTAGTAGTGGCTATTCTTTCTACAACGACGACCCTCATGATGAGTGTGGCAGACTATTTTACCATGGCTTCGTTATGGATAAACATGATCCTCCCTATTCTGCCCACATGTGTAGTTTCTGTCATGAGTTATACGACAGGATCCCTAGCTAATTTCATTTCTCTCCTCTTAGCCCAGTTGGAACCAGCTGCATGCAAATTTAATGTAGAGTTTGGGATGTGCATTGGAAACAGGAACATTGTTTCAAGAAATTTTGTCTGGCTATGCTGATGGGGAAGTCTCTAAGCTAAAATCCCAGTTTGTGATGGTCACGCTGGTGGGGGAGAAGAGCCCAATAATGCCACAAAATGTCCCAAGTCCTTCATATCGTAAATGAACCAAGTGGTCATAGAAGAATTGGGAGCAGTAACTGCATAATTCAAAACGAAGGTTTTTCTAAGTGGAAAGAAAGTTGTGAAGCAAGAGGAGTTTGAGATGAAATTCTAGAGAATGGGGACCTGAGCAGTTGAATGCTTTGCCACCAAATGAGTGTGTATGGTGGCAGGGCAGCAGTGTGGAATGTGAACTGGGATGTATAGAATTTGGAGGAGGAGCATAGGGCTGGTTGCAAGGCTGGAGGAGCTTACTGAGATGGGTGGGGAAGATGGAGAAATTGTGCTGTGGGAAATGATCATTATCGGATATTATCAAGGCTTGGTGCCATTACCAAACCCACCCTGTAGCCCTGTAATCTTTTTCCTTTTTCGGGTAATGATCCAACTCCTTGAATGGCATTTCCACTATGCTCTCTGGCAACGCATTCCAGATACTAACCACTTGTTGCATGAAAATGTTTTCCTCATGCATCTTTTGCCAATTATCTATATCTGTGTCCTCTTCTAGATCCTTCCACCAATGGGAACAGCTTCTCCCTATCTACTCTGTCTAGGCCCGTCATGATTTTGAATATCTGATCTCCTCTTGACCTGCTTTTCTATGTACGTAACTGAAATTCCTCATCCTACAACCATTCACATGAACATTTTCTAAAACTTTCACATCAATCTTAATATGTGGTGCCCAGAACTGGATGTGATGCTCCAGTTGAGGCTAAACCAGTGATTTATACAGGTTTAACATTACTACGTTTGTAGTCTATGCCCCTTTTGATCAAACTCAGGGTGATGTACGCTTTATTAGTTGCACTCTCAACCTGTCCTGCCGCCTTCAATGATTTATACACATTTGTACCTGGGCCCCTCTGCTCCTGCAACCTCTTTAGAATTATACTCTTTACTTTAAGTCGTCTCTCTCCATTCTCCTGACCAAAATAAAACATTTTCCTGCATTACATTTCATCCATCCCTTGTCAACCTGGTCCATCAACTTGTCTCTGTCCTTTTGAAGTTCCGCATTATTGTCCTCGTGGTACACAATACTTCCAAATTTCATACCATTTGCAGATTATGAAGTTGTGCCCTAGGTCATTAATCTATCTCAGGAAGAACGGGAGTCCTAACAACAAACCCTGGCAAACTCCATAAACCTTCCTCCAGTCTGAAAAACGATACAGTTGTTCACCACTACTCTTTATTTCCAGTCACTCAGCCTTTTGCTGCTGTCCCTTTTATTCCATTAACTATAAATTTTGCTCACCAGTCTGTTATTCGGCTCTTTATCAGATGCTTTTGGAAGTCCTTGTACACAGTAACGACAGCATCAAAAGTTAATTTTTTTTATTCATTTGTGGAACGCAGATGTCGCTGGCTGACCAGCATTGATTGCCCATCCCCGAGTGCATTTGAACTGAGTGGCGTGCTAGGCCATTTCAGAGGGCAGTTGAGAGTCAACCACATTACAGTGGTTCTGAAGTCGCATGGAGGCCAGACCAGACAAGGACGGCAGATTTCCTTCCCTGAAGGACGTCAATGAACCAGATGGATTTTTTTGACAATCGACAATGGTTTCGTGGTCATCAGTAGATTCTTAATTCCAGATACTTTTTTCATTGAATTCAAATTCCACAATCTGCCATGGTGGGATTTGAACATGGGTCCCTAGAACATAAGCTCAGTTTCTGGATTAACATCTAATGATAATACCACTTGGCCATTGCCTTCCCACATCATGGTTTGCCATTAAATTCATGTTGGTATTCCTGATTTACCCTTCATTTGCCCAGGTGATCATCAATGTTGTCCTAAACTATAATTTCTAAAATGCTTCCTGCAGCTGAACTGACTTGCTAATGGCTTATCTTATTTTTTGAACAAGGGTGTAACAGATATGGAAGTCCATCTGATGGATAAGTTATGAGGTTTGCCGCCTGGCTTTTGATGATCAAAGGGTGCGCACCACTGTGATTAACCTTGATGATAGTGTGTTGAAAACAAGGATATAGGGTGGAATTGTCCCCAGCTCTGCTGGCGTGTTTGGTGGCGGACACAGTGGGAGAATATGGCGGGAGGGCCAGAAATCGGTTCCACGCTAGCGTGAATCGGCTGGTGCCCACCATAGTACATCGGAAAACACGCCAAAGGATGTGTGAATCTCATTTGCATCCCATTAATAGGACGCAGGTGAAGGACCAACCATCCATGTCAGATTCTCCATATGGCCAGTGGGAAAACAATGCTGGCATGAAACATGTTTGTATAATGTGGTGTGCAGATGTCAGAACTCATCTGAACAATGTCTGCGGCTCCTCTGGAGTACAGGATGGAGGCCTCCTGAAAACCTCCACCCTTGAACACTGCAGCGATGGGATCGGAGAGCATCTGAAGGTGGTACTTGCAGATCAGTTGTCCTGGGGGAAGGGGCTCCAACTCCCAGCCTCGGAATATTCCTGGAGATCTATCTTGGTTCTCAGGTGGTTCATCTTTCTCCAATAGTGGGTCAGTGATGTTGGGCACCTTTCCAATATGGCAATCCGACACAACAGTGGACTACACGCCATCTGGGCTTATCCTGCCACTGAATATGGTGTGAAACACCTGGGTGCATAATTAATGAGGCCGGAAGATTTGGCATGTTTTCTCACTGGACCCTGCAGCAGGAAACACTCCCATGTTCCTGCCCCAGCACCTAGTCTCAAAATGGAGAATTCCAGCCATGAGAGTTTTTTTGCTGCATGGAATATTGAAGTAAGTGCTGAGTAAAATGAAAGGATATTCTAAGTATTGCTCTAAATTTGATTTATGACAAAACTGGAATTGTATTAAGTTTCTTTTGGATTAGCTGGTTGTCTGACCTACATAGAAATACTTCATTAATACATGCTATCTTCTCACTTGGAGAAAACTCACTTAGCCCAGAAACTGTAGGCTGAGATTTGAGAATTACCAATTATTTATAGGATTAATTGTTAAATGTAATTGATAGGACCATTACCCATTGGTTTGTGAGAACATTGGAATCATATGGGTGTAATTCCATATCTAACTCTCCAGTTCCCATTAATGAACCATGGCGGCCTGGTGGCTGGGCATTCAAGAGCAAATCTGGAGTATTCTGACTCCTGCTTAGTTTAGGTTTCTGATTCATTAGTCACAGATGATGGACTTGATTCTAGCTCCCTAAGTCAATTGTACCCTCTTGAACCTGACTTTATCTTACCAAAACCAGCTTTATTTCTCTTCTTACTCTAAACAGACAGTCATTCCTTGGCCATTGGCACTTGCTGAACACCAGGCGTTAGGAGCTCCTTCGGAGCAACGTGACGAGCAGTGCGACAAATGTGAGTGCATTGACACTTTCTTCCCCCTTACAATATGGACTCATGCAATGGTGATTTTGCTAATTGTTGATGTATAGCTTGAGTGACAACTGCTTGCCTCACTTAACCAACCCTAGTAGGTACTGAGGCCATCGTTGGAAGTTTGAATTTCTTTGTCCATTGTAAGCCTTGTATCTGCCTTCAGAATGATAGAAGAACCAAGGCAAGATGTGTCAGCCACTTAGTATGGGACTTTGCTATCGAGAATATTATGTAACAGGCTTACTTATTAATGAAGCTTGTAATGTTTAATTCATATAAACATGTGCAAATAATTCATAGCTAGTGTAAAGAATGCTGTTCCAGCCCTTTACTGGCTACAAAATACAGAGTAGGTATCTTATTTCCCCTTTAGTTCGATCGAACATGTGAGGCCACAAGTGTGAGCCAGCTCAGCCCTTTGAGATTTGCCCACAGCACACAGTTCCATCAGCTGCGAGAGGCTATGCTTTCTGTCATGCTGTGATACAAAAGCTACCTTGATGCGTGCACAATTTGAATTATGCCTTTTTTTCCAGAAAAAAGTAATTATGTCACTGGCTTTCAAACTTTTCTACGGATATTGTTAGATGTTGACAAATTGTTAAAGACCTGTCTGCACAAAACAACACTCTCCCAGAGGGAAATAGTGCCATTACTGAAGAAAAATATTTTATTTGGAAATAACAAATATATAAAGTATTGGATGACCTTGAACACCCTTCCTGGTGTATATATGTGTAATTTTATGTAAATGATTCTCGTATCTTTATTTTATAACATGACCAACTTGTATATATTTTGTGCCTTTTTAATGTAACAGAATGCTCCCATGGTTCTGAATAAGAGCATTTAAAAACAAAATGTGACTGAACCACATACATTATTAGGCCAGATAACCAGAAACCTCGATCAAACAGGTAGAAAATAAGAATTCTTTAAGGAGGAAGGCGAGGCAGAGAGGGGTATGGAGAGAATTCCAGAGCTGGGGCCTAGACAACTGAAGTCATGGCAACCAATGGTGGAGCTAATAAAATTGAGGATGTTCAAGAAGAAAGAATTGGGTAAACAGATACTGTGGAGGGTTGTGGGGTTGGAAGAGATTAGGTATAGGGATGGGTGAGGCTATAGAGGGATTTAAAAGCCAGGATGAGAATTTTAAAATCAAGACATTGCTTGACTGGAAGCCAACAAGCGTCAGGGAGTACAGAAGTAATGGGACACCATGGCTTGATGTGGATTAAGACATAGGCAGTAGAGTTATGGATGAGCCAGTGATTAGGTGGCCTAGCCTGGCCAGGAGTGTGTTAAGGAGGCAATTGTGCTGTGGTATTGTCATTAGACTACTAATCCAGAACCCAGGGTAATGCTCTGGGGAACTGGGTTTGGATCCCACCATGGCAGATGGTGAAATTTGAATACAATAAAAAAAAATCCGGAATTAACCATCAGATGGCCATGAAACCATTGCCAGTTGTTGTAAAAACCCATCTGGTTCACTAATGCCCTTTAGCAGACTACGTCTGCTGTCCTTACCTGGTCTGGCCTACATGTGACTCCCAATCCACATGAAATGGCCTAGTAGGTCACTTAGTTCAAGGGCAAGACAATAAATGCTGGTCCAGTTAGCGACACCCACATCTCATGAGCAAATAATTTTTTTTAAAAGTCCTGTCCAAGGTAACAAAGTCATGAATGAGGGTTTGAACAGCAGATGAGCTGAGCCTGAGGAAGTTGTGTAATACTGAGGTGGAAATGAGCAGCCTTGGTGATAGAGTGAATATATAGACAGCAGCTTATCTTGGGGTCAACTGTGACACAAAGATGTGAACATACTGGTTCAGTCTCCGACTGTTGCCAGGGATAGGGATGGAATCAGTAGTTGGTAAAGGGGTTTGAAGAGGGGACTGCTTCAGTGTTCCCAATACCTAACTGTAGGAAATGTCTGCTCATTCAGTACTGGATGTTGGATAAGTAGTCTGACAATTTATCTGCAGAGAAGTCAAGAGAGGTGGAACTGTGTGTCATTGACATGCATGTGAATATTAACGCTGTGCTTTTGGATAATGTCACTGAGGGGAAGCATTTAGTTGAGAAAATGGAGGGAACTCTTCTAGTAGGATGCCCTTCTAGCAGATAGTTTGTCCCCATTGTATTTTTTCAGTGATTTTGCACCAGGGTTTAGCAGGAAATGTTAAAACTTTTTTCTTGTTTTCTTTCCTGAAGATGTTCGCTTGTCCTTAGTCTTCAGTGCCTTTTATAAAGTGGCTATTTTCAATGGGTGACTGTCCCTAGACATTGTTGGTAAACTGTTGGCCACATAGACCACTGTTGAGAGCAATCATGTTTTTACAGATATCAACTCACTTGTTCCGGATAGAGATGAGCATTCAGACCGATGGCTAGTTTCTACCATCTTCCCTTAATTTCTTCTGCCAAACTTCTGAAGTTACAGGGCAGTGAAGTCATTGTAGTGTTCTTAATGGTACCATGGTAAAGCTCAGATCTTGGACCAGACCTAGGATCTTGTTTGCATATCTTAATATGACACTAGACTGTATATTTACAGCACTCCGGAATAAAATATAATTCAATCCACAATATCTGCAGCTGTAGAGTATAACTGAATCCTGGAAATACTTAAGTTAACAACTTTAAAAAATGAACGATTTGGTGGTGATAAATGTTTGAAATACACAGCAGGATGAAAACAAAATGGTGTTTTTTTTAAAATTATATAGTGCATGTGACCATTCTCTATTTGACAAACAAGTATTGCTGGTTCTGTAGCTTGCACAACATGCTGATAGTGGGAAACTATTTTGAGTTTGTCAAACTTTTAATGACTAATTCTGAAAACTGCTTTAAGCCTGGAATAATGTTTGACTTTGTTTTGGCGATGTTGAACTCCAAAAGAACCATGTACCTTCTGTGGTTGGTGGGTCAGTGGACCTGCTGCTAAGCTGTTACCATTGCTTCTGATTTCTACCAGATACAGGAGAGCAAAGTGGGCAGATCGACATTGCAGAGTTAAGCAAGGCTTGTTGAACATGCTGTAATTAATATGGTTTAGGAAAATTGCATTTTATGCAGTGCATTAATTTTGGGTAAATATGTTACAAGTTCCTTCCACCAAAGTGGAACATCAGTGATCTGTATTTGTTTTTACCTCCCTGCAATATTGGTCTCTACAGGAACTACCCAAGCTTGAAAGCATAATCATTGGATATAGTTCATAGTATGAAAATTATACACCAAATTTGCAATCGCCTAAAATACAGTGATAGTTCTTTCCACTGTGCATGTGTTCCTTTTTAGCTTATTGACAAGGGAGGGCTTTCTACAAATGCAGTTCAAACTTGTGTTGACATCTAAATTGTCATTTAAAGATGACTGGCACAGATTTACTTAGTGTGCATTAATGTTGGCTGGATTCAATATTGTAGCACTCTTTCCTCAGATTCAGAAGATGGTGGGACCTTCACCATTATAGAACTTAATTTATTATTGTCACATATTGGGATACAGTGAAAAGTATTGTCTCTTGTGCGTTATACAGACAACGCATACCGTTCATAGAGTACATAGGGGAGAAGGAAAGAAGAGGGTGCAGAATATAGTGTTGCAGTTACAGATAGGGTGTAGAGAAAGATCAGCTTAAAATATGGTAGGTCCATTCACAAGTCTGATAGCAGCAGGGAAGAAGCTGTTCTTGAGTTAGTTGGTACGTGACCTCAGACTTTTATATCTTTTTCCTGATGGAAGAAAGTGGAAGAGAGTATGCTCAGGGTGTGTGGGGTCCTTGATTATGCTGGCCACTTTTCCGAGGCAGCAGGAAGCAAAGTTAGAGTCAATGGATGGGAGGGAGGTTTGCGTGATAGACTGGGCTATGTTCACAACCCTTTGTAGTTTCTTGTAGTCTTGGTCAGAGCAGGAGCCATAACAAGCTGTGATACAACCCTAAAGGATGCTTTCTATGGTGCATCTATAAATGTTGGTGAGAGTTGTAGTGGACGTGTCTAATTTCCTTAGCCTCCTGAGAAAGTAGAGGCATTGATGGGCTTTCTTAACTATAGTGTCGGCGTGGATGGATCAGAACAGGTTGTTGGTGATCTGAACACCTAGAAATTTGAAGCTCTCGGCCATTTCCACTTCATTCCTGTTGATGTAGACAGGGGTATGTCCTCCACTACGCTTCCTGAAGTCGATGACTATCTCCTTCATTTTATTGACATTGAGGGAGAGATTATTTTCATCGCACCTGTTCACCAGATTCACTATCTCTTTCCTGTACTCCTTCTTCTCATTGTTGTTTGAGATCTGAACCACTACGGTGGTGTCACCAGCAAACTTGAAACTGGGGTTGGAGCACAATTTGGCCACACAGTCATAGGTGTATAAGGAGTATTGTAAGAGGCTGAGAACACAGCCTTGCGGGGCACTGGTGTTGAGGATGATCATGGGGGAGGTATTGTTGCCTATCCTTACTGTCTGTGGTCACTGGAGCATTACAAAATATACAAGTGAAGAACAAACTCGGAGCATATTACACTCGCTGTGTTAACTCAACATTATTATAATTGCTCAATTCTTCCTTGAGGCTTTTCTCTGCCTAGTTGATGCTTCGTAACTGCTAAGCTGAAAACAGGAGGCTTCAGGCCAATCCACATCCAACAACCTGCTCTGAAAACCCAGCTCACATTTTGGCAGCTGTGACAAATTCCCCCACAGTGGCTGAGATCCACAGCATTATTTAAAAAATAGTCAATTTGCCCAATCCCACAATGTTTAAAAGTCCTTTTAAAGAAGATCTAGATCCACATCTTCACCAAGAATTAATTATTTCTTCTTGGGTTCTTACCATATCTGTGGACCATGTTTCATTGAAATCCGCAATTAGATTTGGTGATGTATTGTTTACAGACTAATGGGCGCAGATATGATACTGAGCTACATATGGAGATATTGGACAGATGACCAAAAACTTGATTCGAGATGTAGATTTTGAGGAGTGACTTAAAGGAGGAAAATGAATTCGAGAGGTGTAGGGCGAAAATGCCAGAATGTAGGACTTCAGTGGCTATTACAAATTTGGCTGAAGTAGGTGAGTGTACTTCATGTTTGTGTGTGTTCAGGGTAATAGAACACGGTATGTATTCATTATGAATGGATTTAATTTGTCCAAAGTTTTAGTATTTTTTTGTGTTAATTAATTTGTGGTCCTGGTGTGGAATTAAAATTCACGATGTAAATATGAACTTTAAGAAAAGTACTCATTTGTTCTACTTCTATATTGTCTGCGTGAAAGATGTTTTTGATAATCGGTATGTGGTTCAAACCGGTTTGTGCTGCTGAAAGGCGCCAAGCCCTTTGTGTTATTGTTAAAATTGGAATGGCTGTCTTTTCAGAGGCGACAGGAGTGCTAAGCGGTGGCATGTTCAAGATTTTTAGTTTGCTTCAATTCACCCCAATTATACCCTATACAAATTGCACAAATAACTGACAGCACATTGATTCTGAAGAAACAATATCCAAGAGTTTACTCCACCGAGAGCACTTACAACTTTACTCACCTAATGGTTATCAATGCGTTTCTCTTTGTTTTTATACTTTTTAACCATGATTTCATTTTCAGCCCTGATGAAGCAAACTGAAGCACGCTTCCTCTCTGGATTTTGTGTGGAGCTGACTGTATGTAGGTGCTAGTTGGGAGTAGTTTTAAATTGATGTGCTGCTGCATGTACTGGCATGTACAGTAAGTCCAGATAGAACGAGTAACCACTCCACATAATGCCATGGATAATCATGGTGATGGATCTCCCACTTTGCAGCCTCTGCATAAAGCAAGGTCAGAAGGTTAGAGGTTGACTCGTGTGTAATTGAAGTAAATGACGCTTTGGAGTTAATTGTGTATTGGCTGAATTTGCAGGTGGAATATTAGCAGAACTTCAAGTTGATAGCACCGTGAGTTCCCACTGGCTTCAATAGATGCAGCATTGTCTTTGTGACTAACAAATCTTTCAGTCACGTGACGGTGATGTGATTATTATGTTGTGCTAAGCAACTGATCATATGCTTGTAGAGAGCTGCACTGTCGGGGGTAGAAATCATTCAGCTGGATAGCAGGAAATAAATGCTTGCCCTCATTTAAATTCCAGCTATTCCATCTGTGACTCAATGATACCAAATGCACAACCAGGTTGTTAATTCATAGCAGTCTAAATTGACGTCCAGAAAGTATATAATTATCTTAATTTTGTTCCTTATGATCTCTCAAATTAAATGCAGTGCAGGAGCTCTCCTCTTGGCCCAGAAATTGGTACAGACACAATGGTAATGAAATCGCCTAAAGACTACCTTTTTTTCACAAAAGAAATTGATCAATTTCCCATGCGCGCTCTTATCGAGCTCTATTATTTCCTGTTGGTAAAACATTTTGTGTTTAAAAAATGTTAACACCGAGTGGAGGAAAAGCTAACAACGGTTTTAGAGTTCATTTTGGATGTAAAATCAAGTGAATAAGTCATTCTGGTATTGTAGAAAATAAATCAACAAAGCTCACTTCAGTATCAGTAGCTAAGCTCTGCACCGTGATGCAGTTGCTTGTATACGATGAAAAATAATATATTTATCAACACTTTAAAACTGATTTTAAAATGGCATTGTTTTCAAAATAGGCTGCAAGTATACATTGGAAACTTGTGCATTTTTAAAAAACGTTGCTTGTTATTTTAAAACGGGGCATAATCATTAAAATTTTAGCTGCTGGTTTCGGGAAGAATGGATCAGAGATATCAAATCAAGCAAACAGAATGTTAACACTGTTCCCTGAATGAAACTTAAAGCTGTAGACTTGTGGTGTAATGATGAAGGTGACATCCATTTGGATAATCTCTTCTTTGCGCTGTTCTATTCACAAAACCATCTTACTTTCCTTTTTGTTTCTATCCCTATCATTAACCCCACCCCACCCCAAACAGTAACAGTTTTTCATGGCTGACCTGATTGTGGTCTTAACTCCACTTTCCTGCTTGCCCCATAACCACTGATGGCCTTGAGGAGCAAAACTGTCGAACTCGGCCTTGAATACATTCAGTGGTCCAGTCTCCACCACTCTGGGGAACAGGATGCCAAAGACCACGTACCTGCCGGGAGAAGAAATTCCTCCTAATCTTCCTCTTAAACGGGGGACCCCTAATTCTGAAACTGTTCCTTTTTCGGTTCTAGATTCCACCGAGAGGAAATACTTTCCCAGTATTAACCTGTCAAGCTTGGTCCAGAATCTTGTATGTTTCAATAAGATTTTATTCTCTGAACACCAAGGAGTATATGGCCCAATCTACTAAATCTTTCCTCATAATGACAGGAATAAACCTAGGTGAATCTTCTCTGAACTGCCTCCAATCCAAGTATCATAGAAGAAATCATAGAAACCCTACAGTACAGAAAGAGGCCATTTGGCCCATCGAGTCTGCACTGACCACAATCCCACCCAGGCCCTACCCCCATATCCCTACATATTTTACCCGCTAATCCCTCTTATCTACGCATCCCAGGAGGGATGCAAGGGGCAATTTTACCATGGCCAATCAACCTAACCCGCACATCTTTGGACTGTGGGAAGAAACCGGAGCACTCGGAGGAAACCCACGCAGACACGAGGAGAATGTGCAAACTCCACACAGACAGTGACCCTAGCCGGGAATCGAACCCAGGTCCCTGGAGCTGTGAAGCAGCAGTGCTAACCACTGTGCTACCGTGCTGCCCTTCCATAGATATGGAGATCAAAACTATATGCAGTACTCTTAAATGCTCACCATATCTCACCAATGCCCTGTACAGTTATAGCAAGACTTCCTTACCTGTATACTCCATTTCCCTTGCAATAAAGGACAATGTTCTATTTGTCTTCCTAATTACTTGTACTTGCACACTAACTTTTTTTGTGATTCATGTATGTGGACGCCCAGATCCCTCTATACTGCAGTATTCTGTAGTTTCTCTCCATTTCAGTATTTTGCTTTTCTAATCTTGCTAGCAAAGTAGGTAATCTTGCTAGCAAAGTAGGTGATCTTTTTTGCACATTATGCTCCACCTGCCAAATATTTTGCCCATATGCTTAACGTATGTATATCCTTTTGCAGATTCTTTATATCCCCTTTATAACTTGCTTTCCTACCTACCATTTTATTGTCAGCAAATTTGGCTACAATACATTTTGTTTCTTAAGAACATAAGAAATAGGAGCAGGAGTAGGCCATCTAACCCCTCGAGCCAGCCCCGCCATTCAATAAGATCATGGCTGATCTGATAGTGGTTTAGTTCCACTTACCTGCCCGCAGCCCATAAAGTTAATTCCCATATTGATCAGAAATCTATCTACCTGTGACTTGAACATATTTAACGAGGTAGCCTCCACTACTTCAATGGGCAGAGAATTCCAGAGATTCACTACCCTCTGAGAGAAGAAGTTCCTCCTCAACTCTGTCCTAAACTGCCTCCCCCTTATTTTGAGGCTGTGTCCTCTAGTTCTTGTTTCCTTTGAGTGGAAAGAATCTCTCTGCCTCTACCCTGTCTAGCCCCTTCATTATCTTATATGTCTCTATAAGATCTCCCCTCAGCCTTCTAAACTCCAATGAGTACAGGCCCAATCTACTCGATCTCTCCTCATAAGCTAACCCCCTCATCTCCGGTATCAACCTGGTGAACCTTCCCTGTACTCCCTCCAAGGCCAATATATCCTTCTGCAAATAAGGGGACCAAAATTGCACACAGTACGCTAGTTGCGGCCTCACCAGTACCTTGTACAATTGCAGCAAGGTCTCCCTGCTTTTATATGCCATCCCCTTCGTGATAAAGGCCAACATTCCATTTGCCTTCTTGACCACCTGCTGCACCTGCAAACTAAGTTTTTGCGATTCATGCACAAGGATCCCCCGGTCCCTCTGCACAGTAGCATGTTGTAATATTTCACCATTTTAAATAATAGTCCATTTTGCTATTATTCTTCTTCCAAGTGGAACTATAGATTGTAAATAGTTCAGGCCCTGGCACTGATCCCTGTGGCACCTTACTAGTTAGTTTGTTGACCTGAAAATGACCTATTATGAGCTACTGTTAGTTAGCTATTCCTTTTATCAATGCTAAGATGTCATCCCCATGGCATGTCACGGATACCCAGAGGTTTAGGAATTAAAGTTTTTTTTAAATATAGAGAAGAGCTGATTTAAAATTGGTAAACATATGATGTAAATGCAATTCAAATGACCTGAGTTAATTGCAATGATCAGAATTTTCATGTTTATCAAAAGGTTGGGGCCATGTTAATCTAACAGATTAACAGCTAGAAAAGTAAGATCATTAAACAGCGGATTAATTTACTTCGTTAAAGAACTGGAGACACAATGTCTGCAATTCTTGCTGCAAGGCCAGTCCAGAGCAAGGTATTGAACACATGCCGTTTTTTCAGCAAAGTAGGTAGTGGTAATTTACGGCACTCTGCATAATACAGAGAGCATAATGTGATTCTCATCAGTAGGGGAGGGGTGAAGTCTCAGCTTGCCGGGAAGCCGGCTGCTGAGCTCTAGGGGCACCATTACGCAGATGCCCCGATCTCCCAGTATACTAGGAGCTCTGCCGCCACTCCCATTGCTGCCCCAATCATCCCTGTCCTGTTCACATTACCCAATGCTCGGTGGACAGCTAGCTCTGCCACCAAACACCCCGCCCCCGGCGGCTTCAATGGTCTCTGGTCCCACTAGTGAGACTTTCAAATCCGGTCTCTGTTGGTGGGGACCATATGTGATCCTCGCCAGTGAGGACCTTGACCAGTTAGGGAACTAAGGCAAGTGATATTTAAATCGGCCTCATGCCCTTTGCTGGCAGAACAGAGCTGGCAAGATCGCAAGAGGCGAGAAATTGGGCGCTAACCTGGTTTTATGCCTCTCCCTGTCTTACTGGCTTGCCATGCAAATTGACTGGCGTGGAAGGGCGGTAAGATCCCACACTATATCTTCTACATCTCATCCATATCTGACAAGGGTTATATGGATGGAGGAGGTTACAGACAAAGGGAAGATCCAGGCTATGTAGGGATTTAAAAGCAAGGATGAAAAATGTAAAATAGAGGTGTTGTCAGGCTGGAGATGTCAGCAAGCATGTTTTGTTTATCAAGCCTGTTAGTATGATTGGAATTTTTATCAGTGTGTTTACTCTGCATAATTTCTAGTTTCTTTTTTCTTCAAGAATGCTTTTGGCAAGTACTTTTCTTTTATTATAATGGCTTTAAGCTTTTAGTTGGAGTATACATTGCAGTTCTCCAGGGACAATTATTCATTTACAAGGAAGGACATGCATTTATACAGTGTCTTGCATGATATTGGGATATCTCGAAGTACCTATAGAGTAAATGAAGTACTTTTTGAAGTGTTGTAAGTAGGAAATATGGCAGCTTAGTTGTGTATAGCCACAAACAGATCAATGAACAGATTTTTTTTTTAGCGATGTTGGTTGTAGGTTAAATATTAACTAGGGCTTTGAAATGGTGCCATGGGATCCTTTACACCCACCTCAGAGGACCCATGAGCCATAGTTTAAAGTCTTTTCCAAAGGATTACTCCTCTTGATAGTGCAGCACTGCCTCAGTACTGCAGTGGTATGTCATCCTGGGTTATGGGTTCAGGTCTTCTCAGAGATGAATGTGTGATCCACTGGGCTGTGACACTGGTAATTACAGTTACAAGGGATGGGGACTGAAAAGTACCAAAAGTCAAATCTCCAGCTTCTTTTGTTGTTATTTATTAGTGTTTTATTATCTGTTCTCACATGAATATGACACTTTCTCAGCCAAAATGACTTGATTTAATTTTTGGGTTTTACATGTCACTTGTACGAAGAGTTAACATTTATTGCTATTTTTTTCCTGCACCTCTCTGCTCTCCCTGAAGTATTGACTCCATGTTGGAATATAGTTCCATCCCTGAGTGCAATAATCAATTCACCTTGACTATGGGATACATTCATTCCTTTCTGATGTATACTCCCTGGTCTGATTTTTTTCCTTCTAGTATGCAATTATAGATACCAATTCTAAAGAAGAGTTTGTGTTTATATAGCATCTTGCGAGTCTGCGGGGTTACTTTTGAAGTATCGTCCTTGTTGTTTCACGCACAAACGTGGAAGC
Organism: Mustelus asterias; assembly: GCF_964213995.1. Classification (NCBI taxonomy): domain Eukaryota; kingdom Metazoa; phylum Chordata; class Chondrichthyes; order Carcharhiniformes; family Triakidae; genus Mustelus; species Mustelus asterias. Next base: position 77,616,450 of record NC_135807.1, on the reverse strand, counting down.
CTATATGTTCATCTTCCAGCCTCCATGAACCTGAGCTCACGAAAAATTCTTTTGGCTGCTTTCTAATTTGCGCCAAGTCCCATTCACCAATCACATAATGCTTAATGACCAACAATCTGTTTTGGTGGAGAAGTCTAGACTAATAATCATAGGGAGAATCCTCTGCTCTTCCTGGGAAAAGCACCATCAGACTTTTTTTTACATCCATCTGAGTGAGCAGATGATGTCTTGGTTTAATATCACACCTGAGAAATGGCATCCCTGACATTTCAACGAGATTTCAATAGACAGCAGGAGTCACTTGGTTTAAAAGCTACAGTCAATTGTATTGCTTCATCTGACAGCAGCACAAAGTAGATGTCTTCAGTCCCTGCCACTACCCCTCTTCTCTATCCACCAACTCCATCACCTGGGTATTGTCGGGTGGGGGTTGAACGAGGCTCTTGGCAACCGTGGAATCCTTTCTGACCTTGAGCTGAGCTTCTGATGCCTTGCCCTTTCCATCAATTAAGACCAACCTCTCCCCCAACCACCACCCAAGCCATGTTGCTGACTCCACCCCTGCCTCAGCTCATCTGCTGAAACCCTCATCAATGCTTTTATTCCCTATTCTAATGCTTTCCTGGCTAATCTTCCAGCCTCCATAAAGCTGAACTCATGCAAAAATCTTCTGGTGCCAAGTCCCATTCACCAATCACCCAAAGCTCAAATAACCTACATGGGCTCATGGCCTGGCAATTTTTAAAATACTCATCCTCATTTTCAAATCCATGCATGGTCTTGCCTTCCTCTGTATGTATGTGTAATCTCTTTCCAGTCCTAAACTCTTTCCCCTGTGCTGTTCCAATTCCAGCTTGTTGGGTACAATGTTGCCAAATTCCAGGAAGCCTTGATTGGCAATTGTGTCTCCGGTTGTTGAGGCCCTACTCTCTGAAATTCCCTCTTTAAACCACACCAGCCTGCCTTCTCTCTCTTCCTTTGAATATGCTCTTTAAAACACCTCTGTGACCGTCCCCTAATATCTCTTTATGTGGTTCAGTGTCAGATTCTGTTTGACAGTCTTCCTGTCGCACCCAAGGCATGTTACTGCATTGAAGATGCTATAAATGCAAGTTCTAGGAATTCAGCAATTGTGGGGTGGGGGAGGGGAGAGAATGAGCAATATTATGAACGAGCCAGTAACTTGTGACAAGTTTATGCAAAAATGAAAGTAGAACTAATGCTATTGTTAAAATGCCCTGATTTAAATTGCAAGCCCTAAGTCTTTTGTATGTATGTTAACCTGTTGAGTGCCCAATTTATTTTCAACAATTTGGAAATGGAGTTGAATGTCTGTAACTCCTTTATTGCATAAAACATCCAGATGTGCCTGATGCAGTGGATTAGTTAAGAGACGCAGTGCCTTTTGTTATGCAGCAAATTCACCAGAAGAGTTTGTTGTGGGAGGGGGCTAACGGGTGCATTAAATTTATTTGGCATCCACAAATGCTTCATTTGTACAATAACATTGGGAATAGGTTTTTTAAAAAAAGTTAGTAGTGCTCGGTGCAATTTTGAAGCTTGAAAAGGGAGAGAATCATAGAATCCCTACAGTGCAGAAGGAGGCCACTTGGCCCATCGAGTCTGCACCGACTACAATCCCACCCAGGCCCTATCCCCGTAACCCCACTTATCTACCCTGCTAGTCCCCCTGACACTAAGGGGCAATTTACTGTGGCCAATCAACCTAACCCTGCACATCTTTGGAGGAATTGAGAAATTTCAAATGGGAAATCAGCTACTTGAGTGTTGGAAATATCCGAGGATAATAATGCAGAAAACAATTTAGTTAGAGGATGGCGTGGAGGACTGAAATCAAATTGTCTAAATATAGAGAGAAAAGACAAATAATGGCAGGGTGGTCGAGACAAAATGAATTATGGTAAAAGATTTTGTTTTATTAAACACAAAGATTAATATTGCAATAAATAAAATGTGGGAATAAACTGGGGCATTTGGAAACAATTATTTTGCAAGATTTTATTAATAGAATTGACCTGGCCACAAACTGGGTGGGGGGAATATTGGTTAAAGGGGGAATACATGCTTCAGGGAAGGTTGATATAGACATGGAAGGTGTGCAGGCTGGATAAACACATCCGGAAGTTTGGAGATTAAAAATGTATTGCAGACTTCCAAATAGTGCAAAAGACATGTAGGAAATCCATTGGATTAGAAAGTTAAGTAGGAGTATCAATTATTGTCCTGAGAGTCTTTAATTATCTTATGGTTTGGGGTGGAACATGACTAAATGGAGAAATGGGAGTACAATTCTGAAAATGTACAAGAAGCTTCTTCCCTGACTATGTTAGCACGGCTTTAAGGATTGAAGCGTTGCTAGGTCTCGATAAGTAATGCAATAGATCGGTTGGTGAGTATCTTGGGAATAATGACTGCAATGTGATAATGTTTAAGATCCAACCAGATAGGGAAAAGGTCAATACAAAAGCTAAAATGTATTGGGGTAAGTATTAGAAGGATGAAGAGTGAACAAAATAAAGTGAGGTGGAAAGAAAAATTGACACAAATATGGGAAACTGTGGCATTCAGAAAAAAGGGGTTGCAAAGGCACAGAATGATTTATGTTAAATTAAATGGAGAAATGTGTTGGATTGTTGTCACATGGAGGCCAAACCTGGTAGGATGGTTTCCTTCACTAAAGTATTTTGGTGAACCAGTTGGATTTTTACAGCAATTTAATAGTTTTACAGTTACTTATTTCCTGATTTGCTTTTTGTTTGAACTGAAGTCAAGTTCCTGACTGTGATGGTAGATAGACTTTGAAGTTTCCTGAATTAGAGACCGCACCAAATGTAGTGGCTGTAAGATTCTATGATTATTAGTCCAGGCCTCGAGATTACTAGCCAGAATCCTACTGTATGCCCTTCTAGAAGTTATAGAATTCCATTGAAAAAATGGCAATTAGTAATCAAACTTGATGAGGGTGTGTTGAGGATTGTAAGAATTATGGTAGTGAAGAAACTAAAGGAACATGAGAAAGTAAGATTAACGAGTGGATAAAGAAAGTTGGCGAGGGTTTAAAACAAATCAAAATAAGAAAATATTTTACAAAATCAATTAAAATAGAGTTGTTAGAAGTAAAAGTGAGACCTTGAGCAGGAGGAGTTATCAATTTGTCAAGGATGATCAAAAAACTGGCATAGGTGTTTAATAAATACTTTGTTTTGGTCTCTACTAAAGAGAAGGATACAAGAGGAAGTGAATCCTGAAGTAACTAAAGAGCAAGATGACCAATACTATGTTGGGTAAAGGGAACATTTTAGCTTAGTTAAACTAAAGGACAAGAATGCCAGGACCTGATGGATGTGTCCTTGGAGCCTGAAGGAATTGAGAGAGGAAATTGCAGAGGCTCTGGAAATTACTGTGTACTTCATTTTCTGGAGCTTTGGCCAATTTCTTAAGAGAAACAGAGCTGCTAATCTGGGTAATTGCAAGACAGTTAGTTTACTGCCTATGGTAGAGAATTTTTTGGTCTTCAATGAAGGATGAAATTAGCACATATCTAGATAAAGAGAAAACAAGAGTTGCCTTTGTGGGTTTCAAAAGGGATGATTGCGATGACAAACCTCATAGAATTCTTCAGAGGAAGTAACAGATCTGCTGATGGGTGAAGCAGTTGTACAATGCATACTTTTTTTGGCAAGTTACCATGAGGCCAATTACTAGATAATATTGAGAGAAAATGAATTGGAGAAGAATAGCAAAGTGGATTAAAAATTGATCAGGGAAGAGAAACCAAATAATAGATTTAATGCAGTTTTTCAGAGTGGTTAAGTGTGGGTGTGATGCCCCGAGGGTTTCAGTTCTGTGATGATCTTTATTTGCAATGTATATCCATAATTTGGATAAGTCCAAGGGGAAGCAGTGTCACCATTTGAAAATGAAACCTAAATGTGTATATCATATTTGTCGGCACAGAAGTCAACCTTTGAAGCCTCCAAAATGATTGTTGACTTGTACGTCAAACATAACCACACTGCCAGTGTGGATGGTTGCCTTTTTGAAATATAGGGGGGAAAAAGACATAACACCAGTAAGTCATTTTATATTAATGTGACATGATTTATTGATACGTTTAACCACATTGAAAGCATTTTAAAATCAATCAAATTCTTGTCTTCCCCATACGATACAATAAGTTAATTGAATTCATTCTGAATACTTTGGCTATGGAGCCATTGTAAAGATCCCACTTTGGATCAGAGGTGCTGCTTTGGTTTCTGTATCATCTACCCACAAAAAGGCATCTTCCCCTCCATCCATTGAATTGGATTCTGCATTTTTGTTTGAATAATCTGATGCCAATTTGTTCACTAATCACATCCCACAATTTGATGATGAAACCACACAAACATCAAGCGAGGTAGCATGTGTATTTCCTGTCTCTGAAGGTTTCTTCTCTGTTAACCATCCACCTGTTACATTCAGCACAAACCTGATCCTTAAATGGCGTGCTGAAGCACGCATCCAAAGGTTGAACAATGGATGTTAGTCCCTCAGTACAACTCCAATGTTGGTATTAGTCCTTGCCGGCACTTCTTGATCACAGCAGTTATATGGCATTTGAATGTGCTGCACGCTAATAATTCTTTACATCGGCATCGCTGTGACCAATTCCACGTGTTATTGATCCACAACTCACTCCATCCTTACATCCCCACTGTTGTCATGTACATGCACAAAATATGCTGTAGGGAAATAATTTTCACGATGTTTTATGTTTGAAAATGACCATGGGCTTTAATTTTGATCCTTCAGCCATGCAGGCTAGTACTACAGTAAAACATGTCTTCTCAAGTCCTGTTATTTTCGCTAGACTGTGGTTTTCGAACCTCTTCGATCTGCAGTCAATTGTGGGTGTTCCAAAAATCTAGTTAACAATTCATATCTTCTAGAATGTATTAGTTATAGAGTCATAGAGGTTTACAGCATGGAAATAGGCCCTTCGGCCCAACTTGTCCATGTTTAACTATATGATGGAATCCGATTGAGAAATCAATAAGCAACTTTGAAGTAAATACAGTTCAAACAAGCTTGGAGTAATTACACTTGAGGGGTAACCTGTGTTTATCTTGGAGTTGATAGTGAAAAAATCTTAACCAATGAATGATCCATCTCTAAGATTGTAATGGAGCCAGGGAGTCGAGCAAGAGCACAATTACATCCATTAGCAATATAAATTATTCATATGGGTTGCAGAATCAAAAGTTGTATTGAAAGTAAAATAATTTGTTTGTGTTTGTTTGAATCATCCCAAAGCATGCCACATTGCCATAGAGATAGTGTTTCAGGGTGGAGCCTTGGTTAAAAGGATTTTTTGGTTAATTTATCTGTGTATATTTATTGACAGAAACAAGCCATTCAGTTTGGGTTTTATGAGGGAAAGGCAGCTGGAAGATTTGTTGTAGTTTGCAGCTAGTGGAAGAAATTTACTGTGGTCCTCAGTCTTTCTGACAGAAAGCAGCTATCTTCCATAGTTAGCTAGGACAGAGCTGTACAGATGCTGTAACACAATGGGGACAGGGGCGGGGTGGGGGAGGAGGAGGAAAGAGTCTTGCATGAACAAAGCCAGGACAAGGAGCTGAATGAGCCCACAGTCATGAGGCCTATAAAGAACTAGTGGAGGATTGCTTAGCCTATCTACTGCTCTCTCACTGGCTGCCCCTCCTCTCCCCAACCCTCAATGGAGCGAGGGATTTGGAAAGGAATGGCAAACGGAGGGAATGAGAGGTGTTGAGTGGGAGGATCCAGGAGGGAAATACTGAGCTGAAGGGCCAGGGAGAAGGAGAGGTCATTCTGAAATGGTGCCGATCAGGCAGGTGTGCTATGTTGACCCAACCCAAAACAATGCCAGAAAGGAAATCCTGATTCTAAGTGCCCAACCAGGCCGTATTGGATACAATACATTAAAGCTGAATGACATAAAGCAGACTTGCTGTTCTCTGCAAATAGCCTCAGTGTTGTGGTGGAAAAGCAAGAGGGACTTAGGCTACAGGTTCACAGAATGTTCGAGACATCACCGGTTGATGAGATCTTTTTCTTAAAAAAGAAAAAAGCTGCTGGCATTCTGGGTTTTAACTTGCGGTAAAGATTAGCCTGTGTAAAAAGCTTTAACACCTCAGTGTGCAGCATTAGACACTCACTATAGGAAGAATATTGAGGCTTTAGAAGAGGCTTCATTATAATGGTACCTGCTGTGGAGAAATATGAATTAAAACTGGAAAAGTTGGGTCCTTTTACATCAGATTGTAGCACTGTCATTTTTAAAAATTATGATGAAATGCGATGGTGTAGATACAAGTAGAAGAGTGAGGAATCCTCTGGTACAAGAAGAAATGTAGTGGATCGAGAACGGGATCTGGAAAAAGTCCTCCAATGTTATGAGGCTGTGCAGTTTACTTCCAAGGTTAGTGGTGGAGGCAGAAACGACATCAATATTCAAAACTAGATTAGCTGGTGGATGAAGGAAAGGGGAGTAGGAGGCGGTATAGGAAGAGGGGGTCTTGTGTGAAGGGCAAAATGCTTTCATAAAAAGGTTGGGCTGAATGGCCTGTTTCTGTGCTGCACATTTTATTGATTCAAGAATATTTTCGAAACCTAACCAGTAAATTGTGCGGGTAAATGAAAAGTATGAAATTGCTCGGTCTAGGGATTTACATAGTCCAGGGCAAACTGAAACCTCCTGAGATTCTAGGGAATAAAGTATAAATCTAAAACTGGATTCATGACACAAACCTGGTTTGTGTCTGTGATAAAATAGCAAAGTGCTGCAGTCCAGATTTGGCCTGAAAGATCCATTGGCTTATGGGCAAGCAGCCAAATAATCCACTTGGAAACCTATGAAATGGGTCTATCTTTATATTCGGACTGTTTAGGGTAGTTCTTGATATAGAACAGACCTTCATGTCCTTGTGATATCCCAAAGGGATCTACATTCGATGAATTACTTTTGAAGTGCATTCACTGAAATGGGAGGTAAGATGTTGGAATTTTTAAAGCTCCACATTCGTAAGCTGGTCCCTTGAAAAGCAAAGGAACTATTTGCAGCGAGTCACTGGGGACACTGGCCTACCAGTGCCTGACTCAACGACTTCTCTTTCAAGTGCACAAACTCCCTTCCTTATGTCATCTTAGTTTCTCCAAAATTCCAATTCCTTTCTCGCAGGCAAAAAAGACAAATTGGTTACAAGTTGGTCACTCCAACTCACTGTTGCGTGTAGGCATCTGATTAGATTCTTCTCTCCACCTGCCTTCCAAATGCCAAGCTTTTTCAGAAGGCAATTGAACCGCTTTGATGTAAGGGAAAAAATATTCTGAAAAGTGTTTGCTTCAAATTCAAATAGCATACTCGATGGGCCAAATGGCCTCTTTCTGCACTGTAGGGTTTCTAAGGTGTTAAGTATACCTCATTTTAACAGCAAGTGGCATCTATTGCAAGCCTTTCACAACCTTAATGTCTGTGCTTTACAGCCAGTACAATACTTCTAAAGTAAGCAAGGGAGGGAAGTATAGCGGCCAGATTGCACGAAGCAATGAGATAAATCACTGGGTGATTATTTTCAGTGATGTTGGTTTTGAGAGAACTATCATGCACTTATTAAATAGGGTGATGGGATATTTTACTGCCACTTGGGAGCAGGAGGGTCCTGCTTTACTATCTTGTACAAAAGCTGACACCTCCAACAGTGTAGCACGCCTTTGGTACTGAAGTGTCAATCTGGATTATGTGCTTAACGCACTAGTGAGGCTTCAACTCACAACATTCTGACTTAAAATGAAAGTGCGCCTTTCAGCCAAGGCAGAGTTTGTCTCGGTGAGCCTAAATTCTGTTGTACTGTCAGCTTTGCAGAAAATCTTTTGGGCATCCATTTTCTCATTGTTTCCACTGTAGTTTTCTTTGAGTGTCCCTCATCTGTCCACATAAGCTGGGCATAGGGCCATGTCTGCTCTGTGTAGAAGCGCAGCATCTTTCACACAATTAAGTGGTTTCCTTGGATTACACAGCTGCTGCTTCTGGACACTGAAGTCATACAGGAATACCACTGCATTCTGGGATGCTTGCCAGGCATTCATTTTCTTCCTGTCTCTCTCTCTCTCCTTTTTCCCCTCCCCTTCCTCACCCCCTTTTCTGATTTGCTCTCCCTCTTCTCACTACCCACCTTCTTTCATTTGTTTTCTCTTTCCTTATCACCCCATTTCCCCTCTTTTTCCATTTCGGTTCTTCCGCTTTTCACTTCCCACTCAACAATCATTCCATGCCCTTCCTTCTCCATTTGTGATGAAGTCCAATACCTTGCAAGTCTCCTATTGTTTTTCCAGATCTGAAACTTATAGACATTTTCTTTTCTCTCCTTCCATATAATATTGTATAATGTGTGGGAAATGGAAGAACTAATGTTATACACAAAAAAGTGAGTATTCATGAAAACCTTGCAAAGGCCTAGTCATGGAATGTTTTTTAGTTGTCAAAAATCTAATTAAAGGGACATAATGGAGAACACCAGTAAAATTGAAGGGAACGGTAGAGGATTTTCTTGAGATGTCGGCAAGATTACAGTTTTTTTGAGGAAATGGTTCTTCTCCTTGGGATATAGCAGTTTTTGTGCTCATGAGTTTTCAAGATATTGAGGGACTTTAGAGCATTGAGCCAATGACTATGATGGGGGAGTAGTGTATGTTGAGGCCATAATGCAATACAACATGGAGGGGTATTTGAAGTGTTCCTATAATCTTGCTGCTCTTCTCCTTCTTCATGGTAGTGATCAGAACAGTGTTGAAATAAGCTTTGTAGTTGCTGCAGTACATATTGCAGCTTTAGTTCACCACTGGTTGAGGGATGGATATTGAGTCTGTGTTTTTGGCAGTTGTTCAAACAGATTGCTTTGTCTTGAGGTTTGTGGTTGCATGTATCCAGGTGACTTGCAAGTATTCTATCACATTCCTGATTTGAACCTTGTAGAGAGTCTTATCAAGTGGCAGGGGGTTAGTCCATTATCATGCACTACCTGGCCACTGCCTTGTTCATAGCCATTAGGGCTATACAAACTGCTGGTGTCCCCCAAATGATGGTGGTGTTGAAGCTTGTAAGAAGGTGGTTGGGGGTTTTTGGAAATAGATATTGCCTTGTACAAATGTAATCTGCCACCTGGCAGCCGAAGTTTGAAAGTTATTCAGGTCTTGCTGTAGGCTAGCATAGCCTTTTTTATTTGAGGAGTTGTGAACAGAGCTGAACAATCTGGGCCAAATTCCTATTCGCATCTGTCTCCAGCTTTGAAGAGCCTTCCCCTTGAGCTCTTTTGCTTGGGCTTTTTGGTGCTATTCTTGCTTGAGGCAATTCAGGAAGTAGTAATGGATAACAGCAAGCTTGAAATTTACAGCATATCTATAAAATATTTGAATAACACCAAAATAAATAATGGGTGGCACAGTGGTTAGCACTGATGCCTCTCAGCGCCAGGGACCTGGGTTCAATTCTGGCCTTGGGTAACTGTCTGTCTGTGGAGTTTGCACATTCTCCCAGTGTCTGCATGGGTTTTCTCCGGGTGCTCCGGTTTCCTCCCACACGCAAAATGTGCGGGTTAGATTGATTGGCCATGGTATATTGCCCCTTAGTGTTGGGGACTAGCAGGATTAATATGTGGGGTATGGGGATAGGGCCTGTGTGGGATTGTTGTCGGTGCAGACTCGATGGGCTGAATGGACTCCTGCGCTGTAGGGATTCTATGATCTAATCTATGAAAATAAATTAATCAGGGCAGTTTAACTGAAATATGGAGGGTATATCAACAAATCAGATTTGTTAGCTGGAATTGACTAAGAATCTTCATAACCTTAAAATCTGAGGAATTCTCTTGTATGTGAATTCTTTTTACGAGCCTCGACCTTGATCTGCTAATTAACATGCATCTTATACTGTGATGTAGAGATGCCGGCGTTGGACTGAGATGGGTTCATGTCACACTACATGTAACCCCCACCATTTGGCCTGAGTTTGCACAATCCTACTAACTGTCCTGGCTTGAGACAATTCACACCTCTTTAACCTATGAGTATCCCTTGCTCCACTCGCACTGTCTATACCTGCAAAGATTATCTGTAAAGACTCACATTCCATCCTTCACACACCAATCTGTAATTATCTTGCAATTGTGTCTTTGTGTATATATGCCGTGTTTGTGAAACTAGCTCTGCACTCACCTGATGAAGGAACAGCACTCCGAAAGGTCATGATTCCAAATAAACCTGTTGGACTTTAACCTGGTGTTGTGAGACTTCTCACCGCATCTTATACTGGCAGAGGTTTTTTCAAAATTTGGATCATAAAAAACACTTTTGGCGGAATGGTCTTGCAATATTTCTTATTTGCTGCATTCATTGTTTGTATTTAATGTTGAAGCACTTTATGGTGGGTTTATCTATTTGATTAAAAACTTACCTGTGTATTTTTTCAATTACAATGACTTATTTGTGGACCTGTGGATACTGTGAAATGATGGGTTTATGCTGCCGAATTCTTCACAACAGCTGGGGTACGGGCCAAGAGAGTTTGTAGCTTTTGCATAATAAGCAAAATGGAATTTTCAGAGGAATTCCCCATGGGCTGTTTTTGTACGTTTCTTACTGGTTAGATAGACAGTAGTAATGACCTTTTTAAAAGAAGCTTGTTTACTCTATCATTTACCCTAGCATGTGAAAGAAATAAATCCATATTTCTTGCTTGAATGGCAAATCTTGATTTTTTTAAAAACATTTGTTGATATTTACAGCTCCCTAATTTTTCTCTACCCCCAGCAAGCATGCGCCCTCACAAAATTGACCAAGCTTTAAGAAGCGGCATCTCTTCTAACTATTTTGTTTTGCCAGTTTCTTTCCATCTTGCTGCCTTCTGAAGATATGGAATCTAACCATGTGGAGAACTTCAGTTTTGTAGGAGTGAAAATCTAGTTACCTAGTTTAAAAGCTTTTTTTAATCCATCGTATCCCTACTAACTTGCTCAGGTCTCTTCAGATCTTTATTGTCCAATGGAATGCATTTGTTTATTCAAGCCTGCCAACAGCACGAGGCCTTACCAATTTTTAAATTTTTGGTTAACATTGATTTGCACCTTCCTTAGCGTGCAGCATATTCAAATTGATGCAAACCAAGTTTCTAAATGAACCCAGGGTACAAAAGAATTAGAAAAGCCAAGAGGCACCGTAACTTGTAATTACCCTTCCTTTTAAGCCACGGGACTGAGCTGTAGAAGGCAGTAAGTTATGATCGTTACAACAAAACCTTAACTGGTAATTTTCACAAGGCAGGTGATTCACATGTTGCCACCCAGCATGATGCACTGATGCAAATACTTGCAACATGCAATATCCCCGGAATTAGTCAAGTTCCTATGTGTGCAAAATGTGCCCTAAAGAAGATGGTGGAGAAAAATTAGAAGTCTTCTGTTTCGTATCTTAGCTCTCTCGTTTTAAAGTTAACATTCCTTTGGCCTTTCTGACTTTTCTTTTGTGTATGATTGCTAGGTTTTTGTGACCTTTTGTGCATGGACCTCTAAATCTCTTTGGGCCTCACTATCCGAGCTTTGCATCATTTAAATGTGACTCTGATCTCTCCATTTTTTGGCCAAATTGAATTGAAAAATGGACAAGTTAGTCTTAAGCTGTGTTTGACCACGCTTTGAGTACTGTATGCAGTTTTGGTTGACACATTATGAAAAAAATGATAGAGGCACTGGAGAGAGTGCAGAAAAGATTTACAAGGATAATGCCAGGAATGTGTGGGTAATCATATCAGGAAAGGATTGACAGATGTGATCTTTTTCTTGGGGGGAAGAAAAGGCTGAGGGGGTGATCTAACAGGTATTTAAAATTTCTGGAATGTTTTGATAGAGTGGATATAAAGATTGTTTCCTCTAATGGGGAAGGGCATATCAAAGGATATTGGGGGTGGCGAGGCGAGATCAGGCTATTGAGTTGGATGATCGTAATGAATGGTGGAGCAGGCTCAAGGGGCCGAATGCTCCTATTTTCTATGTTTCTATACCTAGCGGCAATCATGGCAAGAAATCCAATGGGGAATCCAGAAGAAACTTTAACCAAAGAGTGGTAGCGATGTGTAACTGAAAGTGGTTGAAGTGAATAGTATAGATACATTAAGGGGGAAGCGGAGACAATCGTATGAGGGAGAAGGGAGGAAATGGTTACAATGATAGATTTAAATCCGGGAAAAAGGGAGGAGGCTTAAGTGAGGCATAAACATCCGCATGGACTCATTGGGCCAATTGGACTATTTATATGCCATACATCCCATGTAAAAATGTATGGCATTAGCCACGCTCACATCCATGTAATTCATCTGCCACAGTTTTGCCTATACACTCAGTCTATTAATATCTTATAACTTTACACTGCTATCTACACTAACTATCTCACCAGTCTTTAGGCTGTCGACAAGCTTGGATATAGGCCTCTTTATTGCATTAGTAAATGTAGTGAGTAATTGAGGCACAAACACAGATCCTGGTGAAACACCTCTAGTTACTTCCTTTCAATTCACGTACATACTCATTTGCACAGTGCCTTTGATGAACTCTGGACATTAGCCATTGAAGAGAGAATTTGTGGGATCACTGAGGAATCAGGTTACTTGGAGATGGATGTCGTTGCATTTCCAATCAACCATCAGTTCCTTTTGTTTCTGTTTAGGACATGGTACAGATCAGACTGAAAGTTGGATTACTTCATCTTTTCTGTTCCTGGAAGATTATTTTATATATTTTGTCCTTTACCGCTGGTCCCCTTGTGAGATCTGCTATTGCAGGTGGGTTGACCATGAATATCCTAATCCCAGGGAGTACTTTCAGCTGATGGCATGTTCAGTCATAGAATCCCTACCGTGCAGAAAGAGGCCATTTGACCTATTGAATTTGCACCAACTCTCTGAAAGAGCAAACCACCCCCCCCCTCCCAAATTCCTTATCCCCATACCAATAATGGGTATTTACAATGGTTAATTCACCTAACCTCACATCTTGCCACACTAAGAGGCAACTTAGCATGGCCAATCCACCCAATCTGCGCATCTTTGGAATGTGGGAGGAAACTGGAACATCCAGAGGAAACTCACGGAGAATGTGCAAACTTCACACAGTCACCCGAGGCTGGAATCGATCCTGGGTCCATGGCGCTGATGGGCAGCGGTGCTTGCCACTGTGCTGTTGAATGATCATGATTGAAACATTCTCATAGTTCAGTTTGATGTCAGGATGCAGCTCTTCACACACACACAAGTAAACCGTTTAGATCATATAAAAGGCAACTGGATGCTGTGATGTGATAGGTCTCTGAGGAATGAAATTCTAGATTTATACATTGCTTGAACTGTTTTGAATGTTCTTTTTTAACTTGAGTGGAAATGAAAGTTGAATTTTGGTTGTTTTTGTATTATTTTAGTTGCACCATTGTTTTCATGCTTAAACAGAAATAAACAAGCTTGTATTTACATAGTGAGCTTTCATGATCTCTGGACGTTGCAAAGCGCTTCACAGCCAATGAAGTGCTTTTGCAATGTCGCCACTGTTGTAATATTGTCACTTAACAAATCTGATATGGTGAACTAGTATGTGGTAGAATATGATTTACAAAGTATGCAACAAACAACACTGTTAGATGTGGGACAGCAGATTTTAAGAAAAGCTGTTTAGTCTAAAGCAGTAAATGAAATGGCTTAGGCTTATCAACAAATAATTGGTTCCATCAAACCTAAATTGTGTGAATCAAGAGGTTGCCTATTATTTTAAGCAATTTGTTCACAAGTTGGTTTTGCCATATTTGCAGAAATTGTTCACATTGATGGCTGCTCTTTATTGGTGGAACAGAATGCTGTGCCGCCTTTATTCAAGAATTAATTACAGAAACTTGAACCTTTGTATTAAATGTTCTTATTTTTGTTAATCTATTGTTGCTTTTCCATTTACCAACAAAACAGTATTTTTTTCATTTCTCTCAGCTTTGGCGATCTGTACAGTTTCACCTTTTTTAAAAAAAAATACTCCAAGGAATTACTCCCTTATGCAACGTATTCCTTTTCTGAAATGAGTAGAAAGCTGTTGCTGTACAATGCAGTGAGATGAAAATGGACGTGCCTGACTGAACTTAATAAAGCACAAGCCTGGCGCTGCCAGTCGTTCATGATGAAAGCAGGTAGTGTAGTTTAGAGTCAACTTCCTCTTGCTTTGTGAGGAAAAGCCTATGAGACAACATGTGATTGGCAATTAGCCTGGTGTGCTTTGGCAAGTAGAACTGGCTTCATACCAGCAGAATTCAGAGGGGAAAAAATAAGTTTAACAGATGCGTAGTGCACAACATCTGAAGCATAGCTTCTTGGTTGTGGGTTATTGGCAGGGCAAAGCCACTGGAGCAGTGAGGAGAGACTCCATGTCTATATTAACTAAAAATTGTTAAACTGTATTTAATGCATTTCTTTATTCAGTGTTTTTTAGTGTTTAACATTTTCTTTTTTTTTGTGAACTGATACCAATTGTTTTAACCTGACATTTTAACAAATGAAGCATGTCAACATTTTGTTGATCTCAATCTATTACACTAAGGACACTTAAATACAAGTTTTCATCTAATGAGAGTGAATATTTATTTTAACTGGGCCGGGTAGGTGATTCGTCACTTGAGCAACAAGTAAAAATGACAGCAATTCATTGTGACTTTGGCAAACTGCATGTCGTATGTGGACGGAACCTGTGCATCTACCAGGAAGTGGGCTAATTGGAAAGTTCTTTCAAAGAACTGGCACAGATACAATGGACTAAATGGCCACTTCCTGTTCTGCAAGATTCTGTGACACTATAATATAGTTTATTTATTAGTGTCACAAGTAGGCTTATATTAACTCTCCAAATGAAGTTACTGTGAAAATCCCCTAGTCGCCACACTCCGGCACCTGTTCGGGAACACCAAGGGAGGATTTGGCATGACCCATGCACCTAACCAGCACATCTTTCAGATTGTGGGAGGAAACCCACGCAGACATTAGGAGAACGTGCAAACTCCACACAGAGACAGTGGCCCAAGCTGGGAATTGAACCCAGGTCCCTGGTGCTGTAAGGCAGCAGTGCTAACCACTGTGCCATGTATCTAAAGACTCGAAGTAGGTCAATGGAACAGGGCGACAGGTGAACAGGATATGACCAGCAAGATTCGGGTTGAGCTCAAATTTACAGAGGGTGAAAGATGGGAGACTGGAATAGTTGAGCCTGAAACAAATAAAAGCCATGGATGAATGTTTCAGCAGCACATGAGAGGCAAGGATGAAGTCGGACAGTATTATGGAGGTGGAAGTAGGTGCATGTGGTGATGGAATAAATATATTGTCAAAAGTTCATCTCCATGTCAAATAGGATAGCAAGGCTACAAACGGCTTCGGTGGCTAGGCAGACTAATTTGAGTCAGTCGCTAAGGAACAGAGATGGTGGGGGACCAATGACGATGGTTTTGATGTTCCCAGTATTTAATTGAAAGAAATTTCTACTCAATCTGACGCTGAATGTTGGACAGCAGTGGGGAGAGGTTGAAAGAGTTGATGGTAAAGTAAAGCTGAGTGTCATCAGCATTCATGTGGAACTGATGTTTTTTCAGTGGTGTGGCTGAGGGATTGCAAATGGATGAGAAATAGGAGGTTCCAATGGATTCTTCTGAGTAAGATAGGTAAACACCATGCCTGAGCTGATGGAACATGTATTTACATAATGTAAAATGTTTATCTCTGTTCATTGTTTGCTGCTTTACTTGTAGGTTTATGGTGGTGCCATGTAAGAATGGTACTTTGTTAATATTTTCACACTGTAACAGAGTGGTATGTGAACGATCATGTGGGAAATTCTGAAAATGATCTGTGTTCTTTGAACAATGTTATCTTGTGATCTGTGGCTTCTGATCTGGGCTGAATGCAGAGTTCACTAGTTGTGTAATTTCCAACTGAGTGATCTAAATGTTCATTTGAAAACAAATTTTAAATACTTAACCCCTCTGAGTGTTGCAGCAGGATTTCCCACCTAAAAAATATTAATTGGAAGCAATTTAACTTGTGGACCTGGGCCATAATTTCTTCAAGTGCGAGACATTGTTTTTCTCTTTCTATACAAATGATTCATTTATGTTAGCAATGGAGTGTCAGTCTGTCATTAAAATTGTATTTAATTTGCACATTACGTGTTTTTGCCTGAATTTGCCCTTTAAATTTTCCTTATGAGATATTGGCCAAGATCCATAAAAGGTCAATAAAGCTCACTTTTCTGTTAAAGTTGTGATTGCTTAATGTAGCATATTGATTCTTTAGCAATTAATCAATCATTTTTATTTAGGAGTTATTTTTGAGGTGAACCTACTGGCAGGAATTGATGTTTGGCTGTCCGTGGTGAGTTGGCTTGAATTCTTGTTTGAGTGAGAACTACATTTAGCTATTTTTAGGAAACCATACTTCCTGTCTTTCGGTGTCTTTTTAATATAGAAAAAGGATTCAACAGCAGTTTTGTTTAGCCTCCCCTCCACAGCATGGTGAATTGTGCCAAGCAACTGTCCCACGCACACTGGCATCTCTCTCTCCTCTCCCAAGTAGCAGATGTGAGCCGAAACTAGAGCGTTTCCAAGCTATTTGATTATGAGAGCATCATAACTGATCCTGTCCTAGTCAAACGTATGCATGTGCTCAGATTCCATCAGGGGTCATTTGACAGTAATTGACACCAAGAATGAGGCCAACTGAAGTGCACCGTACTACATCACATGCTTGGATTGGGAGCTGAATATGGGACTTTCTGAGCTGAGCTGTCTGGCTTAGAAACTCTGCCTCAAGCAGACCTTCTCAAGTCTGACACGTTTGTTCAGAGAATAAGTCCTTTTAAGATGTCTGTTAGGAGTTGCCTAAAAGTTTTTCAGCTTGAAAGAATAAGCTCAGATTTCAGTCTCAACATGTTAACTGTTTTGATTGTATCTGTGAGATCCTTTGCCAGTTTTGGATGCTTGATGAACAGTATGTTTCTGGTTGAAGTTGTAGCTGTGTACTACTTCTAATTGTTTTTGATCCTTTTTGGATCAAAGATTCTGTCGTTTGATATTAAAAATACAAGTCATAACAAAAGTACTATATGATGCTCTGCGTCAATCTTATTATGATTCAGAGTTCTGTACATTAATCCAATTATTCCTTTAAGAAAAGGCAGGGTTGCCCAAGGCAATTGATTTGACTGAAATATGGTATTGTGAGTTATCCAATCCATTATTCTGTAAAACAAACTGGCAAATTTTAGGAATGGAAAGAACATTCCAATATTAATTTGTTTTCTTCCTTTACTTCCCCAAACATGACGATGGCGCAGTGGTTCGCACTGCTGCCTCACAGCACCAGGGATTCCAGCTTGAGGTAACTGACTGTGTGGAGATGGCACATTCTTCTCGTGTCTGTATGGATTTCCTCCCACAGTCCAAAGATGTGCAGCTTTGGTGGGCCATGGTTAATATGTGGGGTTAGAGCAGGGGATTAGGCCTATGTAGGGTGCTCTTCGGAGGGCTGGTGCAAACTTGATGGGCCGAATGGCCTCTTCTGCACTGTGGGGATTTTATGAAATACCAACGTGCCTTATGTAGGTGAATTTTTTAAGTTTAGACTGTCCAATTCTGATATTCCATGACCACAATGGCAACTAAAGACAGACAACACGGGTAATTAATGGACTTTTCCTTTTATTTTTAAAATTTATTTATTAGTCACAAGTAAGGCTTACATTAACACCGCAGTGAAGTTGCTGTGAAATTCCCCTAGGCGCCACACTCCGGCGCCTGTTCGGGTCAATGCACCTAACCAGCATGTATTTCAGACTGTGGGAGGAAACCGGAGAACCCGGAAGAAACCCACGCAGACACGGGGAGAACGTGCAAACTCCACATATACAGTGACCCAAGCTGGGAATTGAACCAGGGTCCCTGGCACTGTGAGGCAGCAGTGCTAACCACTGTGCCACCGTACTGCCCACGTGCTTGCCACTGTGCCGTGTCTTTTGGATTCATTTTCTCTAGTGGCACAATAAATGGTACTATTTTAAGGTTTCATGTTCCTTGCATTTAGAATATCTATCTACACTTTTTCTCGCTTTCACTATTGATTGAGTTGGGCTTTGTTTGGAAGTTCTGATGTGGACGGGCAAAGGCTTTTGGAAATGTTGGGATATGCTTGTTATTGATGGGAAGGAATCTGGAATCTTGGAGTGGTTGTGCAGAAAGTGTACTTGTCGTCTTCAGGTGTTTTCCCAGATCCAGCTATGGCTGCTGTATTGATTTGCTCCTACATACAGCATCTCGAATTTCGAGTGGAGAAGGGGAAGAATTTTGCTACAGCACCCTTTGTGGATTGGCATTTTATTTTGACCCATTAAAAAGCCAGAAGTTCTAATGGGACAGTTCAAAACTGCTACAGAATACACAGTCCCACCTGACTGTGTAATATCCCAAATCTGGTCAGATAAAGGCAGCACTCCCTCACTTTACAAGGCTGAATGGAGGCACAAAATGCAAACGGTCAAATTATTGCAAAGTATTTTGGGTGGATTCTTTTTTCCCCCCAGAGGAAACGAGGAAAAATAAGTTTAATTACTTTCATCTTTTCCCTTTTATCTTTTGAGTTTTTGAATACAGAGTGGTCAGAAAGATGACCTAGCTGAAAATCCACAGGAAATCAGATAGGTCTGAATTGCTGGACCTTTAATTGTTCTGACTTTTTTGCCTACCCAACTACTGTGATTGTAAGAAAAACAATGGCACCCCACACACCTCATCACACTTCTCTTTCATGCTGGGTGATGTAGGGGAATAAGCGTTTATGCAAAATGATTAGCTGTCCTTGCTGCAAATGGTCATTTCTTGAAGTTACTGGCAAGCGGCCTATTTTTCTTGGATATACACCAAAAATGTAGAATGTGTCATTGAATTCAAGAAGGTTACTTAATTTTAATAACTTTGTGAGGATGATCAAATCTCATCAGTTTAATTTTCTCTTTGCAAGTGACTGCCTGCTAACATTAGCTTGTATAAAAGTTATTGATCAATACAGAAAAATGCACCCAGATGTTCTTCATGTGCTGATGAATGTGTGAAAAAATGTAAAAAGTCTCTCAGCACCAGTTAAAGTCCAACAGGTTTATTTGGAATCATGCGCTTTTGGAGCACTGCTCCTTCATCAGGCGAGTTCTTCCTCCTTCCACTCATCTGATGAAGGAGCAGTGATTCCAAATAAACCTGTTGGACTTTAACCTGGTGTTGTGAGACTTCTTGCTGTGCCCGCCCCAGTCCAACGCTGGCATCTCCACATCATGAAAAATAATGGACAGGCAAAGACCAACTGGCCCATTCAACCTGTCCCAAACAATTGGAATGTCTGTGCAAATAGTTTATAATAACATGTTTACACATGAGACATTACTGAGGTATTTCAAAGGAGTGTTAAAAAGCAAATTTTTACACCAAGCACATAAGGCAATATTAGGGTAGGTAAAGTTGAAATGTTTTAAAGAAAAATAAATGAGAGGTGGGGAGGTTCCAGTGCCTTGCCAGCTGAAGGCATGACCACTAATGGTGGAGCTATTCAAAATGGTGATTGTCGGGAGACCAGAATTGGATGTGTGCAGATATTGTGGAGGGTTGTAGAGATGGGTAGAAGCTAGGCCATGGAGGAATTTGAAAAAGAGGATAAGAGTTTTAAAATGGAGGCCTTTCTTGGTGAGAATAGATTAGTGAGCACAGGGGTGATTGGTGAACAGGACTTGATACAAATAAGAACATGGGCAGCAGAGTTTTGTGTACCCCCCAACATATGGAGGGTAGAATGTGAGTGGCTAGCCAGTAGAGCAATAGAATTGTCAAGTTTAGAAGTAACAAAAGAATAGATGAAAGTTGCAATAGCCGATGAGCTGAAACAAAACCAGAGCTGGGCAGTGTTACAGAGTCTGAAACATGTGGTCTCATTGATGGAGCAGGGATGTGATTGGAAGCCCAACTCTGGGCCAAACACAACACCAAGGTCATGAACACTCTGGTTCAGCTGTAGGTATTTGTCAGGGAGAGGGATGGATTTGGGAGCCAGGGAAATGAGTTTGTAGCGGGAACAGAAGACCAACCATGGCTTTAGTTTTCCCAATGTTTCATTACACTTGGAAATTGAGAAGCGCAGTAAAGTGTTGTGTGCAATAAGAATTGCAAATTGGTATGCTTGATTAATGGATAAAAGTCAGTGAAATAGAAGCAAGTAGCTGATTGCTGATTCACACTATAGTAAAAGATAAAATTGTGGCTGTGTTTGCACATTGGAAATTTGGTTTCCTAGAATGTGGGGACATGTTCAATGTTAAAATAGCATCATACTGAGAACTTAGCCCCCTCTCCTCTGTAGGGAAATTGACAGATGGGAGATAGCTATGAATCATGGTCAGGACTGCTCTTGCATGTTGATGGCTTCCCTCTAGGCATGCAAATAAGTTTGTATTTAATCTTTTCTATGTCTTTTTGCTTCTGGGTTAACAATTAAAATTCTTTTTCTACAATAAATGACAAGATAATGAGCTTAATAATTGTTTGGGAATGGGGTTGAGGGTGCTAGGGTTCAGGGCAGGGGAAGAAATGTTTTTAGTTTACGTGTAACTTGGCTGACTGTCACCAGTCGGTATTCCATAGTTTGGTCTTCAACTGAGGTGGATGAGAGGGTCAGTAATAGCTGGTCACATGCTGCAGATGCAAATTAATCCCTATGTTTAAATGATTCATTATGTCCTTATTGGTATATAAGACTCTGGCAATATATAAACAATATGAAATCAATGAATACCACGTTTATTCTCCCCGTGTCTGCATGGGTTTCCTCCGGATGCTCCAATTTCCTCCCACACCTACAGTCTGAAAGACGTGCTGGTTGGGTGCATTGGCCATGCTAAATTCTCCCTCCATGTACCCCAGTGGTTCCCAAACTTTTTTCACTGGGCCACACTTTCGGAATAAAAATTTGCTCACGCCATACCACGTTCGTTTATTGATAAGAAATACATTCAAAAATGAAAAAAAAACAACTCCTAGCAGTGCTTGATTCATAACATAGAACACAACTACTTTATAATATGATCATGGGACATCCAGAAAGTATAAAACAATGCAGCTACATAAAAACATAATTCATTCCCAAAATATACTTATAGATGAGCCTCTTACATATGTAACCTTAAGTAAGTATACAAACTCAATGAGAGGTGTGAGCTTGTTTTTGTTGGGTAAGCTCATTTATATTAGGTCTAATTTGAGACAAACAAACTCTCATCTCCTCATCAACACAAAGAAGCCTTTCTCTTTTCTGGTCTTTGATATTTGTCAGAGCTTAAAGTCCCTGTTCACAACAATATGTCGTGGAGAACTGTAGAAGGATAGCTAATGCTCTTGAAGAGATGTGTGGATACTGTTTCTTGTTGTATATCCAAAAAGAGTCCAATGGCATACTCCCATGTTTCATTTTCAAGGTGCGATCACTTGAAATGCAGGCCATTTCCTCCTCCTCATCCAATGTCAGACCTGAACAGCTGGAATTGCAAAGGGGTCTCTAACCCAGTCGAATTTTTCAGTAGACAACGATGGGAAGTAATGATCAATCTTTTCTACCAGTGTTGCAAGATGTTCCTGTATGAGGCTGTACAATTCATTGCTCATTTAAAAACTTTTTACCAGTGGGAACATTTCGAGGTTATGTTGCATCGCTCTTCCGAGCCAGAGCTGAAGCTTTTTTTTGAATGCAGTTAGTTTGTCTGTAGTTGAGGATATTGTCATCGCAGCCTTGCATACTGGCATTGAGCACATTCAACGGGGAAAAGATATCAGCCAAATATGCCAGCTTTGCACACCAGTCATTGTCATCCAGTTGGTGGTACAATGGGTTCCCTTCTTGTTCCAAAAATTCTCTTAATTCCGTTCTTCAGTTCCAACACCCGATTTAAAACTTTTCTGCGGGACATCCAGCAAACCTGCGAGTGCAGAATTAGGCATTGATGTTTTGATTCCATGTCTTTGCAGAATTGAGCAAATAACCGTGCCTTTAGTGGTTTTGCTTTGATGAAGTTCACAATGCGCACAGTCTGATCTAGAACCAGCTTCAAATCAGCTACAAGGGTCTTGGTGATAATGCCTCTCTGTGTAAAAAACAGTGAGTTGATATTACATCTGGATTTTTCTGTTTGATGAGTGCCGCCAAGCCTCTCACATTCCCTATCATACATGGTGCTCCATCCGTACAAATTCCAATACAAGAATCCCATGAAATCTCAACTTTTTCCAAATACTCGGACAAGGTTTGGAAAATATCTTGTCCTCTGGTATGTTTTTCAAGTTCCATGCAAAATAGAAACTGTGATTATTTCCTCATTGTGAATGAATCTGATATAGGCAAGCAACTATGCTTTTCCACTAATGTTGGTTGATTCATCAACTTGAATGGCAAATTTAGAATTCTTCATACTTTCGGAAACACGCTTCTCACTATTAGCTGACATATCAACTATTCTTCTGCGAATTGTATTATCAGACAAAGGAATTTCCATAACTTCTCGCTCAGCATCATCACCAAACAAAGTTTTCACAATCGAGCTGCAGGCAGGCTGAATCAATTTTTCAGCTATTGTATGTGGTTTTGTCTGTTGAGCAATCAATTCAGCCACTTGGTAAGATACAATCTGCATCTTATCTGAGACTGTCAGTCGTTTTTTGAAATATGATCGTTGGCATTTCTGCTGTTCCAAAAGTCTTTCAAAATATTGAACATCCTTGTTTGCCAGATTTCCATATTTTGACAACAGATGTCTTTTCATCTTGCTTGGGACCATATTGGAATTGGAAAGTTTCTCACCACAGATCAAACACATAGGCTGAGGTACGTTTTCATCTCCAGTCCACGTGAAGCCGAGACTCAGATAGCTATCCATATATTGTCGACAAACTTTTTTGGAGGTTTGCTTGGGCCTGCTACTGGTGTAGAATTAAACGACTCTTCTTCAGCACTCTGTTCGAATGGCGATTCTGGATCACAACGTGGACTCGGATCGTCCTCAGCATCACTTGATGCTCTTGTTCTCACGTTGGAAAAATATTTATCCATGTTTAAATGTTTCTTTGATTGTCCTTGAATCTTCCCGCCACACTTGCCATCCTCTCTCGCCGCACCAGTGTGGCGCGCCGCACGCTTTGGGAACCACTGATGTACCCGAACAGACGCCGGAGTGTGGCGACTAGGGGATTTTCACAGTAACCTCATTGCAGTGTTAATGTAAGCCCACTTGCGACACTAATAAATAAACTATAAAGTTGAGGAAATTTGTAAAATTGATTTGAGCATAGAAGCTTTTATGTAGTACTGGCTGAAGTGCCTGCAAAAGTCACCCTGAAGATACTAGTGTCACCACTTTTGTGAAGACATAAGCTTTGCAATGCATACAAGGGTTGCAATTGGCATTGAAAAATATTGTTCAGCCAAAAAAGACACACTTTCCCTTCATATGTTAAATTTTAGTAGACTCCATATTCCTGTGTATGTGTTTGTTTTTCATTGGCATTATGGTGAGAATGGCACTGGGAGTCCTTAATATTAGCATCATGGCTTCAGGTCAAACAAGCATGAGGCAGTCCCTTCAAATGATGAATCTGTATGGAAGCCATGCCACTGACTGAGCTAGTGGAGTTCTGTTTAGTTTTGTTCTCATCAACGGTCCTGCTGCAGATATAACGGCTAGCAATGCTATTGGTATTAGTAGCCACTGCCCAGTCCATGTAAAGACAAAACTTTGGATTCACAGTGAAGATGCAGAGAGGGTTTGCTAAGACTGTATAAAACACCAGTTAAAACACAGCTTGCTGCATATATTTCTGGTCCCTGCTTTACAGGAAAGTATGTTTATTAGTGTCACAAGTAGGCTTACGTTAACGCTGCAATGAAGTTGCTGTGAAAATCCCCTAATCGCCGCACTCTGGCGCCTGTTTGGGTACACTCGGAGAGTTTAGCATGGCCAATTCACCTAACCAGCACATCTTTCCAGAGGAAACTGGAGCACCCAAGGAAACCCACGCAGACAGGAGGAGAACATGCAAACTCCACACAGACAGTCATCCGAGCCGGGAATCAAACCCAGGTCCCTGGCGCTGTGAGGCAGCAGTGCCAGAAAGGATGTGGTTGCAGAGGGAGTGTTGAAAGGAGATTTACAAGGTTGTTTCAGGGAAAGAAAATATTAGTTTTAAGGAAAGATCTCCTAGGCTGAGTTCATTTTCTTTGGAACAGAAGAAGCTACGACACTGTTTAATTGAGGTGTATAAAATTAGGCGTGGCCTAGATAGGTTCTTTCTAGCCATTCTATTTCCATTAGCAGAGAGCTCCGTAACTAGGGCATGGATTGAAAGTAGTTGTCAGAAGGATTGGAGGAGAATTGAGAAATGTTTTTCACCCAGAACGTGGTGGGGATCAGAAACTGTTTGCCTGACAAGGGCGGTCGAGACCGAAACGCTCATCACTTTTGATGAACATGAAATGCTTTCACTGGCCAGACTATAGAACAAGAGCTGGAAAATTCGGCTGGGATTCAGCTGGAGAGTGCCACTTGGGCAGCAGAGACACAATAAATTGAAAAGCATGTACTGTAAATTTCTGATTTGTCTAGCGGTGCTACCATGCTATCCCTGCTCCTAATTTGTATGTTTGTATGCAAAGTGCAGCAGACTAGAGACAGATATTGTAGCCCAAAATTGGACCATTGGCAGCAGAATGATGTATTTCCACAATTGCCAACCTCGGGCCTGGCAAATTCCTTGCTTCTGATTGCCATCAAACTGGGAGACTATCCTTGTTCAATCTGTACATTATAAAGTGAGATTGTAACTTCATGCAGTTACTGCACAGGGAAGCCTTCATGATGAACACCAAAAACAATAGTTTGTAAATAGTAGTAATCCTCCAATCATAAAAGCAAAGTTCTGTACACCATCTGGTCAAGACCGGTGGTAGACAATTATGCAACCAGCAGGAAGGGAAAGACGGTGAGCACTCACGTCCAAGAGATCAGGCTGAAGTATCTTCGGGCCAAATTTCTGCTCGACTTTCTCCCAGGGTTCCTGACATCATAGATGCCAGTGTCCAGTCAATTTGCTTCATTCTGTGTGAAATGAGATGAGGGAAATATTAAGTAATTAGGAAGTCTTTTTTTTTCAGCTTGAGTGCTCAAGTGTTCTGCTATAGCTATCCTATCCCAAAGGAACAAATTGGAAAATAACTGATAAAATATTAACCAGTTTCTGTCAACCAGTCACTCTTATAATCAGAACCTTATGTAGTAGCATGGAATTATCACTTAGTTTAAACATCCTGCAGCCCGGAGCTGAACAAAATCCTGTTTGTTTTTGTAAGTATTAAATGTTTCTATCTGTTCATACAAAGGAAGTTAGTTTGGGTTAAATTCTAAATGTTATAACGGACTCAGATAAAAAGGAAATTAACTAGAAAGCTGAAAATCAGAAATATATTAATTCAGTTATATCTGTAATGCACGTTTGCAAAACTTTTGAATGGACCTAACTTATATTAAGTTGATTTTTTTCTACACCCGAGCTATGACTGTAACACTACATTCTGCACTCTCTCCTTCCCCTCTCTATGAACAGTATGCTTCGTCTGTATAGTGTGCACTCTATACTAATGTGCATTGTATGCTAGTGTGCATTGTGTACTAATACATGTAACAAATCAAAAACACGTTCCCCATGATCTCAGGAAGTCATTGGCAATTCGTGGATTAATATTTTAGCTGTATACATGTTTTCTTCCATTATGATATAATTGTTATGGGTTAAATGGAACCTTAATTGACTGTTAAGTCACTTTAAAAATGGCAGACCACTGACCAAAGGTGAAGAGTATTTTATATCTTGTATGTCTGCAGTCCACTACTTGAGCAGCAACCTCAACAATTCCAGTACTGCTTGTGTTGCAGCCCACTCTTTGCAAATATCATAGTGACTAATTTGACAGCATTTTGTATTAATTTGACCGCTTTAATTTGTTAATCCATGAATCCAACTGGAAACTAGTTTCTCATCCCCCCTCTTTCACTGGAAACTGGTCTAAGATCCTAATGTATTTATGTTGATTTCTTTCAAACCTAAGAAATTCACTTGCTGGTTGACTAAGTAAATGTCCTGTGAAATTGAAGGAAAGGGTTCTATTTCAAGAACGGCATTGCAGTCAGCTTTTACTGTCTAAATACTGATGTGCATTGAAACTTTTGATATCTTCCATTTTAAATTCTGTAAACATTTAAATGCTGCAATGTTGACACAGAATTTGCACAAGATTGTGCACGTGGCAATAGTGAGAAGTGGATTGTTTACAGGTAGTTTGATCATTTTCAATCTTATTGGTTTAGGGGCTAAGTAATTTTAGATTTTCAAGAGTGTCATGAAATTCCAAACCTAGCTGTTGTGACCATAAGAAATGGGAGCATAAGTAAGTCATTTGGCCCATCGAGCTTGCTCTGTCATTCAAAGATCGTGGCTGATCTGATTGTGTATGATTTTTGTATTTTGGTGTGGGAATTCTGCTTAATTCTTGGAGTAAAAAGTCTCAGTTCAGGAAATAATTAGGAGGAAAGAAAACTAGTAAAATCTTTTTAACAAGGTATTGTCTTGGAAAAATATCCATTTGAGCAACCATACCTACTGAGCATAATTTGACCAGTAACTGGCGGGGGGCTAGCCGTAGTGACCTGTGGTTTTCATCTAAATGTGAGGGGTACATTTTAAGGCTCGAAGATGTTTGAAGGACTTACCAGTCATGATTGCATTTTCATTTACAGGTAGGCTTTCTTATTCCTTTGTTTTAGTGCAGAAATTATCCTATAATTACAAATGTGAATTATACTTGAGTGTTATGCTGTACAGGCCCTAAATCTTGTGTTCATAAATTTGAAATTGCAAATTGATTATGGGACAATTGTGGACTAATGGTAAATGATATACAGTTGGGAGGGAGTTGCCCTGGGGGGAGTCCAATATTGACCCAAAATCCCATGAAGTCTCATCTTCACGTTGCATATATCCTCCATTGTGTTGCAAAATGGGATAGACTTCGAACAGATCTAGCAACTCAAAACTGAGCATCCATGAGGTGCTGTGGGCTATCAGCAGCAGCAGAATTCTACTCGACTACAATCAGACTACAATCGGCATATACAATATGCCGATTGTATATATACAATCGAATATACAATCGGCATATTCCCCCACTCCACCATTACCACCAAGCCAGAGATCAATCCTGGTTCAATGAAGAGTGTAGGAGGGCATGCCAGGAGCAACATCATGCATACCTAAAAATGAGGAATCAACCTGGTGAATCTACAACACAGGACTACTTGTGTGCCTAATGTCAAAAACAGCAAGTAATAGATCTAAGTAATTCCTCCACCAACGGATCAGATCTAAGCTCGACAGTCCTGCCACATCCAGCAGGAAACTACTCACTGGAGGGGGAGGCTCCACAAATATCCTCATCCTCAATGATGGAGGAGGCCAGCACATCAGTGCAAAAGCTAAGGCTGAAGTATTTGCAATAATCCTGCCGAGCAGATGATCCATCTCGGAATCCTCAAAGATCCTCAGCATCACAGATGTCAGTTCTCGGCCAATTTGATTCATTCCATGCATTATCAAGAAATGGCTGAAGGTACTGGATACTGCAAAAGGCTATCGGCTCTGACAATATTCTGGCAATAGTCTTGAAGAAGTGTACTCCGGAACTTGCCACACTCCTAACCAAGCTGTTCCAGTACAGCTACATCACTGGCATCGACCTGGCAATGTGGAAAATTACCCAGGTATGTCCTGTACACACAACAGGATAAATGCAACCCAGCCTATAACTGCCTGATCAGTAAAGTGATGATGTGGAGATGCCGGCGTTGGACTGGGATAAGCACAGTAAGAAGTCTCACAACACTAGGTTAAAGTCCAACAGGTTTATTTGGTAGCAAATACCATGGAGTTTGCTACCAAATACATTTGCTACCAAATAAACCTGTTGGACTTTAACCTGGTGTTGTGAGACTTCTTACAGTAAAGTGATGGCAGGGGTCATGAGCAAAACCATCAAGTATCATTTAGTCAACAACAACCTGCTCATGGATGCTCAGTCTGGGTTCCACCAGGGTTACGACTCCTGACCTCATTATAGCCTTGGTTCGAACATGGATAAAAGAGGTGAGGTGAGAACTGCCCTTGACATCAAGGCAGCATTTGACCGAGCATGGCATTAAGAAGCCCAAGCAAAACTGGAATTGATGGGAATCAGGGGGCAAACTCTCCACTAGTTGGAGTTATATCTGGCATGATGGAAGATGGTTATGATGGTTGGAGGTCAACCATCTCAGTTCCAGGACATCATTACAGGAATTCCTCAGCATAGTGTCCTAGGCGCTACTATCTTCATAATGACCTTCCTCCCATCTTAGCACTGTTGCCTCAGGAACCTGGATTCGATTCCGGCCTTGGGTGACTGTCAGTGTGGAGTTTGAACATTCTCCCCTTACCCGCGTGGGTTTCCTCAGGGTGCTCTAGTTTCCTGCCACAGTCCAAAAATGTCTAGGTTAGGTTGATTAGCCATAGTAAATGCGTAGGATTAAGATGCTGTTTCAGAGAATTGGTGCAGACACGGTGGGCCGAATGGCCTCCTGCACTGTATGGATTCTGTGAGCTTATAAGGTCAGAAGTGGGGATGTTTACTGAAGACTGCACAATGTTCAGCACCATTTGTAACTCCTCAGATATTGAAGCAGTCCACGTCCAGATGCATCAAGATTTGGATACTATCCAGGCTTGGGCCAACAGTGGGCAAATAACATTCATGCCACACGTGTCAGGCAATGACCATCTCCAACAAGAGAGGACCTAACCATCACCCCTTGTCATTCAATGGCATTGCCATTAATGAATCACCCACTAACAACATCCTGGGGGTCATCGTTGAACAGAAGCTGAACTGGACTATCCATAGAAATACTGTGGCTACCAGAGCAGGTGAGAAGCTAGGAATCCTGTGGCGGTCCAAAGATGTGTGGATTATGCGCATTGGCCATGCTAAATTGCCCCTTAGTGTCCCCGGATGCTAGGGTTAGAGGGATTAGCAGAGTGAATATGTGGGGTTACGGGGATAAGGCCTTGGTGGGATTGCTGTTGGCACAGACTCGATGGGCCAAATGGCCTCTTCTGCACTGTATGGTTTCTATGATTTCTATGAGTAACTCACCACCTGACATCCCAAAGTCTGTGCACCATCTACAAGTCAGGAATGTAATGGAATGCTGTCCATTTGTCTGAATGAGTGCAGCTCCAACAACACTCAAGAAGGAGCCAACTTGATTGCTACCCTTTCCACAAACATTCAGTTCCTCAACCACCGGCAAACAGTGCCAGCTACGTGTACTATCTATAAGATGCAAGGTTCCTTAAACCCTACCTTCCTAACCCATGACTGCCACTGTCTAGAAAGACAAGGGCAGCAGAACACCACCAGCTGAAAGTTCCCCATCTAGTCATTCACCATCCTGACTTGGCTGGGTCAAAATCCTGGAACTCCTTCCCCAACAGCACTGTGGGTGTACCTATACGTTGGACTGCAGAGATTCAAGAAGGCAGCTCACCACAACCTTCTAAGGCAGCTAGGGATGGACAATAAAAAATGGTTGTCTAGCCAGCGATGCCCACATCCCATAAATGAATTTTAAAAACTGAAGATGGGAGCTAAAGGAACTGGCATTGGTGGAGTGAAACAAGCACATAGTGGCAGGTCATTTTAACATTGCCTGAAATCTGTTGCATGTCAGCACAAGTGGATTTCAATTGACTGCTATTTGCAACATTTTTAGATCCAAGTCCTCCTGAATTTGGAAGTGTAATCAGCAATATAGAAATTATTCAAAGAAACTTCTCTTTTTAAAACTACAACTGGTACATTTCAGTCTTGTGTTACAAAAATTGCTCAAGCTGGGGTTCTTGATATTCCCAACTTCTATAAATATTATGTAACTTGTTTTTTTAGGAAAGGAAACTTTCAAAGCAATTTTGTGTGTAAACTATATTTTCATAGTTTACATGTAAATTACACACGCAAATGACGTATAATTGTAAACACTGACCCAACAAATATATTGATTCTTCAATGTAATATACTCCTGGTATCCTAATTAAAATATAGCTGCCAAATTTGATGGTTCAAAGGTGAATTTATCCATGTATGTGCTTGAATTCTGCAATCTTAAAAGCTGCTTGGTTAACTGCAGTTGAAACACTGGATGCAGTGTTTGTGGCCAAGTTGCATTGAATTCTCAGGTCAGCAATTAAATCAAAAATGTTTATCATATTGCTTTATGGCCTAGGACAAATCCTGTCAACCCCCCATACAACAATAATACATAGGCTTTGAACATATTTGTAAATTTGATATTTTGTCGATGCCTGTGAATTGTGATTGATTAAAGTTTTGATCATTTGGGGGGAAAGAAGTTGAAACCTTTCAGCCAGCGCTTCAGGGCAGCTTATAAAGTTAACTTCAATTCACTTTGTCCAAACACAGGCAAACCCTTGGGACCAGTTGATGGAAAGTGAGGCAGTAGCTGAATAATTATCATGCCAACCCTTGTGTGCATATGAAGGTTAGGCTACAGTTAGTTTGAGAGTGGAAGTAGCCCATGGTTATAATAGTTGATGTTTTAAGGAGCTCATGTCTTCATTTTTGTCTTGAGTCTGTTCCAAAATCTTGAATACCTGCACACTGAAATGTCACAGCTTATTAACAACTAAACATTTCTAGTAAAATTGAACATGGCCCTGGATTGTAAAAATCTCTGTATAGGTTGCAGGCTTTGTCCTGTGAGCAAAGTGTATATTTAATTTTGTGTTCAGTATATCCACTTGTTGATTCAACTAATATTATTTTTGATTTAAATTGAATGTTGAGGTTTATTTTATTCCCTTGTCAAATTTCCCCCTTGCTTTCTAAAAGCATTCACTGGTGGGGTGCATGACTTCAGAGATGATGCTTTCTCCAGTACCTTGTTGGTGGCTGTTATTCATGTCCTGTCTGTCTTGGTGGCAAGCTTTGAAAAGCTGTTTTGCCCTTTTCCTCAAAAGGTGTGTGTAAGGCCATCATCATAAGCAAACCTTAATCCTGTCTTGATCTGATGTCCAACTATTTGTGAGGTGAGTGACTGTCCTCGACATCAAGGCAACATTTGACCAAGTGTGGAATCAAGGAGCCCTAGCAAAGCTGGAGTCCATGGGAATCGGGAGGAAAACTCTCTACTATTTGGAGTCATACCTGGCACAAACGAGGATGGTTGTGGTGGTTGGCTGTCAATCATCTCAGTTCTAGGACACCGCTGCAGGAGTTCCTCAGGGTCGTGTCCTTCAGCTGCTTCATCACTAATCTTCCTTTCACCATAAGGTCAGAAGAGGGTATGTTTATTGCGCAACCATCAACCATTTGTGACTCCTTAGATACCGAAGCAGTCCATGTCCAACTGACAATATCCAGGCTTGGGCTGACAAGTGGCAATTAACATTCACACCACATAAGTGTTAGGCAATGACCATCTCCAACAAAAGAGAATCTATTCATTATAATGCATTACCGTCACTTCTGCCATATCAACATTGACCATAAACTGAACTGGACTAGCCATATATGTACTGTGGCTACAAGAGCAGGTCAGAGCCTAGGAATCCTGCGGCGAGTAACTCACCTCCCAGCTCCCCAAAGCCTGTTGTGTTATAGAATACTCCAGTTGTCTGGATGAATGCAGCGCCAACAACATTCATGAAGCTTGATACCATCCAGGACAAAGTAGCTCACTTGATTGGCACCCTTTCCACAAATATTTAATCCCTCCACCACCAACCAACAATGGAGCGGTGTGTACCATCTACAAGATGCAGTGTAGGAACTCACCGACGCTCCTTAGGCAGCACCTTCCAAAACCTTCCACCGAGAATGACATGGTCAGCAGACACATGGGAGCACCATTACCTGGATGTTCCCCACCAAGTGACTCACCAATCTGACTTGAGCTATAACACCATTCCTTCACTGTCGCTGGGTCAAAATCCTGGAACTCCCTCCCTAACAGCACTGTGGTTGTAACTACTCCACATGGACTGCAGCAGTTCAAGAAGGCAGCTCACCACCACATTCTCGAAGGCAATTAGGGATAGACAATAAATGCTGACCTCACCATCAATACCCACGGCCTGTAAATTAATTTTTAAAAACTTGCAGCCATTGTCATGGAAAGTAATAAAAGAGCAGGACCCTTGATTCCCAATCCCTGCCCATCACTCCCTACAAATATCTCCACTGGAAACTACAATGAATTGTGGCTAAATTTGCAGACCAAGGGTTGAAAAACATTATGTTTCCTTTTATCTGAATGACAAAATTTGAACATTTTCCCTGACCATGGTGGGGAAATGCACTGCTTTGGCTTTGAAGCCCATTGACACGGCTTGGGTTTATAAAAAGTGCTTTATAAATGTGTGTTTTTTCTCTTTATCGAAGTTATATATTAAAACCAAGTGCCCCCCGGCCCCTGTCCTTTCCATGTGGTTCGCGAAGGACTTCGGCAGCAATTTGAGGCTAATTTTATACCACAATTTTGCTTCATTGATTGTAGTGTCTTTAAATCAGTTTCCTAATTTTGTTTGAGAAGGATCTATTGGCGTGTCTGTTTTGGTTTTTTTGGTTGACATTGGGAGGCTACTTCACTGTTTTGGTGATGGGTGTGTTTGAGACCATATAATGGCATTAATGGCTTTCAGTGAATGAGCAAAGTGTCTGAGAGGTCATGAAATCAAGAAGTTTGCTGTAGCAATTTTGCTTTTGGAACCTCCAGGAATGGGTGACTGATTTTGTGGCCTGCTTGAAGTAGAAATTCTATAACAGCTGATGCCGAGGATGTAAACTTTGAATTTGAAAGCTGCGTGGTAGAGAGTTTGCATATGTAAAGAGATTTCTGTACAGTTGCTCTTCTTATATCATCTCTCCTTCTCTCCCCCCCCCCCCCCCCCCTCTCTCTCTCTCTCTCCTCTCCCCCCCCCCCCCCCCCCCCCATTCAAGCCTCTCTGGTTCTACGTTGAATATTTGAGTGAAGGAAAACGTTTTCCTCTTCAGTCTCTGGCACGTGCCCTGTCTGTCTCCCTAGGTTTAATTATGATCATGTTACATCATGCTTGGGAAGGCATTATAACAACTGCAGTGAGAGCACCTCAGGAGATTTGAAAGTGCATGTCGCCAAGCATGAGCCTATTAGATGTTCTGAAAGCTAGACTTGTGGCTCTTTAATTACATTGCAAATTTATGACAAAATAAGCAAATGACTCTCGAATATTCACTTGTTTGAATTTCAGCAACAGCTATGTTGGCACGGAATGAGACTGAAGTTGCTCGAAACTTTCTGCTGGCTTGGAACTGCCAAATTTAACAGGAATAGAGTTCAGTGAATACCAGAATGTTGCTGCAGGCATGCAACTAAATTTTTGATTGGGCTTGCTCTATTTGGGAGGGAAATCTGGAAACTGTTGACTGTTCTTTGCCTTGTATTCTGGCATGTTGAGTGCTGAGTGGGTCGGCAGATTTGCAATAGCCATATTTGCTTCTGTTTGTGACCCTGCTGCTATTTTTCCCTAGCGTTCTGTAATCTGACACTATTGCCAGATGTTGAGGTGGAGCTTAAGCTTTCAGGAATATGTGAAAACTGTTCAGTCTAAAATCTCTATAAAATGTCATTCAAAAGCCTTATGAAAAGGTGCAAGTAACTGCAAAAATACTGAAACCTGATATCAAGAAATCCAGTGCAAAGTCTGACGATGAGCAGAAAGTTAAACATAATTATCTTTATGACCTGGATTTAGTTTTGAGAATCTGAGTGAATGAATTAATTAGACTGAATTAGGACCTGCTCTATAGGGCTGTAGCTCCTGTATCCTTTTATAATCAGTTGAGTGGCTCCTATTTCATTTAATTTCTAATTCCTAATTCCACTGAAAAATTGCTGACACCAAGTATAGCAACATTAGATGTTAAAGTACCATTGTATTCATATGTTTACTTTCGCATTTGTTTGCCACAGGTGTATACACAGGTTGGAGTGTTTATTTAAAGTTTTAACTTGTGTATCTCTTGCATGTCATGTTTTCAATGGCTGCAATACAATCCTAGAATGACCTTAAGAGCTCAGAGCACTAATGCAGCTGTACCAACCCAAATTCCCATCATATATGGAGAAGGGTGTGGTCTGATGTGTGGCTAACAGGTAACAACTTGTATTTGCATAACACCTTTTAAGATGGGAACATTTCCAAAGATACTTCATGAAAGTATAATTACAAATAAATGGACTTGGAGCTCAAAATGATGATGAGGGCTGACCAAAAGCTTGTTAATGGGTGTATTTTGAGATGGGCTTTTAAAGGAGAGGGAGATGGGAAGGGGGTGGGGTATGGTGGGGGGAGCAGAGAGGTTAGACATGACATTGTAGAGTTTGGAGCCTGGATTGCTAAGATACAGCTACCAATGGTGGAGCAGAGAGGCTTGTGAGGGAGGCTGGGGTTGGTATGGGGGAAAGAGAATTTCAGAAAGACTAGAGTTGGAGGGGGACTGGATTTAGGGGGTAAGACTGTGGAACTGGAGTGATTAAGACCACAATGGGGCTTCAGCGCAAACTTTGGAGTCTTTAATTGGAGGTGTTGGGGGCTCGAGCCAGTGTAGGTCAGTGAGCACAGTGATAATCAGGTGAGCAAATTGGTCAAGTTCTGATGATCATTTAGGATGGACATGAGTAACATTTTGGATGTTTTTAAGTATTTTGTTTCCTGGTTGTATTTGTGCATGGGGGACATGTATATAGTTTGAATCAATGTTCCTAACATTCCCATAATTTGCACACGTCTCTGACAAGTTGCTGACATCAATAAACAGTGGTGTCCTGATTACGGATTCATTCATCGTTGAGACGCGTGCACTTTAAAAAAAAAAATTCTGAAGCCTCAGAAAACCTCCCCTCCAAATCCAAAGAGGACTAGCAAATAAAATCTAACTTGGCTGAATTGCCAGGGCTGTATGTAGCTGCCCGGCCACAGGTTGGGCTCTGCTGCTTTTGGTAGCTTCCAATTATTTTACTTAGTAATATTTCTGTAAATGTTTGAGATAAAGGTCCATCCAATTGACCAAAACCCTTCTGTCTTTCCATCACGCCAAAGCAGCAGTTTGGGTTATGGAAAGGGTAGCTTGCCTATATATTCTGGTATGCTCTACTTCAATTGACAGGTTTCAACCTGCTTTCAAAAAAACGTCATGCAAACATTGATATATTTAATGATGATAAATTGTCAGACTGAACATGAGCCTACAGAATCATAAATTGAACCTGTTTTGAATGGATGTCAAGCCAGCCAAAACCCAGGGAGGTGCGTGGGTCCTGCAGCATGCTGTGACACTGCTGATATTAGAACGTGTGAATTACAGTTGCTGCCTTTTCAGCTGTGGCATTGTGTTTAAAATTGACCTAGAATGATAAAGTTTTCCCTCTTGTCCCTGTGAACGTTCTGCATTTTTACTTGGGCTACTGTGGTGGCTGGCATCAAAATGAAGAGTTTGCAGTGTTCTTGAGGTTAGAGTTTAGGCAGATTACTCCCACTTGAAAATGCTCCATTGGTCAGCACTTACATTTCACCGTGATCAGTGTAGGGTAATTTAACAGGAAACTTCTCAGACCAACTCCTTCCTCAGTATGTCATGGGTATGTTAGGAAGAAATCTTTAATTGTACACCTGATTCGGGTATGTTTCAGATATTGCAGAACCACATGAAATAACTTTGTCTATCCTATATATTGGTTTCCATGGCTACCATAGAAACCTTTCATATTAATGAGTGCATTTTTGCTGGAATTAGTCATGGAACTTTCAGGAGATCCAAGACCATTGCATATGGTGTTAACCTTGTTCTTCACTTTTCCTGTCCCATTTGATACTTTTCTTCAATAATTCTTTCTTCATTACTATGAAGTGTTTCTTAACAGCCACTAATGGTAATGCATTCTTCTAATTCTACACAGAAACCTTCTAAGAACTCTCTTAATGTCTCTAGCATTGTACTAATGCTAAATTTGTGAAAATTTCTTATCTCTTTATTGACAGTTGAAGTCGGCCTTTTAGTGTTACATTCTCAATATATTTCAAAATTTTGATTTTCTTTTTCTACAAATTTTCCCTGTAACCTTTCCTACTCCATTGGGTACATCGCTAATTCTTTTAAGTCTCATCTCTACTTTGGCATGGTGAAAACTGGACATATACCTCCAATAATGCTCTAACTACTGTACCATGCAGATTCTCCATTACCTTTTGTTATCAGCATCCTTGAATGTAAAACCTGGGATCTTATTTTGTCCCTTTGGTGACCCTTTCTACTTGTAATTCTGCCTTTTAAAGAGATAATATATCTGTATCCTTCAATCTATCTCTCATCACTCTCCATTCTCTGTTCTTTTTCTTCCAAATTGCAGTTTACACTGATCAATGTAAATCAGATTTGCCACATATCTGCCTATCTCCTAACCCACTTATGCTTGTCGCATGTCTCCCATGGTCTTCCTCCGTTTCCTCTGCTTCCTAATTTTATTTCAGTAGAATTATCTATTACTCCTTATATCCAAAATTATTTGCATAAAGGTAGGTCCCATCAAAAAATTGCTGGGACCCTCTACAAGTGACAGTTTGCTAATCTGAGAAACATCCATTGATTTTGTTGCTTTCTAACCTTCAATTGTCCTTCTATTTATTTTGCTACTTTATCTTGCAACGCAGAGTCTTGATCTTCGAGAAACCCTTTGTGCACAAATTTTCAAAAGTTCAAATATATCATAACTAAATTCCACAAAGGTATATATCTTTATTCACTAATGTGATGTGGGTGTCGCTGACTAAATTATTCTACCTTTTGCAAATCTATCTTGAGGTTAATTAATCTATTGCAATCCAGATTTATTTTCTTCCTTTTGAACCTATAACTTTTTCGCCACTCATTTGATACAGTCCCTATTTGCAAAGATATTGTGGAATCATATGGTTAGCACCCTTGCTATTCTCTAACACTCCCTCTGGAGTGTAATGGCCTGTTAAATATCAATATTAATTCCCATGGAAGGCAAGACCTCACATTTAGGAACTCCTCAGGAGCTCCTAAAACATAAAAGTATTTGACTGTGAAGTTTCATATAGGCACACAATTTACACACAGCAAAGTGGAACAAATAGTAAAGAAGATAAAATGATCACTTAATTTGCTTTTTGTAGTGTGTATGAAGGTTGATTTGCTGGGACACTAAGAGAGCTCCCCTGCTCGATAGGGGGAAGCTATAGGATCATTACATCCACCCAAAGGAACAGACGAGGCCTCTGTTGAATGTCTCTTCCAAGATTCAATGCTTCTCCCTTGCAGAACTCCCTTGGTACTGCATTAAAATGTTAGCCGAGATTGAGTACTTTGGTCCTGCAGCTTGTAACCTCCTGACTCTGATATGAAACTTTTTGTTTCAATCATTTGAATCAAACTGGAATCCGTTAAAAAACAATTGCCTTTATAATATTTGGGCACCTTTTTAATTGTGCTTGATAAGACTTGGTTACTGTTGCATCTGAAAATCCTATATTTAAATTTCATTTCCTCGGGAGTTAAGATATTTATTTAGTGAATAATAGTGAAGATATTTGAGGCACTGCTTTGTTTGCTAAGCAAAGATGGTCAACATAAAATTATAACTACAAAGCAAAAAGTTAATGTACAAGTGAGGTTTTCATCCGAACTCCCTGTTCATTTATTGAAAGTCTATAATTAGTGTTTCTGCAAATGTTCATCACGACTGCAATAAATTGTTAAAATGATAAAAGCAAATTACTGTGGATGCTGGAATCTGAAACAAAAATGAAAAATGCTGGAAAATCACAGCAGGTCTGGCAGCATCTGTGGAGAGAGAACAGTGTTAATACTTCAAATCTGACTCTTAGAGCTGAAATGAATTTGGTAAGGAATTACTTCCATTGTATTTAACTGCTTGCCTATTTGGAGAATATTTTTAGCATCATTTTACTGAGTGGCATTCACATGCAGGTTTGTATGCTAGGAGACTGGAGGCCTCAAGTGATTTAAAAATTAATTTTTTGCAGCATTCAGTAGAATCCTGATGCAAATCATTTGTTTGGGGGGGATGGGGAAGGGAGTGCACAGATACAGCCACATGCTACCATTTGTGGCACAGCATTTGTACCATGTTAATGGCCTTCACTCAACAGCAGAGGCAGCAGCATAGTCGTACTATTGCTGGACGAGTAATCCTGAAACCCAGATTCGAATCCCACCAATGCGGATGGTGAAATTTGTATTCAATTTTTAAAACAAATTCTGGGATTACAAGTGTCGTGATGATTGGAAAACCCTTGTCAATTGTCATAAAAACCCATCTGCTTCAATGTCCTTTCGGGAAAGAAATCTGTCACCTTACTCTGACTCGCCTACATATGACTCCAGATCCACAGCAGTGTGGTTGATTTTTAAATACTCTCAGGGATGGGCAATAAATGTTGGCCCAGCCAATGATACCCTCGTCCAATGAACAAATAAAAGAATATATAACTGGCAGGTATGTGCAAATGTATTGGATCATATTTGGTTCATACTTTACCTTTATAAATCAGCCACATATCACAGCTGAACAGGTGGATTTTCCTAATCAAAGTAACTACCAATTATGAATTTATAAATCAAAAATGAATAGTTAGCAACAGGGTTAGCACTGCTACCTCACAGTGTCAGGGGCCCGTGTTTGATTCCAGCCTTGGATAACTGTGTGGGGTTTGAAGGTTCTCCCCATGTCTGCGTGGGTTTCCTCCCAGAGTCCAAAGATGTGCAGGTTAGGTGGATTGGCCATGCTAAATTGGCCCTTGGTATCAGGGAGATTAGCAGGATAAATACATAGGGTTACAAGGATAAGGCCTGGGTGGGATTGTTGTTGGTGCAGACCTAATGGGTTGAATGGCCTCTGCACTGTAGGGAAACTATGATTCTAAAAAAGGGGAAGGTGTGAAGGAAAAAAATAAACACATTAAATCACTGTTTTGAGACTTTTCAGCTGCCACCCTGGGTCCTGAAATATGCTTTTCTTAAAACATGGAAAACTTTAAAAAAAACAGGCACTATACGATGATATTTTCTATGTTTTAAATAAGTTTTCTATTGGAGGGGTGTGACTTGAAGTTTGAGTCTTATGGTCATGTAAATTCCCAGATATATCCCTGTCAGCTAATGGAGTTAGTAGACATACCTGTGCCTGTAGATATGTTTAACAGGTTGACCACTTATTCACAGAACAGGGCAATATTTCATGGTCCTCCTTTATTTCAAAAAAATTACTGCAAGTAATATCCTCCCCTGCCCAAGAAAATCCCTTTTAGAACTAATTAAACCAATTCTGGATTTATTTTGTGAATGGCAACAAAAACAAATTAAAACATGAATTGCAGCTTTTTCTGAGATAACTATAAAAGCAAGGTGCCACATTAGTCAGATAATTCAGGAGTACAAGAAGAAAGTATACTTGAGGTTAAAGTTAGCAAGTTGATACAGTTGAGCATTTTTTTTATTGTTTGTTCACGGGTTGAGGGCGTTGCTGGCTGGGCTAACACTTATTGTCCATCCCTGAGGGCATTTAAGAGCCAACCACATTGCTGTGGATCTGGAGACTCATGTAGGCCAGACCAGGTAAGGACAGCGGATTTCATAGAGTCCCTACAGTGCAGAAGAGGCCATTTGGCCCATCGAGTCTGCACCGACGACTCTTCAGAGCGAACCCTAACCCCGGCCCCGTCCCCATAATGCCATGCATTACCATGGCCAATCCATCTAACCTACATATCTTGGGACACTAAAGGGGCAATTTAGTGTAGCCAATCCACCTAATCTGTACATCTTTATGTTGTGGGAGGAAACCGGGGAGAATGTGTAAACTCCACACGGTCACCCAAGGTCGGAATTGAACCCAGGTCCCTGGAGGTGTGAAGCAGCAGTACCAACAACTGTGCCACCGTTCCTTCCCTAAAGGATATCAGTGAACCAGATGGGTTTTTATGTTAATCAACAATGGTTTCATGATCATCATTAGACATTTAATTCCAGAATTTTTTTATTGAATTCAAATTTCACCATCTGCCAAAATGGGATTCTAACCCAGGTCCCCAGAGCATTACCCTGGGTCTCTGGATTACTAGTCCAGCAACAGTATACCACTGCCTCCCCCAATTAATTGTTAATGGTAATTAATTGTTTAATTAATCGTGTTTAATTAAATGCAGGCGGTGGATGTTAACTGGGAACTCGCTGTAAAAAGGAAAAGGACTAAAAGCGTGGTCGTGGGTTCAGATGTATATATTTCTAATGTTTACGCAGCTCAAAAATCTTGTTTGTATACCTAGTAGCAAGTTATAGCATTTTTCAAATTTGGAGGTGAATATGGAATAACGTCCTGAATTAAATACCCATTTCAGTCAAATATCGAGTTTGCACGTTCTTCCAATGTCTGTGTCGGTTTCCTCCGGGTGCTCTGGTTGGGAAGGGGGGTAGGATAAATGTGGCATTACGGGGATAGGGCCAGAGCGGGATTGTTGTTGATGCAGGCTCAATAGGATGAATGGCTTCCTGCACTGTAGGGATTCTATGATTCTAATATTAGTACTGTCGCAAAGAGATTTGGTAAAGAAAGATGCAGTTTAATTTATTTCCTTCTTGGAACAAGGCTTTTTAGAACAACCACCAAGAGCAATTTAAGATACTAAAGGATCACATTATATGCAGAGCTCCATGCATTCACCTACAGGTAATTCCTCAGGAATCTATTGAAAAAAAGTACTGTATTGTATCTGAGAAGAAATCATACGAGTCTACTAAATTCTTAGTTTTATTAAT
This sequence comes from Mustelus asterias, assembly GCF_964213995.1. NCBI lineage: Eukaryota > Metazoa > Chordata > Chondrichthyes > Carcharhiniformes > Triakidae > Mustelus > Mustelus asterias. The sequence goes on along the minus strand of NC_135807.1, from coordinate 77,575,262 downwards.
TATTCCTCCATCATTTTTGAGATGGATTAATGGCCTGTGCAACAGTTCAAACACTAACTCACTGTAAGTAGCGTTAAAGCAGATATGGTGGTATCCGAACAGATGAATTAGAAGCATAATGAGACTAGATTTATTTTTGTCACGAAATTTACCAATGATTCCCCTCAAATTATCCTGTGGTACACTTTGCAAGTCAATCCAACTGAACAGGTTCAAGACACCCGTTTCATTGTAATGAAGACATTTTAAAAACTATATTAAAAATTGAAGTGCAGCATTTCTTTTATTAACATTCAAATTGAGCGCTAAAGAAAATACATTATTTCCTAATGGAGTTCTTGATTCTATAGTGGATACATTTTACCCCTCCAGTTTAGTGGGTGTGCTTGTGAGTTTGTACACAACTACACTCTCAATCTTTTTCAGTCACGCCCATTGACGAAGCTTGTCAGGATTTGGAAGGGAAGCTGAAGGTTAACCTTTTGAAGTCAAAAGACTTTAATCTAAAATGCCGTTTCATCACTAAAAACATTGAGTTCAGAATAGAGCGCGAACATACTTTAAAATTGTTTTTAACTCAGAAAATATAAACTGCAGATTACAAATTCTGGAGCGCTCTGATTAGTATTCTGTACCAAAGTGAAAATATGGTTATTGGTTCAGATTGAAATTTGCTACGTTTAGCATTGAAATGTTTATTGTATTTTGAAGATAAAACGCACAGTGCAAAGCAAAAGCAGATCACACGACAACATGTGAAACTGAAAGGGATTATTGGGATGTAAAATTCTAGTTCTGATTTTTTTTTTAGGTGAGGACTAAAGGTCAAATCTTTATTAAAGTTGCTGCATAATGTGCCTCCTTCTGTGTGAAAACAAAATAAACAATAGCTTGTTTCTTGTATGCAGATATGTGTAACTGTATAATGCCAGTTCTTTAATTGCCTCATCTCTGTTCATGTTTGAGATTCAAAATTTACATCTGACACACAAATGCTATCATTATTGCTTGGCCTTCCCTCTGGCAATGTTAACTTTCATTGCAGGATATGGAAATGTCAACAGCAATAAGATTCACATTAAGTGGGGCAAAAGTCTTTCTCTGATGGCATTGATTGAAGGCTACAGTAACAACCACCTGCGATTTATATAGCATCATTTAACATATTTAACTCTCCCCATGTGTTTCACACAAGTGTCATCAGACAAAGTTTGACACTGAGTCAGAAGGACAAAGAAGGGAATTGAAGAGAGGGGGGGAGATTTTAAAGAGCGAAATGCAGAGCATGGGGACTAGACTGGTTAAGAGATGAAAATCAGGGGTGTTAAGAGGCTGTATTTAGAGGAGTACGAAGATCTGAGGGTTCTAAGGCTGGAGGAGATTTGAAAGAGGAAGTGAAGCCGTAGAGGGATTTGAACAGAAAGATGCGAATTGTTAGTTCAAGGCATTGATTGACCAGGAGCCAATGTTGGTCAGTATACATCAGGGTTATGGGTGAAAGCAATTTGGTGCAAGTTTGGATGCAGACAGCAGAGTTTTGCATGAGCTCAAGGTTATGATGAGTGGGAGGCGAGTCAAGAAGGCATTACATTGGATGGATCAGGAAGTGATCAGAGCATGGGTGTTAGAGGCAGGTCAAAGGCAAGTGTCACTACAGAGTTGGAAGTAGGCATTTTGTGAAGGGGCACCTGTCTCAATGGCTTCATATCAATTAATGAGAGTTTTCGCGGATGCCAGCTTTAGTCTGGACACAGTCATTTGGGACTGCACAAGAGCTCTTTGGTCTTTCTGGTTTATCTTCAGTGACAGTAAATGCCATTTTCAAGTTATTAATACACTCCTCTTTCTTTGGCTATAACACCTAGATATGCAATTGAATTGCTGACTTCACTCGATGTTTGAGATCCAGTATCAAATTGTTAGATAGATTTGCTGGGAAACTGGAGAACGGTTCCGGAGAAGGGCTTTTTTTGATTATGCGTCTTAACGAGTTGTATATTGGATGGTGATTATGAAGATGCGAGGAAACTGGTTTGATTCTGTCCTAAGAAAATAAGCCTGCAAAGTTTTCCAAAACTACAACAAATCAGGTGGGAGGCTACAGTTTTCAGTTGTAAATCTTTCTGTGATCTGCCAATATTGCATTGAGAACATGACTGTTGAAGGTCATTAAAAGTAGTCTTTGAAAAGATACTAGGCGATAGAAAAGCTGATTGTAGACATAAGAGAGAGTGGTTTAAAAAAAGTTCCCCCTACCATTGCAGTCACCAGAAAATAGCTCCTTTTTTTAAGAGATGGGTTGGGCTGAAATATAACAGAACTAGGATCTGGCAGAATTGTTAAGTGGATTCTTAGCATGCAACTCTAAAACCCAAATATATACCAGTGAGACGTGTGCTTTGCCGAAAGTGAATCATTATACCTATCTGACTAGATGGAGAAGCACAGTAAGGAGTCTAACGACACCAGGGTTAAAGTCCAACAGGTTTATTTGGTAGCAAACGCCACTGGCTTTCGGAGCGCTGCCCCTTCGTCAGGTGAGTGGGAGATCTGTTCACAAACAGGACATATAAAGACACAAACTCAATTTACAGAATAATGATTGGAATGCGAGTCTTTCTCACGTGAGAACACCATCCACCAGGTACATGGTATATACTCTTACAACTCTGCCAACGTTGTCTACCTGATACGCTGCAGGAAAGGATGTCCCGAGGCATGGTACATGGGGGAACCATGCAGACGCTACGACAATGGATGAATGAACATCGCTCGACAATCACCAGGCAAGACTGTTCTCTTCCTGTTGGGGAACATGTCAGGGGCATTCGGCCTCTGATCTTCGTTTTCCAAGGCAGCCTTCATGGCACACAGTGCAGAGTCGCTGAGCAGAGACTGATAGCCAAGTTCCGCACACACGAGGACAGCCTAAACCGGGATATTGGGTTCATGTCACACTATCAGTAACCCCCACGACTTGCCTGGACTTGCAAAATCTCATTAACTGTCCTGTCTGGAGACAATACACATCTCTTTAACCTGTGCTTAATGCTCTCTCCACTCACATTGTCTGTACCTTTAAGACTTGATTAGCTGTAAAGACTCGCATTCCAATCATTATTCTGTAAATTGAGTTTGTGGCTTTATATGCCCTGTTTGTGAACAGATCTCCCACTCACCTGACGAAGGAGCAACGCTCCGAAAGCTAGTGCCATTTGCTACCAAATAAACCTGTTGGACTTTAACCTGGTGTTGTGAGACTTCTTACTGTGTTTACCCCAGTCTAACGCCAGCATCTCCACATCATGACTACCATAGATGGAGAAGATCAGTGGTACCCAAACCTTTCTGACCACTTAAGTGTGACAAAAGATTCCCCCTGACCCTACCACCTACCAGTTTTACGTTACCTGTTTTCACTTGCCGCTACTTTAAAAACTCATCAGAATTAATGAAATGTAATAAATTTGTGTGCATTTTTAAAATGAAATATTGTAAGTCAATTATTATTTCACACGAACAAAAGTGTAGACATTCTCGTATTATGCACAGTGATGCTGTAAGAGAACATATTTATTTGAAACATTCTAACGTGTTACAAAATCATCTCAATCTTCTGAGAATTTTGTACCTTTCTTACATTTATATTAATCAAGTTGCAGGAGGGAGTTTAATTTAAACAGCCCTGATTTTTTTCTTCTCACCACCCATCCATAAAGAGAAAGGTGTTTTGATTTTGACCCTTATTCCCCCCCCCCGCCCCCCCCACTTATAAGTGGTGGTGTGTTTTCCAAGTGCTCAGTTTTGCTGTGATCCAATTTTTTAATAACCCCACAGCAAACCTGAGATAGGGTAAACTCAGAGGGTTAGTTTATTTGCACACAAAATGGGATGGGGGCGTTAGCTACATGCAATCATACCATAAAAGGGATTGAGAAAGAAAGTTACAGGGCAAAGACCACAGAGAAAATAATCGTTTCATGCGAATCCAGAGTCCAAAAACAAAGTCAAGTGGTGTATTCTTTTGCCGAAGTCTGCAGGTTGAAAACTGATGCTGGATAATTCACTTTTCCAGGAGCGATGATTCCCACGATGCGATAGGCACTTAGAAATTAATTTGTCTTGTAGGTGCTGGCATGGAAGTTTAGTAGTTCCGGTAGAAACAGCGTTGATAGCAAGCCAGGATTTCAAACCTGGACAGAGTCCTTTTTTTAATGAGCTGCTGCTTGCGAGATGGAAAATGGCAGACTGATTATCTGTACAGCAAAACAATGCCACAGGTTCCTCCAGCTAGGGGGTCATATCACATGACTCCCACCTGTCTGCTTTGGCAAAGGATATGTATTCCTTTGTCTGGATTCTTGAGATTGTTAATGTTTAACCATTTAAGAATTTGAAAGAAAAAGAGCAGGGTCTTTTTTCCTAGCAGATTAGAAGTCTCTTGTTGGCCAAACCTGCCTTATGAAATGTAGAAGGCCGTTGTGCAATTCCCTTTTATGTTTGTCTCAGTCCACAGGGCTGTTAGCATGTCTTCAGAAATTGGGGTGTCAGCTTTTCAGTTATTGCCAGAAAGTTCTCTTTTTTTAAGGGCTATATGCAGACGTAGCTTCAGCCTTTTTAAAGTCTTTGACCAGTTTTCTTTTTAATTTTAGGAAGTAGCCAGGTTGGTATAAACAGCCCTTTTGTCTTGTGACACAATTGGTTCAGTTCCTGAAAACCATGTTGCAAGTCAAAATGCCATAATTTGGAACCGTTTTTTCCATAGGAATGATGGTATAAATGGGGGAATGGTTCCCGAACCAAGGCTCGAAATCACACATGGGGCACCCAGCTGTATAAAATGTTCTTAACTCTTGCCTTGTCAAGTCGCTGAGGCGACTGCTGATGCCGACACGCTTTAGCACAAGTTCCTTGGCTAGTCTGGGGGATATAATGAAGCCATTTGATCACTGCCTGTTGCCTGTTTAACCGTGAACGTCTGCAAGTCTAAGCACGTATTAAATACAACACAAGTGTATAAAAGCATTAAAATGGCTTTGAAAAACATTCTGACAGAATAAAACACTTGTTTCCAATCTTAAGATGGTTTGACCTGTCCAGTCACCCAGATGGGTGGCACAGAAGGTCAATGTGCATGTATGACCGTGCTGGTGTGGCGTCATAAAGTTGAAACCCATGTTGTAAAGTTGAATTGGGTGTTAATTTATCAATGTTTTAAGTACTGTTCATCGTAACTTGAATGTTGTAAAGTCGAGGACTGCCTTTATATGCATATTTTATAAAACTATAGTGTGAGGTCTTGGCTCCATTAATCAAGTAAAATCAACAGTAGTGTAAGATTTATAAAACAACTTATTGAAACCACATTGTTGTTGCTCACTTTTGAGATGACGTATGAAGTTGCACAAATGGTTGAGATTAACGGTTCTAACCTGTTCTCGCTCATCTGGCCTTGACATTGTGTGTCAGTGACTTGCATTTTGGACCAGCCCTGGTGACTTAAGAACCACACTGACATCGGCTGGAGTAGAATTAAGAATCTTCAAAGGAAGGGAATAAGGCTCAAGTTAATATTTTCAGCAAGTCATGATACTGGTGCTGTACCTAAAAACCAATCATAAATTATGTGATCACAATTATTCAAATTAAGCAGAGACTGGAACCTGGAAATTGTACAACTGTCATGTGATAAACATTTAGTTACCTACATCAAAAACTCCCAATTGTTACCTAATGAGCCCTGGAAGAATATGATATGCTCCATGAATTTAAAAACTATGATGTTTTGGTAATGTGTTGGAATTGTATAAAATTTTAACTTGGATAATTTATGCAGTAAATAAAAATTGGATTTTTCGATTGCTATTCTGAGTTTCCCTTAAAGGGCCTTTTTAAGGTTTGGTGCAATCACTGACTGCTGGAGATGTTTGGGATTCCCCTGGGTTAACACTATAGAATCTCCTTTTTATATTTCTATCTGTTACCCATTTCCTCTTTCCTCCCCTCCCCCCTCCCCCACCCCAATCTCTTTCGCCCCTGCTCTCTCTTGCTCTACCCTTCCTCACTCACTCCCCCACCCCCACCCCGCCCTTATGCGCTGCAAAACTACAGCTATCTTGGTGGGTAGTGAGGACTCATGATCTGAGACAGATTGATCAGTAGGAAGGTGAATGTTTAGTATAAAATAACCAACAACTGCTGTGCTTTTGTAATCATGATGTGGATATAGCTGCTCCAATTAAGGTTCTAGGCAGTCGTGATCTCAATATGAGTGATTGATGAGGATTGTCTTAGGGTATTGTATGTTGGGGCTGCTTAGGCATTTGTAAAGTTCCGCACCAGATTAATAATTAAAATATAGTGCCTTTGATGACTTCAGGACATCTTGGAGCACTTTACAGACAATTCTGAACGTTTGAAAGTGGCCGTTCTTGCAATGTAGGAACTATAATCTGTTTATGCACAGCAGTATGATGCTGCTTGAAGGATAAATATTAACCAAGACTCTGGGGAGAAGTCCCCTACATTTCTGCCATTGAGGTCATGTTAAGTCTGTTGTTTACCTGACACCTATGTGGGCTGAATATTACTTGTGTAGCATCCTTTCTGACCAATAATGGGCTAAGCAGCTCAGGCCCTCTGTGGTGGCCTGTAATGTGCAAGATGTACGGGTGTTTGGTGCTCCAGTCCTCCTTGAAGCAGTTAAATAAACCAGCATTCTTCCACTGGAAAGGGGCCCCATTTAGGGTACATTAAAGTTGCACACATGGAGTACTGTTTAAAGAAAAACTGGTTCAGGACAATCTTTCTGAAGCTGATTTTAATATTCTCCATGCTGAAATGAGTTTAGATCAGGAAGAATTTTTTAAAAAGGTAATCCTAATTTTAGGTTTTATTGACTGTGTGCAGTTGTAGTTGCATTATCTGCATCACTACAGCTGCTACTGCTGCATCACAGCTGTTGTATGCAGACAAGTGTGTGTATCTGTGCATGCATCTTCTGCAATGGTAGTCTCTAGAAATGCAAACAATACAGTTAAAATTACAGTCAATATGCTTTGTGCCAGATGTCAAATTAATAGTTCAGTTGAGGCCTGGCAGAACATGGCCTGGTCTGGTTTTGGAGCCTAAATGCGAGTTGAGGGTGGTATCGTCGCAGTATTGTAACTTTGTCCTTGTTGCGGTGTCCAAATAGATTCTGAGAATGTTAAATGTTGACTATAGTTAAGTTAAACCATGAAAATTAGGACAAAGCTTCACAATTGTACTTCTGCATTGGATGTGATGGGATTGTCAACTTGCGTAGATGTTGGAGCAGTGAATGTCTGTCTGGATTTCTGGTGTGTACAGGTAATAACGCAAGAACAATAACTTCTATTACTTGAGAATACTCTGAGCTGCAATGCAGATTTAGAAAAGATTAATACAAAAGAGCCTGAAACAGTACTGAGGAAAAAGCAGTATTTGGTTTTATGTTGAGGGATTTGCTGATGAACATCTCGCTGCAAGGGAGTGCCTAGTTGGTACTGAGCATTTTCCTGTTGTGTGGAGTAAAATGTTTCTACTGTACTGCCTTAACCTTTGCACTAAACAATACCCCCTACTGCAGCAGTGTGGCATTGCTGTTTTAGACATCAAGCCACTCTTAGCTTAAGTGCTAATTAATTCAGAATTCAAGGTGATATCTGCTGTGGAATAATGCTTGCTAGAAATACAAGCTTATTTAATACAAGAGCCTCCGAGTTAGTAGACTTGATGCTCAGCTTGGGATTCAGGTTATGGAACCCATGTGTGAATGAAAAGATGGTATGTTGACCCAACTGAACCAATCTAGTATCTGCTGAAACACATTCTAATGCTTTGATTTAACAAATGCCTTGATAGTATAATTTTGTGGACTTTGTTCTCCAGTGCTTGGTCCAAAGAGCTGTAAATCATTATTGCATTATAATTGTTAATTAAACCACTGTAGTTTAACTCGAGTATGTATTGAGTGAAGGATTGAATTGACTATGTATAATTTTGATAAATATTACATTTTCTTTGGCAGAGTGAGGAGGATAATGTCTGAAGATTGTCAATCATATTGCAACCGAAATGCCCTAGGGGTGTTTTTGGAGTAAAGCCAAGGTATGTTAAAATTTTGATTTTCTTTTCCACATGGTTTTAACTGTTAAGAGTTTATAGTACTCCAAATTGTCATTGGTGCATAAGGCCTGTAGTGTAGGAAGAAAGAACTTGATGTTTATAAAGTGCCTTCACATCCTCAGGATATCCCATAGTGCATTGCAGCCAATAAAGTACTTTGTGTTCTAATGTGCGTAAACATGGCAGAATTTGGGATCAACAAGGTTGTGTGACTGAAAATGAGATAAATGACTAGATCTATTTTAGTGCTGCTGGTTAAGGGATAAATGTTGGCTGGGACACAGCGAGAACTCTTCTGTTGCTGGAACGCTGCCATGGGATCTTTTACATCAACCTGGGAGAGCAGACAGACCTACTGGTTTAACGTCGCATCCAAATGATGGCACCTCTCAATGGAACACTTGCTCAGTACTGCACTGAATGTGGGCTATGTTTGTCTGTGTTTTTATAATAGAAACAATATTAAAATATTGCACAATTTTATGCTTTTATGTAATACAAGTGATGGTGGCTTTGTCATTTTCTGTCTTCGATTCTATATAACTTGATGTTTTCACTGGAAGATTTTAAAATGTGAGCAAATCTGATTCAAATTCAAATCTGATTTGAATCTTATAACTTGCAATATTTTATCCACAAAATTTGATTAACCAACCGTGTTTTATATGAACAGCGGATAACTTAGCTTTTAAATCACACAATTGTAAGCTAATTATGATCTTTGTTAACAGGGAACTCTGTTTAAATATTTGGAAAAGAAGGCATTGGAGTTTTGAATTACTCGACTTCTGAGTTTTAGAGGATCTATCTGATTAGCAAGTCTAAAGGATTTGTGTAGCTAGCTTGTCAGCTATCATTGGATAGATCACAGAGGTGATAAGCTACCGCGTGCTTTCTTCAGAATGCTCTCGTTTACTTCATTTCAGCAGCGGTTGGTTTAAGGTTGCTTGCTTGCTGGTGACTGTGTTAATTATGAAAATGGAGCTGGAGGTTTCCTTTACATCAGACTTCAAAAAGACAGGAATGAAAGTAATAATTTCAGTTTTTTACTGCAGTCAGTATAAATATAGTTAAGCAGCATTGTTTGGGTTTCTTGGCCAAGTTGTATTTTATCAAGCAGCATCTTTTTTCTCCTGATTGTCTAGTGAGCACAATTCAACAAGAGCGAGCAAATAGTAACTTGATTACCTAGGTGAAAATCTTCATTATAAAGCCTGGTACCCTTTTCAGAATGAGCCATCATCATTACCAGGCTAAGGCATTACACTGTACACAGTAGTAACCTAAATGTAGTGAATGTTAGAACGCGGCTTGGAGAGGATATCAATCTTGATGCCATCCAAAAACAGCTACCCTCAATGGCTGACTTTTGTTTACTCTTGGCTGAGTCATTATTTCACCTTGGGGCAAAGTGAAATTGGCAAGGAGAGCGACTGCACCGCAAAGTGTGCCTCCTGTTGGCTTACATTAAGGTTTAGAAAGCAGCTGTGGAGATGTCCAGGTGGTTTCACCATCTGGACTAAAATGAGACCAGATGGAGAAGTGAGAGAAAAGAAGCAAAAATCCTGAGTAAGATTTGAAAAACAAAGCAATTATCTTAATATTTGAAAATGCCTAAAAGGACATACTGTTTTATTGTAATTTGTTGGGTGTGTGTGTGTCGATGTGCGTGCTTGGACTCCCTTTTTGGATTGTGTAATAGGTGACGTTGATCACATCGCAATTCTTTGTCAGTTTCATTGTGTGCAGCCATGCTACTGAGAGATGCCTAACCAGGTTGCAAGTCAGTGAAATGGGTTGTCCAACAAGCTTCCATGTTTCCCTACACACAAACTGAGCTGATTCAAGGTGAGCTTTCTTGGTCTGGTTAATTCAGTTTCTGTGCAGCATTTCATGACCTCAACTACAAACTTAAATGACTAGTTGAAGATTGAAATGAAACATTAAAGTTTTATTGACATTGGAAAATATTTTGTAATAATGCAAGTCATTTATCCAATGATAAGATTTTCTTATGCACGCCCCCGTGGCATATTTCCCAGTGGTCAAAGTGGCCCTGCCATTGGCCGATGGTGGTGTCTTCTGGTCCCGCTAATGTCTACAGGGCTTTGTATGCCCCAAACACTCTGCCGCCAAGGAACACATTGTGGGGAGTCACCATTGATGGGATCGGAAGTTTCTGCTGGCGGTACTGGCTGGAAAATTTTGGCCATCATCTTCTTTTTAAAAGGCAAAAGGCGTTTTTTTTTTAATGCTCAGTGTGGCACTAAACTGTTTTTCCCAGCAAGAAACCTTAGCAAAACAGGTCAATAGGAAAATCTTCCAGCTTGCAAGAAGATGGCCCAGAGTGTTGGAGGCAGATCATTAATGGAGTTCCTTAAAGCTACACTTGGACCCCAGGTCTGGGTGACAGTCCCATGCTCAGAATTATGAGCCATGGCAGAATCAGAGTTTTCAGTGGTGATGGCAGAAGAACTAGAATGCTGAGGAAGAACTATTATTTCCAGGTATACAGTCTATTGGGAAAGGGAATTTAATAACACATGAGGCCTCATGTATTGTTTCCTGTTATCATATTGCTCATTGAAATTGAAAATGTGAGACTCTTGGGAACAACTAAAGTGGAAACCGCAAGACATGGAGAAATGAGCAGAGGATCTGGTCTTGGGTTGATCGCTGCTATGTTGACTTTCTCTTATATATATATATAGGGCGGCACGGTAGCACAGTGGTTAGCACTGTTGCTTCACAGCTCCAGGGACCTGGGTTCAATTCTTGGGTCACTCTGTGGAGTTTGCACATTCTCCTCGTGTCTGCGTGGGTTTCCTCCGGGTGCTCCAGTTTCCTCCCACAGTCCAAAGATGTGTGGGTTAGGTTGATTGGCCAGGCTAAAATTGCCCCTTAGTCCTGAGATGCGTAGATTAGAGGGATCAGTGGGTAAATATGTTGGGATATGGGGTAGGGCCTGGGTGGGATTGTGGTCGGTGCAGACTCGATGGGCCAAATGGCCTCTTTCTGCACTGTAGGCTTTCTTTGATTCTATAATCGTGGCGCCACATTTGCACCAGGCAATGACTATCTAAAATAAGTGGTTCAACATCAGCTATTGGCCACCAGTAGGTCATCATTACTGTATCCTTTATCATCAGCCTGATAAGGTCACCTTTGGCAAGGATTTTAACTGGACTGACCCCATTGACATTGGCTATAAAATTAGGGCAGAACCTGAGAACACTGTATTTCACCTCCCTTTTACCACTTAGCCTCTATAAAGCCGAGTCACGAATGTAATGCGCTACTCCACACTTAGCTTGAAAAGGTGCCATCAAAGAAGCCTGAAACTGTCCAGGATGAAGTAGTCCAGCCTATAAAAACCCCTGCTGCAGAACTCAATAGTCACCCCCTTCACCGTTGGTGCAGAGTGAATGAAGTACTAACTATGTACAGCATATTTCAGCAACTTGTCAATGTTATTTCACAGCTCTGCTTGCCCTGAGACCTCATAAAAAGGGCAAAAGCAGCAATGTCAAAATGACATTTTTCACCTTCAAAGTTGCATATCATTCTTTTGAACTTGTATCACTGTTTATTGTTGCTGGATCAGTATCCTAGAATTTTCTACCTAATACCATCATGGGAGCTGTGCATATTTAATATTCACCCAAACCTGTTCTCAGTTTGCAGGACCTTGGTTTAATACCTGGCATCTCATTTGAAAAACAGCAGTTTCAGGATTGAAGCTCTGTTTTAATATGGCATTGCAAATGCCAGCTGCTTGGAATGATTGAAAGAGAAGGCCTACCACTGATGGCAACTCTGGATTGCTGTTAAATGCAGGCCTGCCAACGGCACCTACATCCTGATCACAAATTTTAAAAAATACAAAGGAGGAAGGACTCGCCTTTGAAATCTGACCTGATCTATGCCAGCGAATTGTTCTCAGTTGGGGTGGCAGTGGAGAAACTTGCTAGGTCTCGACGCTTATGCTTTGGGAATTTTTGGTCTTGAGTGTCTTGAACTGGCATTCAGTGAGCACTGGTGGTTCATGTGTATGCTATTGGTTAAGGACAGAATAATGCTACTTACTGATTCATTATTTAAGCTGAAGTGTAGAATAGCAATTGAGGGCCGGTGGAATTATGACTTTGCAAAATGTCTTTACTTTCGAACAAAAGAGTGAATAGGTACACCTCTCGAGCGGCCTAGTTCATTTGGGGGGGTGTCTGTCTTCTCCTTCTCCTTCTCCACACTTGTCTTTGCATTGCATGTTCATACTAAAATCTAATGAGCTGGAAGTTCCAATATGATTGTCTGTTGTTTAATAGATTATGCTAAGTGAACATGTAAGTCTGCAAATGTTTTTAGATTGGGAACAACACCTGAATATCTTGCTTTCTCAACAGGAGCTGAGTGTTTTAGCTCAGCATACTGAGATTATGTTATTTAAAGTACAATCTTCCAACTCGCCCAGTACTTTGGTTTTTGGTCAAAATGGGGAAATAATTTTGATTCTACCTTGCTTTTGACTGGAAATCTCATACCAAATGCTGTTTGATATCATGGCTGATTTCACTGTATCCTTGGTAATCGAGTCAAAAATTATTTTTGTCAAAAGGCTAGGAGATCAAGAAGAAAAAAGAAACACACTTGTTGTTGATTTGAGCCATTAAAACAATGACAAGAGGTCCAGTTTTTCTAGGTAAAGTCACCATAGTTCCAGATGACCATCAACACTGACTGGTGGTGATTTAACCTGAGGATCACCACACCTCTGGCGAGGGGCAAGGTTGAGAAGGTGGGGCCTTCATGAATGACCTCAGCCGGTGGGGGAATTGAACCCCGCGCTGTTGGCGTCACTTTTCATCACTGAGTCAGCTCTCCCCCTCAAAGCAGAGAGCAGCCTATGGTCACCTGGGACTAGGGCAACTTTACTTTAACTATTTTTCTTGTTCATTTTATTATTTTTTTCTAAAAGCAACTTTGCCATAACATTCTCCTCGAACATCACATTTTTGAGAGTCAGCAAGGATTTCAGTTAGATTCCCAACTCTCTAAATAGTGCTATGAGGTGTTTTGTGGCCATCTAAACTGGTCTTTAAACCAAGATCCTCTAAACTAATGTCTCATTTGAAAGAAAGTATCTTCAACAATGAAGCATCTCTTCTGTATTGTGCTGGAGTACTAGCCTAGGTTACATTTGCCTAGGCTTCAAGAACTCATTTTTATTGTGGTGTGGAGCCTAGTGCTCAAGTTATATTCCAGTACCTCATTCGGGTAGTTTATTCAATTACGAGCTCAGATGGCATTGGTAGGCTATTTGGTTACAGGAGCATCACAAGCAAACTTGGTTCTGTCAATATATGTTTTTGATTTAATTTATTATTGTCACGTGTATTAGTATACAGTGAAAGTATTGTTTCTTGTGCACTATACAGACAAAGCATGCCATTCATAGGAAAGGAGAAGGTGCAAAATGTAGTGTTACAGTCATAGTTAGGATTTAGAGAAACATCAACTTAATATGAGGTAGGTCCATTCAAAAATCTGATAGTAACAGGGAAGAAGCTGTTCTTGAGTCGGTTGGTACGTGATCTCAGACTTTTGTATCTTTTTCCCAACGGAAGAAAGTGGAAGCCAGTATGGTCCAGGGTGCGTGGAGTCCTTGATTATGCTGGCTGCTTTCCCGAGGCAGTGGATGAGAGGCTGGTTTGCATGATGGACTGGGCTACGTTCACAGCCCTTTGTAGTTTCTTGCGGTCTTGGACAGAACAGGAGCCATACCAAGCTGTGATACAAATGGAAAGAATATGTATATGTTCAGCAGATTTACCGATCAGCAGTAATTAGTGATGGGGGTTCTGGACAATTTTTTCTTTTCTAACCCAGGGCTGAAATACTAACTGGCACCATCCTGACTGCCTGTTTAGTATTCACTGGATAAACACATTGGACTGTTGGCAGAATCCTATAGTGAATCATTTAGTTCCTAAGTCATTGATTAAAGTTGTACAGCTAGGAGCACTTTGAATTGCCAGTGCTAGTTATGATAATTACAACATCTGTTTCATAAAACAACAACATTGTCTGAATTTTTTTTTAAAATTCTTGTTAATTGAGATTTGCAGCTCAGTCAATATATGCTTCATGCTTTTTAGCTTGGTTAGAAAAGAATTGCAATGGTACCATCATCGGTCAGTATAATTTTTTTCATCTTGGGCGGCACGGTAGCACAGTGGTTAGCACTGCTGCTTCACAGCTCCAGGGACCTGGGTTCGATTCCCGGCTTGGGTCACTGTCTGTGTGGAGTTTGCACATTCTCCTCGTGTCTGCGTGGGTTTCCTCCGGGTGCTCCGGTTTCCTCCCACAGTCCAAAGATGTGCGGGTTAGGTTGATTGGCCATGCTAAAAAATTGCCCCTTAGCGTCCTGGGATGCGTAGATTAGAGGGATTAAGGGGTAAAATATGTAGGGATATGGCGGTAGGGCTTGGGTGGGATTGTGGTCGGTGCAGACCCGATGGGCCGAATGACCTCTTTCTGTACTGTAGGGTTTCTATGATTTCTCTCAAGTGGGGGCCTCCAATGGAAAATACTGAGAATACAAACTCGCGCACAAACCATTGTTAGGACACTGAAGGCTAAGGGGCTATTGTCATATTTCAGTTTAGTAGAATGCGCTGAAAAATGGCCACGCCCAAGATGCATTTAACAAGCAAATATTCTGCTTAAATAAACCAAGAACTGTTGCAGGGACACAAAACCAAAACATTGTGGATACTGGGGCCTGAATTTTACCGCCACAGGAATCGGAGTGGGCGAGAGGCGGACAATGGGAAGGTCTATTGACCTTGGGTGGGATTTTAGAGTTTCGGGGCGGGCAAGGCTATAAAATCCCACCCTGGAAGTCTGAAGTACAAACAGAAAATGCTGGAAACGTTTAGAATGTCAGGTGAGAGAAGGAGAAACCGAGTTACCGTTTCAGATCTGTAACTTGAATCAGAAGTGGGAAAAATTGGAAATGCAACAGGTTCTAAGCAAGTGAAAACGTGGGGGTGGGGAGGAAGAAAATGTATGCGATAGGATGGAAAACAGGAGCGGTCCATTAACAAAACGATTGATGGTTCAAGGCCGAAGGGGGATGATAAGAAGCCAAATAAAGAATCAAAAAGGTATCTAGAGGTGGTGTGAATGGCAGAATAGTGAACAGCTGTCCTCAAAAAAAAGAGGGGAGAAAATCAAAACCACAGAAAAAGGAAACAAAATGGAAGCATAGGCTACAGGCTGAAACTGTTGAACTCAGAGGGTGAAAGGTGCCCAAGTTAAAACACGAGGGTGATGTTGAGCTTCATTGGAACAGTGCAGGAAGTTGAAGAATTAAAATGACAGGCAGCTTGTAGGCTGAACAGAAGTGCTCTCCAAAGTGGTCATCCAATCTGCATTTGTTTCCTGATGAACAAGGGACTGCTACTGTACATTGGTGGTGGAATGAGTGAATGTTGTGGATGGGGTGCCAATGAAGCAAGCCGCTTTGTCTTAGATTTTTTTGAAAATCTTGAGTATTGTTGAAGTTGCACTCAAACAGGCAAGTGGAGCATTTTCCATCACACTCCTGACTTGTGCGTTGTAATTGGTGGATAGGCTTTGGGGAGTCAGTAGGTGAAGTTCTTGTAGCCACAGTATTTACATGGCTAATCGAGTTGAGGTTCTGGTCAATGGTAACCCCCAGGATGTTGATCCACAGTAGTTCTTTCCAGAGGCCAATCAAAAAACACTTCATTGATCCTGCAAAGATCTCTAATTTCTTCCTAAATTCTTATGGGATGGGAGTGTCACTGGCTGAGCCAACACTTATTGCCAATCCCTGAAGGCAGTTAAGAGTCAACCACATTGCTGGGATCTGGAGTCACATGTAGGCCAGACCAGGTAAGGATGGCAGATTTCTTTCCCCAAAGGACATTAGTGAATCAGATGGGTTTTTATGACAATGATTTCATGGCCATCATTAGACTTTTAATTCCAGATTTTTATTGAATTCAAATTTCACCATCTACCATGTTAGGGTTCAAACCCAGATCCCCAGAGAACAAAGAACAAAGAACAGTACAGCACAGGAAACAGGCCCTTCGGCCCTCCAAGCCTGTGCCGCTCCTTGGTCCAACTAGACCAATCGTTTGTATCCCTCCATTCCCAGGCTGCTCATGTGACTATCCAGGTAAGTCTTAAACGATGTCAGCGTGCCTGCCTCCACCACCCTACTTGGCAGCGCATTCCAGGCCCCCACCACCCTCTGTGTAAAAAACGTCCCTCTGATGTCTGAGTTATACTTCGCCCCTCTCAGCTTGAGCCCGTGACCCCTCGTGATCGTCACCTCCGACCTGGGAAAAAGCTTCCCACTGTTCACCCTATCTATACCCTTTATAATCTTGTACACCTCTATTAGATCTCCCCTCATTCTCCGTCTTTCCAAGGAGAACAACCCCAGTCTACCCAATCTCTCCTCATAGCTAAGACCCTCCATACCAGGCAACATCCTGGTAAACCTTCTCTGCACTCTCTCCAATGCCTCCACGTCCTTCTGGTAGTGCGGCGACCAGAACTGGACGCAGTACTCCAAATGTGGCCTAACCAGCGTTCTATACAGCTGCATCATCAGACTCCAGCTTTTCTACTCTAGACCCCGTCCTATAAAGGCAAGCATACCATATGCCTTCTTCACCACCTTCTCCACCTGTGTTGCCACCTTCAAGGATTTGTGGACTTGCACACCTAGGTCCCTCTGTGTTTCTATATTCCTGATGACTCTGCCATTTATTGTATAACTCCTCCCTACATTATTTCTTCCAAAATGCATCACTTCGCATTTATCCGGATTAAACTCCATCTGCCACCTCTCCGCCCAATTTTCCAGCCTATCTATATCCTGCTGTATTGCCCAACAATGCTCTTCGCTATCCGCAATTCCAGCCATCTTCGTGTCATCCGCAAACTTGCTGATTACACCAGTTACACCTTCCAAATCATTTATATATATCACAAATAGCAGAGGTCCCAGTACAGAGCCCTGCGGAACACCACTGGTCACAGACCTCCAGCCGGAAAAAGACCCTTCGACCACTACCCTCTGTCTCCTATGGCCAAGCCAGTTCTCCACCCATCTAGCCACTTCTCCTTGTATCCCATGAGCCTTAACCTTCTTAACCAACCTGCCATGTGGGACTTTGTCAAATGCCTTACTGAAATCCATATAGACGACATCCATGGCCCTTCCTTCATCAACTGTTTTTGTCACTTCCTCAAAAAACTCCACCAAATTTGTAAGGCACGACCTCCCTCTTACAAAACCATGCTGTCTGTCACTAATGAGATCGTTCCGTTCTAAATACATAGAGTCCTTTGATGGAAAAGATTTAATGGACATTTTAAATCAAGTGAAAGCTCTTTATAGATGGGTTAAATTGTATTTTGGTAAGTGATGTAATTTTGGCATGATGCAAGGTGATCAGCAAATACAATAAAGCGTGCAAAACCCTGAAAGCTGGCATTAGGGCAAAGTTGGGTCAAGTGCAGGATGCAGCTGCAAAGCTAGGAGCAACAACATCTTGAGGAAGGAAACTGTAAAGTACTGGGTGAAACCTGTGGATTTACTATGGGTATTGTAGTAATTCACCACAGGTATATTGTGAAAGACTGTTCCTGATGATGGGCAAATGAGGAACAAGGAGACCAAGACAGCCAATGAGGAAAAGCCAACAGGAGAAGGTGAACTGTGTGATGTTAGACCATGGGATTCTTTCAAGTTCTTCACCCAACCATCAGTTGCATCAATAATTACCTTCCTCCATCACAAGTAGTGATGTTCACTGATTGCATAGTGTTCAGTACCATTTGCAATACCTCAGATGATGAAGCAGTCTGTGCCTGCATGCAACAAGATGAGGACAACATTCAGGCTTGGGCTGATGAGTGGCAAGTAACCATACAAGTGTCAGGCAATGACCATTTCCACAACAGACAATCTAACCATCTTTAGTTGGCATTACCATTGCTGAATCCTCCACTATCATGATCCTTGAGGGGGTTACTTTCGACCAGCCACAACTACTCTGGCTACAAGAGCAGATAGGAGCTGGAAATTTGCGATGAGTAACTCCCCTCCTGAATTCCCAAAGCCTATCCACCATTTACAAGTCAGGAGTTTGATGGAATACTCTCTCTTGCCTGGATGAGTGCAGCCCCAACAACGTTCAAGAAGCTCAGTGCTTTCCAAGACAAAGTGGTCTGTTTAATCGGCACCCTATCCACCATCTTAAAATATTTGCTCCCTCTGCTATTGACACATGTGGCAGCAGTGTACACCATCAGTAAGATGCACTGCAGCAACTCACCAGCATTTTCCAAATCCACAACCTCTGCCACCTACAAGGACAGCAGGTACATGGGAACACCATCACCTGCAAATTCCCTTCTAAACCACTTACCATACTGACTTGGAACTATATCTCAGTTCCTTCACTGTCGCTAGGTCAAAATCTTGGAACTCCTTCACTGACAGCATGGCGGGTGTACCTACACCACATGGACAGCAGCGGTTCAAGTACGTGGCTCTCTGCCAAATTCTCGAGGGCAATTAAGGATGACCAATAAATGCTGACCTAGCCGGTGATGCCCTCAACTGGTGAGCAAATATCTATGTATATAAAAAGCTGCTGTTGCAAAATCACAAGCAAAGATACTGAGCTGCACGGGACCATGCAGATGTCATCATGGGGCCAGGTAGTCATGTGATCAAAGCTCCCTGGAATGCCTTTGAACCAGAGTTGTCAATTCTGTCAAGGGACAGAAAATTAACCCATGCAGATATACAGAGTGTGGAGAATTGGCTTGTGTATCTCCCCACTGTCTCGATATGGTGTGTGGCATAATATGAACGTTTATTGAACCTGGGCCCCAAGCTCTGGAATTATCTCTCCACCTCTCTAATTGGCTTTCCTCCTTTTAAGATGCTCCTGTTTGACTAAGCTTTTGGTCATTTGTCCTCCTGTTTCCTGATGTGGTTTGGTGTGTTTTATAATGCTCCTGTGAAGCACCTTGAGACATTTTATAGTGTTAAAAGTGTCATATAAGTTGTTGCTGTTGCCCAGTGCTCAAACTACATGGAGGAACTTGCTGTGTTTATTCCTTCCCATCTTCCCATCTCCTATCCGTTTCTTTGAACTCTGATTTTGCATCCATGTAAATCATTGCAAAACTTTCACTGTGGAATCATAGCTTCTGCCACCACCATTCCCAGACATTTTGCCCTGCTGGCTTTACTAATTTGCTGGGCAGTAATGTCTACTTTATTAATTGCAGTGCAAGTCTTTAACACCAATGTGTTTTACACCTTGCACACACCAGCTGCACTTGAGATAATCTACGAAGTGTAAAATGTGTGGGGACCATGTAACACCATTGATTCTGTTTCTTAATTAGATGGAATACAGAAATTTGAATTCCTTTTTTAGTAGTGGGAAGTGCGAATGTCATTGGGGGGCTAATGAACTATGTTAATGGGGATGAGTAAATTGGTGTCAGGTGGAGTGGCAACATTATGTAAAGGTACCAGGTGGTGGTCACCTGCTATTTAATACTTAAGCTGCTAGTTAACACCTTGCTTTGTCATTTGCGAGGTAAAATGTCAGATCCAACAGCTGGGCCCAAGTGGCAGTTATGAGTAAAAGCATGGGGATTTAGAGACTAAGCATAAATAATGATTTGCATCTTCTAGTTATAAAGTCACTGACCAGTAGAAATCATTCCCCCCTCCCCTCTGTTTACTGCAGAATGAACACCGACAAGATCATCTGTTGACTATCACAATGGAAGGAACCCCAATTTCTCTAGTGGCTCATAAGTAAATCCCATCATCTTTGGTACCATCTTAGTAAATATCCACGGCCTTGATATTTCCTAAATGGGGAGGACCAACACCATTGCTTCTAGTCCCTGCTGCAAACCCCATTCTCTAGCTACCGGCTTCACTTGTCTCCCTGCCAGTAAATTGAAATTGTCAGTCTGTTCACACTTATTTAACCCTGAACTTGTGTCCTATTTAGGCCACTGAACAACTGTCTATTTCCACCTCTGTAACATCACTTGACTTCACCCCTGTCTCTACTTGGTTGCCGCTGAAACACTCATTGGTGCTTTTGTTACCTCCAGAGTTGACCATTCCTGGCAGGCTTCCCACAATCCAGCGTAGGTAAACTTAAGGTCATCCAAAACTCTGCTGCCCTTTAACTAGCACCAAGTCCCAGCCTGTTGGCTCCTGGTCAAGATATGTTTTAATTTTAAAATTTCCACTATATTTTCAAATTTCTCCATGGTCTCGACCCTCCCTGCCTCTTTAATTTCCTACCACCCTCTGAGATGTTTGCACTCTTCAAATTGGTCTCTGATTTTAAGTGCTCCACCGTTAGTGGCTATGCCTAAATTCATAGACCGCACAAAAGTTTTTTGTCGGTCTTCACGGTAGAGGACACACACATCTTACTGAAAATTGACGGTCGTGGGACTGTAGGGGGTGAGGTCCTTAAAACGGTTACTATTATTAAAGAGGTAGTTCTTGGTAAGCTAATGGGACTAAAGGTAGACAAGTCCCTGGGTCCGGATGGAATGCATCCCAGGGAACTGAAAGAAATGGCAGAAGTAATAGCAGATGCGTTGGTTGTAATTTATCAAAATTCGCTGGACTCTGGGGAAGTGCCGGCTGATTGGAAAACAGCAAATGTGACGCCACTGTTTAAAAAAGGAGGTAGACAAAAGACGGGTAACTACAGGCCGGTTAGCTTAACGTCCGTAGTTGGGAAATTGCTGGAATCCATCATTAAAGAAGAAATAGCAGGACACCTGGAAAAAAAAATGGTTCAATCAAGCGGACGCAGCATGGATTCATGAAGGGAAAGTCGTGTTTGACGAATTTACTGGATTTTTATGAAGATGTAATGAGTGCAGTTGACCGAGGTGGATGTGGTGTTTTTGGATTTCCAGAAGGCGTTCGATAAGGTGCCTCACAAAAGGTTGCTGCAGAAGATTAAGGTACACGGAGTTGGGGGTAAAGTGTTAGCGTGGATTGAGGATTGGCTATCTAACAGGAAGCAGAGAGTTGGAATAAATGGGTGCTTTTCTGGTTGGCAGTTGGTGACTAGTGGCAGGGATCAGTGCTGGGGTCTCAACTGTTTACCATATACATAGACGATCTGGAGGGGGGGACCGAGTGTAGGGTAACAAAGTTTGCGGATGACACAAAGATGAGTGGGAACGCGAATTGCGTGGAGGATGCGGAAAGTCTGCAGAGAGATTTGGATAGGCAAAGTGAGTGGGCGAGGATCTGGCAGATGGAGTATAACATTGACTAGTGTGAGGTTATCCACTTTGGAAGGAATAATAGTAAAATGGACTATTATTTAAATGGTGAAAAATTACAACCTGCTACTGTGCAGAGGGACCTGGGGGTCTTTGTGCATGAATCGCAAAAACTCAGTTTGCAGGTGCAGCAGGTGATCAAGAAGGCAAATGGAATGTTGGCCTTTATCGCGAAGGGGATGGTGTATAAAAAGCAGGGAGGTCTTGCTGCAATTGTACAAGGTACTGGTGAGGCCACAACTAGATTACTGTGTGCAATTTTGGTCCCCTTATTTGCGGAAGGATATATTGGCCTTGGAGGGAGTACAGAGAAGGTTCACCAGGTTGATACCGGAGATGAGGGGGTTAGCTTATGAGGAGAGATTGAGTAGATTGGGCTTGTACTCGTTGGAGTTTAGAAGGCTGAGGGGAGATCTTATAGAGACATATAAGATAATGAAGGGGCTCGACAGGGTAGAGGCAGAGACATTCTTTCCACTCAGAAAGGAAACAAGAACTAGAGGACACAGCCTCAAAATAAGGGGGGGTCAGTTTAGAACAGAGTTGAGGAGGAACTTCTTCTCTGAGGGTAGTGAATCTCTGGAATTCTCTGCCCATTGAAGTAGTGGAGGCTACCTTGTTAAATATGTTTAAGTCGCAGGTAGATAGATTTCTGATCAATAAGGGAATTAAGGGCTATGGGGAGCGGGCGGGTAAGTGGAACTAAACCACTATCAGATCAGCCATGATCTTATTGAATGGCGGGGCAGGCTCGAGGGGCTAGATGGCCTACTCCTGCTCCTATTTCTTATGTTCTTATGTTCTCTGGATTTTTCTCTCTACAATTTTCCAACTCACTACCTGACTTTCCTCCTTTAAAACACTTCTTAAAGTTTACTTTGATCATCTGACTTAATATCTTGTTACATGGCTCGGTATTATACTTTGTTTTACAATGCTCCTGTGAAGTGTTTTAGGGCAGCTTATTACATTAAAGAGGTTGTATAAATATTTGTTGTAGATCTGTTTTTGAGATTACTTTGTCGGTGAAAATATCTTCATAGACCGTCAGCTCTATTTACTTTTTATATCATTAATGCTATGATTTCTGGCTATTCTGTTCCTTAGCAGCTCTTTTTACATTTGCTCTATATATGCAACATAAAATTGTTACAGCACAGAAGGACACTATTCAGCCTTTCTTGCCCATGATGACTTTCTGCTAGAGCAACCCGCTTGATTGCACTACTCTGCAATATTTTTCTCTCCAGATATTTGTTGTGGAATTGTTTAATTTCATGATCCATATGTTTTAGGAGTACATGTTTAAAGTGTGGATTGAAATTGTTAAAAGCTCTTGGTGAGAGGTTGGTAAACAGACCTAATGCAATTACAATTCAAAGGGTAGCCTGTGTTTATTTAATAAGTAAGAAGTTTAACAACACCAGGTTAAAGTCCAACAGGTTTATTTGGTAGCAAAAGCCACAAGCTTTCGGAGCCTTAAGCTCCTTCTTCCGGTGAGTGGGAATTCTGTTCACAAACAGGGCATATAAAGACACAAACTCAGTTTACATGAATAATGGTTGGAATGCGAGTACTTGCAGCTAATCAAGTCTTTAAGGTACAAACAATGTGAGTGGAGGGAGCATTAAGACAGGTTAAAGAGATGTGTATTGTCTCCAGACAGGACAGCCAGTGAAATTCTGCAAGTCCAGGCAAGCTGTGGGGATTACAGATAGTGTGACATGAACCCAATATCCAGGTTGAGGCTGTCCTCGTGTGCGGCACGTGGCTTCAGTTTCTGCTCAGTGACTCTGCGCTGTCGTGTGTCGTGAAGGCTGCCTTGGAGAACGCTTACCCGAAGATCAGAGGCCGAATGCCCGTGACCGCTGAAGTGCTCCCCAACAGGAAGAGAACACTCCTGCCTGGTGATTGTTGAGCAGGGTTCATTCATCCGTTGTCGCAGCGTCTTCATGGTTTCCCCAATGTACCATGCCTTGGGACATCCTTTCCTGCAGCGTATCAGATAGACAATGTTGGCCGAGTTGCAAGAGTATGTACCGTGTACCTGGTGGATGGTGTTCTCACGTGAGATGATGGCACGTCTTGCAGAGGTTGCTGTGGCAGGGTTGTGTGGTGTGGTGGTCACTGTTCTCCTGAAGGCTGGGTAGCTTGCTGCGGACAATGGTCTGTTTGAGGTTGTGCGGTTGTTTGAAGGCAAGAAGTGGGGGTGTGGGGATGGCCTTGGCGAGATGTTTGTCTTCATCAATGACATGTTGAAGGCTCCGGAGAAGATGCCGTAGCTTCTCCGCTCCGGGGAAGTACTGAACGACGAAGGGTACTCTGTCCACCGTGTCCCATGTTTGTCTTCTGAGGAGGTCGGTGCGGTTTTTCGCTGTGGCGCGTCAGAACTGTCGATCGATGAGTCGAGCGCCATATCCTGTTCTTATGAGGGCATCTTTCAGCGTCTGGAGGTGTCTGTTGCGATCCGCTTCATCCGAGCAGATCCTGTGTATACAGAGGCTTGTCCGTAGGGGATGGCTTCTTTAACGTGTTTACGGTGGAAGCTGGAGAAGTGGAGCATCGTGAGGTTATCCGTGGGCTTGCGGTATAGTGAGGTGCTGAGGTGATCTCCTTAATGGAGATGTGTGTGTCCAAGAATGCAACCAATTCCGGAGAGTAGTCCATGGTGAGTCTGATGGTGGGATGGAACTTGTTGATGTCGTCATGTCATTGTTTCAGTGATTGTTCACCATGAGTCCAAAGGAAGAAAATGTTATCGATGTATCTAGTGTATAGCATCGGTTGAAGGTCCCGTGCGGTGAAGAAGTCTTGTTCGAACCTGTGCATGAAGATGTTGGCATATTGAGGTGCGAATGTGGTCCCCATGGCTGTTCCGTGTGTCTGGATGAAGAACTGGTTGTTGAAGGTGAAGACATTGTAGTCCAGGATGAAGCGGATGAGATGTAAAATTTACATCTGGAAACTGGCAGTTGTCGGTGCTGAGCACTGAGGCCGTTGCAGCAATGCCATCGTCATGGGGGATGCTGGTGTAGAGTGTCGAGACATCCATTGTGACGAGGAGCGCTCCTGGTTCAACTGCTCCATGTCTGCCGAGTTTCTGTAGGAAGTCCGTAGTGTCGTGACAAAACCTGGAGTTCTTTGTACAATGGGTTTCAGGCTGCCCTCGACATAGCCGGAGAGGTTCTCGCACAGGGTCCCATTGCCCAATACAATGGGATGGCTGGGTGTGTTGGCCTTGTGTATCTTCGGGAGGCAGTAGAGATCTCCAACGCGGGGAGTACGTGGGATGAGAGCATGGAGGGTGCTCTGAAGGTCCGGATCAAAGGTCTTGATCAGAGTGTTGAGTTGACGGTGTGTTCTTTGGTCGGATCTGCGGGTAACTGTCTGTAGTGTTCCTCGTTGTTCAGTTGTCGGTACACTTCTTTGCAATAATCCGTTCTGTTCAGTATGACAATGGCCCCTCCTTTGTCTGCTGGTTTGATGACAATCTATTTAATCTGACAATTTATTTAATAAGGTCAGAGCTAGAAATGGGAAAGCAGTAAACAATAGGTGGCCCCTTTCTGAGGATCTTGGTAGAGGCGACATGCCTACAGTTATCTCCATAAGGGGTTGAAATTATTCTAGTAGATCCTAGATTTAAAATGTTTGAAAGCAGTGGGGTGTAAACAAGATCATAATGTATCCATATACTTTTCAGATCAAAAGGCAGATTTAAAGCAGGAATTAATGAGTTTGTCTCTATCTGGAATTTCCTTCGTGTGCTTTAATGCTGTGAGAATAGATGGCAGGGAGGCCTGTTTTGATTTGGGGTCTATGTGTTTTGTCTCACAATCTGTTAGCCTGGGAGCAGCTATGAAGTAGGCAGTTTATGTCTGGAGCTGGGACAGCTTGGAAGTAGGCAGAGAGAGAAAGCTGCCAAAATCTGTAAAGAAGCTTTAGACCAGAAGAAAAGGGTTATCTGATAGTTTTTCTGATTTTGGAGTCATTGACAAAGAAATGGGTGTAGTCCATGCTTGAGCTGGGGTGTCTACAGTTGTGAGGTGCTTAAAGAGAGTTGCAGGGTTGCCTAGCCCAATGTTGGTGGAAGAACTCGAGAAATCTTGTTGCTTGGAGAATAGTGGGTATGCTGAGTTGAACCCAAGTGAATTTGCGAAAGCACAATTTGGTTTATTTTCAGGGGAAGTGAAGGAACCCTCAAGATCCTGTAATTTATAGGGGAATTCGGGTGCAAATAAAAATTGAACAGGGA
The DNA here is from genome assembly GCF_964213995.1 of Mustelus asterias. Lineage (NCBI taxonomy): Eukaryota > Metazoa > Chordata > Chondrichthyes > Carcharhiniformes > Triakidae > Mustelus > Mustelus asterias. The sequence goes on along the minus strand of NC_135807.1, from coordinate 77,549,458 downwards.
GTGTCCTATTGAGAATTTTTGGGCTAGAAATAGAAATGTTTATGAAATAGTGTTAAATTAGTACTTGCTTTGTTTAACTCTTGTACAGTAAAGTTTTTGTTTAAAATATGAAACTCTGTGGTGTAATTCTTTCGATTAATAACTGGGTTTGAATTATTTTAAAAAGTTAATGACCTTCCTCGGACTCGTCACATAATTATCAAATTCTCTTTTGAAGGCTTTCTTTGAACCTGTCTCCCATCATTTTCTCAGGCAGTGCATTCCAAATCTTAAGCACTTGCTGCATTTAAAAATAAGTTTTATCTTGTGCTGTTTTTGCTTTCTTCCAATCACCTAAAATTGGTGTCCTCTGGTTTTGGATCCTTCTTGCCAATAGGAACACTTTCTCTTCATCTACTCTGTCCACAGACCTCATGATTTTGAACACCTCCATCAAATCTCCTCTTAATGTTCCCTTCCAACCTTTTCCTGCAATGAAAGTTCCTCATCCCTAGAACCATCCTCCTGAATCCTTTGCATCCTCTCGAATGTCTTTACATCCTTCCTAAAGTGTGATACTCAAAACGGGATACAATACTCCAGTAATTGAGGCAGAACCACCTGTTTTATACAGTTTAACATAAATTCTTGTTTTTATACTTCATACCATTATTTATAAAGCCCAGAATCCCTTATGTTTTCTTAACTACATTCTCAAACTGCCTTGCCACTTACAATGATTCGTGCACATTTACCTCTGGTCCTGGTTCCTGCACCTCCTTTAGAATGGACCCCATTATATCACCTTTCCTTCTTGCTATCAAAATTAATCTTTTCGCACTTCTCTGCATTAATTTCACACTTCGCTGCATTAAATTTATTCTGCCACTTGTCTGCCTATTCCACCAGCATATATCCTGTTAAGGTTTAATACCTTCCTCACGGTTCACAATAATTCCATGTTTTTGTGCAACTCGGAGATTTTGACATGCCAGCTTTGCCAATGCTTCCCTTTCTTGCTAATTCTCATTCACCTCCTGTCTTCCCCATGTCTATTTCTGCATCTTTAGATTTGCAACTGCTGGAAGTGCCAGCTTGCTGCTCACATTGCAGGTTTACCTATTACCATAAGAGCATAGGAATAGGAGCAGGAGTGAGTAACTCGGCTCCCTTGAGCCTGCTCAGCCATTCAGTGCTGCCATCAGACTTTTGAATGGACCTACCTCGCATTAAGTTGATCATTGCTATGACTGTTACACTACATTCTGCACTCTCTCCTTCTCTATGAACAGTATACTTTGTCTGTATGGTGCACAAGAAACAATACTTTTCACTGTATACTAATACATGTGACAAATCAAGTAAGAAGTCTCACAACACCAGGTTAAAGTCCAACAGGTTTATTTGGTAGCTAAAGCCACTAGCTTTCGGAGCGCTGCTCCTTCGTCAGGTAAGTGGGAGTTCTGTTCACAAACAGGGCATATAAAGACACATTCCAACCGTTATTTTGTAAATTGAGTTTGTGTCTTTATATGCCCTGTTTGTGAACAGAACTCCCACTTACGTGACGAAGGAGCAGCGCTCCGAAAGCTAGTAGCTTTTGCTACCAAATAACCCTGTTGGACTTTAGCCTGGTGTTGTGAGACTTCTTACTGTGTTTACCCCAGTCCAACACCGACATCTCCACATCATGACAATAAATCAAATCAGCTCATGGATGATCTGACTGTTGCTTTGACTCCACTTGCTTCCATAGCCCTCGACTTCCCTCGCGGATCAAAAATCTAACTCCGCTTTGGATCTATACGATGACTGAATTTCCAGTGCTCTGTGGGGTAGAGAATTACAAAGATTAACAAACTCTGGAAGAATACATTTCTCTTCATCTCCTGTCTCAATGATGATCCTTTATTTTGAATCTGTGCCTCCTTGTTCTAGTTTCCCCTGCGAGGGGAAGCACCTGCCTCCAGAGCAAGTATATCCCTCTTCAAACAAGATGACTTAAACTGTACACCGTACTCTAGGTGTGGTCTTACCATTACTCTGTACTGTCGTAGCAAGGCTTCCTTAAGTTTATAATCCATCCCCCTTATGATGAAGGAATTGACATTCAGTTTGCCTTACTAATTACTTGATGTATCTGCATATTAACTCTTGGTGTTTCATGTACAAGAACATCCATATCACCTCTGCATTTTGCAGTTTCTCTACATTTAAATAATATTTTGCTCTGCTATTATTCCTGCCAAAGTGGACAACCTCACATTTTCCCACATGTAGTCCATCTACAAAATTCTTGCCCACTCACTTTAACCTTTCTATATACCTTTGCAGACTCTGCATCTTCCTCACAACTTGCTTTCCTACCTGTCAGCAAATTGGGTTAAAATGCACTCGGTCCTTTCTTCCAAGTCATTAATCTCGATTGTAAATAGTTGGGGCCACAGCATTAATCCCTGAGGCATCCCACTAGCTAGTTTGTTAACCTGAAAATGACCCATGTATCCCGACTGTTTCCTGATAACTAGCTAATCCCCTATCCATTCTAATATATTGGCTTCAACACCATCAGCTCTTGTGTAGTAACCTTCTATGTGGCACCTTCTTGAATACTTTTGGAAATACAAATACACCACATTTACTGGTTCTCTTTTATCCCCTTTATTGTTACTTTCTTAAAGAACTCTAAATTTGTCAAACATGATTTCCTGTTGACTCTGTAAAATTGTATCATGATTTCTACTACTTCCTTAATAATGGATTCTAGCATGTTCTCAGTGACATTCAACTAACTGACCTACAGTTTCCTGTGTTCCTTCACTTTCCTTCCTTGCAGTGCTCGAGGTGAAAAGGCATTAAAGTGGGATGAATTAAATTGTCCTCACTGAGGGACAGCATGGACACAATGGGTTGAATGTCTTCCTTTCATGCCATAATTATTTTATGATTCTATGAAATTCAATGTGGGGAAATGTTGAGTAAATCCACTTTGAATCCAAGAAAAACAAGTGGAAAATGTTCTTAATGGTAATATAAGAAACTGAGCAGCAGAGGAATTTGGGTACGCAGATATAAAAGGTGATCAGGCCAATGGAATGTTTCCTGTGTCTTAACGGGGCTGAAATACAAAGAGGAGGAAGTTCTGCTTCAGTTGTACCAAGTCTTGGTCAGACCTCATGGACTATTGTGTTTAGTTCTGGGCACTGCCCCTTGTGAGATATATATTAACCTTGGAGGGAGCGCATCACCGGTTTGCCCGAGTACTTGGGCTGGAAGAGTTAAATTTTAAGGACAGGTTACTCAAACAAGGCTTGCATTCCCTTGATTATTGAAGATTAAGGGATGATTTTGCTGATTTAAAGGATTTGATGGGTAGATTTCCAGTAGTAGATGATTCCAGAACAAGGTGTCATAATCTTCAGATTTGAGCTCGACTACCCAGGAATTACTTCCTCACATAAAGTGTAGTGGATATCTGGGACATTCTCCCAAAGACTGAGACTGGCTTGATTAAAAATGTCAAAATCAGATCAATAGATTTTTGTTAGGTAGGACCAACAAAGCTCATTGGAAAGATGCAGGTCAGATATAATTGGTTGAGTGGCCACCTGCTGTTCCTTCATTTTTATTTTGGTGGTTGTCTTCTCCTGAATTTTTTCATTGCTGCCAGTATTAAGTGTTCAATGTCTGTTTTCTAATGCAGTACTCTTGGGATCCCTGCATTGTTTCCTGTCTTCTCTTCCTACCCTAATGGATGCTCACTCTTTTCCCTTCCTCACTAACTCACTTCAGCTGTGGGGGGAACACTTCCTGAAGTCTTCAGTTTACCAGATGAAATGGAGTGTCCCCAGCTGCTTATCAAGCTAACAAACGTCTCAGAATGAACGTAAGCAGTTAAAGACACTTCCTGCCTCGGTAGGCATTCTGTACGCACACAGCATTGGGGTAATTTTATATTGTACAGGCGCTACATGTTACAAGCATCAGATCTTTCTCCTCTTTCCTTTCCTACCTGCCCCTACACCCCCCACCCCCCCTTCCAAATACTAAGCTACTGTTACTTAATCCCTTGAGTGTAGCTTTACATCACTTGTGCCTCGAGGCTGAATGCCACACTCTTCTGTCCTTTTCCATTTGTGCTTTGTGCGCAGTACTAAGTTGAGCAACAAAACACTTCAAACCATTGTTACTTTACTGCTTAGTTGTGTTTTAGATCCAGTTTTGGCAAAATAGAATGACAGCAGAAATTGCCACAATCTACACTGTGGCCTGAATCATCCAATTCACTGCAATGTGTGCTTTCACACATTTCCATTACAGTGACTTTGCAGCGGCCATTTGCCTCCAGATGAAGATCATTATAAGAAGGGGATTGTGAAAATTTGCTGAGGATTGGGTGAAATAATAGTGTTCAGAAAATGTGATTTCCTGGTGCTGAGGACTTGAATATGTCTCTGCCTTTTCTTTGTTTACTCAGTTAAGTACATTATGATCATTACTGCGAATGCCCCTCAGTCAGTAGTTTATGAAAGTTAAGTTGACATTTCTAGTTTTTCATAGGTTTCAGTCAGGCTCAGTTAGCTCCCTTGCCATCTGTTTATAAGAAGCTGTTAATGATCTCTGAAGTAGTTAATAGCTTCTACAAGTATGTGGAAAACATTGACTAAAACCTGTTTAGAGTATGTGAATGAAATGATAAAAGATTAGTTCTGGGAACAGTGTGTTTTGGTTATAAATATACTGAGATGCTGCAGTCGCTGGTAGCTCAGTATTACTGAGCCGATTTCACTCAATGGGCAAAATGCCCTTTTCATATTCCGACCATATGTGTTATTTTATGAGAAAGCCACAATGCATAAGCACCTCAGTGATTTATGAGATCTTCATGATTGAGGCCAGTATCCCACACTGCAGTATCCTGTATATTAAAAGTAACAAATGGAATTTTAAAGTTAGGAGTGTAGCTGGCACTTGGAGAGGAACAGGAAGTGAAAATTTATTAAAGCAGAAATGGAAGCAGATTGTCGGGGGGGGGGGGGGTGGTGAAAAAGCTAATTTGTTTCAGAATTTTAAAAAAATGTCTGGCGGCTCCAGTGTGATCTTTGTACTTCAGTTCTATGCAATCAGTGCTGCTGTTCTCTTCCACGCCCCTCCCCCACACTGACCCCCAAGTTATACCAGAGGGTGATTTTGCTCTGGACTGCATAGGGGGAGGGGAAACATGCTCTCCTATTGAAAGTACCCGACCCCAGTGCGTTACAGCTAATCAAACAGCAGAATAAAACTTCACAAATGATGATGCACCACCATTTTGTAAAATGTTTCAAGTTTCATATGTGAATTCTTTAGAGTAACTGTACAATTGCTTAGAATAAGAATGAAAAGAAGCTAGAAAGGCAGAAAGTCTCAAATCCGTGCAGAAAATGTTAGAACTACAAGGAGCTCTGTCAGAATGTGAAAGGAAATGAGATGGGTTTGCTCATTGATAGAGACATCGAGACAGCCCTCGTCAGAAACACCATCTTGTTCTCTTTCAAAGGCAGGTGGCCCATTGTATGGTTCCTTTTTTTTCTGATTTTATGTTGTAATATGTAATATGTTAAGTACCTCTTTTTGAAAAGAAGGGGAATGTAATCTTAAAACTAGAGTTTGAGCAGTTGGGAAAATTAGGAGGGACATTTTCCATACTGGTGGTGGAAGTCTGGAGTACAGTTTTCCCCCAAATGGCCTTGAACGCTGGGTTAATTGAAATTTTCAAAACCAAGATCAAACTGTTGAATATTAGTTATGGAACAAAGAAAAATGGAATTAAGGTACAGATCAGCTAATTGACCAGTGAAGCTGGCTGGAGGAGCTGAATGGCATATTCCTGTTGCACTCAAGATAGCATTTTGACATTGCATCGTACGCAAACAACTGGAAATAAGTTTGATGAAGAATTTGTGCCTTGTAATCTTCTGTATAGAAAGTAAAATGATTTAATTACACTGGAAAAGCTACCATTTTAACTTTGCACTGCCAGAAATCTGCATGTCACAGCATGCTGGGTTTTGCCCCCTTTTTATAATTGAGACAGGTTTTTTAGACCTGAGTTGTTACTGTACAAGTTCCCATAAACTTGCTCTTGGAACCATTACCTTTTTAGGAAGGATTTATGCTTTTAGTATTGATACTATCATAAAGAGGTCTGGCACATAAAAGGGATAACGTGGGACACAGTGAGATAAAAGAACACATTCTCCCCCCCCCCCCCCCCCCCACCAATTCAGGGTCAGTGTAGTGTTGGACAGAGACATGTGTAGAAACAGCTCCTAACTTGGATCTTTACTGTATCTATCTACATAGTTTCTAGTAGTTAATATTTACTAATAAGCTACCTAAGGCATCCTGAACCAATACTTTACAAAATGGTGCTGCAAATACACAAACTCAAAATCTCACAGAGACTGCAGAAGAAAATTAAAATCAAAGAAGCATTCTGATCTGAAGAAAAGCTCAAGAAGCAAAGGCACAGAAGGAAATCGCAAGAGAAAGGCTTAAAATAAAGGCTTGGATGCTAAAGACAGAAAATAAATTCCTCACTACAGCAAAAGACTCCATTGAAGCCCATGGAAGTCCAGCTTCAATACCCAGAGTGTGCAGAATCAACAGATCTAATGGGGGTAAGCTAAAATTTTAAAATTCCTGGACAACACAAGTTAAATACTGCAGTGGTCAGAAACTGCCATATAAATCGCAGCCCGAGAAAGCCAATTCCTGACTCTGTGCCTGAACTGAGTGGACAACTTTACCACCCAGCAAAAGCCAGGATTCGATGCTTCCAAGATTCAAAAACATTGCACTAAAACAGGAGAGACTTTAACCAGCCCATCCACGCAGCCGTTGTTGAAAACGTTTAAGTGCTGAAATAGCAAATACCATTTCTGAGAGAGCCCACAAAAACTGGTGAGTGTGGGAAAACTCTTTGTGAAGAATCGTACAGCAGCACCATCTTGGATTTTTGGAAACCTCTCGAAGTTAAACCCTGCAATTTAAATTTTGTCTATGGATCCAAAATCAAAATATAAATTCAATTTGGGTCTATCCAAGGCCCAGACCAATCACACAATTAGGAATGTTGGAGAAAGAGGTTCCTTCAATACATATAAAAAACAGAAAATGCTGTTTTGACTCAGCTTGTCTGGCAGCATCTGTGAAGAGAGAAACAGGGTTAATGTCCGAGTCTGTGTGACTTCAAAGCTGAAGAGGGCTAGAAATGTGAAGGATTATATAGTTGAAGAAAGTAGTTCAGAATGGAAGGTCAGGAATAGGTGGGATGTAGGAGTGATTGACAAAGATGTCATGGATATAGACAAAGGGAGTGTTAATGGTAGCATTAACTGAAGAAGGTGCTGATAATGACACAAAGCTAAGATAGCAGAGTGTGTTATTGGAGAACAAATGTCGGTGTTCAGTGAAAGCAAACTAAAGAGCAAGTGATGGATGGCCCAGTGCCGAGGGGGGAGGTTTGTGTGAGAAAAACAAAAAGGGATGAAGATACATGATGGCTTCGGGTCCGGATTAAAAAGACAGAAGCTTATCCAGTTAATACACTGCTTTATTCGGTAGACCCGATAGCTGATGATATAGTTGGGTGGAATTAGCAAATCATCTGCAAAATTTCATGAAGTTTTAAAATCATTGGATGCTTATTTTAACCACGGGACAAACAAAATATGTGAAAAGGCTAAATTTAATAAACTTATCCATCAGCCCAGTGAACTTGTTGACTCCTTTTATTAATGAGTTGTACAGAATGACTGAAGACAGTGATTACGGTAGTCTGAAATCTGAGCTAATCAGTAGTTGTCGGAGTGATGGATGCCACACACTTGAGATATGCTTCAATTGAAGGGAGATCCAACCATTGAGAGAGCCATCCAGATTGTCAGGTAATTTTAAATCTGTTTGTAGCACAGATCCACATTAAGGGGAGAAAGCAAAGTGTGGTACAGAGTAAACCCCACTATCCAGCTAGTGAAACAGCACAGAAGCAGGGACGCTCTAGTTTAAGGGATTTAATATCCTAACTGACCAGTCGAGTGACCATGCCATAACTGTGGAGCATAAGCAGCCCTACAGGTGTGATTATTGTTCAGTGATTTCCACATAATTCTGTCAGTGTAAATAGGACACTTCTAAAAGCTGTGCAAAATTAAAACACACAAGATCCTAAGATAATTCATGAGGCTAAGACGGCACACTTCAACCCCTTTATTAGTGTGAGATTTGCAGCAAGAAGTGGATGCATTCTTTTATAATTTGGTTAAATATAAAGTAAAAAATGGCTTAAAAGGTAAACCTGGTGTGAGAAGTGTGTGCCCGGCTTGGAGTTGATGCATGCTTGGATCCATACTTGACTCAAATGTAAATCGATGATTGCAAAATTTTGGACATAATCAACCTATCCACTGACTGGTGTGGTGAAAGATGGTTGAATGAGTTGAAACTTTTAATTTTAAAACTGGAAGAAGTAAGGATTCAGTGTTTCCTTTGGCCCAGATCGTATTCTTTTGGAACAGCGACTGAAAGAGGTTGATGTAAGCAGGGAGCACTTGGGTTGATGTGTGACTATGTAGCTTAGAGCACCAGCTCACATTATTTATGTTGATTCTAAGTTTGAATATATAATGAGATTGTAAGGATACTTGGGTATAACTTGACATTGGCAAAATGGGCGCAATCCTGGTTGTCCCCCAGAAGGAAATATCAAGCCCCTATATTTATCTTCTAGGAACTGACGTCTTTAATCAAATACCGGATTTGTACTCCTTTCCATTGCTGATTGTCCAATTGCTTATAATGTGTCTGGAATACAACTAATATCCAGAGAAATCTAAACCAGCTCTGACAAAGGGTCATCCTGACTCTCAATGTTGGCTGTATTCTCTCTCCACAGATGCTGTCAGATCTGCTGAGTTTTTCCAGCATTTTGCTTTCGTTTCCGATTCCAGCATCTGCAGTATTTTGTCTTTAAATCTAAATCTGGAATTGAGTACACTCCTCTCATGAGCAAATGTTTTAAAAAGAGTAAAATATGTGCACTGAAAGTAAAGGCCTTGGCTTTTTTTAATGTTACTGTTTTGCACGCCAGAGTCCAAAATTTAAGAAGAACATGGCATTTACATAATGGCTTTGTAAACATCCAGATGTGTAGTGCATTGACACAAAAACAGAAAAATCCTCAGGGCTGGAATGTGCCTAATCAGAAGACGAGATGCCACTTCTCTGGTTTGCCTTGGGCTTCACTGGAGCTTTTTAGCAGGCCAAGCATTGACATCTTCACTTTCGATGATAGGCTGACCACCAATATTCATTGCATGCCCACTGAATTCCACAGCTAATTAGAGTTCAGCAACTTTAGACAATGACCTTTCTCCTCCATCTTGATCACCTTCATACATCCAAAGTATTTTATGTCCCAATGCAACACCCCATCTTCCTCACTGGGCCATCAAGCTACATTCTAGAAGAGGAAGAAATTCTTTGTAAGGAAGACTGAGTTTTGGAGGACATTATAACTGAGTTTGATGGCCTATATGCTGAGTAGACTGGTCCTTGCCACTTATCTTGAGAGCCTGCATTTTGCAGCGATAGATCTCCTGTAGCTCCACTGACTGGCAGTCCAGGGCCATGATGTTATTTCATGTTTTACTTCCTAGAGCAGGTAAAGGTCAACCATGTTGGCCAAGGATTGGAGTCATATGGGGCACACCAACTAAGAATAAAAGACTTCCTTCCCCAAAGATATTAGTGAACCTGTTTCTAAGATGATTTGACCACTTAATGATCACTTTTTCTGATGCTGTCTTTTATTTCTAGAATTTTCTTTCAAAGATCGGAACTCAGTGAGTCCAAAGCTTTGGATTACTATTTGAATCATTTAGCCACGGCAGTTCCATACCTTGCAAATGTAATGTTGTATTGAAAGACAACCGCCCAGATTTTCAGGCCTCCCTGCAGCATTTTTCTCAGCAGTGGGAGGCGGTGCACCGTTAACCAGAGGCGGGATCTTCTTTCCCATTGATAGCGCCCCACGTTGCTGGGAAACACAGAGCGGGGGTGCGTTGTTGGCAGGACCATAAGATCCCGCCAGCCTGGAGAGCCAGACGATCGCGCCTGCAATCTTTGATGATGGTGCATTCTTTCAGTATCGCATTGAAGTGCGAATCTAGATTATGTGTACAAGTGAAGTTGAATCCACAGCCTTCTGAGTTGAACGAGAATGCAACTACTGAACTAAGTTGAATACAATTTGTAATGACCAATATGTGATTTCCCTAATCTAACTTGTACCTGAAAATGATCAGTTTATTTTTGTTTTCTATTCATTAACTAATTGTCAATCCGTGTTAATATGTTAGTCTCAATCCCCGGAGCTCTAATGTTGTGCAGTAAGCTTTTGTGTGGCACCTTATTAAATATTTCTCAAAATCCGAATACAGTACATCCACCGGCTCCTCCTCATCCACCCTGCTACTTACAACTTCAAAACTCTCAGTAACAGATGATTAATCACAATTACCCTTTCATAAATCCATATTAACTTTGCCTCGCATTATGACCTTCTAAGTGCCCTGTTATCATGTCGCTAATGGAAAACACAATGAATGGTAGGATGCTAGGAAGAACAGAGGGCCAGAGAGACCTTTGGGTGCATGTCCAAAGATACCGGAAGGCAACAGGACAGGTTAGGAAGGCATGTGGGACACTTGCCTTTATTAGCTGAGGTATAGAAGTTAAGAGCAGGCAGGTTGTGATGGAGCTCTATAAAACACTTTGTTAGACCACAGCTGGAGTATTGTGTGCATCTCTGGTGGCCACACGATAGGAAGGATGTAATTACACTAGAAAGGGTGTAGAGGAGATTCACCAGGATGTTGCCTGGGCTGGAGCGTTTCCGCTATGAAGAGACGCTGGTTAGGCTCAGGTTGTTTTCCTCCGAGCAGAAAATGTTGACCTGATTGAGGCATACAAAATTACGAAGGACAGAGACAGTTTGGTGGCGATGGTAGGCTGTGTCCCTAATAGAAGAGAAAAAAAGCCAGAAATGGTGGAGACTAAAAGTCTAGCAAGAATGCGGAACTAAAGAATTGGTAAAGAAACAGTAATGGAGAAATTAACTGACTTATCAACGGATGTATTGAATCTGGTGACCTACAGCCCAGGAATTTAAAAGAGGTAGCAACAATGATAGTGAATGCATTCATTTAGATCTTCCAAAATTCCCTAACTTCCAGAATGATCTGCTATGGATCAGAAATAGGAAGAAACCTTTCCCCTTAATAGTGGAGTCAATAACCAGGGCGCATAGATTGAAGTTAAGGGGCCGGAGATTTAATGGGGATTTGAGGAAAGATTTTTGTACCGGCGGGTGTTGGGAATCTGGAATTCACTGCCTGAAAGGGTGGTAGAGGCGGGAAACCCCACAACATTTCAGGAGTATTTAGATGAGCATTCGAAACACCATAGCATGCAAAGCTACGGGCCAATGCTGGAAAATGGGGTTAGAATAGTTAGGGACACGATGGACGGGCCTTTTGCAGTGCCTTAAAAGTCTGACTCTAATAGTGGATTCTAGGATTTCCCCTACTTATGTTAGGTTACCAGTGGCCTATAGTTCTGTTTTCTTCTCTCGCTTTTCTTAAATAGCGAGGTCAGATTTGCTAACTTCTGATTCATGGTGGACCATTCTGGAGGTTGAGGAATTTTGGAAGATTAAAGCCAGTGCATTTGTTATCACTGTAGCTACCTCTTTTAATGCCCTAGGATACAGGTAATCGGATTCAATAGATCTGTTGACTATTAGTCAGTCCGCTTATTTTCTCCATTACTTTTTTACTATACTAATTCCTTTAGTTCCTCATTCTTGTTAGACTTTTCGTCCCCACTATTCTGGATTTTTTTTGTCTAAGACAGCCTAATGTCTCTGCCAGTTCCTTATTTTCCATTATAATTTGTCCTGTCTCTGCCTCTAAGGCATCTATGCTTACATTTGCTAATCCCTTTGTCAAAGTTTCCATCAGTAGATAAACAATCTGCTTTTATTTACTCTCACTGTATTCTCTTTCTCTATCTATTTCTTGATCATCCTTTAGTTGAATTCTAAAATCCTCCCAATCTTTAGGGTAACTGCGCTTTATGGCAACATTCATTAAAACAGAGCATGGTTACAACACAAAAGGCCATCTGGCCCATCCAGTCCCTTCTGATTCACTGCAGGAACGATTTAGTGAATCCCACTCTCCCTTCCTTCTCTCTATAACCCTGCAAAAAGTTTCTCCTTCAGGTGCTTATGCAATTTCCTTATAAAAGCCAGGATTAGATCTCCCTCCATTACCTCTGTGCATTCCAAATCCTAACCACATGTAATTGCTGGATTTGTCCTTACACTCTTGGTCAAAAAGGATGTAACATTTTCAATGCTCCAGTTTTCTGGCCCCATCCTGAGACTAAAGAGGCTTGAAAGATTATGCTCATGCTATCTTTGATTCTCAGTCACCTTAAAACTGTCCTCTCTCTTGATCCTTCTGCCAATAGGAACAATTTCTCACTATCTATTCTGTCCAGACGCCTCATGATTTTGATGTCCTCTTTCAAATTCCCCTCAACTTTCCCTTTAAGGAAAATAGTCACTTGACTTAATCCCTATAATCATTCTTATAAATCTTTGCCCCCTCTAAAGCCTTGCTGAATTATGGTGAACAAACTGCTCCAGTTGAAGCCAAGCCAATGCTTCATCATCCAGGTAACTCCATCCCTCCCTGATGCCCTGCAATGTCAGAGTTTGTGATGCAGACAGTGCAGATGTGAATGTCTGGGATCACCGCACTCTCCAGCTCATTCCGTGTACAGCGGGAATTGAATCAAGAGACCTTCCTGGGTCCATTGGATAAACAAGCCGAGTCATTCAAATGAACAAACCTAAATGTAATGTGTACTCTTATGCCTATACACATTCTTACCAGCTGAGTAACCTGACTTTGTGGTAAATAATGCCAGTAAAGAGGATGCTGAGAGCAATCGAAAGCCAGCTTCGGCTGTTTATTTTTGATGTTTCATTGTAACGCATAAATTAATTAATGATTGTAATATATATCTGTTGTTGCTGCTCTCCTTTAAGTGGGACAGCTTGTAATTGTATTTAAGTTAAAGATGTTGAAATCACATGATTTGATACAACCAATGAAGATGTAACTCTCACTCCACAGGTTACTGTGGTTGCTTGATGTCTGGTCTGGTTTAGTTGTTTCTGCTTACATTAAAACTGTTCTAGACTAAATCACCTCATCGTGGACACTTTTCTGTTTTTGGAGAAACGATTCCAGCATTCTTACTGTGTAGTCAGAAGCTTAAAGGTGAAATACCATATGCTGTTTACTGCATGATGAAGTGGGTGAGTCTTGATCTTAATAACAGCCTGGCTCTGTCAAAGGAGGACCTGTTAAAATCCACTGTCGTATAAGTTATAAAGGCACTCTTGTAATACAAAGATAAAAATATGCATCAAATAGCTGTGCATAACCAATACTACAGTTTAAGCGACTGTGGAAAAATTGTGGTGTGAAATTGAACTTCCCATTAAGTCTCTAAGGTGCGTGTGTTAATGTATTCATAATGGTGTGTTTTATATACTGAGGGCTGGTTAACACAGGCTGAGCTTTAATCTGCTATTGTTCTAATGCAGAACCTGCTATAATTTTATTTACCACCATTATTAGATGAACCTGATGCAGCATAATAATTTCCTTAAAATTTAGAGGGAGAAATTAATGAGGAGGTATTGCTTTTTAACAGCTCAGGCTTGATCTTTGAACCTTTCCTAAAAAATTAGTCTATGCAGTCAAGCACACCTATTAATTAATATCTGACTCTACCAATTAAGATTGCTCGAATCTGAGCTTATCTGCCTGTTTTTTTTTAAAAGCAAAAGCTCAGCATATAAATATAATTCATATACTGCTACATAATAAAAAAAATCTATGGTATAATTGAATAGTTGCTGTAAGATTTGCATTGTGCAAAGTACATGTGGTCAGTAGATTGGAGATAAACATAGAAATGATTAATTTAAGGTCTGTTTGCCATAGTGTTGCACCAGACTTTGATGACTCATTTGAAAGCACTGATATTCACTGTATCCATTCCTGTGTGTTAGCAGACAGGTGTGTTATGAGTGTGATGGAGCTATTTTGCTGCTTCGCCACTAGTGTAGCAGCCAGGATTTTTCCTGTTTGGTTGAGAAGCCCAGTGTAGCAAAGGTTGACTTGTAGATTTCTGGATGAATCACATTCCAGCACCTTAATGATTATACGATAGCAGTTTCACAAATATAATTGTGATCTGCACTTGAGCAGACATGAAATAAATCTGTCCTCCTGCAGTGGTAAGCAGACCAATTTTTCACATTTATGCAAATCATTTTTTTCAGCTTTCCTCTGATTTGCTTCTCCATCTCTTTTCCAAAGGTTAGTGACTCTGAGTGATTTGAGGTCAGAAGTCCTCTGGTACCATGTCTAAGTGTGTCATGCTTCACATCCAGATTTAGTCAGTAAATGTCTTTTGAGCTCCTGGACTTTCAACCATTGCTGACACCAGAGATTGAAGCTGACAGTTTCCTGGTTTGCATGATGCTTACTGCAGCATATGTATTCTCCTATTATGCAATTTCGGGAGAGCGAAATACACATAAGGCGAAGGTTAAGAACGAGTATATGTTGGCGATCTACAGTTGCTAATAAAAACTAAATGATACAGTTGTTATGGTAAGCGAAGATATCACTATTAAGTCAAACATTTAATTGCACAAAAATATAATTTACAATCTTCAGTTAAATGGTAGGAGAGGTTTTAATGAGGAAAGGATACACATAATTGTAAACAGTCTTTTACTTTGATACTTGCCGGGGTAACAAAATAATAAACCTGTTTGTGACAGCTGATACATTTCACTTCTTACTGAGGTAAACATAGTACTTTAAACATTTAACTGGGTTCAGTTTGGATTTTGAAAATCAAATGTGCAGTGCAGTTATTACAACCAAAAAGTGGTGTGGTCTATTAATACAGAGAAGGGAATATTTTAATATTTCTGCAATGAGCTAGTTTGTTATAATTATCTAAATCAGTTAATGATGTCTAGATATGTAAAGCCTCCCCTGAGGAAGGACAATTTCTTTTAACATTTAAAATCTCCCCTAATTCACTTAAAGCCATCTGTGTGGAATCCTCCTGCAGTTATATAATTGAAGAGTGCAGTTGTATTCATGGTTATTGGAGGGAGAAAATTCAGGGTGTCACTGTTTTACCAGTGGTTTTAGTACATACAATATGATGGTGGTAATTAAGATTTTGACGTCTTTCTATACATTATAGTGTGCAGAATCAGAATCCTGCATGTATTATATGCATTTGTAATGGTGCAGAATAATTTTAGATTGCATCGAAGCAAATCACTGAGCAACTAACATTTGGGGATAAGCTGCTTTTTGAGGGAAAGCTATTGTGTAATGTTTTGGTGGAGCATTGTTGCTGCACTACAGTCACTGTGTGTTGCAGTGCTGCCTACAGTTGAGTTTGTGCTTGTATGAATATTCACTGCAAATTCCATCTAATAGGATTATCTGGAAAATTTTAAGGCAACAGTTGGAAGATTGTTTCCTGAAGGCCTGTTGTTTGAAATTTAATATTGTGGACAATAATTTAGTGTTTCTGCAAGTGATAGAAAACCATTGCTATCCATTTGCAGGCTAATGTGTTATCACACTGTACTATCCCAGTGGCATCTTGAAGTGTCTATGAGATAAAAAATTCATGAGGGTGATCAGCTTTCAGTCAGTAAATATAATCTGGCTTTTTGTTGCTGACTAATGCGTCCATTTTTGAGCCATTAGAGGAAAGTAAATATCAAAAGAATAGCTCAGAAATAGAAAAAAATGGAGCTGAAGCATGTTTACCTTTTGAGTTGTATTTATAGATTGGGATGCCAGAATCCATTTCCATTTAAAATGATAACATAACTTTGATCTTTAAACATGTTTTTAAAAAACTTTCCAACAAATCCCAGTGTAGTGCTGAGGAAGTGCTACACTGTTGGTGATGTTGTCGTTCAGATAAGATGTTGAACAATGGTTGTGTTCTCCTGCAGATGTTCTACAGTCAAAAGGTGAGGTGGCAGGTTAGTGCTATTAAGAGAGAACATTTTAATATTCCTGTAGTGAAGAGTCCGTAAGCAACTTGCTAACCTTCATTGTTGAGGCTTGCATAAATAATGGCCTAAATTTCATGTCACAACTATCAGCATCACAGTTATTATGGAGTAAATCGAACACAAACTTCAGCATCTGTGCAGTACAATGGAGAACCCAGGAATAGGATTTGATTTGACCTTCTCCAGAAGCTTAGCTACACAGGATGTCACCAAATGACTCTGCATTAAATCAATTAGAAAATTGTGAAGTTGCTTTGCTTACCCATTAAACAAGCAGAAAAAACTTAATTCAAATGTAAATAAATTTTTAATGGCGTCGTATGTTTTAATTACTGCCAAACAATTGAGTTCTACAAGTGTGAACTCTCATTTCTTTAGAATTTAATTCTTGCAGGAACATAAGAACTAGGAGCAGGAGCAGGCCATCTGGCCCCTCGAGCCTGCTCCGCCATTCAATAAGATCATGGCTGATCCTTTCATGGACTCAGCTCCACTTACCCCCACCTGCTCACCATAACCCTTAATTCCTTTACTGTTCAAAAATTTATCTATCCTTGCCTAAAAACATTCAATGAAGTAGCTTCAACTGCTTCACTGAGCAGGGAATTCCACAGATTCACAACCCTTCGTGTGAAGAAGTTCCTCCTCAACTCGGTCCTAAATCTGCTTCCCCTTATTTTGAGACCATGCCCCCTAGTTGTAGTTTCACCCGCCAGTGGAAACAACTTCCCTGCTTCTGTCTTATCTATTCCCTTCATGATCTTATGTTTCTATAAGATCTCCCCTCATTCTTCTGAATTCCAATGAGCATAGCCCCAGTTTACTCAGTCTCTCCTTAAGCCAGCCCTCTCAACTCCGGAATCAACCTAGTGAATCTCCTCTGCATCCCCTCCAGTGCCAGTATAACTTCCTTTGAAAATAAAACCCAACATTTTTGATTTTGATTCCCTCCCCTCTCAATCTCAACTCTTTTTCCCTCCTGACTCCATGTTCTGTGCATGATTTTTATATTGAATTATCCATACCAACTTAAGCTTGCTGGTTTAGACTGTGCATCTCAATAAGGATTGTTCAGTCTGGTTGAAGAGACATGTCAGATGTTATTTTCCCTGCTCTCCTATGCCCACAGATCCCTGGCTGAGTGTGCCACATTGGACTAGCTTTCTAATTACTGCAAGTTGCTGTGCAAAAGTCCACTTGATGTCCGTGGGTAGCTGTAAATGTATGAAACGGAGGTTCAGCTTGTTCGTTGCTGGCTGCAGATTCTAAGCTGTGACTTTGCAGGTCTGCCTGCCGAAAGTGTCTGGCTCGTATCTTAGCAAGAGGTCAATGCCTTTAGGATAAGAATAGCGAAATTTGGCAAGTGAAACCCATTGCTCTCCGCCCATGTCTTGCACCTATTAATTAGAGGTTTTTAAAATCTCAACACTTAAACCATTGCAGCAACTGGAATACTGGCTGTTTTAAATACTTTAAAAAATAAGACACTTGAGCCTGATACCTTTTTGTTTCTATAGGACTGCAGGAATATTGGACTTGGGATTAGGAGTAGGCCACTTGACCCTTTGACTAAGTTGTGAAGAGGACATGAGTCTGCAAAGGGAGATAAGTTAAGTGAGTGGGCAAAAATTTGGCAGATGGAGTAAAATTTGGAAAAATGTGAATTTATCCCTTTGGCAGGAAGAATAGAAAAGCAGCATATTATTTAAACCGCGAGAGATCGCAGAGCACCAAGGTACAGTGCCATCTATGTGTCTTGGTACACGAATCACAAAAAGTCAGTATACAGTTACAGCAAGTAATTAGGAAGACAAATAGAATATTGTTTTCTGCAAGTAAAATGGAATATGAAAGTAGGGATGTTTTGCTATAGTTGTTTAGGGTATTGATGAGACCACATCTAGAGAACAGTGCACAGTTTTAATCTTATTTGGAAAAGGTCATAATTGCATTAGAATTAGTTTGATGGGGGGGAACCAAATGAAGAAAGGTGGGACAGGTTGGGCCCATATCCATTGGAGTTTAGAAGAATTAGAGGTGATCTTGCATGCAAGACCCAGAGGGGACTTGACAGGATGGATGCTGAGAGGATGTTTCCCCTTGTGGGGGAGGCTAGAACTAGCAGGCACAGTTTTAAAAATACAGAGGTGGACTCCCATTTCAGACAGAGACGAGGAGAATTATTTTCCAAGGATCTCAAGTCTGTGGAACTCCCTTTCCCAGAGAGTGGTGGAAACAGAGTTATTGAATATTTTAAGGCCGAGGTAGATAGATTCGTGATTGATAAGGGAGCAGGAAAGAACGTGGCAGTGAAGCCACAGTCAGAAGAGCCATGATCTTATTGAATGGTGGAACAGGCTTGAGGGGTTGAATGGCCCACTCCTGCTCTGAAGTTACATGTTTGTTTGTCCGCCCTACTGTGAATGTTCATTTGACCCAAAATTACAAACCTACATTGGAAGCTAAAATGAAGAGAGTAGGGTTTGCCATCATTTCCACTGAGAAAACCCCTTTAAATAATCACTTATTTAGATTTATAAGTAGTAGTGACCAATTTGCATGTCTCTCTTTTGGAAATCAAACAAAATAGTTATAACTGGTTAAACACTTGGTAAATAAACTAGAATATGAAAAGTGATTGGGGCTGAACTGCTTCATTTCTTTCTTTCAGTATACTTTGAGATCATTTGGAACGATAAAGCAGCTCACAATCATTTTTCAGGAGAATCTGGCTGAGGCGTCCTGTGAATTGTGCATGATGCACATGCTCCTTACTGTACCATCTCCCTCTTTAGCTGACAATGAACACTCTGGGGAAATATATCAAGACCAGATCATGTTAAGAGATGCTGATGCCTTCAAATTAAAGTGTTCCTGAAGCTACTGCAAAAGCATAGTAATTTTAACTATGTTATTACCGTGAGAAACATGATTTTTGCACATGGTTGTGAATCTTATTTTGAGCTGGACTGGTGTTAGGACATAAGAGGGGAGAAAAGGTGGTGAAAAATCATCAGTCTCCTTTTTAATGCGTTTGGTTCATTCCTCCTGACTGCTAATTCAGGATTGGTTGCTTTCATGTATCCTTGAGAATTTCTCATTGGTAGTTTTATAGAGGTTTTTTTTTTATTTGTATATCCATAGCTGATCTATACCTTATTTGCTGCTATTCTTCTTGAAGGCAAAGTGTCTCACACAAATGTGTAAAAGTGTGCAATATGGATTATCACGGATTCATAGTGATTTACTAGTTATAAAGATATCAGTGTGTCCAGCTGAGATGTAATCAAATCTTCAGATCATCTGACCACATGAAACCAATTTTATTACCTTGCGTCCCATTCGTTAGTTGTGGAACAGAATGGTAATCGAGAGTCCAGGGCTGGGCACAAACAGCTAAAGAAAATAGGCATAAAACTGTCTTTGCTGATTCAGAAGCTCACTAGTTAATTAGAGATTGATTGGTGTTAATTAGTAAATGGTCCAAACTGTTTAATCCATTTAACTGCAGGATTAATAGTAGCTGGAGATGGCAATGATAAGGAGACATAAGCAGTGAAAAAATGGAATATTTCTCCTTTTCTGCACTCTGACCCCCACCACCCAAGCAACAAGAAAGCTTAAGCATGAGCTGAAATGTTACTGTATAAATCCAAAATAGTTTGACCACCTACCAGTTGGATCAGTTCTGAAGATTCCCAACTGAAATATTAACCTATATTGCTTTCAAGTGCTTTGTTGATCTGTATCTTTTCCCATCATTCTCCATTTTTATGGCTGACCTCATTTCTGATTGTGAGATTGATTTTATACGATATAATCTCTGACTGGTTAAAATGTCGCAGGCTCAAGTACAGATGACAAGCCTTCTGGAAACTAAAGATTGCATCATCATAACATCCATTTAGTCCAGTTTCTGCCTTTGCCATCTTAAGTAGAAAACCATTTCCGATATGAATTATTCTTTGTAGTCTTTTTAACTGCCTTTTACTCGACCAAGCAAAAGACCAAAGATAACAGTTTTTATGCCCCCTTAGTTTCTTAGATCTCCCTCTCCCCTAAACTTCACATAGGAGTCATGGGGAATTGGGTTGTCGCAGCAGTAAGAAGGCTACATGAACCGTCTAATGCCAGACAACAGTGTGGTCTGTACAACCGCCTTCACTGACACTGAAGGACATTGGGCAGGTAGTAAGCTACAGCATCCTCTGTTCCAGGGGAGAGTGCTACCTACGCAAATACATTTCTTCCCCATATTTTTACCACTGACTCAGGCCTGGAATTTGCTTTTGACAGTTTGTGTCTATGTTCGCTTGTCCTACAGTTATGATTTAACTTCACTAAATAGTTAACAAATCATCAGAAAAAGACCTGGCATTTTAATTAGTGGAAATTGGTAGAAATTGATTTTAATTATCTCTAACAGTGGAAGGTGGAATTCAATACCAGATCTTTAGATACTGCTTTGAGGACTATATTCTTTATGCTGCAGCAAATATCAGTTTATTCTTGCTGCATTTATTACACTGGGATTCCTGAGGTAATGCCATTGATCAAAAGTTGATTTGGGTGACGCACTAAAACGTTGTTTGACAAAAGCATATTACAGCTGCCTTCACAATGCCACCGCCGTAGTGACTGGAGGCATGATAATAAATGTATTGTCTTCAATTTTGTTCAAGTAAAGGGGTCAAGTAACCAGTGGCATCAAAGAGTTAAATCAGTAATTGCCGGTTGTTATTTACCTTGATTTTGTGGGGTTCAGAATTTTTTAAAAAAGGTCCTTTTCTCTGAATTGAAGTGAATCTTAGGGTCTGAATTTTTTGTTTGCCCCCTTACAGACTTTCTATCACCTGTAAAACTCAAAGTAGGTCATCATCAAGCTTGTTCCTCTTCCCACTGTAGGATTAGTCGGGTCTGTACTTAACCAGCTTTGGTTTATCACCTTTGTTGGACAATACTAGTTGGTCAAGTGCATTCTTCAGATGAAGTGGGATTAGTGGTTAGGGTTCATTGGATCAGGGTATGCCAATGCGATTCAGTTGTCATTTTAAAGGCTTTTTTCCTTGTTATTTAATTTTGCATCATTCACATTTGAACAACAGAAGGTGGAAATTTAGGAAAGTTAGAGTTGGCTGGAGTAACATGGTTTTTCTGCACAGGCAGATGATTTGGGTGATTCAAAAGTGAGGTGCCACACCACCAATGGCAGGAAGGTATAGGTGCAGCATGTCGCACTTACTCAGGCAGCTTCTGTTATAAATGTGGACGTATCCATTAAAAATGGAAACGCTTAACAGGAAGGGTAAGTAGATGTAAGTTTTTTTTAATGTTACTAGACAATCACTTGTCCTATTGGGGAATGAAGAGCATGTGGTGTTTAGATTGCAGTGTGCAACGGGACCCGAATCAGTGGAAACTCTGAATGGTGGAAGCCTAAAAAGGCCAGTGGGGGAGGGCTGGGGGCTAAAGTTATTTTAGAGATGGGAAGAGAGAAAGCGGAGGAGGGTTAGAGGCTGAGTGAGGGAAGATAAAGAAGTGTTGGAGACGGAGGAGAGGAAGGGAAGGTAAGAGGAGATAAATTCTTGTTTTGGAGGAGTGGTGTGATATAGGTAAGGTCGATCAGATTTGGAGGCCGTGTTGAGGGCTGATGGAGGTGGTGAGGAAGGTGGTGTTTAATCTAAACCTTTGTGTTTAGATTAATATCATTAAGAAATTAGTGAAAAATGCCACTGGTGACACTGCTGCTTATGGAAGCTCTGACAGTGGTGATTAGAACTCTGATCTTCCAATACAGACTTGCTGAGCCAGTGTTGCTAAAATGCACATGAGCCATGGTAGACTTGTACAATTTTTCCACAAAAGTTTTCCTCTGCTCTTGGTATCTATCTGTTATGTCTGGCTGTACTGGTTACATGAGCTGTTTTTTTTTGTATATCATTCATTGATGGCCACTGAGGACGATGAAAACAATTGTGTTAAAGAGGACACCTTTGAGGTTGGGGGTGAAGCATATTGTTGCGCTAGAGTACAGAGAGCTATCTTCTGCTCTTACTTTCTATTCTTGATGTAGGTGTGTCTAACTGTCAGTGAGTAGTAGGAATGCAAAATTCACAGCATGGCCCATTTCCCTTCCCAAAATAAACTGAAACTTAACCTAGTGGAGCCCGAGTGTTGCTTGTAATTTATCGTGATGACACATGAACCAGAAAGATTATTTTTGAGTAAACTTCTTGTGGTCCAATCTCAATAGATAGTAAAAGGAAACTTTGAGCTTAATTGGAAGTCTTCCAACTGCATTGAAATGTGTTTTCCAGATAGAATATTGAGAATCT
This sequence comes from Mustelus asterias, assembly GCF_964213995.1. Classification (NCBI taxonomy): domain Eukaryota; kingdom Metazoa; phylum Chordata; class Chondrichthyes; order Carcharhiniformes; family Triakidae; genus Mustelus; species Mustelus asterias. Next base: position 77,526,895 of record NC_135807.1, on the reverse strand, counting down.
CATTCATCTCTAATAGTGTTGCAATTCTTTGTTTTAAAAAAAAGGAAGTTTAAATGTCAAATTATGTCATGTAAAGAAATTGTACAACTGCTGAATTGTTGTATTATACAAGATTGCACACAAAATGAGACGACTTTTTGCTGCTTCTGCATGCAAAACTAGGCTTGATGGGGAGAGAGGGGGGCTTATATTTCTCATAATCACTGGAAATGTAGTGTTTGCCTTCCACCCCTCTCTGGAGAGTAATGGATACAAATTATTTTTCACAAATTTTAGGGAATTGCTTAACTGAGTGAGCGCAGATCTCCCCTAGTGTTTTTTTTTTGTTCTTTAAGAGAACTCTGAAATAGTTGGGGAAAAAATGCATTTGCATTTTATGCCTTGGAATGTGCTTTCATTCCTGTGCCTTTCCAGAATCGGTGATGTGAATTGGCAGTTGAGGCCATTGCAACTTCAGGGCAGGACATGTCCGAGCAGTTGGGGAGGTTGAAAAAGCAGAAGCTGCACCACAGACTATTGAAGGAATTGAAATCTAAACTTTGTACCCAGAGAACAACTCGAGTCCAGTTTGTGAGTCTGATTTTTGATTGTGATTCCTACCTGTGCACCAAGTCCACTTCGTTAAATAATTGCTGCTTTGAATGGCAACATTTTAAATTTATGTAGTGTATAAAATGGTTACAATTTTAATGGAGTAAATGAGTTGCTAGAGTATTTAGCCGTCTGTGCTTTCATGAACAAAAGAAGCTTTTTATTACAGTAGTTTTGTGGTGGTGCCATCTTCTGAGCCTTTTCACTGCTTGATGAAGCAAAGGCCATGGACCAGAATACTTGAATGCATGTGAGCGTGTTATAAGCTGCCTTTACTGGCTACAGACTATAAAGGTTTTATATGATTGTAAAAGTTGAATATGTAGGTAAGACATTCTGTTATCACAAAGGCAAGGCAGCAGCCATTGTGGTGTAAATGATGGTAAGAGAAATGCACTGTGTGTTTGGAAAGCAGCTGTTGGAAAATGTCTTTGTCATTGGATTCTTGTCATGGCACCTAAAGTGGTAAATCATTCATAACCAAAAACATTTGCATGCTGCTAAAATGACACAACAAAAAAAAGCAAACATACAAAAGCATTGAAGTACATGAGTGTATAATTATCCACGTGTATTGGACAACACTGCTTTGGAGAATGTTGCACCAAAAATTAGCACAATGGTTTTAGGGCGATGAGTCACTTGGTTTATGTATCAGTGTGCTTTTGCTTGCCAATATAAAAAAATTGGTTACATAAGGGTATGTAACTATCAATGTAAAAACTTTCAAAGGAACTGCATAACCCTGCATTTAATTTTTAACACTGACCAGTGCTTAATGCGGTGTTGTAAAAATTCATAGCTTCTGCCTAAATGCAGACCTGTAAATATATTCATTGATGGAGAGAAACTGAATAATTTAATCTACTTAAAATTCTTCAGTGTTAACTTCTTGTTAAAGCGATTTTAAGAGAGCAGCTCGCTGTACTTGAGAAAAATCAAGAGTTGTGAAGTAAATCTAGAACACCATTTAGTCGCCCCATTTCGGCCAGGTTCATCTGCTTGATGCTGAATTTGCTTGCTTTTTTTTCTTATTTTCTTCCTCATTTATTAAAATTGCTTCCCTTCGTTTCGGCACCAATGAAGTTAATGAATTTTTTAAACCTTTCTCATGCTGATGAATATTGTAACATGTATTTTCATTTTATATGATTAACGGAGGGTATAGTACTTGTATTAGTGCATATCTAGTATCTCATTGACACTGATCAATCTATTCCAAAGGAGATTGAGTTGGTGCATTTTAGCCGGCGTTGATGGTACAGTTGGCTTCGGCATTCCTGTACTGGGAAAGGGAGAAAAAAATCAGCCAGAATTCCTTCTCCCAATCACTAGTCAGTGACTTTTCTGGCAAAAATGTGCTGGGTGCTGAAATAAAGATACGGCTGAAAAGGTTGTTCCTTCATCTTTTCGATGCCCATGCACACTTACTCGGAGTGTGTCGACAGATTGTTAGCTGGGAGTTCATTTTGGTTGGGCAGACTCTATCTTCAACTTGGCATCTGGATAAGCATCCTGTAAAAGTAACTCGGAGCAGAAATCCTGACTGATATAGTACCATACCTGGTTGAATTTGATTGTTGTTTAAGTGACGGGACTCAGAAGAGAGGGGAGGCAGAAGTGCAAGGAAGTCAGGAAAATCTGTTTTTACTTGTTACAGGGTTTTTATTTATTACTAAGTCACATTTTGTTGTTCAGCCTTAGAATAAACCAACAATTTGATGCAGTTAACTTGCTGCAAGCTAAGTGAAGTAATTGTGCTCCTAACCATGGATCTGCTTGAATTAAAGGATCACAGCTCCAAATCTGTCTTGATCATAGTGATCCAGCATGTTTTTAAAAATTCATTCATGGGACATGAGCGTCCCTGGCTGGCCCCCATTTATTGCCCATCCCCAGTTTCCCTTGAAGGTGGTGGTGAGCTGCTGCCTTGAAACGCTGCAGTCCACATGCTGTGGGTTGATCCACAATGCCGTTAGGAAGGGAATTCCAGGATTTTGACCCAGTGACAGTGAAGGAATGGTGATATCTTTCCAAGTCAGGATGGTGAGTAGCTTGGAGGGGAACTTGCAGGTGGTGGTGTTCCCATGTACCTGCTGCTCTTGTCCTTCTGGGTCTTTGGTGAATTGGTGCAATGCATCCGCAGAATTTTGCCTTGATAGTAGCCCAAGTTAAAGCACAGAGGGGACATGTTGGTGTCTAGTGATGGGCTGATGAATGCTTGGCATTGACTTATGTAAGGCTGTCATCTGGCTAAATCAGTTTGTTTTGCAAGCTGCTTAGCGTCAGGGGGACTAGCTAGGGTAAATGCATGGGGTTGTGGGGATAGGGCGTGGGTGGGATTGTGGTTGGTGCAGGCTCGATGGGCCGAATGGCCTCCTTCTGCACTGTAGGATTCTGTAGATAAGGGCCAGGGAGGTATTGTGCATACCAACAGAGATGCCGTCAATGGGAATTTTCTCCCGTCACTGCAGTCGATGGTATGTGTGTGGTGATTAGCTTGGGTGATGAGTAGAAAATGGAAGTACTTTTTCTTAAGTGGTTTACTTCAATGTTACCATTGCATGAGATGCTGAGGCCTCTTCACCGGTTCAAGTGGACATAACCGATCCCCAAAATATTTTTTTTTGGAAGAGCTGAGAATGTCAGCCAACGCCCACAAAACTGATTAACTGGTCAACAATATTGTTTTTTTTTTTTTGTTGGACTTTTCTGTCTAAATTAGAACAGAGAGCAATGGAATGTGTTTCATACACAGCATTGATTGTGAGGTTGTGGAATGCGCTAAGAGCTTTAATGGTTAGAAAGAGGCCAGGTTTACATTTAAAAATGTTAGCTGGGTGACTGAAGGAAAGGAGTATAAAGGAATATTGAAATAGGTCAGGCACATAGATTAGGACCACTGTTTCTAAGGAGAATGCAGAATATAACTTGGGTTGGGCCCATCAGTTTAAGTGCTGCAGTTCTGTGTCAAATTGATTGCTCCAGTTCCCTATAAACAACAATAGCCGCTCTTCAAAAATATTCCATTGGCTGTTAAACACTTTGGTCGTTGTGAAAACTTGCATTTATGGAGAACCTTGCTCATACGTTTTTGCATTCTTCACAACCAACCATTGAGAGCGCAGCCCTTGACCGAAGGCCTTAGGCAAACACCTCTCGAGGAGGAAGGTGGTCCAGGGGTGTCCTTCCACACAGCCTGTACTGAAGATGTTTCTGGGATACATTCACTCACTGAAATATCTGGGATAGAAACTCTAGGTCGATATGTGCGATCTTCTTGGAGATCCTCTCCACTTGGAGCCGGCAGTTTGCGGTGTCGATGGTAGCCATGAAGTGGAGATGCCGGTGTTGGACTGTGTTTACCCCAGTCCAACGCTGGCATCTCCACATCATGGAAGCTCTACACGGATGAAATGTTGGAGGGTTTATAGATTGAATCTATTTGGTTAGAGTTAAGGAACAGAAAAGAATTGATGGTATTTACATTAGAGCCCAAATAGTGTAATATTGTGGGGATGGTAGAGGAGTAAATCTGGAGGCCAGAGAAAATGATACTGCAGAGCTTCAATCACCTGACTATCGACTTTGTTTGTTGGGGGTCGGGTGGTTGAAACAGTTAAAGGAGAACCAAGCATTTTCCCTGAAGGACTTCCAAGGCTAGATCTCCCTGGATGACACAAGAAGTAGCAATTAAATTAAATAGAAAAAGGGGGTTTATATTCAATATTAGGGACTGAATAGAATAATAGTAAACCGGGCTGACATTGAAGAGTGGGGGGGGGGGGAGTTGAAAAAGGATACAAGAAAGACAAAGAGAGAATATAAGAGTAAAGGGCGGTTGATAGAAAATGGAGCCCAAAAATCCCTTCTAAAGTAAACCTACAAAACGTAAAAGGATAGTTAAAGGAATGGTGGGACTGATCAGGAACTAAAAGAAGGAAAGTTTATGGAAGCAGCAGGCTAGGGCTAATGAAGGAATTGTTACGTGTAAATCATATTTGACTCATCTGATTTGTGTTTTTGATGAAGTAACAGTGAGAGTAAAATGAAGGTGAAGTAGATATTGTCTATATATGTGCCATCAAAAATTAATAAAATCCCACAAAACAAACCTCAGAAGATAGAAGGACATTGGGTTAAATGAATGATGTAACCTGGAATATGTAATTGGCTGAGGGATGGGAAACAGAATATTGGTGAATAAATTTGTTCTTTGTTTTGAGAGAAACATGCGGTGGGGGTGGGGAGGGGCCCACAGAGATCAGTATTAGGACCATTGCTTTTTTTAATATAAAAGTGACTGGACTTGAGTTTAGGGATGGAATTTTTGAAGCATGCAGCTGACCAAAACTTGGCAACATAGCAAACAAGTGAGGAGATTGGTTGTAGAGACATAAGGAGGACATAGTTGGATGAAATAGACAGATGCAATTTAAAGCGGATGAATATGAAGTGATGCATTTTGGGAGAAAATACATAGAGGCAGTATAATCGAAATCCTATTTTGAAGGGTGTGCAAGAGCAAAGAGTTTGAACCTCCATGGAGGTGGCAGGGAAAGTTGAGGAGGCTGTTCAGAAAGTGTATAGGATAGGGATACTTTGCTTTATAAATAGGGGCATTGAGTACAAAAAGAAGGAAGTCTTTTAAAAAATTCTGGATAGGCCTCAGTTGGAGTATTGTGTACATTTCTGGGCACCACAATTTAGGAAGGATGTCAAGGCCTTGGAAAGGATTCACCAGGCGGTGCCAAGGATGGGAAAGTTTAGTTAGGTGAAGAGATTGGAGATGCTAGGATTGCTCTCATTAGAGCAGAGAAGGCCAAGTAAAGACCTCCGAGATTTTGATAAAGCAAGGAAGGAGAAACTGCTTCTGCTGGCAAGTGGATCAGTAACCAGCGCTCAGACTTTAAATAATTCATAAAAGAAACAAATGTTTTCACAGAGAGGATTGTTATTATCTGGAGTGCATGACTTGAAAGGGTGGTGGAAGCAGATTCCATAGGAGATTTCAAAGACAATTTGGCATGTGACTTGAAGTTGACTAATTTGCAGGGTAATGGGGAAAACGTTGGGATGTGGGTCAAAATTAGACAGCTCTTTCAAAGAGCTGACATGGGCAACATAGGCTGAATGTCCTCCTGATACTTTAAAGGAGCCCGATTCTCGAGAGGAAATTATTGATTCAGAATTGGTCAGGACTGATGTATTAATTTGATGTGAGATAGGTAAGGGTGTGTGGAAACAAAACATGAATGGGTTATGTTTTTTAAATAGAGACAAATAATAAAAGCAGACATTTCATAAACTAAGTTAAATCCCTCATTATTTGGAGTTGGTGGTATGTATCCTATTAAAGAAATAATTATTCTGTAATGGGATATTTTACATATTTTCATTCATCATAAGGATCTGTGCAAAAAGTACTTAATATAAGCATACTAACTCCCCACCACCATGTTAACCTTTTTAAAGATCTGCAGATTAAAAAGAAATCCATCAGTAGTATTTTTTACATTCCCCGTAGACAACTTTTAAAAACAGATATGAATTTTCCCAGTGACTGATGCAAAGGAATTGCACAAGATATCACATTTTAAGACTGTAATGATCTCCGTTGGTGTTATAACTGGATAGGAAGATCCCAGTACGAAACCCTGGCTTAAAAGACCATAACTTTTACTATTTTTAGAAAACGTGGAGGACCCCTAATCAGTTTTAACAACGAGAAACAAAACCTTTATTAAACATGAAAAGTTTGATTCTGGTACAGTACTCCTTTACTCAGCCCTTAGCTTCGCAAATGTATACAATTTTAGCTTCACAACCAGGACACACTGACTTGTCTCTGGGCAGATTTCATAATGAGGCTACATGGATTTGGGCAGATTCCATAGGTCATATCCTTCTCCAAGCTGCTCCATTTTACCTTAAAATAAATGAGTCAGTTTAAAACATAGCCATCTTAAAAAGTCTAGTTAAACTTGGAGGGAAGGAATGAACAGAAGGGAAGGTCAGTGATGGGGTAGAAGGTAGGAAAGATTAAATGTCAAGAGATGTCAATGCAAAGTGAAAATGGATGGCAGTGGGACAAGGAAATTGTTGAACTTGATGCTGAGTCTGGAACGCTGTAAAGTTGTTCCTGGAGCTGATGTTGCATTTTATCGGAACAGTATAGGCAACTGAGGACAAGAGGAGTTGGAGTGGGGATGGAGAAGAAAATTGAAATGACCCAACTGAAAGCTTGGAGTAATGTTTGGACTGAATGAAGATGTTCCATAAGGTAAACGCCCTTGTCTCCCTAATGTAGAGAGACCTTGTTGTGAACGCAGAATATTAAGTTGCAAGAAGTTAAGTAAATTACTGCTTCATCCGGAAGGTGTTTGGGGTCTTGGGTGGTAAAAGGGAAGAGGGGAAAGGGCCAAAGTGCCGCGGGAAGTGGAGGGAGCTTTGGGGGCAATTGAAGAGTGGACCAGGGAACGATCCCTTTTAAAATTTGAAAGTTGTGGGGACAGAGATGTGCTAGGTGCGCCATGATGCTGGAGATGGTGGAAATGATGGGTGATGCATTGAATGTAAAGGCTGAGGAGATGGCGTGCGAAGACAAATAAAGTTTCATAGCCTGAGGTGACTGCTGGGGGTTAGAGAGAGTTGAGAGCAGAGTGCGGGGAATGGAACGAACATAGTTGTGGTCCTTGTCAACCACAGTGGGTGGAGACTCCTCAGTCGAAGGGAAAAAGAAGACATCAGAAATACTGGAATGGAAACTGGCATAGTCAGAACAGATGCGGTAGAGGCAGGGACCCTGGGAGAGTAAAATAGAGGACTACGAGAAGCAGGGTGTGTGGAAGTGCAGTCAAGGTGGTGTAGGAAGTAGTGAGCATATAGTGAATATTGGAGATTGAATTGCAATCTCACTTTTATTGCAAGGCAAGATTGACTAACAACCAATTGTTGCATTCATTTTGAATGAAATGTATTTTAATTATCAGCAGTAGGTGAATATTTGGCTCTGTGTCAATTCATTCCTGTTGGTGGATGTAAACTAACTTCTGCTCAGATGGTAAAGTTGAAACATGAACTAGGGGTGTCATTTCTTCCACCTAATTTTCAAATTGCAGTGTAAGCCTTACTTGTGACTAATAAATTAACTAACTAACTAAATTGACCAGGTTTCATCACTTTAATGAGACATAACTGATCTCTTTATTCACAGAAATATGGCTTGCAGCTTTATTTGTAACCAGATCATTAATGCATTGCAAGGATGCAGGTGGGTCCTTTTAAAAAGTAAACACGTTCATACACGCTGTAACCTTTCCAGTCTGGAATGCTTGGGTCATTTTTGGATTTTGGAATTTTCTGGATTATAGAAGATGTTGGAATGCCTGACCTCAAATGTGTGAACCCAAAATCAGCATAGATATGAATATTAACCTGAGCATAAAACAGTGATCAAATACTACTAAGCAATAATAAAAATTATTTTACTCATCCAAATACTGTATCTTCCACGTTTCCAATGCCAAAACACTAAAACGATACCAATGACATTGAGGGAATGAGGTCAATGGTTGAGCTGGGTGGTGGGGAGAATGAGAACATGGCCGAGTACCTGGAGAAAAGTATTGGAAGACCAGGGTATGCAGATCAGTAAACCAAAGACCCAATTAATGGACTGTCGGTTTGAGCCTCGGGAAGAGGGTCAGAGTAAACATGTAAAGATTCTGGGCGAAGACTTGGAGAAAATGAGTCGTTTCAAGAGTCAATGTTGGCAGAAGATAAGTGTGGAAATTAAGCAATGGATTAACTCTGGTTGGTGTACTTGGAAGAAGCACAGTGGATAGAAAAGTATCACCTGAAACTGAAAGGAAGAATCTACAAGAGAGTGTGAGATGGGCTTTCTTAAATAGTGTAGAAACTCGGGCAACACTAAGAAGACAGGAATAATGACTAGATACTAATGAGACGTGGATGCTTAGATGGATGTGTGGCGTAATGAGAAAAGACAAAATCAGGAACCAGCACATCAGGGGGTTAGTGAAGGTTGTGGGAGACCAAAAAAAAAACCGAGAATAGATTGAAGTGATGTGGTCATTTAGTGGAGGGAGAAAGAGGAAATATGATGATGGAGATGGGACTGCCAAGAAGAGGAAAGCCTGACGTCAGATGAAAAAATGAATTTGCAAAAGACTTAAACACAGAATTGGAATAGGAATGGCTGACTGACTAGAATTGTGGTGACCCCCAAATAAAATGGGAGAAGCCAAAGTGGCACAGTGGTTAGCACTGTCGCCTCAGAGCGCCAGGGACCTGGGTTCAGTTCCAGCTTTGGGTGATTGTGCGGAGTTTCCACGTTCTCTCCGTGTCTGTGTGGGTTTCCTCCGGATGCGCTGGTTTCCTCCCAAAGATGTAGGTGAATTGGCCGTGGTAAATGTGTGGGGTTACGGAGAGAGAGCCTGGGCAAGATACTCTGTCAATGAGTCGGTGCAGACTCGATGGATTGAATGGCTTCCTTCTGCATCGTAGGGATTCTATGCTTATATGGAATGATGTCAAAGGAATGCATGATTGGTAAGGTGGTGGTGGATCCACTGGCTCAGCTATGTAGCTGATCTGGCAACTGATACATAAAAGGGACTTGGGATTCCCTCAGCAGAAGGTGAAGTGGGTGACATGGTTTTTGTGAAGGCATAGGAAAAAAATCCCTGCTCCTCCCCCAAAACCATACAGTTGTCCCAGTAGTCCCTTTAAGGGACACTAATCTAGCTGCCTTGCAGTGTGAGAGTGGGGATAGTGTAGCATAGGCATCACTCATTTTCAAAGTTGTACATAATGGAACCCCGACTTGTACAAGTGAATGAAGCCATTGCCTGTTTCTGCTGACAGCCTTCGACCTATTTCCCAGCTCACTCCAAAATCATAGCAAGTGGGAACAGAGCATTAAGTCCTTCACTTTGAATTTCATCTGAGTCCTGTTGTGTTCCCACAGAAAAACCAGGCAAAAGGACTAAAACTGGCTCCTTATGGACAAAATAAACATGCATTTGTGAATTTGCTGCATAATTTTGTTACATTATGCGAAGTTTCAAATGCATTGTGATGTTGAACTGTTAGCAGCAACATGCAAATTGCTGAACCCAAGGATGCAACCAGAATAACCTGTCCCCAAAGCTTGCGGTTCCGAATCAGAGTCCTGGTTATGTAGTTGAGTCTTAACAAGATTAAGTTCTTGTTTTTGAGACTTCCTGAAATGAAAAAGAATCTTTGGCTTGTGACTGATTAGGTTTCTAGGGAACAGCTTGAGAATACCTAGTGCTTCCAGAGCTACACTTTGCCTATTCTACCAGACAAGTCCCACGAGGGTTTCACCCAAGTGTTTGTTGAGGGCAGGATTGCCATTTTCCTTTTGGGGTTACATCTTAGAATTAACAGTGGAAACTGAATAAAGTCACATATTGCTAGGAAGTTGCATTCTTTTATATAGACCCAAAGGGCATAAACCTGTTGCAGCAAGTATTAAGAATTTTCTATACACTCAAACTGCTGTTGGAGAATTATGATAAGAATGTAGTATCATGCCTTTCTGACTGTGCATAACTATCATGGCTCATGGAATCCGTTTTGCTGCATTTCCAGACCCTAGAGGAAATCTTTATTTTGGAGTTACAGTTTTGTTCATGTATAGCAAGGTGGGGCCCATTGGCCACAGGGAGGAGGCTATTGAGGATCCTGGTCACGATCTTCCTTTTGTCAGTCAGCAGGGAGACGCCTCTGTCACTCCAATTGGACTTGTTTTCCTTTCCAAATATGCCATGTCATAGCATCCCTGAGGTGTACCAGCATGCACTGCTTTCCCCAAGATGAGGGGCATGAGGAGGGATATTGGGAAATGGAGTTCAGGGCGTTCAAGTTGAAGCCAGAATCTCATTGAGGGGTTCTTCAAAATGTTCTCTCTTGCGAGCACTGATGGCCACCCTGTCTTGATGAGATCCCCTCTGTACTTGGCTCTCTGCTGGGTGCTTGGGCCCAGACATTTTGACAGCCCAAAGAACACATGCATGTTGTTGGTGTCCATTAATTGTTGGATCTTTTGCACCCTTCCGACCCATCGTCTTGTTCTTTAAAAGGTAGATTTGAAGATGCACTTTTGATTTCTGACAGCTGTAGGACGACTGTCTTTCAGTCTGCCACAGTTTGATAAAATTCATTATTACCTCCATTGTGCCAACCTTTGACCTTCTGCGGAAAATCATATTTAAGTATAGAATCTTGAACCCGAGACTAAGGTCATGGTTTACTAGGCAGCAGTGACCCTTGCAAACCTATATGCTTCGAAGACTTGGATAATGGAGATTTTATCAGCAACGTGCAGAGGTGGATTTTAGGCATTCGAGTGAGTGCACAAACCTCCAAACAACTCATTACCTGACCCTCCAAGAGCCACTTGTCCTGCATGTGGCAGCGTCTGCAGATCACACACTTGACTTATCAACCATTTGGATCCTATTGAACCCAGAGTGGAAGCAGGTCATTCTTAATCCCAAGGGGCTGTCTAAGAAAGAGGAATGAAGTGAAATCTAACTGCTAGTTGTTGGAAAGAGATACTCCAGCTCCTGTCAATGGTGGGAGGAGCAAAGGACACTCTATTTCACCCCCTACAAAGGTCATATTTTTTGGTGGTTAGCTGTGTGTCCAAAATCCTAATACTAAGAAATCCACAAAGGTAGAGTTTGTTTGCCATTTATCGAGTACACATTCTCTCCCATATTGAAGTTGAGGTTCAGAGAACCTGGACACGAGTCTGGAAGAAGCAAGGTTAAAAGATACACGATCATTGCTTCTACAAATATGCCAAAATTATATTTGTGCATTGCAAAATGCAAGCATAAAGTATAGTTAAACCAACCTTTCTTGCCATTTTACTTGCCTACTGTTTGGTTTCATGGGTACCAACAGACACCTGATGCTTCATTTAACTGGTCCATCCTTCATTTATAGCTTAAATGTGAAGGCCTCGAGGTGAAGACTGTTTTCACCAGACAGACGCAAACACTTTGTAAGAAAATGTAGTGGATAACAGTTTGGAACTGACACTTTTTGCCTCCAAATGTGCCTGCCTTAATTACTGAGAATAGAGTCTCGGGATTTTCTAGCATGCTACTTGTTGGTCAATATGCTTATTTAATTGACCCTGGAAGTATTTCCTTTTTAAATTTAATGCAACTTTGTTGCCCCAATTACTTCATTTTCAAAAGAAATGCTTCGACAGAAATGCACAATGGAGCAGTTGTCTTCCAGTGGATACGTGGGTGTGTGTCCTTAAGCCACCGAGTTATGTTATTGATGTTAATCATGCTGCTATGATTATTTAACAAGCTAAAGAAAGCAGTTTCCTGCAGAAGAGGCGTAATATCAGTAAATAATTTGTCACTGGGCTTTCTTTGTGCTATCTAAGTATTTGGCTAGATTTTGAATGCCTCAATTCTATCTCCATCCAGTTGTCATCTTTCTAGTTAGAAGATGCTCATATCCTTGAGTCATACTCGTATGTAACTTTATCACAGCCCCTTCTGATGTGTTTTTCAGCTCAGCCTCATCCTACCTGAAGTGAGAATTTGAAAACTGCACACACTGCTTTAGGTCAGAGCTGTCCAAGGAGCGGCTTGTGGGGCCAAAAGTGGCTTAGAATCTCCTTTTGATCTCGCCCTCAGAGTTCTGAGCAGTCCCTGTCTACTGCACTGGTGTTAAAACCTGCCTTCAGTACTGGTCACCTAATTGAACTGTCAGTCAAAATCTGCCAACTAACTTCTTTAACTATCTTGTAATCTTCACAGTTGAATTTGAAGTTAACTACCAAAAGTAGACCAGTGAACAGGCCATGAGATAAGAAACAGCCATTTGGTCCATCAAACCTACTCATTCAGTTTAAAAATCCTCAGCTTGTAGAGTAGAAAAACAGGGCTCCAACTTTTGGGAATCTCACATTTGTGGGTAATTCTATGTAACCCATTCATTGTTGCATGTATCCTGTCCCCAGCGTCAACATTTTTGGCATCTCTATTGGAGGTAACTTTGTGAGTGTGTGTGCATGTATCATTTTCTTGGATTTTAGTAAGATAATTAATAAGATAACCAAAAAAAAAGCTGGTAGACTGAATCAGCTGACAATGGGCAAAGTTTCAGTGTGGTCTCTGCCACTGACCTATCAAAACATTGCTGGAAAAGGCGCAGAAAACCCTGGCAAAATGACACAAGGACCATTTGAACCATGGTTGTTAAGGTTTCTACAGCACTTCTGCCTGAGTTAAGGCAGGCGAGTGGAAAAACATCTGTGGAGATTGCTCCCCATGGTATTGGTAGTGTAAACTAAGATTGAATTTCCTTTCTTGTGGAAGGACACAGTGGAACTGTTGAATGTTCCTCTTGAGTGTGTTTATATCTTCATTATACATGCATAGAAAAGGCAAGGCAACAAGAGGTAACAGCACCAGACACCTGATTTCACTGTGACTAGTGTTAGAGGCCTATAGGTCATCATAATAGTTGCAGTGCCTTGCACAAGAATGTTCTTGTGGAAAAAGTGTGGTGCTCAAAGAGTTAACTCTTTTGAGCAGTTTCTCTGTCTTGTGGATCGCGTTGACACTAATTCTTTTTTTTTTAAGATTAAAATAGTGGTTTTGACTTTCGCTTTGACAACACATCCTTTCCTGTTTGGTGAGCACAGTGGCAGATGCAGCAATGTGAACAGCACCTTGAAATCAAAAAAAGTAGTGACAATAGAATAGCAATGTAGTTTGATAGAATCATAGAAACCCTACAGTGCAGAAGGAGGCTGTTTGGCCCATTGAGTCTGCACCGACACCAATCCCACCCAGGCCCGAACCCCGAAACCCCACATTACCCCACTAATCCCTCTAACATACACATCCCGGGACACGAAGGGGTAATTTATAACATAAGGGAAATATTTTGGGTCATAGGACATTTTCATAACATGAAAAGGAGCACTTTCATTATTCAGTATTTTTCTAAATTGAACATTTGATGACATTTTAAAGTTACTTTTCTCAAATATACCTGAAGGACATATCTATCAGGACTACAATCTGAATTTTAAAAAGATAGTCATTCATTTGGTGCGTATGCTACTTTCTATTTCTTGCACCTTTTCTCTTCCCCTGCCCTTATATTAACTTATTGTGTTGCGTTCTGTTCCTCTTCAGCACTATTGCCCTGTTACATTTTTATTTTGTACTGTCCATTTTATTTTTTTTGCTATCGCTAATGTTTGCAAGCTATTTGTGCTTAACATTTGGAAAGCTTCAGAGTAATATTCCAGCTCCAGTTATGAACAGTATACCAATTTAGTTATTAATGGAGAGGTACAATCAAACTAAAGGTAGTCCCTTAGAATTCCAGTCAATCGGGCTTCTGCAAATCTAATACGTCAATAATAAATAATAACAGAAAATGCTGGAAGTACTCGGGTCTGGCAGCATCTGTGAAAAAAGAAATGGGAGGTAAAATTTTGAGTCTGACATTTCATCAGAATTTTCAATAAAAATAACAACACATGTCAACAAAGCCATTAAATTGTGAAGAGGGTACTGGGATTAATTTATTAAGGAATAGAGTTCCAAAGCCCAGAAATGATTAAATGCAGAGTATTTTGACAGTTCTTACAAAAGGAGTATAGAAGGTTGAGAAAGTACAAAAAGAATTTAAAGAATGCTACCGGAGAGAAATGATACAACTATCAGGAAACTTACAAGACTAATGGGGAAAGAGCTAGGAGTGGAACTGGTTAATAAATTGTTCAAAAGGGCTAAATGGCCTCCATCTGTGTGGCAGCAATCTATGAAAAACTGAATAGGATGGTGCTCTTTTCTCTAGAAAAGCAAATATCTGAGAAATGACCTGATAGAAGCCTTTTCGGTTCTGAGGGGGTCTGATGGAGTAGGTGTAAAGAGATGTTTCCACTTGTGGGGAAGTCCAAAACTAAGGCCCATAAGACAATCATTAATAAATCCAATAAAGATTTCGGGGAAAAAAACTTCAGGAGAAAGAAATGCATTCTCAGAAAATTATGAGAATGTGGAACTTGTTACCATATGGAATGGCTGAAATGCTTAGTTTAGATGCACTTTGAGGGGGATGTGTTGATGGGGTGGAATGCAAGAAGTGGAGACTCGTGTTAAGTATGAACAGCAGCATAGACCTGTTGGACCATGGGACTCTTTCTGACTGTAAAATTCTATGTAACACATGGGTTTGCTTAACTTCGGCATTTTGTACTAATTCATCAGCTATTATAGCTATAGCCCACTGTTGGGGTGCGGATCAGAAACCCCAAAGTATATTATCAAGTTAGACGAGACCCCAACTATTTGCTACTTCATCATTGTGAGGATAAGGTGTTTCAGTGCAGGTGATTCTATTGACACACTAGGAAGCTTTTATCAAAATAAACTTTATTTAACAATACAGTTTAACTATAACAAATATTTTAACAGTACTTAAACATGACCAGATATAATTCTTAACTGTTCATCTATCTCTCTTAGTTCCAATTCAAGCAATAATTCTCTTGCAAACTTAAAACCTATCTTCAAAATCAGTTAGCAACACACAGGCTTGCATGCTTGTACTTGTTAACAATCCTAGAGCTTTTTAAACACCTGTGGAGAGAGACAGAAAGACAACTCTTGCTTCATAGAATCATAAACTCCCTACAATGCAAAAGGAGGCCATTCAACCCATCGAGTCTGCACCGACTCTGACAGAGTATCTTATCCAGGCCCTATCCCTGTAACCCCACATATTTACCCTGCTAATCTCCCTTGAGAGACATCTTGAGAGACTAAGGGACAATTTAGCATAACCAATCCACCTAACCTGTAAATCTTTGGATCGTGGGAGGAAACCTGAGCACCTGAAGGAAACCCAAGTAGACACGGGGAGAATATATGAATTCCACACGCAGTCACCCAAGGCTGGAATTGAGACTGAGGCCTTGTCGTTGTGAGGCAGCAGTGCTAACCATTGTCCCACTCTCACTTTGCCACCATGCTGCTTCTTTCAGGACCAGGCAGAAACATGACTGCTTTAAAATAAAAGAGAAATTGTATAACTTCCCTGCAAGCTTAGCTGCTTCCATTTGCACATGACTCTGTCTTTTATCAATGAACCTAATCAAAATATACTGAAACTCCAAGGGAAACCCAAGTGAACAAAAATGCATCAACTCTGAAGCACACCATTAGCTAAAATTAGTCATTACCCTGAATTCTCAACCTGAAGCGTCCTGTTTTTCCAGACAAATTGGCACCTTGTAAAACAGAGCTGATTTTCAAACATAACCCTGACAAAAAACATGATTGAAATGCATTTCTTAAAGGCACAGAAGCATCACACCACAAAAAACTTGTGCTGTGTTATCTTAGGTTTGTTATGGCATCCATTATGCAAATTTTTCAAACTTTAGTTCCTTTTGGAAAGTCTACTTTGCTACGACTGATAACTCAAGTAATGCTTGTGTCCTACTTGTCACATAAACGTGTTAATCCTCCAACACTGCCACCATTGGAATTTTGTGAAAGCATCTAAAAGGTCAACAAAAAGTAGTTTTTATAAGTGGAATGAGTTATTGCTGATGTGACTCGTATTGGCTTAAACTGCTTAAACTGTCCTCCTTGGATACATTTTCTCAGCCACTATTACGGCTGGTCACCAAATTGATATATTGGTCAAAATCTGCAAACTAACTTCTATAACTATCTTGTAATCTTCAGTTAACTTTGGAGTTAACTATCAGAAGTAGACCAATGGACAAGTCATAAAACCATAAGAAACAGGAGCAGGTGTAGGCCATTCTGTCCACCCAGCCTACTTTGCCATTCAGTAAGATCATGGCTGATCTGATGATAGAATGATAGAATCCCTACAGTACAGAAAGAGGCCATTCGGCCCATCGCGTCTGCACCGACCACAATCCCACCCAGGCCCTACCCCCATATCCCTACAGATTTACCCACTAATCCCGCTAACCTACGCATCTCAGGGGCAATTTTAGCATAGCCAATCGACCTAACCCGCACATCTTTGGACTGTGGGAGGAAACCGGAGCACCCGGAGGAAACCCACGCAGACACGAGGAGAATGTGCAAACTCCACACAGACAGTGACCCAAGCTGGGAATCGAACCCAGGTCTCTGGAGCTGTGAAGCAGCAGTGCTAACCACTGTGCTACCGTGCCGCCCACAATTGTGGCCTTAACTCCACTTTCTTGCCTGCCTCCCATAATCCTTGCCTCCCTTGCAGATCAAAAATCTGTCCGACTCAGCCTTGAATATATTCCATAACCCAGTCTCCGGTGCTGTCTGTGGAAGAGAGTTTCAAAAACTAATACATCTGAGAGCGGCACGGTAGCACAGTGGTTAGCACTGCTGCTTCACAGCTCCAGGGACCTGGGTTCGATTCCCAGCTTGGGTCACTGTCTGTGTGGAGTTTGCACATTCTCCTCGTGTCTGCGTGGGTTTCCTCCGAGTGCTCCGGTTTCCTCCCACAGTCCAAAGATGTGCGGGTTAGGTTGATTGGCCATGCTAAAAAATTGCCCCTTAGTGTCCTGGGATGTGTAGATTAGAGGGATTAGCGGGTAAAATATGTAGGGATATGGGGGTAGGGCCTGGGTGGGATTGTGGTCGGTGCAGACTCGATGGGCCGAATGGCCTCTTTCTGTACTGTAGGGTTTCTATGATTTCTATGAGAGAAGAAATTTCTCCTCGCCTCTGTCTTCAATGACAGACCAATTGTTTTTAAGCTCTGCCCCAATTCTAAATTTGCTTCCCATGAGGGGAAGCATCCTCTTGGCATCTATCCTATAGAGCCACCTCAGAATCTTAAAAGAAAGATCATGCCTCATTTTTCTAAGCTCCAGTGGATATAGGCCCCAACCTGTTCAACCTTTCCTCAAAACACAAGCCTTTGTCCCAGGAACCACTCCAATGAACTTTCTCTGAACTACCCCCAGTCCAAGTAAGAAGAACAGAACTGTGCAAAGCACTCTAGGTGTTGCCTCAAGGCCCTCTATTGTAACCAAACTTCCCTACTTTTATACTCCATCCTTGTTGCAATAAAGGCCAACATTCCATTTGTCTTCAGAAATACTTGCTGTGCCTATTGCTAACTCTGTGATTCATGTGCAAGGGCATCCAAACACCACTGTGCTGCAGCCTCTCTTCAGTTAAGTAAAATTCTGCTTTTCTATTCTTCCTGCCAAAGTGGCGACTTCACATTTTCCCACATTACTTGTCATCTGCCAAATTTTTACCCACTTTCTTAACCGATCTGTATCCCTTTGCAGACTCTGCATCCTCATCCCAACTTGCTTTCCTACCTATCTCTAGTATATTCAGCAAACTTGGTTACAATATAGTTGGCCCCTTCGTCCACGTCATTAATATGGATTGCTGTTCATCCAAGTCATTGATAAAGATCATACATCCCTGAGAATCACTTGAACTGCATCTTTCATTATATAGGCATTACATAACAGCCAAAACAGACCCCAATGTTCTGGTTACACAGCTGGGCAAATGTTGAGTTAGCTGTTCTTTCAGATGGGATAGCATCAAGGCAAGTTAGTGGTGTGTTGATCAAGAGAACATCTTCCTGTTTGATCATTGTATTTTCAGTGATTCCCTGAGAGGGAATTTGGGGCCTTGGTTTATCATCCCATCTAAAAGTGAGCACCTTTTAACAATGCAGCAGTCCTTCACTAGTGTATCAGCTGAGATTAAGTCTCAACTGCTGATGTCTTTGCGTTGGGGCTTTACACATGGCCTTCTGGAGAAGGTGAGAGTTACCACTGACGGCAAGTATCTGTTTGGGTTTAGCTAGAAACAAACCTTCCTTGGTCAAGTAGCAGGTTAACAACACTTGCTGACCAAGAACTTGTGTGGTGCAATGATCGGAACTACCTTCACTTACTGTGTTCACCGATTGAAAATATTTTGTATTTTGCTATTGAATTTATACCACTGCTATTTTTGATCATGTTTTTGTAAAGCAATTGAATTTATCTGACCAAAGGTAGTTTCCATTGGTCAGGATTGGTGTAAAGTTAGGCAGAGATTTTAGGTTTTGTGTCCTGTGGTAAATTTCTGCTTTTTCTCTTCCCTATAGTACTGACATTTCATATCAAAGTATACATTTATGCATAAGCCTGAATTTTACATTCCACTTGAAGGGTCTTGAGGTGGGTGAGGGAGCATGACATTGAATGGGCTCGATTCACACTGGACCTGATTTTATGCAGGGGCAAGCAGGGTCTCGGATGGGAAACCTGTCCATGCCCCATTAAGGCTATTAAGTGGTCACTTGAGGGCCTTTTCCTGCCCAGCCTCCATTTTTGGCTGGCTGGCTCCGAAAGCTAATGGTGTTTGCTACCAAATAAACCTGTTGGACTTTAACCTGGTGTTGTTAAAACTCTTACTGTGTTCACCCCAGTCCAACGCCGGCATCTCCACAAGATGTCAGAAAACTCAGGGTACGAAATAGTCTGGGGACCTTGCTGCAGTGCCTCCTCTGGCCACTACAGTGCTGTGCCTGGATAGGTTGAAGAGCTGTCGGCTGCCAGCTCTGTAGGGTGGAACTTTCTTCCAAGTGAGGACAGAAGTCCTGCCTGCTGCCCATTAACACTCAGTATAAAATGACAGCCAGACTGTCAGAATCAGTGGAACGCATCCTCACTGACTCTCCAAATGGTGGGGTTCATGCCCCACCATCTGAAAAGTTCAGGCCATAATGTGTTTTCCTCCGTGCTATAATTGTGCTAACATTCGGTTATATCATACTGAAGGATTATCATGAGTTAGTTGCATGCTGTATAATTTATGCAAATTTGGCTAAGCTATATTATGCTTATGACATGAAGTTTCAATATGCTTAACGATTAACACGAATATCAGTTTTTCAATATGAAACCTCAAATGAATTAACAAGATTGGAACTTGAGCATCAGTAGAATTATACCAGACAAATAAGCATAGAAACTTGTACTGAACCTACCAGGCATTAAAACTGAGAACGCTCAGTGCTTTTTCATGGTGTTAATTGAAACATCTCTTTTAACTTCACTAGCTGCTTATATGTCCACAAGATGAGTGGAATGGGTGAAAATTCCTCTGACCCGGCCAGAATAGACTCAAGAAAACGCAAGGAATCGCCATGTGACCATCCACGACCGAGGTAAGATTTACAGTTAGTGGAATTAATTAATTCTGGATTAGGTTCAGTGTTTTAATTTCTTACAGTGAAGGGACGTCCCATTAGTATATCAAGTTCAACTTCTTTTCTTTAGACGTATTTTGTCGCTGTTTACAGTAAATGTG
The DNA here is from genome assembly GCF_964213995.1 of Mustelus asterias. Lineage (NCBI taxonomy): Eukaryota > Metazoa > Chordata > Chondrichthyes > Carcharhiniformes > Triakidae > Mustelus > Mustelus asterias. The sequence continues at coordinate 77,506,910 of NC_135807.1, read as the reverse complement.
TAGTTTTCTGCTATTTTAGCTTCCCCTGAAATGCTTTGCTTTGCTAAATGAATTGAGAATCTGATCTGAGGTCTAGAACTGGATATTTCTGTGCATGATGGCACCCCGATTTACTCTTTGTCATCCCATTTACTCCCGGTAGTCTCATTCTGTCCTCAGCCAATGTCCACATACACATTTCTCTAGCAATAACTGTGTTGATCAGGTACCTCAGTTAAACTTTTGTTCCCTTTCCCTTCTCTGCTGCCTCCTCGTTGTCGAACCCAGGCCTGTTGAAGCCAAATATAGCCCTTGCTGAAACTAGCTAATTTAAAAGCTTGAGATCTTTCAGTTATGTTTGGCTCAGTTTCTTAACCAGCTGTATAATTATAATACCCTTTTTTTAAATTGTAAAAGCCCTTTAATAATGATAGTGGCACTTTTGCAGAAAGAGTGGGTAAATGTCTGTATAAGTGAAGAGGAGGGGTGAACACTATAGCCTGGATTTAGTGGTCAATGGCGAAACACGGACACTCAGCACTGACCCCCACAGAAAGCTGACCACAAAAGATCTAGAGGACTCCGTGGCAGGAATTTCCCTTTTCCTGACACCATTTTAAATCTGGCGCCAAATCGAGGGGCTGTTATGACATCCAGCAGCTGTCAGCAAGCTGGAAGTCGATCAATCAAATTAAAATATCCACACATGAAAAACCAGGAAGTTAAAAGCACTCCAGATCTTTTAATTTAACTTTTCAGATTGTGAATTAAATGTTATGATGCAAATGAAATAAAGATAAAAACAGCCTGCTTTTAAAAATGTGTAGATTTTTAAAATATTGCAGAGCAATTTAACATTCCATAAATATAAAATGAGCTTTTTGGGGGTCAGTAAGGGTAACGAACTGTTATTATGAAGTTAGTTGTTTTATTTAAAAATCCAGTTGCACCTCACTTAACAAGGTGAAACTTTTCCCAGGGTTTTGAGTCTGAAATTACATCAAACATAAATAGGACATTGGTTAGACTAGAGTACTGTTCATATTCTTGTTACAGAGGGAAACTGTGGAGAAAATGCAAACAAGATTTACACAAACAGTATCAGAATAGAGATAATATTGGAAAGACTGAACCATCCGTAGAAATGTAAAGGCTTGAGAGGTGAACTAGTAGAGGCCTTTAAAACTATGAAGGGATTCATAGGGGAAGCATAGAGAAAACGCTTCTACTCGGGGGATGAGTCCAAAACTAAGGTTCATAAATATAAGGTAAAGACTAACGATTCCAAAAGGAATTCGGGAAAAACTTCTTTATCAGAGTTATGGAAGTGTGGAACTTGTTACCAGTGATTTGAGGCGAATATAGTATGAATGTATTTAATGGGAGGCCAGCTAAACGTGAGGGGGAAAAGGGATAGAAGGATATGCTGTGATGCAGTGAGATGAGGATGTTTGTGTGGAGCATAAGACCTATTGAGCTAGATAATCAATTTCTGTCTTGTCAAATTCTAATTCTGTGGTTCAGGAATTGTGCTTGAAGATTAAAGAAATTGCAAATGCCACTCAGTTATTTAAGACATGAGTGAGTGACAAAGCAGGAAAATCCTGATCCGTCAGTTTTGATGTTGTAATGTTGGTTGTGGGGACGTTACTGGGACATATTAGACTTGAGTAATTGGGCCTTTATTAACAAATAGAGTCAGCATAGATTTGCGAAGGGTAGGCCCATGTTTCTCTAATTTATTGGAATTTTTTGGTGAAGTCACTAAGAAAATTCAAACCTGAATGTGTTTGAATATTGCTTATATGGATGTCCAGAAGACACTTGATACGGTTCTGCTCTAGGATATTAACAAGTATGAGAACATATGTGGAATTTAAGGGAACCACAGGACATTGGTTGTTGATTGGTTGGAAAGTAGGAGACAGGGAGTGGGAATAAAGGTAATCCTCTTTAGATTCAAAGAATAAAGAACAAAGAAAATTACAGCACAGGAACAGGCCCTTCGGCCCTCCAAGCCTGCACCGACCATGCTGCCCGACTTAACTAAAACCCCCTACCCTTCCGGGGGCCATATCCCTCTATTCCGAGCTCATTCACGTACTTGTCAAGACGTTCCTTAAAAGTCACTGCCGTATCCGCTTCCACTACCTCCCCCGGCAACGAGTTCCAGGCACCCACCACTCTGTAAAATATCTGCCTCGTACATCTCTTTTAAACCTTGCCCCTCGCACCTTAAACCTATGCCCCCTAGTAATTGACTCTTCCACCCTGGGAAAAAGCTTCTGACTATCCACTCTGTCCATGCCTCTCATAATCTTGTAGACTTCTATCAAGTCTCCCCTCAACCTCCGTTACTCCAGTGAGAACAAACCAAGTTTCTCCAACCTCTCGTAGCTAATGCCCTCCATACCAGGCAACATCCTGGTAAATCTTTTCTGTACCCTCTCCAAAGCCTCCACACCCTTCTGGTAGTGTGGCGACCAGAATTGTACACTATATTCCAAGTGCAGCCTAACTAAGGTTCTATAAAGCTGCAACATGACTTGCCAATTTTTAAACTCAATGCCCCGGCCAATGAAGGCAAGCATGCCGTATGCCTTCTTGACTACCTTCTCCACCTGTATTGCCATTTTCAGTGACCTGTCTACCTGTACACCCAGATCCCTCTGCCTATCAATACTCTTAAGGGTTCTGCCATTTACTGTATATTTCCTATCTGTATTTGACCTTCCAAAATGCATTACCTCACATTTGTTCGGATTAAACTCCATCTACCGTCTCTCCGCCCAAGTCTCCAACTGATCTATATCCTGCTGTATCCTCTGATGGTCCTCATCGCTATCTGCAAATCCACCAACCTTTCTGTCGTCCACAAACTTACTAATCAATCCAGTTACATTTTCCTCCAAATCATTTTTATATAAACAGCAAAGGTCCCAGCACTGATCCCTGAGGAACACCACTTGCCACAGCCCTCCATTCAGAAATGCACCCTTCCACTGCTACCCTCTGTCTTCTTTGACCAAGCCAGTTTTGTGTCCACCTTGCCAGCTCACCTCTGATCCCATGCGATTTCACCTTCTGCACCAGTCTGCCATGAGGGACCTTGTCAAAGGCCTTACTGAAGTCCATGTAGACAACATCCACTGCCCTACCCTCATCAATCATCTTCGTCACTTCCTCGAAAAACTCGATCAAGTTCGTGAGACATGACCTCCCCTTCACAAAACCATGTTGCCTCTCACTAATACGTCCAGTTATTTCCAAGTGGGAATAAATCCTGTCTCGAAAAATCCTCTCCAATAATTTCCCTATCACTGATGTAAGGCTCACTGGCCTGTAATTACCTGGATTATTCTTGCTATCCTTCTTAAACAAAGGAACAACATTGGCTATTCTCCAGTCCTCTGGGACCTCCCCTGTAAGAAGTTTAACAACACCAGGTTAAAGTCCAACAGGTTTATTTGGTAGCAAAAGCCACAAGCTTTCGGAGCCTTAAGCCCCTTCTTCAGGTGAGTGGGAATTCTGTTCACAAACAGGGCATATAAAGACACAAACTCAATTTACAGAATAATGGTTGGAATGCGAATACTTACAGCTAATCAAGTCTTTAAGGTACAAACAATGTGAGTGGAGAGAGCATTAAGACAGGTTAAAGAGATGTGTATTGTCTCCAGACAGGACAGCCAGTGAGACTCTGCAGGTCCAGGCAAGCTGTGGGGATTACAGATAGTGTGACATGAACCCAATATCCCGGTTGAAGCCGTCCTCTTGTGTGCGGAACTTGGCTATCAATTTCTGCTCAGTGACTCTGCGCCGTCATGTGTCGTGAAGGCCGCCTTGGAGAATGCTTACCTGAATATCAGAGGCCGAATGCCCGTGACCGCTGAAGTGCTGCCCAACAGGAAGAGAACAGTCTTGCCTGGTGATTGTCGAGCAGTGTTCATTCATCCATTGTCGCAGCATCTGCATGGTTTCCCCAATGTACCATGCCTCGGGACATCCTTTCCTGCAGCATATCAGGACAACGTTGGCATCATCTCACGTGAGAACACCATCCACCAGGTACACGGTACATACTCTTGCAACTCGGCCAACGTTGTCTACCTGATATGCTGCAGGTAAGGATGTCCCGAGGCATGGTACATTGGGGAAACCATGCAGACGCTGCGACAACGGATGAATGAACACCGCTCGACAATCACCAGGCAAGACTGTTCTCTTCCTGTTGGGGAGCACTTCAGCGGTCACGGGCATTCGGCCTCTGATATTCAGGTAAGTGTTCTCCAAGGCGGCCTTCACAACACACGACGGCGCAGAGTCACTGAGCAGAAACTGATAGCCAAGTTCCGCACACATGAGGACGGTCTCAACCGGGATATTGGGTTCATGTCACACTATCTGTAATCCCCACAACTTGCCTGGACCTGCAGAGTTTCACTGGCTGTCCTGTCTGGAGACAATATACATCTCTTTAACCTGTCTTAATGCTCTCTCCACTCACATTGTTTGTACCTTAAAGACTTGATTAGCTGTAAGTATTCGCATTCCAACCATTATTCTGTAAATTGAGTTTGTGTCTTTATATGCCCTGTTTGTGAACAGAATTCCCACTCAACTGAAGAAGGGGCTTACGGCTCCGAAAGCTTGTGGCTTTTGCTACCAAATAAACCTGTTGGACTTTAACCTGGTGTTGTTAAACTTCTTACTGTGTTTACCCCAGTCCAACTTTTGCATCTCCGCATCATGACCTCCCCTGTAGCCAGTGAGGATACAAAGATTTCTCTCAAGGCCCCAGCAATTTCCTCCCTTGCCTTTTTCAGTATTCTGGGGTATATCCCATCAGGCCCTGCAAACGTGTCTACCTTAATGTTTCTCAAGAACCCCAATCCTCCTCCTTTTTGATCTCCACATGACTCAAACTATCTACACATCCTTCCCCAGATTCATCATCCACCAAGTCCTTCTCTTTGGTGAATACTGACACAAAGTACTCATTTAATACCTTGCCCATTTCCTCTGGCTCCACACATGGATTCCCTCCCTTGTCCTTGAGTGGGCCAACCCTCTCCTTGGCTACCCTCTTGCTCTTTATATATGTGTAAAAAGCCTTGGTATTTTCCTTAATCCTGCTGGCCAATGCTTTTTCATGGCCCTTTTAGCCCTTCTTATTCCTTGCTTAAGTTTCTTTCTACTTTCCTTGTATTCCACATTTGCTTCGTGTGTTCCCAGCCTCCGAGCTTTGACAAATGCTTCCTTTTCCTCTTTGACTAGGCTCACAATATCTCTCATTATCCAAGGTTCCCAAAACTTGCCATACTTATCCTTCATCCTTACAGGAATGTGCCGGTCTTGAATCCCTATCAACTTGCACTTGAAAGCCTCCCAAATGCCAGATGTTGATTTGCCCTCAAACATCTGCCCCCAATCTACATTCTTCAGTTCCTGCCTAATATTGTTGTAATTAGCCTTCCCCCAATTTCGCACCTTAACTTGAAGACTACACTTATCTTTATCCATCAGTACCTTAAAGCTTACTGAATTGTGGTCACTGTTCCCGAACTGCTCCCCTACTGAAACATCGACCACCTGGCCGGGCTCATTCCCCAATACCAGGTCCAGTATGGTCCCTTCCCTAGTTGGACTATCTACGTACTGTTTCAGGAAGCCCTCCTGGATGCTCCTTACAAACTGTGCCCCATCCACGCCCCTTGCACTAAGTGAGTCCCAGTCAATTTTGGGGGAAATTAAAATCTCCCACCACAACAACCCTGTTACTTTTACACCTTGCCAAAATCTGCCTACATATCTGTTCCTCAATCTCCCGCTGGCAGTTGGGTGGCCTATAGTAAACCCCCAACATTGTGACTACACCTTTCCTATTCCTGAGCTTTACCCATACTGCTTTGCTCTATGAGCCCTCCGAGGTGTCCTCCCGGAGTACAGCTGTGATATTCTCCTTAACCAGTAGTGCAACTGCCCCACCCCTTTTACATCCCCCTCTATCCCGCCTGAAACATCTGTATCCTGGAATGTTAAGCTGCCAATCCTGTCCTTCCCTTAACCAAGTCTTTGTAATGGCAACAACATCATAGTTCCTAGTACTAATCCAAGCTCTAAGTTCATCTGCCTTACCTGTTACACTTCTCGCATTGAAACAAATGCACTTCAGTCCACCACACACTCTCTGATTAGTAATCCCACCCTGCCTGCTGTTTCTCTGAGTCTTACTGGCCCTACTCTCTGGTTCCCCTTCAGCTAATTCACCTTTGCTTTGGTTCCCACCCCCCCTGCCAAACTAATTTAAATCCTCCCGTGTGACACTAGCAAACCTCCCGGCCAGAATATTTGTGCCCCTCCCGTTTAGATGCAACCCGTCCTCCTTGTACAGGTCCCATCTGCCCCGGAAGAGACCCAAGAAAGGCAAATCCGAATAATCTGAATGGTAAGATATTAGAAACCACGGAGAGACGCATAAATCGCTGAAAGCTAATGCACATGTATCAGGGATAATCAGAATGACTGTGGCCTTTTTTCAATAGGGCTGGGATACAAAGTTTATGTTTCAGTTGCACAGAGCTTTTGTCCAACCCCTTCTGAGTATTGCATTCAGTTCTGTGCGCTGCACTTCAGGAAGCATATATTGGCATTGCAGCCCAGATTCAGCAGAAGAGTAAGGGAGCTAAACTTGGGTTGTACTCCCTCAAGTTAAAAGATGTTTAAAATTGCTCAATAAAGTCAATAGAGAAGTTATTTGGTGGGGAAATCAACAACAATCAGACTCTATCTTCAAATTAGCATTAGGCCATTCAGGAAAGAAAAGTAATGCACTCTTGCACACAGGGCAGTGGAACGATGATATTGTCTTCCATGTAAGGCGGTGGACGTTGTGTCAGTTGAAATTTTCAAGACTGTGATCAATGGCGTTTTATCAGGGACCATAAAGGAATATGTATATCAACTCAATATCAGACATGATCAAATTGTGAATGGCAGAACAGGCTCGAGACACTCTGAGCTGCACCTTGTCCTATAATAGTTTAGTGACCAGTTAGTTAACCTCGTATTCTACTTTTCTTGGATGTTGCTGGATTTGTTTGTCCCATAGAGCAATGTCTGCTTCTTCAGATTGTTTGTTAGAAAACATTTTATGACTATTCTGCTGTTCTGAAAATGGTTTAATTAATTGGGGGAAACAGAATACATCGATTTTATTCCTACTTGCTACTTTAAATTGGGTAAAATGTTAGTCGGCTCTGAGAATGTGTAGTTATCCCTTTGACAAAATCTTCTGTATTTTTTGGTTGCATTGCACGAAGAGCATCGATTTTAACTGCTTGTATGTAATAAACCCAGTTGAGCAAAGAATTCCTTCTGTTATTTCTAGGACTTAACATTGCTTTTGTGTTTCAACAGCCCTAAACGTAGCACTGAGAAACGTCATCGGGAGCAAGAGAATAAATATATTGAAGAACTTGCTGAGCTGATATTTGCTAATTTTAATGACATTGACAACTTCAATGTAAAACCAGACAAATGTGCAATCTTAAAAGAAACTGTGAAACGAATCCGTCATATAAAAGAGCAAGGTAAGTTGCTTCGTGGATACAATGAATCTACTTATAAACTGATTGATGTAAGATACAAACGATCTGTTGTGATCGCCCTTCCTGATCGAATAATAATGAACAGAATGCTAGTTCCCAATATTGGAAGCCTTGTTCATAGTGACCACTCACTCACTGACCATGATCCACTTACTTGTGTATTTGTTTTCTGGGGCATGTTATTGTGACTTTGAAATTATTGGAGATGGAGAGAATACGCACAAGAGTAAGCTAGGTGAAACAATCTCGGCAGTATAGATGAAACCCTTGCAGTTCATCTTGTAGGGCTACGGTTCACTTATCTTCTTGATGTAATTTATCTGGATTTTCAAAAGGCCTTCGCAAAGGTACCCTATAATAGACCAATGAGTAAGGTCAGGGAATGTGGAATCAGGAGACGAGGCAGAATATATTGGTTAGCTGGCTTCAAGACAGAAAGTAAAGTGTGTGAGCAAAGGGGGTTATTCAGAGTGACAGAAGGTGAGAAGTGGCATTGCACAAAAATAATACTGGGACTACTGTTCGCAAATTGCTTTAACAACTTGGACATTGGAATTGAAAGCACAATTTCTACATTTGCAATGACACCAAATTTAGGGAAGGATAGTCAACACTGAGGAGGACTACAACAAACGACAGGAGTACATTAATAACTTTGCAGAAAGGGAAGATAATTAGTATATGAAGTTAAACACAGCAAAATGTGAAGTAGGATTTTTTTCTTAGGAAGAATAGAGATGTCACTTATTACTTGGTGGATGCAAGTCTAAGGGGGCAGAGAAACACCAATCACTAAAAGTTTCACCAAGGCCTTGAAGAAAACAAATCAAACGCCAGGATTTATTTCTTGGGGATAAGATTGAAAAGTAGGAAAGTTCAGCTAATTCTTCATAGAAACTTGTTTAGACCAAACCTGTGGAATATTAGGTACCATCCTTGTTGCCATATTACAAGAAGAATTTGGAGGCACTAGAGAGGTTGCAGGGAAGATTTGATACCAGAAGTGCATTGGCAAATATAGCAGAAAACAGTTGAAAGGCTGGGTCCCCTTTCTTTTGAGAAAAAGAAAGCCAAGAAGTGTCCTAAGGGAGGTTTTAAATTATGAAAGGATTTAATACAGTGGATATAGAGGGAATATTTCCTCTTATGGGGAAGAGCATAACGAGAGGTCTCAATATGATAGTCACCCAGAAATGTAATAGGGAATTCAGAAAGTGGTGAGAATGTGGAACACTCTTCCACAGGGAGTGACTGAAACAGTTAGTATAAATACATTTAAAGGGAAGCTGGACCGGCATTTGAGGGAGGAGAGAATAGAGAGTTATGATGGTAGATTAAGATGGGAGGACTCTTGGGTACAGCACAAACATTGACATGGACTGATTAGTGAAGTGACCTGGTTCTGTGCTGTATATCTTAATCCTATCTAATCCATGTCTTGATTCATGGCAGGCCTGGAGTTGATAATATCCTACACTATCACTGAAAATATCATAAATCTATTTTAATATATGGGGGAAAGAAGATGTGTCACTAGTTAGTTAGAGTATTCTTCTCTCTTCACTTTAATGAAGCCCTTAGGCATCACGTTTGGGAGAATCCTTAAGAGCCAATGACTTTAATTGTGCCCTAATCGTACTATGTAACTATTGCTTCAGGCTGCAGTAGTGAAAGTCATCATTTCACCCCATCCCTTAGCGGGTAGTATTTCATTTCACATCACCTACGAAGTAAATTCTTCTGTATTGAAAAGAGAAATTTCAGTACACAATCCAAAGAGTGTATCTTTACTTCGCAGACTGTAAATGCTGTAGACTGTAGATGCTGGGAACCTCAGGAGGAGGCCGAGATGGATCATCCATTCGACTGGCTGAAAGTTTCAAAAGCTTCAGCCTTATTGTTTGCACTGTAGTGCTGGGCTCCCTCGTTGCTAAGGATGGGGATATTCATGGAGCCTCCCTCCTCCTCCAGTGTGTTATTTAACTGCCCACCACCATTCATGACTGGATGTGGCTGGATTGCAGAGCTTAGATCTGATCAGTTGGTTATGGCATTACTTATCTCTGTCTATCACATGCTCTATATGCTATTTGACACACAAGTAGTCCTGTGTAATAGCTTCGCCAGGTTGACACCTCATTTTTAGGTATACCTTCCTGCACTCTTGACTGAAGCAGAGTGGATCCCCTGGCTTTGCGGTAATGGCAGAGTATGTCGGCCCATGAGGTTATAGATTGAGGGGACAGGGTGGCATGGTGATATTGTCACCTAGACTAATAATCCAGAGATCCAAGATAATGCTCTTAGGTTCGAATCCCACCACAGCAAATCGTGGAATTTGAATTCAATCAATCAATCAATAAAAATCAAGAGAATGAGAACGTTTCCTGAACACTTTGTTCAAGGAAACAGTACAATTTCTGAGTTGGCCAGTGGTCAGGACAGGAGGGTGTGACTGCGAGTCAGAGATGTGTGAAATTATTACAGGATCTTTCTTTATAAGCTTCCATTATTTCTTAATCTATACTCTGTCCTCCAGTGTAGCTACTGTTATGGGGCCTGTAAACTACTCCCAGCTGTGCCATTTCTTGTCTCCACACAAATTGACTATATCTTGATCTTCTGGATCAAGCTTATTAACAATCCCATCCTTTATTAACAGACCTGCCCTCACCTTTCCGTCCTATCTTCTTGAAATGTCAAATGCTCTTGACTATTCAGTTCCTAGCCTTAGTTGCTTTGTAACCACATCTCTAATAACGATCAATTTATCCATCTTGTTACAAATGACAAATGCTGCATACGTTCCAATATATAATCTTTAATTCTGCCTTTGTAACATTTTCCCTACTCTGACCTTATTTGTTGATGCGCTTGGATGTGTTGTCCTTTCCTGTCACACGCCGGTTATCATGATTCATATCACTACTGTGCACTCTTCCCTTGTCCTTCCTTGTTAACTTTCCAAATCTCTTCTCAAGTGGAGCTTCTCTCCTCTCCATCCCCTCTCACTAATTAGTTTAAAAGAAGTTGGTTTTAGTTGTTGGGGAGGTGGACTGAGCTGATGAATGTGTTTAAAAGGAGGGTGACAGTACCCAAGGGGATGGAACCATTAGCAACGCCATCCAGCATGGAAGATGGGAAGAAAAGTTGGCACGTCAGAAACTTAATGGGTCTATGTCAGTGGAGCAAAAAGTAGGTTTCACAAACAAGTCATTGAAGTTTATTTTTCGTGTTTCCCTTGACTCCACCGTTAGCCCTTTGGGCCACCTTTGTAATTAGATTGAAGGATTCAATCTGTGTTTAGTTTCAAAGCTGTGATTTGGAACTGATCCTCGTTATATCGTTACTGACTAGAAAAATTCAAAACAGTAACATTTTGATAGTTTCTATTAAAGTGAAGAACAGATTACTACAAAATGCTAAGGATTATCCATAATGTTGAAATAATTTTATAGGGTTTTTGTTCCATAAATATCCAGCTTGTATAAAGTAGGTTCTCTGCATACACAAATCATTAGCGTTGTGTAAAAATGCAACTCCAGCAGTTGTGTACTCTTTCCCATTATGTTTTATAGCTCAGTTTAGGTGTGTTTGAATTGCCTGGATTTTAGCAGTGACTGAAAGCTTTTGTGTTCCATTTACAAGTGTGTTTTATACAATATCAAATCTTTTACTATTTTAGTTCTTAATATGATTGCAATCTGACTCTAAATATTGCAGGTTGGAAAATAATTATTTAAGAGTTACAAACTCAGATGAGACGTTTTAAAGGGATCAACAATTTTCTATTGTTGCTTTTCCCATACATTTTAAGTGGTGAAAATAATAAATTCAGATAGACTTGAGTTAGGGGATTTTCAGTGATATAATTACAGTGTTAATGTAAGCCTACTCGTGACACGAATAAATAAAGTTTTTAAAACTCTTGTATGTTGAGGTGAAACCAATGTGTCTATCTTTACCACATCTACTTTTTCAGAGATGCTTTTACGCTACACTACACTATACTGTACTGCAACTTCTCCAGTCTGGAGTCTTTGGGACCCAAGGCTTTTCTGGATTTCAGAATTTTCTGGATTGTAGTGTAACATTAGAATTCCTAACTCTGTGTGAACTAGATGTAAATATCTAAGACCTAAAGCTAGTGTTGAGACAAAAGTGTGCCTTTTCAAATCCGTTCATTTGGAAATATACACTAGCGCGTAGGGATTCAAAATAAAACTAAGCATCGTCAACAGTTAAGCAATGTACTCCTATATTGGGAGTCAGTTTAGTTCAGTTGGCTGAATGGCTGGTTCATGATGCAGAGCGACGCCAACATTGTGGGTTCAATTCCCGTACATGCTGAAGTTATTGATGAAGGCCTGCTTTATCAGTTTTGCCCCTCGCCTGAGGTGTGGTGATCCTCGGATTAAATCACTACCAGACAGCCTGTGGTCATCTGGGATTATGGCGACTTTACTCCTTTACAAATATTATTTTATAGCTTGTCAATCTCGATGTATTAGAGCTTACATTTGAACATACCTGCAGTTTTCTTCAGCTCTTAGCTATACTTATACCAGTGCTTCCCAAAATATTTTCTAGTCAGACCCTATTTTAAAACGCACTCACTTCTCAGCCCCTCACCAACCCTCAAGCACACATCATAATCAACCCCGCTTCCCTTCTCACATTGTGAATCTGCCTCCCTCTTCCTCCCTCAAACACTAATCAGCCTCTCACTCACCCATACACACTGTAATTAGCCCCTTGCTCCACAACACTGTTACAATCAGCCCCTTTGTTTTCCCCCGCCACACAGTAATCAAGATTTTGCATGTATATCCCCCCACTTAAGCTATATTCAACACCCTTTTTCCCTCCTTTTCACTTGTTCTCATTATGCTGGGTCTTGGATTGGGTTGTCCTTGGTTAAGACTTAGAGGCAAAGCTGCTAGTAAACATTTTTCTATTGAACATTCCACTAACTATACCATGTAAGACTTGGTACAAGGTTTCAGTCTTCATCCCCGTTGCACAGAGATACGCGTTGTGGTGATTTTGCCAATCTCCCCGACCTTGTTCTCAGCTCTCTGAGGAAGTATAGGTTTCAGTTCTCCATGTTCTCTCCCTGACTTGGTAGTATAATATGTGGATCATCGAAGACTACCAGCTCTTTTTTCAGGTTGTCTTCCTGGTCATCTAGTTAGTTGGCCCATTCCATTAATGATCATCTTGTAGATACAAGTGCGCCTCGGTTTCTTCTCACTATTCCATTTTCAGCCTTGATGAAATTAGACTGCAGATGTAATTTTTTTTCCAAAACTTGACCTTCCTGAATCTAGTCGTGAATCCTACTGATTCACCTGGCTCGAGTTCTGTTAAGTCATGTACTCTATGGCTTTGATTATAGTTTATGGTTTGATTTGCACAGTACTCACTCTTCTCTCTCACTCTATATTTGCTGCATTGAGACATGGTATAAGCGTGAGTGGAAGAACAGGAAGTTAAATCCATGTGATCAGATGGAGCCAGACCATTTTGCAATGATGTGGAATGGTAGCTCAAGTGTCAAGATGTTGTCATTTCTTTGCAAGAAAGCCTTTACTGTCCTCGATCTTCTTTCAGCGTCTCCATTAACTTGTGCGTATCTGGGTGAGCTACTTATGTGCACAAATCCATGAGCTGTGTGAACTGTTTAAAACATTCATTGGCAAACTGTGGGCCATTGTTTGAAATGACAAGACCTAAAAACCGTATGATGGAAGTTTATTTTAGTAATTTAATGACTGCTTCTGAGGTGAGACAATGAAGATGCTTCACTTCAATCCATCTGGTGTAGTGATCAACAACCATGAGGAATGTCTTCCCCTTGGAGCTCAAAGATCCATTTTGAGAAGTTCTCATGGTCTGACAGAAATGAGGATATTATCAGTAGTTCCCATCTGCACCTGGCATTGGATTGCACAGGTAATGCTTTTAGAAATCATGTCCTCATAGATTCATGGTCACCAAATGGAAATTTGCGCACTCTCGCGACACTTTGTAATGCCCAGGTCCCTGGTGTATTTTCTGAAGGATCTGGAGTCTGAGGACATGGGTATACCCAATGTTATGATCCCAGTTGGTGTTGTAACTGGACAGGAAGATTCCAGAATGGAATCCTTGTTCAGAAGACTAACTTTTACTTTCTTTTAATACAACGCAGAGGAACAAGTCACAGGACCGCTAATTATTTTTAACAGGAAAAAAAAACATTAAACATGAAAAAAATGGATTATGATCGAATACATCGTTACTCCCCCCTCTTACCTTAACTATTACACACAGATTTTGAGATTAATATGGATTACAAAGTACATCTTAAGCTACATTGGTCTCACTAACACACACTCCCATTTAAGCACACAAGATTACTGTGTTAAGATGCACTCTTCTCTGAACCCAAGTGAATGTCTGTGGATTTCTACTCCAACTCCCCCAGGTGATGCTCTTTTGAGAATCCGTGTAGATTTGATGGGCCGAATGGCCGCCTCCTGCACTGTGGTGATTCTATGGTTCTATGATTCTTGTATTGTAAGCCACTTTGTCCTCCTCTGAACTCTGGCTTCCATATGTGTGATTTCAAATTCCACTTTCAAACGTCAAACTTTCAAATCTTCTTTTAAATGCTGTCCCTCTGCTGTTTCCATCAAGGTTTTATATCTCTCCCTTCAGGTTTCCTTTGTTTTAAAGGCTTTACACAAACTCCAAGGTCCAGCCACAAATTTCCACAATTACTTCAAATAATGTCGCCCAGACTGTAGTAATTTCTCACAAACCTTAGCACTAGATAGATGAATAGGCAGGGAATAGAGGCAGGAAAATATTAGATTAGTGAGCATGTGTGTCGGCACAGACTTGGTGGGCCGAAGGGCTGTTCCTGTGCTGTACTGTTCTTTGTTCTCTGTTGTTGCTAGTAGAATTTTTGTGGTCAACAAAGTATAGGACTCTACATCTTCAAAATTTATGTCCTCTTGTTCAGGCTTTTCAACAAAAATGCACGAAAATGCACTCACTCTGTTTGCTGCTTTTAGACATATTCAGTTCTGGCATTGAATCTTATGAGTCTCAGCTGGAATCTCTGGACTCTTGGTGGCATTTTGGCTATTTCTTCTGGATTTGATAAGGTGAATAATGGTTTATGTATCTCAGTGGCAAACTTTAAGCTGAAGATGTAGCTGGCAAACTTCTCTCAGGCCCATGTAGCTGCAAATGCCCTTTTATTACAGCGTACTTTGTTCCAGTTCAGTCAATGATTGGGGTGTATGGTACACTGGTCTGCGTTTCCCGTCTTTTTGGATTTGAAAGAGCACAGCTCTTAGCCCAGTCATTGCTACATCTGCAGCGCCTGTCATTGGATCACTATGATCCAGAACCGCCTATGTGTCTGATGAAATGAGCATCTCGTTTATGTTTTGGAACAAAATTTGTTGATCCTCTTTGAACACCATGATTAGGTAACAGCTTTCCTACATGATTGAGCATGTCCACGAAATACTGGAAAATCTCTGATTGCCTTGGTTTTCTGGAATCTTCCCTGATGCGTGAACGATGTGTCTCCGAAATCGTCTGGTTGTAAGAAATCACATTTATTGTTGAAAGAGTCCTGCTTCTTGCAAATGTTGTGATATTCTGCTCTCACTCTTGCATCATGCTCCTGAGTAGTGGACCCATGGATCAGAATTTCATCCATGTGGCAGATGACCCTTTCTAATCCTTCTAAACTGTCTGTCCGCATCCTCTGTTAAATCTTTGGTGCCGATGTAATTCCAAAAGGTAGTCAATTGAAGCAATGTCTCTCAAACGAAGCAATGACTCTTGTCAGTAGTTTGGGTTCTCATCTAAAGATCAAAGCTACTATGCGCACCCGGTTTTGTAAAAAAAAAGTGCTTTTTGCTACCTTTGCCATACTTTCGCCCAGAGATACCATTCGGTAGATCTCCCTTTCTACCATTTGGTTTAACTGTGAAGTTAAAACAGATTCATAGTGAGCATTTGGTTTTGGTACTGGAACCACCTCAAACACTAACTTATAGATTTGGTTGCAGGTGAGATGTCCCCCTGATGCAGCATTGACTCAATTACTTATTTTGCTTTCTATAAAAGTGAGTGTGAAACCTTCCTTGGAGTGAACAAACACACCGGTTTTGCCTCCAATCTCAATATGTTGTGATAGGCTGTTTTCAACTTCATCAGACTTCTTAAAAAAAAAAGGTTGGAAATTGCCCTGAATTCTTTCAGTTTTTCTTGACATTCCGATTTGTCTATAGATGAGTTGTAGATCTCTGCAAGTTTTTCAGCGTAACAGCGAACTGTTACGCTGAAAACAGTTTTGGATCACATGCAAAGTTTCAATGATTTCCTTTGTACTGAAGCTTCGCAGTCAATTGCCCCATGATCTTCAGTTGAATACTTCCTAGAATGTGGAGACATATGGTTGGTGGCTGGAGGAAGTCTTGATTCAACCAATGTTCTGGGGCTGATTCGACGGCAACTCCTGCTCTAGTGCTGAATTTGATGTTTGTTATATGCTCATTAACCGTAGTGTCTGTGCTTGAATAATTCCCATTAGATCATGTAATTTCTCCCAAAAATGGTAATTCCTTGTCTTTTTCATTTTCAGTTTCTTGATTGCAACATTTTTTAGTGGTTTCTCAAATTTCAGTGTCAGGAGCTTTTTGTTGCAGCATAGAGCTCGATTTACAGGAATGGCATTCCACATTTTTGGCCAAGCGTTTTTCGCACTGGTGCAGCCTTTTTCCTTCATACTGAGACATTGAGTAATGGTGGCTACTGTAGTCTATTTTTGAGTCAGTGTACTGCTCCTTCTCTGTCCAACAAACTGGACTGTTTGTCAGTCGTTTTTCTCCACAAAATCTCCGTTGCCTCAAATAAACACGCAATTTTGTTTTCTCACTTTTGCCTGCCTTGTTAACTGCACAGCTTTTAAATAGTGTTAAATCTTCCCTTGACTGTAGAAAATCTGATAAAGTCTCCTTTCAGACTCCTACAACAATGCGATCCTGAATTGTTTAATCTTTCGAAGCTTCATATTCTCAGCTAGTTGATAAAAATGGTTAATGAAGGAATGTGTGATCTCTCCTGGTCTTTGGGTACATCTACATCATCTGCACTACTGCCTATGGCGTAGAAAAGGGTACTGACCTGTTTCTTGCTAGGCTTCTCTGCCAGTCCTGAAGCAGTTCTGTGTACCTGATAAACCTACACCAGTTCTGACACTTCCCATCTTGATCTGGGTCTTCAACGTGTCCGGAGCACTCTGGTAAGTAAGATTTTCTCCATGTCTTTTCTTCGCTCTGACCTTCAAGTTTTATTGGTGTTTCTTCCCTTGCTGCCCTTCCTCGCAATTATTTCTCCTGCTTTTTTCAGTCACTAAGCTCTTTACTTGGTGCTTTTTCTGTCACCTTTTCTGCTGTCACCATCTGTTATCGTTGGGTCTTAGATGGAGTTGTCCTTGGTCAGATTTGATAGAAACTGCTAGAGGCAAGGATGTTGGTAAACATTTATTAAACCTCCTCCTAACTATACAGCACAAGGCTTCGCATAAAACTCTCTGTGCTCTGTTATCATGTAATCTTACATCACTGATTATGTAGGCTGTTTATTTACATAGTTAAAATTAACCCTTTACACTACCCCCCCCCCCCCCACAAACTGAAATCAGCCCCTTTACTTACTCCACCCACACTGATCAGCCCCTCTAATGCCCCACCCACACTGATCAGCCCCTTTATCCTCTCATAGGCATTCTGTAATCAGCTCCTCTACATCGGACACTGTAATCAGCTTCTCAACCCTCACACGCACACTCCAATCGGCCCCTTACCTCCCCTCCCCTCTCCTCTCCCCCACTTTGGTCTAGTTACCAGTACCTGTAGTTCCCTGTCCAGCCCGATTTAAAGAGGCTCTCGAACAGCTGGACGGAAGCAGAAGCACGGAAGTGTGAGGCTGCCACTCGCC
Source organism: Mustelus asterias (assembly GCF_964213995.1). Taxonomy (NCBI): domain Eukaryota; kingdom Metazoa; phylum Chordata; class Chondrichthyes; order Carcharhiniformes; family Triakidae; genus Mustelus; species Mustelus asterias. The sequence continues at coordinate 77,489,313 of NC_135807.1, read as the reverse complement.
ACCTTGGCTTTGCCGCGTGACCTCCCAGATTTTCCGGTGCACAGTCAGTGACAGTGTTGCACTTGCCTGCTTCTGCCTGCATCAAGTCAGTGCACAACACCCCAAGTTCATTTCGCATTTGCTTCTAAAAGTGTTTTCTAAAGATTAAGATCACTTGGAGCTCACTGACCACCCTGTCCTGTTTGGTGATATCAATCCAGTTGGTCCAGGGATGTCTTGCTGTTGCCCCTGGATGGGATCTTCACCTCAGCCTTCATTGCTCCCTTGGGGGACGGGCTACTTGTAGGCTTAAAAGCCATCTCTGCGACCCCTTGGCTGAAAATTGTTTTCCAGATAACTGGTGTTTCTGGATTTCAGAGTTCCAGATTGGACATTGCATTGCAATAGGGCATCTGGTGGATGGTTGTTGTGCACCCAAATCTGATTGCCTTATCCTTTCAATGCCATAGACTCACTGAAATTTGGACGCCAGGGTAACAAGTGATTTGTTATCTTGTAGACTAGCTTCCCATAATTGCAGAAGCTAGTCTCCTGCATCATGTACCAAAATAATAAAAATGAAAGCATTTAAAATAAAAAGTACATTGTATGTACTATATGATAAAAAGTTTCCGTTAGAAAACTTTAATTTTAAAACAAAGCTGGGCTCCAAAATTTCTGTGAATTTTCCCGAGCTAAATGTTTTTTCATTGATTGCTAGCAATCAGTAATTGCTTCTAATGATAGTGCAGCATGTTCTGCAATGTAGAGTAAAAAGAACAATCAAATGTGCAATTATAAAATACCTTTTGTGGTTTCTTAATATTCCAAAGCACTTTACGATGTCACAGACAGAATGTATATGCTCTTTTATTGCTTGTGATAAGTATGTTTTGTATGGAAAGAGGTGTGCCTTTTCTTAGCTTTTTGAGAGTATATCCCAAATAAATCAGCAGCAAGCTTTTGTGAGTTTTAAAATAAAGATTGTTATTCTCAAACACTTGCCCAAATTAAACGCAATGTCAGACACTTTCTGGTCTCCTGCATGACAGGCCTGTAGGTTCTTGGATGGTTTTGATGCTTTAAAGTTGAAGGGAGGTTCTTGTAAAGTGAAGGGTTCATAGCTGGGTTATGAGGTTTCTTTGAATTGAATTTCTGGAAGGTTGGTTCTCAGGCGAACTTTAACTAGAGTGGGTTAAGAAGTTGAACCGCTTGATGTCTTGCAGCTTGTTTTGAGTCTGGTTCATTTACTGGCAGAACTGACAGTTTTGGTGACTTGAGTAGTTCTACCTGCTAATACCTCCTACCTGATCTTTTTAAAGAGATAGCATGGCTGTCTCCATATGGCCTTTCACAAGTTCAGTCTTTTTTTCAAATGGGGTCGGGTGTTCATGTTGACTTATACATTCTGTGTTGGAGGTTAACTCTGAGGGTTTGAGACAGCCAATGTCTTTGTTTTAGAATGTCCTATTTAATTTAGATAATACCCCTCTGACTGTTATCCGGGAAGGACGTCGACACACATCAGTCTGGAATGTTCTTTTGTTCTGTCTTAAGACAGTGGAGTGCTTCTAATCCACAAAAGACGTCAGGTAGCCGTTGGGCTGCCACCTTTTCCAGCCTTTTTGTCCAGTTTTTTGTTTCAGATATAAAATTAGTTTGAAGTTCAGGATATGACACGCTAGGGACTAGGCATGACAACATGCAATTAAATACTCAACCCCTAGAGCACAAGTCAAGACAGTGCTCCATCCATCTCTCCAACTGTTTGCTGCAGTCGGCAGTGACCTCCTCGTCTTTGTTTTCAGTGCATGCCCCTGGCATTTCCAGTGTTGAAGGGCATCTGGATATTCTGTCAAAGCTGTAACTAGTAGTCATTTGCTCACTGTCTAGCAGTTTTTGTCTTTTACTAAGCTCTTGGTGCGGTCAAAGTCTTCTCGCTTGGATCTCTCTTGTCATTGAAGCCAAATGGTCTGCTCTCATTAATTACAAGTTCTGTCACAGTGATGTTAGCCTTGAGCCAATCGGCATGTTTCGACCCTTGCTTCCCATATATTGAGAGTATGGTATGTAGATGATGTCTTGAAGTATGTTGCATTTTGCTTCTGCACTCTTGTGGGAATGCTGGAGAGCTCCTGTTCAAACGAGACACTGAACTGTTAGTTTTTATCTAGGTTCTTATTATGGTTAATATTGAGAGGAGGATGGCATTTCTGCTTTGAATACAAATTCTTCAAAGATTGCATCCTCACCCTAGTGCCCACTAGGGAGTGATCTGTATAACATTCAGAGCTGTCTGTGTTGTGAATGATGTTTAGAGATTCAGGTCTAGTGGTGATCAGGCCTAGCTGGTGTCAATGCCAAAGTGGATTGAAGGAAGATGTTTGTTATTATTTCTATAGAAGGCAAATGAAGCATTTTTGAAAATAACAATATCGGGGCAGCACAGTGGCCAGCACTGCTGTCTCACAGTGCCAGGGACCCAGGTTCGATTCCCGGTTTGGATTACTGTCTGTGTGGAGTCTGCACGTTCTCCCCGTGTCTGTGTGGGTTTCCTCCAGCTGCTTCAGTTTCCTCCCACAGTCCGAAAGATATGTTGGTTAGATGCATCGACCGTGCTAAATTCTCCCTCAGTTTACCCGAACAGGCACCGGGGTGTGATGACTAGGGAATTTTCACAGTAACTTCATTACAAGTGTTAATGTAAGCCTACTTGTGACACTAATAAATAAAATTTTAAAAATCCAGAAGAAATACTCAATCAATGTCAGGCTAAAGATTTGTGTGACTCTCAATAAATTACAAGCAAACTACAAGTGAAAATAAGAACTTGCAATTTTTCTATATATTGCTTTTCCCCACCCCTGGGATGCTCCAAAGCGTTTTCTAGCCAATGAAGTACCTTTGAGGTGTAGTCACTTTCGAAATATAGGAAAATATGGCTGCCAGTTTGTGCACAGCAAGCTCCCACAAACATCAATGTGATTGGTTGAGGGCTAAATATTTGCTAGGGCAGAGGGCATAGTGTTACTACTCTTTTGAATAGTACCATAGTTTCTTTTCAATTCTAAGAGGGCAAACATATGATCTGAAAGAGCACCTGCACCTTGCAGTACTATCTCAGTACTGCATTGAAATGCCAGTGGAGATTATAGAGATAACTAAGAGTGGTGTGGTCAGACCATATCTGGACTTTGACTCAAGATATCTCCATTTCTGGTTGCTGAGAGGTGGGAAGACATCAAGGAGGCAGTGCAAGAAAGAGTCACAAGACTAATCTTTGGGGTCAGGAGCCAGATTTCTGAAGAGTGACTGGAGAGAGATAATTTTGGGAATGAGGTGCCTGACAGGCGATCCTATAGAAGTACGTGAACTAATAAGTGATATAGCAAAACTTATTTAGGAGTAGGATATAGTTTCAAACTAGCAACTGGACTGATAGGGGAGCGATTTTTAAAAAAAAATTAAAAAGCCTGAAATAATAGAAATAATGCAAGAGTCAGGGTCAGAATATTATTCTGGGGGGGGGGTAAATTAAGATGCCATACTTCATCCATAAGTATCCTGATAGCTGAAGAAAAGGCAGAGCGAGACATTGTTGAAGAAAAAAAAAGCTTGATTAACATCATAGCAGCTGTAACTGGCACAGTGCAGAGCTTTGTTCATTCCTTGCACCCAGTAAGTGTAAACACGGAGAAAGCGTGCAGCTGTGGTGTTTAATATGCACTGCAGGAAATTTCAGCAGCACTGTGAAATATAGTGCATTAATGTTGAAAAGATAAACACATTCGCAGAGCACAGGAAGGGTCTTGTGTTTTTCTGGGAGTAGAAGGCTTCCGAATGCCCTGGTTTCATGGAGCCATATGGTGGTTTTTCTAATTTTAGTTTGTTGCAGATGTATAGCTGGCTTGTTGGTGTTTTTTTTCCTCCTCCAAGCCCTATATGTTGGCTGACAGAGCTGCTGACCTGAACATTTTTTTTCTTTAAGCAGTATTGTACGCGCAATGTTGATTTTGCTGCCTAATTTCTGAAAGTAGATATTAAATGGGTTTATTTTAAGGCGACTGTAATGTTATTGCAGCATTAATTTGGCTTGTGTAAAATGTTCCACAGCTGGTTAAGGAAGTATGATTATGCCACAAGAAAGCTCATTCTGAGATTTTGTGTGTTATGCTATTAAGTACAGATCATTTTGGAGAAAAGCACCTAGTTCTTGGAGGTGAACTTCACCAGATGTGAAACATCAGCACAGAAATCTGCAGGGATGGTTAAAAAATTTACAATACAGTAAAAACAAAGGCTGAATAATAGTTTTTTTAAAAAGCATCTTGTGGCACATATTAATTGGTCTGAAGAGGATAATGTGTGTGGACCGCCTGAAGGAAATAATAGTGCAGGATACTTATAGGGCATTACCCATGTAATTAGTTTATTTTGGGTATTATTCAGCAACCATCTCATTGAGATGTTATACCACTAACCACTGGTCAGAAGTATGCAATAGTCAATCTTTTCCTCTATATTTGTGGCATGTATTACACCAGTGGGAGATATTGATTGCTAAATGTTTTTTTGGTCCAGCTATGTGACAGAGTTGCTTGGTTTTAATTGGATTTAGAATATTTTTGATTTATTGCTGCATGGATTGCTCATTATTTGCATGTGCGGTGTATTTTGCGCAACAGCTCTTTAGACATGAAGGTATTAACATGCATCAGTATTGGCCTAGATTTTGGATTAACAAATATTTAATATGAAGACTGTACATACGGTGCTTGTTTTCAGCAGAGAATATTTATATATAATTAAAAATATTTGAGCTCAGTGTAAAGAGATATTTTAATGCATGATTTTTTGCTATTGACTGTTTTATAAATTGACATAGTCTGATCTGCGGGTAACCTTTTAAACTCTTCTACCAATAACATACTGTAGGGATCATGAGCAATTTGCATGATTTCTGACTGTGAGCTAGGCCTGCCTGCCATTCCTCCTCGCTATAAAACCTGGGTGAAGAGAAGTGAAGCTTTTCTAAGAGAGTAATTGGCGCATTGTTTAACTGAATTCTATCCAACATGGTCAGCTTGCAAGCAGAGCTGCTGCTGCTACTGTTAGTGTAATTATAAACAAAGTCTCTTAAGACACTGCCATAATCCCAGTGGAAAGGCACGCTCAGCAGGAAGGAGTGAGCCTCCCTTCTGGCAGGCTGTTGGAAATGACCATGTTGCATCTGCTTAGAGCCAGATTGCACCACGCACTTTGAATGAATCTTGTTTTTGCTTCATGCTGCTTCTTAAGAAATTAAAATGCAGAATGGCACACACACAGCAGCTGTTCAGAATCAAGTTGGAATATGAGCTGAAGGAAGATACGAAGGAGCAAAACATGAGATAGGTATAGTTTTAGAGCATCAGACGTTGGATGCTTTTTAATTAATTCAGTCCAACATTGTGAAATTACAGAAAATATTTGGTATGTAAAGATCTCTTCAACATTATTATCATCAACTAAAATTAGAACAAAATAGTGGTTCATCTTTATAACTGACTAAAATTCAGTTGAAATGGTCTCAAAGGGGAGAACTAAAATCCCAGGTAGAAATGATCCAACATAATCTTACTACTTGGACTAAAATAGTGGTTGGTAGCTCATAAATTTGGGAACAATTATTAAAGTTGAAGCTTACAAATGGTGTATGTCGTCATTCAAGCATCAGTTTATTATTTCTCAACATGTCATAAGAGCTTGTATTGGCGAAGAAATAAAGAACAATTGATCTTTTTTAAAACATTAAATTTTGAAAAGAAAATTCAGAAAGCACGAACTAAAATGTGGAAAATAAAGTTGAGAAGACTAATATCAGAATACAACTAATTTGTGACATACAATACAAAATATATGTATATGAGAATAGACATGTTTCTAGTTCTACAACTAACGCTAATAATGCAATTTGGAAAATAATCATCCCATCAGTCTGAGCAGGGTTCGAACTTTGATAACCGAAGTGAAGGTAAGAGTTGCAAGCATGTACTGCCATGACATATTTCAGGGCGTACAAACACTCAGTTTACTGTGAAGTTCAATGACAATTACACAGAACAGTAATCCATATTTGGTGAACCCCTAAATATTCTTTTACATTCTAAGTTTTAAAATGCCATTTTGTTGGTCATAGACGTAACAAAATTATTTTTAGTTGTGCCTTTTGTAGCTGTCAGTTTGATGAACTTCTTGCCTGGCCAAGATGTTGTTGATAAATTTACACTGAGGTTTTTGTGGAGTTTCTTTCTTGTGGCATCTTGTCTTCCAACAAAGCTAAGTAATATTGACTGTACAAAAACACCATCCCTTTCAAAAGGTAATGGATACCATGTCTAATCACCTTCTGTATTCGTGTTTTCTTTTCGTGTATTCTCTTTTGCCTTCACCTGTACTTTTTTGAGGAGGCATTAATTTTTTTTCTTATTGCTTGACTATGTTGCCCCATCAATTTTTCACAGATTTGTGGTGACGGTCTTCTGTATCATAGAATGATAATAGCACAGGAGGAGGCCATTCAGTCCATTGTGTCAGTGCTGGCTTTCTGCAAGAGCAATTTTACTAGTCCGCCCACCCTCCCTTCAGGTGCTTATCCAGTTCTCTTTAGAAAGCCTGATCCGTCACCCTCTCGGAGAGTCCATAATATGTCAGTTACATTTTTAGGCTTCAAGTTATGCATCTATTCCTTTAATATCACAGTAATCTGAGATTCATCAGTGGATGTGCTTGATTTTTCAACAAGTTTGTGTATGCGTATACATGAAAATGTGTTTCTTCTTCAACGTGTACTGAAAAGTAAAAGGTGATTGTTCTCTAGGAGTGCTATTATGAGTGTGAAGCTGCCAGTAGGCTCAGAGGTACCTTGAGATTGATGAGACAAGGTAGCTGAGCCAGGTAGTGAGGCTGGATAATGTCTGATGGTTATGGTGGTATGGAAATAATACCCAATATGGCTGCTGACTTGGTGATGAGGATTGAGTCACCAGTGTGGAAGTGCCCTTACTTTTTTCAGGGGCTCTCTACAACCAATTTTAGGAGCGGCAATAGTACCATTGCTACTGAATGAATAATCTGAAAGCCTAGATTCATCACCTGGAGAACTGAGTTCAAATCCCATCATGGCAGTTTGAGAATTTGAATTCCATTTTAAAAATCTGAAAATAAGAAACTGTTATGAGACCGGCTGTGTTAAATAATGTAGAAACTTGGGCCACACCTAGAAGAGAGAAGCAATGACTGGATACTAATGAGATATAGCTGCTGGTATGGATGTGTGGAGTAATGAGAGGGTGAAAGCAAGGTGTTGTCAACTTCTCCAGCTCCCCACAACCCCTGCTCTCACCAACCCTTCAGAAATGAGCTAAACAAAACACTCAGTAGTATCAAACCGCCTGCAGCAATCAAAGAAGAACTGACACTACCTTAGGGCAATAAAGGCTGGCACAGCCCATGTCCCAAGAATGAATCTAAGAAAGAACAAGAAAAATATTGGAGGAAATGCCAGCCAAGGATGGGCCTCAGCAACTGACCACCAATGGTGGGAGCGACAGTGGCCAACAATGGAGCAGCTGGCTGTGGAAGCAAAGATGTGGAGATGCCGGCGTTGGACTGGGGTAAACACAGTAAGAAGTTTAACAACACCAGGTTAAAGTCCAACAGGTTTATTTGGTAGCAAAAGCTAATCACAGCACTGAGAGCGAGAAAAGCAATAAATACTCATTGCTTTAATGTGGAAAAGGTTTACAATGGAAAACATTGACTAAAGTATGGCACAAAAGTAACTCGAAAGTTTTCTGACAGAAAACATCAACAGACCCAAGATTTTTTTATTAACCTTAAGTATATATATATTTGTACACTGAACTCCAGTATCAAGGGTATTTAGTAGTGACACTGTAGCCACGCTCTAAGATTACTTACTGACTCCATATTGAGTCAGTTTTCTTTTTAACCATTATGTACCAAGGATAGAGCGAATTCTGCATATATGTCATTTCAAAGGAGTTAATTAGGAAACCTGAAAGACTGGGTTATTTCGTTTGAAATGTATTCTGAGGGATCACGTTGCACATCGCTTGCCAGAACGTACATGAAGAGATACGATGGTTTAAGGTACAGCAATAGTTGGCTGCAGTGAGTCCAAAAGAGGAAAGAACTTCTTACCAATACAGCAGAGAACTGTTGGATTAAAAAATGTTGGTGTAATCATGCATGTGTCCTTTCATTACATTTTTAATTTCATCTTTTCGGTTTCCTGCAGACGTTTAACACTGGACATCAATCCTTCCAACTTCTGAAAGAGTCATATTTGTAGGAAGAATTGCAGATTTTGTTTTTGGTTTTGCTCCTTTTAGGTTGCAGTTAAGTGTTGATTTATTCAAGTCTTCCACATATCCCCAACAAGATTTCCTCCTGTAGAGGAGCTGAGACTGAGACTGCCCTGCTACTCCATTAGTCCTGTCTTCTATTGGCGTCGAATATGTTGGGATGCAGTTGATTTTGTTATTCCTCAATGAGTTAGAATTGCAATGGACTGGATGGATAATCCTTTCATTGGGCAGCTAAGTGTAATTAGCAAAGTGAAACATTACAGAATTGTTTTGTAAGATAGAAACTGTTCTGAGCTTTAAAGAAAGGACTTAATCTAGAATACAGCAAAAATTTGTTGAACAATTGTTTATTTTATGGGAGTCAATATTAAATCACTTGGTGCTACATTGCTGTTCTGAACTTGGTCTTTTGAAATGTACTTGTATTCCATTAAAATCCGGTGTAAAGCAGTTTCATGATTAACCCCGAGCTTTGGCAATCCAGTGGGTCCCCACGTTACAATAATTTCCTGTTGTTTTGCAGAAAAGGCTGCTGCAAATGAGGATGCGGTGCAGAAGGCTGATGTGTCCTCCACAGGCCAAGGTGTCATTGACAAGGATGCACTTGGACCAATGATGCTTGAGGTCAGTTTAGAATCAAGAAAACTAGAAAATTGCAATTTTGTTTTTGTGTTTTTAAAAATGAACCAATTAAATATAAAGGTTGGAATTTCCTCACTTAACACATTAGTTACACCATTTATGTTGATTTTGTAACTTGCACCAAAATTTTCTAAGAATCTCATTCTCCTCCGAGAATCAGCATAAACAATTGGAGGCCAAGAAAAATGTACACCACACAATTTTCCATTGTTAAGTCTTTCTTTCCTTATGTATGAAGATTAAGGGTTGAAGTTCTAAAACTATCCTTTATACATTTTAAGTGCAGTGGCCAAGAATTTCTGCTTTATGTGCAACAAGCAATCCGGTGTAAATTGTACTCTCACTTGTTTTGACTTTAACGAGTTTTGTTTTGCTTGAGTTTCTGCTCACTCATTTGCATAGCACCAAATATAAAATATTCCATAAAACAAAGCCATCGAGCAGTGTTTGTCTTATTTTTGAAAAATACATTAAAAACAATTCCTTTATATGTTTAAAAGTGATAATCTGGTACAGTTTTATTCACATACATGGTGATTTGATGTCAGCCACAAAAAAGTAAGCATTTTTAATTGCTGCCTAGCCCCATGACCTGACTATTTGTAAAAACTGGGGAATGGTGGCACAGTGGTATTGTCACTGGACTAGTAATCCAGAGTCCCAGTATAGTACTCTGATTAATAAGGGAATCGAGTTATGGGAAAAGGACAGGAAAGTGGGCGTGAGGAATTTTGGATCAGTCATGATCCTGTTAAATGGCAGAACTCCTGTTCCTATTTTCTATGGTCTCTAGTTTGAATCCCACCCTGGTAGATGGTGGAATTTTAATTCAATAAAATTCTGGAATTAAAAGTCTAAAGATGACCATGTTTGATTATTGTATAACCCCATTAATGTCCTTTGTGACTCCAGATCCACAGCAGTATGGTTGATTCTTAACAGCCCCTCTGAAATGGCTTCAAGGCAAAGGCAATAAATTATGGCCTGGCCAGGGATGCCCATATCCCATAAATGAATTTTTAAAAAGCTAAAAATGACTTTCAAAACTATAAAGAATCATTTTGCTAGGTACATTGTTGTGCAGTAATCAGTTTCAAAACTTGCAAAAAGGCGCTTAAGAAATGCTTAATCATAATAGCCTTTGAGAGGGCCATGCAGCAGGTGCAAAAAAGTGGAAACTGGCAGTGGTGATGAATTTGATCTGGGATCATGGTGTGGTTTGTGGGTGAGGTAGACTAACAATGCAATATTTTTAACCAATGGGAAAGATTGTGGGAACTTGATTTGCAGTTGAGCTAATGTGCGCTTGCAGTTCCTCAAATCTTTTTTGCTGATCTGGACAATTTTGGGTCAATTGCATCCAACGCAACCTCGTGGAATCTCCAGGTCAGCATGTTTAAGACAATATAACCTTGAAGCTTCTCAGGTTTTGATATTTATTCTGATGCAATGAAATGCGTTCAAAAATACAGAACGTACAGTGCAAGTTTCTGTGAGGAGATTTTAAAAACTCAAGTCACCAGAAATATGGTTTTGGGTTCTGCTACGCCAAATGTTTTTCACACAAATTTACACTTCGAAGTGGCATGCATGCATAAAATTCAATTTTTGGTCTTTTACAAGAGTAGGAGCTATGTGGCAGAGTGTTTTGACAATACATTTTACTCCCCATTGTCGTAAAATATAAAAGTAAATCAGTTGCAGCATCAAAATGATGAAGAGACTTCAACCAAATTTCCTTGATGTTTTATATCCTGTCATGGTGGTGGTTCAGGTTGTCCAGAATTCTTGAGCTTTCATTGTTCACAAAGCAACTTAATTATTTGTAAAATCTGTCAAAAAATAAAAATATATTTCCTTTAATGCTGTAGGTTAATGGCAATACTGTAATATACATGTGGCAATGAGAGACACAGAGCAAACAACCTCAGCTTTGATTCTTAGTTTATATTGATTAAACTGATTGAATGGGACAGTTGATCTCAAAGTCCCTGGACTGAAGGATATGAAAAATAAGAGGCTCCTGGTGACCTGCTGGAAAGGTGCATGTGCAGATGTTGGATGAAAATAAGATTTGGTTCAGCTAAGTCGAATACAGTTCTGACACTAATTCTGGCCATGCACATAGAAAATCATCACCTGGATAAGACACTGGAATCTGTTAATACACAGCAAAAGCTGGCACTTTCTACTGATTTGATTTATTATTGTCACATGTATTGGTATACGGTGAAAAGTATTGTTTCTTGCGCACTATACAGACAAAGCATACAGTTCACAGAGAAGGAAAAAGGAAAGGGCAGAATGAAGTGTTATAGTCATAGCTAGGGTGTAGAGAAAGAATAACTTTAATGCGAGGTAGGTCCATTCAAAAGTCTGATGGGAGCAGAGGAGAAGCTGTTGGTACTTGATCTCAGACTTTTGTATCTTTTTTCCGACGGAAGAAGGTGGAAGAGAGTATGTACGGGGTGCGTGGGGTCCTTGATTATGCTGGCTGCTTTTCCGAGGCAGCGGGAAGTGTAGACAGTCAATGGATGGGAGGCTGGTTTGAGTGATAGACTGGGCTTCATTCACAACCTTTGTAGTTTCTTGCGGTCTTGGACAGAGCAGGAGCCATACCAAGCTGTGATGCAACCAGAAAGAATGCTTTCTATGCTGCAGCTGTAGAAGTTGGTGAAAGTTGTAGCAGTTGTGCCAAATTTCCTTAGTCTCCTGAGAAAGTAGAGGCAAAGTGCGAGGAGGGAATGAAAAAGTAGAAATTAGTAACAATGATTTGCCTCCATTTGGTGCCTTTAACATTGTGAATTGTCACAAGGTGCTTTGCAGGCATGTTATCAGACCAGATTTGACACTAAGCCGAAAGCTTGGTCAATGAGGTGGACTTTAAGAAAAATCTTAGAAGTTGAAAGATGAAGATGTTTAAGGAGGAATTACTGAGGTTAGGGCCCAGGCAGCTGAAGGCATCGGTGCCAATGGTTGGCCAATTAAATCAGAAATTGCAAAAGGCCATAATTGGTGGAGTGGTAGAGTTGGAGGGCTGAAGAAGGTAATAGATGTGTGGAAATGTGAGGCCATGGAGGGATTTGAAAACAAGGATGAGAATTTTAAACTTGAGCCGTTACTAGTCTGGGAGTCAATGTTCGTTAGCAAGTGCATGAACAATGGGTAAGTGGGATTTGGTGTGAATTAGAATTTGGCTATGAGCATTTGGGATGAGCTGAAATTTACAGTGTGGAAGATGGAAAGCTTGTGAGGCAAGTATTGTAGTAGTTGAGTATGGAGGTAACAAAAGCATGCATGGGGTTATCAGCAGCAGGTGGGCTGGAGCAGGGATAGAGATGAGCATTGTAACAGAGGGAGAGTAGGTGGTCTTGGTGATGGAGAGGATATGGGTTGTAAGCTCAGCTCGGGGATTAAGCAGGACATCAGGGTTGCAAATAGTCTGGTGGTTCATCAGTAGCTGGAGATACCAGGAGAACCCATGATGACAGCAAAGTTTGTGTTGGGGATGAATGGCTTCAGCCTTTGCAATATTTAATTGCAAGAAATAGCAGCTCATCCATTGCTGGATATTGGACAAACACCATGACAAATTAGAGACACTGGAGGGGTCAAGAGTGTTGCTGGGCATTATCAGCATTTAGTCTATGCATTTACCCAACACAGTTGCTCAGTGAAAGGGAATAATCTTGCAGGAAAGAAGCAACTTGCACTTCCTCCCAAAAGAAAGTATTTTCCAAACAAGAATTTACATACAACAGCTGGTGATTATGATTTTGAAATTTGGAATGGAAAGATCAGCTGATATTTTTAAGTAATCCTCTCATTTTCTAATGAGCGACTGCTTTACCGTCTCATTATGGATAGAAGTGTGCACTGTCTAGTGACCTTAAACACTATATTCACATTGTAGTGTTTATTCTTTGCAGGCCTTGGATGGATTCTTTTTTGTGGTCAATCTTGAAGGGCATATAGTGTTCGTATCTGAAAATGTGACCCAGTATCTGAAATACAACCAGGAAGAACTTATAAACTCCAGTGTATACAGCATACTACATGTTGGTGACCATGCAGAGTTTGTGAGAAATCTTTTGCCGAAGTCTCTTGGTAAGATCTATTTGAATACTTTGAATTGTCTAGAGTAGTTTACTCATAAACAATTGGATATTAATCACCCAAAACTGACACTGGATCACTTGGGTTTTCCATTTACATTGGTGTACTGGCTGCCATCTTGGTAGGGGCCTTCTGATGGGCAGCACTGGTTTGCAGTCTTTTTAATATGTAAATTGTGCTACAGGAGTGCTCTTCTGAGCTCCCCATAAATACTTAGTTGCCATGCATTACTGCTTACCAATCAGCCCATTTCTCCTCTGACCAACCAGCGTGCTACAGTGTGCACCCATTCAGGGTCATGCTAATGAGGCCTAAGCCCCAACATTGGCTGGTCTAATGGGTAGACAGCTGGTGTTCTGTCAGTTAACTATCCCAATGTCACTTGGGCCGTTAAGGGCCTATAAAGGTGGATTAGAAATTCAGAATATTACTGTTTTCCACTTTTTTGTTTGTTACGTTCATTGAAAATTTTCATATTTTGTTTTCCACTTTTATCATATTACAAGGCTAGCAGTTAGGCCTCCTCAGAATGAAATAGCTAAATTATCTGTATTTAGTATGGCTAAATTTATTCCAATAATGCTATAAATTGTTGGTTATATGGTATAAGAAACTATCAGGATATCCTTTATACATGAAGTGTACATATCGATGTGCTGGAAAGCCATTTCAGCATTAAAATGATAAATGGTGTCAGATGCTAGGAAACATTTCAACTCTTCAGTACATTAAGTAAAACATATGTAACCTTTTATTTTTTTCATATTAAAAATTGTCTTGCCCGTTTCAAAGTGAACTGTTTGTGTAAAAACATTAACTTTTCCAGTAAATGGGGTGCCTTGGTCCAATGAAACTCCAAGACGAAACAGCCACACTTTTAACTGTCGTATGTTGGTTAAACCACCTGGTGAGACTGATGAGGAAGGACATGATAACCAGGAAGCACCTCAGAAATATGAAACTATGCAGTGTTTTGCTGTATCTCAACCAAAGTCCATAAAAGAAGAGGGGGAAGGTAAGGATTCACAAAACCACATTGGCATTATGGAACCCCCTGTTGGTGGTAAAATCGCCTAACTTGTAATGCAGTTAACAACGCATAATGTTGCATAACTCCATATTGCACATGTTGCTTCTCAGACTGGTATGGAATTGTAGGTCACAGATTTGCACTTGTCATTCTTGTATGGCAAGTACTAGCTGCCAAATGCCACTCTAAAGTGAGTGGGTATTTCCCCACAGAGATCAAAAGAAAATCAAATTTGTATGCACCTAATGATTCAGTCACAACATATTTGTGCTAGCCTGGGATCGGTCTCCCTGCTTGACCTCCAAACAGTGACTGGTACGTTACAAGGGATGCCTCTGAATGGGAAACATAATTAACTTTTTGAGGAGGCGACCAGTTGTGTAGACGAGGGTAGTTCAGTCGATGTAGTTTATATGGATTTCAGCAAAGCCTTTGACAAGGTCCCACATGAGAGACTTGTAAAGAAAGTAAATTCTCATTGGATACAAGGTAATTTGATAAAGTGAATTCAAAATTGGCTCGGTTATAGGAGACAGAGGGTGATTACAGAAGGCCACTTTAGTGACTGGAAGCCAGTGTCCAGTGGCATACTACAGGGATCCATGTTGGGTCCCTTATTATTCGTCATTTATATAAATGACATTGATGACTATGTGAGGGTTAGGATTAGTAAGTTTGCGGATGACACAAAAGATTGGACGAGTGGTGAACAGTGAGGCTTAGTGTCTTGGGCTACAAGAAGATATAGATGGAATGGTCAAATTGGCAAATAAGTGGCAGATGGAATTTAACCCTGGAAAATGTGAGGTGATACACCTTGGAAGGAGTAATTTGACAAGCAAGTATTACTAGGAATTTCTGTGGAGCAAAGGTTTATGTTTGTCCACAGATCTCTGAAAGCGGAAGGGCATGTTAATAGGGTGGTGAAAAGGGCATATCTATCAAGGCATAGATTGCAAAAGCAGGGAAGTCATGTTGGAATATAGAACTTTGGTGAGGCCACAGCTAGAGTACTGTGTGCAGTTCTGGTCATCACATTATCAGAAGAATGTGATTGCACTGGAGGAGGTGCAGAGGAGATTCATTCCAGGATGCTGCCTGGAATGGAATATGTAAATTATGAAAAGAGGTTGGCTAGGCTTGGGTTATTTTCATTGGAGCAGAGAAGACAGAGGGACGACCTGATCGAGGTATACAAGGTTGAGAGAGGCATGGACAGAGTGGATAAAGAGCAGCTGTTCCCCTTAGTTGAAGGGTCAGTCACAAGGGGAAATAGGTTCAAGGTGAGGGGCAGGAGGTTTAGGGGGGATGTTAGGAAAAACGTTTTTACCCTGAGGGTGGTGACGGTCTGGAATGCGCTGCCTGGGAGGGTGGTAGAGGCAGGTTGCCTCACATCCTTTAAAAAGTATCTGGATGAGCACTTGGCACATCATAACATTCAGGGCTACGGGCCAAGTGCTGGCAGATGGGATTAGGTGGGAGTTCAGGTGTTTCTAATGTGTCTGAAAAGCTTCTTCTGCGCTGTATGGTTCTATGAATCTAGTGAAAATTGCTGCATCAACATACTTTTTTGGAAGCATTGAAACAAAGCTGTTTTAAATGCACTTTATTAATATTTTAACAAGCAGAATCTTCCTTTTTGATGCCAGTAATTGCAGAAGAGGTGATTTATTGTCAATTCTGTTTCACCTTGTGTAATAATAGTTGCTCAACTCTGACAGCTCAGTACAAAAGCTGATAGATGATCCCTAATAAACAGCAGGAAAATCAATTGCAGAAGCAGTGTAACTACCTTACCTAAAATCCTATTAAAATTTGCACGTCATTACAATTAGAGATCCATTGATATTTCCACCTGAATTACCTTAACTACACAAAAATCTTTTACTTCAGTCATATTTAATTCGACCAGATTTTGTGTATAACCTTGTTACCAAATGAAAAATCATATGAAGGTTTGTTTTCCTCCATAATCAAATCTGTAAAACACAAAGGACTTTTAAAGTAAATTTAATGTAATAGGATGGACCAAAAACAATGACATTTCAAGAGTAGTGCCTGCAGCTGAATTTGTACAGGATTTTCCTGTTTGACTTCTTTGTGCTAAGTAATGGTTAGGTAGGACGTTATCATATTCCCTTATAAGAGTGGCCACAACAAGCATGGAACATGCAAGTCTTTAGTTCCAGAACAAACTTACCACCAATTGGTTCTAAAAATTAGTTTGGCATCATTTTGTGACATATTTAATCGTACTTTACATTTCAGCAATTTTCAGTATTTTTGCTTTGCCTGGTGAACAGAACTGAGTTGGTGTTAGGAGGACAGCAGGGTAACAGGGTGTCAATCCTTCCCTGTTTTTATTATTAGTTTTCAATTCAAATTAAAGTATCAATTGACTTGATTTGAATTCTGATATTATTGTGGTGTGGATATTCATTATCATACTGATCGAACATCATTATTTGATTCTTATAATAAGTCTTCCATAGTTCAAAATAAACAATGACTGGCAGGTAATGAATGATCTTCTGGCCAATCCAGCCTGTCCCCACAATTACGAAACCTTGTGTATTGTTTATTTAGATTTCAGCTATTCATTTCAATGATCAGGCTTGATGATTTTCCGATGTAATATCTGGAAATAGAGCGAGTGGACATGCACATTAATGGAAACTTATTCAGTACAGTGTGTTGCTCTCTCAGTACCAGTAGACCACAATTTACAAGTCTATAGGGCTCCTTATGTGGAGAGATATCTCAAAAGTGCTTCACATTGAAAAGTGCAAAGGAGTGGATGCTGGGCAAGAGGAAAGTGTCGATTGGGAAATAAAAGGTGCAATAGAAGAAAGGTGTTTCTGGGGAGTTTTTGTTAAAACCTGAGAGAGTGAAGAGAACTAAATAGAGAGGGTAGGACTGGCGTGGCTAAATGAGAGGCCATCAACAGCAGAGCCAGAATTGAGAAATGGTAAGAAGCTTGGTGTTGGACTAAAGCAGGGTGCAGGTGCAGCGTATATATTGTGAAATGTTTAGTTTGTTTTCCAATAGCTCTTTTTGTCCTCTCCAAATAGCCCCAGAAATCGGAGGATGTTGAATGCTATTATCTAAAATCGTTAATAGCTCTCAGTTCACCAATAACTTCCCTTCAATTTTTGTAAAGCCCAACAAAGATGCCAGAGTTTTGACTGTCATTACTCCTATCTGTGAACTAAGAATTGCAACTATTTTGGATGCTCATTCCAGATGTGTTTCATCCAGTGCCAGAATATCTGTTCATTGAATCAGGCAGAGCATCCGCTTTGAAAAATAAAATCATGCCCAAGGGACCAAGTTGAACATAGCCCGTAACAGCCGTCAGTTCATGATGACCACTGTACTGGCAGAGTGAGGGATATAATGGAACTTGGGTGATGTGTATTCTCGGACTGGTAATTGCCATAGGAGAAATGGTTACAATGTAGTTACTGTGTATGTATTTAATTGTGTGAGAGTGAGAAATCTGAAATAATCCTCTTTCAGATTTACAGTCCTGTTTGATCTGTGTTGCAAGAAGAGTTCCTGTGAAGGAAAGGCCGCAATTTGGTAACACTGAAAGTTTTAACACAAGACATGATTTAACAGGTAAAACAACACAACTACCCTTCTAATTTGAGATTTTGCTCGTACGTATTGAAGGTTTGACAAATGATATTCATTTTTTTTTTCTCCCCCATTCTCTTACCCTCTTTAAAAATAAAACTAGGCAAACTAATATCTCTGGATATAAATGCATTACGCGCATCGATGAAACCAGGTTGGGAAGACTTAGTGCGACGGTGTATTCAAAGGTTTCACCTGCAAAATGACAAAGAGATTGCATTTGCTAAGAGGCATCATCATGAAGGTAAGGACTTTTGTAGATCCGGGGGCCCAGGGCTATACAAAATTAAGTAAGTGTGCAGTACAAATCAAAATAAAATAAAATTTCAATTGAAATGAAAGTAGAAAATCAGTGTTTGAAAAGCAAAGACAGATTAACGCTGAAACCTTTGTCAGAACCTTTCTGATGAGACGTTCGCATGTGAAATTTTAGTCAATATTTTCTCTTCATCTGTTGAAGGACTTGCTATGTATTTCCTGTGTTTTTTCTCTCTTGGATGTAGTACTGTGTAAAATGGGATACGGGTGATTTATTTTTCCAACCTCCTAACCTGAAAGCTTTGCTATTTTGCTGGTGGGCCTTGACTGCGCATGTTGCAGACTAATTTGACTGCAGTGGACGTTGCAGTTGAGTGTGACCCTGCCCCAACCCCGTCTCTTAGCCATTCTACCTTTCATTCAGTCAGCTGTGGCTCATTTGGTAGCACTCTTGCCTAGAAGAATCAGGTTTCAGGTCCCACTCCAGGACTTTGTTGCAGCACTGAGGGAGTGCTGCACTGTTGGAGGTGCTGGCTTTTGGATGACATGATGAACGGTCTGCCCTTTCAGTTGGATGTAAAAGATCCCGTGAAATTATTTCAAAGAAGAGCCTGGGAGTTGATCCAAATATTCATCCCTCAATCAACATCATTAAAACAGATTATCTGATCCTTCTCACACTGTTGTATATGGAAGCAGCTGTGTTTTCTATATTACAACAGTGAATACTTTTCAACAATACTTCACTGGCTGTGAAGCCATAGGGTTATTAAAGGCTATCTATAAATGCAACCTTTTCTTTTTTTGAGATCACGTTAATTAGCACAGGTTAGAAACTGAACCTGCCGTCTCCTCGGCTTATATGTTTCAATAGATAAACTTAGTAAGCTATTAGGAGAGCCAGTAAGCATTTAAATATAATTTACAGGAAAAGTTTAAAGACATTGTGATTGTTGTACAATTGTATAAAACCTTGCATTTTAATCAAAATTTATACCTTAACCTTTCAATTTGGGTGCGGCAGAGATAGCTGAGAATGAAGTTGTGAACATTTACAAAATGAAAGTTCCCATATTTGATCCCTGATTTATAGCGAATTTCCTGATCTAAGCCAGTTCTGCACCGGATTGCCAGCACCCAAGTCCTGGAGTGAGACTTGAAACCAGAACCTTCGAGGCAGGAAGGCGACCAAATGAGCCACAGCTGACAGAATGAAAGGTAGCATGGCAGTTATTTGTCTCTGCTTGATAGGGGTGGGAGCAGAGTCATGCTCAACACCCACTGCAGAAGGCAATGATTTGCCTCGATATTCCCTGAATTAAAACTCCTGTTTTCATGCTGGTGGCAGCTATTGGAAAGTACTTGTGAAGTTCAACGTAATCTGTCGACACATCCAAACAGTCAAAGGGCTATCATTAACGATGAAGCGGTATCCCAGCACTCAGCACTTTCATTAGAAGAGATTTTTCAGAATCGTATACCTGATACTTGGAACGTTAAAGACAATTTTCTTTCTTGTTTTTCTTCTGCTCAACTTACCTGATTTGTAGTGTTGAGGCAAGGACAGGCTCTGAGTCCTGTGTATCGGTTTTCGTTATCTGATGGCACCATGGTTGCTGCACAAACCAGGAGCAGGCTTATGCGCACTCCAAATACCAGTGAGCCTCAATTTATCATGTCGCTGCATATTGTTCAAAGGTAAGCAAACCCCCTTCTTTGTGTTAATTTAACTAACTCTGTATATCCACAAACCATTCAATCAAACTTACAATTTAAAATTTGTTTAGGCATTCAAATTAGAATGTGACAGTAACACCAGAATGATCCAACATGATCTATTTAACTTAATAATTAACTATGATGTGCTTGAGTCACAGTTTTTGGGTTTTATACAAGACACATTTTGGGTTCAGTATCAACCTCATGTCCATATGTATGTGTTGTTTTAACAATGGTCCAGAGTGCCCCTTCTGCTACTCAATATCTAGTTTAACTGAAGCGTGAGATAGAGTAATTGACTCAAACTCAAAGACAGGCTGAACCTCCGACTTGGAATCAAAGCAATGGGGATGAATGCTGCAGGCTCATTGGTGACAGGATGGGAGATGGAAGAGATGGCAGGGTGGGTGATGCCAATTGCCCTCTCATGCACACACCACACTGAGAACGGTGGGAAACATGGCAACTCCGCCATCTGTCTGCTGGCAGCCAATTGAGCTACTTATGTGGCCAGTTAAGAGCTGCTTCCATGTTGGGAGGGTTATCATCAACTGGGGAAGCCACCAAAGTGAAATATGGTGGGGGAGATGCTACCCTCCTTTTAGGTCATGCCATGGCTATGATGGGGAGGCCCTTATGGCAATTGCACCATTGATGCTATATGCCCAATCCAACTCCCCATTTGCCAGGCCCGGTTTCCTCCACCATAAGCCAACTTTCTTGGAGGACATCCTACCACTGGGGCACATTCTCCATGGAGCTACAGCTTCAACGATCACTACCATAGGTGGCGTGACAAATTGCTGCCGCTGATGGGGCTACAGCTCCTGAACAATATGCTGCGCCGAGTTGCGTGGCTTGCCAAAGTGGGGGCATCTCCTGCTTTTGGCCCCCGTGGCATGGCATGCCAATAAGTGGTAAAATTCAGCCTGTAGCCTCACTTTTGGACTTGTAGTCTGAGACAGACTCCAGCTACACCTCGGCTTCGGCCTGAGATAGTGACATAGATATATCATACATAAAATATACAAATGAACAGAATGTAGTTTTCAGTGAAATTGGGGAACACCTTGTGCTCCTACTTTCATGCACCCTTGACAAATGTGGCATAGACTTGAATTCAAGTTGAGCTGTTCCAAAACTTGCTGGTTCCAGCTTTCTGCTGTAACCTGGTTGTGCGTGCGAGAGAAATAAATGGCATCTTAAGATTGCAAAGGTGGGGTTAGGCCCCCAAAATTGTCAATCACCAAAAGCTCTAAACTTGACTCCCCTCTTCCGATGAACTGAGAAAACAACGCATCTCCTTGTTCAGTTAACCCAGAAAGACTGGCTATCAATGCTGCGTAACCAGGCTGTTTGAGTCAAGATGCTAAATTTAGCACTATAGAAATATTGTATTTTTTTAAGACTCAGTTGAGGTAATAAAATTCAAGACAAAGACATTGCATTCTGATTTTCTGATGGCTTGAACTTTCATTAGATGATGTATTCTAATATAATTAATTCAAATGATGAAAATCTGAAATAGGCTGTTTCAGTCAAAATACAATTTTGAAAATGTAAACCTTTTTTAAAAAAAAATCACAATCGTATGTATTTCATATTTTCAGTTCAGTTGCATGATTTGTATATTTTGTTTAAAACTGCAGAGAACAAAATGTGTGTGGGATGAATCAGGAAGCAACTGGACAAGGAATGGTGAAACCAATAAATCCAACTTCCAGTAGTCCAGCCATGGCAAGTGTTTCTGCTGCAACAACTAGTCAAGAGATGCCAATGCACAGCAATACAAGTTTTTCTATGAATGGCCTGAAGGAGCAAGCAGGCATGGGACAAATGCCAGGAAACAGGTTTGTTACAGGTGGAATGAACCATGTCTCAGGCATGCAAGCAGCCACTCCTCAGGGTAGTAACTATGCACTCAAAATGAACAGCCCATCAAGAAGCAGCCCTGGCGTGACTGCAGGGCAGCAGAATTCGATGCTTTCGCCGAGACACCGTGGCAGTCCTGGTATGGTTGGAAGCCCTCGCATCTCAGCTAATCAGTTTTCTCCTATAGGAAACTTGCATTCTCCAGTGGGGGTTTGTAGCACCACAGGGAATAGCCATAGCTACTCCAGCATCTCCCTTAATGCACTTCAAGCCCTCAGTGAAGGTCATGGGGTATCGCCCGAACTAAAAATGGTGACTTCACAAAGTTCTCCCGGAAGCATCAACTCCTCACTAGTTAAAAAAGGGAGCATGGACTCCAAAGATTCTTTTGGATTGTTTGGTGAGCAAGTTCAAACGGAGAATGCAGCTGGACAGTTGGAAAGTGGACTTTCTGGCGAGCAGAAAGATAGTAATGAAAGTAATTTAAATCCATTTGGTGGTGGAGAAAGGACTGATGGGCAAGGCAGAGGGCACGATGGCAAAGGCCACACCAAACTCTTACAATTACTGATCACTAAATCTGATCAAATGGAATCTTCCCCCTTGGCGAATACCACTGGGGATTCTGTTAAGGACTCTACGGGGAATTCATCAGGACTACTGTCTACTTCAGCAGTGACATCCTCCACAACCAACACCTCTTCATCACATGGGCCCTCGCTGAAAGAAAAACACAAAATTTTGCATAGACTTCTGCAGGACAGCACGTCTCCTGTAGACTTGGCAAAGTTGACAGCGGAAGCCACAGGTAAAGAACCCAACCAGGACATGAGCAGTTCAATTCCTGGTGCAGAGCTAACTGTTAAACAGGAGCAAATGAGCCCCAAGAAGAAAGAAAATGCACTACTTCGTTACTTACTGGATAAAGATGACACAAGTATGCATAATATTAAGCCTAAACTAGAACGGTTGGATAGCAAGTTGGATTCCTGCATGAGCACTAAAACAACCATAAAGTCTGAGAAGGAGATTAACTTTGAGCCATCTGAACAGGTGATTGTGATTATTCATACGGTTCAATATGAAAATGCGACGGTGATAATGTTTCTGTAATCTTTGGTTTCTTGCTGAAGATACATGATCCCACTGGTGAAACCTTTGTACTTGGGATCAGTGGCTAATACTGGCGCTAAAATGGGAAGTCTTCTGAACAACTAAGATGTGCCTCATATAATCCAACCTCGTCAAGTAATTGCAGTCAGGAGGTCAGACACAGATTGGTTCTGTCTGTGATCACTGGGGGCATAACTAAGTTTCTCTTTTAGGGGATGGAAGTGAAAGATATTTTCCAGTTTATGGGGGGAAAATGATCCGTGTTTGAGTGAAAAACATTAAATATCTTTACCTGCTTGGGGAATATTTTGCCAATACTATTCAATATTTCAGCAGCATGAAGCGATTTGGCGAATCATTTGGCGTTTCATACTGTTTTAAACACATGATCATCTTTACTTATTGAAAAAAGAATGACCAGCATTGCTGCTTTCACTAATGGTACTTGTATAGAAAGCTGTATTTCAATGTGCTTAATTTTTGAAATGATCATTATCTCTTCTAATGCTAACCGTCCCTTAAGTGTATGGTAAAACATTTTATGTGCGCCACGATATTTAATAGGTTTTAAAAATATTAATTTATTAATTCCCATACATGCTCTTTCTTTGTACAGTTTGGATAATTAATGGGAAAACCGTACCGACTGATATTGAGTTACAGTGCCCCATGATTTCATTCCATTTCGTCTTGTAGCTTAGGTGTGGGCTTTAAAGCAATGTTTCTTCCACCTCATATTCTTCACCTTCACTTCCACACTCTCTCCTTTCCTTCCCTATGTACGGTGTGCTTTGCCTGAATAGTGCGCAAGAAACAATACTTTTCACTATATACTAATACACGTGACTAAATCGGTAATCAATAATAAAATAATGGGGGCTTCTATTTCCCACAATATGGTTCCACAGGTACTATTGCTCCATTTTCATTTTACTCCATCCCACAATGATCCCCCCCACCCACCAAAAAGACCCATTGCCTTACCCATTCCTCATTTAGAACATAGAACATAGAACATTACAGCGCAGAACAGGCCCTTCGGCCCACGATGTTGCACCGACCAGTTAAAAAAAAAACTGTGACCCTCCAACCTAAACCAATTTCTTTTCGTCCATGAACCTATCTACGGATCTCTTAAACGCCCCCAAACTAGGCGCATTTACTACTGATGCTGGCAGGGCATTCCAATCCCTCACCACCCTCTGGGTAAAGAACCTACCCCTGACATCGGTTCTATAACTACCCCCCCTCAATTTAAAGCCATGCCCCCTCGTGCTGGATTTCTCCATCAGAGGAAAAAGGCTATCACTATCCACCCTATCTAAACCTCTAATCATCTTATATGTTTCAATAAGATCCCCTCTTAGCCGCCGCCTTTCCAGCGAAAACAATCCCAAATCCCTCAGCCTCTCCTCATAGGATCTCCCCTCCATACCAGGCAACATCCTGGTAAACCTCCTCTGCACCCTCTCCAAAGCCTCCACATCCTTCCTGTAATGTGGGGACCAGAACTGCACACAGTACTCCAAGTGCGGCCGCACCAGAGTTGTGTACAGTTGCAACATAACGCTACGACTCCTAAATTCAATCCCCCTACCAATAAACGCCAAGACACCATATGCCTTCTTAACAACCTTATCTACTTGATTCCCAACTTTCAGGGATCTATGCACACATACACCTAGATCCCTCTGCTCCTCCACACTATTCAAAGTCCTCCCGTTAGCCCTATACTCAACACATCTGTTATTCCTACCAAAGTGAATTACCTCACACTTCTCCGCATTAAACTCCATCCGCCACCTCTCGGCCCAACTTTGCAACCTGTCTAAGTCATCCTGCAAACTACGACACCCTTCCTCACTGTCTACCACACCACCGACTTTGGTGTCATCAGCAAATTTGCTAATCCACCCAACTATACCCTCATCCAGATCATTAATAAATATTACAAACAGCAGTGGCCCCAAAACAGATCCCTGAGGTACACCACTTGTAACCGCACTCCATGATGAATATTTACTATCAACCACCACCCTCTGTTTCCTATCCGCTAGCCAATTCCTGATCCAATTTCCTAGATCACCCCCAATCCCATACATCTGCATTTTCTGCAGAAGCCTACCATGGTGAACCTTATCAAACGCCTTACTAAAATCCATATATACCACGTCCACTGCCTTGCCCCCATCCACCTCCTTGGTCACTTTCTCAAAAAACTCAATAAGGTTAGTAAGGCACGACCTACCTGCCACAAAACCATGCTGACTATCACCTATCAATTCATTACTCTCCAAATAACTATAAATCCTATCCCTTATAATTTTTTCCAACATCTTGCCGACAACAGAAGTGAGACTCACCGGTCTATAATTCCCGGGGAAGTCTCTGTTCCCCTTCTTAAACAATGGGACAACATTCGCTAACCTCCAATCTTCTGGTACTATACCAGAGGCCAACGACGACCTGAAGATCAGAGCCAGAGGCTCTGCAATCACTTCTCTTGCCTCCCAGAGAATCCTTGGATAAATCCCATCCGGACCAGGGGATTTATCTATTTTCAGACCCTCCAGAATATCCTGCACATCCTCCTTATCAACTGTAATACTGTCTATTCTACTCCCTTGCAACCCAGTGTCCTCCTCAGCTATATTCATGTCCCCTTGCGTGAACACCGAAGAGAAATATTGGTTCAATGCTTCACCAATCTCCTCCGGTTCCACACATAACTTCCCTCTGCCATCTATAACTGGCCCTAAACTTGCCCTAACCAACCTTCTGTTCTTGACATACCTATAGAACGCCTTAGGATTCTCTTTAACCCTATCCGCCAAAGTCTTCTCATGTCCCCTTTTAGCCCTTCTAAGCTCGCTCTTCAACTCCCTCTTAGCCAATCTAAAGCTTTCTAGTGCACTACCCGAGTGCTCACGTCTCATCCGAACATAAGCCTCCTTTTTCTTTTTAACCAACAAAGAAACTTTTTTGGTGCACCACGGTTCCCTAGCCCTACCAATTCCTCCTTGCCTGACAGGGACATACCTATCACAGACTCGCAGTAGCTGCTCCTTGAAAAAACTCCACATGTCGGACGTTCCCAGTCCCTGTAATCTCCTAGTCCAACCTATGTTTCCTAATTCTCTCCTAATAGCCTCATAATTACCCTTCCCCCAGCTAAAACCACTGGCCCGAGGTTCATGCCTATCCCTTTCCATCACTAAGGTGAACGTAACCGAATTGTGGTCACTATCACCAAAATGCACACCAACTTCCAAGTCTAGCACCTGGTCTGGCTCATTTCCCAGCACCAGATCCAATATAGCCTCACCTCTAGTTGGCCTGTCTACATACTGAGTCAAAAAACCTTCCTGCACGCTTTGAACAAAAACTGACCCCTCTAACGAGCTAGAGCTATAACAATTCCAGTCAATATTAGTCAAGTTAAAATCCCCCATAACAATTGCCCTATTACTTTCACTCCTAAGCAGGATTGACTCCGCAATCCTTTCCTCAACCTCTCTAGAACTTTTAGGAGGTCTATAAAAGACTCCCAACAGGGTGACCTCTCCTCTCCTATTTCTAATCTCCGCCCATACTACCTCAACAGATAAGTCCTCATCAAACCTCCTCTCTGACACTGTGATACAATCTCTGACCAATAATGCTACCCCTCCCCCTCTTCTACCTCCTTCCCTACTTCAACTAAAACATTTGAACCCCGGGACCTGCAGCATCCATTCCTGCCCCTGCTCTATCCATGTCTCTGAAATAGCCACAACATCGAAGTCCCAGGTACTGATCCACGCTGCAAGTTCACCCACTTTATTGCGAATACTCCTGGCATTGAAGTATACACATTTCAAACCCTGCTCCACCCCACCTCTGCAATGCCGTGCATTGCAGTCCCCATCCATGCATCCCTCACTTTCAGCCCCACTACTCAGGATCCCTCCCCCCCCCCGAATCAGTTTAAACCTCCCTGCATGGCCTTAGCAAATTTACCCCCCAGGATATTGGTCCCCTTCTGATTAAGGTGTAGACCATCCTTCTCATAGAGGTCACACCTTCCCCAGTACGAGCCCCAATTGCTTAAGTACCTGAACCCCTCCCTCCTGCACCATCCCCTCAGCCATGAATTCAAACCTTCCCTCTCCCTATTCCTCTCTAAACTATCCCGTGGTACAGGCAAGAGTCCAGAGATAACCACTCTGTCAGTCTTGGCCTTTAGTTTCCACCCCAACTCCATAAATCCCTGCCTAATATCCCCTTCCCCTATCCTCCCTATGTCGTGTGTCCCCACATGTACAATAACTTGTGGTTTATCTCCCTCCCCCCTAAGAGTCCTGAATACCCTGTCAGACACATCCCGGACCCCAGCCCCTGGTAGGCAACACACCAACCCTGAGTCCCTACCTTTAGTTCCGACCCTCCTATCTGTCCCCTTAATTGTGGAGTCCCCAATCACAAGGCCCAGTCTTTTACAGCCCCTAACCACCTGAGCTTTCTCACTCGGCTCACCCCCAGAGATCTGCTCTCTATGCTCAGTTGATTCCTCCTCAACTGTAGCCTCCAGCACCGAAAACCTATTATGGAGGGGAACCGCCCCAGGGGATTGTCTTCCCGATTGCTTCTTACCCCTCCTCCTGGCATTGACCCAAGCCTCATTTCTAGGAGTTACTATTTCTCTATAACTCCTATCAACTTCCACCTCCGCCTCCCGAATTATGCGGAGTTCCTCTACCTCCCCCTCCAGCTCCTTTACACGCTCCTCCAGAAGCTGCAATCTAATGCACTTCTTACAACTAAAATCTCCTGAAACACTACTGGATTTCCTCACCACATACATCCCATACATTAGTTAATTTGAGCTGAAACCTTGAGCATCAGCAGGAATGTTAGATAGCAGAGAGTTGAGGGTATTATCCAATTACAGCTAAAGCCAGTTGTAGCCTTACCCAATATTCATGCAGGACTGGCTGGATAGCGATCAGGAGCAGGATTGTTTGATGTTTCTCCTTTCCCTTCCTGAGCTTGTGTATAATGAGGCCAGTTGTATCAGTTCTGGTTGCTGCAAGAGATGAAAGACATTAGAACCAGTGCAAAGAATGCTGACCCCCCGAGTATCAAGTTTTCTGAGGCAAGACTGGAGAAGCTTGTGATTTTCAGCCTGATGTGGAGGCATCTGATTACTGACTTTATAAAGTTATGCAAGATGGTTAGAAAATAAAACCCTGGTTGTTAATTAAATGACAAGAATAGTGTAAAAGGCCATGGATTCAAATTCGTAAAAAGGTGTCCTGAGGACTGATGTTGGGAAATTATTCTTTATACAAAGGGTGTTCAGCTCATGGAATGGACTTCCAGGAAGGCCAGTGAGGACAACTACTCTGGAACCTTTTTAAAAATTGGATGCTGAAATGGGGCCCTTTCAAGATGTAATTAATTTAGACGGGCCAAATGGCCTTCATTGTCCATTAATTTTCTTGTGATTCTGTTTGGTTTTCCCATCTCTAAGTATTTGTTTATTGAATCCAAAGCCTTCTGGTCTTAGTGTCATAAGAAGCAGCATTTCTGCCGATTAGATCAAGTATGGAGGCTTACAGTAGCAACAAAAATTTAGTTCAGTTTGGCAGGACCCATTTATTTCATGACTTTCATGTCTGCTCAAGTGCAGGTCAGAAACTACTTGGATTATGTAGCACTTTTAACATTAAATGTCCAAAGTCATTTCACAGAAGTGTTGGGAACAAAATTTCATACCAAACTACACAAGATCTTAGGACACATGACCAAAAGCTTGGTCGAAGAAGAAAATTTTATGGAAAGAAAGAGGCAAAAATGGGAAGTTTTAGAGCAGGAATTCCAGAGCTTCAGGCCTTGCAGCTGAAAACACCATCACAAATTGGAACAATTAAAATCAGGATGCTGCGGAAACCAGAATTCGCCAAGTGTACTAAGGCTGGAGGGTGGAAGAGTCAATTACCCGGGGGCACAGGTTTGAGGGGCGAGGTTTAAAGGAGATGTACGAGGCAGATGTTTTACACAGAGAGTAGTGGGTGCCTGGAACTTGTTGCCGGGGGAGGTAGTGGAAGCGGATACGGTAGTGACTTTTAAGGGGCGTCTTGATACTTACATGAATAGGATGGGAATGGAGGGATATGGTCCCCGGAAGGGTAGGGGGTTTTAGTTAAGTCGGGCAGCATGGTTGGTGCAGGCTTGGAGGGCCGAAGGGCCTGTTCTTGTGCTGTAATTTTCTTTGTTCTTTGATATTACAGAGCTAGGTACAGACATTTAGTGCAGCATTTTAATACAATATCTGTATATTTTTTAAAAATGTACTCTTTGTGATATGTATCCAACTACTTGCTTATAATGTTCCTATTTAATATATGGTTATGGACAAGGCAAACAGCAACACTTCTTCCCATCTCGAGTCAGACTCCCGCTGGTGGATGGATCCCAAATAGCCTGCAGTGGCCATCTTCATGTGTCACTTGGGTAGTGCACATTGCCTTTTCAACCATTTTGTGGAGCACTTAGCTGAGCCCAATCATTATACATACTGTCCAACAATGTCTGCTGGCGAGCAATTAGAAGTGGAAAACCTGGTTAATTTTCCTCTCTATCACTCTTGATATGAACACTTGTCAAAGTCTTAGACAACGGATACATTCCCAACTCCATGCGAGGCAAATCATTTTTCCTCATAACTTTTGAGAGAACTAAATCTTAAAGATAAAGGAAAACTACTGCGGATGCTGGAATCTGAAACAAAAACAGAAAATTCTGGAAAACCTCAGCAGGTCTGGCAGCATCTGTGGACCGAGGATAGAGCCAATGGGCCCGATTTTACCATTGCATCGCGCTTGTTTTCGGGCGCAAAAACGTGGTAAAGTCGGGTGTGAGGCCATTAACGTGATCCGCGTCCGCGCAGGTTGCCACTTTACCGAAACCCAGGAATGGCAGCGATTCGATTTGCACCCAAAACGGGTGCAACGGTGATTTAAATGCATCTGCGTGCATTTAAATTGAATTAATGAACTGCCCGCCCAACTTAATCAGCATTTCCCCCTTTACCACCACGTTTGCCAATCCAGAACCGTGCCGTAATGGACCTGCTAAATAAAAGTCTGAATCCGGCACTCCAACTGCTGAAGAGCGCATTCAGTGCTTCCGGGGGTGGGGGGGGGAGTGAGGCCAGATCATTTCCTGCGGGGTGGGGGATGAGTGAGGCCAGATCGTTGTCTGGGGCAGGGGGAGGAAGGCCCGAACGCTCACTGGTGGGGGGGGGGGCAGATGGACCTCCGGCGGGGGTTCGGTCCACTGCCACTCTGTGGGCGATCAGGGGGAGGGGGGCAGGGGTGGCGATCGGTCTGGGTAGTTGGGGGGGTGGATAAGGGGGACAATGATGTGTGTGGGTGCCATCGCTCTCGAGCCGCTTTCTCCGGCCCGGGAGCGATCTGGCACGGGTGCACTTTTTCGAATTTTTTTTCCAACTGCTCCGATCGTTTCGGCCGTGCTAAGCCCCACCCACAGCGCGAATGGGACTGGAGATGTTTTTTTCAGGCTGAGTGCGTATGGGGGCGCCTGAAAGCAGATTTCTAAGTCAGATCTGCATTATGCCCAGATTCAGCACTTAGAATGAAAATGCTAAAATCGGGCCCAATGTTTTGAATCTGAATGACTCTTCGTCAGAGCTCTGACAAAGGGTCATCCAGACTCGCAACGTTGGCTCTATTCTCTCTCCTCAGATGCTGTCAGACCTGCTGAGATTTTCCAGCATTTTCTGTTTTAAATCTTAACTCACATTCCTCATCTCCACTCCCACCTGTCCCACCTGCCATTGTCCTTTCTACTTCCTCCTGTATCACTTGTTTTAAAGACATTATCGCCCAGTTTCCGGATGGTAGCGAGAATGTTCTTAGTGGCAGCCCACAGCCCTTCCTCTAACCCAGCTGCTGTCCTCTCAATATCCTCCTTTATTGCCACTGGAATTCCAGTATTGCCAAATCCAAGATCACACTTGCACAAGGCTACACTTTAGATTCCACTTCTTCTAATCCTCACGTATCAAGGGCTGCCTATCTAATGCTGCTGGTGCTTCCGGTCATGTGGCCCTGGGCTCTGGAATTACCTCCTTAACCCTTTCCAATCAATCTTTTAACATCTTTCTTAAAACCTTTCTCTTTGACTAAGCCTTTTAACCACCTATCGCAATATCTTGTTCTTTGGCTCAGTGTCAATTTTTTGTCTTAATATCTCTATGAAGGTGCTTTGGGATGTTTTACTATGTTAAAGACATTCTGGCATCTCTTTTGTTGTATTGCTCTGTTTTTATATCTCTATTTTATTAGCCAGAAATCAAAATGTGGAGAACCACTATTACTCCCAGACTCCTTTCTGTTTCTCCCTGTGCTAATTCTTCTATTCCATTCATTTTGGTCTTTTATCTGCAGTAATTCTACAAGCTACAATGAATACAATATAAAATTCAGTGTTAAACCTCCCAGCTCATTAAAAAACATCCCATTCAGAGAGTTTGCATTTAAAATCAAAATTTTGTTTCAAACAAAATAACGCAAATTTCATAGAATTAGCCCTGAGGCCAGGCATTGCAAGGTTTGCATTCTGTGGTTTTTGTTATCATAACATTTAATAATATCACATTGCACAGTGTATACAGTAGTTACCAATCAGATTTGGTTCTAGCTTTGCTTTTTCACATCACATTTTATAGTGCATGACACTTCTGGTAATAGACTTCTACATGACAAGCCAGAGATCTGGTACAGCCCATGTAATGAGTAGTCTGTACTGCTGATGATGCTGGCCTATATACAGGGAGCTGAAAGCAACCATTAGCTTCATAATATGCTTTGAAATTTAATTTCAAGAATGTTGAGGTATGTTCACTGTGTGGCACTGTTTCAATCTGGTTGGAAATGTTGAAAGAAAGCTGCTACTAAATAAAGCCAATCTCTGGGGGAGACAGTGGCAGGGAGGGTGGTCAGTAGGATATTCCATAGCTCCCCACTCAGTTTACTGCTGTCTGGTATTGAGTTAAAGCATTGAAATAAAACGTCAAATAGGTCAGTAATACAGTTCTGTTATTGAATAGATTTTTTTATACAGGAGCTACCCTGCAATTAGATGTCCAGAAACTTCAGATTAATTTGTCTCTAATATGGAAATAGTTTTATAAATGTAAATTGACTTTTTCTTCAAGAGTCCTGGGTTCTTTTGCCATAATTACTGGTTGTCATCTATTTTGATGGTCTTTAGGTGATTAAGCTCGTAGGGAGTAGATTTTGCCACTTCCTTTGGTGAATCCTCCAACTCCAGTCTATCTGACCTGATAGTTAAAGTTGAATTCTGCCTGTACATGCAAGTTGCAATGTCCTTCGTATCACCCCTCCTCTGGTTAATCTATTCAACACCAATGCGACACATTTGGCCTAGTTATGTGCTGAGTTTACCAAGTTGCATTACAGAGAGATCAAGTAGCGAGTCTTGCTGTAGTCCTTTTCTGTGAAGGAAAGATAAATCTAAATTTTTGGGGAGGACCTGTTGATTTTATTAAGCGTTAAACATATTAATTTGCTGTGGAGGAGTACAGCAGATGATGAGTACGGGTGAGGTTCATTAAAAATGCCAATTGTTTGAAGTGATCACCGCAACAGAAAACTTCATTTATCGCGCGGAGAATATTTCTGATAATTGTTCATCTTAAACACAAACCCATTTGTTCTTCACTGTAACATGAATCACATCAGAAGAGATGGCCAATTTAAGAATAATGAATAATGGGGAAATAAGTGAACTAGTAATCTCTGGGAGCATTCACTATTCTGGCCTGGCTGTTACCCTTTCTCCATTGTTTATCCTGTGAACAACATCCATTTTTTTTTCCCAGTTCATTATTTCTCAGGAAGGGGCTAAAGCTCTGTTTGCACCCACTGAACATCCACAGTAAATAATTCAATCACTCCCAAAGAAGCAGCCTTTGATTAAAGCTTTAAATGTTAAACCATGTTGATATGAATGTACAAATTTGGAGCAAGAGTAGGCCCTACAGTCCCTCAAGCCTGCTCTGCAATTCAATAAAATCACGGCTGATCTGATTGTGGCCTTAATTCCACATCCACCTATCTCCATAACCTTTGACTCTCTTAATATATAATATATCTACCTTTGCCTTAAAAGTATTCATTGACTCTGCCTTCACCGCTCGTGGCCCTCTGAGAGAAAAGAATTCTTCTCACATCCATCATAAATGGAATGCCCCCCAACCACCTCCCCACCTCATTTTTAAACTGTGTCCCCTAGTTCCAGACTTTCCCACAAGTGGAAGCTTCAGCATCCACCCTGTCAAGTCCCCTCAGAGTCTGATATTTTTCAATAAGACATCTCTCATTCTTCTAAACTCCAGTGGGTACAAGTCCAGCCTGTCCAATCTTTCCTCATAAGTTAACCTCCCCCATCCCAGGTATGTCAAGTGAATCTTCTTGGAATTGCGTCCAATGCATTTATATATTTTCTTCATTACAAATTTAGAAAAATAGGTTTTCTGTCTGGTAACATGTGATGTGAAACAAACCAATTCAAATGCAGCTGGTTTACAAATGCCATTGAGGCTTTCCCTTTTGACTTGAAACTTCTGAAGTGTATTTAACTAAAGCAGCCTTGCTGGAAATGTAATAACAATTGTGTGCTTACGACTTTTTCCGAGTTTAATCCGAAACGTTCTTCACGCTTTTGAGCACGAGAGAGTTCAGAAAAGAGTTCTGAAAAGCTGAGATAATTGCCTTTACTTTCTTTTCCTAAAGTAGTGGGTTAAAGTGAAAACACCATTCAACCTTGGAACCATTTTGAGCCAAGACAAGGTTGTTAAGCAACAGGATACAATACCAGTTGTATATTTTGGCACATTCAGATGCATAGCTGTAAAGTTTGAGATCTGTATTGGATATTTTGAATATAATGGCAATGTGCAGTTTAGATACTGAGGACAAAACAAAATTGAGGTCAGCAGAAGTACGTGAATATTGCCTGATTCTCGTTGACTCATTCCTGTTCATTTGCACATGGCTGCAAGTTCTTCTCAAAGATTGATTTTTTTTCCCCAATATCCCATCAGTAAAGGCCTTGGTGTAAGGCTTGAATGACAATCTTTTGTAAGGCATCTTTATTGAAAGCTTCCTGAAAATCCAAATAAACCATGTTATGAATGGGATACCTGCATCCATCAATCTGATTACTTCTTCAAATAACTCCACCAGGTTATTAAGACCATCTGTGCCCCTGATTTCCCCTTCTCTACCAAGTTGGTTTAAATATATGTCCAATGGCCTCACTTAACAAAGCTCTATATCTTTAAGTAATCTTGGGTAGATGCTATCCTGGTCACCAGATCAATTTGATTTTTAACTCCTTGTTCCCTTTTTAAGGTCAGGTCTAAACTTTTACTTTAACAATATTTGTATCAATGGCACACTATTAAAAGAAACTGAGCTCAGTGTCTGCAGAAGTAAAGATTGATGTAAAGTGGCCACTTAAAACCTCTACCATGTCCTGGGAAACCCTCTAATCTGCCCTCAAGAAATTTTTAACAGTCTGTTTTCACCCTCTGAAAGTTGCTATTTTTACCAAAGTTATCCACTGCGTTTTATTTCCTGGTGATCACTTGACCGTTCTGACAGAAACTTTTGCTACCTTAAGCTGAGCATGATACCTGACCTCATTGCGTAGAAATGTTGCTGGAATGTGTAATGGTATTTCTAACATATAACCATTTAGCCACCATAGCTTTCCCACGCATCCTTTATGCTTTGGCTTCTTTTTGCATGGAATGGCTTAAAAGCTTTCATTTTTCATCCAAATAGTTGCTATCACCAACAATAGCGTTTCCCAGTTAAGTGACCGAGTTCCTCTTCCACTTTTGAAATTTAGCTCTAGTGTCCAATTCCCATCACCTACTGAAATGGGCGTAATTTCTTTGTTGTTTCTGAAAGTTTACTGTCCACAAATTGGCCACCATGTAAATAATGACAATTGCGCTTCCAAAGCAATTATTGGCAAGTCCTGAGGATGTGAAAGGGTAGTGTAAATTGGCAAGAATGTTCCTTCCAGTAAAATAAGCAAATATGATGATATGATGATTCTGATGGTAGATTGTATTGTTCCACTGCCTCTTCAAGTACTGCATGGTTTCCTACGTTCTATTTGATGAGTGTGAAGAGAGGACATTTATCATGGAATCCATTGTTTCTATGCCAGCTCCACACTACTCCGTTTGACTATATATTTTTAATATGTAACTATTGTAAAAACTATCAAATGTTTGGCAGTGAGCTTGAGACATTTGTGTAATATTGGCGTCTCTTTTTAATTGCTCTCGGACCTATGAACTCATCAAAATGGCTTGCAATTCCTTGCACTGTCAACCATCTAATGCCTTGTCTGAAAATGCATTTGAAATATTGAAGCATAATATACACAACCAATTGAGGTTTCTTGTAAGTTGTAGTGATACCAATGTGACAGCTGTTTGTCCTTTGCATGGGGCCTTCCAATATTATAAATTCAATGTATAATGTTTCATCGGACACTCCATTTTGAAACAGATAAAATTATACTGTGAATCTAAACAAAATAATTGTAGTCAAAATTCACTGCGAGCAATTTACTTGCAATTTGAGTTACCTGATGGTGAATTGAAAGGAACGGATTCAGTCAAGATATTGTATTAAATTGCGAGAAATGAATATTTATGATGTGTGAACCTCCAGAATGGATTACTCTAATTCACTCAATTATTTATTTTTAAATGAATTCCAAGAGGATACTGATTTGGTGGGTAAATACACCAAATAAGCACCATTAATCTCAGCATCCATCTTTCAGCCAGTTGAGTTAGCTGATCTTGGCCAGTGTGCTACAATTTGCTTGATTTTCTTGGTGGGGAAGATAACTTCAGTTCTCATTTCCTATTTAGTTCCCAAGCTAGGGGTTGTGTATGTGCCTGGACATTGGCTGATGGGAATCCGGCTTGACCTAAGTGCCCTTCACTGTCTTAACAACCACCTGATTGTCACATGTATTGGAGATGCCCAGGAAAAGTTCATATCTTCAGGAGAGAACTAAAGTTGGAGAGGAGGGGGCGGGGGTGGCGAGAGGAATTAAATAGGCCATGATACTTGACTAGTTTCTGCGCAAATCCACTGATTGGGCTTGAACACAAAATTGACGGGTGGTAATTGGCCTTGTTGTTGACAGCAGATCAGCAGTGACTTGGATAACTTAGAAGAAATTCTTGATGACCTGCAGAACAGTCAGTTACAACAGCTTTTCCCAGACACGAAGACGGCGCCTGCCAGCGGACCCGTTGACAAACAGACCATCTTCCAAGACCTTCTCCAAATTGGCAATGAAAGTGTCTCCGCGCCACCTCTTGGAACACAAAACCCGCTGCCCGGGATGCTACAGAACAGTGAGTTTCATATTTTTCACCTCTAGAATGTAAATTCCATTGCATTATTTTAGTTGTTGTTATCCCTTTCTTTAGTATTTGGACTTTTAAAATGTACAGTTAATACGTACAGTCTATGGTTAGTTGAATCTTGTAAAATGGAAAACTCGTCACATGTACCCAGAGTGATGTGTGATGGCGCATTTTCATCATTTAGAGCTGTGTTTGATAACGTGCCCCATTTTAATCTACATTTTTCAACCAAAATCAAGATGGGGATTACTTTAGTCTAGAAGCATGCTTGCATGTATCTTTGTAGTACATCCTTCACCTATTGAGATGAAGAATGGATCTGGTTGTGATGAGGTATCTCTAAATCCCAGCATTCCTCAGCTCACTGATTTTTCTGCATCCTGTTTAGCCAGCTGTTACTTTTACCTGGAGTGATTTTTAATATTCATGTAAGATTGATTTATAAAGATGCCAAATCGTGAAGGTAGGCTTTGTCTGTATAGCGCACAAGAAACAATATTTTTCACTGTATATTAATACATGTGACAGTAATAAATCAAAATTAGGTGTGTAATGTTTTATATTTTTATGCATAGCAAGAAAAATAATACTTTCCAATCTCGATACACCCGAGTATACTTTGGTTTGCACACACAGATGATTAGATTCATGATCTAAACTGTGTAGTAGTCTGCAGCAACTGCCAGTATTGTTCCATTATAGCAACAAGAGCTTGTTTCTCTTCTCTTTACCATGAAGTGATCTTTAACAATCAGGAGTTCATCTGGCAGCCTGCCTGGGAAATGGTGAACGTTGTCCATTTACAGGATACTCGATTTGAAAAGTCTGCAGTTTGTCAAAGAATTGGGTGACACAACGTGAATTCCACTTCTACTGAGAGAACTTTTACGCTGTATTTTTAATTATCCTTTGTAAACTATGCAGAAATGTAAGTTGTGTTTTGTGCAAACAACGCCACCTGGTGGTATAAGTAGACACCGCAGCTGTTTTGAATTTCATTTCCTAATTCATAGACTCCTACAGTGCAGAAGGAGGCCATTCGGCCTATTGAGTTTGCACCAACCACAGTCCCACCCAGGCCCTATCCCTATAACCCCATGCGTTTACTCTGCTAATCCCCCTGACACGAAGGGGCAATTTAACATGGCTAATCCACCTAACCTGCACATCTTTGGAGTGTGGGAGGAAACCGGAGCACCCGGAGGAAACCCGTGCAGACACGGGGAGAATGTGCAAACTCTACACAGACAGTGGCTTGAGGCCGGAATCGAACTCGGGTCCCTGGCACTGTGAGGCAGCAGTGCTAACAACTGTGCCACTATGCCACTCCATCACAGAAATAAAACTTTATATAAACAGATTGCATTTTTAAAACTCATGGTTGAAATAAAAATGATGTGGAGATGCCGGTGTTGGACTGGGGTGAACACAGTAAGAAGTCTCACAACACCATTTCGGATGGAGTGGAAATGTTTGTCCATCTGACGAAGGAGCAGTGCTCCGAAAGCTTATGGTATTTGCTACCAAATAAACCTGTTGGACTTTAACCTGGTGTTGTGAGACTTCTTACTGTGAAATAAAAATAACATTTGTGACAAATTCCAAATTTTTTTTTGTTGCAAAATATCAAGATTCAGGATTAACTATTTGTAATTAAATTTGTACATTAACAACAGAATAACGGCCATTTTTGAAAGGTTGATGGCAAAGGAATGACTTGCAGTTAAGAGTGTACAAGGTGTTTGTCATTAATTAGCAAAGGTAACCCAGGATAGCAG
Organism: Mustelus asterias; assembly: GCF_964213995.1. Lineage (NCBI taxonomy): Eukaryota > Metazoa > Chordata > Chondrichthyes > Carcharhiniformes > Triakidae > Mustelus > Mustelus asterias. The sequence continues at coordinate 77,451,297 of NC_135807.1, read as the reverse complement.
CAACACAGTGTGACAGCAGTAGGGGTTATAGCCAGGAAAAGATACCTGTTTATCTTATTTTAAAAAGCTTTACTACCTTCGTGTTTCAGTCCACAGCTTTAATACAGTGCGACTATAATGGCTAAAGGTGTTCATCACTAGCTAGTGAGCACAATATGTCATCTAAGGAAGAGTCATGCGGACTCTAAACATATAAGTCTGTTTTCTCTCTACAGATGCTGCCTGACCTACTGAGTTTATCCAGCATTTTCTGTTTTTACTGATCTGGTTTTCGGAGATGTGGTTTAAATTGGAGATTCAGTATTCCATGGAGCAATCGTAATAATTTCTTTGACAAAATAAGCAATAGTTTGGGACAAGAATAGAAAATGCTGGAAAATCTCAGAAGGTCTGACAGCATCTGTAGCGAAAAACTAGAGCCAATGTTTCAAGTCTGGATGACCCTTCACCAGAGCTGATTTGTTTGGAATTTGTTCCAAGGAATAATGTCCTGGAAGTTGCAGGGGGTTCAGGACTGGCAGTTAAACATCCAGGGATTCACAACCTATCGAAAAGACAGAGAGGTGGGTAGAGGGGGCGGGGTTGCCTTGTTAATTAGAAATGAAATTAAATCAATAGCACTAAACGACATAGGGTCAGACGATGTGGAGTCTGTGTGGGTAGAGTTGAGGAACCACAAAGGCAAAAAAACCATAATGGGAGTTATGTACAGGCCTCCTGACAGTGGTCAGGACCAGGGGCACAAAATGCACCACGAAATAGAAAGGGCATGTCAGAAAGGCAAGGTCACAGTGATCATGGGGGATTTCAATATGCAGGTGGACTGGGTAAATAATGTTGCCAGTGGACCCAAAGAAAGGGAATTCATTGAATGTTTACAGGATGGCTTTTTGGAACAGCTTGTGATGGAGCCCACGAGGGAACAGGCTATTCTGGACTTAGTGTTATGTAATGAGCCAGACGTGATAAAAGATCTTAAAGTAAGGGAACACTTAGGAAGCAGTGATCATAATATGGTAGAATTCAGTCTGCAATTTGAAAGAAGGAAGGCAGAATCAGATGTGAAGGTTCTACAGTTAAATAAAGGTAATTACAGGCGCATGAGGGAGGAACTGACAAAAATCGACTGGAAGCAGAGCCTAGTGGGAAAGACAGTAGAACAGCAATGGCAGGAGTTTCTGGGAGTAATTGAGGACACAGTGCAGAGGTTCATCCCAAACAAAAGAAAGGTTATCAGAGGGGGGATTAGGCAGCCATGGCTGACAAAGGAAGTCAGGGAATGCATCAAGGCAAAAGCGAGAGCCTATAATGTGGCAAAGAGTAGTGGGAAGTCAGAAGATTGGGAAGGCTATAAAAACAGAGGATAACAAAGAGAGAAATAAGGAAGGAGAGGATCAAATATGAAGGTAGGCTAGCCAGTAACATTAGGAATGATAGTAAAAGTTTCTTTAAATACATTAAAAACAAACGGGAGGCAAAAGTAGACATTGGGCCGCTCCAAAATGACGCTGGTAATCTAGTGATGGGAGACAAGGAAATAGCTGAGGAACTTAATAAGTACTTTGCGTCAGTCTTCACAGTAGAAGACATGAGTAATATCCCAACAATTCAGGAAAGTCAGGGGGCAGAGTTGAATATGGTTGCCATCACAAAGGAGAAAGTACTAGAGAAACTAAAAGGTCTGAAAATTGATAAATCTCCGGGCCCAGATGGGCTACATCCTAGAGTTCTAAAGGAGATAGCTGAAGAAATAGTGGAGGCATTAGTTATGATCTTTCAAAAGTCACTGGAGTCAGGGAAAGTCCCAGAGGATTGGAAATCGCTGTTGTAACCCCACTGTTCAAGAAGGGAACAAGAAAAAAGATGGAAAATTATAGGCCAATTAGCCTAACCTCAGTTGTTGGCAAAATTCTAGAATCCATCGTTAAGGATGAGATTTCTAAATTCTTGGAAGTGCAGGGTCGGATTAGGACAAGTCAGCATGGATTTAGTAAGGGGAGGTCGTGCCTGACAAACCTGTTAGAGTTCTTTGAAGAGATAACAAATAGGTTAGACCAAGGAGAGCCAATGGATGTTATCTATCTTGACTTCCAAAAGGCCTTTGACAAGGTGCCTCACGGGAGACTGCTGAGTAAAATAAGGGCCCATGGTATTCGAGGCAAGGTACTAACATGGATTGACGATTGGCTGTCAGACAGAAGGCAGAGAGTTGGGATAAAAGGTTCTTTCTCAGAATGGCAACCGGTGACAAGTGGTGTCCCGCAGGGTTCAGTGTTGGGGCCACAGCTGTTCTCTTTATATATTAACGATCTAGATGACGGGACTGGGGGCATTCTGGCCAAGTTTGCCGATGATACAAAGATAGGTGATGGGGCAGGTAGTATTGAGGAGGTGGGGAGGCTGCAGAAAGATTTAGACAGTTTAGGAGAGTGGTCCAAGAAGTGGCTGATGAAATTCAACGTGGGCAAGTGCGAGGTCTTGCACTTTGGAAAAAAGAATAGAGGCATGGACTATTTTCTAAACGGTGACAAAATTCATAATGCTAAAGTACAAAGGGACTTGGGAGTCCTAGTCCAGGATTCTCTAAAGGTAAACTTGCAGGTTGAGTCCGTAATTAAGAAAGCAAATGTAATGTTGTCATTTATTTCAAGAGGCTTGGAATACAAAAGCAGGGATGTACTTCTGAGGCTTTATAAAGCATTGGTTAGGCCCCATTTGGAGTACTGTGAGCAATTTTGGGCCCCACACCTCAGGAAGGACATACTGGCACTGGAGCGGGTCCAGCGGAGATTCACACGGATGATCCCAGGAATGGTGGGCCTGACATACGATGAACGTCTGAGGATCGTGGGATTATATTCATTGGAGTTTAGGAGGTTGAGGGGAGATCTGATAGAAACTTACAAGATAATGAACGGCTTAGATAGGATGGACGTAGGGAAGTTGTTTCCATTAGCAGGGGAGACTAGGACGCGGGGGCACAGCCTTAGAATAAAAGGGAGTCACTTTAGAACAGAGATGAGGAGAAATTTTTTCAGGCAGAGAGTGGTAGGTCTGTGGAATTCATTGCCACAGAGGGCTGTGGAGGCCGAGACGTTGAGCGTCTTCAAGACAGAAATTGATAAATTCTTGATTTCTCGAGGAATTAAGGGCTATGGGGAGAGAGCGGGTAAATGGAGTTGAAATCAACCATGATTGAATGGTGGAGTGGACTCGATGGGCCGAATGGCCTTACTTCCGCTCCTATGTCTTATGGTCTTATGGTCTTAAGTTCTGAGGAATGCATAATAATCTGCCTTCCTATTTTCGGACCTGAAGGAAATCCATATTGATAGCTAAATGGTTTTGGGGGGAATTAATGGGATTGAAGGTGGATAACTCTCCAGGGACTGATAATCTTCATCCCAGAGTGCTTAAAGAAGTGGCTCTTGCACTAGTACATTCATTGGTGGTCATTTTCCAAAATTCTTTGGATTCTGGAATGGTTCCTACGGATTGGAGGGTAACTAATGTAAGCCCGCTATTCAAAAAAAGGAGGTAGAGAGAAAACAGGGAATTATAGACCAGTGAGCCTAACGTCGGTAGTAGGGAAGTTGCTAGAGTCTATTATCAAAAATTTTGAAGCACAGCATTTGGAAAGCAGTGGTATAAATAGACAAAGTCAGCATGGATTTACCAAAGGGGAAATCATGCTTGATAAATCTATTGTAATTCTTTTGAGGTTGTAACAAGTAGAGTTGACCAGGGAGAAGCGGTGGATGTGGTTTATTTTAGACTTTCAGAAGGCTTTCAACAAGGTCTCACATTACTATGTAAAGTGCAAGTGCATGGGATTGTGGGTAGTGGTTTGAGATGGATAGAAAGCTGGTTAACAGACAGGAAGCAAAGAGTTGGAATAAATGGGCCTTTTTTCTGATTGTTAGGCAGTGACTAGTGGGGTACCACAGCTATCTGTGCTGGGACTCCAACTGTTCACATTCTACGTTAATGATTTGGAAGAGGGAACTAAATGTATTATCTCCAAATTTGCAAATGATACAAAACTGGGTAGGTGGTAAGCTTTGAGGAGGATGCAGAGATGCTTCAGCGTGATTTGAACAGGCTGAGTGAGGGCATCTGCACGGCAGAAGCAGTACAATGTGGATAAATGTAAGGTTACCCACTTTGGTAGCAAAAATAGGAAGGCCTATTATTTGAATAGGTGTAAATTGAGAGAGGTGGGTACTCAGCGAGACCTTGGTGTCCTCATGCATCAGTCGCTGAAAGTAAGTGCGCAAGTACAGCAGGCAGTAAAGAAGGCAAATGGTATGTTGGCCTTCATAGCGAGAAGATTTGAGTATAGGAATAGGGATGTTTTATTGCAATTGTATAGGGCATTGGTGAGGCCAGACCTGGAGTATTGTGTGCAGTTTTGGTGTCCTTATTTGAGGAAGGATAGTCTTGCTATAGGGGAAGTGCATCGAAGGTTTACCAGGCTGATTCCTGGGTTGGCAGGACTGTCAAACGAGGAGAGACTTAGTCGATTAGGATGATGTTCATTGCAGTTTACAACAGTGAGGGGGAGCTCTTAGAAACTTATAAAATTCTAACAAGATTAGATAGGATAGATTCATAAAGAATGTTCCCAATGATGGGGGAGTCCAGAACTAGGGGGGGTCATAGTTTGAGGATAAGTTTGATTAATGCTGCAGCTACTCATTACAACCCATTGTCGGATGTAACATATCTCTTACAATTTTTTTGAAAAAGTTTATTTATTAGTTACAAGTAAGGCTTACATTAACACTGCAATGAAGTTACTGTGAAATTCCCCTGGTCGCCACAGTCCGGTACCTGTTCGGATCAATGCACCTGACCAGCACGTTTTTCAGAATGAGGGAGGAAACTGGAGCACTCGGAGGAAACTCACGCAGACATGGGGAGAACGTGCAAATTCCACGCAGACAGTGACCCAAGCCAGGAATTGAACCCAGGTCCTGGATGATAACGTGGTAAATTGGATCAGCAAATTTGCTGATGATACAAAGATTGGAGGTGTAGTGGGTAGTGAGGAAGGTTTTCAAAGCTTGCAGAGGGATTTGGACCAACTAGAAAAATGGGCTGTAAAATGGCAAATGGAATTTAATGCAGACAAGTGTGAGATATTGCGCTTTGGAAGGATAAACCAAAGTAGAACGTACAGGGTAAATGGTAGGACTCTGAAGAGTGCAGTTGAACAGAGGGATCTGGGAATACAGGTACAGAATTCCCTAAAAGTGACGTCACAGGTGGATAGGGTCGTAAAGAGTGCCTTTGGTACATTGGCCTTTATAAATCGGAGTATCGAGTATAAAGATTGGAGTGTTATGGTAAGGTTGTATAAGGCCGAATTTGGAGTATTGTGTACAGTTTTGGTCACCTAGTTACAGGAAGGATGTAAATAAGGTTGAAAGAATTCAGAGAAGGTTCACAAGGATGTTGCCGGGACTTGAGAAGCTGAGTTACAGAGAGAGATGGAATAGGTTGGGACTTTATTCCCTGGAGCGTAGAAGAATGAGGGGAGATTTGATAGAGGTGTATAAGATTTTGATGGGTATAGATAGAGTGAATGCAAGCAGGCTTTTTCCGCTGAGGCTAGGGGAGAAAAAAACCAGAGGGCATGGGTCAAGGGTGAAAGGAGAAAAGTTTAAAGGAAATATTAGCGGGGGCTTCTTCACGCAGAGAGTGGTGGGAGTATGGAATGAGCTGCCGGATAAAGTGGTAAATGCGGGGTCACTTTTAACATTTAAGAAAAACTTGGATGGGTTCATGGATGAGAGGGGTGTGGAGGGATATGGTCCAAGTGCAGGTCAGTGGGACTAGGCAAAAAATGGTTCGGCACAGACAAGAAGGGCCAAAAGGCCTGTTTCTGAGCTGTAATTTTCTATGGTCCCTGGCGCTGTGAAGCAGCAGTGCTAACCACTGTGCTACAGTGCCGCCCATGTGATTAGGATTGAGATGAGGAGAAATTTCTTCACCCAGAGAGTGGTGAATATGTGGAATTCACTACCACAGAAAGCAGTTGAGGGCCAAAATGTTTTGTGATTTCAAGAAGAAATTAGATATAGCTCTTGTGGCTAAAGGGATCAAGGATGTGGGGGGAAGGGGGGATCACGATATTGATTTTAATGATCAGCCATGATCAAAATGAATGGTGGAGTAAGCTCGAAGGCTGAATGGCCTCCTCCTATTTTCTGTGCATGTTTCCATGTTTGAAATAGAATGATATCTAGGTGCTTGTTACCTGAAATAGAGTCAGATGGTTTAATGTCATATCAGCATTTTTAATTCCCTCTCCAGTCTAATAGGATCAGTGGATTTAGGTTATGATGCTGTTGCATTTCTTGTGAATTCACGCTCATATGCACAAAAACACCGGACTGAATCCTTGACTTTTAAAGCATTTAACTAAATACACTGAGGGAGGTACTGCGCTCCATACCTAATGTTAAAACAGACAATTTCGAATATAAAAGCAAATTACTGCGGATGCTGGAATCTGAAACAAAAACAGAAAATGCTGGGAAAATCTCAGCAGGTCTGACAGCATCTGAGGAGAGAGAATAGAACCAACGTTTCTGCCCAAAGACTATTTCCTCGGGTGGATGGAGCTATTACAAGGGGGCATAACTATAGGGTTCGTGGTGGGAGATACAGGAAGGATATCAGAGGTAGGTTCTTTACGCAGAGAGTGGTTGGGGTGTGGAATGGACTGCCTGCAGTGATAGTGGAGTCAGACACTTTAGGAACATTTAAGCAGTTATTGGATAGGCACATGGAGCACACCAGGATGATAGGGAGTGGGATAGCTTGATCTTGGTTTCAGATAAAGCTCGGCACAACATCGTGGGCCGAAGGGCCTGTTCTGTGCTGTACTGTTCTATGTTCTATGAGTCTAGAAGACCTGTCGTCATAGCTTTCAAAGTCCACATTTGAATTTTAATGGTTTGCCATATTGAGGGTGCCCCTGGATTTTTAATGAGATTCGCACTAGTGTACTCTGCCATGCATAGAGTGTGGGAGATTCATTTTAAAACTAGCAGGATTTACTCCAGTTTTTATGCAAATTTGGCGCTTAGAATGTTTGGGGGAGAATCCCACCCATTGTGTCGATCTCCTTGATTCCTTGCTCACAGAAATGTTGCAGATGTACTTCAACACCTCTGTGCCAGCCATCTGTAATTTATTCAGTTTAATAAAATTGTAAGAGATATGCTACATCCGACAGTGGGTTTTTGGTGCTGTAGTGAGTAGCTGCAGCATTAATCAAAAACAAAATACTGTTTTGGGCCTGGTGCGGACAACCTGAGTCAGTATTGGCTCAGTGATAATAGCTTTGCCTCTGTGTTTGAAGGTCATGGGTTCAAGCTCCAGTCTAGAGAATCGAGCACATTGTTTAGACTGATTACTTCAGTGCAATACTGAGGCCAACATCTGGGTTGACTTCTCTGGCTGCTGTTATTCATGGGATAACTTGAATGATAGATTAACCCTGTGAACAGGAAATAGTTAGTGAAGAGGAACAGCTGAAGATATCATGTTAAGTCGCTCTGCATCATAGAACAGATAGAAGAACAGCTGCTTCCCAACACAATTAGATTGATGACGATCAGAAACATTCACAACTCAACGTCATGTTAAATGAAGGCAGCTCACTTGAGCCATCAGTGGAATGGAATCACTGGCTGGGGTTTTTAGGAAGGTGGGGTTTGCCTTCCTGCCATCCACGGAGTTGGCTGTTTAATGCTCCAACAAGGGTTAATTGGCTGGAGGTGGGGCTTCTGCCCATCACTCGATAGGAAGTCCCGCCTCTGAAAGCTGCTGCCCAATCTGATTGGTTGGTAGCTCTCTACTCTACAGCACCAGAAATTGCAGTGGACGGGACTGGAACTGCAATCAGTCCACAAAGTCCAAGTCCTGGAAGTCCAGGACCAGTATGAGTTGGGAGGGGGTGGAACGGTGTTCTCAGGACAAGGTGAAAAGGCGAGGTCCAGGGGGTTGGGCAGAAGTGGGTGGGAGGTATTGGTGGAGGGGACAGTGAAGACCTGCAAGAGCCAGTCCTTTTTGGGGAGGAGGGCTCCTGATGTTAAAAGGAGGCGCCCCCTCTGCCCAAAGACTGAACCGAGTTACTTTTTGGGTTTAACCCCCTGCCCTGAACTCTTTCCACCAACCTAAAAATTGAGGCTTGAAAGAAAAGAGCCCTTAAGTGGTGGATAATTGGCAAGGGTGGGTGGGCCAAGCATCTGAAACCTCTCCCGTCCCAATGTGAAATGGTGGAGAGGTGGGTTGGGTGGGAACCTGGTGGGAAGGCCATCTGGGAAACTTTACACATAAGCCCCACACCGACCTGCAAACCTGCCAGCAGGGGATTGTAAAATTCTGCCAACTGATCAGGACAAGGGTCGTTAATGCAGACTGGACACATTCTGGGAGAAGTCAGCCAAAGTGACATCCAGGCAGCATGACACAAGTGATTCTGATCTGAAAGGACCACGAGAGAGGAAAACAAATCCCTGAAGAAAGATTGTGAACATCCCTATTTGTACAACAGTGTGGGAAATATATCCCTTTTGTACAGAGCAGACTTGAGAACTCAGCATTGTCCATTCACTGCAGCTCTGTGTAAACTAGCAATAATACAGGATTTCAGTAAACTGCCTTAAGCTTCATCTCATCCATATTGGATGCCACTTAGAGTAACAACAATACAGAATGTACTTTGGATGGAGGACTTCCAACATCCATTTTACAAAGCTGGCTTGGCCATATCACCACCGACCAAGCTAAACAAGTCCTGAAATGTGTATCTGCCAGACTGAGAATATGCTACTTGACCTCGTTCTTACCAACCTAATGTCACAGATGAATCTATCTGTAACTCTGTTGGTGAGGGTTGCCGCTGTTGTGGAGACCAAATCAGCGTTCATCGTGAGGATGCCTTACACTGTGCCCTGTGGCATTATAACCGCACTACGTAGTATAAATCAAGGACAGATCTTGTCACTCAAAACTGGACATCCATGAAGCACTGTGGGCAGTTAACAGCAGAAGGATTGCATAATGACACAAATTGTAACCTCACAGCTTAATATTTCCCTCAGTGCTACAAACCAACAAGTTCAACCCTGGTTCAATGGGCTATGTAGACAAGCATGTTGGGAGAAACATCAAGTGTACAAGGTAAAATTACAACACAAGAATATATACATGTAAACAGCAAAAGCAGCGTTGATTTTATATATAGACAACTAAACAATTCTGCAATTAACTGATCAGGTCAAAGCTCTTAACCTTGCCAGATCCAATTGTGAATGATGGTGGAGAATTAGATAATTGATGGGTAGAGGAGACTCCATGAACTTCCTCATCCTCAGTTCTGGACAGAGCCCCTTATGAGTGTAAAAGGTGAGACTGACGTTATCTTCAGCCATAATGTGATTCTTCACCTCCTCCTCATTAGGAATTTGCAATCACTGATGACAATATTAAGCCAATTCGATGCACTACATGTGACATGAAAAAATATTGAGTGCACTAGCCACAATAAAGGCTCTGTACTCCAGCAATAGCCTGGCTGTACTGTTATACATCGATGCTCTGAACTAGCTGCTCCCTCCAACTCTGCTGTTCCAGTTCATCCAAGACACTGGAATTTTCCCAACAATCTGGAAAAATACTGTAAGGGGATTTTCACAGGGCATCCCTCTGGGGGGGTCTTGTATTAAGCTGATATCACCCCCCCCCCCCCGCCCCCGCCCCGCCCACCCAATAACCTCACCTATGCAAATCCAAGTCCTAGGGTCGCTCCTAACACCTGCAGGACCCCTTACCAGTGGAGGTTAAATGCATCTATTCATTGCAGGTAGAAGCTGAATCTTTATTCATTTCAATAACCTTGGTTGCTTGTAGCTGCCTGGCCTGATCCTGCTAATGGGGTATGTGCTCTGTGCTTCATTGTTCCAAAAGAATGTGGTCTGTCTAATTAAACTTATTTCCCATTATGCCAAGGGGTAAATTGCTTGTTGGCCAAAGCTCACAAGAAAATATAAAAATACAGTTTAAATCTATAATACTTAGTCAAAAATGATTATATATGTGCTTATACAGACAATAGCATTTGTTGCTCATTTTTAATTGACCTTGAGAAGGTGATGGTGAGCTGCTGCCTTGAACCACTGCAATCCATCAAGTACAGGTACACCCACAGAGCTGTTAGGAAGAGAGTTCCAGGATTTTAACCCAGTGACAATAAAGGCATGACGATTTATTTCCAAGTTAGAATGGTGTGTGGCTTGGAAGGGACTTTACAAGTAGTGATGTCCCCATGTGTCTGCTGCCCTTGTCCTTCTAGATGGTAGAAGTTGCAGGTTTGGAAGGTGCTGTCGAAGGAACCATTGTAAGTTGCTGCAGTGCCTGTTGTAGACAGTACACAATGTTGCAACATTGTGTACTATCAGTGGTGAAGTGAGTGAATGTTTACGGTGGTGGATGGGTTCTTGACTAAGCAAACTACTTTGTGACGCTGGGGGATTCAGCAGTGGTAACGCCATTTGAATATTAAGAGAAGATGGTTAGATTCTTCTTGTTGAAGATGGTCATTGCCTAGCACTTGTGTGGTGTAAATGTTACTTATCAGCCCAACCTGAATATTGTCCAGATTGGCTAATAATCTCCCTGCTGGCAGAAGTCTTTAAAACTTATTCAGCTATGACCTCCTCATTGATGCTCAATGTGGGTTCCAGCTGGATCACTCTTCTCCCAACCTCACTGCATCCTTGGTCCAAATGTAGACGCAAGCTGAATTCCAGAGTTGACTGCTCTTGATATTGAGGCATTATTTGACAGGGTATGGCACCTAGCAACCTAATAATTCTAAACTCAGTGGAGACCAGGGTGTAAACACTTCGCTGGCTGGAGTCATACCTAGTATAAAGGAGGATGATTGAGGTTTTGGAAATCCATTATCCTAGCCCGCAGGGATTGTTGCAGCAGTAACCTGAGGCTGCATCCAAAGCTCAACTAGCTTAGCTACCATAGTGACCTATCATGAGGTCAGGGTCCACTGATCAGAGATGATTGCACGGTGTTCAGCTCCCTGCCAATTCCTCAGATAACTAAGCAGCCTCTGTCTGCGTGCAACAAGACCTTGACAATGCCCAAATTTGAGTTGATAAGTTTAAAGTAGCATTTGCGCAAGACGGTGACCTTCTCCAATAAGCCCTCTTCTCCATGGCATTCAATTACATTGCTAATGTTGATCAAATGATATTCTTCGTATGTTGGAGTACACTTTAACATCCTTCACACCATAATAGATGAGAAGTGCAACCCTACTAAAGGACAGCAGCCTGGTCCTAGGCCACAGAAAGACAAAATAGTTAAAGAAAACAGTAGCGATGCCGGGAGCTGAAGTCAGTAAACAGAGGACATTGGCAAGAGCTATAATAGAGTAACTCTTCACTTTGCTTTGCAGTAAAGTAATGGAAATGAATAGTTGAAGGTGCCACCCGCTTTCTCGCCAATACGCTGTCATTATGGTTTCAAATGACTCTTGCCAACTAAAGATGTTTCTGGTAAAACGCATTGCTGCCCCAGATATGCATGTATCTGGAAATGGGATGTAAAATATTCTTCAGTGCGATATAAAAATTTGCTTCCCATCTGGAAATGAAAATATTCCGACGTTATTTGGTATGGCTGGGTATATTGAGCCTGTCATAAATCAGGTGAATTCAATACCAAATCAGACAGAGGAAGAGAAATGAAGCAAAAGAAAGTTATTTCTCTCTCTCTCTCTCTCTCACTTGAGAGAGAGAGAGAGAGAAACAGAGAAAAAGTTGGGGAACAAAAAAAAATCAAAATATTTATGAAATGGACAAGACTCCAACTTTCTGTTTAGTTTTTACCAACCGTGCAGCATCTTCGATACAATTCAATGGTGAGGCAAACAGTGAGATGCAGATTTAAGGAAGTTAACAGCAGTATGACGCATCACAGACAATAGCTTGTCGAATTCTGTGCTTAACCTTAGGTCTGCTGTCAGCTCAAGTTGTTGTCACATTTGCACGTAAGTACTCTCCATTATTATGATAACAAATTATGGGCCATTAATAAACTGGAATGATTCAGTAATACTTTTGTGTCTATCATAGCATGAGCACAATTGTTCATTTATTTTTTACTTGAAGGACTGTTCCCAGGAAAATGTTTAATATTGGCAACACAAATCATGACCAATGTACATTCATTTTTTATTCCCTTTTAACTCTCAAATTATAGCTTTCAATAATCCTCGGGCTGTACAGCCAAGCAGACCACAACAACAGGGTCGAAGTGCAGCATTGGACATACACATGCAAGGTCAGACCAGTGCAGGACCATTCCCACCAATGCGAAATAGTGGTCCATATCCAGTAATGTCCCAGCAAGTGATGGGTAATCAAGGGATGATGGCAAGTCAAGGAAGTTTAGCAGCCAATACAGGTATGTTCACTTAGTGTTGGAATTGTTTTGGCTTGAATGTGTTTTTTCCCTTTGGATATATCTGCAACTAGTTAGGAAACATTTATATGATGAGAAATAGTTTGTTAGGATAGTCCAGCATAAAAAGGCTATCCTTAGCTTAGTGAAAAATTCCTTGAAATTTGCACAAGGTATTTATATTTATCTTTCTATATTGAAGGAATGAACTGTTGCTGAAATTGGTTCCGTGTGCATATCAGTCCTTCAGTGTTTGGAGCTAGTAGCAACTCCTTATGTTCAAACCTAAACAGGATGTTTGACCATACTGGCTAAGTCAACCCTGTCTGATTCCTCTTTTCTTCTCTACCGCTCCCCAGGTCTCTGCTTCTTGCCATTGTGCCTCCTTTCATTTCTCTCTTGCAGGGTGCACTGCACTCCAAATCCCTACCCCGATCCTTCAGTATTCCTCGAGCCTGGCTGCCACCCCAGGCTTGCCTCCGACCTGAATTATCATAGTTTCTTCTGTGTCTCTTTGGACCCTTTTGTAAATGTCAATCAAGCTGCTCACGTTGGTCTCTTACCAACAGGAACCTTACTGCCCATTCCTAATCTCCTGACCCACCCACCCTTCCTAACTGCAAGGAGGAGCAGTGATAGCTGACCTTGTGAACTCTGCCAGTGGATCAGCTATCACTGTCCTTCTCTGCATCTCACTTGAGAATGCCCTTCCATTTGTGAACATAGCTCTTGCCATCCATGAGCTTATTGTGGTTGACTGCATCGACGTGATAGCCTTGACAGAGATTTGACTAATGATGATACCTTCCCACCAAAAAAAGACTCTTCACTTGGCTGTACCTTCCATTGCTTTCCCCCTTCAGATTATCATTCTTCCATCCTTCCTTAATCTCCCCATCCGTATAAATTGCCCAATCTAAATTCACAGCCAACCCCAACGTATTGTCATTGTATCAGTCACAGAAAAGGGCATCTCCCCTGTACCCTACTCCACTTGTGTCTCTCTTCATCTCTCCAACTTGACTTCTTTCTGTTTCGGCCTCTGAAAAAAAAACTCCAAGTCATTTACATAGAGACTGTCAATTCCCCAGTCCAGTCTTTAACCCTCCATTTACCAGTGCGTTTGTGTAGTTAACAATCTGCTCAATCCTTGCCTCCATGTTTTATGCCATTGTTCCTATTTAACTCACTGTTCTCCTTCATTTTAGTCCTTAAGTCTTGCACCTTCATCTCCAAAAAGTACTGTAATGTGAAGAACTCATGGATTTGCCTGTCAGTAAGATTGAGACAATATTATTGTGTTGGAGTAGTTTCAATAACTTCCAAAGACTTAACTGTTATTACTAACTTTATTGAAACTTATTTGCAGTTATAAGAACTTATTTCCATGCTGCTTTTTCTTATATGTCACTTCCTTCCATGACATCACAGACTATTACAGTTGATCTTTGTGGGACCAGGTCTAATGTACTCCATTATACTACAGAGACCATCCATTCAGCTGCCTCTGCTGCTTCTCTCTCTTCCCTCCAGTCACTTTGCTAAAATTCCCTCCGTATTAGCCCTGAACTTGCAACTGTTCCTTTCCCATTTCCCCTCATGCCATTTCTGAGCTCATCTTGTTCAAGAGACCCACCTACTGCTCCCTCAACCCTATTCACCCCAAAGTGTTGACCACTCCCTCCTCGATCTCCATGATAGCTGATGCTAATGGTGCTCTCTCCTCCAATCCTGTCACCTTTCCCTTCAGATCTGCTGTTATCACCATCTCTTTGTCCCCTCTGACCTTGCAAACTGCCACCACCTCTCCAACCTTCCTTCCCTCGCAAGTCCTTGAACTTGTCGTCACCTCACAAATCAGTGCCCATCTCTTCCACAGCTGAGTGATATCAGCTGACTCAGTATAATCTGCACATTGTACTTGTGATTCTTTCGAGGTGTGTGTGGCTTAGGTACTTTCTAGGTAAAGTCACTGAGCCATTTTGGAGCTTCAGGTAGTTAATTTTATTTTTTTTAAACTTAAATTAACTTGTTGCATGTGACCACTTAGCCAAGAGTAACCAGAGCTCCCTTTTCCCCTCTCTACCCAGAATTCTGAGGTTCTACAGTATTTTGCTGAGGAATTCTGGGAGATTTCCTTTCCGCTATCCAGGCAGAATATAATTAAATATCAAAGCAAAATAGTTACTAACTAATATGCATATGTATGAGTGTGGAGAACATAAAAATATTGTAGGATTTTAATGGTGTTTGGTGCAATTTCTGACAGCAGTAAGTGATATTCTCCTGACTCCAAAAGAAATAATTTTAATAAATTGCATTGGCTATTATGACAACTCTGAGCTATCAGCTAACTGAATTTAGGAAAATTATGATTTTTGATGTGGTGTGAGCCTTTCCTTCGGCCCCTAGTAACTCCTGCTAACCAAAAAAAGCTGCTTTGGTATTTGCAAAGCTTTGGTATTACTCCAAAAACCCTTGAAATGAAATACTGTGTGTCCTAAGACCCTGGATGTTAATTTTACTTGATAAAGTTTAGGGGGAAACATTGTAATTAGTGGTGGATGCACTGTAGTGTAGCATCTTTAATTAAACTGAACTTTGTAATACCACAAGACATAGGAGCAGGAGTTAAACCATTTGACTCTTACTTCCTTTCAACTTTCTTCCATTCTTTGTATTAAGCTTGAAACCTCTTGATCAAATGTCGTATGTTTATATAGATCAAAGATCGACATTGGAGATAAACATTACTTTCATCGTCACTACTGTTTGAATATGACGTTATGGCAAATTATATCTACTCTCTTTTTTAAATGGCCAGCTTTAAAAGCGATTATTCGTGAAAGTTTATTTTTGATTAATTCACTGGAAGTGGTCTGTTCGGAGCATAATAATTTACGTGATTCATTGATCATAATGGAAGGAGAAGGATTTCCCCAGATAAGGGTATACCCGTAATGAATTGCACCTTGAGACAAACATCGGAAAGTTTTTTTTGGTGAAATTTCCCTGTGCTTTGCCGTACTAAAAACCTGGGCCAAAAAGTGCATACTTATCCCTTTATAATTATAATAGTTTGTGGCCTTGTTTGCCTGCAACTGTAATATATAAATATATATATCCCAGATTCACTAAGCTATATTTTACACTTAAATTAACTCTTTCTGTTTGATTTTGGTAACTTGGCTTCAACTCGTTTGGAAAGTAAAGTCTTGACGTATTCAGTAGCAAAAGTGATTCACTTCCTCAGGAAGGAAGTTAGGGGTTATCCACACTCCTCAGCACCTGTCACTACTACATAAAGCAACACTCCTTATCAACAAGTTTTTTTTTACAATATTTTAATGTAGAGAAGGGATGGCTTGCAGGGTTTTAATATAACTCTTGAAGATTGCTAGTGACTGAACTACTTGAAGAATTTACCAAGATTAATGTTTACAGTTATACCTACAACAAGGAACTATGTTTGCCTTGAAAATGTTTGCAGGATGGCAAGAACTACAGATTTGAAAATAAATAGGTGAAAAAAGAAGTTGTAGGCAAAGCATATTATTTGGGTTTATGTGTAACCATGTGTACTGCTCAAGGAAGAAAAATGAATTCCAAGTACTGCACCGTTCTCCAATCTTCATTGTTCCTTTCTAGGAATGGTCAGTAGTATGGGAAGTGGTGCCCCTCGATCCAGCATGGCTTCTGTCGACTGGGGTCAACCGAGCTCTGCTGCCAACACCACAGGTAGCACAGGATCCAACACAATGACCAGGGCAACATTGCAAGGTAGTATGATATGCAATCCTACACCTGGTATTCCTATGAGACCGAACAGTCAGCCTGGTCAGAGATCGATGATCCAGACACAAATGATGGGTACGTTGCAGCATTTTTATCTTGTGTGCTATTGGAATGTCTTCGCTACAGATGTCCTTTTGCGGAGCTAATCAATGTTTGTTTATTCTTTTCAAGGCGACGTTGTTACAAAATGCCATTTTGAAAGGAAATTATTTTGCTACTATTTTGTACCAATTAGGATCATCTGACATTGAAATGGGTATGGGAGGTCCTCCATACAGCCAGCAGCAAGCACCACCAAACCAAACAGCACCTTGGCCAGACAGTATAATGCCTATAGAACAGGGACCTTTTGTCAATCCAAATCGGTAAGTTTCACAGTTACTTAGACTATCGCTTTTTTGAGGAATATAAATTGCAATAATTTTTAAAATGTAGTTATTGATTTCTCCAACTTTATCTCATATTTTCATATACAGTGAGAAAAGTTTGTTGCGTTGTAAACAGTCCAGTGCTTCACCTCAAGTTTGAAAAATATCCTAAATTTAGCCCAGGGAGTGGGGAAGCAAGAATTGGTTGTGTGAAAAGGAAAATCAATTTTGGATGGCTAAGCAATAGACCAAAAAAGGTTGAGATGTTAAACTGGCTGTGACAGTAAAACAGACAAAGAAAAGGAAGCATTGCAAAATCAGTGGTATCCAAACTAAAAAGTAGACAGGACAGTGCGTAGAATATGAGATGCATCGAGAAGTGGTCTAAAGAGGCTCCCTTTTGAAACAAGCAAGAAATTGGTTACACTGTTAAGACTACGTTATCAACAACAGTAACTTGCTTTAAATGTAAAGTCCCTTGAGTTTAAAAAAAATCCCACAGGTGCTATTGAAAGTCATTTTTAAAAATTGGATGAAAGCCAAATACAGCTGGATTAGGTGACCAAGGGCTTGGTGAAAAGCAGTGGATTTTGGAGAGGATAGTAATGGAGGTGTTGTGGCAAGGGGAGGAATCCCAAAATATGGAACCTGGAGAGCTGGAGGCACGGCCATGAATTGTTCAGTAACTAGAGGGGTGCATGATAGGCTGGGGTCTTAGAACTGGAGAGTTACGGAAGTGGAAGCTGTGGTTGGAGGAGATTATAGAGTTGAGCGTGGCAAATCCATGGATGGATCTAATCACAAGGACAAGAATTTGAGGCGACTGTGAGTCGATCGATGAAGGAGGGGGATGATGTGTAACCTGGACTTCGTGTGATGATAGGATAAGGACAGCAGAATTTTAGTTTGTGAAAGCTGAGAAAGGATAATATTGGAGGAATCAAGTCGATAAATAACAAAATCATGGGTGATGGATTTCTTTGCAGTGTTTTCTGTTATTTTGCTGGGTGGTCACAGAGGACAGTGAAGGGTCAACCATGTTGATGTGAAAGTTATAGGCCAAACTGAATACGATTGGCAGATTTGCTTCCCGAAAGGAAATTAACATATCACTTGGTTTTTCATGGCATTTCAATCGCTTTGTGGTAATTTTTACATTTGCTGATACCAACTTTATAATTTTTGTTTCTCAGACTGCCATGGTGGGATTTGACCTCGTGCTGTCTGGATTTTTTTACTAATGCAATAGCATAACAATGCTATTTTATCTAATGCTTTCTGTCAGGTTGGTCCTCTGAATAAGCATCCATTGCAGAATTCTGTCTGTGGCATTCTGCTCCTTCATTTCTAAAGGTCTACTCACTTCCAATTCAATTCACGTCATTGTGACAGCAATAATTTGCACAAAAGGAGCATCTTTCGGATGAATTAGTAGAATTTTGGAGTAAACTGCGCATGTAGGGAACACCCTTGTTTGTTTCAGATCATGCACATACATGTTGGTCCAACTAAGTAATTTTTTTTTGTACCTTGATTACTTCTTCCCTGATTTCATATTTGTATCTGCTTATTGAATGTGTAATACAGAGTCAGAGTTTACAGCACAGAACGAGGTCCTTTGACTCATTGTGTCTACGCCGGCCGTCAATCTAATTTTCCAGCACTTGGTCCATAGCCTTCTATGCTGTGACATTTCAAGTGCTCATCTAAATAAATTCAGACCAGATCTAGTCCATGCAATACTCCTATGGTCAAATTATTTCCTAGTAGCTATAAAACAAACTGCTACTGCAACCCACAGCTTGGATCCGCTGACTATCCTGGTGAGATCTAAATTGTCTAGTGAGCCAAAAGAAGTTGCGTTGATTTATCACCCAGTCACATCCACATTTTCAGTAGTTTGTGACAATGAGAAGCAGCCTCTGACGGGCACTTTCCAAGCTCCAGGATTAACTGTTGAGGGACACATTAAAGCTTGGGGCAACCGCCGCCAAGGTGCAATAGGGAAAGGTCACCCTTCAGGCTTAGTGCACCGAGGGACTGGAACTGTAAAAAGTCCTTTTGGATTCATATATGCACAAGAGATTCTGAGGTTAAGAAGATTCATTGTCACTTTTTTGCCTGTCTTAATCACTGAAATTTGTGATAAACTGAGTATTGTGTGGTATTACCACTGTGCTACATGGGATAGACTTTGAAGCGATCTTGCAACTGAAGACTGGACTTCCATGAGGCCATCAACAGCAACAGAATTGTACTCGACCACAATCTGTAATCTGAGAATGTTTGACAGGCAATGTAAATACAACCTCTAATGGCAAATGTAATGAGACAGTTTAAGTGCCGTACTGAATAAGAGCTGATCTCTATTGAAGTTTATATAATGTCACATTGAGACTTGTGTAATGTACTTTTACAAAGCTTGTGGATAAGGTACGTTAATGGAGAAAAAGCCAGTTTCACAGTGATGTGGTAGGAGGATGCTCCTCTGCTGAATTGAAAGGACAGAAGGATGTGAGCATTTATTCAGCACCTTTCACAACAGTGGACATCTCCAAAGTGCTTTACAGCCAAAGCTCTCTTAAATTATAAGTTGTAACCAAAATAAAGATAGAACTTTGAAATGAACATTCAAGGCAAGGCACACTTATGAAGTAAGATGTCCAGATAGGTAAGAAAAACGCAGTTGAACAAATATTCCAAGCCAGCAAATGACAGCTGCTGGAGACCGCATTAGTGAAGTATAATTGGGTGTTGTTTTTTAGTTAGTTATCCCAATAATTCTTTAAAAAAAATACATTTTGATGATTGACACCTGAGGAATAATAATCCTGCCTCTTTTCCAGTGATGTGCAGAAATGCGCTTATTCCGTTTTATATGTTGCGTCATGTCCGAGGAGTTCTCGTTTCAAAGCCTGTTTGAAAAGGTTTAATGGCAAGGATAATTGATGCAGCATTGGTCAGTGATGAGGGGGATATTATGTGCCCTGCGCTTGTTGTGGCAATATGGCAATGGCAGTAAGATAATGGATTGCTGTTCATGCCCGTGTTATAAAAACTTGCCTAGGTTTCTTTATATTTTGCTTTTTATATTAGCAGGCAATCCTACAGCAGTTCTCAAGACGATCTGCTTTGTCCATCTATTCCAATGGAAACGCCTAATGATGAAGGCACAATTCTGGATCAGTTGCGTTCAGCACTAAAGAATATCGATGAGCTTGGTCTGGAGGAGATTGATCGGGCCTTGGGAATTCCTGAACTTGTTAATCAGGTAAATGTCCATATATGCACCAGAGATTCTGAGGTTAAGATGCAAAAACAGAAAATGCTGGAAAATCTCAGCAGGTCTGACAACATCTGTGGGGAGAGAACAGAGCCAACGTTTCAAGTCTAGATGACCCTTCGTCAGAGCTGAGAACAAATCCATTGATTCTCTTTGCTCTCAGCTCTGACGAAGGGTCATCTAGACTCTCAACATTAGCTCTGTTCTCTCCCCACAAATGCTGTCAGACCTGCTGAAATTTTCCATTTTTTGTTTCAGATTCCAGCATCCGCAGTATTTTGCTTTTATCTGCGGTTAAGAAGATTCATTGTCACTTTTTTGCCTGTCTTAATCACTAGAGTTTGTGATAAACTGAGTATTGTGTACTACTTGGGATAGACTTTAAACCGATCGTTCAGCTGAAGCCTGGGCTTCCATGAGGCACTGTGGGCCATCACCAGTCGCAGAATTCTACTCGACCACAATCAGTAACCTCATGGCCTGGTATATCACCCACTCTGCCACCAATCCAGGGGGTCAACCCTGGTTCAATGGCGGACATGGCAGAAGTAACACTGGGCATACTTAAAATGGGGTGTCAACCTGGTGAAGCTACAACACAGGACTAGTTGCTTGCCAAATGCTTAAGCAGCAATGAATAGACAGAGCTAAGCAGTTCCACAATCAATGGATCAGATCTAAACTGTGCATCAGTCGTGAATGGTGGTGGACAATTAACTCACTGGAGGAGGAGGCTCCACAAATATCTCAATGATGGAGGAGTCCAACGCACCAGTGCAAAAGGTAAGGCCGTAGCATCACAGATGTCAGTCTCCTGCCAATTCGATTCAGTCCATGTGATATCAAGAAATGCCTGAAGGCGTTGGATGCTGCAAAGTCTATGGGTCCTGACAATATTCCTGAAGACTTGTGCTCCAGAACTTGCCACGCCCCTGTTCCAGTACAGCTACAATACTGGCATCTAAGCAGCAATGTAGAAAATTGCCCAGGTATGTCCTATACACAGAAAGCAGGACAAATCCAAAATAACCAATTACCGCCTCACCAGTCTACTCGATCATCTGTAAAGTGATGGAAGGGGTCATCGACAAGGCTATCAAGTAGCACCTGCTCAGTGACACTCTGTTTGGGTTCTGCCAGAGTCACTCAGCTCTTGACCACCTTAGAGCCTTGGTTCAACCATGGACAGAAGAGCTGAACTCCAGAGGTGAGAGTGACTGCCATTGACAGCAAGCCAGAATTTGACCAAATGTAGCATCAAGGAACCCTAGAAAAATGGGAGTCAATCCTTCTGCTGGTTGGAGCCATTCTTGGCAAGGATGGTGGTTGGAGGTCAATCAACTCAGTTTCAGGACATCACTGCAGGAGTTCCTCAGGTAATGTTCTCGGCCCAACCATCTTCAGCTACTTCACCTATGACCGACCTTCCTTCCATCATTTAATCAGAAGTGGGATGTTCACTGATGATTGCACCATTTTCAGTTACTCTGATACTGAAACAGTTCATGTCCAAATGCAGCAAGACCTGGACAATATCCAGGCTTGGATTGACAAGTGGCAAGGCAATAACCGTCTCCAACTAGAGAGAGTCTGACCATCACCCCTTGACATTCAATGGCATTACCATCACTGAATACCCAACTATCAACATCTTGGGGATTATCATTGACCAGAAACTGAACTGGACTAGCCATATAAATACTATGGTTGTAAGAGCAGGTCAAAGGCTAGGAATCCTATAGCACATAACTCACATAGAAATCATACAGTGCAGAAGGAGGCCATTCGGCCCATCGAGTCTGCACCGACCACAATCCCACCCAGGCCCTACCCCCACATATTTTACCCGCTAATCCCTCTAACCTACACATCCCGGGACTCTAAAGGGCAATTTTTTAACCTGACCAATCAACCTAACCCGCACATCTTTGGACTGTGGGAGGAAACCGGAGCACCCGGAGGAAACCCACGCAGACACGAGGAGAATGTGCAAACTCCACACAGACAGTGACCCGAGCCGGGAATCGAACCCGGGACCCTGGAGCTGTGAAGCAGCAGTGCTAACCACTATGCTACCGTGCCGCCCATACCTCCTGACTCTCCAAATCCTGTCCACCATCTACCAGTTACAAGTCAGGAGTGTGATGGAGTACTCTCCACTAGCCTGTTTGAGTGCAACAACACTCGATAAATTCTCACCTTCCAGACAAAGTAGCCCACTTGATTGACACCCATTCCACAAACATTCAATCCCTCCACTACTGATAAATGATGACAGCAGTGTTCCGTCTACAAGATGCACTGAAGCATGCTAAGATTCCTTAGGCAGCACCTTCAAACCCATGACCACTACCACTACTTTCGAGAAAGAGAAGCAGACACATGGGAACACCACCTCCTGCAAGTTCCCCTTCAAGTCACTCAACAATCTGACTTGGAAATATATCACCGTTCCTTCACTGTTGCTACATTTACCCACTTCTGAAGTTCGGGGTTTGGTCCCACTGAATGCGAAAAAGAGTTGATGATCATTGTTTTGTGACAGTGTTATGTTTTACTGTCCATTGTTATGGATTTTTTAAAAAATCTTACACCTTTATAAATAATTTTGTGCCGAATTTATCATTTAATCCATTGAGTAAGATTGGTTAAAAGCTGATGAAGGTGTTTTAACAGTTTCTTTTTAGAAGATGTGTTACATACTTCCAAAAGCTAGTTTGGTATTTGGAGTTTGAAGTTAGGAAATGTTGTACACTAAGACTGAACAGTTCACTTAGCTGAAGACAGTATAAGTAATGAGTTACATAAGAATCTGAATTGACTCCATTTATTTCATTTATAATCTCTATAAACGAGTAGAAATAAGAATTTGTAAATAGGTTAAATAGCAGCTACATGGTAAGGATTGCGCAGGCTGCTGGAAGTAAACTGTGAATTTTAAGTATGGACGTATATACCCAAAGAAACTGTAACGTCCTGGCCCCCCAGTGTCGGATTTGGTGGGGGCATCCTAAAGGTGCGCTGGGGAACCCCCTCGGAAGTTCCCAGGTAAGATTTTACGTGGCAATTGTCCAGAAGCATTAACTTCCCCTGAACAATTGCACTGTGCTGGGAGCCATCCAACAAAGAAATCGCAAACTTTGAATGGTTCTGCCAGTTTTATATCAATAGTCACTCTCAAAGAGTTAGAAGAGATAAAGCCGCTTGTAACCCGAGTATGACTATTTGAAACACCCAGACCGGTCCATGCACTGGGCACCCCACATGCCCAGACCCCACCCTCTCCCCTGATACATCAACTATTTGAGCACCAGGGTATCTCTCCCCACCCCAACCCAACCCAGGAGCAGACCTGGCCATGTCTGGGCACCACCCCCCCACCCCGCTTCCCTCCAAATTTCATACACCTATCTTTTCCCTGGCCGTCAGTTTCACTGGGCCCTCTGAACTTAGAAATCATAGATCATAGAAACCCTACAGTGCAGAAGGAGGCCATTCAGCCCATCGAGTCTGCACCGACCACAATCCCACCCAGGCCCTACCCCCATATCCCTACACATTTACCCGCTAATCCCTCTAACCTACACATCTCAGGACTCTAAGGGGTAATTTTTAACCTGGCCAATCAACCCAACCCACACATCTTTGGACTGTGGGAGGAAACCGGAGCACCCGGAGGAAACCCACGCAGACACGAGGAGAATGTGCAAACTCCACACAGACAGTGACCCAAGCCGGGAATCGAACCCAGGTCCCTGGAGCTGTGAAGCAGCAGTGCTAACCACTGTGCTACCGTGCCGCCCTCTTACCTGCTTTATGGCACCCGTTCAGTAAAAAAGGGTTGAGGCCTCCCTGAGTTTGTTGGAGTTGCACTGCGTTGTGGCCTTTGGTTATTGTTTCTCTGCAGGATCCAAGCAACTCCAGCCATCGGAGGTTTCAAAAGTTTTCCAGAGCTTTAAACTATTGTAATTCCAGCAGGACATGACTTTACGCCATTGGGTGGAAGCTATGGCCCCTGTGCCTTTTATAGAATTTGAGTGGTATAAATAGCCATAGATGTTCAGTAATCTGTGAAGTGTTAATTACAGCAGAAGTTTGGTTACTGAGGAATAGTATATGTTGGGCAATATAATTCCTTGAAGCAAACGTAGATAAGGATATTACTACAGAAGATGGAAATATAAAATAAAAGCAGAAAATCCAGAAATATTTAGCAGATCTGGCAGCAGCTGGGGAGTGAGAAGTAGTTGATGTTTTAGCTTGATGATCACAAAACTGTCATTGGATATTGTCAGTCCAAGTTTGTGAGGAAGGGGATTTTTGTCCTATTATGTCAGAGAAGAGGGTAAAAGGGTAAAATTGTAATAATTTAAATGATAGAAAATTGTCTTCCCCTTCAGTTAACAAGATCAAATCAGTTTGATTGTCCCTTTAATCCTGATGTGAGAGATGCAGAATTAGAATTTGTTCACTTTGAATTCTGACCAATGTACCCGCTAATGTTTATTTGTAACATACCAGTGAGTTTTAAAGGGACTGACTTCTGCACCTGGAGCTTTTGGATTATTGCACGGCTGTGAAGTTTAGAAGGGGTATTAGTTCTGGCTCATTCCCACATGAGCCATAACCTACAGCTATACGAATTGATGTGTTTTTAATGTTGGTTTAAAAAAATCTGTGCTAATTCTGAAAATTATTACTCATAAATGCAATCCTGAATAATGAGTGCTATGTATGTCTCAATACTTTTGAAGCTCTTGAGAAACTATTTGTTTAAATGTAAATGGGGAATTTGGTTTTTCTTGTATTTAGCTTACAAAAGATAAAAGCTGTACATTTACATTGTGCCTTTCATGACTACCAGACTCCTCAAATGCTTTACGGCCTGTTACCAGCCTTTTAGGGATCTTTTGTTTAAAGTAGACCAAGTTTGAGATTTAAGGTATTTGCTAAGAAAGTAAAGCTGCAAGATTCCACATATTTAAACAAACAAAAAATAATTTTATTATGCAAGGTCAGAAAGATAAGATTCAAAATATCCATCTTGTATTCTAATATTCAGGTTTAATATGATGTACATATCAATCAACAGGCAAATTGTGGTCACCCATAACACACTGCACAATAAATAGCAGGTGTGACCAAGACCGATTCCATCGATTTCACACCAACCCACCCAGAAGTCAGTAAACACATTGGAAGAAAAACAGAAAATGCTGGAAAATCTCAGCAGGTCTGACAGCATCTGTGGAGAGAGAATAGAGCTAACGTTTTGAGTCTGGCCAGACTCAAAACATTGGCTCTATTCTCTCTCCACAGATGCTGTCAGATCTGCAAAGATTTTCCAGCATTTTCTGTTATTTGTTTCAGATTCCAACATTTGCAGTTATTTTTGATTTTATCTTAATGCCATTGAAACCCTACCTCTCTCATGAAGGATTCCAGTTGACACCTTTGAAGATGTCACTTTGGAATTCTCTCCAAAGGTGGCTCCAACTCACAGCCTCAACAACGGCCTCCCTCATAGGGAGACTTTTCATCTCCCAAGATTCCGTTTCCCTGGTTTCCCAAGTATAGACTCCAGCACCAACTCAAATGCACAGCTTCAGCTCTTCACCAATGCCAAGCAGAAAAGTGCAGTTCCAGAAGGGTACATTTGCCCAAAGGCCTGCAGCATGGAGTCACCAACCTTCTGCTGCCTTGGATCTTTCACTTGGGCCCTCTTTGATTGCCTGGGCCTTTCCTCAGCCCTCTTCGGCTGCCTGGGCTTTTCCTGAGCCTTCACTTTAAAGTCTGCTAGCTGCAACCCTTTTCTTGCTTGGAGCTTTTTACTCTGCTCTTCTTCTCTTAACCTAACTGGGACCCACCTTTCCATCAGTCCCCTGTCTAAGACTCTTCCGTTCAATTCTATACCCTGTCACACGATCCAAGCTTTTGCACTGTTTTTTCATTCTGTGCGGGTGCACTGGGCCCATCCTCACCCTCAACATGCACAGTCTACTCCTTGTCTGCACGTGTGAAAATATCCCAGGGTCGGTTGAGACTTGGGAGTTCCTGACATCCACTCTGGAATTTAAGATGTCGGATTTTACATTAGGCCATTGAAGTACATTTGAAGTATAGCCCCTGTTGCAGTGTAGGAAGGCCTAATGCAATTTCAGCTTTGTATTTTCTCCCAAATTTCCACTACTACCATTTTTACTGTTGCATGAAATGCTCAAAGCCATGGATTTAGGAATACTAAAGAGAAAAGACCATTCAGCATATCTTGCTTTCTGATAGTTTTACTTTTATTTTCACAGAGCCAAACTGTGGATCACCAGCCAGAATCGTTCTCCAGTCAGAAGTCCACGATGATGGTAGAAAAGCCTCAAGTTTATAATCAGCCATACGGTTCTCAGACGACAGTGGTACAAGGAAACTACTCTAACATGCAGGAAGCTAACTTTCATCCTTTGGCTACACAAATGGGGCAGCGACCAGGATATTCAATGTTACGAATGCAGCCAAGGCCTGGCCTGAGGTCTCCTGGTATGGTACCCAACCAGCCCAATCAGCTCCGCCTTCAACTGCAGCAAAGGCTTCAAGGACAGCAAATGGTAATTCCTGATGGGTATTTCAGAGTTCATCTTTCCTTCCTCTTGTTCTGCTTAAAAAGTTTTTAGTGAATTACGTTTGTCTTGGTAACGTTCCAGCTGTGTTCATTAATAAGGCCATGATGTGGAAATGCTGGCGTTGGACTGGGGTGGGCACACTAAGAAGTCTCACAACACCAGCTTAAAGTCCAACAGGTTAATTTGGCAAGTCCTGATGAAGGAGCAGCGCTCCAAAAGCTTGTGATTCCAAATAAGCCTGTGGGACTTTAACCTGGTGTTGTGAGGCTTCTTACTATCCATTAATAAGAATCATACAAAGGTACTGCATGCATGGAGGCTCTTCAGCCCATTGTGTGCTTGTCAGCTTAAAAAAGAACTGTCATCCAGTTCCCACTTTCCAGCAATCCAAATATTTTTCAAATGCTGTGAATTTCTGCCTATACCACCCTTTTCAGGCAGGATTACAGATCCTGCCATTTTTACTGAACCCCTCTCTGATCCTGCCAATTACTTCACAACTATCCCTCGTCCTTTCTTCCTCCCCCCCCCCCCCCCCCCTCTGCTAAGGGCCTTCCCTGCTCTGTCTAGGCCCCCTCATAATTTTATTCACCTCTGTTTCAAAGAGAACAGCTCCAGCCCATTCAATCTTGCCAATTTCCAGCCTTGGCAACTCCCTCATAAATTTTCTCTGCACTTTCTCCAGTGCGATCACATCTTCCCTGTAATGTGGTGACCAGAGCTGTATGTAGTACTCTGGAATCATGGGGCTAAATTTCAGATGATGCAGGCGATATGGCTTATTGCTGGATAACTGTAACAGTTATCCAGCAACTGATAGATGTTAAATAAAAGTTTGCCCTGGAGCGCTAACGTGGTGTGGTGTAGTGCCATTGGGCTAACCAGGCTGAAAGCGAGGAGCTGCCAACCTGTCTGATTAGCCGGCAGTTCTTGCAGTCCCAGCAGCAGCAGCGGAACTGAGTAGTGGGCACTGCTGGGACTACAGGCTGTCCCACAAAGGACTTTGATGGATCTTGGAGCCAGGCAAGTCCCAGACTTTACGGGTGAAAAGGGATCAGGTAGCCTAATGAGGGCATTGAGGGATGTGGGGATGGGTCGGTTTTAGAGGCCAAGTGTAGATCGAGGGTTGTGGGAGTGGGTTTGCGAGGCCAAGCGGGGATCGATACCAGAAGCATGGGGTCACGTGAAGTGGCTCATTAGTGAATTAATTGTAGCTTCACAAGCAGTGTGTGCTTCTGGCCAAAATTCATTATCTCCCCAAGGAGTGAAATGATGGCTGTCAACATCTCTTCAGGCATAAGAAGTTTCGATTAATGTCTTTGCTGTTGCCCTGGCTAGGGAACCAAACCGTCTGTTAATCTTCTAATTTTGTGATTATAATGTGGCCTTACAATGGGGTGTGAGATTCCACAAGATTGCGAGTGGAACTCTTGTTCTTGCAATCTCTGTTGGAAGCTACAAGGGCAGATGGCCAATCCTTTGTGGCATGTGACCTGTAGCAGACATCTTTCGTTTCAGCAAAAGACTGTTTTTAAAAGAGAATAAAGTTTGAAGTTGGCAAGATTCCCCTCCTGTCTTATTGAATTGCACTACGATATAGAATTTTATCAAAAGCCTTGCTAAAATCCATGTAAACTACATCAAATGCAATGTCCTCATCAACCCTCTTTGCTGCCTCCTCCAAAAAATCAGTCACATGATCTTCCTTTCAAAAGTCCGTGTTGACTCTTTGTTTAATCCGCATATTTCTAAATGAACATTTATCCTGTCCCTCAAAATCTTTGCAATAATTTTCCCACCACTAAAGTTAGGTGGACTGGCCTGTAATTACTTGGTCTATCTGCGTCTCCTTCAAACAACAATATGCGTTGGCTGTCCTCCAGCCCAAGCCATTGATTTAACTCTTTTGCTCGTTCCCTTTGCGTGAAAGACATCATAACGCAGCTTCTTTCTCTCATCCTTTTGGTGTTTCAGAACTTTGAAATAATTGATGCTTGTGTGCCATCTGCATCTTGATATCTTACTTTTAAAGTCTCAACATTTTCATACAAATAACCAATATCTTCATTTTTAATTGTTAGAATCGTCAGCCACTAATGAATCCACTTACCACCGTCTCCAACATGAATCTACCTCTAAGGGCTAGTGTGCCACCACAGATGAGTGGTCAGGTAGGTATCAGAAACTGGTGTGACATGTTTCTCACTTAATTAGTTATCATTAATAGAAAACCGTTGTATCTTCTTCACTGGCTTAAGTGATGAGAAGACCATGTAATCTATTACTGATCCATTCGTTCCAATACGTTTGAGGCATGATCCCTAGCCTTGGCTTAGTTAGTTGATCTCAGAGAAGTGGAGATTGGGTACTACAGTTGCCCTCTACATCTTGCATAGGGAGAAGGAAAATCAATTGGAGTTCTCATCCCTAATGACTGCGGTTCTGTTGGGAAAGGCATTAATCGTCATTAATCAATAGGCCTGTCGAGCTGATCCTGTCCCCTCCACTAGCTTTCCAACGCTTATTGTTTAGATTTAAAGATGAAACTTGCTTCCCTGAGCAAAGAACTGATGAATTGGCAG
Source organism: Mustelus asterias (assembly GCF_964213995.1). Taxonomy (NCBI): domain Eukaryota; kingdom Metazoa; phylum Chordata; class Chondrichthyes; order Carcharhiniformes; family Triakidae; genus Mustelus; species Mustelus asterias. The sequence continues at coordinate 77,422,157 of NC_135807.1, read as the reverse complement.
TAGGCACGCGTTTGCGTTTTCGGATGAGTAAGTGGGAATTCTATTTTGCACTCATTTAAAAACAGCCACTTTGAAGTATACCTGTTTCAGTTGTGGATATCAGCGAGAAGTCTGTGAAAGCTCTACCAATCTTCCAGTATTCAAATAATTTATTTGTTGGAATAAAATGATGCCAGCTGGGATAATGGTCTCTGATGTTGATGCGAAACTTGACTCTGCAGTGATACAATTTACAACATAGATTAATAAATGAAAAATAACTGAGCAGTGAATTATAAACATTATTTCATCAGCATTTTTCTGAAAGAAGTCAGGACCGCAATGATCTTAGCATGTATTCCACCAAATAATTCAGTCTGACAGAAAGGCTGAATTTCAAGTTGCAAAGTCAAATTAACTATTCATGAATGTTGTTAGAATAAATCCTATGTGTAATTTTAGAAAGTAAAAAGTTGTGAAAAAGAATTGCATTGTAAAGTAAAAGAGGTAAAATCACCCTCGTCCCAGATGACCATAAGTTGCTCTCCTCTTTGAGGTGACTGGTGGCGATTTAACCTGACAATCGCCAACCTCAGGCAAGAGGCAAGGCTGAGAAGTCAGAGGCCTTGATGGTCATTCCACCGGTATGGGAATTGAACCCGCGCTATTGGCATTGCTCTACATCATGAACCAGCAGTCCAGCCAACTGAGCTAAACCAACCCCCAACACTGTAAAGTAGAAGTGTACAGAATTCCCTTACAAATTGATGTGGACAGTTATGGCAGGTGCTCTTGCTTATTAGGGTCAATATAATGAACCATATTTTAGTTTTGGGAGGGGTCATACAAGCTAACGATATATATAAAGATGTGCAAAATTAATCTATATAAATATTCAGTGAAAAGTACTTAGTAATATTTAGTGTTTAAACAGCTCCTAATATTATTAGAGTATTTGAATGCTAATGCTATAAATATATTTTCCATTTATTCTTCAGGGACCTATTAATGCACAGATGCTGGCCCAGAGACAACGTGAGCTTTTGAATCAGCATCTACGTCAAAGACAGTTGCTGCAGCAAGTGCAACAGAGAACCATGATGATGCGGCAGCAGGGTTTGAACATCTCAGCAAACATGGCAGCCTCGGGCACCATGGCAGGTGCCATGAGCACCCCTCGGATTCCTCAGGCATCACCACAACAGTTCCCATACCCTCCAAACTATGGTACTGGGCTTACTTCCCCACCACCTTCCACCAGTCCTTTCTCCCCAGTGTCCCCAAATCCTGGGTCACAGCTCCTCTCTCACAGCTCTTTGCATGGCTCCCAGATGAATCTGGCTAACCAGGGAATGATGGGAAATGTGGGAGGACAGTTTGGGCCTGTAATGAGTCCCCAAATGCAGCACAATGCCTTCCAGTTTCCCAGTTCAGGTACTGCCTTTCCTCTGAGTGCTGTTAACTATTAGAATGGCAAAAGCATTTATTATAAAAATTGTTTTATTCTTTTTCTTTTGTGCGTTGGGAATGATTGAACGAATCAATTTTGGCTTTGCATTGGGTGTGGAGCTGTTGCTTGTAATTTCTTTACCTTATCTTATTTATCCTGACCTGCCTTCCCTTTCTTGTGAATGTGACCTTTCAGTACTAACCTGCATGCATTGCCTAACTCTGCTCTGCTCAATGGCACTGTAGTTCTATGAGAGCACAAGCCTTTAACCTGTGGGAAAAAACTCTCAGAGATAACTTCATTTCACAGCTCAATTATACTGCACCTCGATAAGATTTTCTATATATACAACTACATTGAAATTAGTTTGTACTGATTTTACTTGTTCAAAAATTATTTACAAGGATTATTAGTCCAGGATCAAGTTATTGGTCCCAATCTCACATTAATTAGTTCATTTTTATTTGCAAGATGATGGGAATTAGAATGTGGAAACCTTTACAACAAGTGACTACCAAGAAATTGACTATATCATCATTAGGGAATTGGATGAGTGGAAAGGGGAGTGTGTACGTATGGTGGGGAAACAGCGGATAAGTGGGTTTAGCGTGGACAGTATCAGTTGAAGAACAGACATGATGGGCTGAATGATGTCCAGCAATGTTTTAACTCCTATTAAAACATGTGTGATTCTGAGGGGGCTAACAGGGTAGATGCAGAGAGGACTTTTCCCCTCATGGGGAATCTAGAGCTCAGAGCCATGGTTCAAAAACAAGGGGTCAAGATAGAGCTGAGAAGGAATTTATTTTGAGGGTCGCTGGTGTTTAGAATTCTCTTTCACAGACAGCAGTGCAGCCTGGGCCAGTGAATATATTGAAAGCTGAGTTAGACCGATTTTTGATCTACAAAGGAGTCGAGGGTTATGGGGCAGGCAGGAAAATGGAGTTACGGCCACAATCCGATAAACCATGTCTTATTGAATAGCAGAGCAGACTTGGGGGGCTAAATGACCACCTCCTGCTCTTATGTCTTATGTTATTATAAAGAGCACAATTTATTCTTGGCTGTATAACGACCAAGCCTACACCATCAGCAAAAGATTCTGCTCAGAAGCTGGACAAAATAATAATTGCAATGGTAGCTCATGCATATCACTTGTGAATGCCCCTTTTCACCCAAATAAATAACATTGTAGTACTTGTTCCTGACCACTAATTGGTGCTGTGCAGAGAATGGAAATGTACTGCTTGTTTGCCATTCTGTAGAGTGTAAGAATATTGCAAAGCCAATAAACACTTTACTGCAAACAAGTTTCTGATTCCACGCCAGCTGGTGCTGGGGCAAAGCATTGAGTGTTTGAATTGGTTGGATTAAGTTTCATACCTGTGATGCAATCTGTAAGGGCTGATCACACACCTATTTATATAAATAGAGGTCACCATTCCATCATTATCATCCTTGAGCCTGGGTAGGATGTTCTTTCAGAGAGTTGGTGCAGACTTGTTGGGCTTACTGGCCGCCTTCTGCACTGTAGGGATTCTGTGGTACTTGGATGGTATGCTGTGGTTATTATTTGTCCTACATATTTTGTTGTGGCTTGACATACATGATTGCAAAAGGAGTTGAAATTGGTATTTTCCGAGGTATAGACTTTAAGGGTGCAGTTTTTAGCTTCTGAAGTAATACTGGATGTGTTAGAATTTTAGAACTACCAATCCTACCCCGCCAATAAAAAATTCTGTTTGGAAGCTGAACTAACTAGCAATTAAAGTGGTAACTCATTCATATAACGGAATAGAGTTGTGAATGTCAATTTTACCCAAATAAATAATGTTGTAGTACTTAGTCAGCAGCTAGATTTGGAAGGTGAGTAGGGTTTGGTTATTGAACTAGACCTTCTGAAAGTATTTTACTTTGTGTTTACAAATTCTCAAGCTCTGTTGAATCTTACTTGATGACATTGAATTTCTTGGTTACAATTGTGTGGTACTGTTTCTAGATTAGTGTTTGTCGCAAGTTTGGTGTTGAAAAAGTGATTTGCAAATTCTAACTTAAAGAAGTTGACATTTGAGCAAATTTAAGCTTTTTGTGTAATGGAGATATTCCAGATATATAGTATGCAGTAGCATTGATTTATTGCCTTGCAGATACCAATTTCACTAGAACACAAAAGCACATCCATTGTCTTTTATCATGCTCTTCTGAAGCACCTTAGAACACTTGTAAACAATAACAGCAAGTTATATTTATAAAAAATTGTAAACATAAGAACTAGGAGGAGTAGTAGGCCATCTGGCCCCTCAAGCCTGCTCCACTATTCAATAAGATCATGGCTGATCTTTTCGTGGACTCAGCTCCACTTACCCGCCCGCTCACCATAACCCTTAATTCTTTTACTGTTCAGAAATCAATCTATCTTTGCCATAAAATTGTTCAACAAGGTAGCCTCAACTGCTTCACTAGGCAGGGAATTCCACGGATTCACAACCCTTTGGGTGAGGAATTTCCTCCTCAACTCAGTCCTAAATCTGTTCCCCCTTATTTTGAGGCTATGCCCCCTAGTTCTAGTTTCACCCGCTGTAAAGTTATCAAGAGTAGCCAATGACCTGATTAATATTTAGAGACCACTCCAAGGCTAACAGGAATGTAGTCTTATTGTACATGTAAAAAACAATTTGGAAGATTGGTTGTTAATCCAAATATTCTGATGTGTCAAGAGTTTATGTACGAGATTAGACTTCAGCAGTAGCAAATAAATACTAAAGTGTCTTCACATTTCTTTAGATGTATTTGTTCAGAATGTCGAGCTTTAATGTGAGTTCAGCACAGGCCCAAAAATAACCATTCGTGTTATTGAAAGCTTCCCACTTCCACAATTACAGTGAAAATATTATTTATAGCATGATCCCTTTAGGGAGTGTAATAAATGTGATTGCTTTATATAGCCAGTCTCCATTATAAATTCTAATGTAGGCATTTATAATGGAACAAATGGACAGGAACTATTACATGTAGCATTCCTAATGTCAGGGTAATAAGTAAAATGTTACAAAGAAAAGGACAAAATATGACTTTAAAACAGGTAGTGATTAACTTCCAATATTTTGATCAAATATTCCTAACTTGTAACCTCCTCTATACCTGAAGACCTACATTTGGTTTTGACTCTCTGTATAAAGTGGCACAGGAAATTGAATAGTATATTCTAGATTTACAATCCAGACTGACTAAAATCTTATCCAGGAGAGCATGTTATCAAATATTGCTAATTAAATTTAATTTGAAATCATTTTCTATTTTTAATGAAACAAAACTTGGATTTAATTTATAAATAAACTTCTTTATTTACTAAAACACTTTGTTCAGTAAATTCTGTTTTTACAAAACTTGAAAGGAATTGCTTGGTTCCGAAAATGATCCAGTTTTAGAGGATAATGTGCCATAATAAATTTAGTAGCAGTCTTTCATCAGCCATTTCATATGGGCATCTTGTCAAACTCGGCGAATCGAGTACTGAATCATAATTGCACAACAGCACTCTGCATCCAAATAATAATGCAAATGGGATCTCGGGCTTAAAATGAATTTCAAATGCTAGATGTGCGTTTTGGTTTTGGTACACTGAGGCACATTTTCATAGTTTAGAAATGGGATAGTGATTTCCATTTACCAATTGTTCTAACCAGAATAGGGATTCATGCAGCATCCAAGATATCAAGTTTTGACTGAACATTTAAAGTAATTTGATTACTTTCTAGAGTAGAGACTAAGCTGTGCAGATGGGAAAACTTTGTTATTAATCTTGCACTGATGGGCTGTTATTGGGCAATTTGCTTTATCCCAACTCTTAATTCCTTTGTTCCTTTAATATATATTGCAGTGATCTTAAAGTAAATTCAACTTAAAAGAAAATTAACCTAAAATAAGAAATGGTATTCCTTCATTTGTAGTAGTACAGTTGTAGAATTACTAAAAAGGTAATTCCACAGCTTGCTACGTATAATTGTAGCAATTTCCATTTTCCAAGAACATGCACGTTATGAATTAGGCAGGTTAAAATAGCAACTTTTTGGTTCTGTCCTTTTCCCTCCAGAGTTTGACCCAACAACACAAAACCATAATGAGTGTGATACTTTGTGATTAAGAGTAAATTATTTCAATACGCAGTCAGTAACTTTGATACTCTGGTGTCTAGTGGGCTAAATCCATCATGTAATGTGGGAAAACCTTATGCATTAAGAAGGCCTCGGGCATGAATAATGTCCTCTTTGGAATTAGCTAGTCTGACTCCAATTGTGTTGTATATCCCAGAGCTCATACTCCTATTGAGGAATCTTGTGGGAGTTCCCTTTGGTGGGTACAGGGTAAGCCTTGATTGCAATGACTTCAACATTGACTGGCCAACTAAAGGGAGAAATGATAGGGAGTACATGAGAGAGAAATGTTATGGTAGATTGAAAGAGTATTTTAAGAAAAAAGCTCCTTCTCCGAAATGTTTAAAAAGAACACAATCATAATTCTGTGTGAATGTATTGTGACAATTGTTTATAGCAGTCACTGAAATTATGGCAGAAGTTGGTCTGAAGCTATAGTTTAGTATACATGAAAGATAAGTAGCGGGAGGACACTGAAGACCGGATTGCTAAAATGGGTTTTGAGGAGACTTTTAAATGGCTAACACTAACACAGCAAATCCAAGGTAAAATAAGCACATTTGTTGAGGCAAGAGAAACAATACCTTGCTGTTGCACTTTCCTCTTATCTCTTTTCAGCAGTTCACGTGGATGTTATTTTGTGGATGTCACCTTATAAATCGTTAATTCCTGTTTCTGTCCATCTTTCTATAAGCCTCGACAATTTTATGGTGTTCCTTCAGTCTGTACAGACAGATTCTTGTGCATTGGTTTTTTATGTGATTGTGAATGATGGATTAACTGGAGACTGATGTTTTCAGTAGAACCAAATGGTAAATCAAAATATGTTTACGCTGTTAGCAGAGATAAATCACACTAAAACATCATTAATTCTGGAATCCAGTAGCCACAGGTTAGCTGATCACATACAAAAGTCTGCCTGTGTTTTAATGTTTAGCTACTTCCAGTTATCCAGTTTTATACAAGGGTCTTGCAAACGTTTCTTCGGAGAAAAGGCTCTAAGTATTTGGACAATGGAGTCAAAGTATGCAACTGCAGTGACGGACCCATTTTAAACAAATTACGTCATGTATAGCAAATTTATTATATGCAGCTTAAAGTTTTAAAATAAATCCTGTCAGCCATGTTGACATTTAACTGGATTTTTGTTTTTTTTCTAATAATTCATACTCTGGACATTGTTATCTAGGTAGGAGAATTGTTTGAAATTTATTATTTTGTTTGTACATTTTTATAACGCTACACAGAGTAATAGCTTTGTTCAAAGTTACTATATCTGCTTTGTTCATTCACAGGGATCAGTCAACAGTCTGATACAGGATTTGGTGGGGCTACAACTCCCCAGAGCCCATTATTGTCCCCACGGATGAGTCATACGCAGAGTCCAATGATGCAGCAGTCTCAATCTACACCTACTTACCAGTCACCTTCGGAGATTAATGGCTGGCCACAGGGAAACCTAAATGGAAACGGGTACTTCTGATTATCTCCCATAAACTTTGAATTTAAGCTTTGAAGTATTCTATATACACACTTGGGAGTTGGGTAAAATAATCTTGGCCCTAGCCTATAAGGAAATGTGGTATGAATTCTGCTCCGTGCGACTGTCTTTGTTTGCCATAGTAACTGCATCAGTCTTGAAGAAGGTCTACCACCTTATTTAGGGCACCTTGCAATGGGCAATAAATACAGCCTGGCCAGTGTTGCTAACTTTCGAAGAAATAAAAAAGAGTAATATGTTTAATGATTGACAGCGGATCAGATCATGTGCTTGTGTGGAGAAGAGTTGTTTAAATCTTGCAGAAAGGAAAACAGCCATTGATGTTGATCTAACATGTTCTGTAATTGCTGATGTTAAAGACAATATCCCTTTTTGGGTAGTTTTTGCTGCAGGCTGTATTTGCTATAGTGGGAAGGGGGTCACCAGAAATCAGTTGGTACAAAGGTAGATATAAAGTTGTGTTGTAATATCTTCAGTATTACAATCTTGGGAAAGACCAGCAATTAAATCGAAGGAATCTGAAATCCCAGTTATTTATTAACAGAATAAAGCCAGAAGATTCCACCATTTGAAACATATAATTTTACTATTAAAGAGTCCGTCAAAGCCACCACTTCTTAATCACCTAACTCTCAAACCCCAAGTCAACATTATGTAAACATGAATTAACAGGCAGGTTACATTCAGTTATAAACTGTAAATTGCACATTAAATGGCAGATACAACTAAGATTGATTTTACGAATTGGCTTAGAAGTCTACTCAGCATAGAGGTCATCAAGGTCAGTCAGAAAATCTTTCAAAACTCTCTTCATTACCAAGAATTTCAGCTCCTCTTCTAGGATATAGCCTGATCCCCCAACTGACTGCAAAAGCACTTGCAACCCAAGTTCCACAGATATGGTCATCACCAAAAAATGGCACATGTCTGCAGCACCTCCTGTAATCAACCTGGATGGCTTAGATCTACCAATGTTATCTTCAAATAACAGAAACACCTGCAACAACAGCGTATTTGCCTACTTCCAGCTTCTGGGTCTAGTCTCCCTTTTTCAGCCTGCTTGTACTGTACCGCTGGACTCATCAACTTCTTCAAAGCTCTGATGACTCCGTCTCCTTTTATATAGTTTCAGCCAGGAGTTATGGTTTCCAATTCTCCATTTCAGTCTTAGTTTGCTTGGTTGGTTGCCCTTTTCCATTAACATCCATCTCAAAAAATCAAGCTTTATCCACAAGTTCCATCATCATGAGATTTTCATTGTTCAGAAAACTTCTGTGCTGGATTGTGACAACAATGTGTGTGTTAAAGCTGCTAAGCAACTGCAATATATACCAATGCTGTACATAGGAGCATAGATATTTTATATGGAGGCACAGTGAGTGGCGTGGTTGAGTGAGAACAAGAGTGATTATCGAGTGAGCATTAGTATGGGGCGGGATACAGATGACTGTGTTTTGAGCTGGTAGATTTTGTGCATATGGGTAATGAACAGAGTGTTGCAATAATTTGTTCCAGCTGTGCAAAAGTGTAGGTAAACATTTCGGCACTGAAAATGCAAACAAAACTATTGTGACTTAAATGTGGCAACTAATGCGCCTGCAAAATAATTATGCCTGTCATTGTGAGGATCAGAATATCTGACAGATGAGACCCATGTGATAAAATGTTTTGTGGGAAATATGCTTAATCTAATAGTTGATTTTTCTTTCCTTTCTTGTAACACAGCATGTTTTCACAGCCATCTCCACCACAGTTTGGACAACAGGCAAACACCAGCATGTACAGCAACAATATGAATATCAGTGTTTCTATGGCAACCAATACTGCCGGTATGAGCAACATGAATCAGATGTCAGGGCAGATTAGCATGACCTCAATGACCTCTGTGCCTACATCAGGATTGTCCTCTATGGGTGCTGAACAGGTAAGAGATGAGCGGTATTTTCTGAATGTAATTTAAATTAACACACGTTATTAGCAGGAAAATGTTTGGAGCAATACCTACGATTTAAGCATATGCCTCTTACCAAAGGCTAGAGACTTAAAGGTGGTACAGTTTTAGGATTATTGTGAAAATGCTTTATTGAAGTACTATCTATTGGGAAGCATTTCAAGTACTTATAGTCCAGGATAGAAACCAGTAGTATAAAACTAGAATCAGAATTCACTGAAAGAAGATACTGTTCTTGCAGATACAGGTTGCTGCTGTAGTGCTCTTGGCTCATCTTTCAATGTTGTGTTGTAAAAGCAGCTAACACATTTTTATCAATCATTTAATTGTATTGTCAGAGGATATGCTGCTTTCTAATAGCCAAATGGAAATTCATTCTTTTTTTATACTGGGCATGTACAATACTTAGCATTAAAGGTCTAAAATTTCTATATGTTTAAATTCTGGACATTTGGCATTTGGATATATAATTTTATGACTTGGAAGTTTAACGGATCAGCATAAATCTTCAGCTCTCGATACGTATCTGTCCACCTTGTTCCTATTCTTTTGATTTGCCTGTACTGATCTGGACTAAGACATTAACTGTTTGTAGTGAAACCGTAAAACACGTACAAAGAGGGGCACAATTCTCTCTGCCTGCTGCCAGAAATATTTTTTTAAATTGTAAGACTTCTTATAAGTATATAGAGAGGAAGAAAGTAGCTAAAGTCAACCTTTGGCCCCTTAGAAGTAGAGACAGGAAACATTTTCATAAGGAAATGGCAGAGGCATTGAACAAATATTTTGCCTGTCCTCAAGTGGAAAACCAGAAATAGATAATAAGTTAGGGGCTGAAAAGTGAGTATCAGCAGAGAAAAAGCATTGGAGAAACTTGAGGGACTAAAATCTGACATATCCCCAAGACCTGATGACCTACACCCTAACGGTTTTATAAAGAGATAGCTGCAGAGATGGTGGATGTGCTAGCTATGATTTTCCAGAATTCCTTGGATTCGGAAACAAGCCCATTGGGTTGGAAGATGGCAAATATTACACCACTTTTCAAGAAAGGAGGGAGAAGGGTCACAGAAAACTATAAGCTAGTTAGATGAACATTAGGTTTTGGGAAAATGGTGGAATCTATAACAAAGGAAGTATTAACAATGCACTTCGGCATAATTTGATTAAAACAAATCAGCATGGTTTTACCAAAAGGAATATCCTGTTTGACAAATTTACTGGAGTCTTTTGAGGATATAACTAGTGGGATAGATAAAGGGGACAAGTTTACAGTTGTATCTGTGTTTTCTTGATCAGTAAGTCTGAAGACTCTGCTGCTCCTCACTACAATATATTTTCAATATCTACCACACACCGCAACTTTATCATATTTCACTACCTCAAAGATCTCATTAAAGCATCAAGTTAGAGTAAGCTAATAGAGAAGTAAATAAAAGAACAAGATTGGAGTCAATAGAAAAGACTCCCGAGAATCATGTTCAGTGTAAAACAGGTTACTGAATCACAGTCCATTATCCACTCCTGTCCTGGAAATTTCACCCCACAAAGCTCACTTGCAGTAAACTTCCATTTGGGGCAAAATAAACAGAACTCCAGCTTGATTCCACCCTCTGTTGGCAAGATAGTTCTGGATGTCAAAGGTCATCTAACCCACCTCATCACACCCATCCAGGATGACTTGCACATTTGGAGCAGAAACGAGCCATTCGGCCCCTTGAGTTAACATTGCCATTTGGTAGCATTGCTTACATTATGTCCGTGATTACTGTCGACCACTGTGCCTTTAACTTCCAGCACTGCAACCACAAACCGCAGGCCTCTCTCTGCCCAGGTGCTCCATTTGCCTCTGTTACAATTATAGCAGTGACAATCAGCAGCAGCCTCCTGTGATTGAATGCAGCTTCCCTCTGAGGGACAGAGTGCCTTTGTGAACTGGAGGCTAGCTGGAACGTGTGTTAGTTTCCCACACTGTCCGACCCTTGGTCACATTGGGCAACACAACAAAATCATTCCAATGAGGAGACCGCGCAAAATTTGCATACTGTCTCCCACTGCCGGAATGAGCTCATTGCAAATCAATTGCCCAACACCCAAAAACTGGTATATGCCTAAACTTTTACCTCGCATGTTCATAAAATGTTTTAGCGTTTGTTTTAGTATTGCATACTAATCTTTTCTCCTCCTTTTCTCTGCCTTTAGCCTCCTGCATTAACTTTCTCATTTCACTCCTTCACTTTCCATCATCATTCTGTTTGCTAATTGAATCTTGCTGCTGATATTTGCTCCTTTTTCCATTGCAGCTCTTGTTTGAGCCATGTCTCAGTTAATGCAACTGTCACAATTCCATCCAGCAATTTGTGCCTGCCCAACCATCTTAGTTGCACTCTGGATATTGTGTATATGCAGATGAATGCTTCCTTCAGCACGTGTGCTACTTTCCTCAATGGGGTCCCTGTGATTTGTGGGATATTTCTAATTTTACTGCCCCCTCACTGCTGCTAGTTTCTGGTTGCTTTACTTTGCCAAAGTCCTTTAAACCTTCACCAACAATATTAATTGATCTCTCAGCGAGAACAATGGTCCCAGCTTTGTTCAGGTGCAAACTGTCCATGTTGTATCAACACCCCCATCCTGGCTAGCCATGAATGGAGGAAGTGTCACCAGTTGCTAGAGCTCAAGCTTTAAAACTCTAGTCCGTGGTCATGATTTCCCACGTAGAGCAGGATGTTAAAGGGCTTCTGTTGGAACAAATTTTTACACTTTTTTTGCAGGCATGGTTTCAACAAAGAAATAAAAGCTTTTGTACTTTTCAAGTTGGTCAGCATAACCAGTTGCACTTCCGCAAGCCCCATTGAGTTTAAAATAAGGTCATCGGGGTAACCTTCTGGAACATTAATGCAATCAATACTAAGGAATTAGATGCCAACGCAAATAGTCATAAGCTTTATACAGTTTCCATCCCATTTTCCCTCGAGTCTGAAGAGAAAAATACTTGATGTTTATTGGATCAGTTACGTACATAATGGTTTTATAAACACGTGTGAGAAAAAAAATTCTTATTGCCTTTCCCAACCTGATTCACTTTTTCTTTGTATCAAGATCCTTTCCAGATCAGCGAACATGTCTGAAAGTAGAACATTAGGCGCCCGATGTTTAAATGTAGGCCATTAGGCTGGTCATTGGTGAAAAAATCAAATTCTCCTACACCATTAGTTCTGCCTACTGCTTGTTAATCAGAATTTCTTTTCATGGCAACTGACAAATTTGCTAATGACAAGTCAGCCCAGGGATATTGTTTCCTCTCTCAGGTTTAATTAGATGAATATTCAGATACACTGAGCACTACAGGAATCATGTTTCCCTGCCTTTACTGTTGTGGAATAGATGCCGTCAGCTTTTTTGGTGAAATTTATGCTCCACAAGCTCTCAGATGCTAGTGTTTGAAAATTAAAACACACTTTGATTTTTAGTATACAGTATCTATAAGCAGTGCTCCAGTATTTCTAAGCAGTGCTTCCTAAGCACACTTTTTCCTGCTGTGATCCCATATTAATGCCCCAGTGTCATGTGGGCCAGGGTGTGTGGGATGGGGAGGGCGGGAGGGTTGCTTCGGCATCTGAGAAGCTGCAACTGGCTCCTAAATAGGTGTGAATGGGTTGTTTAGCTCCTGAGCAGTGGATGTAGTTGTTTAAACTACACGTCTTTTTAATAGATCAAACACCTGCCTTTTCTCAGTCTTTTTTGCACAGCAAACAAGTCTCAAAGATGTCCATTAGGCCCCATCCATCAATCGAAAAAAAGTAATAATTTGAAGGGGCTCCGCAGCTGTTAGCATTCAGCCTGAGCTCTACAGCTGCCTTTGCTGCCTCACAGCTGGCAACCCCAAAATCTCGTCTCGCAACCCACAAAGAGGATTCTTATTCCGATTTGAAAATTAAAGTTTTCAGGTTTCATTTGCAGAATGAAACAGGAGGGAAATCGATGAGACACAATAGAGTCCCAAATATGTGAGGAAAATCGACGAAGAAAAGAATGAATACACACAGTGGGTTTCCTCCGGGTGCTCCGGTTTCCTCCCACAGTCCAAAGATGTGCGGGTTAGGTTGATTGGCCATTGTAAAATTGCCCCTTAGTGTCCTGAGGTTTGTAGATTAGAGGGATTAGCGGGTAAAAATATGTAGGGATATGGGGGTAGGGCCTGGGTGGGATTGTGGTCGGTGCAGACTCGATGGGCCGAATGGCCTCTTCCTGCACTGTAGGGTTTCTATGATTTCTATGACAGTCCAGTTAAGCTAAATTACAACTCCATTACACCATTTATGGACTCATCATCAAAGTCTCATTTAACCCTCTTTAAATTTAAAGGTGGAACTAAGAATCTATGTTTATTATTATGGCTTGAATAACTAACCAGCCACAACGGTGGTGGAATATTAAAAAAATAGAGAGAGATTAGACACATGGGAGCAGTTACAATCTTGCTTTTAGTAAACAATTACTTGGGATGGACCCGAGTCAGCCTCTGATTGATGACCCCTCAGTCTTAAGGGGACTATTAATGTTGTATCTTTGAAAGTTCGCCCCTGTACCTGCTCCATGCCCAACTTGGAATAAAGGTTGGAATTTGTTGCGCCATAAGAATACAGGTGGTTGCAGCTGCCCTGAGTAAAGCCTTTGTTCTTTTCCCACTAAAAAGATCCATCCAGGTCATCAAATGCGTGATGCCAGTGAGGCTGGCACAGCACATGCTGTGTTATGTGCAGCTCAGAATCTGACTTTTGGTCACAGTAGAACGGGTAAGTCGAGGTTGGTTTCCAGACAGCCTGGTTCAGCCTGGGGAAAGTGACCATTGCTGTGGAGTGTGAAGATGGTGGCTTCAGGCATCCTAATGTTTAGCTGATGGAAATTGCAGTTCATCAAAGACGGGATATCAGACAAGCAACCCAATAGCACAGAAAGCAGGAAATGATTGGGAGAAGTAGTAGAGTAGTAGCTGTATGTATAATATTGGCTTTGAATAGTGTGAACTACATACATTACATATTAATCCTCTTCCTAAACCTCTGCAGATTTATATAATTCCTTCAATATAAAGTCTCATGTTTTCAACTAAATCTTGAATATCTTTATTTGTCTTCTATTTATCCTACATTATTTTTAACTATTCTTCATTTCCAACAATAACCTGAAACGTATCTGGGGTGATTGTGTCGCAATGATTAATGTCACTGGGCTAGTAATCCAGAGGCCCAGGCTAATGTCCTGGGTCATGGGTTCAAATCCCACCGCAGCAGTTAGTGGAATTTAAATTCAATTAATAAATCTGGAATATAAATCTAGTTTCAGTAATTGTGACCATAAAAGTATCACTCGTTGTCATAAAAAATCTGGTTCATTAATGTCCTTCAGGGAAGGAAATCTGCCATCCTTGTCCATTGGGGACTACATGTGACTCCTGACCCACAGCAATATGGTTGACTCTGAACTGCCCTCTGAAATGGGCTCATGGTGGCACAGTGGTTAACACTGCTGCCTCACAGCGCCATGGACCTGGGTTCGATTCCCGGCTTGGGTCACTGTCTGGGTGTTCTCCCTGTGTTTGCGTGGATTTCTTCCAGATGCTCCAGTTTCCTCCCAGAGTCTGAAAAACATGCTGGTCAGCATTGACCATGCTAAATTCTCCCTCAGTGTGGCGACTAGGGGATTTTCACAGTAACTTCATTGCAGTATTAATGTAAGCCTACTTGCAATACTAATAAATAAGCTTTAAACTTAAAAAGCCCTACTCAGTTCAAGGACAATTAGGGATGGGAAACCAGTGCTGGCACTACCAGTGATACACATATCAGTAATACACATCTCTTTAACCTGTGCTTGGCCCTCTCTCCACTCACATTGTCTGTACCTTTAAGACCTGATTACCTGTAAAGACTCCCATTCCAATCATTATCTTGTAAGTTGAGTTTGTGTCTGTATATGACCTGTTTGTGAACACAAATCTTCACTCACCTGATGAAAGAGCCTGAGACTCCGAAAGCTAGTGCCAAATAAACCTGTTGGACTTTAACCTAGTGTTGTGAGACTTCTTGCCGTGCCCACCGCAGTCCAACGCCGGCATCTCCACATCATGATTACCAGTGATGCCCACAAAGAATTTTTTAAAAAACAGCAATAAATACCAATACTTTCATCCTTCACTATAAAAAAAACAATGTGCAAAATCATGGAGTTGGAACCTGAAAATACCATTAACACTCAATATTCTATAATAAAAACTCAATGTAACTTACTTAGTCAATAGCCCTTGCACATTACATGTACCTGCAATTTTGCAAAAGAATTTATATCTATTATTTATCTACTATTCTGCTGAGCTTATCCGTGTAGGGTTTGCAGAAATGTGAGCATCAGGGAGGTGACTCATTTCTATTATGCCTGAACATTCTGATTTGTTGTAAACCTCGGATGTGTCTTTACATAGTGTCGTGATGACCCAATTGCAATTAATATTTTGCTGTAAGATCTCTAGCGAGCACTTTGAGTTTATTATGAAGTGGATGAATGGTTTTGGTGCAAATTCTATTAAGTGACATGGCTGGACTGCACAAGTAATTAGTTTTACAACTCCACAATTAATTTTCAGCCCTAATCCATGTCATCATCTAGTGTGCTGAAGTAGCAGAGAGCATAGATTGAGCCATCTTGATGATCGCATCATTTATAGTCCTTTAAACAACTTGCTATACAAATAGTCATTTGGTAGGTCAGAGTATTGCTGAAAAACGAGACTTTGACAAAAAAGTTTTTCATCTTGCATCATCTGGACATTCTTGTTGTTGGTATATCAAAATAATTTGTGACATACATCATGCTGTTTGTGAAAATGTATCATATACAACACTGTGAATTATCTAGAAGGAATTCCTTAAAATATGGATTCATCTTCCATTAATCCAAAACCTACATGCCATTTCTGTCATCTTTCTGGGAACAGACCTTTAGGATTCTGATTTTTAAGAAAATCACATTCTGAGCAGTCAAATGATTGTCATGCCCCATCAAGTGTAGTTTCAGATCACATTTAGCTTTTCCTAAAAACTTCTGTCCTCAGAAAATCTGTTTCCAAATGGTTTGAGTTCTGGGGGGAAAGGCAATGCAAGCTTCTGAGTTTCAGAAAAATGCAAATCAACACCGCAGAATCATTTCCCAGTGGAGATTTCTTTCTGCCTGAGTATGATGTCTTGTGGTTGTGTATTTTTTAACTGTAAAGGTCAAGGAGGGAGGCGATGGCCTCGTGGTATTATTGCTTGACTATTAATCCAGAAACTCAGCTAATGTTCTGGGGACCTGGGTTCGAATCCCACCACAGCAGATGGTGGAATTTGAATTCAATAAAAAAATCTGGAATTAAGAATCTACTGATGACTGTGAAACCATTGTCAATTGTCAGAAAAACCCATCTGGTTCACTAATGTCCTTTTAGGGAACGAAATCTGCCGTCCTTAACTGGTCTGGCTCCAGGGCCACAGGGCCTCTCAACTACCCTCTGAAATGGCCTAGTAAGCCACTCAGTCCAAGGGCAATTCGAGATGGGCAATAAATGCCGGCCAGCCAGCGATGCCCATCTCCCATGGATAAAAAAAAGTACAAGAATGTTGAAGCCTGTTTCCTCATGGCAGAGGAACTTTGGGATCTAGACTAACACAGTTATTATTTACTCCCACCCAGATAGAGAATCAAACAGGCTTAGAGACCCATTGATTAAAGATTGGGAGAAAGCAGTATGAATCTGTGGGCCCTGCATAACATTTAGTGTCCCTCAGAACAGTTAATTCGCTTGGCTTTCTCTTAACACCAAGAACCAGTAGCCTGCATGAATTGTGATCTCTGGGTATCTCAATGCCAATGTTTTATCTGCTATGCATTGTTTCTTCCATTGAAGGTAATCCATAGTTGACGTGTGCAGGATACGAGGCTTTAATACACATTGGATTAAAAACATCTTCATTGGTGTTTATTTGTTTCATTTGGAAACAATACTTTATGAAGAAACCTACTAATCAAAATTAGAACTCGCTCTACTTGCTTCTCCTTGGGTCCACATGTAGAGGGAAATCTGTAGGAACAACTAGTATGCTTTTGCTAACACTGCGCTAACAACTCCAGGTCGAACTTGGCAGTACCATGTTCCAACCTGACTGGAAGATGTGTGTCCTCAGAACAACGATGGTAAAATTTAAATTTGTAAGACCTGTGTAGGTCTCTGACTTGGCGGAGCATGAACTCCTTTATTATTTTTCTATTGCATAATTGCACTTGATTTTTTTTTGGAGGTGTCAAAAAATTCAGATCAGAGCAAGGCTTTTCTTATAACAGAATGGAGAGTGGGGGGGGGGGGGGGGGGGGTGGTGCACAGTTTTCTGAGAGGGATTGTACACGAGGTTTCCCTTTCTTTCCAGTGGAATAATTGAAGTATTCTATTGAAAATGCAGAAGACTTAAAATTTTGAGCTTGAGCAAACTGTTATTCTACTCCGTGCACAATATTGCAAATAATCTGATTCCATTATGGTATCGCAGAAGGAATTTTTAATTTTGAGGATCAGATAAGTAGTTATGTTGAATTCAAAGGAGCTCGAGACAGCCTGAGGCAATAATATTTTCATAAATTAATTGCATGTATTATGTAAAAATAATATCAATTATTCATGATGTTGGCCTCGACAATTGAATTACCTGCCAACATTCCGTACCTAAGATCAAACATGAAAAATGATTATTTGAAAGAGATGGTATCTGTGGAACTATACCCAAAAGAGTCAATGTTTTCAGGAGAGATGGGGGGGGGAAATGTGGCACTGAAAGGTGGCACCAGTGCTGAGTATTGGAACTTTTTTGCAGTGAGTTTTGGTATCAGATTAGCTATAAGTGCAGCAAGATCGAGTAACACTTGCTCTACTTTCACTTTAATGATGGACTTCAATTCTAACCAGTAAGGACTTCGCGAGTTGCCATATTTGCTATCCTTGTGCTCTATCTGAAAGAACCAATTTATGCTATGGGCTCCATTCCAAGAGGAACTGAGTTTCAATGGTCCTCTCCTTTATTTTCAGACTCTTGGAGCCATCAGAGACAAATGATAGTTATCCCATCAGTCCAAACTGGATTTGATGCCAAGTGCCAGAGCTGAAAGGACACTACTGTTCCACTGCATGTTTATCAAGATGTGAATCATGTGAAAAGTCTTTAATTTATGGAAGGAAAGATTAAACTATGCTAGTTATTTAGATAACTTGCGAATTAGTATTTTGATTCAGATATTGAGGTTAACTGGTGCCTTGCTCTCAATCCCGATTCTGACTCTATTCATATTTTTGCATCTGTCACAAATGGCACTCAAGAAAAACATGACCCTTTTAAATAAAATAATACAATGCAATATTAATAATGAATACATTCAGGGTAAAGATGCAGTTTATATTCAATTAACCAACTCATGGTTAATGTCACTAATATAATTTCAAACCTATGCTTCCAGTTGACCAATCACTTGTACCATTTTAAAAATCGATGTCATTGAACATGTCACTGCATTAACCCTGCTAAAATACTTATTTCTAAGCAATTCTTGATCTAAGCTTATTCAATGTATTTTTAATGTATTCTTAAGCTCTTTTTCTATGTTAAATTGCTTCACATGTCCATTTGATCTGAACTGCCTACAGAGCTATCATCAATCTCAATTGGAAAATCCTCTTATTCTTCTACAACAAAGAATGTTTCCTTACAGAATCATACGCCTTTATTTTCTCTGTAAGGAAATACTTCCCCTGAGCTATCTTCAGTTTCATTAGCTGGTTCACAAAAAATTCAATCACCTTCTCTGTAATATTCTGATAACCTGATCACTCTTTCACTAACAAAAATGCTACATTTTTTTTTCCTATGATGCCATGGTTTAGGCACAAGTACTCCCAACACAGGGTTCACAGATAGAAGATAAGTCCACATGGCAGACTGGTCAGAAAAGTCAATCCCATGCGACACAGGGGAAGGTGGTGAGTTGCTATGCAGAGAGTACAGTGGAAATTTACAAGAATGTTGCCAGTACTTGAAAATTGCAGCTATGAGGAAAGGTTGGATAGGCTAGGGTTGTTTTCCTTAGAACAGAGGAAGCTGAGGGATGACCTAATTGAAGTGTACAAATTTATGAAGAGTCTAGATAGGGTGGACAGGAATTACTTGTTTCCCCTAGTGACAAGGTCAATTACCAGGGGGGTATAGATTTAAGGTGATTGATAGAAGGACTAGAGGGGACATGAAGAAAACCTTTTCACCAAGCAGATGCTGTGTGTCTGGAATTCACTGCCTGAATTGTTGGTTGAGGCTGAAATGTTCAACTTAATTACAAGGTACCTGCATCTGCATTTGAAGTATGATAAACTGAAAGGTGATGGGACCGGGTGCTGGAAAGCCAGATTAAAATGAATAGTTAGTTTCCTTTTTTTTTGGCCAGTGCAACACAATGGGCTGAATGGCCCATTTCTGTGTCTTAACTTTTCTATGGTTCTAATTACCTGTCAGCAATGGCACTTGCCTCTGAATCAGAAGATTGGGCCCAAAAATGAAAGCTGACTCGCCAGTGCAATACTGAGGACACGCATCACTTTCAGAGTGGATGTGAGGTGAAATCAAAGCTCCATCTGGCGTCTCGGGTATTTTTTGGAAAAAGATGGCCAATATTGTTCCCTCAGTCACCATCGGAAAAACAGATTATTTAATCACTATTACATTGCTCTTTGTGGGAGCTTCTGTACAAATTAGCTGCCAGATTTCCTGCATTACAAAAGTGACTACACTTTAAAAGTATTTCATTGGTTAGTGGCACAGTGGTTAGTATTGCTGCTTCAAGCGCCAGGGACCTGGGTTCAATTCCAGCCTCTGGTGCCTGTATGTGCGGAGTTTGCAGGTTCTCCCTGTGTCTGTGTGGATTTCCTCCGGGTGCTCCGGTTTTCTCCCACATCCAAAGATGTGCAGGTCAGGTGGATTGGCCATGCTGAATTGCCCCTTAGTATTCCAAGATATGTAGGTTAGGGGGATTAGCGGGGTAAATATGTGGGGTTACAGGGTAAGCCTGTGTAAGAGTCGATGCAGATTTGATGGGGCTGAATTACCACCTCCTGCACTGTAGGGATTCTATGGTTTTAAAGCCCTTTGAGACAGCGAATGATCTTGTATGAATGCAAGCCATTTTAAAAAATTCTTTTGGATTGTGAGTATGATACTGGATGGATTTGAGTTAAGAAAAATCTCATCTTCAGACCTTCAAAATGACAATCTCTTTCCAGAAGGATGTTATCGAAAGTAGCATTGGGTAAATTGAATTTTGTAGATGATTGTAATATGGTTAAAGTGGCATAATTTTATTGTGCTGGCTGTTTGTTGCTCCTCCATAAATAATTTCTTCCAGCTCTTACACGGCAAATAACATTAAGTATTTAGCACTAAAGCTAGTTTTTGATAGTTGTTGCTGATGTGAATGTGTTTTTTGTTACTTCACGAGGAAAGATTTACTACAAGAGTGAATAATAACCAGCTGCAATAAATAATTGAGTGTGTTTCCATTAGTCCAGACAATAGATTGCTTAACTATTGGTGAATAATAAAAACAAAGTCTCAACCTATTCCTGTGTTCTGAAAACTCATTAAAAGGCACTAGTTTTAAAATACATTTACACTGTGTAACATTATGTGCAGTACTTTTGTATTAATTTCTGTGCTACTGCTGCTGGCTCTCACTTTTTGGAATTGGAATTGTTCTATACGACGTAGCTAGTACAATAGGCAGGGATTGTGGAAGGTTAAAAATATTGAGAACATCCTGTAAGTGATTCATGTATTATGAAACAAAAGGAGGTTGAGGAGTTGGAGTGGTGGAAGAGTGGACCAGGGTGTCACGGAGGGAGCAATCCCTACGGACTGCTGACCGGGAGGGGAAAGTGTGCTTTGTTGGCGGAAATGGTGGCGGATGATCCTTTGAATGTGGAGGCTGGAGGAAAGTGAGGACGGGGACCCTATCATGGGAGGAAGGGGTGAGGGCAGAGGTGCAGAAAATGGGTCGAATCTGGTTGAGTACCCTGTCAACATCAGTAAGGTGCGAAACCTCGAAGGAAAAAAGGCAGATGTGTCAGAAGTGCCATTTTCCAAGATGGCATCATTGGAATAGATATGACAGAGGCGGAGAAACTGGGAGTGTGGGATGGAATGGGTTTGTAATAAATATTGGTGGTCAATCCATTGCTGGAAATGGAGATAGAGATCAAGTGAGAGAAGGGAAGTGTCGGAGATGGACGATGAAGAGGTGAGAGAGAGGTGGAAATTAGAAGCAGAATCAGTAAAGCTTTCCAAATCCAGATGAGAGCAAGTGTTCATTTTGGATGTTCTGGTTATTGCACCAGAATCCTGGGTGATCAGTTTATTCTGAAGTACGTTAGTCATTTCTAAAAAAGCACTGTTTGAAACCAGCATGTCTGTAAGATGTAGAGGGTAGAGAATGAGAAAGGAAGTGTTTATTATTAAAGTCACATAAGGTTTAAATTTATCATGTTGCATTATGTATGTTTTTGCTAACTAAATACATATTTTGTATTATTTTTCACTGCAGAAATATTGCTGACCCTCAGGATTGCTATTCCTCCTGTTTTCAACAAGGTCCAGAAGATCCATGTGTTTGCTGATGTACAGTTGCAAGGTCAACATTTAGGGTGGTAACAATTATAACCAACAAACAAACTCCACCAGATCAAGCCAAGAAAAGTACAGCAGCCAATTGAACTCTCAGCCAGGCTTGGAGAAGTTGTTTGTTACAAGAGTTGCTAACAGAGTGACGGGCTCCTTAGTAGCAACATACTTGCCTACTGAAGCTGCTTTGCCCATTAATTGCATTCACCATAAGTGTGACTTAAGTCTGTCCTCACAACAGATTGACATCGGCGTCGAACCTTGTCCGATGAATGTATTTCTATCGCCGTTTTGCAGACTGAGCATATCTTTGCTCTTTTGATTTTGATCCTCGGTGGTTGCTGACTTTTCTGCTATTTAATCCAGTGTGCAGGCTTTCAGCCATGTTTTCCTCCAACAGTATTTAGAAATGAAGCCTCTTTTTGAAAGGTTTTGCTGTGTGTAAAAGAACTTGCAGATAAGTTGAGTGAATGCTGTAAGAGTAACAGATTTTGGTTTGGAAAGTATCTCAATGAAATTTGTTTTTATGTTTTTGATAAAACCAAATGGGAATAGACTTCAGGTAGTTTATTAGTTGATGTCAGCAAAAGAGTTAATGTATTACCTTTTTATACTGGGGTTCTGCTCTGTGGAGTCATGGCTTAACATCCAGGGTGTATGATTTTTTTTTGGTCGTCATTTTTAATTACAACAGTTAACAAGTAGAATGTTTCTGGCTCCACAGACCAAGACTACCTGTTAAACATTCTCAACTCTGTAGATGCCCACCAATTACATAAAAATCACTTGTCCTACAGCTATTGTTACAAGCTGATAGAAAAAAACTCAAAGCACCAACAAATTCTGACCTGTTGCATAAGCAGATGGAACATGGTTTCTGATTCTTACAGTGGTTACGATCTTGTCGGTTATTCATGTCTGAACTGTGGCTCTTCTCCGCTTTCTCCTTTGAGATAAACGTACTAGTGGCCTCCCAGGTCAAGTTTCCACACCAGCTACCACAGGAGCAGCTGGTTTCTTCTGAGCTAGTGACCCATGGCACTACCCACATAACAAAAGACAGGAGCAGTTCACCCTCAGCCTGTTGGTCTGCCTCAGGAAAACTCCCACACCCCACCATCCCAGTAGCAGCAATGTCACCAACAAAAGCAATTGATTTTGTCTCAGCCAGGAGCTTATGGCCACTTCCCTCATAGCAGAGGCAGCAAAAACTGTTCTGTCTTTCACCTGGTCCACATTCCTATTTCTATAGTCATAGCTGGTCTCTCCTTGCAAAATATAACTGGCATCTTTTGAGTCAAGGACTAATTTTTCCATTATCCCACTTCATTCTCTCCCCCTCCCTTTCACTTTTCTCAGAGCAGTTACTGATCTCCCTCAGACCGTGCTCTGTTACAGTGCTAAGCTGCAGGGGCTGACTCTTCTCAGAGTATCGACTGGTTCCTTGCGAACCAGGTTCCCTTGCAGCAGTCACTGGTCTCTTCTCTGTCCACTACAGCATGTGGCTCTCTTAACATGATCCTACAAACCAAACTGAGCTGTGATCTGAAGTTCAGGTGCATTACTGAAAGCTGCCAGGTCTCTCTCCATCATAAGCACTTTGAAATAATTTTGTCAAGACAAAATAACAGAAGCAAAGCTAAAGGTTATTTCCTGTCTCCCTCCTTTCTCTTTATAGTATACTGCTTACACATTTTTGTATAGTTTTTATACAGCTAGCATGTGCTATTTCTGTTCACTTGGAGAAAATATTGTATAATGGCTCTATTTGCATGAAGATGCGGAAAGATTACTGGCTCACTGCCAGCTAACCCACGGATAGTGCAGAAATTGTGACACTTTTAGAGAAATGAGACAAGTTCATTTTTGCTGAATTTCTAAAACTGAGGTGGCACCATGTAGAGGATAGCCAACAGAATTCATTGCTGATTCACAGTCATTTAATGACAAGACACATTCATCTAAAAGAGTATTACTACCTCTCTTTAAATTTCATAATGCTGTTAAATAACTACCCCTGATCAATTAGTTTGACCTCCAATAATGGTACCAAACTGCAAAGAACTGTTGTCCTGAGATGTCTGCAAATTCTGGGTTACATACATGAAAATTAATTACTGTTTGACCAGATCCACATCAAGTTAAGTGATCCAAATCCCTTCATGCACATAGAGCCAATAATATGTTAAGCTTGGTTTATAATATTTCCGATCCGTCGTCAGCATCTTTCTATCTACGAAAAATGATGAACATGCAACAAACAATCCATTTGAGATGGGCGATCTTCACATGATGCATCTTTGCTGATAGCTAGAGACCATTCCTCGAGAGGCAGTTCCTGCGACAAGTGCCACAGATGAAGCTATTAAGTGTCATTGTGGGTTGTTTTCAGGGTTGGGAGGTGTTGCCAAGCCACTATAGGCACTGGCCATCGTGGGTCTGTATGCCAGCTGACAGGAAATGGCTCAATTTTCCTCTGACATCGGCTAGTAACTCCCAATGTGATAATTGCTGTCTAGGGCCTTCGTGTCAGGTTTGCAAACATCTTTAAAGTAGAGCTTTGGGCATCCTACTAGTCATCTGGATCCAGTTACCTCACTATACAGAAAGTCTTTGGGTATGCA
Source organism: Mustelus asterias (assembly GCF_964213995.1). Classification (NCBI taxonomy): domain Eukaryota; kingdom Metazoa; phylum Chordata; class Chondrichthyes; order Carcharhiniformes; family Triakidae; genus Mustelus; species Mustelus asterias. Next base: position 77,397,755 of record NC_135807.1, on the reverse strand, counting down.
AATGTTTGCAAAACATCTGTTTGATGAGTGCTAACAAACTTGGGAGCTCTGCCTTTTGAGAGGACTGCCACACTTGTGATAGTGTCTCGCCAGGATATACCCATAACATCACAGACAGCAAAGGCAGCAATTGTTGAGCTTCTTATACCGAGCAGCATGATTTTTATTCTAATTCGGAATGGTGAATAAATCCAATTTAAGCTGGCCATTCTAATGACCTACATCAATATGTTCAGAATTTAGGATTTTGATTACTTTCTATTAAGTATGTGTCTGGGTAAGTATGTTTTTCCCTATTCTGCATTTATTTTGTAACCAATCTGAAATGTTGATTTAGAGAGATTATGAAGTTTACTGGCACAATAAACCAAAAATTTAATATCACCAACTTAATTTGGACAGAGGAGTTAAAACAATTAAACTGATCAGATTACAGTGAAACTCTACAGAATAGATTAACCTCACCACAGTCCTATGTATATTAGTCGAGATCATTTTCAATGCCACATTGATAAATTATATACACAGGCACAGCTGTGTGTGTAAGCTTTTTTTCTAACTAATGGAACTCATCTTTACACTCATGACTGTGCTACTGGTATGTTTGGTTGAGTTTATTTGCATAAGCATTCATGGGATAGTAATGCTTAAATTGTGAGCCATAACAAAATAAGGCATGGGCTGTTCAAGTTAATGTTCTAAATAGTTTATTGTTCATGATAGCTTTACAATGCTGTGGGATCAGAGAGTAAAGACTTTTTTGCAAGCTACATAAACCCAGTGCTTCATTACAATTTCCTAAAGTCATTGGCAGTTTCCAGATGCAAAATACTGCAGGTCTAAGACCAGATGTCACCACAAATAACATAATACAAACAGCCATAACATTTTCATATGGTACAGTATTTTGTAAATTAAGACAGGATGGCTTTTGGAAAGCAGTTGGGTATATAAGCGTCTGATGTATGTAATCAAGCAATAACTTTTACTTGAGCATATGTTTTACATCCTGTAGAATTTTGATGAAGTAAAGTTCTTAAGTTGTTGATTCAAAGTGAGGTACAACAGTATTACATTAGATACCTTGGTAGCAATGTCTCCCTCTCTCTCTTATTGTGTAAATAAAGAATCATGATGCCTCGATAAGTAGCTAACGCGTTTGATTCAGTAACATTCGTAAGGCCAGTGAATAAACTGGTGATTCTGACGTATATTGAGCAACTGTTTTTAGTTTTCCAAGTTGTACAAATATCATGCCTAACTACCCAACAAATTGCTACTCTGATCTGCATAGTGTCCCTCAATCTAATTGTATGATTAAAATTGGAAGACTTTGTGAATAAGTTGGAAGCAGGTGCTTACATTCTTAGTTTATCAAGCTATTATAGGGTCCTGATGCCTTTGTATTTGTGTGTCAGGCTACATGGAACATGCTGTCAGTTATGGCCTCAAACCCACACTGATCATATTGATCACTGTATAGATATTGAATAACAGACCTGTTTTTGCCTCAACAGTTGCTTTTAGGAAGGAGTTCAGCCACATCTCTCAGCTACAGATCATTCAGTCGATAAAGAACTGTTCTTTCTGTATTGAAATGACATCATTGTGTTTCAGACTGCTTTGGTATGATATAGCTTTATGTAAATATTGCTGTGAATTAGGAAAGTTTTCTGAAATGCAGGCGTTTAATTTTGCAGATTTTAGAGCCTAGACCTTTGCATTTGTGTCTACGGGAACATTATGTAATACCTAACACGTTTTCTGTATTTATTCTATTTTGTATCTATGCTTTATCTTACTAGGTATGGTTTACAACTGGATGTGTCACTGTTAGAATTGTGCAAAGGATAACTCTGCAGTTGCCTACAGAGCCAAAAGATTTTTAAACAAAAAAACAAATCTGGTGTAAGCGAGGAGGTTCTATGTCATATGGTCGCTTAAGCTCTGTATAGTGTAACCCCAATTTACAACTTCTATAGATTTGAATGCATCAAGGTCTATTCTCTTGGAAAGAGGATGCATGGGAGCTACTTTCATTGGGAAGCAACATCTCTTTGATTGCATTATGTTCAATCTATAACACTTTCCTCTAACAAATTTAAAGTAATGATGCAAAATTAACATTTGAGAACTATGTATTGTGATGCTGTACACTGCAGACAAGCAGGGCTACGTAGCTCCGTTTGCAAAATCCAAAGATTTCACTGAGTTGATTTTAAAATACAGCTAAGCCATGATATGTTGGTGTGGTTCAACATCATTTTATAGTATTTCTACACAATTGATTGTTGACTGGATGCAGACACATTCTCTGTACAAACTATTCTAAGGATTTTCAATTTGATAGGCAATTCCCTTCTATTTTTTTTTCATTTAGAGCTTGAACTTGTTTTGTAAAATCTGTCAATTTCTTAGTACAGTGCAGGAACCTCAAATGCTATAACTTAGCATAATGCCTTAGATATGTTTTTAATGTCCTGTATATTCCTAGCAGCTGTTTGTTGTATTATATTGTTTGTATAGTGAATTGTGTAAAATTTTTGGATGTGTCATCAGTTATTAATTTTTTTTGTCAGATAAATAGAAATATCAGCAATATGGGCCCATGGTTATTGCTTAGTTTTTTTTTGCTGTTATTTTGTTCCTTTGTGGTCAGTAGGGGTCACTCTTTGTAAAATGTTTTTTCTCCCATGTCTCTGAGAGGTGTATATTGAAAGTTGCAAATTCTAAGCAATATGTAAAGTAAGATTCTTCAGAAGGCTTACAGTGTTGCAAGTTCAGAGATGTATTTTTTTTAGTTCACACTAAACACCTTTGTTTTCTTCTTCAGGCATCCATGTTTGTACCCTTATTGTGAGCAATTTATGCCAAGTTAGGTATATTCAAAGAAATTTTAAAAAATACATTTATGCAAGTTGTTAACTAATATTGCTTTTGCTGATGTCATTTGCTTACTTGATGTTAAATAATGCTGTTGTAAATAAAGAATCCTGTTATTGCAATGTTTAATAAAATTTAATTCCTTTGAATTTTACATTCTTAATAAGGGAAATGCAACAAGGTCTATACTTGCATGTTGCACAAAAGGAAACGTCGGATTTTGATGGGAACATTATACATGGGTAACGTGGAAATATGTTGACCAGAACACATTCCCATTCTTTACACCAACCCGCGCGTACACCCACAAGCCTGCCTTAAGAAATCTGCAGTAATGTGGGCATCTGAGCTTAGCAGTACCCAATCCCCTCACATAAACCTTGCCTGGATCTGATTTATCTCTTCAGACTTGTGATACTGATTGTATATTGTTCAACTGTTTAAAAATTGAACAATCCTGAGTATGCTAAGAACTCCGCTAACAATTTAAGTTGGTCTGTGGCTCACTTATGCTTGCTAGAAGCTGCATCTATTTATATGCAGGAATATGTCCAATCATTAAAGTACAAAGCGTGGGGAACAAGAGTTCCCTGGTGCATTCTGCATGGCAATACCCTACTCAATCAACATCCTTTCCTCATGCAGTATAAATTGTTGCTCCCTTTGGAATTTGGTATTTTTGCTTTTGTCCTGATTAGCACAGATGAAAAGCTTTGACAGCAAGTCTCTTTCTAGCAATACTCAACTCCGTACTACCCAACAACTATTAAACATGCTGGAATAGAATGTTGATCTTTTAACTTGGGGTGACAGTTGCGTATAGGTTATATAAATCTCTGGGTAGTTCCTGTTTAATGTACTGCATTCCATTCTGGGCACTTCACCCTGGGAAGGATATATTGGCCCTGAATACAAATTATGATTCTGAAAGAGTTAAATTATTCAGTTCTGGGGAGTGTGGACAGAGCCAAGACCACTAACCATAGGCAGCTCAGCTGTGTGGAAGAGGATTAGGAAAGACGATAGTGATGGGGAAACAGACAGGCATTTTTACCACTGCAGATGTGACTCCAGGGTGAAATGTTGCCTCCCCAGTGCCAGGATCCAGAATGTCAGAGCAGCTGTAGGACATGGAGGAGATGGACAGTCAGCGACGGTGGTCCATATAAGTACCATGGGCAGAAAGAGGGATGAGGTCCTGCAGGTAGATTTTGGGGAATAGGCAAGAAATTGAGTACAATCTCATAGAAAGCGATCTAAGTGACACCTAGTGCTACATGCTAGTGAGTAAGAAATGGGAGGATAGCACAGCCAAATGTGAGTTTGGAGAGATGGTGCAGAAGAAAGACTTTATATTAATGGGGTGCTGGGAGATGATTCTGCGGAACAGGCCAGACAGATTCCACTGGGCTGGGGCCATTGTCATGGCGCAGAGATTTGCTCGGGTTGTTGGTGAGTTTAAAATAACATGGCAAGGGAATGGGAACCTGAGTGTAGATTCAGAAAGCTGTAAGTAAAAGACAGAAATTAAGTAATTAAAACAGAAGATGCTGGATATGTTTGGCAAGTCAGGCAGCATCTGTAGAGAGAAATAGATTTAACGTTGCTAGTCTGTGACCTTTCATCAGAGCTGGGAAATGTTAGAGATGTAATGGGTTTTGAGCAAGGGATGGGTGGGATAAGAATAAAAAGATCTATGATAAGGTGGAAGACAGACGAGATTGAATGACAGAAGCGTTCGCCTTACAGGGCCAAAGGGAATGATGATAGGACAAGAAAAGAAATGAAAGTTGTGCCTAGAGCAAGTGTGTTCCTGTCCAAAAATGCAAAAAGAAAACAAAATTGAAAAACAGTCTGAAATTGTTGAACTCAATGTGGAGTCTAGAAGGTTGTAAAGTGCCTGATCAAAAAATGAAGTGTTATTTCTCAAGCTTGCATTGGAGCTTCACTGGAACAGTGAAGCAGACCAAGGACAGAGATGTCAGCATGAGACCAAGGTGAAGAATTAAAAAGATAGGCCACTCAAAGCTCGGAGTCATGTTTGAAGACTGAAAGGAGTTGTTCTACAAAGTGGTCACCCAATCTATATTTGGTCTCCCCAATGAAGAGGACACCATGTTGTGAGCAGGGAATACAGTGGACTAAATTGAAAGATATGAACATAGATTGCTGCCTCACCTGGAAGATGTGCTTGGAGCCCTGGATGGTGAGAAGAGAGGGGGTAAAAGGGCAGATATTGGATCTCCTGCGTTTGAATGGAAAGGTGCCACAGGAAAGGGACAGGGTGTTGGGGTGATTGGGAAGTCGACCAGGGTATGATGGAAGGAACGGTCCCATCAGAATGCTGAAAGGGGAGGGACGATATGTCTGGTGGGGTAGCTTCACCCACATCCATTGAATGCAGAAGCTGGTGGGGTGACGAAGGTGATGATGAGGGGAATCCTATGATGATTCTGGGAGGGAGGGGGAGGGGAAGGGTGAGAGCAAGACTGCAGGAGATGTGGTCATGGGCCCTGTCAACAGTGGGGCGGGGAGGGGGGATGCGGGTGGAAGGTGTTGGTGGAGTCCCGGTTCCAAAAAACAAAACACAGCTCAGTATTGAAAATAGCATCCATAGAACAGATGTGAGAGACAAGCAGTAATGGAGTCCTTACAGGGTTTAGAGTGTGAGCAAATGTAGTTGAGATAGTCATGGGAGTCAGTGGGCATAGAATGAATATTGGTGTGTAGCCCATTGCCAGAAATGCAAATAGAGAAGTCAAGGAAGGGAAAGTAAGAGTGAGCAATAGACCATGTGAAGGTAAGAGCAGGGGGAAATTTTAAACAAAGTTGATGAAGTTTTCCAATTTGGGGCAAGAGCAGGAAATGGCACCAATACAATCATCAACGTGACAGACAAGCCATTGACGGGAGAGGTCCACTGGAACAAGGAATGTTCCCCATATCCTATAAAAAGGCTGGCATAGTTAGGACCAAGTTCATAGTGTGTATGTAATGGGATAAAGCAAAGTACTTTGCAAAGTACATATTGTTCAGTGTAGAAGAGGGGACGGTCAGAGTATTATGAACATATGACAGTGGGTGCAGAACATTGAGCAAATAAAAGGTGAAAACTAGATAAAGGAGTTGTTCAGTGATATATATTTCATCACGAGAAGTCTAGTGAATGAGGCAGGTGAGCTGAGGATAGAGATGAACACTTGGAAGTATGATATAATTGCTATTACTAAAACATGGCTTAAAGTGCAGACTCGGGACTGAATTACCTGTCCCTATTTCTGATATCCTTTTGCTCTTATGGGCCTGAATGTAGGAGACATGGTTCAGAAGTTTTCAGATAATATGGAAATTAACGAGGTGATTGATAGGAAGAAAACTGTAGACTTTAGGAAGATAGTATGCTGGAAAGAAAAGTGTCAAATAGAATTCACCTGGAGAAGTGAGGTAATGCATTTGGGGAGGACAAACAAGACAAGGGAATACATAATAAATGATCACAATTTGAGCAGTGTTGAGGAACAAGGAGACCTTGGAGTGCATGTCTACAGATCCCTCAGGATAGAGGGCAGTTCAATAAGGTGATCAAGACATACAGAGTACTTTCTTTTATTGACTAAAGCCTAGAGTGTGTGAGCAGGGAGGCCATGCTAGAACTAAATAAAACACGAGTTAGACCACAGCTACAGTATTATAGGGGCGGCACAGTGGTTAGTACTGCTGCCTCACAGCGCCAGGGACCCGGGTTTGATTTCTGGCTTGGGTCACTGTCTGTGTGGAATCTGCATGTTCTCCCCGTGTCTGCGTGGGTTTCCTCCGGGTGCTCCGGTTTCCTCCCATATTCTGAAAGACGTGCTGGTTAGGTGCATTAACCCGAACAGGCGCCTTACTGTGGAGACCAGGGGAATTTCATGGTAACTTCATTGCAGTGTTAATGTAAGCCTTACTTGTGATTAATAAATAAACTTTACTTTAGTATTTAGTATCACATGAGAGAAAGGAGGTTTTTTTCCAAAACAGGAAGTAGGCCCAGGAAAAGTCTGGGAAGGTTTTTGGAGGGTTTAAAAAGGGTTTACCTTGGGGGTTTCAGCCTCATTGTTCCACAGGAGCAGGCTGAGGGTAAGGGAGTGTGTTTCTGCATTTGATTTATTTATTTATTTTTCAGTTAAATTTGTGTTAAAAATCGGAGGTTTTTTTAAATCCAAAACAGGAAGTAGGCCCAGGAGAAGCCTGGGACGGTTTTTGGAGGGTTTAAAAGCAGGCTGCACTTTTGAGCGGGCAGCGTCGGGAGCGGGCAGTGGAGTGAGCAGGGAGTAGAGTGTGAGTTGTAAGGGCTTTGGGGGAAAGGGCGAAGCGGGGTACGTTTTCTTTTCTTTTCTATTCCTATAAAGGAAAAGGGTAGCTATGAGTGATAGGCCAGTTTGTTGCTTTCGGTGTGGGATGTGGGAGTTCCCGGAAACACCTAGCCGCCCAGAGGTTCACATTTGTGCCAGATGCGTGGAACTGCAGCTCCTGAGGGACCACATCAGGGAACTGGAGCAGCGGCTTGATGACCTTAGTCTAGTCAGGGAGAATGAGAGACAAATAGACATGAGTTATAGGCAAGTAGTTACACCGGGGCCTCAGGGGGAAGACATGTGGGTCACAGTTCGGAGGAGTAAAGGTCATAAGGGTAACGTACCAGAGAGTTCTCCAGTGGCTGTCTCTCATAATAGGAAGGGCTCGGCGACAGGTGAGAGAGGGGAGGGGTGTGAGCAATTAGTGGAGGGGTCACCTGTGGTCCTCCCCCTCCAAAACAGGTATATTGTTTTGGATAGTGTGAAAGAGGATGACTCTCCAGGGGTAAGCCACAGTGACCAGGTCACTGGCACACAATCAGGCTCTGTGGCCCGGAAAGGAAAGAGAGGGATTAGGAGAGCAATAGTGGTGGGGGACGCGTCGGTTAGAGGCACAGACAGGCGATTCTGTGGGTGCGAACAGGACTCCAGGATGGTAGTCTGCCTACCTGGTGCTGGGGTACTGGATGTCTCCGAGCGGATAGGAGGCATATTAAAAGGGGAGGATGAAGAAACGGATGTCATTGTACACATTGGTGCAAATGATGTAGATAGGAAGAGCAGGGGGATCCTACGAGAGCAATCCAGGGAGTTGGGAAATAGGCTAAAAAGTAGGGCCTCCAGCGTGGCAATCTCTGGGCTTCTCCCAATGCCTAGGGCCAGTGAGGCTAGGTATAGGGAGATAGTACAATTGAACGCTTGGCTAAAGGACTGGTCCAGGAGGGAGGGCTTCATATTCCTGGATCACTGGGAAGTTTTCAAGAGAGGAGGGTACCTGTGCAAGAAGGACAGTCACAACTAAATTGGAAGGGCACAAATATCCTGGCTGGAAGTTTTGCTAGTGCAGTTCGGGTGGGTTTAAACTAATGTGGCAGGGGGGTGAGGATCAAAAAATTAGGTCTACAAGTGTAGAGGCTGGGGACGAGCTTGGGGCCAGGACAAGGCTGGCAAAGAAGAAGAGCACTCTGGGGGAGGATGACCTCACTGGGCCTGGAGGTCTGGAGTGCATCTACTTCAATGCAAGGAGCGTAGCAGGTAAGACACGAACTTAGGGCCTTAATGCTGACGGGGAATTTGGATGTGGTTGCGGTGACAGAGACTTGGTTGAAAGAGGGACAGAACTGGCAACTGAATATTCCAGGGTACAAGTGTTTTAGGTGAGACAGAGGAGGGGCAAAAAGAGGTGGGGGAGTAGCAGTATTAGTTAGAGAGCATATTACAGCAGTGCAGAGGGAGGACAATTCAGAGAGGTCGTGTAACGAGTCACTGTGGGTGGAGCTCAGAAACAGGAAGGGCGCAGTCACTATGCTGGGGGTATACTACAGGCCCCCCAACAGTCCAAGGGAAGTGGAAGAACGGATATGTCAAGAGATAATGGATAGGTGCAAGAAAAATAGGGTTGTTGTAGTGGGAGACTTCAATTTCCCTGGTACAGACTGGAAATCGCGTAGGGCTGGGAGTCTGAATGGGGAGGCATTTGTAAAATGCGTACAGGAAGGTTCTTTGGAACAATATGTAGATAGCCCGACTAGAGAGGGGGCTATACTGGACCTGGTACTGGGGAATGAGCTCGGTCAGGTCTTCAAAGTTTTGGTAGGGGAACATGTGACAAGTAGTGACCACAATTCTGTTAGCTTTAGGATAGTGATGGAAAAGGATGAGTGGTGTCCCAAGGGTAAGGTGTTGGATTGGGGGAAGGCTAACTTTAGTGGGATTAGGCAGAAATTGGCAGCTGTTGATTGGGAGAGGCTGTTTGAGGGTAAATCCACATCTCGCATGTGGGAGTCTTTCAAGGAACAGTTGTTAGGGCTGCAGGATAGGCATGTGCCTGTAAAAAAGAAGGATAGGAAGGGTAGGATTCGAGAACCGTGGATAACCAGGGAAATTGAGGGATTGGTCAAAAAGAAAAGAGTGGCGTACGTTAGGTCCAGGCAGCTAAAAACGGAGGGAGCTCTGGAGGAATACAAAGAAAGTAGGAAAGAACTCAAACGAGGAATTAGAAGGGCAAAAAGGGGTCACGAAATGTCCTTGGCAGACAGGATTAAGGAGAATCCCAAGGCATTTTATTCATACGTTAGGAACAAAAGGGGTGTCAGGGAAAAAATCGGACCTCTCAGGGACAAAAGTGGGGAAATATGCTGAGAGCCCAAAGAAGTTGGGGAGATCCTAAATGAATACTTTGCATCGGTATTCACAAAGGAGAGGGATGTGTTGACTGGGAGTGTCTCGGAGGGGAGTGTTGACCCGTTAGAGAAAATCTCCATTACAAGGGAGGAAGTGTTAGGTTTTTTAGGGAATATAAAGACTGACAAATCCCCAGGGCCTGATGGAATCTATCCAAGGCTGCTCAGGGAGACGAGAGATGAAATCGCTGGGCCTCTGACGCAAATCTTTGTCTCATCACTGGACACAGATGAGGTCCCAGAGGATTGGAGGATTGCTAATGTGGTCCCATTATTTAAGAAGGGTAGGAAGGATAACCCGGGAAATTATAGGCCGGTGAGCTTGACGTCCGTGGTCGGGAAGTTGTTGGAGAGGATTCTTAGAGATAGGATATATGCGTATTTAGAAAGGAATAAACTCATTAACGATAGTCAGCATGGTTTTGTGAGAGGGAGGTCCTGCCTCACTAACCTGGTGGAGTTTTTTGAAGAAGTGACTAGAATGGTTGATGAGGGAAGGGCCGTGGATGTCCTCTATATGGACTTTAGTAAAGTGTTTGACAAAGTCCCTCATGGTAGGTTGGTGCAAAAGGTTGCATCTCATGGGATAAAGGGGGAGGTGGCTAGATGGGTGGAGAACTGGCTTGGTCACAGAAGACAGAGGGTGGTAGTGGAAGGGTCTTTTTCCGGCTGGAGGCCTGTGACTAGTGGTGTTCCGCAGGGCTCTGTATTGGGACCTCTGCTGTTTGTGATTTATATAAACGATCTGGAAGAAGGTGTAACTGGGGTGGTCAGTAAGTTTGCGGACAACACGGAAATGGCTGGACTTGCAGATAGTGAGGAACATTGTCAGAGGCTACAGAAGGATATAGATAGGCTGGAAATTTGGGCAAAGAAATGGCAGATGGAGTTCAATCCAGATAAATGCAAAGTGATGCATTTTGGTAGAACTAACGTAGGGGGGAGCTATACGATAAATGGCAGAACCATAAAGGGTGTAGATACGCAGAGGGACCTGGGTGTGCAAGTCCACAGATCCTTGAAGGTGACGTCACAGGTGGAGAAGGTGGTGAATAAGGCATATGGCATGCTTGCCTGTATAGGACGGGGCATAGAGTAAAAGTTGGGGTCTGATGTTGCAGTTGTATAGAACGTTGGTTCGGCTGCATTTGGAATACTGTGCCCAGTTCTGGTCGCCACACTACCAGAAGGACGTGGAGGCTTGAGAGTGAGTGCAGAGGAGGTTTACCAGGATGTTGCCTGGTATGGAGAGGCTTAGTTATGAGGAGAGATTGGGTAAACTGGGGTTGTTCTCACTGGAAAGACGGAGGATGAGGGGTGACCTAATAGAGGTGTATAAAATTATGAAAGGCATAGATAGGGTGAACGGTGGGAAGCTTTTTCCCAGGTCGGTGGTGACGTTCACGAGGGGTCATAGGTTCAAGGTGAGGGGGAGGAGGTTTAACACGGATATCAGAAGGACGTATTTTACACAGAGGGTGGTGGGGGCCTGGAATGCGCTGCCGGGCAAGGTGGTGGAGGCAGACACACTGGGAACGTTTAAGACTTATCTAGATAGCCACATGAACGGAGTGGGAATGGAGGGATACAAAAGAATGGTCTAGTTTGGACCAGGGAGCGGCGCAGGCTTGGAGGGCCGAAGGGCCTGTTCCTGAGCTGTATTGTTCTTTGTTCTTTATTACACTAGAGAGGGAACAGACGACATTAATGAGGATGTTGCCAGGAATTGAGAACTTTAGCTATGAGGAATGATTGGATAGACTGGGGTCATTCCATTGTAACAGAAGAAGCGGAGGCGAGATTTACTGAAAGATATAAAAGTGTGAGGGGTCTGGATAGAGTGGACAGGAAGAAGCTATTTCCATTAGCAGAGGGGTCAAAAACCAGGGATCAAAGATTGAAAATAATTAGTATTAGAAAGGAGTTGGGTAGTTTTGTCACCCAGACAATGGTAGGGATCTGGAGCACCTGAACAGAGTGGTGGAGGCAGAAATTCCTGTCAGATTCAAAGAATGGATATGTACTTGAGATGTAGTAATACAAAGCTACTGAACAAGAGCTGTTAGGTGGGATTCCACTGATTTCACTCTTTCTTAGCTGTATGGACATGATGGGCTGAATATGTGACATAAATATTTCTATGTATGTCACACAAAGCCAAGTCAAGGACCAGTGCCCTGGAAAGATTCTGCAATTAACAGCAACTTGTGTTCGACTATCTAAACCTTTAAAGTGGTAGCACAGGTACATCAGCCAGGGGATACTGATAAGGAGGAGAGTGCACTGAATGATACTCCATATGCATGAGGAGGAGCAGACAGCAGTAACACAGGAGAAGTATAAAGCTGAAATGGAAATCAGCTCACTTATTTCCTTAGCTGATGAGGAGATGAATCAAGACCTCCAGGGACCTTTAAAGCAGATGGCATTCAGAGCATCACCGATCATTGAAGTCATTGACAAGCCTTCCACACCTGACAGTTATTGTGAAAGAATCCACAACTTACATGTGTGTTGTGTTAATGAACAAGATACCTGTAATCCATGCATGGAGCACATGGCAAGTGCCGGAGATATCGGAAAAGATACCAAAGCACTTCTTTGCCTCTTTTATGCATGGTTAGATTTTGGTTCATTGTCTCCTCTGGGGACAGACATTGCTCATGGTTTTTACTAGTCGTATCACTTATTAGGACTCTCGTGTAGATCAGAGGACACATTGGCACAGTCCCCAGGACACAGATATATGGAATGGCTGTTGACAATATACTTACAGAATGACAACCCATGTTTCTACCTTTCCATAACTATCATCCAATAACTCCACAAGTGTGGGAATGTGGGCAGGGCCAGGCTATCCTGCAGCTGCAAAAATGGTGCACCTTGCATCTGGACAATTTCAGGACCTTATGTAGAGAGTTTATGGCCAATCTCCATCTCTGGAACCTCTCAGAACATAGCAGCCATTTACTTTCTGTCCTCCAGCCACTGGAAAAGCATATAGAAGAAGATTAGGTCATTAATAGATAGAGCACACCAGTCACATGCAAGAATGGTTAGCATAGCTAACTTGCTAGCAAGGTACATGGATCACATTTCGAGGGATAATATTAGATGGTACTTAATGTGTACTTTTCCCACAGGTTTGGCATTGGAAACTATATCACCAGGTGACCAAAGTGTTAGGACTTGGCAGCTCTGTAGGGAGTATATTGAAGATGGAGAGAGGGGTGGATGAGGTCATCATGAGACAGCCTCTTCAAAGACAGTCTGTCAAATAACTTTCACAATTGGCAGAAAGTGGGCCACCGGTGGTATTCTTGGCCCCCTGCAAGTTGTCCCTTGATGGTCAGTTCTCCCATTCACTTGGGTGATACATGTTGACTCCTTGTTGTACAGCAGTGTTACACAGCATCCAGCAGATGATATGTGGGTCTTTAGCAAAGTATGCAAATCTGCTTGATCCCTATGGAGAACCTGATGATGGCATGTTGATGCAAACATTCCTATTCTTATCGTGTTTAGCAGCTGAAGGGTTAAGCCAGATTTTCTAGAACCTAATTCCATATTTTTGTTTCGAGGTCAAATAATCCATGCAGTGTGGAATGTCTTTAAACTAAGGCATCATAATTACTACTGGGGAAAGGCCATTGACTTCTATGATCTCCTTCAGCTGCACATTAATAAATTGGTAGCTCACAGTTCATAAATGCCACTTGCGTGCAGAAGTTGCAAAGCCCTAACGATACAAACAATGTGGCTTGGGGAGATCCTTCACTGGAGGGTGGTGTAGGGGGCTGGTGGTGATGTTAGGGGAAACCTGAAGTATCCTCCTATTGGGAAAAGAGGTAATGGGGGTGATTTAGAGCCCACCCCCTCTGTCTGCAGGATGGCAGCGCACACTCAGAATCTGGAAAGCACCATTTGCACCAGTGAGTTTCCAAGTTCCGATCTTCCCGGCCCCTCGCTGGTGGAGTGGCATGAAACATGCTGCAGGACCGCAGAAAGCTCATGGTGGGATTCGAACCCATGCAAATATTGATTGCTTTCAAAAACTGGGGTTACCAGTAATCAATCTCCAATTCTTTTTGCCCACATATAACAAATAAAACAAAATCAGTAAAACTCTATCAAAAGAAATCCAATCATAGCACAGTGGTTAGCACTGCTGCTTCACAGCTCCAGGGTCCCGGGTTCGATTCCCGGCTCGGGTCACTGTCTGTGTGGAGTTTGCACATTATCCTCGTGTCTGTGTGGGTTTCCTCCGGGTGCTCCGGTTTCCTCCCACAGTCCAAAGATGTGTGGGTTAGGTTGATTGGCCAGGTTAAAAAATTGCCCCTTAGTGTCCTGGGATGTGTAGGTTAGAGGGATTAGTGGGTAAAATATGTGGGGGTAGGGCCTGGGTGGGATTATGGTCGGTGCAGACTCGATGGGCCGAATGGCCTCCTTCTGCACTGTAGGGTTTCTATGATTTCTATGATCTGTAAATTGCTACTCTTTAAACTCCTGTCTATGTTCAAACACAGCCTAGCAACCTGAATGAAATAGTAATGTTCCGAACCAATAGAGGCCAAAGTTTGGCCCGCACACCTAACTGACATCACTTCTGCCCCATTGAAAATTTCATCAAGCTCCCGGTTTTTCCTAGATATTGGAATGCTAAACAACATCAGATACAAAACGGGCAGAGATCTAACATTTTATTCCATTTTCCACACTGTTACATTCCTTGTGCACTTATTTATGGAGCATAGTGGAGACAAAATTATTCAGCTGAATAGAGATGAACAGCAACTTGCAAAAGGAAATAAATGGGGAAGGGAAAAGTAAATCTACAGTCATTCTTAATTTATGGAAAAAAGCATCAACTGGTTATCATGTCATACAGAAGATCCCACCATCAATCTTCAGTCTATTAGTCACCACAGTCAGCCTTGGTGCCTGACTTCAGGAGCATAAACTGGCCAGGGTTCACACTCTTGATCAGAATCCAGTGCCACTGTTAATAGGATACATCTATAGAATCAAGACGAAGGTAGTGTCAAGCTCTGCTTCACATAATGCAATATCCTTTACTGCCTGTGTCCATACATGAACAATGGCTACTTCCCAGAGATTGATCTGCAAATGGAATGTTGTCCCAGCAGGCTATTTTACTGACAGAAATGTTGACTCATCGTGGACTCATTGTTGGGTATGACACATGGTTAGAAAGTATAACAACAGCCCGAGAGCTGGATGAAGTTGAATGGTGCAAAACCAAAATCATATGGAATGGACGTGAGCAGAGTGCAGAGAGAAAGTTGAATGTATTTGCCTATTAAACAGTTGACGACACATCAAAAGTATTTCATTGATTGTGATTCACCTTGGAATGCTCTGAGATGTGAATTGTCAACCATTCCTGCTTTTATTCTTACAGAAGAAAATTCTTCCATTGCTGGAAGTTTATTAGTGTCACAAGTAGGCCTACATTAACACTGCAATGAAGTTACTGTGAAAATCCCCTAGTTGCCACACTCCGATGCTTGTTCGGGTACATTGAGGGAGAATTTAGCATGGCAATGCACCTAACCAGCACGTTTTTCAGACTGTGGGAGGAAACCAGAGCACCGGGGAGAACGTGTAGACTCCACACAGTGCGGAGTCTACATGTTCTCCCCGTGTCCATGTGGGTTTTGATCCTGGGTCCCTGGTGCTGTGAGGCAGCACTGCTAACCACTGTGCCAATTTATTGAAGGAGCACAGTATATTAAAAGATAAAATGAAAATCCAGAGGAAAATATAATTGTGAATATACCAAACAATTTGAGTCAGAAACGAGTGATATATGAGCCCTCAAAGCATCAATGTTGGAAAGTTAGAAGCATTAATGCTTATGGAGGGATATGATCTAGTAAATGTGATAGAAACATTGCTTAAGTTTGGCAAGACTTGGAACCTATTACTTTTGGGAAAGATAGGGCAGGCAAGAAAAGAGGACAGGGTGGCAGTTGAATTTTCTGTTCTGGATTAAAAGTATTCTCTGGGGCATGGTGTTAAGATAGAATCCATGTGCAGTCAAGAAATAGGAAGGAGAAATGTACTAATTTTAGTTTGCATTACAAGAGTTAAATGTTAGAAACATCATAGTGGTGAAGATCTGCAGATATTTGAGAGAGCGATGCAAAAGGAAAGTAAATAATTTTGAAAACGGGGTGATGAGAAAGGTGTTTTTTGCTGACTAAGTTAGTAATGATTCTGAGATAAACTGTAATGAAGTTAATGCATGTTGTCAAAGCAGGAACATCTTTTAGAATTCATCCAGAACTGTTTCCTACCGAGGTATGTTTCCAATGCACAATGAAAGAAGCACTGCTTGCTTTAGTTCTGGGAAATGGAGTGGGGAAATAACTGACATATGAATAAAACAATAACTGGAAAATGGCAAATGGTTCAATGTAAGAATATAAAAGGACAACACAAGGTCTAAGGTAAGAGTGTCAGGGCAAAGTGTAATAAGATAAAAAGGGATCAGTCCCAAATTAATTGGACCAAAATGTCAATGATGGATCAGCAGTATGAAATTTTGAATATGAAATTGAATGAATACAAGATAACTTTATTCCTGCATGGGGAGACATAGGACATTAAAGAAGAATTGCTTGAATAAATCAAAATTAAAACTAAACTGAAATTGAAAAGAAGAAAAATGATAAAATTTCGGCTAACTATGTAAAATAAAGTGATAAATACAGAATGTGTGGGATGGGGGAGGGGATTAAATAGGAGATTAGAAGATCTTAAAGGAAAGAGGGAATAAAGGAAACAGATAACACTGGGTGGTAATTTGCTGTAGGGGATGAATCTAATGGTGCTTACCATTAGTTCGATTTGCCCTTGCATGTTCATAGATAGAATCACAGAATGGTTACAGCACAGAAGGAGGCCAATTGTGTGTAGGCTCTCTGTGAGAGCAATTCACCTAGTGCCACCTTTTCCCTGGAGCCCTTCAATTTTACTTTTTTTTTATATGACAAGTTGCTGAAAGTGCGAGCTGGTAACATCACAACGAGGGCAACAGGGCAATTAACTATACATTTCCTTAACCAGCAGTTGGAAAAATTGGGAAATAATAGCGCAGGAACGAAGAAGGAAGTGTAAATTCGAGTGGGTGAATTAAGTACCAAATCAGGCACAGAAAGAGAAATAGAGAAATAAATAAAGATTGGACTATGAGAGACAGAGAAAATAGGCAGAAAATAAAAGTTAAATAAAATTATAATAGAGGTCATAATTCTTGTGCATATAGATTTCAGAAGACGTGTCTGAAATTTCAGATATCTGCTATAGGAGGAAATGTAGCAGCATGCATAGACTGTTGCTGACTGATATGAAATAATGAGTCAGGATGAATGCATGTTGCTTAGATTAAAGAAGATTAAGAAATAGTGTACCTCAGGGGCTAGTGGAGAGTTGCACAAATAGTGAAAAGTCCTCAGGAAGAAACATGCAGCTCACAAAAATGGGAAGAGAGTTGGAAGATGATTTGATCTGATTTATTATTGTCACATGTATTAGTATACAGTGAAAAGTATTGTTTCTTGCACACTATGCAGACAAAGCATACAATACATGGAGAAGGAAACAAGGGAGTGCAGAATGTAGCTTTACAGTCATAGCTAGGGTGTAGAGAAGATCAACTTAATACAAGGTAGATCCATTCAAAAATCTGATGGCAGCAAGGAAGAAGCTGTTCTTGAGTCAGTTGATACGTGACCTCAGACTTTTGTATCTTTTTCCTGGTGCAAGAAGGTGGAAGAGAAAATGCCCGGGGTGCATAGGGTCCTTAATTATACTGGCTGCTTTGCCAAGGCAGCGGGAAGTGTAAACAGAGTCAATGAATGGGAGGCTGGATTCAGTGAATATGAGTAAGTTTGTGAATATTAAGAGATGAGAAACTGTTCAACAGATTTACCAAGATAATATCAGGCTTGATAAACTTTGGTTATGAGGAGAGAGTTAATACACTATTTCCACAAGTGTAGAGTAGACTGTGGAGATTCAGTACAGGGTTTTTAATTATGATTGTGATAGTGAGTATTCTTTTGGCTGGAGTCAGTGATGAGGTGTTATCAACACAAAACCATTTCTAAGAAAATGAAGGACATTAGGAAATATTACTTAAGGCAGCATGCTGTTACGGCATAGAATTATTTGTCACAAGGATTGGATGAGATAGAGACTATTGCACCTTTTAATGGAAAATTGATAAATATTTATTTTAAAAGACTTGCGTTTCTATACCACTCTTCATGACCAACAGATGTCTCAAAGCACTTTACAGCCAATGAAATACTTTTTGAAGCGCTATCTCTGTTGTAATGTAGGAAATGCAGCAGCCAATTTGTACACAGCAAGCTCCCACAAACAGCAAAGTGGTAATGGCCAGATTATCTGTTTTTGTGATGTTGATTGAGTGATAAATATTGGCGAGGACACCAGTGATAACTCCCTTGCTCCTCCTCAAAACAATGTCACAGGGGCCTTTTGCATTGACCTGAGCATCAAGATGGGACCTGAGTTTAACGTATTATCCAAAAGACAACAGCTCCAACAGTGCAGTGCTCCCTCAGTACTGTGTTGGGGTGGCAGTGCTGATTCTTATGTAGTGAAGGCCTGGAGTGGGGCTTGAACCCAGAAGCAAGAGTACTGCCAATTAAACCATGGTGCTACACGATAATTAGATTTGGATTTATCTAGCATTGAGGAGGTACAGACACAACAAGGTGGACGGCTGCCTTTGCTCTATAAGAAATTACTTTAATGAGGGCTTTGGGGGCAGCACTATGAAGAATTGGGAGGAGATCATGGAAGAGTGAGGGCCATTGAAATGGGAACCAGAAGCAGCTGTGCAGATTGCCTTGAGTTTAGAAACAAAGAGCTCCTTGCATTTAGTATCAAATGTGAGGGTGGATGGTGTGGAAGAGGGAGGGATATTAGTAGCTGTTCGTGGTGAAGAGGAGGAGTTTAGATTTATTTATGATCTGTTGGATTTGATCCTAGAGGAGATTGGTAGTTCTACTTGAGTTAGTCAAACTGATCTCGACCTGCTGTACGGTACCCTCCTAAGTAATGTTAATGATAACTGTTCTGAAGGTGACAAAATAATCTATTGACTGTAGCTGTACCTTGATAATTTGTATGAAAAAAGAACAACCAATAGATGGCACTTTAAGACAAGTAAAGAATGAAAAAAGTGACAGATACACAATATATGTTCAAATGTATTGTATGCTGAAATATATTTATTTTAATTGGATGTGATTAATTGCCCTGGTGACAAATGATATTTTTTTACAGCACAGAATTGTAAACTGGAAGCAGGCATCTGAAATTAACTCTTTATTTTGCAGATGCAGAACCAGTCAGATTGACTCAGGAATCAAAAGTATATACAAAAAGTAGGGAAGCATAGAATTGAATATAGGCTATCCAAACAAAATAATCAACATGCTTGAATGCTGAATGAAACAGAGATGGAAATATAGGCAAGACTTCAACTAATATTTTAAGCATTTTGTAACTCCAAAAACTGTAATCAAGTGCATTAAATGCTTTATGTAATTTACTGATTTTAAACAGAATTATAGGCTTGTTAATCTAGAACCTTAAAAGAAATGGGTTGGGCCTCACAAACCTACTGGGATTCTTTGAACTAAATGAATTGGTAAGGTGAATAAAATATATTTAGAATTTCAGCAGGTATTTTATAATTTGAGGATTTTAAAGAAGGTAAAGGAATATTGAATTAAAGACAATTTAGCAAATTGGATTGAAAATTGCCTCAATAACAGCAAATCGGAAGTGATGATGACTATGATCCCTCTTGTCTCAGCTGGTTAAGTAAGTGAGTAATTGAGTCGTTCAGCAAGAAAGGTCCCTGGTTCAATTTCCTGCATTAGCTGATTTCAGCTCACACAGCAGCAGGACAGCAACAATTGAACCCAGAAGCTATCTATATCCAGGGAAATAAAAGCCCTGACTTTAAATAGGACACCCTGTTTTCCAAACAGCATATGTGGAGCGAGACCGGAAATTCCCACCCAAGGTCAATGGATATTTCTGTTGTCCACCCCTCGCCCGCTCTGATTCCATGGCGGGCGGGGTGGTAGAATTCCGGCGCAGTGTGGACAGGAGCAAAATGTTTGCAGTGTTCCCTTCTTGCCCCACCATGTCCCAAGCACTGGTATAGCCTGGCTAAACGTACTGGGGGGAACCTCATCAAAACAAACCTTCCACCCCCCCCCCCTCCCCCCCCCCCCCATCCCCCACCCCCTGACCACCATAGAGGTCTCAGATTCTCTGTCCCTACCTGCAACCCCGACTGGAGTTGGCATTTCTACCCCTAATCATTGGCGCCTTCTCCCTGATCATCACTTTCCCCCCACCCACTGTCAGAGCCGACACCCCCACTGACCCCCCCCCCCCGCCCCCAAACTGCCATTGTCAGCGCCTCCTGCTCCTCCATCTACTCCCAGCCCACAACCAAACCTGAATAAATCCCCCCCTCCCCCATGAGCCTCCCACAAGGCCTACCCCTTGACACAGATTGACACTGCCAGGTTGATACTGCCATGTTGGCCTGGACATGGTGTCAAATTGTGCCAAGGGGCACTGCCCTGGCCATTTCCCTCTCCCCTGGGGGCTATACTCATCTTTATACTCCAGGGAGACCCCCGTGGCAGCTTTGTGTCTTGGTGAACCTGTTGTAAATGGTGCCAGTGTGATGCCCGCTGAGTATTTGGTGAGGGGGAAAGTCCCAGACAGAGTGCTCACTGATGGCATGATAATGGATTAAAATGACTCCCGCGACATGTTTCACACCACTCCACCAATGAGGGGGCTGGAAGATCAGAACGCGGAAAGTCGCCGGCGCAAATCACACTTTCCGAGTCTCTCCGGATTTTGAGCGCACGCCACCGTTACCGCAGATGGAGTGCGCAGGCTCAGAATCACCCCCATCATGCAGATCATCTGTGTGATACTGGGGGCAGAGGAGGAAATTGAGAGGAAGAGGAAGTAGATACATAAGGAAGATAATAAAAAGGGCACAGTGATCTTTTATACAGTGATCTGAATGTCTAGTTGGAGAATTCAAAAAGGAACAGTAGTGAGAATTGAACAATGACTGAAAAGAATGTCATTTCTTTTCATTCAAGAACTGGTAACTGCTTGGGGCAGTTACTGCTTGTAGAAATACATTTACTGAATGCCAGCAGCTTAACGTTTTAGGCCATGACAGTCAATTGACAGCTGGGGTACCTGCAGCTGGCCACCTCTGGGGCTACAAGACATGATGACAACATGATGACAACGCTACGACAACAGATGAATGAACACCGCTCGACAATCACCAGGCAAGACTGTTCTCTTGGGGAGCACTTCAGTGGTCACGGGCATTCAGCCTCTGATCTTCGGGTAAGCGTTCTCCAAGGCGGCCTTCACGACACACGACAGCGCAGAGTCGCTGAGCAGAAACTGATAGCCAAGTTCCGCACACATGAAAATGGCCTAAACCGGGATGTTGGGTTTATGTCACACTATCAGTAACCCCCACAGCTTGCCTTCTGGACTTGCTGGCTGTCCTGTCTGGAGACAATACACATCTCTTTAACCTGTGCTTAATGCTCCCTCCACTCACATTGTCTGTATCTTTAAGACCTGGTTGGCTGTAGAGATTTGCATTCTAATCAGTATTCTGTAACTTGATTTTGTGTCTCTGTGCCCTGTTTGAGAGCAGATTTCCACTCCATCTGACGAAGGAGCAGCGCTCCGAAAGCTAATAGTATTTGCTACCAAATAAACCTGTTGGACTTTAACCTGGTGTTGTTAAAACTATTACTGTGTTTACCCCAGTCCAACGCCGGCATCTCCACATCATGGCTACAAGACATTCCCAGGTGTTGTGAGTTTTATCCGTCGGGTTTTCATCTCTTCTGGGAATCCAATATTTTGGAGTGGTGCTCAATAGCGAATGTTTGGGGTAAAATTAATAAGGCGCAATAACTTTTTATTCTGTATTTTCTTACCTTAAGCGTTTTGGTTTTCGTGAACAGTATGTTTGCGGGCTAATTCCTGCTGTTTGGGTTTTCCCTCTCGGATAGAGGGCTGGGGAGAATCCCTTTTCAGCCGGGGGTAACCTGGCTCACTGAGAGCAACATCTCACAATGCGCCACACTAAAACATAAAGGATAACAGCACACTTCTTTTTGAATGCCACTTCTATAAAGCTTTGATCAATCATTTCGTTTTATCGGGTGAAAATTATCATTAGCATTTGTTTGGTTACACGTTGAGTCCAGAGAACAACACTCGCCCATCACTAGGCAGAGCTGATACCCAGTGCTGTGTGTACTCTTTGGGGCTCGAGGTTTCATTTTACTGGAGTCTGCTGTTCTGAAGTCAGCTGAATGCATTGGATAGTTCTCCTCGATTTCCAACAAGGTCTCACTTGGTGTGTTCTATATATATATCTAGAATTCACCAATTGATATAATATATATAAATATAATATATATATTATACGATATATATAATATATATGTGTGTGTGTATTTGGATATATTAACTGCGGGTTTGAGGTGGTTATTTTAATTCTTCAACGAAAAGACTTCAAAGTTGCGACACTCTGCCCGCGACCCTCATATCCCCACCCACCTTAAGAAGAGGTCACACAAAGCACAAGATTGAATCTTTTTTTTACTGGAGTATCACGGACAACGCTCGAAATAAGTAAGAAAATGATTTTTTAAAAGAAACTGAGCCATCTCAAGAACACATTATCAAAGTATTACTTTTGTAATTCCAATACCTTCAAACCACATCAGTCGACGGTATAAAAACGGTGTATTTTCATTGAGGAAGTTGAACTATTTTTCTGGTGCGCATCTAGTGCGTTCTGCAAACAGGACCAGAAAGTAACAGAGCCAGATATCCAGATACAACCTTTCTATCAGGCAGTCCCTCTGACCTGGTGAAATGCTGTAAATACATCTGATCCTTAATACCCAAACATCAGCAGCGCTGACCTCTATCCTACAGCTTGTCCAGCAATCTCTCTCATTTCCAATTCCCTGTGTTTAGCATTTTGTGATTAGTTTTCTCCTATCGCGATTGAGTGCTTGTTTTAAGGAATAATATTCTCTCCTCAGATAACCCTGCAACCAAAGAGGAGGATTTTTCGATGTTAATGGCACGGGTATCAAACAGAAATCTGTTATTCCCAATCCAAACATTTGGGTTTCCCTTTTTATGGGTAAAGTCCATGAATCCAATGTCCCGAAAGGTAGATTATTTTCTGACGACCATTTCTTTCGTTGATTTTTCTAGATATTTCATTTTCGAACATAAAATGTTGAGTTCTCACCCGATGTATTAAAACCAGGTGAAACTTCATTCTATTTTGCTTTTTTTCTGAAAACCTATCTAAAATTCCCCGGCACTTTGCAGTTTTATTCCAAGTAGCTCCTGGCTTTATCGATCTTAAAATCCATGGCTTTGTGAATTGTATAATTAAAAATCTTCCGGTTATAGTTTGTGGAATGCGGAATATCATTAGAAACAAGACACACAAATCTGATCACTTTGATTGTTTACTTGGCTTATAGTCACAGAAATAAATCTCGGATAGGATTAAACAATCGCTGATAACTTTAACACTGACTGCATAAAAAGACATTTGTCTCTTAAAAATTGATTTCTAATGAAACTCGAATGAATTTAAACTCCCTAAAACTCTCTTTGGCTTTTATGCTTTGCAATGGTTACTGTGAATTGACACAATTTGTCAGTATCCCAAACAATCTTTTCTTTTAATCTAAAGCTTACTTTTCTATATCACTGTCTGTCCGTTCTTCCAATTACTAAACAACCATCAGTTTAATTCTTGCTTTTTATGCAAAACGGAACTGAGATATGTTGTGTAATCCGATCGGCGCTGCAGCCACACTTTGACCGATTTAAGATTTTTCTCCCCCCGTTTATATTTCAGATTATTTTGCAGAATTGTTTTTTTTTGTAAACACTGGTGGACATATTAGTTTAAATGGTACACTTCTTGTGTCTTTCCACATGTTTCAGTAAGAACGCTGCAGCGCATTTCAGATTTTTAACAAAACCTTTGACATGTTTAGTAGTCTTGTGTCAGGTAGTTAGGGGCGTTATCGAACAGTTAGTATCCAGTATATTAGTGATCGTATACAATCGAATGAAAGCCCCGTTGTGACATTTTAAAACATCTCCAGTCGGGGAGATAAACAAGTAGAAGGACTTAGTAAAGAGATACTTGAACGGCGTGCGAATCGCGATTCAGTTATTCTCGAATTTTCCATTCATTTTATCTATAGATCAATTGAAAGTTTCATAAATATGGGCAAGTGATAAATCAGTGTTAATATCACTCTTAATATCACTCTTAATATCACTCTTAATATCACTATATTAATATCACTGTTGAATTCACTCTAAATATCACTATATTAATATAACTTATTATCATTATGTTAATATCAGTATTAATATCACTGTTAGTATCACTCTTAATATCACTATATTAATATCACTGTTAATATCACTGATATCATTATTAATGTCACTATGTTAGTATATGTTAATATCACTGTTGGTATCAGTGTTAATATCACAGCATTAATATCACTGCGTTAATATCAGTGTTAATGTCACTGTGTTACTATCATTGTTAGTATCTCAATGTTGATATCACTATGTTAGTATTAATGTTACTAACACTATTTAAATATCACTGTATTAATATCACTGTTAATATCACTATGTTAACATCACTGTTAACATCACTGTTAATATCAGTGTTAATGTCACTGTATTGCTATCATTGTTAGTATCTCAATGTTGATATCACTATGTTAGTATCAATGTTAATATCACCATGTTAGTATCACTGTGTGGGGAGACTTGTTCGGGGTTGGTGTTTGATTTAAACCTTCAGCTGTTACACTAAACCATGGGTTCCTTGTTATCTAAGAAATCTTCTATCTTGGTCAGGATGAAGCGAAATCTCCGCTTCTCCATTAAGGCCACTGACCTTGGCGAAATGACCGAGTGCACACATCTGGATCATCCAGCTGTTAGAGTTTCCCAGAGAGAGGGGCGAGGGGGTGGGGGTTGTTGACGATTTGAAATTGATGTTTTGGTGTTGTGCTGGGCATTGCTGGGCAGGCCAACACTGCTGAAATCCCAGTGCAGTTTGGTGTCAGCTACGGTGCTGTTGTTGTTTGCGAGGCCAGTGGATGCGGTGACAGCGAGCTCTGAGATTCTAATGTGTTAAAGTACAGTCCCTGAGGACACATCTCCTTCTCTCTCTCTTTCTCTCTGCCTCCGACCAATAGCTGCGGTGAGGGGATATGCCGCAGCCCCTCCTGTTCTTGCCATCTGCCCTCAGCTGACCACAAGCACAAAACAGCAGTTCCGCATCCAGCCTTAATGTACAAGAGCTGTCCCTATTGCCAGCTGATATGGAAAAGGAACTCGCAAAAAACACTTTGCTTCCAGTGTCCTGAAGGATTTAGAGAACTTTACAGCCGGTAGGTGACAGCAACTTGTTTTAATGCCTCTATCTGGTAGTGACCCCGGGACAAGAGAGTGAATTCTTTTAGAGTCTCCTTATTTCAAACCAAAATGGGGGTCGAGTTCTGACATCCGTTTTACACCAGAGTATTAAAAAGTAATTGATCAAACTGGCGTTTTGTTTACTCAATACTTAACCAAGGCGTTAGATGTGTTCATTATCTAGTTCCTCCTGACCTCTGCGATTGACCCGATGTTCTTTAATTTAAATGTCATGACCCTGTTTTGTTTCAATTATTGGCGAATATTGATCCGGCGGATAATATCGAATTCATTGCTCTTTGAGCTCAATGTTTAGATTGGCAACTTTCCGCACTTGCTTTATATCCATTTTCCGTTCAGGAATTAATGTCCCGCTCGGCACTTTGGAATAAAGAGGGACACGAGAAGACAATGTGTGAGGAAGTCATATATATTTTAAAATAAAAGAGTCTTTATGTACTGAAACTCCACGGAGTAGAGTGTGCTGTTTAAGGCGCACACCATTGCAAATACAACTACTAAGTGATAACTCCTGATGTCAGTGGTAAGTAATGTGTGGATATAATTCCGAATGGGATTTATACCCATTCAGCATCGGAGCTGAATAAAATAGTGAGGCAAATGCTTTTGTTTCTTTGTGCTGAAAGGTTTGTATAATGAAGATTTGAATTGGATACACCAATGTCCAGCATTGTGAGGGAAACGGGAACGACTCATTACAGAATTTCCCACTGTCATTTCTGGGCTAACAGTAAAACTGCAGCAATGTTTAATGACAGCAACTTTATTTCCCCCCAAACGGACAACATTCAGGGAACACAATTGAGGTCTGTTGGTGCTGGGGTGGTTGGGTGTGGGGAGATATGCAGTCCCCCTCCCAAAACTGATGGAACTTTTTGGGGATAATAACTTCTTTCAGGTGTGTGAAACGGCTGGCAGTCTCAGGCAAGTCTGCCCAGTGTTCCGGGTTCCAGTCCAAATCGTCCCCTCATCAAATCTTTCTTTTGAGAGAGAGTCGGCTGTGATTACTATTCCTCTTCTCGGAAGATTGTGAGCTTTTGTTTCTGCCCTTGACTGGTTAATGGCTCCAGGCCCTTCATTTAGAAACCAGCCGGTAATTATCTGTCTTTAGGGTCGCGCTATAATTTGGGACCCGATTGTTCAGGGGGCTTTTGTTTTACAAAAGCGAGCAGTTGTTGTGTTGCTTTGTTTCCCGCGCAGGTAGGGCGTCCGCATCTCCTTTGGAGAAGGGAGAAACTTAGTTCCCCTGTTACAAAAGAGACCAGCTTTTACATTTACCTTTAACCCTCTTCGGATTTGCAAACTAAGAATGTACTAATCGCCCTTGCATCTCATTTCAACCTGAATGCAAATATCAGGTGTGAAATTCAGGCTGGTGGCTAAGATTTGATGCCTCTGTGCAATTTAAACGGTTCATTGTAGCAATCGACAGGTTGCGAAATAACATTTTACAGCACAACCTTCTTTTCTTTTGCAGTGAATTGTACTCGGCATGTGTTCTGTGTTCAATTGATTAGTTTTTTAAACGGCGCGTTTAAATTCCTTATCTAGATATTTAGTTTTATTTGAGCATTTGTTGAATGTACTAATTCCTGGTTTGTAATTGCTTCCAGCTTTGGAAAGGAAACTAGATCGGTGATGTTGACTCGTTAAAGTGGACACAGCCCACATCTCAGTGTCCACTGGCTGTGAATCTCACAAACTTTCATCCAGGTTCCCCCGTCAGGTGAGAAATAGGAAAAGGGCACCAGTCACAAGGCGATAGGGTTTGATCATAGAATCATAGAAACCCTACAGTGCAGAAGGAGGCCATTCGGCCCATCGAGTCTGCACCGACCACAATCCCACCCAGGCCCTACCCCCGCATATTTTCCCGCTAATCCCTCTAACCTACGCATCCCAGGACTCTAAGGGGCAATTTATAACCTGGCCAATCAACCTAACCTGCACATCTTTGGACTGTGGGAGGAAACCGGAGCACCCGGAGGAAACCCACGCAGACACGAGGAGAATGTGCAAACTCCACACAGACAGTGACCCGAGCCGGGAATCGAACTCGGGACCCTGGAGCTGTGAAGCAGCAGTGCTAACCACTGTGCTACCGTGCCGCCCCTATGATGAGGCTAATGTTGAGGCCAAAATGTTATCAGAGCCAACATTCCGGGAAATGTCAGCGAATGCTGTAAACTATTTAAACTCTGATTAAAATTCCCATTTTGTAAGGAAGCCCGCTTTGTCAAAAGCCATCCTCTGATGAGGAGGTTACAGAAAGCTGAAGACAATGAAGGGATAGTCAGAGCGCGTTATCTTAACCATTAGTGTGATGACATTGCTCCAGGATTGCAGGGATGTGTGTGAAGGAAATGCTCTTTATTGATGTTAATGTAAACATGTATTCACACTGATTGCAGTTGTCCCTGTTCATTCACAGGCTGCACATTTCCAATTGGGATGTCCTTGTCGGTAAAAGATCAACTGTACCCGATTGAAACCTTAAAGACGGCGACTCCAGCCAGGATCCCGGGCTATCCCGCCTCCATCCTGCCCCATGCCCACTACCTTGATGTGCTCCGCTCCTCTGAGGAAGTCCTGCAGCCTCTCAAGTCCCTGGGCAGGCTGGTCACCGACTCCAGCTCAGTCATGCCCTTTAGTTTCAGCAACTTTTCATTTCTCAGCGAGTCTCCGTGTATAACCGAGCGGATCTGCAGCATCTTGCCGGCGGCTTCCCTGCCCGTCTTCAGTAAAATGCCGGGTAATGTGCACCCGGTCTATCCCCGGAACCGCAGCAAGCCCCCTCTCCCCTCCTGTGTCCCCTCTGCCCTGGCCAAGCGCGGGGAGCAGGAGAGCCGGGGGTCCCGCAGCCAGCCTAACGCCAGCCAGGAGGCTCTGTGCCCCCAGCTCTACCCAGTGCAGGGCACTCAGCCAGCTCCCACATGCCACTTCACCGAGGAGGACCTCAACACGGTTCTGTATGGCCACATGAACATGGGCAGTCCCGACCAGCTGGCCGCTCACGCTATCTCAGGACTGCGAATATCGGGAAACACAGGTACAGACTCCAGCCTGGCACACTCTCCACTTGTGTCAATAATAACTCGGCTAACCAGAAGGATTTCTCATTGTAAAACAAAACAGTGATCATATTCCTGCTTCTTTACTCTGCAGGTGGACCCGAGGTTCAGCTACTGGACAGAGACACTTTGGAAATCCCAGTGGGTGAGTGACATGAGGGATGGGTGAGGGATAGGTGAGGGAAGGAGAGTGGGTGAGGGAAGGGGGGATGGAAAAGAAAAAAGTAAGATGTGTATTTATATAGCGCTTTCACGAACTCATGGCATTCTGAAACACTTTCTGGCCAATGAAATGCTTCAAAGTATAGGACACATAGTAACTAATTTGTGCACAGCAAGATTCCACAAAGAAAAATGTGATAATGTCAAGATAATCTGTTTTTGCAATGTTGATTGGGGGTAAACATTAGCTAAAACACGAGGGATTCGCCTCTCCCTTCTTCCAAATCCAGTATGTTGATGAGACTTTGCACAGCTAACTGAGAGCTGAGCCCCCATTCCTCTGACAGTGTGGCACCCCCTCAGCCCTGCATTGGAGTGGCAGCCCAAATCTGAGTGCATAACTCTCGGGACTGGAGGATCGAAGCCACAACCTTTTCTCTGGGAGGGGAGAGTGGGTGAGAGAGGGAGGCTGAAGGGAGCTGGTTGCTATGTCTGGTTTGGTTAAATTCTGTGCGGGTGACTCTCTCTCTCTCTCTCTCTCCCAGGGCTCGCTGTCTCTCACACCTTCTACGGGGGAGTTCCTCATCTCGGCGTCTTCTGTTCCCAAAACCTCATCCCCAAGGGGGTCCGATTTGGACCCTTTACAGGAAAAGTGGTGAATATGAGTGAAATTAAAACCTACGACGACAATTCCTTCATGTGGGAGGTGAGGATGATTCTGGTACATCTCACAGTAAACAGTGGCAGGAGATCGGAATACTTTCTGTGCGTTTAGTTGCAGACGCGGAAGTGTAGAGGATAACATAGTTTGCTGCGATATTGATGTTAGTTTTTGCCAGGGGGGAATGTTACTATTTTAGCTAGCTGCCCCGAAGGGGCTGGGCTCTGTACTGATCTCTCTGCTGCCAGGGCTGCTCACACACACACACACGGAATTTCTATTGCAGATTTTTGAAGACGGCAGACTGAGTCACTTCATAGATGGGAAAGGGGCGGCTAGTAACTGGATGGCCTTGGTTAACTGTGCCAGGTCGCCCCAAGAACAGAATTTGACAGCCGTCCAGAGCGAAGGGAAAATCTTCTATGAGACGTGTAAGGATGTGGCGGAGAGGCAGGAGCTGCTGGTGTGGTATGGAGACTGTTATCTCCAGTTTATGGGAATCCCGGTCACTTTGAAGGAAATGCCTGAAAGCCCATTCACTGAGCAGCCTGAAGGTTAAAACACTTAAACGATTTTCTGCCCTTTTGCGGTTTACTGTCATTAGCTGCGATCACTTGACTGAAATGCCACTTTTCTCCCTTTGGCAGAGTCCGGAGAGGGGTTTAAATGTGAGAGGTGTGGGAAGGTATTCGCCTACAAGTACTACAGGGACAAACATCTGAAGTACACTCGCTGTGTGGACCAGGGCGATCGCAAGTTCCCCTGTCACCTGTGTAGCAGATCGTTTGAGAAGAGAGACAGGCTGAGGATCCATATCCTGCATGTACACGAGAAACACCGACCTCACAAAGTGAGCACAAATACACTGTCTGCACACATCCTCCTGCATGTACACGGGAACGGTACACCCAAATACAGCCCGCGCCCTGCCCAAGCTCGCAGTCAGATTTACTCCCGGCTTTTATTCAGTCTGATCTTGAATGAATGAATTTGCCCACAATCTGCTGCCAGTGATCCACACTGTACTGTACATCTCTGTCCATTCCCTGCTCATTCTCCACATCATTCCCTGCTGCCCAGAGATCACCTGTGCCCCAGTAACACAATCTAATAGAATTGAATAGGAATATTTCAAACCATTTACTCCAGGGACAATTTCTGCTAAATAATAACAAACATGGAAATTGCTCTCACTTTCTGACCCCTGTTTGCCCAAATAATCACAAGTATTCATGTGATGTGAAGCGCTTTTGAAGATTTGGTGGGCTGCCCCAGAGAAAGATAAGTTTCTTGGTTGGAAGTGAGCTATGGAATGAGTCCTTTCTATCCTGATCCGATACCTGCGGGTTTGACGTTAAATCCCGACATTCTTTCTGCAAAGAACATTTGATTTAGCTCCTCTAGTCCGATCGGTTAAAATCGAATAACCCGGTTGGCGTTGTTTATAGTGATCTTTCTAATTAAACCTTTCCCAATAATGGTGCAACGAAAAATGTTAGATAACCGCCCCTTAGGAGTTATCATATCTGATTTAAACATATAAATGAATAGATATTTGTTGTATGTACTTTTTATACCTTCTAGTAACAATACAGGCTATGAAATGATACTGTTATATCGATGAGATTTGTTTTGGATTTCCAACGGACAGTACTTTGATTTTGTATTGATGTTTTATTCACATGAATGAATTGGAGATGCAATCCTGAAAATATCACCAGTTCCACCATTCTGCACCTGATATGCAAGATAAACCTTAACAGATGTGGCCCACATCCCAAAACATCTGGAGCAGCCACTTACATCCTCATGTACAATGACCATCAGATTTGGAAAATCAAAAAGGGATTTGTCTGTACATCCAATGGATAATACTAAACCATAAAATTCCTACTGTGCAGAAGGAGGCCATTTGGCCCATTGAGTCTGCATGTCCCTCCTAAAGATCTCTCTACCTAGGTCCACTATCCCACCCTATCCCTGTAACCCAGCACATTTACCATGATCAATCCATCTAATCTACGCATCTTGGGACAGTGGGAAGAAACCAGAGCACCCGGAGGAAACCCAGGCAGACACGGGGAGAATGTGAAACTCCACATAGACAGTGACTCAAGGCTGGAAAAAACTGGGTCACTGGCGCTGTGAGGCAGCAGTGCTAACCACTGCACCACCCTGATTACGATCCCTTTTCTCTCAGGACTGACACCATTTTCTATGTTTTCATCTGTTTCCATTTTTTATCAGGAGAACTTTTGCATTTGATATCTTTTACTTGAAAACACTCTTCAATTCTCAGTGTCCCCTCATTTTTTAATTAATTCATGGGATTATCAAACCCTAATTGCTCCAAGCTGAATGGCTTGCTCGGCCACTTCAACAGTCAACCATAACAACTTAAACCCGGAGCATTACCCTGGTCCCTGGATTACCAGTTCAATGACAATACCACAACTCGTTTTGAGAGACACCAAACCTTTGTTTGTAGCTTATTATGGTGACACAGCTGAGGGATGTGAAAATTGCTCGGGGCAAGTGCATCAGATAATGTCAGAATGCATTGGTGCACCAATTTGCACAACTACTCCTGTCAAAATAACTTCCAGTGCAGCTGCAACATTTCCACGACATATACTTATCCTGCATTCCCATAGCCAGCTCCTCACTGCACACAATTCAATATGATATTAGTAATCAATGTAGATATGTGCAAAGCATAGCACTGAACATGCTATTATCATTGTACAGTTAGTTGTGGGACAGTTAGTTTTACAGTCTTTTTCCAACATGTGACTCTCTCTGTTGAACAGTGCTCCGTATGTGGGAAGAGCTTCTCACAGTCCTCCAGTCTTAATAAACATATGAGGGTTCACTCAGGAGAGCGGCCATACAAATGTGTTTACTGCAACAAGGTAGGTTCAAATGACCATTTGTACAATTATCGTTGGGCAACACATGGAAAAACAGAACAAATAAATATTACGTCAATGAAGTTCAAATTTAAAACTGATATAAGAATAAATGCTTTACTTAAAATCTGCTTTTATATTGAGTTAAGGGCTGTGCTGGTTTTGCCAACTTGCGATGGCACAGTTGCACAGTGGTTAGCGCTGCTGCCTCACAGCACCAGGGACCCGGAGTCAATTCCCGGCTTGGATCACTGTCTGTGTGGAGTTTGCACATTCTTCCCATGTCTGTGTGAGTTTCCTCCGGGTGCTCTGGTTTCCTCTCACAGTCCAAAGATGTGCCGGTTAAGT
This sequence comes from Mustelus asterias, assembly GCF_964213995.1. Classification (NCBI taxonomy): domain Eukaryota; kingdom Metazoa; phylum Chordata; class Chondrichthyes; order Carcharhiniformes; family Triakidae; genus Mustelus; species Mustelus asterias. The sequence continues at coordinate 77,365,337 of NC_135807.1, read as the reverse complement.
GGATTGGCCATGCTAAATTGCCCCTTAGTGTCAGGGGGACTAGCTAGGGTAAATGCATGGGGTTATGGAGATAGGGCCTGGGTGGGATTGTGGTCGGTGCAGACTTGATGGGCCGAATGGCCTCCTTCTGCACTGTGGGATTCTACGATTCTATGAATCTATGAATTCCTGACACCTGAGTCTCAACAAAGGTGGCAGCAAATTCAAAATACACTTACTGGATTTCTTAGGTTTGGCAGCCAAAGAGACCCATATTTTACCAGGCTTCTTTAGCCATAGTAGATACCAGAAATTGATTTTGATGCTGCTGTTAGCTGTGCAAGATCAATGCATTGGGAACCAACAGCACAGATGTGGCTGTCCAACCGTGTAAACATATAGAATGATAAATATTTGGAATAAACTACCAGGTGAAGCTGGTTAGATAAAAAAACATTAATTCACCTGGATGCTATAATGTGAGAGTTAGAGGGAAGAGTTTCAAATGGCCAAGTGGCTTCTTTGCAGTTATTCTGAGCATCACAGATATATTTCTGCTGTTTTCCCTGGTTGTAGGCTTTCACTGCCTCAAGCATCTTGCGGACCCACATTCGCCAGCACTCTGGAGAGAAACCCTTCAAATGCCGACATTGTGGCAAAGCCTTTGCCTCACACGCAGCCCACGACAGCCACGTGAGGCGCACACACTCCAAAGACAAAAGTTTTGTTTGTACAATCTGTGACAGGAGCTTTGTGGAAGCGCATGAGCTCAAGTATCATCAGATGCAACTCCACACAGGTTAGTGAGCAGAGGGAGGTGGTGGGGTAGCTGGTTGTACTCACCTTTGAGCTCACCAAATGAGAACTAACAAGTGACCAACTATTGGCACTTATGATCAAAGGTTATCATCAATTTTCTGTCTGGGAGTGGAGGGATTGCTTCACCCATCCATAAGTACTTATTTTCCAGCTTCACTGCATTTGCTTTGTCAATCAAACAAATATCTTAACAAAGATAAAACAGCTGTTCTTTGCTCTGCATGGAAAATACTAATTCAGTTTGAAAGTGCATGGCCTATACTATTCGCTTGTGTTAGTATCTTTTGGAACTACTTAACTCTACATGTATATGTATATGGTTGTCAGAAACCTGTCAGTTCTCATTTACTCCACCACTCCCAGTCCTGTCAAACCATTTTTCTGTCTGTTGTGTCTCCTCTTTCCTGAAAGTGATGGCTTGTGCTGCAGGATGAATCCACTGGAGTGATTAACCATCTAGTTCTGAACTGGATAGTGGGTTCAGGAAATGACAACCCAGCAACTGACGAGTGATAAATGGACAATGATAATTCAGTTTTTGACTTTCTTTTGAATAAAGAACATGTCAGTATTGGAATAGGTTGTTTTTTCAACATCTTGGACAGTTAGGTCAGTTGCCTAGATGATTGTTAGGTCCAGGCAGCTAAAAACGGAGGGAGCTCTGGAGGAATACAAAGAAAGTAGGAAAGAACTCAAACGAGGAATTAGAAGGGCAAAAAGGGGTCACGAAATGTCCTTGGCAGCCAGGATTAAGGAGAATCCCAAGGCATTTTATTTATACATTAGGAACAAAAGGGTTGTCAGGGAAAAAATCGGACCTCTCAGTGACAAAAGTGGGGAATTATGCTTAGAGCCCAAAGAAGTAGGGGAGATCCTAAATGAATACTTTGCGTCGGTATTCACAAAGGAGAGGGATGTGTTGACTGGGAGTGTCTCGGAGGGGAGTGATGACCCGTTAGAGAAAATCTCCATTACAAGGGAGGAAGTGTTAGGATTTTAGTGAATATAAAGACTGACAAATCCTCAGGGCCTGATGGAATCTATCCAAGGCTGCTCAGGGAGACGAGAGATGAAATCGCTGGGCCTCTGACGCAAATCTTTGTCTCGTCACTGGACACAGGTGAGGTCCCAGAGGATTGGAGGATAGCTAATGTGGTCCCGTTATTTAAGAAGGGTAGGAAGGATAACCCGGGAAATTATAGGCCGGTGAGCTTGACGTCCGTGGTCGGGAAGTTGTTGGAGAGGATTCTTAGAGATAGGATGTATGCGCATTTAGAAAGGAATAAACTCATTAACGATAGTCAGCATGGTTTTGTGAGAGGGAGGCCATGCCTCACTAACCCGGTGGAGCTTTTTGAAGAAGTGACTAGAATGGTTGACGAGGGAAGGGCCGTGGATGTCGTCTATATGGACTTTAGTAAAGCGTTTGACAAAGTCCCTCATGGTAGGTTGGTGCAAAAGGTTGGATCTCATGGGATAAAGGGGGAGGTGGCTAGATGGGTGGAGAACTGGCTTGGTCACAGAAGACAGAGGGTGGTAGTGGAAGGGTCTTTTTCCGGCTGGATTCCTGTGACTAGTGGTGTTCCGCAGGGCTCTGTATTGGGACCTCTGCTGTTTGTGATTTATATAAACGATCTGGAAGAAGGTGTAACCGGGGTGATCAGTAAGTTTGCCGTCGACAATGCTTGCCTTTATAGGATGGGGCATAGAGTATAAAAGTTGGGGTCTGATGTTGGAGTTGTATAGAACGTTGATTCGGCCGCATTTGGAATACTGCGCCCAGTTCTGGTCGCCACACTACCAGAAGGACCTGGAGGCTTTAGAGAGAGTGCAGAGGAGGTTTACCAGGATGTTGCCTGTTATGGAAGGACTTAGTTATGTGGAGAGATTGGGTAAACTGGGGTTGTTCTCACTTGAAAGACGGAGGATGAGGGGTGACCTAATAGAGGTGTATAAAATTATGAAAGGCATAGATAGGGTGAACAGTGGGTAGCTTTTTCCCAGATCGGTGGTGACGTTCACGAGGGGTCATAGGTTCAAGGTGAGGGTGGGGGGGGTGGGGGGGGTGGATGGTTTAACACGGATATCAGAAGGACGTATTTTACACAGAGGGTGGTGGGGGCCTGGAATGCGCTGCCGGGCAAGGTGGTGGAGGCGGACACACTGGGAACGTTTAAGACTTATCTAGATAGCCACATGAACGAAGTGGGAATGGAGGGATACAAAAGAATGGTCTAGTTTGGACCAGGGAGCGGCGTGGGCTTGGAGGGCCGAAGGGCCTGTTCCTGTGCTGTATTGTTCTTTGTTCTTCTGAATAATGCCAAGTATTTTGTTTGATTCCCATTCTGTCTGACGGGGCCTTGGGGAGTATCAGCAGCATCTCCAGTGGGTTACTTGCCCTGCCCTGTAGTAAAACAGGGCATAAGCAATGGTTTGTCAACCCTCAAATAATCAAGGATGCTACCTGGTGAAAACCAAGAATTAAATATGGTATTATTGGCAACTGTTTGACAAAAGGAATATCACAGGCGTGATTCCTATCTGCTTATCAATAGATATCCATCCTCTTTTGTGGTGTTAATGGATAGCAATTGGATACAGAGGTACCCTGGTTGAAATTTTTCCCTGTCTCTAATCTAGGCCAATTGTTAAGTCCCCACTGACACCCTTGCAGAGATCAGGTAGAAAAATGTTAAGTATGTTTGCTTCCGCACACACGGTATATTTACTAAATCCTCAGTGAAACTTAGCAGCTATTTTTTGATGAAATATATATAGATTTGTGAGAACTCTGTACAGTGATTAATTAATTGAAGCCAGTTACAGATTTAGAAACAAGTAATTGTACAATATTAATGAACAAAATGCTCTTTACAAATACTTTTCACTTCTACAGTTGTTGCCTCTTCCCAAGTGCGGCTTGATTAATCCCTCATGCATTACAACTTGTGAAAATCATGCTTTGCAACTTGTGAAAGTCATTTAATTCTTTTATTGTACACAGGCAGAAGATCAATGTCTGTGTAATCTTCCTTTCAGTGACCTGTATTTATTTTGCAGTAACAAAACATTCTCAAACAAAATCCTAAGGGTACAAGTGTTACCTTCACTGAATAAATTGCAAAGTCAGCAGACTGAGTTAGTTACAGTGAGACTGGAGGTTCATGCTTATCTTCTCACAAGTGCAGAACTTCACTTCCTGGCTTCAGAATGCTAGTTCAACTTTAATATTAGGAGAGTTGATGTGCCCATTGGTTCCCTGCTGGTATTAAAAACATTAAAAACTAAATGTTAAAAGTTATCAAGTGGTCCATTTGATTGCTAGGAAATGTCTTAAAACTTGCCAAACATGCTAAGCCCGAGTGGCTTGGGACTATGTTTCAGAGCTCATGCCACACCCTGGGCTAAGTATTCTTCATGTGACTTCAAGGCTGAAGTAACCCAATCAATTTGTGTCTACGAAGCCAAAACCACTAATATTGACACAAACCTTTTGCAATGCAACTGCTCTATTAACCTGGGGGTATCTGCACCCTTCAATAAATGTTGATAACGGAGGGAATTATGAATTTTTGACCCTGCTCTGTAAACAAGAAAAGTTTATACATGTGAGGAATAGTAACTAATCTTAGCCTTTATTAAAAAGATTAAAGGTTGCTTCCCTGAATACCAGATAAGACACTGAGTCATTCAGGCCAGTAGGCCCACAGCTTCAATTCTTGGTTTACTCTCAATTAATTAGTCTCATCTGGGGAGCAACAGGGGTACCTGTGCTCGGATGGAGAAAATCAGCCTGAGTTTATTCCCTTGATTGCTATCCCAGTGGTCCTGATGTTTGTGTGGATTTTGGAGGAGGACAAGATTGGATGAGCACAAGATTATGTTTGGTTGTGATGTCCTTCGTGATGGATTAGCCACCAACACTCAGCAGTCTAGATTGCATATCCTTTGCTCCTGTGGGCACTGGAGATGCTGCTGATACTCCTGGAATCAAATTCCAGCAAGAATCAAATCCCAGCAAGAATCAAATCCCAGCAAGAATCAAATCTCAGCAAGAATCAAATCCCAGCCAGAATCAAATCCCAGCCAGAATCAAATCCCAGCAAGAATCAAATCCCAGCAAGAATCGAATTCCAGCAAGAATCAAATCTCAGCAAGAATCAAATCCCAGCAAGAATCAAATCCCAGCAAGAATCAAATCCCAGCAAGAATCAAATCCCAGCAAGAATCAAATCCCAGCAAGAATCAAATCCCAGCCAGAATCAAATCCCAGCCAGAATCAAATCCCAGCAAGAATCAATGCCTTCACAAATTGACTAGAGAAAACTAGATGTGTTTTTTAAAAGATGTCGGTTTTATTCTCTTTCCTTCTGCTTTCTGTTTGAAGCCCACCCAATTTTTAACAATTGAAAATCTCTTTCAGTTTTTATTACTTGGTGAGTTTCAGTTGCCTATTTGAACAGAGATGGGGTTATTATGTTCGAAACCAATCCTGTCCACTGCTCATGTCTTCAAAAGTGCTCTTGCCTTTGGATAGTGACGGGGAGTGAGCTCCCTCTGGGTGATTTCCTCCTCCCTCACTGAAGGGCCTTGTGGCCAAATGGGAAGCATTACTATTGCCATCTCATTTGAGATCAACTAAGACATCACAGATTGAGGATTGCATCTGGGACTTTCCTGTTCTCTGTGATTCAGCTACTCAATGCTTTAACGAGTTAAGCCACCAGAGAGCTGTATAACTGTTTGAAGGCTTCCTGTCTCAGAAGAGAGTGGTAACAATTATTCCACTTTTCTGTCATGTTTTAATGGCAAGCTGTGGTCCTTTTATAACTATTGTGTCATACTCCCTAGGTCAACGTAGACTGCAAACTTCCTGTGCACCAGTAGTTTATTTAATCTCGTGAGCAGGATTTCTGATACACAGCTTGGCACAGCTAGCTTTTAAGTTGCCGGCACAAGGTGCATCTGCACAATGGGCCAGTTCAACCTGATTTTTGCAGTTTTATAAATTTGGGCAAATGTAGTAATGTTAATAAATCAAAAATAAATCTGCTGATGTGTGAATATCATCGGCAAGATGAGTTGTCAGAATGCTTCAGTGACAGTTTTTAGATCTTGTATTGTTCAATGAGGCAAAGTTAGTTAATAATGCCATACTAAAATATCCACTAGGAAATAGTGATCATAATACAATTGAATTCCACTTAAAAATGAAAAACAACACATTCCAATCACCAACATTAAAAGTTTATTTAAGCCAATTGCATAGGTTGGCTAAGGTTGATTGGGTAAAAGGTAAATATGCAGTGGGAAACATTTAAAGAAACAATTCAAAATGTTCAGCAAAATTATATTCCATTGAAAATCAAAAACTCAGTGAGAAAGATCCATCCACGGCTTAATAAAGAGATTAAGAATAGTATTCAGTTAAAAGAAGAGGCTTATAATGTTTCAAGTCTGAGGATTGGGAGTGTTTTAGAAACCAGTAAAGGCCATCAAAATGTTGATTAAAAGGGAGAAAATTAGAGCAAACTAGCCAGGAATATAAAAACAGATTGTAAGAGCTTTTACAGGTACACATCAGAGTAGCCAAAGTAAACATTCTGGTCCTGTAGAAGAAGGCAGCAAAATTATCATGGGGAATGAGGAAATGGCAGAGGCATTGAACAAATATCTTGGGCCCGATTCTCCCAAAAAAATTCTAAGCGCTGAATTGGTGGGAAAAATGGTGTAATTCACAATTGTTTTTTTCAGTGGGAGTTCAAACTCGAATCTCCCACACTCTGTGCAATGCAGAGGTCACAATCGAGAATATAATTAAAAGCTTGGGGAGCGGGGCCTATTCACATTGGCATCTGACAGTTCCGGGCCTCTGCACATGCATGGCCCTGGTTTGTCAGCCTCCCGTTTGCTGGCCAGCTCGATCACTTCCGCCCCCACCCTGGCAGACACCCCCCCTCCCCCAGCCCGCCCTGATAGCTGGCCAACTCCAGCCCCGACCAAATCCCAATGCAGGGTGGCAGCGGGACCCCCCACCCCCACCAATTGCCCTAGGCCCTGCCCACAATAGGCACTGCCCACCCCTTGGCCACACCCCTCAGGCCCTACTCCCTTGGCACTGCCCAATGCCCCCTTGGCATGGGAACTTTGCCCCTTGGGCAATGCCGGGGGCACAGGCTGGCACTGCCTATGTCCAAGGGGCACCACCCCCCCACCGCCGATCCCTGGGGGGACCTCGATTGCCCCCTTAACTAAAGCGGGGTCTCTTGCTTGTTCCCTGGATATGGGGGGAGCTACTCTAAACCCCACCGGAGTGAAATACTCCTGGCTGGGTGGGAGATGCTCTCGGGCCCGGAGAATTCAGTCCCAGGCCCGATAATGACATTTAAATTACATGAAAAATAGATTAAAATCACTTACCTGGTCTTCCCACTAGTTTCCAGCGTGTTCTCGACAGCGCCTGCTCTTTGGCGGTGGGAGACGGGCATGCGTCAGGAACGCATGCATGAATCCTGCAAAACGGCCGACGCGCGCATCTCCCAACCTGAAGTGCCAAAGAAGTAGCGTGTCGCGATTGGAGAATTGAGCCCTTTGTGTCTGTCTTCACAGTTGAAAACATGATTTACATAACAGAAGCAGAGGGTAATCCAGGGGCTAATAAGAATGAGCAAATTAAGGTAATTAATATTAGCAAAGAAAAATGCTGGAGAAATTCGAGGGAAAAAAACCTGACATATCCCCAGGACCTGATGGCCTACATTCCAGCATTCTGAGAGAGAATGCTGTAGAGATTGTAGGTGCGCTGGCTACGATTTTCCAAAATTGCTTCAATTTTGGAACATTACCAGCAGGTTGGAAGTTAGCAAATATAACATTGCTATTCAAGAAAGGAGGGAGAGAGAAAATAGGAACCGCTTGCCAATTAGCCTGGCGTCAGTCATTGGGAAAGTGCTGAGATCTATTATTAAAGAAGTCTTAACAATGCACTTAAAGCATAGTATGATTAGAACAAGTTAATATGTTTTTACCAAAAATAATTACCGTTTGACAAATTTGAGGATATAACTAATAGAGTAAATAAAAGGGAACCATTTGCTGTGTACTTAGATTTCCAAAAGACATCTTGCAAAGATATCACAATTGAGGTTTAATATACGAGATAAGGGCTCAAGGAGATTGGGGTGATGTATTAGGCAAGGATAGAGGATTGGTTAATGGACAAGAAGCAGAGATTAGGGCTTAATTGGGTATTTTCAAGTTGGTAGGATGTGACTAGAGGAGTGCCGCAGTGATCTGTGTTGGGCCTCAGTTATTTACAATCTATATTAGTGACTTAGACAAAGAGACAGAAGATAATGCATCTAAGTTTGCTAATGGTACCAAGGGTATGTAAGCTATGAGGAGGACACAGAGGCTATAAAGATATATAGGTAGGTACAGTCAGGGGACAACAAGGTGGCAATGAAATATTATGGGGGAAATGTGAGAGTATTGACTTTGCTCATGAGAATAGAAAAGCAGAACATTTTTAAAGGCATGAAATTTGTAAATGTTGATGTTCAGAGAGACTTGGGTATAATAAACTGAGGAACACACGGAGTTAGCTTGCAGGTCCACATTAAGCAATTGGGAAAGCAAATGGCATGTTGGCCTTTATTGCCGGGGTTGGAGTAGAAGATTAAATAAGTCTTGCTAAAATTATACTAGGCTTTGTTGAGAGCACACCTGGAATACTGTGTACAATTTTGGTCTTCATGTTTAATGAACGATATACTTGCAGTGGAGGGTTTAAATTCAGCACAGAGTGAATGGATGAAAGAGCATAAATGAAACCAGTTTAGTCGGTCTTAATTCAGCTTCTAATGACACACAGCACAAAATTGTCCTTAATGTTACATTAAATTAATGTTACACTAAACTAACAATCTCAGACAGTGAGACTGTTGAGGAAGACATTAGATTTTTAATGGAAGGTTACCATTTGTGATTGGGATTTAGCAAAGCATTGGGTGCTTTACTCTGTACTATACTGATCCCGGGATTGCTTGATACTGACAGAATAGCTGAAATAACTGAGTGCCTCTAGTCCTGCAATCTAAACTCTAAGATCTTGATGCTCCTCCAATTCTGGTCTGCTTTATATTCCTGCTTTTTATAGCTTTACCATTGGCAGCTGCCCCAGGTTGTAAGCTCTTGAATTCCCTTTCTAAACCTCTTTATATCTCTTGCCTTCTTAAAGATGCTCCTTAAAACCTACCTCTTTGACCAAGCTTTTGGTCATCTGTACCAGTATCTCCTTAGATGGCTCAGTATTAGATTTTGTTTAATAATGCTTCTTTGTGAAGCTCCTTTGGGCTGTTTTACTGCATTATAAGTGCTGCATTTTTAGATAGTTGAAATTCGGTCAGTATTGCATTTCTCTCAGTATTTACCATTCCTCATCTTAATGTCCTTAAGATAAAGATTTAGTAAGAATAAATTGATCAACGTTTTGATCTCCAATAAGTGAATGTCATGTGGAAAATTTCTCACTCTATTACCAACAAATAATTCACTTTAAAAAGTTCACCCCACTTTTGAAATATCCCATTTCCACATCATGTTTAACCCTCAAGTTTTAAGTGCTGGCTTGTTCTAGACTGGTTTAGGTACATTATGTAATGCCAGATTTGAACTGTTATGTCAAGTGCAAAACAGTTCAACTTCTTTTACTCCAGTATGTGGCACTCTGGAGTGCATCCCTCAGCATTGCTGGTCCTTGGAATTTGCCAGCTGGCAACACTCAGTCCTTATCCTGAAAGACTAACAGGTTTCAGGTAGACCAAAAAGTGTTTTTCACTGAGTTTATGGTCCACCTGCAGAAGTTGATGTTTGTCTCTCTCTTTTTGCTGGCAGATGAGTGTTCTTGAATGATCCCTCCACACCACACCCACCCCCCCCCCCCCCCATCCCCCAGCCCCCACGAAGTACAAATATGTCACCTTTTTAAATACATATCTGGTTCTGCAAATTGGAAACTTCTCATAAAATTTACCTTTAAACACAAATTAACTTGAAGAACAAAACTAAATACGAATGTAACTTAAAAAAAGCTTACTTGTTAAGATATATTTTAATTCCTAACAAAGTTTCTTTAACTTTCCTGTCACAATTTTTTGAAAAACATTCCCCGCTTTACGGTAATTGAATATTCCTGCAAACGTCAGCTATTTCCACTTCCTCCTCCACATTATCAACATCTTCATGGTATTTTGTCATTGAAATCTCTGCAGATTCACACCTTTCTAAGTACACTTGTTACTGTTAACCCTCCCTTTTTGCACTGCATTCATCTTGTGTTTCTATCCTGGGAGCCCGTAATTAGCGTAATTGCTGTTCTGGGAATACAATAGAGATAGGACAAGAAGGTGGCACCTGAATGAAATACGCCAGGACAAACTTCTATAGTGGCATTATTTCCAAGTCTCCATTGGGAAAATTGTTATAAAATTGGAAAATCACTGCAATTTTTACTTAGAACTCATCACACAGGAGCTTACATCTTCACATCTTTCTGATGTTTGTCTCTCTCTTTTTGCTGATAGATGAGTGAAGGCCGTGTTCTGAGCCTGTGTGCAATATATTTTGTTCCATCTCTACTCTTAGCACTTGATGTGTTTCTTGTTGCGTTTGTTTGGTTAATGCAGTAGTAGACTCCCCCGATCTTCTTTTGTTTCCTTCCAGCCAATTGAGCTGCTGCATCAGTTTACATTACATCACATTGGATTCATGCAAGTATGATGTGGAGATGCCGGCATTGGACTGGGGTAAACACAGTAAGAGTTTTAACAACACCAGGTTTCCACTCCATCTGACAAAGGAGCAGCGCTCCGAAAGCTAATGGCATTTGCTACCAAATAAACCTGTTGGACTTTAACCTGGTGTTGTTAAAACTCTTACTGTGTTCATGCAAGTACGCAGAAGTGGCTCAGAGTGTTATGTGCTTGGAGGAAGCTGCAGTTGTTCTGACTACAGGTTGCAGCACTGTAGGCAAAGTTTTCGCTTGGAGATCAGGATGAGTGGGAAGTGCCAGAGAAACTGGAAGAGTGGAGCTGTGACAGACAGAAGGATAAACCAAGCTACGAAAGGCCAACTAGTTTAACCCAATGGTGGGAAAACTTTCAGAAATGATAATCCAGGACAAAAAAATAACAGTCACTTGTACATATTTGTAATAATTAGGGGAAGCCAGCGCAGATTTGTTAAAAGCAAAGGCAGGAATTTTACAGCCCCGCCCACCCCGGGAATCGGAGCGGGCGAGGGGCGGACCATAGAAAGGTCCATTGACCGCGAGTGGGATTTTATCGTTTTGGGACGAGTGAGGCCGTAAAATCTCGCCAAAAATGTTTTTAACTAATTTGATTTGGATTTTCTAATGAAGTAACAGAGAGGGCTGATGAGGGTGTTAAATTTGATATGATGTATATGGACTACCAAAAGGCATTTGATAAAGTGTCACATATCAGCTTTGTCTGCAGAACTGAAGTCCGTGGAATAAAAGGGGCAGTGGCAGTGTCAATACAAAATTGGTTGTGTAACAGGAAACAGAATAGCGATGAACAGTTGTTTTTGAGAGTCTTGGAAAGTTTATAGGCGGGATCCCAAAGGGTTGAGATTGGGAACACTGCTTTTCTTGATTTCCATTAACAATCTAGGCTTGGGTGTACAGGGTACAATGCCAACATCTGCAAAGAGTGAGGCAAAACTTGGAAACATTGTGAACTGTGAGGAGGATAGTCTTAGATTTCAAGGGATAAGGGGCAGGCATATAGCAGATAGATTTAATGCAGAGTGGAGTAAAGTGTTATATTTTGGTAGGGGCGAGAAAATATAAAATAAAGGATACAATTCTGAAAGGGATGCAGGAGCAGGCAGACTCTGAGGTATATGAAATCCTGAACTTTATAAATATAGCAGAGGGTCAGACTTTTGTGAAGTTGGGATGACTCTGGAGCTATGTAAGAATGGCAGGTAGAGCCATTTCTGGGATTCCCAGCTCTGTTCCTGGCACTAGAAATTTTTGGCTTAAGGCTCCGAAAGCTTGTGGCTTTTGCTACCAAATAAACCTGTTGGACTTTAACCTGGTGTTGTTAAACTTCTTACTGTGTTTACCCCAGTCCAACGCCGGCATCTCCACAGCATGACTGGAAATTTTTGCCAGCGTGGAAAAAGGGTCAGGGAGTGAGCCCACACCATGCTCTCCTGAACTGACCAGGTCCGTTGTAGGATAAGCATCTTCTAGCAATTTCTGCTGCCCCCAACCCCATCATTTTTGTGGAGTCAGAGCAGCTTCTTCATGGGTTCATGGCCCCTCAGAGGAGTCTGGACCATATTTGGAATTGGAATCGTTTGATAGGTGAATTTTAAAGGTCTTACCCATAATCCTCAGTCACTCCCCTGACCCCCAAACTCTCCATGTCAACCATGCCCCTTCCATGCCCAGTACGTATTAATCATATCACTCATTGGGTATGGGCAAACAATGGCAAGTGTGGAACTACTCAGGAAAAAATGCATGCTAGGTTGTGTTCAGACCACTAAAATCATTAAGTCAGCAGGGGATCTGTTTTGACAAGTGTAGTGAATTGTTGACTCTGCTTGACTGACATCTTTAAGTGGTTGGAATTTATTTCTGTGATCTGTTTATTTGCGTACGTTTAAAAGGTGTGAATGTTTAAACCTCTGTTATTGCTACTTTAATGATCAGCCTGATGGACACTTTTATGGCATCATAAAAACAGCAGTTATTTTTCAAAGAACATATTTGAATAGGTGTTTTCTTTTCAGTTTCACACTTGCCATTGTTGTTATTATATGTCTCATTGATTATGTACATAATGCATACTGGGTGAATGGGTATGAAAGGATGATGAGTTGCCATTGGGCAGGATTTTCCAGCCCTGCCAGCAGCAGGACAAAAGTTTTGGTGGCGCTCCAAAATTTTCCTGTCCTGCCCATGACAATGCCCATCATTGGCGGGACTGGAAAATCTTCATCGTGGAGTTGGTATGGGAGGTATAAAGGGCTGTGGGGAGTGAGTGGTGAAGCTAGAGGGCCTAACTGCTCTTATTACAATTGAGACAAAATCCCAGAGACCTGATATGGACCCTTTAACCAGCCCACTTTAACACTTGCCCATTGCGTGGCTGTATAAGATCTGGTTTTGGGGCCAAGCTGCCCAACTCTATCCCACATACACAAGTGCAAGGAGGTTAACATAGAAACATAGAAACTAGAAGCAGGAGTAGGCCATTTGGCCCTTTGAGCCTGCTCCACCATTCATTTTGATCATGGCTGATCATCAAATTCAATATCCTGATCCCCCCCTTTCCCCCATTTCCCTTGACCCCTTTAGCCCTCAGTGCTTTATCTAATTTCTTCCTGAAATCAGACAATGTTTTGGCCTCAACTACATTCTGTGGTGGTGAATTCCACACATTCACCACCCCTGGGTGAAGAAATTTCTCCTCACCTCAGTTCTAAAAGGGTTACCCCTTATCCTCAAACTATGACCCCTAGTTCTGGACTCCCCCACTATTGGGAACATTGGCCACGATTCTCCATCGCGACCCGCAACTTTTCTGGTGGGTTGAGGTGGGAGATGCGCATCTCTGGCCTTGTACCGGGATTTGTGCATGCGCCGGGAACGCATGCGCATCTCCCAGAGCTGGCGAACAGTCGCTAGTCGGACCATGCTGGAAACCGGCGGGACGGCAGGTAAGTCATTTGAATCTTTTTAAAATATATTTTAAATATGTTTAACAGGTCATTATCGGGAACCTTCAGGCCCCGATCGAATCTCCCATCCCGCCAGGAGTACTTCATTCTGGCGGGGTTCAGACTAGCTCCCCACGTTCGGAAAACGAGCAGGAGACCCCGCCGGAATGAAGGGGGGTAAATTGGGGACCCCCCCGGGGTCAGGTGGTGGGGGGTGGTGTCCCCTGCCCAAGGGACAAAATGCCCATGCCCACGGGGCACTTTGACACCCCACCAGGCATTGGGCAGTGCCAAGGGGGTGGGGCCTACTGTGGGTGGGGCCTAGAGGCAATCAGTGGGGGTGGAGGGTCCCGCTGCCACTCTGCAGACAGAATCTGTCTGGGATGGAGGGAGAGCAGTGATTGAGGTGGGCTTGGGGGGGTGGTCTGCTGGGGGGGCCTGCCTCCAGGGGGGTCTGACCCTGGGGGGGGTCAGCAGGGGGGAGGGTCTGCCAGGGTGAGGGGGGGTGCGGGGAATCACCACTGCTGGGGGAGGGGTGGGCTATGCATCGTGGTGCTCCGGGTGGGTGGGGGGGGGGGTCGGGGCTGGCCCAGGAATTGTTGTGGGGGCCGTGATCAGGCCGTGGGGGGTGCTGGAGAGCCAGCACTGTGGGAGTCCCGTGCTGGTCACCGAATGAGCTGGCCAGCATATAGGTAGTCTGAAAAATCAGGACCACTGCACATGCGCAGAGTTCCAGAACTCTCAAACTTCGGCACAAATAGGCTCCGCCCCCCCTGGATTTTTAATGATGTTCACGACTTGGACCTCTGTAGTGCACAGAGTGGGACTCAGGTGAGAAGCTGAACTGATAAAACAGTCAGGATTTAGAACAGTTTTCCCGCCAATTCAGCACTTTTGGGAGAATCACGGCTATTCTTTCTGAATCTACCCTGTCTAATCCTGTTAGAATTTAAGAAGTTTTTATGAGATCCCCTCTCACTCTTCTAAACTCCAGTGAATATAATCCTAACCAACTTAATCTCTCCTCATATGACAGACATACCAATCCAGGAATCAGCCTGGTAAGCCTTCGCTGATCTCCCTCTGCAACAAGACATCCTTCCTCATATAAGGACACCAAAACTACACACAATACTTCAGGTGTGGCCTCATCAACACCCTGTAAAAATTGCAGCAAAACATCCCTACCCCGATACTCAAATCCTCTCGCTATGCAGGCCAACATATCATTTGCCTTCTTTACTGCCTACTGTACCTGTGCGTTTACTTTCAGCGACTGAAAACACGAGGACACCTAGGTCTCGCTGAATATCCACCTCTTTCAATTTACACCCATTCAAGTAATATTCTGTCTTCTTATTATTGCTACCAAAGTGGATAACCTCACAGTTATTCACATCATACTCATTTGTCATGCATATGCCCACACACTCAGCCTGTCCAAATCATGCTGAAGCATCTCTGTATCTTCCTCACAGCTCACCCTCCCACCCAACTTTGTATCATCTACAAATTTGGAGATAATACGTTCAGTTCCCTCTTCCAGCTCATTAATATATAATGTAAACCGTTGGGGTCCCAACACAGATCCCTGTGGAACCACACTAGTCACTGACTGTCAATCAGAAAAAGACCCATTTCTGCCAACCTTTTGCTTCCTATCTGCTAATCAACTTTCTATCCAACTCAAGACATTACTGCAGGTGCTTTACCCATGTGCTTTAACTTTACATAGTAGTCTGATTTGATTTGATTTGACTTATTATTGTCACATGTATTAGTATACAGTGAAAAGTATTGTTTCTTACGCGCTATACAGAAAAAGCATACCATTCATAGAGAAGGAAACAAGAGAGTGGAGAATGTAGTGTTACAGTCATAGCTAGGGTGTAGAGAAAGATCAACTTAATGCGAGGTAGGTCCATTCAAAAGTCTGATGGCAGTAGGGAAGAAGCTGTTCTTGAGTCAGCTGGTACGTGACCATAGACTTTTGTATCTTTTTCCCAGTGGGAAAAGCTGGCTGCTTTGATGAGGCAGTGGGAAGTGTAGACAAAGTCAATGGATGGGAGGTTGGTTTGCGTGATGGGTTGGGCTACGTTTACGACCTTTTGTAGTTTCTTGCAGTCTTGGGCAGAGCAGGAGGATACCAAGCTGTGATAAAACCAGAAAGAATGCTTTCTATGGTGCATCTGTAAAGGTTGGTGAGAGTCATAGGTGGCATGCCAAATCTCCTTAGTCTTATGAGAAAGTAGAGGCGTTGGTGGGCTTTCTTAACTATAGTGTCAGCATGGGGGGACCAGGACAGGTTGGTGGTGATCTGGACATATAAAAACCTGAAGCTTTTGACCATTTCTACTTCATCCCCATTAATGTAGACAGGGGCATGTTCCCCACTACGCTTCCTGAAGTTGACGACAATCCCCTTTGTTTTGTTGGCATTAAGGGAGAGATTATTGTCATCGCACCAGTTCACTAGATTCTCTGTTTAATTCCTGTACTCTGTCTCACGATTGTTATGTGACACCTTGTCGAAAGCCTTCTGAAAGTCTAAATAAACCACATCCACTGGTTCTCCTCGGTCAACTTTACTAGTTACATCCTCAAAGAATTCCAATAGACTTGTTAAGCATGATTTATCTTCTGTAAATCCATGCTAACTTTATCTGATTATACCACTGCCTTCCAAATGCTGAGTTATGAAATCCTTGATATTGGACTCTAGCAACTTCCCCAGTACTGACATTAGGCTCACTGGTCTAAAGTTCCCTGTTTTCTCTCTACTCCCTTTTTGAACAGCGGGCTTACATTAGCTACCCTCCAATCTGTAGGAACCAGTCCAGAGTCCAAAGAATTTTGGAAAATAACCACCAATGGATCTACTATTTCCAAGGCCACTTCCTTACATGTTCTGGGGTGAAGATTATCAGGACCTGGAGATGTAGTAAAGAAGGTAAATCCCATCAATTTCCCCAAAACCAATTTTCTGCTAATACTGATTTCCTTCAGCTCTTCACTAAAATGTGTTTATCTCAGCACTTCTGGAGTTTCGATGAACCTTTATAAAACACCGGACATTATACTTTAGGAAGGATGCGAAGGCTTTAGGGAGGGTGCAAAAAATGGTTTCAGGGATGAGGTTACATGGATAGCTTGGAGAAGCTGGGGCTGTTCTCTGGGAAGAGGAGATTTGATAGAGGTGTTGAAAATGATCTAAACAGACAGGGGGAAATTATTCCCGCTGGTGGAAGAATCGAGAACTAGAGGACACCGATTTAAGGTGATTGGCAAAAGAACCAGTGGCAGGATGTGGCATAACTTATTTTATATAGTGAGTGCTGAGGATCTGGAATGCACTGCCTGACAGATGGAGGAAGATTCAATTATGGATTTCATAAGAGAATTGGATAAGCACCTGAAGAGACAAAATCTACAAGGCTAGAGAGAAAGGGAAAGGGTGTTGGACTAGCTGGATATCTCTTGCAAAGAAAGCTGGCTGAATGGCTTCTTTCTGTGCTGTAACCATTCTATGATTCTATGTTCCAGTCTGTAGCCAGCGGCACTATATAGAGGTGGAAGCACCTCACAGTACCTTGGGATAACACTGCTAATCTTTAGCCCTTCACATTGGAAAAGTATCTCCTTATTCCTGTACTCCATCACAGCTGTCAATCAAACTCAATCCTACAATGAGCAGCTTGAATGCATCTGCAAATAATAATTTTTCCTTCCCTTAATTGATCTCTTTGTCCTGCCCCCTCCTCCACAGCTCCTGTTACCCTGCTTTGCCTTATGGTGAAATGCAGCAGCAGCCACTGTTGTGCTGCAACTTGTTTAAGTTGCTGTTCTTGATTTGTGAGCTTTCACATAAAGTATTGGCAGGCTAGTCAGCTATGAAGAACATTACAGATGAACTGCGCCCAATCTAGCTGACATCTACAAACACACACTTTCCACGACTGAATAGGCATCAAGAGCAGGGAGTCTTCTGCCTGATCTTTTCCATTATAAGGACAAATGTTTTGTAACACAGCAAATGCTGTCTGGTTAATATCAATTAATGTGGTCCAGCACATGAATTGCATTAGTGATCTCATGATCTGGATGACTAAACACTATATTGGGGCTGTGCAAAATTTTTGCAGGCAAGTAAAATTATTCATTTCTCTCACAAATGTCTTCAGATAGGAATGCCTATGGATTCAGATGCAGGTTTGCCAGCTTTATTTCAAGTCTGTCAATTGTACACCAACTTTGGATATTCTTTTGAACCAAAGTAGATTTCTGGTGGGACCTGGTTTATCCTCAAACAATTCATTCAAGTATTGGCCAAGGAGGAGCTTCTGTTTACCTTACCAAGTAAACAGGTACGCAATAGCGTAGTGGTATTGTCGCTAGACTAGTAATCCAGAACACCAGGGTATGTCCTAGGAATCCAGGTTTGAATCCCATCAGGTTCAATAAAAGTCCAATGAAGACCATGAAACGATTGTTGTAAATGTCATTAATGTCCATCAGGGAAGGAAATTTGTCATCCTTACCTGGTCTGGCTTACATGTGCCTCCAGACCCACAGCAATGTGGTTAACTCTTAACTGCAAGAGCAATTAGGGGTTGTTCTTGCTCGCTATGCCCACATCCCATGAAAGAATAAAGAATAAACATGACTCCTGACCTCAGAGGGGGCAGGGTGAGTGAGGGAATTCCCCTCTCTCCACAACCTTTCAGCACCCAGTGACTTGGACATTGGCAATCCGGGATGTGCAAACAGGGAACAAACAGGCATACGACCAATGTTCCCATTACAGTTCATGAACACACTGCAATCTTAAAGGGACTGTGCAGTGCAAAATGTCAGCCACGTATATATAGCAAAGAGAAATGAAAGGGATTAGCTTTAAAATTGTCCCATTTTTATTTCTTTTCACTGCCCTGAAAATGAGGCGAGATATTAAAAATTCTTTCTGGCTGGTAATCTTGGTGATGGCATGAACAGAGGTTGGCACCACCTTTCCTCTCCTACCCATCGACAACCAAAGTGGCAAGACATCTAATGAAGTCACCCTATCTTGACTCGGGATACTCCAGAACGGCTAGAAAATCACCAGTGTCTTCCACTGTGCTCCTGCCAGCAGAGTTGCACTGAGACATTTATGTCCTTGTATGGTATATTTTTCTCATCTGGATTTTACATTTTGAATTTGTTATTACTAACTAAACTTGTGCTAACATGGAAAACCCAAATCAAAAGCACAGGGTGGAAGTATTAGAGATCTACGTGAAAATCATGAGCAGCATTTCTTTAAATAGAAAGGGACTAATATAGATTGTTTGATTGTGGTGTTCCCTTCTACAATGTGCTCTAAACAATTGCGCTAAAAACCAAGATGAATGGTGAGGCTGCTGCAAATATTTCAAGCGTCAATATCCGATTATCGCTTGCAAGGTATATACATGATTTCCAGAATTCCCCATAGGAAAATGTTGCTCTTGCCTTATACATTACTGCTCCATTTGTTGATGCCACTTAAATAAAAACAGTTACAGATATGCACAGTTATAACAATGAAATAAATCAGATCCAAAAAAATCATGTTTTGTGGAGAATGGCTGTATAGATGGTACAAAAGTAGAACGATGTGGGGTTGTTACACTGAATGTAAGAATAAGTTGTTATAAGAATGCGGTTTTGTGGAAATGACATTTATGGTAAGATTGCTGGCACAGCTTTGTACATTCTTACCCTGAACATATTAGAGCTTTTTGATAAATTTGAACTGGAACTGTAGAAGTGCTGACTTGTTGATTTGGACTGTCCCTGTCCCGTCAGTGGCTCTTACATCAGTTGTACGATCTGGTGACGTCTATAAGCAGCATGTGATGAACATCATAAAAAAAAACCAAAGCCTCTTGTATGGAAGTGGCACTAAGGCCTTTCCAAGATTTATTTTTTTACTTTCTCTTTTCAGCTATTTCTCTTCTGCTTCCTGATTTATAAACATGAGCTCTTATTTCTCCAAAGGCACCGAGATGTTGGATAACATACATCTCCTCCTGCTTTACTCCAATATTCTTGCTCAGTCATTTCATGGTTCATTTCCTGAATGATACAATAAATTTAACCCTTTTTCCTGTTCGTTTTCCCAAGAGCATTAGCATCGTAGTGGTCCGAAGTAACCGCACTTCACTAATGAGGTGGAAGGATATTTGAATGATTGGGAGCTTGGCAAAATGAGTTAGTGAAAGAGGTATGGGAATAGAGATTTTAGGATATGTGCAGGATTTTTTTCTTGTGCAGCATGTTCAAAAGAAATACAAGAGGGATCATTGTTGCATCTAGTAACAGGAAATGTATTAGAATAGTTAAAAGAAGTAAATATAGGGGAACATCTAGGTAACAGCAATGAAAACATAATAAGGTTTGAGATTGATTTTGAGAAGAACCCATGTAAGGTGAAAACCAAAGTAATAACTTGGGGGAAAAAGGACTAATTTTACTGAGGTGAGAATGGAACTAGGGAAATAATGCTGGAAAACCTTACTGGCAAAGAAAGGAGCATGAGAGTCCAGGAGAAATAAGTTCCAATAAAAAGCCAGAACAAACCAACCAGTAATGATACAGCAGGTTGGAGAAAGAAACAACAGCAACATTGAAACTAAAGAAAAAGCATAGACTAAACGGGAAAGGAGAAGATGGAAAAAAACCCCCAAAAAGTTAGGAAATAAGTCAAGAAAACAAACAGGAAGACAAACAGAAACTGTTAAAGAATATAATGAATATGAGTAAAGTATTCTAAAGATACATAAATAATGAAGAAAACATCAGGGTAGGGATATGACCACTAAGGGATATACACAATAAACCCACAGGCAACGATAGTGAAATGGCAGCAAGATTAAATAATTACTTTGCCTCAGTATTTAGCAAGGATACTAACATGGGGCCATTAGAAGAAGAGATCAAAAATACATTTTAAAAATTAGGATAAAAAGGGGGTGATAATAGATAAACTACTCAAATTTAGCAAAGATAAAATCCCTAGCTTGGAATAAGAAAAGGGAATATTGTCAGAGAACTAGCCTACTATTCTGATTCCCAAATCAAAATAGGGAAATAGAATAAGTCCAGGGAATCATAGACCAATTAGTATAATAATGCTGACAGGAAAGCTAATCGAATCCTTACTCATAAATGTAATAGAAAACCATCTAGAAACTGAAAATATCATCAAGAATATTCAGCATGGATTACAAAAGGAAAGATCATATTTGACCAATCTTATTGAAAGGGGTAAATGAGGATCATGCAGTAAATGGGGAATATTGTTACATTTTCAAAAAACCTTTGATGAGGTGTCACATGTTAGGCTCAAGATTAAGGTCAGGATTGTGTGGAGTTAAAGGATATGATGCAGAATGGATAGCAAGTTGATTACAAAACAGAAAACAAAGTAAGGGTTAAAGCTAGTTACTCAGGCTGAAAAAAGTGGGAAGTGATGAAAAACCACAAGGATCGATGCTGGCACCATGGCTGTTCACCATTTAAACAAATGATTTACATTCAGGAATTACAAGCTGCAAAGTTGTGGATGACAGCAAGTTGGAAGTTCAGTTAATACAGAGGAAAACTGTGACAAAATATAGGAAAGAAAGAAAATACAGGAAGGCAATAAACTTGCAGAACCAGTGTGTAATTGGCAAAGAGATTTTAATTGAAATATGTGGTGGTACATTTCGATACGAAGAATAACAAGGCATATAATCTTCGGAAAATAAGTGTTGAAATGTGGTATAGGTATACAAATCACTAATTAATCAGGCTAATAAGGCCATAAAAAAGCAAAGACACTTGTGGGATTCATTTCCAAAGGAAATAAATTGAAAACAATTACATTGTTTTAAACCCATATAAAACCTGGGTTGGATCACATGATGAGTATTGTGAACAATTTGGATGCTGGAAGTGGTGTGAGATTTAACAGGATGACATCAGAACTGAATGATTATACCTATCGAATAAGATTTAAGAGTCTGGGACTCTTTTCTCTAGAAAGGGGAAAACCAAAGGGTGAGGCAAAGCTTTTAAGATTATGAATGGGTTTAACAGAGTAGATTTTTTCTTAGATGTCCCCACTTACGGGGGAAGACCAGAGTTAGTAATCATAAATGTAAGATAGTCACTAATTTACAGAATTGTTACAGCACAGAAGGAGGCTATTCACCCCATCATGTCTGTACCAGCTCACCAAAGGAGCAATTCACTTAGTGCCACTTAAGAGGGAATTCGTGAGAAACATTTTTACCCAGAGAATGGTTAGTATAGGGAGCTGACTATCACAAGAAACAGTTGATGCAAATAGTACAGATACATTTAGGGGAAGCTAGATAAACACATGATGGAGGAAGAATAGGGGGATATGTTGATAGGTTTCGATGGAAAAGGGTGAGTGGAACTGAACACTGGTTTGGGCCTGTTGGCTGGACGGCCTGTTTCTGTGCTGTAAATACTTGGCACTCTTGCAACCTGGGCTAAGATCAGTTAACTCATTTCGAATCAGGAATCAAACCTGAAATCTTCCCATGTATGTGGTTGAGTATTGCGTTGTCTTTCCTTGCAGTATCAACAGAGTCTAGCTGTAAGGATAGCAAGTTGGCTGCCACGCACGCTTCATTACATTGTGATATTCAACAACAGTAACACCAGAAAGGCAATTTTAACCTAATCTTCCCATTGAGAACTTTAGAGGAATGCTGGCAGTCTATACAGCAGGATGTGCATGCATAGATGTTGAGTGAGCAAGAGGTCAGAACAGCTGGGCAGAGTACAAAACCAGAGAGCTAGATTAAAATTACCCCCAAGATATTTGTATTAACTTAACTGAGCTTAATTGAGTCTTATAATTAGGCTTATTTCCTAGCGGTGAGGAAAAGGATTTCCATTGCTGCATGTTATTCAGCAATCTTTGGTGCAAGGTGCACAAATGAAGATGCAATTAGGTTTGGCTAGTACATCCTTTGTGGTCAACTAGCTTTATAATAGTCTAGGCTTCCATGAACTATAGTCACTTGTGAGAGGTGTTGGCACATGTGAAACTCTACTTCAGAAAGAGCCAATGTTTCCAAAATTGGAAGGGACAAAATTGAACAAAAAAAGACAATTAAACAATTTGTCTCTCAAGTTGTAGAAATGATAGCAATTAAAAAAAATGGTGTCTGACGTGTCCAGTTTCATGACACTACCGACTACTGAAGATCAAGTCACCCTGATTGAAATTGCTGATTTTTCTTTTGTTTCTAACATCTACCTTCATTTGTTAATCAGATGAGAGGCTCCAGGTAGATGCTGATGCCACCCAGGAATTGCATCGTATGCCAACCAATCAGACAGACACTCTGGATGGAGATTACCTTTACAATTCGAGTGAGGAGTCATTGGCCCCACAGAATCCATACATAGAGGAAAGCAGCCCCTACCGAGCGACCCCAGGAGTCACTGTACTGCACAACGATGGCTACAGACCTTGGAATTAGTAAACCACCAACAATCTAACCACAGACTGACAGAAACTTGCAGAATGTATTTGCTAAATTATGACACAAGTGTAAATGGTTCCTTTCCTGCTCTCAGAGTTAGAAGATTGCTGGAGTGATGCAGTTTTAAAAGCTATATATAATTATTAAGATTTTGCACACTTCTCACAGTATAGATCCTTTAAGTTTATTTTGCCAAGATATTGATACCCAAAATGCACACTGTGGCTTAGATTTGCACTGATTGAATCTATATTGAGAATTGCACACATGACAAGGGATCACAGTTAGAATAAGGAAGTGATACTATTTGTAAACATGTAGTAAGATTTGAAACAACCTCTTAATTATAAGTTGAGTAATGTCTTCTCAAACTATATTGATTGATATACTACTAGATGCAACATCATAAAGATCCATTTCTTGCTTGCAACATTTTTCCTAAATAATGTGTAAAACCTAAAGATAAGATGTAGCTGGTTAAGCTTTTCTACTCACACAGTTTATCCAGTTAGCCATTTGGGCCATTGAGGTCCCAGATTCAATTTGAGTTAGCTGGTCTTATCGACTCTGATCGAGTCCCAGTCTACCGATGACAATTGCTTTCCAATACCCCAAGGACAGGAAAGCCAGTCAAAGTTAGCAGTCACGGATGCTATCCAGCAATCTGCACAGCTGGATATGCAGATGTGGATGTTGAGTGAGCACAAGGTTAGAAAAGCTGTGATTCGTCCATGAGCTTTGCAAAACTCACAGTCAATGCTCAGAGACAAATAATTGCCTTTTGGGAGAGTCAATAAACCTCCTAGAGAGATAAATGGAGGGGAAGGTAGAGAACTGGTGGGAACAAAGGGGAAAAAAGAACCAATGTACTGAAAAATGTGATTGGACCAGGATGTCTGTACAATAGGGCAAAGTGGAATGAGTATTTTGAAATTTGTGTTTGATCAGGTGTATATTATATTGATGTGGCTATATTACAAATAGCATGTTGGCTAACTAATGTTTCCAACAACATCCCATCAATTCAGGGTGTTGCATAGGACACAACACTAACATTTTAGGCTATTTGCCAACTAAGTCACACAGAAGAACTCCTTTAGTTTAGTGAAGAAAATGACTTCAGGTTTGATTAAATTACTTCTAATCTGAGTATAAATACTCTTGAGATTCCAGCATCCTTTTAGAAGAATCTTATATGGGCTCTTTTTTTGAACTGACAGGAACAAATGCTTACCCCATTCATCTGAAATTCCATTCTCTGTTCTAATTTAGTAGAGAGAAGAATTAAATGCAAAATCATAGCATCTTACCACACAGAGAAGGCCATTCGGCCAATTATGTCTGTGCGAGTTCTTTGAAAGAGCTATCCAATTAGTCCCAATCCCACACTTTTTCCTCATCATCCTGCAGGATATATATCAAATTCCCTTTTGGAAGTTATTGGCCGGAATTCTCTGGTCTTCCATGCTCTGCTACTGCTGCCAGCGAGAATGGACAATTTGGCGCTCAACCAATTCTCCATTCACTGCAGCAGGACCGAAAAATCTCAGCTGTAGGCGAGGTCAGAGAATTCTGGCCATTGCCTTTTCAAGGCACTGCATTCCAGGTCATATAACACACAATGTTACGTGGGTTAAACATCCAAGACAAAAACAAGTTCGATATTCCAGCTGGGATTCTCCCAAACAAATTCCAATTTGCGGGAAAATGAGAGTAAATCGTGCTAGTTTTTTAGCGTGATGTCTAGAATGAATCTCTGACACTGTGCATCATGAAGTGCCCTAGCGTGTTTCACGCAGAGATCGGCGCATGCACAGTGGCTCTGCATTGCCGGCCTCCCAGTTGCCGGCCAGCTTTGCAACCCCTGATCGCTGGCCTTCCAACCCCCCCCCCCCCCCCCCCCACCCCTCCCCAACCCCATCCCCTGATTGCTGGCCTCCCAGACCTGGCCATCCCCTGTGTTCCCCACCCCCAACTATGCTCAGCCCCCATCATCACTTTCCTCCCTCTGCCTGTGATCCCAATTGCAGAGTGGCAGTGGACCCCCTTCCCCACTGATTACCCCCCCCCCCAATAGGCCTCTCCCCCAATAGGCCCCATCTCCTTGACACTGCTTGATGCCCAATTGGCTGTGCAGGATGCCTGGGAGATTCGCTGAGGCCGTGGTGCCCAGGGGGAAGCCTGCAAAACGACCTCCGCTGACGTCTCCTGGTCTGCTGTGCTGCTCGAGCAGCGGGCTGGGAGAATCACCCCCAATCACCTTTATTTTTCGCCAGCTGCATGGCACATGTTTGAATATTGTTGTCACGATTGGTATTCAGTGGACCATGCAGCATGCAGGACAATTGGAAATTGGCTCACTTGGTACACTCTTGCAGCATGCACCTAATATATTCTCAGAAATCAGTATGGAACTTCTAAATTACAACAGGGAAGCTGCAAAATTATTTGAGTCACAGTGGCATCATTATTCTCTCTAATTTTGTTGCACACTTTGTAGCAATGATCTGTCCTCTATAAATCGTTAAAATTATTTTTACCTAAATTGGCTCAAATTAGTAAGTTAAAAGTAACAAAAAGTTAATTTTTTACAAAAATTAGTAGATGATTGTCAAATTGTGCTTTTTCTGTGTTTTTTTTAGTAATTTTTAAATTCACTAAGGATGAGCAACAGTTTAATTTTCAGCCACTGTTGCCTTCTCTCATGATTTGTTTGAACTGTACTGTAATGTTTTGATGACAACACTCTTAGTATATGCATTATATCAGATGCCTTAAATCATGGTCAAGAGTGACCCTCTCTTCCACTTTGCCTATCATTTACTCAGTAGTTTAAATTCACAAAATATTCCCCTGAAGTAGCTCTTAAATTAAACTGCATAATTGACCATGCATTGAGCTGATTTGTGTACTGCTGAGACCTTATTAGCAGCACTGATACTTTAACATAGTGAGTTATAGTTCAAACAGCCACATTGGCGAGTTTCTGGTATCTGCAACAGTGGTGTGTGATAGTGCTGGAGTGAGGCCCAATAAGAAGAAACCAAACAGGTCATCATTGCCAAGGAACTGTTCTATACCTTGCAATCGAGAAGTTGTTACCTGAAAATATGGAGGACACTTACCCTAAAAAAAATCAAACATTTCACTGACCCTAATGTGTGGTAGAGTGTAACCACTGGAAAAGCTGTAGCTTTGAGATTTTTAAATTTATATCCTTAATCAAAGATCTATTTTAAACGAATAGACTTTAGTGTTGGGGCTTTGGGCAAAATGCAACCGTAACACTACCTCAAGTCTTTAGGTGGCTGCAGTAGTTCTGATAATTTAATTGTTTTACAATGCAACCAAAAGGTTGTATGTAAATGTCTCGCTGTTGTGTTAAACATGTATTTCCATAACAATGTGTGCTTCAATATTTATAGCAATTGGGAGTTTTGTGGTTTGTGGTATTTTGAGTAGATGTACATATATTGTTCCATTTATAAAGTTTATTTTGTGGCAATCCAAAAATACATATATTACACAATGCTTAACACTTGGTGGTATCAAGAAAACAAAAACTAAAATATTCCCATGTTTCATACATGTTTACTACTTGTCTTGCAATATGTTTGGCAATATATTGTACACTTGATGTTAAAATCCTTGCAATATGTTACTGTTAATGTTACTAATTGAAGTTGAAGCTGCTAATTTAAAGTGCTGTTTGTTTTAGAATATGCATTTTCCCTTCTTAATGCTGTGCCCTAGTTCACAAGAGGACACATTTGTTCAAAGATTGTTTTTTAAGGTATTGTTGTGTGTAGTAGGGCTGGAAAGAATGGAATAAAATGCAACCCTGCTGTGAAGTCTTGGATCCCCCCCACTGCCCCAAGTTTCTGGTATTACCCCATGAGGAGAACGGTTGTAAAAGTCACTTACAATTAAAGCAGAACAAACCTATTTGCTAATTAAAGTACGAATATTCATGGCACAGCCAAGTAGGAGTTCTTTCCACAGGGATCCCACAGCTGTTTGCTCCAACACACAAACCTCATGTATAACAAATAGATAGTTTCAGACATATGAGGTTTTTTTAAGAATAAGTGCATTTCATGTCAATTTGCCTGGGTAGCCACAGCCTATGTGGTTGATTTATTTTTTCCTCATTGACTAATTGGGAATAATATTTGTATTGCTGAACGACTGTTCAATAATGAGATGGATGAATAAAGGAAGGAGATTGAAAATTAACCATGCAAGGCACAAACTTCATGACAATAAATACACTGGAACAGTGAGGCTGTTTTGCTGTTGAGGACATTGGTCTGGTGACATCTGCTGCTCTTTGAGAGAGACTTCTACCGTGTCACCAAATGCCTTGAGCTTGTTTCTCAGGCCCTCTTGCGCAGTTCTTTACACGGAGTCTAATATCAAAGAAAAAAAAAGTCAAACTGGCTCAGTAACACATAATGCTGCTAAAAGATATTGATTAGGGTTCTCCTGCTCGATAAACAAGTTAAAGCATTTTTGGCTCTGAGGTCTGCACTGCGAGTGTTGTTTGCTAATGAAACCTGTAAAGCAAGATTACTGCATTAAGCCTTCAAATTACAACCTCCCCACCCCCAATTCCAACAAGTCAGCCAAATGTCGAATATCTTCTTTCCTTTCCTTGTGCATGTTATTTATCGTTATTTTCTTATATGATCATCCTACGGTTCTCACACAGAAATGGACTTATATGATTATCGGTAAAATGAAACAAAAGTGAAAATCTGAAGTAAAACAGAAAATGTAGGAAAGACAGCTTTTTCCAAGTATTTTTTTCTGATCAGAACATGAACCCTGGCATAATGCAGATGTGGGGTCACATTCAATTGCAGGCACAGGTGTGATTAGCTATATTCGACTGTCCAGATCACTGGTGTATGTGTGAGGTAAAGGATATGTTTATCTGTTTTCCTCTTCATTTCTCTTCTTTAAGCTGACAACACTGACGATACTCCCTTGAGGAACACAATTTTTTCCCAATGAGTTTGACCCACAGGCTTTCTCTAAATAGCTACCTGTCAGTTCCTATTTCAATGCTATCTCGTTTTATAGGAGTGCTGAGCAGAAACTGATATATTACCTGTATTGATTCTCTAATAGCTGTCAGGGTGGAGAGGAACCATTCAGGGCTTCCTGGGCTCAGGCTCTTAGCTGCGTGGGATCATAAACTCCCCATTAACAGTCTTTCATTCAATAACTGATCAGGAAAGTTGCATAGAATTGAAAAGAATGTACTTAGCACAGAAACAGCCAATTGGTCCAACCGTGCCAATGTTTATGCTGTACCTGAGCCTCGGCCTATTTGTCCATCTCTCTCCATAAATGTAATCCTTTATTCCCTTCTCCCTCAATATGCTTCTCTAGCCTCCCTTCAAATGCTATTCACCTGAATGGGAGTTCCACATTCTCACCACTCTCTGGGTAGGTTTGATTTCTTGGTGATTGTCTTACATTGACAGTGTCTGGTTTTTCTTCTCCCCGAGTGGAAACACAATCCCTGGGCTGGGTCTCACCAGTCCCACCAGGCGCATTTCCAACGGGAGGGTATGTAAAACCTCATCATCTTCCCACCCATCCCCCGTAATAATACAGGGAATGGGCAAGTGCCTAAATCAGCAGCTCACCTGGTATATTTAAATAAATGCTCAAGGGTTAATTGAGCTTTTAGCAAGTCGACTGATCCCAATAATACGCTGCCCAGGCCACAATACAGTTGGCATGAGCCAGTCTGGTGAGAATGGGCAGGTTGCTTTTTTGAAAAACTATTTAAAAAGGATGGTAAGGAAAGGGGATACTATCTTGATGGGGGTCGCCATTAGACATTTGGGGTGGGGGTAGCCTTTCTAAGATAATACTTCCTACCACCTGCTCTATAAAACGCACCAACCCCATTCCCTCCTTATGTGGCTCTGGGATCCATGGACCTCACTCTGGGGCCTGCTGGCAGGCCTGGCAGTGCCCACAACAGTACACCTTGCACTGCTGGGCCTACTGATTGGCCGGCTGCTCCTCAGTATGGGGTGGAAGACACTTAGTCCACACTCAGCATGTTATGGCTGTGTGGCAGGTGCCACATTGACTTTGCTTATCAGGGGAAGGCGAGTCCTCTAACCCCCAAATTCCTGTAATATGCTGCCTTCTGTTTCTACTAGCCAAATGTTCTTAATTCTAGGAGATGTCGCTCCCCAGCATTCTGTTTTCTGTTCATTCTTTCCTGATGGTTATAACCTCGCAGTCCTTTCCTGTGTCATCCTTGTATATCTTTCTTGTACCCACTCCAATGCCTTGATATTTGTTTCATCATATGACATCAGAACAGCCCACATTTCTCTAAGTGTGGTCTGATTAAGATTTGATAAAGATTTAGTGAAACCTCTGTTTTTCAATTCTTTTCTACTTGAAATAAACCTGTCTGCTTGGTTTGAATTTTTCAATTGCCTTATTAACCTGCACTGCTGCCATTAGTGATTTGTGTGTTTGTACTTCCGGGAAAGGGGTGGGTGAAGAGCAAGGAGTCTTTTCACCTCCAATTAACGGCCCCAAAAAGCCTTTAAACCAGCTGGTACAGTGGTTAGCACTGTTGCCTCAGTGCTGGCGACCTGGGTTCAATTCCAACTTTGGGTGACTGTGTGGAGTCTGCGCATTCTACCCATGTCTACGTGGGTTTCCTCTGGATACTCCGGTTTCCTCCCACAGTCCAAAGATGTGCGGGTTAGGTTGGCTGGCAGTGTTAAATTACCCCTTAGTGTCAGGGGGACTAGAGGGCAAATACATGGGATTATGGGGGTGGACCTGGGTGGGATTGTTGTTGGTGATGGACAGAGCGGCCTCCTTCTGTACTACAGGGATTCTATGATTTTTCTAATTAATTATTAAATATTACACCTGACATCTTTTTCTCAGATTCTTTTAGAATTTGTCTGGAGCAGGGGTTTATCCTCTCTGAGCTTGATTAATTTATTTAATATTTCTCCCTTTTCTTTCAAATAGAGTTAAATCATTCTTAATCTTAAATAAATGGGAATGGTGTGAAGGTGGTGGGGAGAGTTCATGTTCTGAATTTGTTGAACTCAATGTTCAGTCTGGAAGGCTGTGCCCAATCGGAAGATGAGATGCTGTTCCTCCAGTTTGCGTTGGGGTTCACTAGAACATTGCAAAAGGCCAAAGATGGACACGTGGACAGAATAGCAGGGTGGTGTGTTGAAGTGGCAAGCGACAGGAAGGTCTGGGTCCTGCTTGCACCTACGGACTGAAGGTGTTCAGCAAAGCGGTCACCCAGTCTGTGTTTGGTCTCTCTGGTGTAGAGTAGACCGTATTGGGAGCAGCGAATGCAATAGACCAGACTGAAGGAGGTGCACATGAAGCGTTCCTTCATCTGAAAGGGGTGTTTAGGACCTTGGATGGTGAGCAGGGGGAAGGTGTTGGAGGAGTGGACCAGGGTATCCCGGAGAGAATGGTCTCTGCGAAATGCTGACAGCGGGGTGAGGGGAAGATGTGTTGATTAGTGGCATCATGCTGGAGTTGGCAGAAATGGCAGAGGATGATCCTTTGAATGTGAAGGCTGGTGGGGTGAAAAATGAGGACAAGGGGGACCCGATCCTGGTTCTGGGAGGGAGAGGAGGGGGTGAGAGCAGTGGCCCGGGAATGGGTTGGACACAGTTGAGAACTCCTGGACTTTAACGGGTGCAGACTGGTGCAACTTGTGTGAGCACGTGCTAGCTTCTCTTCATTGTGCGTTCCCTGTTTAGACACACTGGTGCTGGCTGAACACTACAGTCATTTCAATCCCCAGACCATTTATGTTCACCTCTAGTTTAGTCTGTCCACGTTCTCCTTTCCTGTTTTGCTTGTCATAGAATCCCTGCAGTGCAGAAGGAGGCTATTTTGCCGATCGAGTGTGCATCGACTCTCCGACAGAGCATCCCACCCAGGCCCGCCCTCTGTCCTATCCCCACAACCCTATGCATTTACCCTGCCCATCCCCCTAACCTACACATCTTGACGCTAAGGAGTAATTTAGATTGGCCAATCCACCTAACCCGCACATCTTTGGACTGTGGGAGGAAACTGGAACACCCGGAGGAAATCGACGCAGACATGTAGAGAACATGCAAACTCCACACAGTCACCCAAGACTGGAATCAAACCTGGGTCCCTGGCACTGTGAGGCAGCAGTGTGCTAACCACTGTGCCGTCCTATTTGTATTTAAGCTTATTTAATTTTTATATAGCTCCCACACCTCTAGCCAGTCTTATCTGTTTAAAGCCTTTGCAATCTTCCCTCTTTACCCTTTTCTGCCAGGACATTGGTCCATTCCGAAACAGCTGCAGCCTGTCTCACATTTACAGCTCCTTCCTGTCTCGAAATAGGTCCCAGAGTTATATGTGAAGGAACCCCTTTTCCCTCTAGTATATAGGGTTAATGTTAAATATATAGTCTAATCATGTGACCTTAGATCACATGACAATGGAGCATGGAGTGAATTCTATGTAGAACCTCATGCTGAGTCTGTATTATACATAGTTAGCCAAAAGTTCAATACAAGGTAAAGTTTACTAACAGTCTAGCTTCTGGCCTAATCTTTATATCCAGATCCACAACTACCACGTCTAAGACCCACAATGATGCTAACGGAATATTAAATAACAGCCAGATGATAGCAGAACAGGTCCAAGCCAGAGATTACTTTAGCAAAGATGACCATTGTAAAGTTTAATGTAGGGTTTTGATTGTTAAAAGGATGAGTACAATTGAAACAATGAAGGGAATTTTTAACTGCCACCGATCTGTTTCTCACCTGAAAAATTGGATATTCTTGACTGCAAATTTCTGAGTAAAATCACTCCTCATGATCTGACAGTCCCCGACTGACACCCATTGTTACTTTCCTTATAATCTGCATAGAGTTTCCATTTTATCCATGCTCAGATCAACTTGCGTTACCTCCTTCATATTCAGATCCTCTGTATAATTGTGCATTGACCCAACACTCTTTCTTTCCAGCTATGTCCTCCAATGGCCGATTGAGTTTTAACAACAGAAAGATCCCAGATTCAATACCAGCGGCGGGGTGGCAGTAGGGGGCAACCCAACCAGGGTCAACCAATGTTTCCATTTCTGACTTTTCTCGGGGAATATCTGGTGAGGACTTTGTTCACCCATTAAACTGCTTGATCAGATTTTCAACGTGGACACCTGCAGACCAAAGGGTGTTTAATGATACAAATTGGGGCTCAATGCCTGTTGTTTGACATCATTGCAATTTTCTTGGACAAGTTGGAACATGCCAGTCCCACTTTTACCAGGTGTTGAGATGATGACAAGTTGTCCACGAAGACAGTCTTTCTAAAAAGGTAGTTATTCTATTATTTTGAAAGTTTTGTGGGACCAGGAAGTGCTCATTGCCCCAGAAACCCCTCCAGCCCAGTGCCAGCCCAGTCACATTCCCTCTCACCCTCACTGTCCACTGCACACCACTCTAACAACTACTCCACAAAGGGTATGTGCACTACTGACCAGCTGTGCACTACATCTGGCTTCTTGCCTGCTTTCAGGGTGCTGGTGATTTGCAGTGGAGTTCCTCTTTGATGCTTCAATAGCTTGTTGGAAGAATATTAATGAGATTCAAGCCTCCCAACTGTCTCATTGTTCAGGGCTTGCTGATATTGCACCGGTTTGCCACCTTACCTCAACATCTGCCCCTTCAGAAAAGTCAGACATTGAATTGACTAGGGTGAGCAAAGAACATAGAACAGTACAGCACAGAACAGGCCCTTCGGCCCATGATGTTGTGCCGAGCTTTATCTGAAACCAAGATCAAGCTATCCCACTCCCTATCATCCTGGTGTGCTCCATGTGCCTATCCAATAACCGCTTAAATGTTCCTAAAGTGTCTTGACTCCACTATCACTGCAGGCAGTCCATTCCACACCCCAACCACTCTCTGCGCAAAGAACCTACCTCTGATATCCTTCCTATATCTCCCACCATGAACCCTGTAGTTATGCCCCCTTGTAATAGCTCCATCCACCCGAGGAAATAGTCTTTGAACGTTCACTCTATCTATCCCCTTCATCATTTTATAAACCTCTATTAAGTCTCCCCTCAGCCTCCTCCGCTCCAGAGAGAACAGCCCTAGCTCCCTCAACCTTTCCTCATAAGACCTACCCTCCAAACCAGGCAGCATCCTGGTAAATCTCCTCTGCACTCTTTCCAGTGTTTCCACATCCTTCTTATAGTGAGGTGACCAGAACTGCACACAATATTCCAAATGTGGTCTCACCAAGGTCCTGTACAGTTGCAGCATAACTCCACGGCTCTTAAACTCCAACCCCCTGTTAATAAAAGCTAACACACTATAGGCCTTCTTCACAGCTCTATCCACTTGAGTGGCAACCTTCAGAGATCTGTGGATATGGACCCCAAGATCTCTCTGTTCCTCCACAGTCTTCAGAACCCTACCTTTGACCCTGTAATCCACATTTAAATTAGTCCTACCAAAATGAATCACCTCACATTTATCAGGGTTAAACTCCATTTGCCATTTTTCAGCCCAGCTTTGCATCCTATCTATGTCTCTTTGCAGCCTACAACAGCCCTCCACCTCATCCACTACTCCACCAATCTTGGTGTCATCAGCAAATTTACTGATCCACCCTTCAGCCCCCTCCTCTAAGTCATTAATAAAAATCACAAAGAGCAGAGGAAAGTTAGGTGGGACATCCATTTGAAATGGAAACAGATTGGAGAAAGTCACAACTGCTGCCCGTCTGACATTTTTCTCCATGAAGTAACCGTCTCCCTGTGATTTTAGGAAGATGATCCAGAGTATAGAACAGAGACATGCCACTAATGAAAAAGGTTAACAGACAGATAATGTTGCTGGGAGCAATAATGGGAAAATATATGAGATATAGGTTAAAAAAAAGTTTGTTCTTAAAAAGATAAAACGACTGGAAAGCTCAGTGTACACTGAACTGAGATCAAAGGGAAGGAGGTTTAAAACTGGTCAGGAGAGCTTAAATAGAAAAAAATGAGGCCAGCAGGGAATTTTGAAAGAAGCGCCAAGCTTTTTGAAAAATAGATTGGCAGCAATCCAGTGACAAGAAAGTGAGGGGTTGTTGAAAGATCCAAAAGGTGACAAAGCAAATAGAGCAAGTGAACTATTTTTTTCTCTGTTCACAGAGGAGAACACAGGCAGTCCCTTTGACAGAAATTAAATTTCGAGGAGGAACAGAGGAAGTACTATAGGCTCTAAAAGACGTTAGCGGAAGACAAGCCACCAGGCCCCTCAGGACCTCAGACAGGGGTGCGTAATACCGTGGCAAGCAAAATCAATCAGTCACATCCTTACCACTGTCTTCTGGGAATCATTAGAAATGGGAGTAATGTCCAAGGATTGTAAAATAGATAACATAGCACCTGCGACCCTAAAATCTGTTGCAAGTTCAGCATTAGAAAACAGCATTTCTTTTATTTATTCTTGGGATGAGAGCATCATTAGCAAGGCCAGCAATTATTGCCCAATCCTGGTTGCCCTTGTGAAGGTGGTGGTGAGCTACTTTCTTGAACTGCGGCAGACCGTGTAGTGTTGGTACTCCAAAAGAGCTGTTAACAAGGGAGTTCCAGGATTTTGACCCAGTGTCAATGAAGGAACATTGAAACATTTCCAAGTCAGGATATTCTGTGAGGGAACTTAATAGGTAGTGGTGTTCCTATTTGCCTGCTACCCTTGTCTTTTTAGATGGTGGATGTCGCTGGTTTGGGAGTAGCTGTCGAAGAAGCTTTGGCGATTTGCTGTAGTGAATCCTGTATGTGCACTGCAGCCACAGTATGCCCATGATGGAGAAAGTGAAGGCAGAAATAATGAAATGCCTAGTAAATAATGAGACGAAGGTTTTATGAGAGGGAGTTCCGACCGAAAGAATTTACTAGAGTTCTTTGAGTAAGTGACGATCCTTGCTGCCAATTGAATTTCTGTGGCTATCATACGTTTAGATTTCAGCATGGCTTTTAATATTGTGATGTGGAGATGCCGGCGTTGGACTGGGGTGGACACAGTAAGAGGTCTCGCAACACCAGGTTAAAGTCCAACAGGTTTATTTGGTAGCAAATACCATAAGCTTTCGGAGCGCTGCTCCTTCGTCAGATAGAGTGGAAATGTGCTCTCAAACAGTGCACAGAGACACAAAATCAAGTTACAGAATACTGATTAGAATGCGAATCTCTACAGCCAGCCAGGTCTTAAAGATACAGACAATGTGGGTGGAGGGAGCATTAAGCACAGGTTAAAGAGATGTGTATTGTCTCCAGACAGGACAGCCTGCAAGTCCAGGAGGCAAGCTGTGGGGGTTACTGATAATGTGACATAAATCCAACATCCCGGTTTAGGCCGTCCTCAGTCCTCATGTGTGCGGAACTTGGCTATCAGTTTCTGCTCAGCGACTCTGCGCTGTCGTGTGTCGTGAAGGCCGCCTTGGAGAACGCTTACCTGAAGATCCGAGGCTGAATGCCCGTGACTGCTGAAGTGCTCCCCCACAGGAAGAGAACAGTCTTGCCTGGTGATTGTCGAGCGGTGTTCATTCATCCGTTGTCGTAGAGTCTGCATGGTTTCCCCAATGTACCATGCCTCGGGACATCCTTTCCTGCAGCGTATCAGGTAGACAACGTTGGCCGAGTTGCAAGAGTAGGTACCGTGTACCTGGTAGATGGTGTTCTCACGTGAGATGATGGCATCCGTGTCGATGATCCGGCACGTCTGCACTTTGGGTTTGGTGACAGAGGGAGGGGGGCCAGTGATCAGGGCTGGCCCTCAAGGTCTGGGAGTGTCAGCCTGCTGGGTGGGTTGGGCTGTGAGGAGGGGGGGGTCAGAGCTGCAGGGGGGCTATCGGGAGTTTGGGACCACCAGCGGTGGCGGAGAGGAGCGATCGAGGCGGCCTGGGGGGGGTGGGGGATGGATGGAGGGAGATCGGGGCTAGCCAGTAGGGCAGGGACATTGGGCTGGCCCAGACATGTCTGGGGGGCCAGTAATCTGGCTGTGGGGAGATTGGAGGGGCAGCGATAGGAGGTTGCTATGTTCACCAGTGATCAAGCTAGCCAGCAATCGGGAAGCCGGCAGTGCAGGGCTATTGCATATGTGCCGAACTCGGCGCTGATAGATCGGCGCATGGCCCGCTCAGCGCTATGCTGCCGGCCTCTCCAGTGGGAATAGGTCCCGCCCACTGATTTTTCGCACGATTCACACTAGTACACTCTGCAGTGCAGAGTGTGAGAGATTCATTTTGAAAATCCCACTGAAAAAACCAGCGTGATTTACTCCAGGTTTTACACAAATTTGACACTTAGAATTTGTTTGGGAGAATCCCACCCATTTTGTTGATGCTTTTCATCTTGCACTCATCAGGACAATTGCAAGAATACCAATGTCAGGGGAAACAACAACATTATGCTGTATGAGAAGAGAGTGGTGATTGGTTGGCAAGTGGACTTTGTTTAGCAGGGGCATTGCCATGGAGAATGCAGCAGTTGATGGTGACTGACAGTTAACCACTGAGCATCATTTGAAATTTAAGCCAGGCAGTTAGACTCTGATTGGTAAGCCATTGCCTTGAGGAATGAACCAGTGAATAGCAACAACTTATTTTATTTCGCTGAAACAGGTGCAATAAGCGAACATGTTATTTCTGTCTGTGATCAACAGGGCCCTTTGTATTAACATATGTAGCCTCCAATACATGTAAATGTAACACACTGTGAGCCTGACTGACAATCTTAAATTGGTTGTTAGTTTAATTTTTAGCACATTGAGAATTATTTAGCAAATGTTGTCCAATTGTGGAATCACATCTAATGTTAAATACTGTGTTTTAAATTTTGCAAGCACGGGCTGGTTAGGTATGGTTTGCACCTTGCCAATTGCAAGCAGCAGAAGAGACTGCTGTCTGATCTGATCCTCCTGTCTTTGTGACGTAAAACCTACATACCTGGCATCACACTGGCACTAACATTCATATCCCACACTATTCAATTGTGTGATAGGCAGAACATTTCTTTGGCCTGACAGCAGCATTTTATTAGTGGCAAATACCACTTGTATTGTTATTGCCAGAGTCCACATGCCAACCAATTAACACTTTCTTCTCAAATAGTATAAAGCTGTTGTTTCCCTCACCTTGACATTCTTGCGAATGTCCTGATGAGTACAAGACAAAAAGCTTCAACAACATGTCTTCTTTCAGCAATACTCAATTTCTGTACTACCGAAAGACTAATGTTTAAAGTGTTGTGAGCTGTGTTGCAATGTTAAAGAGTTTCCTCATTACAATGCAAGCTAGTGAGAGATAATGATTCTACAACCGCAGCACCATTTTCTGGATTTACACAATGCGCTAGGAGCAGTTAGAATGTGAAACTTTAGGTATTGCTGCTATCAGGATTATTTCAGACAGTGTTTTAAGCTGGGAGTTTGCTGTATGTTCTTATTAGGACAGAGTTGAGGAGGAACGTTTTCCCTCAGAGGGTGGTGAATCTCTGGAATTCTCTGCCCACTGATGTGGTGGAGGCTACCTCGTTGAATATGTTTAAATCATGGATAGATGGATTCCTGATTGGTAAGGGAATTAGGGGTTATAGGGATCAGGCTGGTAAGTGGAACTGATCCACTTCAGATCAGCCATGATCTTATTGAATGGCAGGGCAGGCTCGAGGGGCTAGATGGCCTACTCCTTCTCCTATTTCTTATGTTCTTATGTTTGAAGAGTGATTACCTTGGTTGGGAACAAGGTTCTGTCGAGACAGCCTTTGATAATCGGAGCTTGATGCCAACAACAGCTTTTGGCTTCCCTTGACACCTGTACAAAGTGAGGGCTCTTCAAGTGCAGTCTTGGCATCCTCTTTGGGCAAACCATCATATGCCATTATCATGGGGGGTGGGGGGAGTGGGGGAGGAGAAGAGAATGGAGGAAAGGAGAATGTCGCAGCAGGAGGGAGAACTCTATCAGGAATGATCCCTCTCCAAAGACTATGCAGAACACTGTCTATGTGAGGGCAATGAGGAGATCTGTATTAGAATAGTGTGGCACGGTGGCTCAGTGGTTAGCACTGCTGCCTCACAGCTCCAGGGACCTGGGTTTGATTCCTGGCTTGGGTCACTGTCTGTGTCGAGTTTGCACGTTCTCCCGGTGTCTGCATGGGTTTCCTCCGGGTGCTCCGGTTTCCTCCCACAGTCCAAAGATGTACGGGTTAGGTTGATTGGCCATGCTAAATTGCCCATAGTGTCTTGGGATGCGTAGCTTAGAGGGATTCGTGGGGTAACTGTGGGATTGTGGGAGAGGGCCTGGGGTGGGATTGTTGTCAGTGCAGACTCGATGGGACGAATGGCCACATTCTGCACTGCAGGGTTTCTATGGTTCACCAATGAGATAATAAGTGCAGCCTGCCATCTATTGCATGAGCACCTGCAGTCACAATCATTTGCCTGCACTGCTTTCTTTGTGGTTATGAAGAGAACCACTTTGATGCATGTTCATTTCAGACAACTGAAGGGGATATAGGTGATATCAGCCAGGGCACAGTAAGGACATGCAATGTCAAATGACTAGGACATAAAGGACAGATGAAGAGTTTGTGGACTTTGGTATCAGAAGACAGCAGTAGTGAAACGGATATCATGGCACTAACCTGTAGGGTTTTGGTGAGAGCACACCTGGAGTATTGTGTGCGGCTTTGGCCTCCATCTTTCAGGAAGGATATACTTGCAGTGGAGGCAGTCACTAGATGGATTCCTAGATTGATTATGAGAGGGTTGACCTATGATGAGAGGCTGAGTAAATTGGGCTTATGCTCTCCAGAGTTTAGTGAAATAAGAGGTGATCTCATTGAAATACCCCAAGATTCTGAAGAGGCTTGACATGGAAGATACTGAGTGGCTGGGGAATCTAGAATAAAGGGTATAAGCTCAGGATAGTGAGTCAGTCATTTAGGACCAATGAGAAAGTTCTTCCCTCAAAGTTTAAAGTTTATTTATTATTGTCACACGTAGGCTTAACACTGCAATGAAGTTACTGTGAAAATCCCTTAGTCACCACACTCCGGCACCTGTTCAGGTACACTGAGGGAGAATTTAGCATGGCCAATGCACCTAACCAGCACATCTTTCAGAATGTGGGAGAAAACCGGAGCACCCGGAGGAAACCCATGCAGACACGGGGAGAACGTGCAGACTCCACCCAGACAATGACCCAAGCCGGGAATCGAACCCAGGTCCCTAACGCTGTGAGGCAACAGTGCTAACCACTGCAGAGGGCAGCGACTTTTTGGAACTTTCTACCCCAAAGTGTTGTGGGTGCTCCATTATAAAGATAGACAGGCTTCTGCTTTCTCAGAGAATCGAGGGATTTGGGAAGCGGGCTGTAGAGTGGAGTTGAGGCAGAAGATCAGCCACCATAGTGAATGGTGGAGCAACACGAGGGACAGCCAAAGGTCAGGTGTCCAGCTGCAAGATGGGACATGAGAGGGTCACGCCACAAGTTGCAGGTGTGGTAATTTCCAGTAAATTTCAGTAAGGGAGAGTTAGCAGAATCATAGCGCTGAGTTTTCGGAGTTTTTTAATATTTGTTTTCAAATGTAGCCAAGAAGAAGCTATCTCGGTAGGAGGGTAGTTGTTGCAGGGCCTCCTGCAATACAATCTGGAAATGGAATGGAGGAGGCAAAGAGAGGCAGCTCACTGAGGACAGTGGGAAGAGGAGGCACCTCAATGAGGACAGTGGGAAGAGGAGGCACCTTGGAACCCGTGTAAGTGGACGAGAGTGAATTGAGGAGCTGTGCCTCCACCTCAGCAACTTCCCATCCAAACATGGAGCCACCATTCAGCACCGCCACATCCATTTCACACTCCCTATCAACTCAACTCAACTCTCCTGGCGATCTGTTGGAGGACGGATTGCTGCGAGAGCCTTTGAGCATTGAGATCGGCACACAGAATGAGTTTCCCCTGCAGCACTGAGGGTGGTTTCCACGTGTGCTGAGACCTGGGCCACCAGATGTTCCATCGTGGTGGAGTCCGCCAACGCTGTCATGGAGTTGGCCTGCACCTCCAAACTGGAAAGGATGGGCTCCAAACTGTGTGTGATACCCTCTGCTACATCAGAGCCGGACCCTTCCTTTCCTGGACAGTGACAGGACGGCAGGTCTATCAGTGCCCCAAACATCTTGGTGTGCAACATCATCACCATTTTGCTGTGTGTCATCCCATTAAAGCTCTCATCCGAGTCTTCTGCAGCAGAACCTGTCTGCAAGCCTGCTCTCCAGTGTATGATTAGAAGGTGCATCTGGATGAAGTGTGGGTTAAGGATGTTCGGGGTGAGTGCTGCCTTCGGGGAGAGCTGCTCCTGAGCAATGGGGGGGGGGGGGGGTGCATTGAGCATTGTGGGAGGTGGGTGTTGTGTGTGTTGGGTATGGAAACATGGGGCGCAATCTTACTGGTTCGCTGCACCGGTCATTCAGTGTGGTGAGCTGGGAGGATAGCGTGCAAGGCCCCACACAAGGCTTGGCATCCTGTCTGCATAGAATTGACTTCATTTCAATCCTATTAGCAGGCCTGGCACAGCACCTTCCAGCCTCATGGGTGCTTCCCTGTTGTCAGCGGGGCTTAGGGGGCAATCGGTGGGGGTGGGGGTCCTGCTGCCACTCTGCCATTGGGATCGATGGAGGCTGGAGGGAGGCCAGTGATTGGGTCGGGCTAAGGGGTGGTCTGCCGGGGTGGGTGTCTACATTGTGTGGGGTGGATGAGTGCTGAGTGGATGATCCATCCCGGCTCCTTCTGGAAATTCCCAGCATCACAGATGTCAGCCTTCAGCCAATTTGATTCACTCCATGTGATATCAAGAAACGGCTGAAGACACTGGATACTGCAAAGGCTGTGGGGGGGGCTGAAGAATGGGGGGTTCTGGGATGGGGGGGTCGAGGCTGGCCCGGGAATGGTCGGGGGCCCGTGATTGGGCCGTGGGGGGTTTGGGGGCAGCACTGTGGGGGGTCCCGGACTGGCCAGCAAACGGGAGGCTGACAGTGCGGGGCCATTGCGCATGCGCAGAGGCCCACTGGTTTCAGCCTCTCCAGCGGGAATAGGCCGCGCTCCCTGAAATCTAATGACATTCACGCTGGTGGCCTCTGCAGTGCACAGAGTGTGGGAGATTCTTCTCTGAACTCCCACTGAAAAACCAGCATGAATTACTCCACTTTTCCTGCGAATTCAACACTTAGAATATTTTTGGATGAATTCGTGTCGACCACGCAGAGTCGCTGAGCAGAGACTGATAGCCAAGTTCCGCACACGTGAGGACGGCCTCAACCGGGATCTTGGGTTCATGTCACACTATCTGTAACCCCCACGACTTGCCTGGGTTTGCAAAATCTCACTAACTGGCCTGGCTGGAGACAATAACATCTCTTTAACCTGTGCTTAACCCTCTCTCCATTCACATTGTCTGTACCTTTAAGACTTGATTACCTGTAAAGACTCGCATTCCAACCATTATTTTGTAAATTGAGTTTGTGTCTTTATATGCCCTGTTTGTGAACAGAACTCCCACTCACCTGATGAAGGAGCAGCGCTCCGAAAGCTAGTGGCTTTTGCTACCAAATAAACCTGTTGGACTTTAACCTGGTGTTGTGAGATTTCTTATTGTGTCTACCAAGGAGACCAGATGCCTTGGCCCCGGTGAGGGGAGCAGAGGCCACAGAAGCCCATGGGTGGTCAGGGACATGGCTGTGCAGTACCCATGAGGCATTGCAGCCTGGCAGTACCCACCAGGCACTGTGGCAGTGCCCAATTGTGCACCAAAACAGTGCCGGGGCAATGCCAAGGTTGTGGGGCTTGAGTGGGGGTGGGGCTATGATGGGGGAGCTCTGCAGGTAGGGAGATTGGCAAAGGGGGGAGGCTGTGGAGGGGGTGGACCACAGAGGGGATCGTGACGGGGGACTCATTGTGAGGGTCCCAATGCCAGTGACCCATGTTGCTATGGGGGGCTTACACTGCCGCTGATGATGGTGGTGGGGGGGTCCAATGTTCTTGGGGAAGGGTTGGCAGGAGGCCTCCCAATGCACTGGGAGATCAGGGTGCCCTGCGCAATGGTGCATGTGGCTTCCCCGCCATGCATGGGTTCCACCATACCCTCCCCCACCGTACGAATCTCCCAACTGTCAAAACAATTGACAGAGTTTGGGAGATTGCAGTGCTGAATGTGCTGAAAAAAACTGGAGCGGAACACTCCGGGTTTCAGACTTCTATGACATTTGGAATTTTTTTGGGAAGGTCACTCCATTGATGTACAGATACAGCCACTCACCTTTAGCACCCGAGTGATGTCTGCTCTTTTGGAACAGCTGCTGTGTCCTGTCTGTGATACTCTGGCCATTAATCACACTTGTCTCTGCTTCCATCTCCTTTCTGAGGCTCTCCCCAGAGGGTTTTCTGTCTCTTGGCAGAATCATGGCCTCCCTCCTGGCCTCCACCTCTCTGACCAATGCGTCGTCACTAAATTGAGGAGTTCTTTACATCATATGGTGCAGCATCCTTCTTATCTGTCACTGCCACAATGCCATTATCCGGCTGAAT
The DNA here is from genome assembly GCF_964213995.1 of Mustelus asterias. Taxonomy (NCBI): domain Eukaryota; kingdom Metazoa; phylum Chordata; class Chondrichthyes; order Carcharhiniformes; family Triakidae; genus Mustelus; species Mustelus asterias. The sequence goes on along the minus strand of NC_135807.1, from coordinate 77,322,607 downwards.
ACAATGTAATGCTGTATCTCACCTATTATATGGAGCGCACATTTAAAAAGTACAGGCTGACTGAAAAAGTTGTCTTCTTTCACAGTACTACTCGGAACTCCACAGTGCGTAGAGTCCCCTAACAGAGTTACAGAGAGCAGTTCAGTGTATGAGCTGCTCAGGATCAGGTTACAATCAGAGAATTCAGCTGGATGTAACAATTTTACTTGCCCACCTTATTTAGAACTCGTGTGGACAGGTTAGTCCACTCTCTCCCATCACTCAGTCATTTTTTTAACCAGGCCAATAATTTGTTTTCACTTCCATGAGCTTCTACCTTTGCTAACAGCCTCTCCTGCGTTTACCAAATCCCTTCTGCAAGTCCATATAAATAACATCCGTAGACATTCCATAGATATCCCCATCCTAAATGATGGAGGAGCCCAGCACATCAGTGCAAAAGATAAGGCTGAAGCACTTGCAACAATCTTCAGCCAGAAGTGCTGAGTGGATGATCCATCCCGGCTCCTTCTGGAAATTCCCAGCATCACAGATGTCAGTCTTCAGCCAATTTGATTCACTCCATGTGATATCAAGAAACGACTGAAGACACTGGATACTGCAAAGGCAGTGGGCCATGACAATATTCCAGCAATAGTATTGAAGACTTGTACTCCAGAACTTGCTGCTCCCCTAGCCAAGCTGTTCCACTATAGCTACAACACTGGCATCTACCCAGCAATGTGGAAAATTGCCCAGCTATTAATGTACACAGGAAACAGGACATATCCAGCCCGTCCAATTACTGCCCCATCAGTCTACTCTCAATCACCAGTTAAGTGATGGAAGGGGTCATCAACAGTGCTATCAAGCAGCACTTGCTTAGCAATAGCCTGTTCACTGACACTCTGGGTTCCGCCAGGGTCACTCAGCTCCTGACCTCATTACAGCCATGGTTCAAACATGAACATAAGAGCTGAACTCCAGAGATGAGGTGAGGGTAACTGTCCTTGATATTAAGTTAGCATTTGACCTAGTGTGGCATCAAGGAGCCCGAGCTAGACTGTGATAAATAAGGGGAAAACCCTCACTAGTTGGAATCATACCTGGCACAAAGGAAGATGATTGTGGTGGTTTGAGATTAATCATCTTAGTCCCAGGACATCTCTGCAAGAGTTCCTCAGGGTCATGTCCTAGGCTCAACCAACTGCTTCATCAATGACATTTCTTCCATCATACTGTCAGAAGTGGGGATGTTCACACAATGTTCAGCACCATTCTGGGGACCCCTAAAACAGTTCTTCTCCAAATGCAGCAAGACCTGAACAATATCCAGGTTTTGGCTGACAAGTGGCAAGTTACATCCGCGCCACACAAGTACCAGGCAATGACCATTTGCAACAAGGAAGGATCTAACCATCGGTCCTTTGGCATTCAATGATATGACCATTGCTGAATCCTCCACTATCAACATCCTGGGGGTTACTATTGTTATGGGGAAAATCTATTCGGGTCTATATTTTAGAGAGGCTACTATTTACCGAATTAAGGGTGGCCTAGAGAAACAAAGAAGCCATGATGAGACCTTGACTGGATGCAGAATTACAGCAGACTTCAATATTGATTCAACAAGAGATGTGAACTCCCAGGAAGAGCCACTTCTGCAGAGAAAGGCCGAGAAAGGCTGTTACTGAGTTCTTATAGTGTGACTTTTATATCCTGTCCCATTGAAACATATCTTCCCAGAGGTCATGTACAATGCTAAGAAATTAATTCCTATTAATTCTGCTATCTAGCTATGTCTGTGATTCCTTATCCAGTCAAGGAGCATGGCTCTCTTCCTGAAATCCACAGCAACACCATTAACCAGAAACTGAACTGGACGAGGCATATATATATATACTGTGGCTACAAGAGCAGGTCAGAGGCTAGGAATCCTGCGATGAGTACCTCATCTCCTGACTTCCCAAAGTCTGTCCGTCATCTACAAGTCACAAATCAGGAGTGTGATGGAATACTGTCCATTTACCGGGATGAATGCAGCTCTAACAACACTCAAGAAGCTCAAAACCATCAAAACAGCCTGTGTGATTGGTAGCCCTTCCGCAAATATTAATTCTCTCCACCACAGTAGCAGCAGTGTGTACCATCTACAAGATGCACTGCAGAAACTCACCAAGGTTCCTTCAACAGCATCTTCCAAACCCATGACCACTACTATCCAGAAGGGCAAGAGCAGCAGATACATGGGAACACCACCACCTGGAAATTCCCTCCAAGTCACTCACCATCTTGATTTGGAAATATATCACAGTTCCTTTACTATCGCTGGGCCAAAATCCTGGAACTCCCTCACTAACAGCGCTGTGGGTATAATTACACCACATGGACTGCAGCAGTTCAAAAGGCAGCTTACCACCACCATCTCAAGAACAGTTAGGGATGGGCAATGAATGCGGGCGCAGGAAGCGATGCCCACATCTCATAAATGAATAATAAGTTTAAAAAATTCCCCTGCCTGCTACTTTCATCACTTCTTTAAAAGGTGTGTCAGGTTCATCATCATTTACAAGCCCATGCTGGCTCTCTCTGTACAGTGCTGTGACCATCTACATTTCTATTTTTACTGGAGGGAGGCATGACCCTCTAACTATGACTGAGATTGGAAAATCAAACTCAGTAACTAGCTGCAAGGAAGATCTAATGTGTTGCACCATTATGCAGCTGGAAGGGGACGAGATCACTGTTAACAGTTTGAATGCAACCTCCCGACAACCTCTGCAAGACTAACTCTCTTGCTATAGAAAAAAGGAATGAACTGGTCTATGAAAGAGAGGATCTGGTCAGCAGCTTCCAATTCATTAAATTTAATCCACTACATAAAACACCCCAGAGAGCTTTGTTTATGAATGTACATATCAATAAACAGCAGGGCTTATCCCAAAGTGCTTGACCTGGTGCTGTAAATACTTTCTATTTTCATGTGAATGTTCCTGTTGTTCAATCATTCACCTCGACACCAAACAAGACATGTGAGCAGATAGATCACTGTTCTCAGATTGTGTCCCTGAGACACAGCATGTCTGCTTACTGCCAGTATCAGGATATCAACAGGGATAACTCAGGAAAGCAAATTGCCCTTTGACACTTTGCCCCAGAACTTTGCTTAGGGCATGTCTACCTCACAACTTGAGCCTCTCTCGGAAATTTACTCTCTGCCAATCCATTTCCTGAATTTGTTGTTCTCATACAGTCACCACTGGGCAGCACGGTGGCACAGTGGTTAGCACTGCTGCCTGACAGTGCCCGGGACCCGGGTTCGATTCCCAGCTTGGGTCACTGTGTGGAGTTTGCATGTTCTCCCTGTGTCTGGGTGGGTTTCCCCCGGGTGCTCTGGTTTCTTCCCACAGTCCGAAAGATGTGCTGGTTAGGTGCACTGGCCATGCTAAATTCTCCCTCAGTGTACCTGAACAGGCACCAGAGCCTGGTGACTAGGGGATTTTCACAGTAACTTCATTGCAGTGTTAATGTAAGCTTACTTCTTACACTGATAAATAAACTTTCTTTTTGGAGATCATATAGCAGAGAAGGAGGCTAGTCAGACAATTTATATTTTGGTTCTTTTAAATATTTATCCAATTAGTCCCAATCCCCTGCTCTTCCCTTGTAGCTTTCCAATTTTCTTCTTTTCAAGTAAAGGCAAAATGCTGCAGATGCTGGAAATAAGAAATAAAGTAAAAAAATCCAGGAAATACTCAACAGGTCAGGCAGCAACTTCGAGAGAGAAACAGAATGAACAGGCAGAATCTTGTTGTGGTGTCAGGGGTCTCGCTTGCCAGCTGGAGATCCAGGTAAAGATCCACAGTGCCTCTTTTTGGGAAGCTGTCTGTACCACCAGCCAATCAGGCAGTGACCAAGCCACCAATGGGCCTTCCTCTGGAATCAAGACCCCAGGAACAGAAATCCCACTGAGCCAGAGCTGCTGGCCAGATGGAGGCTGGCAGCTCCTGTACTCACGATACCACAGAGGAAGTCATGGCGACTGGCAAGTGGACACACCCTGGAGTCCCAGGATTGTGGAGGACCCAGGCTACAGGTAAGTACTGTGGCTTTCTTTTTTGCAGGATGGGGAAGGGGTCATGGGGAGAGGGGGCAGAGGGGTTGGAAACAAGGGCAGGGGATGGCTCTCAATTAACCCTTCCCCCTTACCAATGCCAAGTCCCTTGTTCAGGCACTAATTGCCTTTGAATGAGGCCCACCCACCACCAGGGACAAGTGGCCCACACAGTGCATGATTCTTGGCGACTGGCCCCCTTGTTGCTGGGTTAATACCAGTGGGATGAGGCCCTTAAGTGATCATTAATTGGCCACCTAAGGGCCTCAATTGGCAGTGGTGTGGGAAGGTCAACCACGGGTTGTCCCAATCAGAACCTAATTCTGAGGTGGAGGCAGAAGGGTGGTGGGGTTCTGGATCCCCATGAAGCTGCCTAATTATAGCCGCTTCCCGTCTCCATGCTCGCCACCAGCGAGACCAGACGATCTGAGTCATCATTTCAGGACTTCCATCAGAACTGTCCACCAGCTGAGTGTTTCCAGCATTTTCTGCTTTTATTTTTCCTTTTCAAGTTTATATACTATTGCTTTCGAAAGTTACTATTGAGTTTATTCCCACCTCCCTTTCAGGCGGTGCACAACTTGCTTTGTTGAAACAAAAATCTCTTTATTTTCTCCCTGATTTTTTAGATTGTGTTCTCTCATTACTGTCCTGCTACAAGTAGAAGCAGGACATCTTATTTACTCTATCAAAACCCCCTCATAATTTTTAACACCCTTATTAAATCATCCGTAAACATCTCTGCTGTATTCTTCCACCATGAAATCCCCCAGTCTGTCTGAGTGGAAGATTTTGTATTCAGTGATTCTTTCTGCTCCATTGGGAGCTGGGTTGAAGAATGTTGCATGATCGTAATTCTTTCATCGGCATCAATGGCAAGGTCAGCAGTTGCTGCTCATCCCTAATTACTCTTGAACCAGGTAGCCATTTCAGAGGGCAGTTCAGAGTCAACGACATTGCTATGGATCTGGAGTCACATGTAAGCCAAACTAGGTAAGAACAACGGATTTCCTTCCCTAAAGAACATTAATGAACCAGATGGGCTTTTACAACAATCGACAATGGTGTCATGGTCATCCTTAGACTTTTAATTGAAATTCCACCATCTGCCGTGGTGGGATTCGAACCCAGGTTCCCAGAGTGGGTCTCTAGATTAACGGTCTAGTGACAATAGCACTAGGCTACCATCTTCCATACATTAAAATGTGGATAAATACAGTATAATGTGGATAAACGTGAGGTTATCCAGTATGGTAGCAATCACAGGAAGACAGATTATTACTTGAATGGGTGTAAATTGGAGAGGTGGATACTCAGTGAAACCTTGGTGTCCTCGTGCATCAGTCACTAAAAGTAAGCACGCAGGTACAACAGGCAGTAAAGAAGGCAAATGGTATGTTGGCCTTCATAGCGCGAGGATTTGAGTATAGGGATAGGGATGTTTTGCTGCAATTGTATAAGGCATTGGTGAGATCACACCTGGAGTATTGTGTGCAGTTTTCCTGTCCTTATCTGAGGAAGGATGTCCTTGCTATAGACGGAATACAGCGAAGGTTTACCAGACTGATTCCTGAGATGGCAGGTCTGTCATATGAGAGACTAAGTTGGTTAGGATTATATTCACAGGTATTCAGTGGAGTGAGAGAGATCTCATAGAAACTTATAAAATTCTAACAGGGTTAGACAGGGTAGATTCAGAAAGAATGTTCCCAATGGTGGGGGAATCCAGAACTAGGGGTCATAGTTTGAGGATAAGGTGTAAACCTTTTAGAAATGAAGTGAGGAGACATTTCTTCACCCAAAGGGTGGTGAATGTGTGGAATTCACTACCACAGAATGTAGTTGAGGCCAAAAATGTTGTCTGATTTCAAGAAGAAATTAGATATAGTTCTACGGGTTAAAGGGATCAAGGGATATGGGGGGGGAGGGGATCAGGATATTGGATTCGATGATCAGCCATGATCAAAATGAATGGTGAAGCAGGCATAAAAGGCCGAATGGCCTACTCCTGCTTCTAGTTTCTACATTTCTATTAAGTCAAGTGTCAGATGTCCCAGCTACACATCTATTCCCATCCTCATTGAAACTGTTCACCACAGTTACACATGAACTGGGATTTTCTGGTTGTGCTTGCCTCAAAAGTGGAAAATCCTGCCCGAGGTCAACAGACCTTTGCATGGTCCTCCCCTACCCACTACGATTCCCGTGGCGGGACAGGAAAATTCCCCCCATGGTGTCAGAGGTTGCAACTCTCTTTCAATAGCTGAAGGGACTACTTCTTACTTTTAGGCTTCACTCTCCAAATACTTCATTTCTGGTCAACCATTGTACAAAATGTCTCAGAAGATATCCTGCTAAGTTTGCAAAATCCACTGTGCAGTAGTGTAGGTATTCCTGCTTGGTTCGAAGCCATTGTCCAGGATATGCTGTCTAAAAAGCATTTAGGGAGACAAATGCAGAGGAAGTAATTATTTTTGTAAAAGTATTCAGACAAGTAATTGATAATGCCTTATTAAACTCTTTAAGCAATGGAGAGTCTCTCTGAGGCACAATTCAGACTTGATGCAGCTGACCACCCAGCAGTAACATTTGGTTTATAATGCAGAGCACTGTGATGGTGCTCCAAATCACTCAGGGAATTCGAGATGTTGTGGTATTGTGTACTTTTACAGGCATGTTGTCGTCTGGAGCTATGGTAAAGGCTCCAACTTTCTTTCCATCACATGGCTGACCGGGACTCTCTCTTTCACTCTTACCACCTGCCATTGGCGTGCGATGGGAGTATTTGCAGATTGTTAATCAGTGGGCGGCACGGTAGCACAGTGGTTAGCACTGCTGCTTCACAGCTCCAGGGTCCCGGGTTTGATTCCTGGCTTGGGTCACTGTCTGTGTGGAGTTTGCACATTCTCCTCGTGTCTGCGTGGGTTTCCTCCAGGTGCTCCGGTTTCCTCCCACAGTCCAAAGATATGCGGGTTAGGTTGATTGGCCAGGTTAAAAAAAAAAATTGCCCCTTAGAGTCCTGAGATGTGTAGGTTCGAGGGATTAGCGGGTAAATATGTGGGGGTAGGGCTTGGGTGGGATTGTGGTCGGTGCAGACTCGATGGGCCGAATGGCCTCCTTCTGCACTGTAGGGTTTCTATGATTCTTTCTATGAAATGTTTTGTCACACAATGGATGCAGCTTCCTTGGCCTTCAGGCCCTGACGTGGGACTCAAACCCAGAGCTCCTGCCTTCAGATTCAGGGATAATACCCAATGCACCATAAGACCTCCTCACTGAATTGTAGCCAGCACATATTGTAGGCATGTGTTTACACGTGGTTTCCAAAGGGTGCGGCACGCCACCACTGGTGCGGCAAGAGAGGATGGCAAGTGTGGCGGGAAGATTCAAGGACAATCAAAGAAACATTTAAACATGGATTAGATATTTTTCCAAAGTGATTGTTTTATACTTTCTGGATGTCCCATGATCATATTATAAAGTAGTTGTGTTCTATGTTATGAATCAAGCACTGCTAGGAGTTGTTTTTTTTTGTTTTTGGATGTATTTCTTATCAATAAAAAATTCGGTGTGGCGCGAGCAAATTTTTATTCCAAAAGTGCGGCCCAGTGAAAAAGTTTGGGAACCACTGGTTTACAGCCATGGATTTGGTAAGAATGAATTATGAAAGGAAATTAAGGAAATACTTATATTTATATAGCATCTTTCATGGCCACCAGATGTCCAAAAGTACTTTGCAGTCAATAAAGTACTTTTGAATTGTGGACACTGTAATTGGAAATGTGGCAGTCAATTTGTGTGCAGCAAGCTCCTGCAAACACCAACCAGAGGACCAGATGATCTGTTTTTGGGATGTTGATTGAGGGAAAAATATTGTCCAGGATACAAGGGATAACTCCACTGTTATTCTTTGAAATAGTGTCAGGTGATCTTTGATGTCCACCTGAGAGGACAGACAGTGATTTCCACTTCCAGAGCAGCTCTCCCTTAATATTGCAGTGGGACATCAACACACAAGCTTCTGACTTCTAACTGAGGCTTGGCTGGCACATAGAGCATTCTCAAACTAGGAAAAGGAAAAACTCTGGATGCAGCATCCTCTTCTGATTAACATACAGTGAACCCTGCTCAAAATCTAATACCTAAATATTGGGTGGACATGAGGAAGCCCGATATGATTATTGGTCACCTGAGTGAGGTAGCAGAGGCTATCAGCACCTACTCAACTAAAACCCAACATCAGTTAATAGGCAATGTAAAGTAAATGGATGTAAATGGAGCATATTAACTAAAAGTGCAAATGAAGTATCCCAGGTATTTGTATGTTTAAGATCCTACTAATTTCCTTAAGGTCTGAACTAAAATTTGGCTTGAAGATTCAGTTCCATGGCAGGAATGAATACTAATGAGATGAGAAAAGACAAAATCAGGAACCAGCACATCAAGGGGTCAGTGAAGATTGTGGGAGATCGAAGAAAACCGAGAAGAGATTGAAATGGTGCAGTCATCTGGTGCAGACAGATAGAGAGGAAAGATGGTGAGGTGAATAATGGAGATAGGAGGAGATGCCAGGAAAAAGGAGATGAGGAGGGCCAGAGACCAGATGGAAAGATACAGTGGCGAGAGACTTGAATGCTGCAGAATTGGAAGAGGATCTCAAACAATGACGAGACGGAGTTCAAGAAAGAATAGTGCAATGACAATCTCTCCCTCAATGTCAGTAAAACAAAGGAGATAGTCATTGACTTCAGGAAGCGTAGTGGAGGTTATGCCCCTGTCTACATCAATGGGGATGAAGTGGAAATGGTAGAGAGCTTCAAGTTTCTAGGTGTCCAGATCACTAATAATGTATCCTGGTCCTTCCATGCTGATGCTATAGTTAAGAAAGCCCACCAATGCCTCTACTTTCTCAGGAAGCTAAAGAAATTTGTTATGTCCACCACAACTCTCAACAATTTTTACAGATGCACCATGGAAAGCATCCTTTCCGGATGTATCACAGCTTGGTATGGCTCTTGCTTTGACCAAGACCGCAAGAAACGACAAAGTGTTGTGAACAAAGCCCAGTCCATCACGTAAACCAGCCTCCCATCCATTGTCTCTGTCTACACTTCCCACTGCCTCAGAAAAGCAGCCAGCATAATTGAGGATTCCACACACCCGAGACATGCTCTCTGCCACCTTCTTTTGTTGGGAAAAAGATACAAAAGTCTGAGATCACGGACCAACCAACTCAAGAACATCTTCTTCCCTGCTGCCATCAGACTTTTGAATGGATCTACCATATATTAAGTTGATCTTTCTCTACACCCTAACTATGACTCTAACACTACATTCTACACTGTCTCCTTTCCTTCTCCCCTATGTACTCTATAAACGGCAATTATTTGATAATAAATCAAATCAAAAAGGGTGACTGTCTGGAGGAGACATCCAGCATTTCAAGCGGCTCCTAGAAGAAGAATCACCACTGAACCACAGAAAATGGCTTTTGGATATTTCTGGTACAGGCCATGTTGCACCCCACGCTGGTAAGAGTGTTAGCATGGGTGTAATATTTATGTTACAGAGGCTTTGACAGTGGGCAGATAGTGACATCAAACAGCCTGTTGTGATTTAGCACATGTTCTGTCAATTTGGACCATCGAGGCCTAATGAATGAAGCATCCTAAACAAGCCATGTTCAGAATGAGGCTCTTGCCCTGACTAGCACTATTTAAAGGGCCAGCTGTTCAAATTCAAGGTGAGGTGCTTTTGATTTACTTTTGCTTTAGCAGCGTTTGTGGAAGTACTGTGGAGTGTTTTTGGAAGAGTTTTGTTGACATGTTGGCATTTGGAAGGAGTTTTGCAGCATTCTAACAAGGAGGTCAGAAGAGTGTTCTACTCTGGGTACAGAAAGCCTGCTAGATTTGTGGGGGGGTGTAGTTGCAGTTTTCCTTGGGCTGCAACATAACAGGGAGGTGGAACTGGAGCTGCAAAGAGGGGAAGTTGTGTGAGGAGGATGGAGTAGAGCTCTCCAAGAAAGGCTCTATCTACCTAGGGTCCTCCCTCCACCTGCTGGTGGGTGAGTAATAGGGCTGTGGTGCATTGAGCAGTGTGAGGGTTTGGTGGCATGGTCATATGAAAATGCCTTCACTGACTTTGATCACCTGCCTTTGATCGTTGAACATCTTGTAGCTTTGTTGCTTGGGGCGAGATTCTGGTAATTGACCTCCCTGGGCAACTGCTTCCATTACCTTCTGCGGATGGTCTTTGAAGGTCTCCTGGAACTCCATAGAAACATGGCCTCTCTCCTCCTGTTGACCTCCAGCACTGCATCTGTGAACCTGGGAGGCTTTCTCCTTGCTGTCGCTCCTTTAGTTTCCTTCTCCTTTCAGCTGCTTGCAGACAATGAGCAGTATCCTCTTTGTAATGAGAACAGCTCCTCTTTAAGAGGGGTAGATTGCCTTTAGGATGTGGAGGTTTGCTGAAATGCATGCTAGTCCTGCACACTGCTGGTCCCACTGTTGGGCAATGACAGCCATTAACTTAGGCCACATTTGTCTGAACACCATAATCATTCAACTGAGGCGACAGCAAAAAGTTTAGTATGTTGTCTGCCTGAACAGGACTGGGGATGGACTGATCGTGAATCGTAACCCCACTTCTGAAAATGGGTACAATCCAAATTTTAGCCCTTGAGTCCTGGGTCTACAATTTACACATTTTTGCAGTAGGTTGTCCAGATGTGGCCTCTTCAGGGAGCTGCTGGTAAGTGAATAACTTGCTATCGTACTGATCCATGGAGTTAAAATGTCTCACATCTAATCCATGGATTTTGCTGTTCAGCTGATCCCAGTTGAAGTGTCGATAAGGATGTTTCATTTGCTCCATTGTTTGGGGTCATGCTAACCGGAATGGGTGCATGTGTCAACATTGGGTTTGGGTAGAATGGAACAGTTGAAAAGCTTGCCAATCTTTTCCGTCCATGTGTATATATAAAATGTAATGATTTGAGAGAGATCTGCATCTATATCTACACCTGCATGAGGTGGATTTCTAGTATCTGCAATATTTGTTCCTGTGTTTACAGGAACTCCTCCGGCTCTCTTTAGCAAATGGTCCATTTTTGGATCTAGATTCCGTGTTGTACAATCAGTTTTTGCTCGGACTTAGATGCAGGATGATCAATGGAAGTGGATCTTTGGGCTTCACCAGCATACACAGCATGAGTTTCTGCCATTGGACAGGTATCCATAGGCAGCTCACCTGAGCGGAGAGATCAATGTTGGGCAGCCTGTCAACCGTCAGCTAAGTCCTAGGGAGGGGCATGAGGTTGGAGTGGGCTGCAGTGGAGGGTGGAGGGAGGCAGTCTTAGGAAGTTAGTGGAACATTACTGCTCCTCTTAGCTTCACAGGATGGGTTTTCTTTTAGCAACTGTTTTTCATTACTTACTTTATATTAGTGGGCAAAGGGGCCAGTGAAGAATCCTGAGCTCTTTTCCATACCCCTCTCATCCCCAATGAATTTTGAAAAGGCTTCTATTTATTTATATTTAAGGGAGTGCAATACCTGTTTCAGCCAACTGTCTATGAAGCCTGAAAAAGGTCCCCATTAAATTAGTAGTAGGATCTTTGGTGGCGCAGCCCCACTGCTAAATTAATATGAATTGTGTACAATTGTACTCAAACAATGAGGATCAATTTCTTCCCCTATCTTTTATAGTGAAAAATTCCCAGGTTTCCTGAGTCTGTATGTTGGGCTGTTCTGATCATTTAAATCACTTTGGATTGTAACTCACTTAAAATTTTCTTTGAAGTGTCAGCTCTGATTCAGTTGGTAGGACTCTGTCTCTGAGTCAGAAGGTGTGGGTTCAAGACCCACTCCATGATCTGAACACAAAAGTCTAGCCTGTCACTTCAGTGCAGTACTGAGAGAGTGTTACACTGTTGGAAGTGCCGCCTTTCAGATTAGGCGTTAAGCTAAAGACTGGTCAGCTCTCTCAGGCGGCTGTAAAAGATCCCATAAGTCTATTTCAAAGAAGAGTATGCGAGTTATCCCTGGCTATATTTATTCCTCAATCAAAGGTGCAAATGCAGAATATTTGATCATTATCGTGTGCTGTTTGTGGGAGCTTGCTGTGTACAAATTGGATGCCACGTTCCATTTCCTCCATTACAAGAGACTCTTCTTCATTGGCTTTAGGAGGTCCTGATATGAAAGACTTTATACAAATGTAATTTCTTCCTTTCTACACAGCCATAGTAAAGGGTAAGGGTGGAATTTTCCTGTACCGCCTGCCACGGGAATCATAGGGCCGGTCAGGACCATGCAAAGGTCCGTTGACCTCAGGCAGGATTTTCCAGTCTTGGGGTGAGTGTGGCTGGAAAATCCTGCCCTTTGTTGTTTTGTATTTTACTCTCTTAACAATATATTTTATTTACCCAGTTCACTTTCTCTACAGCCTCATAACACTCATCATGGACCTTCATGCATTCCATGAACAACTAACCCCATTAATAAAAAATACCTTTTATATTCCTAATAATAATCTGATTTAAAGAACCTTGCCCCATTTCTGTAGCTGTGAACATCAATAACAAAACATTCAGAACTTATGAGAGTCAGGCTCCTTTAGCTCGAGGTCAAATGATTTGATTGCTGCACCTTACCTGGGACCCACTGCACCACGCGCATCTATTTATACACACAATTAAAAATTTAGATTTCCTTGTCTAAGGTTTGAGGGCAGTTTTACTAGATTAGATAATATGCATGCAAGCCTGAATGGATGGTTGGCAATGATGGCCTTAGTGCAGGAACAGAAGGCTAATAATCAAGTCCCTGGTGTACAGTATGCTGATAAGAGCTTGTATATGGCAAGGTATTACCGCACTGCTGATCACAAATGCACTGGCCTCGCAATTGTCCTGTTGATGGATGGAAGGGGTGGTAAACTCACGCCATCAATAAATGTCACTTGGAATTAACAAAGCTGGTACAAAAACAGTCAAAGAGGGTAAGTTTATCCATTAACTGATCCCTTCCCTTCCCCACCCCCCCCCCCCCTACTGATGATGTATTCACTGCTCTAATCTGATCCATGTTTTCTGTAGAAACTAGAAACAGAGCAGGAGCAGATTTGCAGGTAATCATGACAATGACTATGGTAATGGTCATCACTGTAATGGTAAACCCCAGGGCTAAATAACTTGTATGTGAAAGCAATCCACCCACATATCACACATTTTCCAAAGGGTCATAACTGGTAGGCTATCACCATGTCCCTCAACATGCTGCAAGAGTCATTGAGGTCCCAGCTCTATGACAAGGGCTGTTAACAAAGGCAGGATTACACAGGGGCTGACATTTTGTAAACCACTTTTCTAAATAAAACGGCAGCAATTGAAGTGAGATAGATAATTAAGGCTACAGGCTCACTTCGCTTAGTAACTTAACACAAATCTGGAATGAAAGAGATGTTTGGCAAAGATCATTAGGCGATGACCTAATTGTAGAATTCAGGTATGTGAGAGTGCAGTTTGTGAACAACAATACTCTGAACTCCAACATTAGATCACTTCATTAAAGTCAATCAGGCCTAAATAATTCATTTGAATGAATACTTCTCTTCTGTTTGTAGATGCTTTTGTGACAACATGAACAATCAGTTATCTCTGTTGTTGATGAAGAATTACCAATTATAACAAAATTAACAACTCATTTTCAAGCTGAATACCATTTTGTGTGGTCTGTCTATATGATATTTTGCTGATGGATTATGATTTTCAGAAAATCTCAGATAAGAGGATTTGCTTTTTTTATTATTGTGACCTATCGATTTTCAGTAAATGAAGGAAGCTTTGACACATCCCCAGATGGTCCACATAATGAAATGTGAAATTTGACCGGTCCCAATCTCATTGTCGCCCGCTTCCCTCTAACCATTTCTGTAAAGGGATGCACTGTTGAATTAATGCACTGGTTTGTAAGGAGTTTATGCAGAGTTAGAATCAGAGACTGAACTTATTAAGGAATTGTGTAAAACCACATTATCCTTCCCTGTCTGCACCAACTCATCATCTTCTCGCTCCTCATTGCGTTTCCATGCATTGTGCAACAGAGGGTAAGATTAAGACTCGCATTTTCTTATTAATCTAACTCAAACTCCATTTGTGGATTGAGAAGTAACTTATGAAATGTAAGATGACGAGCGTTTAATTTTTGTACACTGACGCCTGGTACATTACATGCCATCCCTAACATTCACACCAGATAAATGCTTATGTGGAAAGATTAAAGTGGGAATCTGTATTCGATGACCCATCTGAAAGTAACATCAGGACATTTCATGGCAATGTGCGCCAGTTGTGAAGGTATCAGTATTGACTCAGTGGCAGCACTCTTACATCTGAGTAAGTAAGTCATGGCTTCACGCCCTATTGGTGTGCAGTACTATGGAACTGCTGTGTTGTTAGAGGTGCTTTCTTTCATATTAGATGTGCAAATGAGGCCTCATGACATAACTTGAAGCAGAGCAAGGGAGCTCCCCTATGTTCTGGCTAATATTCCTCCCTCAACCTCATTTTAATTTCTACAAGAAGGAAAGTAATCTTGAGATGCTAGAAATTGAAGAAACACATTTAAAATGTGTGTCACGGGTGAAAATAATTTAAATTTCTCTCTGGTGGGGTTGTATCGCAACCACAGCCACCATAGGAGCCTTTCTGGTGTTAGGATATAATATGTGTTTCACTCAACAAAACTCAGTAGAAAGAATAAATGTGCTGGACAATTATTCAACTAATTTTCTTTTCGTCTTCTGTGCGCAAATTCAGACCTTTGTTTCCAATATTGAATTGGTGATAATTTTTCCAAATGGTGTGACTGTGAAACATTTTTGGTCATCTTTGTGTCCAGGAAGAGTCGAGAGAAATACAATTTGTATTGTGCTCTCATACTGTCTCTTCCTGATAGAAAGCAATAGATTTCTTTAACAAACTTGAAGAGATTGAAGCTAAGATTGTGACTTTCTCTACAAAGGAAAGAGATTAAATGTTTTATTTCCTGTAATACAGAATTCAAGGAATGCAAATAATCTTTAAAATATACAATACGAGTGGGTTCCTATGCACTCAAAATTCTTAAAATATTTATTCACTGAAGAAATAAAGACCCAAGCCATTTTTCAGTCTTCGTATGTAACAAAGCAAAGGTGTCATCAAGTTTTGGTATTGTGCTTGTCAGCACGTATAGAATCGACTGCCATGTATATACCTCGCCATCCAGTGCTAAGGAGTGCATTCTTGTGTGCTCTTGTTTGGCTATGCTTTGTGACTTATCCCAAATAGCTCCAGAGATTGCAACTGTAAATGTGCGGCAGTGCATGACAAAAGTTTGATTTGATTTTTTATTGTCACATGTACTTTTAAAAAATTCATTCATGGAATGTGGGCGTTGATGGCTGGTCAGCATTTATTGCCCATCCCTAGTTGCCCTTGAGAAGGTGCTGGTGAGCTGCCTTCTTGAATCACTGGGGTTCGTGTGCTGTGGGTTGACCCACAATGCCATTAGGGAGGGAATTCCAGGATTTTGACTCAGCAACTGCGAAGGAACGGCAATATATTTCCAAGTCAGGATAGTGAGTGGCTAGGAGGGGAACTTGCAGGTGGTGGTGTTCCCATTTATCTGCTGCCCTTGTCCTTCTAGATGGAAGTGGTTGTGGGTTTGGAAGGTGCTGTCTAAGGATCTTTGGTGAATTGCTGCAGTGCTTCCTGTAGATAATACACACTGCTGCTACTGAGCGTCGATGGTGGAGGGATTGAATGTTTGTAGATGTGGTGCCTATCAAGCGGGCTGCTTTGTCCTGGAAGGTGTCAAGCTACTTGAGTGTTGTTGGAGCTGCACCCATCCAAGCAAATGGGGAGTATTCCATCACACTCCTGCCTTGTGCCTTGTAGTTGGTGGATAGGCTTTGCGGAGTCAGGAGATGAGTTACTCACCACAGTATTCCTAGCCTCTGACCTGCTCTTGTAGCCACTGAGTTAATGTGGTGAGTCCAGTTGAGTTTCTGATCAATGGTAACCCCAAGGATGTTGACAGTGGGGGAATCAGTGATGGTTACACCATTGAATGTCAAGGGGCAGTGGTTAGAGTGTCTCTTATTGGTGATGGTCATTGTCTGGCATTTTTGTGGCGCAAATGTTACTTGCCACTTGTCAGCTCAAGCCTGGATATTGTCCAGATCTTGTTGCATTTGAATGTGGACAGTTCAAGTACACAGGGAAAAGTATTGTTTCTTGCATGCTATGCAGACAAAGCATACCTGTTCATAGAGAAGGAAAGGAGATGGTGAGAATGTAGTGCTACAGTCATAGCTAGGGTGTAGAGAAAGATTAACTTAATATAAGGTAGGTCCATTCAAATCTCTGATAGAAGCAGGGAAGAAGCTGTTCTTGAGTCGGTAGGTACGTGATCTCAGACTTTGTATCTTTTTCCCGATAGAAGAAGGTGGAAGAGAGAATGTCCTGGGTGTGTGGAGTCCTTGATTAGTCCCCCATCCTGCGATGCATACATTACATTCATATTAATGAAGGAAAGCTGAGGAACTTGCCAAGATCAGGTGATTTAGCTCCTGTAAATATCATTTAGATTGTGAAAAACATATATTCAGCTCCAGAAACCCTTGATTTGATTTGATTTGATTTATTATTGTCACATGTATAGTATACAGTGAAAAGTATTGTTACTTGCACGCTATACAGACAAAGCATTAGGTACATAGGGAAGGAAAGGAGAGAGTACAGAATGAAGTATTACAGTCATAGCTAGGGTGTAGAGAAAGATCAATTTAATGCGAGGTAGGTCCATTCAAAAGTCTGATGGCAGCAGGGAAGAAGCTGTTTTTGAGTCGTGTCCTCAGACCTTCTTGGTTGTGTAGCTATTAAGTCCTGGGGGCCTCAGCCACTTTCGTACCGGTACGCCGTACTGGGCTGTACCAATTTAGTTTCACTTCTGGTGTGTGTCCAAGTTGCAGGGCAACCAGGGTGTCAGTAAATAACAATAGCCTCGCTATGCTGCAATGATTGAAGGAAGTGCTTTTACCCTGTCATCACTTCCTGTGATGTGTGCTTTGGAGAGTGTGATTCTTCTCACATCCAAATTAGCCAGCAAAATGCCCACATTGCCATTGGCCCACAAGTTTTATTTTACAACTTCACATTTGGTTTACTTGCATTTCATTTTTGCCTTGCTTTTCTTTGATGATGATGGCTGACAAATACTTCAAATTAATTGTTAAAGCTAAATTTGTTTCTATTTGTATGTGCTTACCTTGAAATATATGCAGCCCCTTAAATTTGAGTTGATAAGATTATACATATCCCCATTACGCAAGGGCAGTTATGGAAGCAATTATGGATAATTATGAGCTCAGCGACAAGATTGTGAGCATTGATTACTAAGTGCCATCTTTGCTCACGTTGTGCCCACAAGTGAACAGTAAAACTTAAACTTAGCCTGGACTGTGAAATCAGCCTTCTGATTCTGTGAATTTGTGTATAAAATCTGTACTCAGATTGCGGGAGAGTAGTGTCCATACCATGATTCCCCACATGTACATTTAAAATCATTTCTTTGTCTTGATTGAAGATTCTGGACCCACTTTATTCTGGGTCATATTTAGCTATTAGAATAAGAGAGCTGGTGTTAGCCCTGTAAACGTGGGAAGCCAGTTTATGGACAACATTTCCTCTCAATATGAAATACACATCATCCAAATGACATTCTTTATGTTGAAGCCTCGGCTGTGCAGTTTATTTGACCAACAGCTGTGCTCACTATTGTCCTCACCTGAGATTTACACATTCACATTTTCAGTCATGATCAGAAATGGAAATGCTCACTGATTTTTCCCTTCCCCCCCCCATTCAGAACTCTGAGCCAAACTGTTACACTCCTACCAGCTCTTATCAGCTAACTCAGAACTGACTAAAGTATGAAGCAGGAACCTCACTCGCCTCTATGCTGGATGGTGCTTTTACTCAGTGAGCTATTGTGGAACTGATAAAATATGTTCAAAATTTACTTAAATTAAATTTAATCAAGTTCAAGAGAGTTAACTGTGTGTTTTACATTTAATGTGACTGTGCCAGCCTTTTCTTCACCAGATAACCCAACTCAAAATAGCCTTTAAAACAATTTTGTACACATAAATACAACTTTTACTTTAATTATTTATTTAGAATGAAGGTGTGTCTGGTGAATGTATACACTTCAGTCCAAATATTAATAGATTATAGAATGAAATGTCTCTCGCTGCTAAATATAAATAATCTCTTTCTTAAACCATCTCTGGATAGCATTCACAGAATGCCTATTATAAGACAGATGCTTTAGAATGATGAGGAATACTGTGCCACAGCAGAACTCACTGTGTATCCAAATAATATTTGAAAGGGCTTGTGTTATAAGATATGGCAGGTGTGAAAATATAGCCTTTTTACTTTCTAAAGCCATTCAATTGTTTCTTTAATACAAATAAGAGACTACTTAAAGAGGAATTATAAAGGAAAAATTAATATTTTTACCATCATAAAACATGAACCTTTCAGAGTTAGAAATTAAAATATGTTTTGTTTGGCACTTTTTTTTTCTCAGAAAATCCATGCAATCTTCACAACTTTGCTTCTGTTTGTTTACTTGTATAAAAACTATTGTATTTTGTCCTTGCAGTGTTCAGCATCAGTGCCCTATTGATCAGAATTAGGAAGTTAATAAGGTCTGGGATAATGAATCAGATGGGTAGGGACTGGAACTGCATGCAAGACTTAATCAAGTCATCAAGGCTCTCAAACCATGAAAAAAGTAATTAAAGGAAAAAGACTGCATGTTAGATAGTTGGAGGGGTCTAGGAGAGGGCAGAGGGAAGATAGAGAACCTACATTTTCTTCTGTCCATGTTCAAAATATAAATCAGGGTTAATTACCAAGGAACAACTAAGTTAACATTTAAATTATGCTGATGGAACATTTTCATTTCTGTTTTGATGTTTTGGATATAATCAGTACAACAGGCAACAGCCCAACTCATATCTCTTGCAGGTAATAATTACTTTGTGAATAGCAAAATGTCTTTAGGCTTGTGATACATTGGCTTTGGTGGAAAGTTGACATCTCCCATTAATGATGAATTTATCAGGGAAATCATCAGTAATTACTGCAGCAATCTTTTCCAATAAGTTGCTGTGATTGTAACGATGTTAGTGGAATGTCAGCTTAGAAGGTAAATTTTAAGAAGCATCTTAAGGATGAAAATAAAGGTACAGGCTAAGAGATTTAGGGAGGAAATTCCAGAATGTAGGCCTGGGGGTACAAGGAATGACTGCCAGCAATGGGGTGATGGAAATTGGGACTGCAAAAGAATCCAGAATTGGAGCAATGTAGAACTTTTAGGGCTTGTAGGGCAGGAGGAGCTTATAGAGATTAGGGAGTGGTGAGGTGTTGTTGAACTGGGATCTGATATCAGTCAGTGAGCACAGAGTGGCAAGTGAATGGGACCTGGTGTGATATGAGCAAAGGATTTTGGATGTGCTCAAGCTTACGGAAGATGAAATAAGGGAGGCCAGCTAGAAGAGGATGGGAATAATCAAGTCTGGATGTAAAAATGAGCGTGGATGAGGGTTTCAGCAGCAAATGGACTGAGGCGGTGGTGGAGACAGGTGACATTACATGGGGGAAAGTAAGTAGCCCTGGTCAAGGTGAGGATATGGGGTCATATGCTCAGCTCAGGGTCAAATAATACACCAAAGTTGCAAACAGTCTGACTCAGCTTCATACAATACACAGGGAGGGAGTTGGAATCGATGCCCACTGCATGGAGCTTGTGGGTTGCGCTGAAGGTAATGTCTTTGGCCTTTGCAATATTTAATTGCAGGAACGGTTTGCTTATCCAATACTGGATGTCGGATAGGCAGTGGGAGGGTTGAGGGGGTCTAGTGGTAATGTTGTGTTGGGAGTTGTCAGTGTTTTTTCTAAATGGTGGGCGTGAAACTGGGAGAGTTCCAGATCCGGTTTTTGGGTTTTCAGGCCCAATCTTATGCACTCTGTCTTTAAAATTTTGGGTGAGCCTGTTTCTCACTACAGAAGGCAGTGGGTGGGGCTTAATGTGCCCGAAAGCCTGCAGAGGGTGGTATTGCGCATGTGCAGACCTCTGATGCTGCACATGCGCATTAACAGTAGCAGGGGTCTGACAGACAAAGAGAGAGCTGTTAGGGCCCTGCTACTGCAGGCAGCCTCAACAAGCTCCACCAACCCCCCCCCCCCCCCCCCCCCCCCCCCGCCGCAATCGGGTGGCCCGCATCCTGAGATGCAGCTCCTGCCGCCTCCCCTCCCCCACCGATCGTGGCCCTGCTGCCCTCCTCCATTGATCACATGCAGAGTGGCAGCAGGCCCCCGATTGACCCTGCCAACCCACAGGCTCCGCCCCTGACATTGCCCAGTGGGCATTGCCCAGATGCCAAGCTGGCATTGCCAAGGTGCCAGTCTGGCACTGCCCAAAGAGCAGCCCTGTCTTGTCCTTGGCCTCCCTGGGAGGTCCCGATGGCCTCCCTGGGAGGTCCCGATGACCTCCCTGGGAGGTCCCGATGGCCTCCGGTTCCACCGGCGAAGCCAACATGACTGTTCCCCTTTCATGGAGAGCAGGTGTTTTCCTCGCCGGAGTGACCGAGGATGATTGAGTGCTGGCCTCACTAAACACATTCAAAACCCGATTTTAATAAATTTTAATTAAGTTAACCAGCCTTTCGCCCATTTCCAGCGAGAGGCTGACTGCGCCGGAAATGCAGGTGTCGCAAAATCACACAGGCCACAAAAACTGGCGCCATTCACGCTCGCAGCTCTATGCCCGATTTTACGGCATTTTCCCGCCGCAAAATGGGCATAAAACAGCGGTAAAATTCTGCCCAATATGTTTGGATGCTGCTGCCAAGGGGAAACATGTAGATGTGAAATAGGAGGAAATCACTGGGAAACTCCAGAGGTAATGGTGCAGACAGTAGTCTGGACAAAATTAATTGGCACTTGGAAAAGTATAGATTAATAAATGAAATTTAGCATGAATTTGTGAAGGGTAAATCATCATTGACTAAATTGATCAAATTGTTTGAAGTAACAGAGAGGATTGATTGTGGTAGTATGTTTTTTGTGTGTGGAAACTTTCAAAAGGTGTTTGATAAAGTACCACAGTTTAGCAAAATGGAAGTGTATGAGGTGAAAGGGACAGTAGCATTGTGGATACACGATCGGAACATGAAGCTGAGAATAGTGAGGAATGGAGGGAGGTGCACAGTGGTGCTCCCCAGGTCTCGGTATTAAGATTTTTGATGCATATTAATGATGTGGACTTGGACATCTGCTGCATAATTTCAAAGTTTTCAGATGACACAAAACTTGGAAATGTAGTAATCTCAATGAATGCAGTGTAAGGGCAAAACAATTTGAATTTAACTTGTCCAGGGAGAAAGGGGCTAGTTTGGGTAGTGTGCACTTTTATACCCCTCCCAATTCAGTGTCAGTCAAACAGCCATGTTTTGCCATGTCTGATATTTTTAAAACTAATTGCAAGAATTATTTTAAAAACAATTTTCAACATTCTTATGTTTTTTTTCCTAGGTTGCTTATACCAGTTTTAGCAATAAGCACCATTTTCAAAGACGTTCAGAAGTAACAACAATCTGAAATACTTATTGTTTATGAGAATATATGACGGACAAGATACATTTTTGCATTTTCTGAGGGCCCAGTAATTTTTTTAAAACTGTTTTGCCATGGGTTTTTTTAAAGTCTGTTTAATGCCCTCAAAATTACACGGCAGCAATGAAATGTATCACTCACATAAAACTCTTAGACTTTCTGAAGAATGGATATTTGAATTAATTATCAGTAGCCAGAGAGAAAATGTGTATAATTCAACATTTAGAGAAAAAAAAAGGCTTGGACAAGGCCACACGAGCCTTATGGAGCCAAACAAATCAATGGTGTGTGTAAAAGGCAAACCTATTCATGCAGCTAATTTTCTTTTGCGAAATCTTGTCTTTTCAATAAAGATGGAAAATGCACTGTTATTGAGTATTGATTGATGAAGTTGTTGTCGGCACTCTTAACCCCTTATAGGATAATCCCTACATAAGAATGTGAAGTGCAGTTTAACTAGTGCAGCCACGCAGATTAGAAAGTCCCAAATTTGATTTTCAATCTATGGTGAGTTAATTGATTTTGATGTGGTGATGCCGGCATTGGACTGGGGTGGGCACAGTAAGACGTCTCACAACACCAGGTTAAAGTCCAACGGGTTTATTTGGTATCATGTGCTTTCAGAATGCTGCCACTCACCTGATGAAGGAGCAGCACTCCGAAAGCTCGTGATACCAAGTAAACCTGTTGGACTTTAACCTGGTGTTGTGAGATTTCTTACTTAACTGATCTCAGCCAGGTTGCCAAAGGAACACTGCAATTAGCTTCAGCATTCCCCAGGTTGGGCAAGGGAGAAATCAACAAGGGTTCCTTTGGCAAATCTAGTGACTTCTGCTGACACACAGCTATGCTGGTGCTATACAACCTCACCCAATAGCAAGGCCTTTGACAAGGTACCACATGGTAGGTTGTTGCATAAAGTTAAACCTCATGGGATTCAGGGTGAGGTATCTAAATGGATACAAAATTGGCTTCTTGACAGAATGTGGAGATGCTGGCGTTCTTGACAGAAGCCGAGGGTGGTTGCAGAGAGTTGTTTTTCAAACTGGAGGCCTGTGACCAGCGGTGTGCCTCATGGATCAGTGCTGGGTCCACTGTTATTTGTCATTTATATTAATGATTTGGATGAGAACATAGGAGGCATGGTTAGTAAGTTTGCAGATGACACCAAGATTGGTGCATAATGGACAGTGAAGAAAGTTATCTCCAATTGCAATGGGATCTTGATCAATTGGGCCAGTGGGCTGACGAATGGCAGATGGAGTTTAATTTAGACAAATGCGAGGTGATGCATTTTAGTAGATTAAACCAGGGCAGGACTTACTTAGTTAATGGTAGGGCATTGGGGAGAGTTACAGAACAAAGAGATCTAGGGGTACATGTTCATAGCTCCTTGAAAGTGGAGTCACAGGTGGACAGAGTGGTGAAGAAGGCATTTGGCATGCTTAATTTCATCGGTCAGAACATTGAATATCGGAGTTGGAATGTCTTATTGAAATTGTACAAGACATTGGTAAGGCCACACTTGGAATACTGTGTGCAATTCTGGTCACCTTATTGTAGAAAGGGTATTATTAAACTAGAAAGAGTGCAGAAAAGATTAACTAGGATGCTACTGGAACTTGATGGATTGAGTTATAAGGAGAGGCTGGA
The DNA here is from genome assembly GCF_964213995.1 of Mustelus asterias. Classification (NCBI taxonomy): domain Eukaryota; kingdom Metazoa; phylum Chordata; class Chondrichthyes; order Carcharhiniformes; family Triakidae; genus Mustelus; species Mustelus asterias. The sequence continues at coordinate 77,299,132 of NC_135807.1, read as the reverse complement.
TAGACTCAGTAGGAGGCTGAGGGGTGATCTTATAGAGGTCTATAAAATAATGAGGGGCACAGATCAGCTAGATCGTCAATATCTTTTCCCAAAGGTAGGGGAGTCTAAAACTATAGGGCACAGGTTTAAGGTGAGAAGGGAGAGATACAAAAGTGTCCAGAGGGGCAATTCTTTCACACAGAGGGTGGTGAGTGTCTAGAACAAGCTGCCAGAGGTAGTAGTAGAGGCGGGTACAATTTTGTCTTTTAAAAAGCATTTAGATAGTTACATGGGTACAGAGGGATATGGGCCAAATGCGGGCAATTGGGATTAGCTTAGAGGTTTAAAAAAAAAGGGCGGCATGGGCAAGTTGGGCCGAAGGGCCTGTTTCCATGCTGTAAATGTCTATGACTATGACACCCAAACAGCTATATACGTTAAGGGAAACAAAATTGACAGTTTTAGTGGGTTGTATTTCGATGGATGGCTTGACAGCTGAGCCTGGTGTTGTCCTCACCCAAGGTTAACACATGCTGATTCTCACAGGGGTCGTTTGGTTAGTGAGCAGGAAACCTGGATGCTTTTCCATTTGTTAGTCTTAAATGATGAGATTGATTGCAGTGCCCTCACTGCTACTAATTTAATATCCTACCTGGAGGTTTATTCCACGTGTTGACCACCCTTTGTGTGAAGAGAAACATATAAATGAATGGTATGATGAAAGGTCACCATCGACCTGAAACTTCTGTTTCTCTCCAGAGATACTGCCTGACCTGCTGAGTATTTCCAGCATTTCCTTTTTTTTTCCAGTATCTGCAGTATTTGCATAAGAATGAAAATGTTGTCTAAGACTGGGGCAGAAGAATATAGAGGAGGAGTACAATTCATTTTCACTCTTGCATTAAATTTAAAGCTAGCATAATGTAGATGTTTTATTCTGTCCATCTAAATCTGCAAATGTTAAATATAAACATTTGCCTGAATTCTCCAATGTTGTACCACTGCTGCCAGCAAAAACCAGAATTTGCCGTTTAGCTCAATCTCCACTCATTGTGTGGGACCAGAGAATCCTAGCCGAGGGCAAATTCAGAGAATCCTGACCTCTGTCCAGAGCTATACCACAACAAATAGACAACTAAATAATAGACACTTTAGTATTTTTGTGCTACAGAATTCAATAACTTAGTCACAATTAAATATCCTTGTACTTGGAGCATAAATATTTGGAACTTTGCAATTTTATTTTAACATTTAATATGGCCATAAAATTCAATTCTCAAAGACATTGGGAATCAATGTGAAATGTTCTACCCAAGGTATCTCTCCAAAGGCTACATTTCACTATGTGTAGGTCATTTTCTTTTATAACATGTAACAAACTAATTATATAGTCTGGTTTGCCCAAGACAGAAACAACACCTGTAATTATCTCTCCAATTCTTGCAGACAAATCAACCTTAATTTGTCTTTTTTAGTCACATGTTGAAACACAATATGAGACACTCTGCAACTAATAAGCCACTAAGGGCATTACTCGTACTTCTGCTCAAGTTACTGATTTTGAAAGTAATTCAGTCAGCCATAAAAATGTAATGATGGAAATGCCCAGAGATTGCCTAACTTTGTATAAATGTGGGATTGTTAAATATTCCAATATACCATTCAAGAACAAAGCTTCTCTTTGACTCAGAAAGTCAATCTCCAAACTTATTTGCCATTAAACCATTTAGAAGAGGCTCACTGTTGACAGATTTGGTGCTGTAAAAATAGCCAAGTTCCCATTCCCAATTATTATTTACTGACTATTACTGGAAAAGTGCATTGTGAGAAGGCAAGGTCAGACCTGAATAGCAAGTGTCGAATCTTGTTGATTTAAAATGGACTCCTTAATTGGGGGTCTTCACAGAATTCCAGCAACACATTAATCATTACATTCCTATCAAGAGTGAAGGGGAAGAATTCAAGGAAAGAGAAAAATATAAAAGTTCAAAATGTATTCTTGACGTTGAAATAGTGTGTGCTGCTGAATGGATTATTGCAATGTCCAATGTAGGATTAGTGAAATATCTGATTTATGTGGCTGGAAACTATTGCAAAGTGTTATTAATTTTCATTTTGAGGATGTTTTGTTATCAAAATAACATAGAACCCCTTTAGTTTCTCCCTGTTTAACATGAATACTTCATCCAGATATAAAATTGTTCTCGCACAGAGTTACATTAACACAGAAATAGGCCACTTGGCCCATCTGGACTATATTGATACGCTCGATGAGTCTCCTCCCATCTTTCTTTATCTAAACTTGACAGCAGATCCTTCTGTTTATTTCTCCCTCACGTGCTTATCTGTCTTCCTTTAAATGAATCTATGCTATTTACTTCAGTCAAGCAAGTTTCACATTCTTTGCACCCTTTGGGTAAAGGAGTTTCTCCTGAAATCCGCATGCAATTTATTAGTGAATATCTCATACTTATGACCTCCAGTTTTGGTCTTCCACACAGGTCGAAACATTTTCTCCACATCCATCCTCTCAAACCTTTTCAATATATTAAAGATCTCTGTTAAATTATCTGCATGACCTTTTCTCTAAAGAGTCCCAGCCTGTTAGTCTTTTCATGATACTTATAGCCTCTCCTTTCTGAGATCGTCCTTGTGTATTGTTTTTGCACCAGAACTGTATACAATATTCCAGGTGTGATCTAACCAGTGTTCTATACAAGTTTACCATGACCCCACTCTCTGCCTTTCGAAATGAACCCCAGTGCTTTTTCTGTGGCCTCATAAACCTGATTCACTATTTATAGAGGGTTGTGAATGAGTACCCCTGGATCCTTTGGCTCCTCTATCTCCTTAATTATCCAAGCAGTATGTGCCCTCCTTATTCTTCCAATTAAAATGCCCTACACTTTTCTATATTGTAATGAATTTGCCACTTACATACCAATCTGCAATTTTATTGATGCATTCTTCTATTTTGTTGCGTTCTTTGTTTGTATTCATACACCTCTCAATTTCGTTCATCTGCAAAGTAAGAAACTGTACTTTTGATTCCTGACTCCAAAATGTTGTTATTAAAGTGGTCCCAGCATTAATCCTTGTGGAACACTACTTACAGTTTTTGCCATACTAAGTTGTTTTAATTCGCTTTTGCCATATCCAATTAACTTGAATGTCCTGCTTCCTGAACTATATCCAAATGTATTTCTTCACTCACCTTCAATCTGAAATCAATGTCTCTTGCAGCACAGTCCTTAATAACTCTTGGTTCTCACCCAACTGGCCATTCTTCATCTGTGAATCTACATCTTGAATTAACAGCCTGCTCATCAACATGTGTGCATCCATATACATGCACTTTTTGCAGATAACAATCAGCAGGGGAAACAATGGAATATTTTTCTCTCCCTAGCCTGGGGCATTGATACTGGTTCCACAACCAGACAGCACTGCTGTGATCAGATACTTTGGATTGGAATCTTCTGGTCGAAATGATTTTGTGTTCCACCAAGAAAGCAGCTTTGCCCTTTTGGTACCAAAGGAAACCTTTGAATTCCCAACTACTGATGGTCAAATGCTGCCTTAATGAATGGCAGAGTGTGGCATCAAGGGGCCCTGGAAAAATTGAAGTCAATGGGATTTGTGGGGAAATTCTCTGCTGGTTGTAGTCGTACCTATCACAAAGGAAGATGGTTGTGGTGGTTGGAGATCAATCACCTCAGCCTCAGGATATCACTGCAGGTGTTCATCAGGGTAGTGTCCTAGGCCCAACCATCTTCAATTGCTTCATCAATGACCTTCCTTCCAATATAAAGTCAGAAATACAGATCTTTGCTGATGATTGTTCAATGATTGCACAGCTCTTCAAATAAAAAAGCAGTCATGCCCACATTCACTTTTCACTGTATCCCAATACATGTGACAATAATAAATCAAATCAATAAGAGCAGGGCAACATTCAGGTTGGGCTGATGAGTGGCAAGTGACATTTGTGACAAGTGCCAGGCAATGATTATCTCTACCCACCAGCCTCTTGACATTAAATTCTGTTAACATGAACAAATCTCACACCATCAAGGTTCTGGAGATCATCATTGATTAGAAATGTAACTGGACCAGGCTCGTAAATAGTGTGAGTACAAGAGCAGGACAGAAACTTCTGTGGTGAACAACGTGTCTCCTGACATCCCAAAGCATCATCACTATTTACAAGGTAGGAGTTAGGAGTTTGGCATGTAATAGAATAGTCCCCATTTGCCCGGACTAGTGTAGCTTCAGCACTTAGGAAGTTTGACATAATCCAGGACAAAACAGCCCACTTAATTGGCTCCCTATTCATCAACTTAAACATTTATTCTCTTCACTATTGGGTGTACTCTGACTGGAGTGTGTACCATCTACGGGATGCACTGCAGAAACTCACCAAGGCTCATTTGACCTTCCAATGCTCACATGGGGGAAAACCCCCCACTGGTTGGAGTCATGCCTAACACAAATAAAGATAGTGGTGGTTGTCAATGATATCAGTTCAGGACATTGCTGCAGTGGTTCCTCGGGGTAGTGTCCTAGCTCCAACCATCTTTAGCTGCTTCATTAATGACCCTCCATCTATTGTGAGGTCAAGAGTGGGAATAATTGGAGTTGATTGCACAATGTTCAACACCATTTGCAACTCCACAGATACCAAAGCAGTTTGAGTCCAGATGCAGCAAGACCAGGACAATATTCAGGCTTGGGCTGATAAGTGGCAAGTAACGTTCACACTATACAAGTGCCAAGCAATGACTATCTCTAACAAGAGAGGTTCTAAACTTCCCTTGACATTCAAAGGCATTACCATCGCTGAATCCCCACTATTAACATTCTAGGTGTTAACATTGACCAGAAACTGAACTGGATCACGCCTGTAAATACTATAGTTACAATAGAAGATCAGAGACTGGAAAGTCTGAGGCAAGTAACTCACCACAGCCTGCTCCACCATCTACATTGCATATGTCGGGCGTGTGATGGAATATTCTCCATTAGACTGGGTTAGTGCAGCTCCAACAACACTCAAGAGGCTTAACACCATCCAGGATAAAGCAGCCCACTTTATTGGAACTCCATCTACCACCTGAAACTTTCACTCTCTCCACCACTGGTGCACAGTGGCAGCAGTGTGTACCATTTCCAAATGCACTGCAACATCTTATCAAGGCACCTTCTAAACCTTTGACATCTACCATTCAAAAGGATAAGGGCACCACCTACAAATTCTCCTCCAATCTGAACATCATCCTGACTTGGAAATATATCACTGCTCCTTCACTGTCACTGGATCAAAGTCCTGGAACTCCCTTCCTAACATTGCTGTGGCTGTACCTACCCACATTGGCTACAGTAGTTCAAGAAAGCAGCTCACCACCACCTTCTCAAGGGTAATTGCGGATGGGTAACAAAATGCTGGCCCAGCCAGCGACATCCATGTTTTGTGGAAAAACAAAGAAAAATCAGTTTACCCATGGGAGTTGGTTGTAGAGACCTCAAAGACCTGGACTAGATCAGACTGTGCTGCTTCCATAGTATTTGATTAAAGACAGTGTAAACCTGACAGGTACAGCAAATGTCTGTAATTAAAAAGCAGAAGTAACAAGAAAGCTGCCGTTCTCTAAGGACCAGCTTACAGCCGGACAGACTAGCTGTCTGCATTGGATAAGATAAGACACTTGGTTGCATCTGTTGGCCATTGTCAGTCTTTTTGTGGCAGCATCTGTTAAGAATAATTCAACAGGAGCTGACGCAGGCAAGGCAGAATCTTAATCTTAATTCCTGCTCTATGTTGAATTAAGATGGGGAAAATCATCCAGCTTCTTAGTCCCAAACACTATCCAGTGACTCCCACTAGAAGTAAGTGTAGATATGGATGCTGAATCAGCATAAGAGGATAGGAACAGACTTAGAATCATAGGATCTCTACAGTGCAAAAGGAGGTCATTCGGCCTACCCAGTCTGCACCGACCACAATCCCACCCAGGCCCTATTCCTATAACCCCACATATTTACCCTGCTAATCCCCCTGACACTAAGGGGCAATTTAGCATAGCCAATCAACCTAACCCGCACATCTTTGGACTGTGGGAGGAAACTGGAACACGCGGAGGAAACTCATGCAGACATGGGAAGAATGTGCAACTTCTGCACGGACAGTGACCCAAGCCGGGAATCGAACCCTGATCCCTGGTGCTGTGAGGCAGCAGTGCTAACTACTGTGCCACCGTGCCACCCCCGACTTAGCTGTGGTTCTCCTGTGGTTGAATAGTTGACAAATATTCACCATCAAGCATCAATCAAAAACACTTGCCATTTGGGTGAAGTCGATTGTTGCCTGTGGAACTGTACCTTTCATTATAGAGGAACAGAATGGATAACATTGCCTAGGGGGAGAAAAATGCAGAATCTCATAATTACTCTTGAGTGAAGGAAATATTTTTAAGCCAATATCCTTTTTTCGTTTGGACATGGGTCGCAAGAGAAATCTTGGCATGAAACAAATTGAAAGAAATTAAGAGTTATGGCAAATAAAGGTAATTTGAAAGTTGAATCTATAGTTATCTAATACATCATTTTGGAATTTCTCTGTACATTTTTGGAATTGGTGCACAGTTTTATAGGAAATATATGAAGTTGAAAACTTGGCAGCGTTCATTCCCTGGGTGAACTATTTCATTGGATGCATCAAAAATTTTGATGCCTTAAAGGCTTTAGTGAAGCAGCTGAAAAGATGTGAGATTCCACATTCACTAATGTTAAAAAAGAAATAAAACCAAATTCATCAAATAGAAAGCTGAACATTAGACTTAGACAAATAAAAAACTGGAAGAAACTTCTGCACCGCCACTCCACCCTGCTCTCATAATTTACCTAACCAGGAGTAACTGTACTCTTAGTGCACCTTTACCCTTTCGTTAGTTCATTTATTGATGAATTAACCAAATGGTAAAAACTGTTAAATTATGTTCATGATTGTTAAAAGGTTATTCAAGTTCCAAAAATTAATATCGGCAGCAGTATAACAGTAAATCCAAACAGAATTATTTCTCACCAATTTTTCAATAGAAGGATAAAGTATAAATAGATTAAATCAGCAAACAAAATGGTTTTTTCGTAATTTGCTAGAAATGTTTTCTAACTTGTGTCAGATGGTCTTTCAGTGTCACCCTTAAAAGGGCCTGCACTGGATTTTACTGGATTTAACTTTCTTCATTAAAATGCAATAGTTTCAAATGTGGTGATTTCAGAATTGAGATGGCTCCAGCTGCCCTGATAACAGCAAAATGCTCCAAGTTCATTTTAACCTGTTAAAGCAGCATAATAAAGCCAGAGCCAGGAATTTGAAGGAATGTTGTGTGAGTTGATGACAATTTGTTTTAAAATGTAGTTAATTCAATTTAGAGGCAGTATTTTGTAACTGTAAATGTATTTGTAAAACTATGTCTGCCATGCTGTATTTCCCCTAACGCCAACTAACGCCTAAGTCCAATGCCGGCATCTCCACATCATGTATTTCCCCTGATGCAGTCCTTTAAAATTTGTACCCAGCTTCACAGATGCCCAATTTTCAGCCAATTTGATTCACTCCACATGATATCAAGAAATGGCTGAAGGCACTGGATGCTGCGATGGCTATAGGCCTGGAAAATATCCTGGTAATAGTACTGAAGACTTGTGATCCAGTACTAGCCACATCCCTAGCTAAGCTGTTCCAGTACAGCAACAACACTGGCATCTACCCGGCACTGTGGAATATTGTCCAGCTATGTCTGTCCATAAAAAGCAGGACAAATCCAATCTGGTTAATTACTGCTCCATCAGCCTACACTCAATCACCAACAAAGTGATGGAAGGTGTAATCAACAGTACTCTCAAGTGGAACTTACACAGCAATAATCTGCTCACTGATGCAGAATTTGGGTTTCGACGGGCCATTTGACTCCTGACCTAATTACAGTCTTGGTCTAAACATGGACAAAAGAAATGAACTCCAGGCGAGGCGAGAGTGTCTGTTCTTGAGACCAAGGCAGCATTTGAGCAAGTGTGGCATCAAAGACCTTGGCATAATTCAAATCAATGGAAATCAGGGGAAAAGCCCTCCATTGGTTGGAGTCATACCTGGCACAAAGGAAGGTGGTTGTGGTTGTTGGAGGTCAATCATCTCAGTTCCAGGGACATCACTGTAGGAGTTCCTCAGGGTAGTGTCCAGCCATCTTCAACTGCTTCATCAATGATGTTCTCTGCATCATAAGCTCAGAGTGGGGATGTTTGTAAATGATTGCACAATGTTCAGTACTATTCATGACACTGATACGGTCCATGCTGATATGCAGAAAGAATTGGAAAACTTTCAAGCTGATAAGTAACATTTACACTACAGAAATGTCAGACGATGACCATCACTAGCAAGACAGAATCTAATCATCTCTCCTTGACATTCAGTGGCATTACCATTGCTGAATCCCACCACCATCACCATTCTAGTGGTCAGCCACATAAATACTGTGGCCACAAGAGCAGGTCAGAGGCCAGGAATTCTTAGGCAAGGAACTGAGCTCCTGACTGCACAAAACCTGTCCTTCATCTACAAGGCACATGTCAGAAGTGTACTCTTGTTCTTCTGAAAGTTCAGCCTCAGCAAAACTGTTAGCAATTTAAGTCTCTGAAGCTGAAATGTTTCACAAGATGAAGAACTATTTTAAAATGGGATTCAATCTAATTGTGCTTCAACAATTACTTAAAGAAAAGTATTGGCCTTCTTTCCACAGAATCATTTAAAATTTACAGCGATAAACAAACCGTTTTGCCATTTCTGCTCCATATAGCACACCGGACAGAGCAGTGCATCCTTTGTTGCTATTTTCATGCAGCATTTGCAAAGACTGGAAGCAAGGAACCTTTCACTGATCAATTAGTCATTGACCCATTTGCTCCTGTAAGTGGCTCTTCTGGGAGTGACTACACAATAGATTCAATACTTTGATGCAGTGCTACTTTGCAGACATTATGAGAGTTAATAAAACTCATTATCGGAGAGCCTTTCAGCTGTTTTGTGGCTGGGGACATTATGTTAATTTGTTTCAACAACTGCTATTGTTTTCTAGTTATTTTCACATGGAAACAAATCAGTGCCACTCGTAAAGTCAAATCTTCATCATCAAAGATATAAATATGGAGTAGAATGCGAAACAAATGCAGTCATTTTCTTTTATTAACTTTCCCCATCAACTTGAAGCAGTTGCTTGAAAAATAAGGAAAATATTTTTAATGTTATTTAATCCACCTGTCAAGAGGAACCAGAAATACAATTCTTCATATCTGGATTATGTTTTTAACTTCTATTCATCTTTTTAATATCTGTCCTATATAACAGATTTACGCCACTAAAATAGTATAAAAATCAAACTGATTTTCATGTATGTCAGTCACATTTAAAAAGAAAATGGACGAGATTTTACGGCTCGCTCCAGCGAGACCAGAAATTCCTGCCTGAGTTCAACGGACAGTTCCGTTGTCTGCCCCTCGCCCGCTCCGATTCCATGGTGGGTGAGGCGGTAGAATTCTGGCGTTTGTCCTTCCATCTCTTTTAGTACTAATTTTCTTCCTTTTCTCCTTATCATTTTGGAAGGTCTTGATTTCTTTATTCTCTCATGGGATGCGGGCATCACTGGCAAGGCCAGCATTTGTTTCCCATCCCTAATTGCCCTTGAGAAGGTGGTGATGGTGAACTGCTTTCTTGAACCACTGCAGTCCATGTGGAGCAGGTACACCCACAGTACAGTTAGGGAAGGACTTCCAGAATTTTGACTCAGCAACAGTGAAGGAATGGTAATATGGGCAGATGGTGGCATAATGGTAATGTCAAGGTTCATAGAATCATAGAATCCCTACAGTGCAGAAAGAGGCCATTCGACCCATCGAGCCCACACCAGCAACAATCCCACCCAGGACCTATCCCAATAACCTCATGCATTTACCCTGCTAGCCCCCCTGACACCAAGGGGCAATTTAACATGGCCAATCAACCTAACCCGCACATCTTTGGGGTATGGGAGGAAACCGGAGCATCCGGAGGAAACCCATGCAAACACGGGGAGAATGTGCAAACTCCTCACAGACAGTCACCCGAGGTCAGAATTGAACCCTGGCACTGTGAGGCAGCATTGCTAACCACTGTGCTACCATGCCACCCTAAGGTCACTGGACTAGTAATCCAGAGGCCCAGGATTATGCTCTGGGCCTTCATGGCAGCTGGTGCAATTTAAATTCGATCAAACATCAAACTATCATTGATTGTTGTAAAAGCCAGCTCGTTCACGACTGTACATTCGGAAAGAAAATCTGCCATCTCTACCTGGTCCGGCCTATATATGACTCCAAACCTACAGCAATGTGGTTAACCTTTAAATGTCTTCTGTAATGGCCTAGCAAGTCACACAGTTCAAGGGCGATTGGGGATGGGCAAAAAATGCTGGCCTTGCCAGTGACACCCACGTCCCATGAAAGAATAAAAAAATATATAGTTCCAGGTCAGGATGGTGTGTGTTTTGGAGGGGAACTCGCAGGAAATGGTATTCCCATGCAATTGCTATCCTTGTCTGTTTCGATGATAGAGGCTAAGGGTTTGGAAGGAGCAGTGGTAAGTTGCTGCAGTGCACCTTGTAGATGGTACACTGCTGCCACTGTGTTGGTGTTGAAAGGATGAATGTTTAATTTGGTGGATTGGGTATGGTGAGATACAATTCCAAGATGCTGGCAATCTTGAGCAACTAGGCAGTTTTCCTATCTGAGTCTAGATAGCGAATGTCAGCAGGCTTTTCAATCATAGGGGATTGGAGTAACCAAGCTTGCTCCTGTTGTTTACCAACATCTTTCAGATATGGGCGACACGGAGGCACGGTGGTTAGCACTGCTCCCTCACAAGGCAGGGAACAAGGTTCAATTCCGGCCTTGGGTCACAGTCTGTGTGGAGTTTGCACATTCTCCCTGTGTCTGTGTGGGTTTCCTCCGGGTGCTCTGGTTTCCTCCCACACTCTAAAAATGTGCAGATTAGGTAGATTGGTCATGTTAAATTGCCCCTTCGGTGTCAGGGGGATTAGCAGGGTAAATACGTGGGGCTACGGGGATAGGGCCTGGGTGGGATTGTTGTTGGTGCAGGCTCGATGGGCCGAATGGCCTCCTTCTGCACTGTAGGGATTCTATGATTCCATGTGCACTTTTCAACAAGGGTCCTAGAGATGGGAAGAGAAACACCTGTGAGAAATTTACAATGAGATAGCCCTGGAGCCTCGAGGAATGAAAGATTGATTTCCTCGGCACTGCTGGAAACAATCTGAGAGAAAAAATCATAGGGACATTAAAAAACATGTTTTTCTTTCAACATCTTCGTTTATTAGTTATAAAAATATTGCAGGTTGGAAAAAGGTTGCATGACCGACAATCAATAACCATTGAGGTTGTCTTTTCATTTCCAAATTGTCATGGAATGGCAGGTAGAATGAGGTTGGATGTGTCAGAGGAATAATGATTGGAACATACGAGCTGGAGCTGTTAAAAGTGGGAAGTCATGTGTTAAAGCCTCCAGGAATACGTCCAACCAGAACTGACGCCTCTAGAGGGCAAGAATCTGTATTTAAATACTAATCACCAGGTAACTGTATCAAATTAAATCTTGTGGCTTAGTGCAAAAATCTAATTTTAAAGTCCACTTTGCAGAGCCTTGCAAACATCATCCTTAGGTTTAGAAAAGAGATTGTTCCCGATCAGGACATAATCTCAGTGCAGCACTTTGTGAAAGCTCCATAGCAAACTGCTCCTCCACCTCATAGGATAATTCTAGCGAGCTGTGAGTGTCACAGCTCTGATTTTGTGGGGGCAGCAAGATCAATTATCTGAGATTTTCAGGAGCATCTAGAGAAATAATTCGGAGAATCATAGAATCCCTACAGTGCAGAAGGAGGCCATTCAGCCCACCAAGTCTGCACAACTCTCCGACAGAGCATCATACCAAGACCCACCCATGCCCTATCCCGTAAAATCTCCGTAAATCCCCCTAACCTACACATCTTTAGGCACTAAGGGATAATTTAGCACGGCCAATCCACCTAACCTGCACATCTCTGGACTGTGGGAGAAAACTGGAGCACCCAAAGGAAACCCATGCAATCATGGGGAGAACATGTAAACTCCACACTGACAGTTACCCAAGGCTGGAATGAACCCGGGTCCCTGGCACTGTGCGGCGATCTTCTTTTTCGGTATCTTGTCTGCTTTCTTGCATCTTTGTAGAAACTTGATGTCTGTGTCGATAATTTTGGTATCTTGTCTGCTGTGCGGCAGCGGTGCTGACCACTGTGCTGCCCCAAATTGTTCCGGCTGTTGCACAGGTGGGCAAGCAAGGGGTCAGCATTCGGCTGCGCCTGACGTGGTTAAAAAATTTCATGCCCTTTATTCCGGCTAATCCACACACAATCACAAACCTTCTCTCAGTACATTCTTAGATGGAACTATTTGTGTTGTGATTTAGGGAGGAACAACAGATCTGATGCTTTAGCTATTATAACATTAATTATAACTTCATTGAAAAGTGAAGCTGGCTGATTTATACAACTGACCATTAATTGATAATTAATCTGCCATGTCCGTCCCCCAATCATGATCCTAGAGAAAAAGAATGACATTTTTACAATAAATTGGCCACTCCTAGCTGTTACCAGTTGCTATTCAGCTCTTTCATAGTAATGGCGATGATCTTGGTGCAACTATAAACCATTGCCATGTGTAAACAAACAGCACGCATACCAAAGTTGTGGTCTTCAGCATTTCTGAATGGGCCTTTAGAGTATTAGAAAGGTCTTAATGACTTTGGCTGGAGGGCAATCTTTAACAATACTATCAGCAGGGCTTTTCTAAAGAAATGTTTCAGGAGCTTACTACAGAAAATTCCCATGTGCTGAGCAAGATAATTTATTTTTGAATTGGTCTGGATCTTTCCAGTTTTAGGGGAGTGGGGGATGCAGTTTCACTGATTCTCTGTACTTGGATCTCTCACAGTCAGCACTGATAAACTTGTCAGATTGGAAAAGTACGGGGAAAGCTGGTTTATTAACAAGCAGGCTTGACCCAGCAGCTGCACTTCACAAGTTTGTAAATGTACTTTGGGGTTGCGATTCGCTGCTGGAGACCTGAATTTTGAGGACTGCTGGGATTTCTCAAAGGACAATATAAAAGTAACGTAAGAGAAGAACATCTGATACAGACGGATATTCATCCTTTGTCATTTGCAATTCTCTGTCCAAATAATTCAATCAAAAAAGAATCAGTGTAAATCTCCTGTTGGATCAAGTGGCTCACCTTACACAAACTAAATGTGTGGAGATAATTCCACTATCAATGTTGCCTCCCTGTGAAAGACTGAAGCCCATCACACCTACAGATGGTAAATGTGTGTTTTCATTCTGTGTGAGAACAGTGCTTTGGTGCTGGTTTCTGATGCAGTAATAACAATCCCAAAGTAAAGTTATTGGAGTTACTAAGGTTGGCAGGCAAAAAAATACAATTCTCTGTACCTGTATCTTCCCAGTGAGGTATAAAAATTGTCCTCAAAAAACAATGTGATAAATGACCAATCTATTTCAGTGATGCTGGTTGAGAAACATACACTGACCAGGATACCAGGAAGAATCTCCCTGCTCCGATGTCAAAGCGTGCCCTGGGATCTTTTATATTCACCTGAGAAAGCAGACATGGCCTTAGTTTAACATCTCACTTGAAGGGGAGGCACAGTGGTTAGCCTCACAACGCCGGGGACTCATGTTTGATTCCCAGTTTGGGTCACTGTCTGTGTGGAGTCTGCACGTTCTCCCCGTTTCTGCGTGGGCTTCCTCCGGGTGCTCTGGTTTCCTCCCACAGTCCGAAAGACGTGCTGGTTAGATGCATTGACCATGTTAAATTCTCCCTCAGTGTACCCAAACAGTCGCCAGAGTGTGGCGACTCGGGGATTTTCACAGTAACTTAATTGCAGTGTTAATGTAAGCCTACTTGTGACTAATAAATAAACTTAAACTTATCAACTTAAACTCAATTCCAGCCTTGAGTGACTGTGTGGAGTTTACACGTTCTGTCTACGTGGATTTCCTCCAGGTGCTCCTGTTTCCTCCCACTGTCCAAAGATGTACAGGTTAGATGGATTGACCATTCTAAATTGCCCCTTAGTGTCCCAAGATATATAGATTAGGGGGATTAGTGGGGTAAATATGTGGGGTTACAGGGTTAGCCTGGGTACGAGTCAGTGCAGACTCAATGGGCCACAACTGGGGGCTTCCTTCTGCACTGTAGGGATTCTATGATTCGAAGGATAGAATCTCTGCCAGTAAAGCAATCTCTCAGTCTATCTAAAATTTGTGCTTGAGTATCTTGTGTGGGACATGAACTTACAACCTTCTGAGTCACAGATAAGAATGCTACCATCTGAGCCACAACTAACACAATGGCATGAAAGCAAAATATTTGGAAGTCAGAAATCTGAAATAAAAACAGCAAATGCTTAAGACACTTAACAGAGAGGCAGCATCTGAAGAGAGAAACAAAATTAATGTTTCAGGACTGTTAATGAAATGCCAACAATGTGAGAGGTTAACTGTGTTTAAGCAAATTCAGAATGAAGAAAAAAGGGGACAGGAAAAGAATGAAAGATGATAGCGTGGAGGGAAGAATTGATTAAATTACAAAAGAGATGGTGGTGCAAGGAAATAGAAGGTGATAATGAGACAAGTAAAGGAACAAAAGACAGGTCCATGTGAAATGTTACATTACACATCAGGGGTCAGAGTTACTGGCACAGACCCTTATACAATGTGAATGTACCTTAAATGGTAGAGAACAATATATGAAGGATACTGTCCCCCCCAGCTGGGGAAGTTAAAGCTCAAGTAATTGGAAAAACAATGGTACAAACCTGATTGTCCTCAATCCTCATGACAAACTCCATTTCCTAGGCACTGACTATATACAACACGAATTTGAACACAAAGAGAGTGGTAAATAAGATTGGTGAGCTGCATGTCAGAGAATTGTGAATGTTACACTCTTGTTCAAGAAATTGTGTAAGGATAAACCCAGCAACTACAAACCAGTCAGTTTAACCTTGATCAAAAACAGAAAATGCTGGAAAATCTCAACAGGTCTAACAGCATCTGTGGAGAGAGAATAGAGCCAACGTTTTGAGTCTGGATGACCATTCGTCAAAGTGAATGGTTATTTTCTGGAATTCACTGCCTGAGAGTGTGATGGAGGCAGACTCAATTTTAGCTTTCAAAAGAGAACTGGATAATTATCTGAAGAGTAAAGATTTGCAGGGTTATAGGGAGAAACCAGGAGAGTGTGACTAGCTGAGTTCTTGCAGAGAGCTGGCAGGGGCATGATGGGCCAAATGGCCTCCTTCTGCACAGTAACCATTCTAAAACTCCAGCCGTCTCCCTGGCAATGGTCTGAGGCTGAATAAAAACTGTTTGTAACCTCAGGAGAAACTTCCAAGCATATATATGTGCTCTCACCAAGACCGCCTATTTCCACCTCTGTAACATCATCCGATTCTGCCCTATGCCTCTTCTAATCTACTGCTGAAGTCTTCATCCATACCATTGTTACCTCTAGCCTTGGCTATTTCAACACACTCCTGACCACCTTCCCATATTCTACCCACATAAACTAGTGCTCTTTGCTGCCCTTGTCTGAACTACGTCGCATTGATCCATCCTCATGGTATTCGCTGACCAACCTTGGCTCCTCAATTTTAAAAAATCTCATCCTTGTTTACAAATCCCTTCATGATCTTACCCCACCCTATTTCTGTAATCTCCACGAGAGCTACAACCCTTCAACCCAGGTATCTGCTCCAGTTCTGGCCTCTCAAGTGTTTCTGATTTTAATTACTCCACCTTTGGTGCACCTTTAGCAGTCAAGGTTCAAAACTCTGGAATTCCCTCCCAAAACCACTTGGCCTCTCTGCTTCTCTTTCCTCCATTAAAAACCTCTTGACCAATTGGCCTAATCCTCCTTGTGTGGTTCACTGTTTGATAATGCTCATGTGAAGCATTTTGAGACATTTTATTATGTTAACAGTGCAAACTATTGTTTGTTCCACAAAATATTGAGGCCAAATTCTTGATTTCACCTCCTTTGTACTGAAATATCAATTTAAAGATATTGATGCACCATGAAAAATATTAAGAATTCTGTATTCTCCAAGTGGGTAAAGATTGCTTAAATCTGTCTATAGTGAAGCCGAAGTGAAATGTTGTGAATCAGCCTTGTGGACAACCAGCACGTTTCTGATGAGCAGGGTTGCCAATTCCGGTTGGATGTATTCCTGTGTATTTCAGCACATGACCCACTGGCTCTAGCCGTCTCAGTCAGTCAACCTCCTTTGTACCATTTCCAATGTTTTTCACAATGAATGTCCAAAGATATGTAGGTTAGGTGAGTTAGCCACAGTAAATGTGTTGGGTTACGGGGATAGGGTGGCTGGGGGTGGGTGTTCTGGGTAAGAGCTCTTACCCAGTGCAGACTTGATGGGCTGAATGGCCTCCTTCAGCACTGTAGGGATTCTATGGATTTTATGGAGTAAAAAGTTCAAAGAAAAATGAAAAAGAACAGCTTTTTTTTACCTCCCCTACAATCTTTATCCAAAAATTCTTACAGCAGTTTAATCCTTAATTCTTGTCTACCTGGGACTTTTGCAGAAGTTGACAGTCCTAGTAATGGAACAGAGGTGATGTCTGAAAGACGTCTGTGTCTCAATGCTATGTAGAAAGTATTTAAGTTTGATTTTGGATCTTAATATTTTGGAAGAATGCAGAAATTATCTGCAAATTCTTGAGAATGACCTGTGTTTGCTTGAGATTAGGGCTGGAATTCTCCAGTCATTTGCGCCCTGCCGCGGTTGCCAGAGAGGATGGAGAATTTGGCGCTCAGCCAAATCTCCGTTGACTGCAGCGGGACTGGAGAATCTCAGCCACAGGCAAAGTCAGAGAATCCGGCCCTAGTTTACTCGAGACTATATTTTGGTGGGGGGTGGGGGGACGGTGGGGGTCTTTATTTTAACAAATAGCCTAAGCACTTAGCACAGCTTTTATACAAAGCACGGTAGCAGGAGTGTAATGCTTTTACCCTGCTGACCCATTATCTCTCCTGCCTTCAAGTGCATTCCTTATCTAATGTCACCCATAGCTATCTCTTGATGAGCTTGGAGAAAGGTCCCATAAATTGGTGAAAAAAGAGCATTAATGAACCCTTCAAAAAGACAAACCTGTCTTGACACTGAAGACAATACAATATGAAAAAGCAGGAAGGTGGTGTTAGGCATTTGTTATAAACCAGTTTTATTGATCTATATACTGAAATGCACTGGATTCAGTAATTTAGACTGAAAAACGTTTTTTTCCCACTAATGTTTTATCTACTTACTCCCCTGTGTGCTGCTCTAAACAATTCTGCTGACTCTTCAAGGTCAGAAGTTGCTTGTATTTTTCTATGTTACATTAGTGGAAACAACGATATTTTTTAACAAGGCAAAACTGCAACTGCTGAAATCTGAAAGGAAAGGGATGTGGTGAGTTTGGTGAGCCTGTGGAATTCATCGGCATCCACACAGAGATAAATTCATGTTTCAGCTGCAGACTTTCACCCAAGAGGTGAGAGATTTCTCTGCAATATAGTCTCATCTACTTTGACCTGCAGAGATTTTCCCACATTTTTGTCTGTTATTTTTTTGCCTATTATTTTTAACCTTCCCTCATTCCACGTGTATATAATTTTCTGATTAATATTCTGTGATGATTTAATCAGTAAAGGCCTGGGCCATTAGTACAGGTGCCAAAGATTGTAATGCTGACATACACGAGAGGCTGGGAAATGACACATTTACCAAATGTGCAGATTTCAGAGTTCCTGCTGCTCCAGAATGTTTTCCTTATGATTCCAGAAATCAAGATGATTTGTGCAGTGAACTATACACCCAACTTGTATAGAATTACAGGCTGGTCAAAAATTTGGCAATTATTTAAATCATACTTCTACGCTACTTAGCGATATAGCAGCAATTTCATTGTTTACACACAGTTCTAGAGTCATAGAGGCTTATAAAATTCTAACAGGACTAGGACAGGGTAGTTGCAGGAAGGATGTTCCCGATGGTGGGGGAGTCCAGTACCAGGGGTCACAGTCTGAGGATTCGGGGTAGACCATTTAGGACGGAGATGAGGAGACATTTTTTCACCCAAAGAGTGGTGAGCCTGTGGAATTCATTACCACAGGAAGTAGTTGATACCAAAACATTGAATGTATGCAAGAGGCTGCTGGACATAGCACTTGGGGCGAATGGGATCAAAGGTTACGGGGAGAAAGCAGGATTAGACTATTGAGTTGGACGATCAGCCATGATCGTGATGAATGGCAGAGCAGGCTCGATGGGCCAAATGGCCTCTTCCTGCTCTTATCTTCTATGTTTCTATATTTCTTAGTATATTTTAATTTATGGATACATACGCAGGAACATTTTGAAGAAATTTACAATAAACTCTCCAATATTATTTTAGTAAGAGTAGTCATGTGCTAGGATCACTGCAGTCAACTCCATAGCACAAGGTAACACAGACCGCAATCCGTAAGGATAGGCAACAACACCGCCTCCACGATCATCCTCAACACCAGTGCCCCAAAAGGCTGTGCCCTCAGCCTTCTACTATACTCCGTACACACCTATGACTGTGTGGCCAAATTCCCCTCCAACTCGATTTTCAAGTTTGCTGATGACACCACTTTAGTGGGTCAGATCTCAAACAATGACGGGACGGAATACAGGAAAGAGAGAATCTGGTGAACTGGTGCGGCAACAATAATCTCTCCATCAATATCAACAAAACGAAGGAGATAGTGATCAAATTTAGGAAGCATAGTGGAGGACATATCCCTGTCTACATCAATAGGGACGAAGTAGAAATGGTCAAGAGCTTCAAGTTTTTAGATGTCCAGATCACCAACAACCTGTCCTGGTCCCTCCATGTTGATGCTTTGGTTAAGAAAGCCCACCAATGCCTCTACTTTCTCAGAAGACTAAGGAAATTTGGCATGTCTGTTACGACTTTCACCAACTTTTCAGATGCACCATTGAAAGCATTCTTTCTGGTTGTATCACAGCTTGGTATGGCTCCTGCTCTGCCCAAGACCGCAAGAAACTACAAAGGGTCGTGAACGAAGCCCAGTCCATTACTCAAACCAGCCTCTCACCCATTGACTTTGTCTACACTTCCCGCTGCCTCAGAAAAGCAGCCAGCATAATCAAGGACCCCACACACCCTGGACATACTTTCTTCCACCTTCTTCCATCAGGAAGAAGATACAAAAGTCTGAAGACACGTACCAACTGACTCAAGAACAGCTTCTTCCCTGCTGTCATCAGACTTTTGAATGGACTTACCTTGCATTAAGTTGATCTTTCTCTACACCCTAGCTATGACTGTAACACTACATTCTGCATTCTCTCCGTTCCTTCTCTATGAACGGTATGCTTTGTCTGTATAGTGTGCAAGAAACAAAACTGTATACTAATACATGTGACAATAAGTCAAACCAAATCAAAGGAACTGATCCTCCAATCACAAACTGTTTCTCTCTGCTGCTAGGTTCACTCCAAAGAAAGAAGCAGCTTGTGATTGGAGGAGCTCAGGGTCTTCTCTTGCTGTTGCCCAAATATCTTTGGTTTGACCAATGCCTGACCAATGCCCTATACAATTGCAGCAAAACATCCCGATACTCAAACGCTCTTGCTATGAAGGCCTAGATGAGTGCTGATATTTCTGAGGATCATGGATCTCGAGGAGATTACAGAGATAGGGAAAGGTGAGGCCACGGATATATTTGAGAATTTTAAAATCAAGACTTTGACCAAAAGCCAGTCAGGTTAACTGCAGTCACTTTACTACCACCCCTGCTGAGATGAGCTAACAGCACACACGGGGAATTAATCCTGGAACACCCTGGTCTATACAGTGCAGCTGTTCTCTGTTGCCCGAGTGACTCATTGTGTATAAAAAGGTACTGATTTTTTTCCAATATCAAAAATGCATTTTATAAGCGTTGACCAAGAAATTCCCCATTATTTTTCTGGAGGTGTGAACAAAGCTTCCACCAGACTTTGAGCAGGAGCAGCCCCTGGGAATCTCTCACTCAAATTGTGAAATGGAAACGTTATTAAGAGTCAAAGCATAATTTGAAGGAACAGAAAATTATCTGAAGCACTAACAAACACCTCCCAAAAAATACCAACGAGTGATGTAGATACCAAAATGCGAAGAGATAAAACGGAATACCAAAGTGTAACTTTTCCATGCTCCAGTGAACTTCTCCACATCCGCTTGTTTTAAATAAATACAATGAAGGCAATCTTCT
This sequence comes from Mustelus asterias, assembly GCF_964213995.1. Taxonomy (NCBI): domain Eukaryota; kingdom Metazoa; phylum Chordata; class Chondrichthyes; order Carcharhiniformes; family Triakidae; genus Mustelus; species Mustelus asterias. Next base: position 77,278,675 of record NC_135807.1, on the reverse strand, counting down.
CTGAATGCAATTTATGCATGTTCACAATAGTTTGCATTTAGTAGGCAGACATTATCCAGTTACTTTCAATGGGCAGCAAAGTAAAACCTCCTGATCAGGCAAACAATGTATTCAAGCTATTTTGGAGAATTAATTGAAAAGGCTACTCTCGAGTCATTTCCTAATTGGTAGGAATAGTGGGACTGATTTGTTGATCTGATGTCTGGTAGTTACCAGAGAATTTGTGGGAAACAACAGCAGCCAGCAGGTGGGTGATTAAAACAGTCATTACATTGAGAGCCAAGGTATCAGCTAATTACAAAAATGTCCCCTGTTCAAACAGTGAAGGAATAATTCACATGTAACTAACTTGTGCATATTTACAAAATTGGACACTGATGTAAAATTGAAGCATTTATGAAGTTATATTTTACCAACTCCTTCCTGTGCTTTTAAATCACCTGGTCTACTCTCTTGGACTTTCTGGTTCAGTTCTTATCTTTGTGGATTGCTTATCACACCCCAGTAACAAGTGGGATCTCTGTATATATCACTATTAATGAGGCAAATATTGCAAGGCGTTTCACAGAGGAGGAATAGATTCTAACTATTGATGCTGAAAATGATCGAAAACCGATATGTTTGAGGAAGGATTTAAAGGAATGTAACAAGATGGAGGGAGTTTCCTCATGTTGGGGCTGAGGTAGCTGAGTGCTTTGTTACTAATGGTGGAGAGGATTGATAAAAAGGCAGAGTCTGCGGACTGGAAGGCACAGGCTGGGATGTAGAGTTGGCAAAGTTAGGCTGTGACAAGGCCACAATGAATTTTTAAATTATTCACTTTTGGGATGTGAGTATTGCTGGTAAGTGGGCATTTATTGCCCAACCTGAATTTGATCCCTGAGGAATGTGATGCTGACTCTTAAACTTCCTGCAGTCTGTGTTATGAAGGTGTGTCTACAATGCCATCAGGTAGGGAGTTCCACAATTCTAATCATGGGTCAAAGTCAAGATGATGTGTGACATTGAGGGCAGCTTGGAAGTAATGGTTTTCTTGTTCTCTAATATGTTTGAGGTTGCACACCTAGGAGATGTTGCTGAGAAAGCATTGCTGAGATGCTGCAGTACATCCTGTATATAGTACACACCATGCTGGATGGGGTGCTGATCAAACAGACTGTGTAGTCCTGGATGGTGATGATCTTCTTGAGTCTTGTTGCAGGTAAATCCTACCAGGTAAACACATAATATTCCATCACTCTCCTGAATTTTGCATTGCAGATAGAATCATAAAATCCTTACAGTGCAGAAGGAGGCCGTTCAGTTCGTTGAGTCTGCATCGACTCTCTGACAAGGTATCTTACCCTGGCCCTCTTCCCCTGCTCTATCTGCGTATCCCCACACATTTACCTCAGCTAATCCATCTGACCTACATATCTTGGGACACTAAGAGGCAATTTTACCATGGCCAATCCATCCAACCTACACATTTTTGGACTGTGGGAGGTAACTGGAGCACCCGAAGGAAACCCTCACAGACACAGGGAGAAAATGCAAACTCCACACATTCACCCAAGGCCGGAATTGAACCCGGGTCCCTGGTGCTGTGAGGCAGCAATGCTAACCACTGTGCTACCATGCAGCAGATGGTGGAGTCAAGAGCCATTGGAAAGTCAGGAGGTGAGCCACTCAGCACAGAATATTATGGTTTGTTTTCATAGTCATGCATTTATTTGTAGGTGATTCAATTGAGTTGTTTGGTAATCCAGAGATTACCAAATGGTTGGGTATTTGGTGGTGGCAATGCCATTGAATATTAGATTCTCTCTCTTTTTGGAGGCAGTCATTGCCCAGACCTTGTATTTGCCATGTATAAGGCTTGGACATTGTCCAGGTCTTGCTGCTTATGGGAATGGGCTGCTTCATTAGAGCTATTGTAAATGAGGATTTTCAGTTCAGGTTGGAGAGGAAACCCATGCAGACATAGGGAGAACGTGTGGACTCTGCACAGACAGTGACCCAAGCCAGGAATTGAAGCCACGTCCTTGGTGCTGTGAGGCAGCAGCGTTAATCACTGTGCCACCCCTATTGGCTGGGTAGCTGACTGTCTTGGACTCAAGAAGATATAGATGCGACTGTCAAATGGGGAAATAAGTAGCAAATGGAATATAACCCTGAAATATGTGAGGTGATACACTTTGGAAGGAGTAATTTGTCAAGGAAGTATTCAATGAATGGCATTACACTAGGAAGTTTTGTGGAACAAAGGGACCTTGGTGTGTTTATCCATAGATCTCTGAAGACGGAAAGGCTTGTTAGTAAGGTGGTGAAAAAGGCATATAGGACACTTGCCTTTATCAATCTAGGCATTGATTACAAAAGCGGGGAAGTCATGTTGGAGTTGGAAAGGATGTTGGTGAGGCCACAGCTAGAGTACTGTAGTCACCACTTTATCAGAAGGATGTAATTGCAGTGGAGGGGGTGCAGAGGAGATTCACCAGGATGTTGCCCGGGGTGGAACATTTAACTTGTGAAGGGTGGTTGGATAGGCTTGGGTTGTTTATGTTGGAGCAGAGAGGGCTGAGGGGTGACCTGATCGAGGTGTTCAAGATTATGAGGGACATGAACAGAGTGGATAAGGAACAGCTGTTCCCCTTAGTTGAAGAGGGGACACAGTTCAAGGTGAGGGACAGGAGGTTTAGGGGGCGAATGTGGGGGAAAAGGTTTTTTACCCAGAGGGTGGTGACAGTCTGGAATGTGCTGTCTGGAAGGATGGTAGACGTGGGTTGCCTCACATCCTTTAAAAAGTATCTGGATGAGCACTTGGCATGTCATAACATTCAAGGCTATAAGCCAAGTGCTGGTAAATGGGATTAGGAAGAAGGTCAGGTGTTTCTCGCACGTCGGTGCAGCCTTGATGGATGGAAGGACGTCTTTTGCACTGAATGATTCTATGATCATGGACACAGTGCGCAGGAATATCTCATACCTGATGAGATGCCAAAAGGAAGGTGATCAAAACAAAACTAGTTGAATGGTGCAATAAAGGTTGTCAGCAGCACAGACTCCTGGTCAAGAGGTATTTGCCAAAACCCTCTATTAGTGTCGAGCTTGGTGAAGAGGACACTGTTCACAAGCTTTGCCAGGCAATCGAATACGGATGCTATTGGATAGACATCCTCCTAGGTTGCCTTGTCAAAGCTGACTGCTGGGAACAGTCACCAGCCTGAAACACCATCGGATTGGTTGTGTGACACTCTGTGCAGCACGTGGCCAAGTTCCTCTTTGATCTTCATTAGTGGAGGATATGATATCCTCCTGGAGGGAGGTTGCAGGGGAAAAGAACCACAGCAAGATGTCTGAGAGCAACATATTGTCATATTCATTTTTAGCTTATCCAGCCCCTGGAAGAGTTGAGGAAATTCCTGGTGGAATTTGGACATGATAGTCTGGTGGAAAGACCTATCTACCTTCTGTAGAATGCCCTGTTACATACAATACTGAGTAAAGCAGTACTTTGATTATACAGAACATAAAGAGACTCTGATTTTTTGCCTCCTTGTGGTATAGAGTGGCTGTGATCTGACCCTTGACGTGCAGGTTAGTTCCCCACAGAGCTTGGAGTTTAATATTTGATGGCTGGACAGAAACTGTGTTGAACCATGCTAAATGATCAGCCAGTATGGAATCACCAGTGCTCATATCGAGCTTAAAGCAGATTGGAAACCCCTTGGCTTCTAAAGTGACTGACCAGAAGATTTGGTAATTATCTTGCATTCCTTCCAAGAGTCTGAGATGACATTTGTCTGTTTGTGGAGTATATTTTTGGAGAGACGTGAGCTGCAGTAATCCTGTTGTTTACTCTGCTTATTAGAGGTTCTAAATGAACAGAACTGCTGAAAATACTCTATCTTTGCACATCGGAAGCACTCTACACCCCCTGCTGGGCAGTCTTGTCATTTGTGTTTTCTCTTTGCACTGCGGCACCGTTTTGACGAGTTTAGCGGACTTGGTGTGGGCAGGGCTTCCGTGTTTGGGTCTGAAGGACGAGTGGACCTTGCTGCCACCTCAATGTGTTATGAGGTGATGGGCTGAATCTACATGCTCGGGGCAACCTGAGGAGTGCCATGAAGTGGTTGAGTCGGAATGCAATAGTCTGTCACAGGCTCCTGTTAGCGAGGTTGAGCCAGGGTGCACAAAGTGCTAAGAAGCGATTTTGACCGTTTCCCTTGGTTTCTAGGTCCTGTGCTTCATCTTGCAGCGGCATCCTGAGATTAAGCAAAAATGAATTGATGGTTTTTAACGCCGAGTTGAAGTCTGAGGCACAGTGGTTAGCACTGCTGCCTCACAGCTCCAGGGACCCGGGTTCGATTCCTGGCTTGGGTCACTGTCTGTGCGGAGTCTGCATGGTCTCCCCATGTCTGTGTGGATTTCCACTGGGTGCTCCAGTTTCCTCCCACAGTCCGAAAGACTCGCTGGTTAGGGTGCATTGACCATGCTAAATTCTTAGTGTACCCGAACAGGCACCAGAGTGTAGCGACTAGGGGATTTTCACGGTAACTTCATTGCAGTGTTAATGTAAGTCTACTTGTGACAATAATAAATAAACATTTTAAAGAAGCTTTGCAGAGATTTTGTCAAGCCCCTGACTGCTAAGAATCTAGTCGGCAGCGGGTCTCACTGTGTGAAGGAACAAGCTGACGTGGAGGTGCTGTGCTTTGCTAAGGAGACCTGCGGCTGCTCGGTACTTCAAGAAGTTATGGCGCCACATCTTCCAATGTTGGCCTCTGTGTGGATCCTCGAACCTTTCAAACGAATGGGATAGAGGCAGTGACTGTTCGTCTAATATTGACATCATTATCATTCTTCAGTTAGCTTGTTGTTTAGCCACAATTTTGGTCTGACTAGGGATTGTTGCTGTTGTGGGCTGTGGGTGTTCCTTGTATGGCACCAGCTCTTGGTTAGACTAGTGTCACCACCACTGCTACCACGTTTGATGAACATGCTGGGCCTCATATTAGCTTGTGAAGAGGGAGTGTAGCCAGATTCAGGTATTTACTTAAAATTCATTTATTTACATTATGTACAAGTGTGTACATTATGTACAAGGGGGATAATGAGTAGGCACATTCCTCTGAGTCCTCCCTGCTATAGACAGACTCTACCACATGACTACTGATATCACAGTCTCCAGAATAAGAGGCAGACTATTTAAGAATGGAATGATGATATCACAGATACATCACTCATTAGCATATCTATTCTATTAACCTGTTACACAGCAGAAACCTTTTCAAATTCTTTATTAAGTCACCGTTAGTCTATTTTCAAGGTCCATTCCTTCCTGATATGTAAACCACACTCTGGTACCCATCCTTGTAAATCTTCTCTGTACCCTTCTTTTTGTAATATGGTGACCAGAACTGCACGCTATACAGTAAGTGTGGGCTAGCTAAGGTTTAATACAGGTTTAGCATAAAAGGCAGGTCCTTGGTGAAACATGTCTAAGTACCATGATCCATTTAACTGCAGAAGGAGTGAGGAAGCAGACCCTGAATCTACCTCCAATGAAATGAGGATTGAACCCATGCTGTTGGCTTTAATCTAAGCCACACGCTAGCCATGTAACCCATTGCATTAACTGGCCCCCTTTTCAATTCTATCCTTCTAAAAATAAAACCTAATACTTAGGAACATAGAAATATGACTTGGCCATTCAGCCTGTTGAGTATGTTCTGTCACTCAATTGGATAATGGCTGATCATGTATCTCACTCTCCTCTGCTATCCCCATATCCCTTTGATGTCATTAGTATCCAGAAATTTATCAATTTCTGTCCTGAACATGCTCAATGACTAAGCCTCCGTATCCCTCTTGGGTAGAGAATTCCAAAAATTCACAACACTCTGAGTGTAGAAATTTCTCATCATTCCATTCTTAAATAGCCTGCCTCTTACTCTGGAGACTGTGACCCCTGGTTCTAGACTCACTAAGATGTGGAGATGCCGGCGTTGGACTGGGGTAAAAACAGTAAGAAGTCTCACAACACCAGGTTAAAGTCCAACAGGTTTATTTGGTAGCACAAGCCACTAGCTTTCGGAGCGCTGCTCCTTCATCTGACTCACCTGATGAAGGAGCAGCGCTCCGAAAGCTAGTGGCTTGTGCTACCAAATAAACCTGTTGGACTTTAACCTGGTGTTGTGAGACTTCTTACTGTCTATACTCACTAGCCAGGAGAAACATCCTATCTACACTGACTGTGTCCTACTCTGTGAGAGTTTTGTAAATTTCAGTGATCACCTCTCATTCTTCAAAATTCCAGAGAATACAGACCCAGTTTCCTCAATCTTTCTTCATAAAACAATCCCACCATCTCGGGGATTAGTCTGGTGAATCTCCGTTGTACTCCCTCTGTGGCAAGTATGTCCTTCCTTGGATAAGGAGACCAAAACTGTACACAATACTCCAGACATGGTTTCACTTCGGCTCCATATAATTGCAGAAAGAAATCTTTAGCCCTGCACTCAAGTTCCTTTGCGATGAAGGTCAACTTACATTTGCCTTCCTTATTGATTGTTACACCTGCATGCTAGCTTTTAGTGACTTATGAACAAGGACACCCAGCTCCCTTTAGACACTATTTAAGAAATAGTCTGTCTTTCTTTCTTCTACGGAAATGGATAGCTTCACACTTATTCATGAACCTACTAACGAGGAGCAAAAGTAAGCCATTCAGCCCCTTGAGCCTGCTTTGCTATTCAATAAGATATTGGCTGATCTGATAGTAACCTCAAGTCTTCACCCACCTAAATCTCGATCTATCACTGTCTTGCCGATCAAGAATCAATCCACCTCTGCCTTAAAAATATTCAATTCTCTGTTTCCACTGCCTATTCGGGAAGAGAATTCCAAAGACTAATGACCCTCAGAGAGAGATTTTTTCCCTCATCTCCATTTTAAATAAGTGACCCATTATTTTTAAACAGTGACCCCCTAATTCCAGATTTTCCCACAAGAAGAAACAACTTCTCCACATCCACCCTGTCACAGCCGCTCAGGATCTTATGGGTGGGAGTTTACAGCCACGTTCATCCCAAAACTGTAAAATCCCACCCGAAGTCAACAGATCTTCCCATGCACCGCTCCTTGTCCACTCCAATTCTGGGGCAGGGGAGGCGGTAAAATTCTGACCTACATGTTTCAATTAAGTTGCCTCTTACTCTCCTAAACTCCAGCAGATACAAGCCTTCCCTATCCAGCCTTTCCTCATCAGACAACCCACCCACTCTGGATTAGTCTGGTAACTCTTTTCTGAGCTGCTTCCAATGCATTTATATCCTTCCTTAAATAAGGAGACCAATACTATACACACTACTCTAGATGTGATCTCACTAGTGCTCCGGCTCACTGAAGCATAACCTCTTCAATTCCCCTCACAAAAAACAATAATCTATTAGCTTTCCTAATTATTTGCCGTGTGAGCCTTTTGCGATTCAGACACCCAGATCCCTCTGAATTTCAGAGCTCTGTAATCTCTCACATTTAGATAATATGCTTCTCCCTTATTCCTACCGAAGAACACTTTCACATTTTCCCACATTATACTCTAATTACCAGATCTTTGCCCACTCAAAGATCTATCTATAGCTTTTTGTAGCCTCCTTATGTCCTCTTCACTACTGACTTTCACATTCTATTCCATCTGCCACGCTCTTGCCCATTCACTTAGCCTTGGTTTGCTTTCTTAATGAACTTGCTAACATGTGGCAGTATTTGTACTTTCAAATTTATTTGTCCCTCTACCCCACTGAGACTTGTATCTTCCAAGTAATAAGTGACCTCTCTATTCTTTCTCCCAAAATGTACCGTCTCACATTTATTTGTGTTGATCTTCATTTACCAATTATTTTCCTAATCTGCAAGTTTATAACATCCTTCTGTAATTTGCTGCAGTCCTCTTCTATATTCACCATACCTTCACAATTTGGTGTCGTCCAATTTACAAATTCTACTTTTGCTTCCAAAGTCCTGTAAATTGTGAGTAGCAGTGGTCCCAGCACTGATCCTTGTGGAACATTACTTCCCACCTTCTGTCACTCTGAATAACCTTTCTTTATTCCCAATCTCTCCTTTCTGTCTTAAAGCCAGCTAAAGTCCAACAGGTTTATTTGGTAGCAAATGCCAGTCCAACACCGGCATCTCCACATCATTAAAGCCAGCTAACAGTGCATTCTGCCAGTGTTCTCCTGGTTCCACATTTGAAGACATTTTTCATTAGTCTATTACGCGGCACCTTTGCAAAGGCCTTTTGAAAATTCAGGTAAATCACTGCATTATTATTGTCCATTCTCTCTATCACCCCCTCAAAGAATTCAATAAAGTTGGTCAAGAAACATTTCCCCCTTTGAAGTCTACGCTGACTATTTATTATTATATTTCTTATTTCGACATGCTCTTCTATTCTCTCCCTTCATAAGGATCCCAGTACTTTTTCTACCACTGACATTAAATTGACTGTTGTATCATAGAACCCCCATAGTGCAGAAGGAGGCCATTCAGCCTACACCGACAACAATCCCACCAGGCACTATCCCCCATAACCCCATGTGTTTACCCTGCTAATCCCCCTGACACCAAGGGGCAATTTAGCATGGCTAATCAACCTAACCCACACATCTTTGGAGTGTGGGGGAACCGGAGCATCCGTAAGAAACCCACGCAGACACGGGGAGAACGGGCAAACTCCATACAGACAGTGACCCAAGGCTGGAATTGAACCTGGATTCTGGGCGCTGTGAGGCAGCAGTGCTAACCACTGTGTCACCATGTCAAACCCCTTCTTAAATATAGAATCACATTAGCTATCGCCAATCTTCTGACACTACACCTTTTTCCAACTAATTGTTAAGTATATGTGGTAATGATTCTGCTATTTTTTTCTAAAATATTTTCAAACAAGTGGGTGAAATTTATGCTGACTTGGGGGCTTTATCCTCTTTGAACTTTTCTTATTCTTTTATGGGATGTGAGCCGCACTGGCAAGGCCAGTATTTGTTGCCCAGCCCTAATTGCCCTTGAATCGAGTGGCTTGCTAGGCCATTGCAGAAAACTGTTTAAGAGTCAACCATATTGCTGTGGGTCTGGAGTTGCATGTCAGCCAGACGAAGATAATAGATGTCTACCCCTAAAGGACATCAGTGGGCCACATGGGTTTTTATGGCAGTTGATAGTTTTGTGGTCACCATTACTAGCTTTACATTCCAGATTAATTCATTGCAGTTAAATTCCACCAGCTGCGATGGTGAGATTTGAGCCCACATCCCCAGAGTATTAGTTTGGGCCTCTGGATAATTCGTCCTGTCTCATTAGCACTACACCACCATCTCCCCCTATTTTGAGATAGTGTTTTTTTATGTTTATTAATGCAGATCTCACCTCTTATTTTAAATGCACTTTTATCATGATTCACCTCATCATTCAATGTGATTTCTGTTGTGTTTTTATAATGATATAAACACAGCAATAAAGATGTTGTGTAAACACATTGTGGCTTCATATATTTAAACTGGGACAGGAGATCTGGTATAGAATGATAGAAAGCTTGAAGACATCAGCAGCAGAGTTGTGTGTGCTGTGATCTGCTCATAGCCTAAAGTGAAACTCAGCCTGGATGACATGACACACTTCCCCTCCAGTGATGGCACGCTGCTACCTCCTCAAAGGCATATTGCAACACTTCCTACCATTTCTATCTCCCTGGTAATATCAAAGCAAAATAATTTGTTCATATTTAATATTTCTGATGCCTCTCTATCATTACCTCTAGTGTTATCCTGTCTATTCCTTGATGGTCATATTAACTCAGATGTGAGTGCTACTAACTGAACCACAGCTGACATTCCAAAACACCCTGGTAGGAAGAACAAGGACAGGCAATGCAGACTAAAGGGGATGCAGAGACACAGAGACCTGGGGAGATAGATGCACAAATGTTGAAGATAGCAGAGCAGATTGAGAAATGATGGAAAGGTATATGGGACCTTGGGCTTTGTGAATAGAAGCATAGAATACAAAAGCAAGGGAGTTAAGATGAATCTTTATAAAACATCAGTTCAGTCTTATCTAAAGTATTGTATCCAGTGCTGGCACCACACTTTAGAAAGGATGTGAAGTCTTTAGAGAGGGTGCAGAAAAGATTTATGAGAATGGTGAAGGATTTCAGTCATATGTTCAGATTGGAGAGGCTGGTATTCTCCTTAGAGAGAGTCATTACAAGACACAGTGGACTGAATGGTTCCTTTCTGTGTTGTAACCATCGGTGGTGGAGAGAATGAGTTAATGATTTTGTACAGTTCTGGTAGAGAGGTGAGTAGAAGGAAGAAATAGCTTTGACATGTTTGGATAACTTTTATCAAGGCACATATCAGGGTGGTGAGAATCTGGAATGCACAACCTGGGAAGGGAGTGGAGATTGGCAACCTTACAACAAATGAACTCTTGAAATATCGTAACATTCAAGGATATGGGACAAGTGCAGGAAAATGGGATTAGCGTGACTTTAATGGTAGTTATTGTCAGTGCAGACTTTATGGCTGACGGCCTTTTCTGTGCTATACAACTCTATGATCTCATTCTATTGTATCAATTTGTCCGGTCGCTTCTCGGCCTTTTGGCTAAGATCAAGTGTAGTATGGTTTGGATGCTGCGCTTGGTTAAGGTCATTAGGTTACATTGAAGCTTCATATGTTTCATATGAAGCAATTTTTAAAAGCGGCATCTCGGCCTTTTGGCTAAGATGCAAATGAGCTCAAGTCTTGGGGGAGGTATTGCTTTCCCTCCTCCAATCAGCTTGGCTCATGTAGATCAGGCCCAGGACAGGGTAATTTGGTCGCTCGCCGTCTTGTCAGCCTGGATCGGAAATGTCTCAACTTGTTGAGACTCTGAATTGGACTAGATTTGATTGAATTGGAAAAGTATTTAAAAAAAATTTGTCTGGTCGCTTCTTGGCCTTTTGGCTAAGACCAAGTGTAGTATGGATCGGATGCTGCGCTTGGTTGAGGCCATTAGGTTACATTTAAGCTTCATATTCATATGAAGCAATTTTTAAAAGCGGCATCTCAACCTTTTGGCTAAGATGCAAATGAGATCAAGCCTTGGAGGAGGAAACCTCCCCCTCCTCCAATCAGCTTGTCTCATGTAGATCAAGCCCAAGATAGGAGTGGAGGGCCTGTCTTGTCAGCTTGGATTGGGAATGTCTCAACTTGTTGAGACTCTGAATTGGACTTGATTTGATTGAATTGGAATAAAAATACAAAAAAAAAATTTGTCTGGTGATTTAACTGTTAATTGATAATTGTCTTCAAAAGTTGCTTATGCAGAATAATGTTTAGTTTAGTCGGCAATGACATGATGATAGTGTTCAAATGACACCATAGGTATGAATGCAGAACTGAAGAGGATCATGTTACTGCCTTTAACTTTATTCAAATTATCTGCTTTTTCAATTTACTAGTAATTTTATTTATAGAAGCTGTAAATTTCCATTGACCTTATGATGCAAAGCAGGTTCTTGTAAAAAAGATTTGAATAACTGCACATTACAAAATTCTATAATGCATTTTATATTCATGTGAGGGAGAAGATTTTATAATTTTAAAAATTGTTTTTAAAATGACATGCATTATGGTGCACGCAACAGGGTTAATTTAGTAAAATAAAAGCAAAATACTGCAGATGCTGGAACTCTGAAATAAAAATAGATAATGCTGGATAAACTCAGCAGGTCTGGCAGCATCTATGGAGAGAGACAGTTAATGTTTTGAGTCCATTATTCTCATTAATTGTTCTGAAATTAGAAATCACTGTTGCAATATTAGCATATGAACTTTGAGTTTCTTGGTAAGAGGTTATGAGGTGTAGGCGGGAATGTGGTGTTGAGATTACAATCAGATCAGAACCTGACCTTATTGACTGTGGAGCAGGCGCATTGGGCCGTATGGCCTGCTCCTGCACCATATGTATGTCCGTATGAAGCAGGCTGTATGATATAAATGGACTAACGTCTGCATTCAATTAGTGAACCGAGGAATATGTTAAAAATTCATGCACTGAGATTGCAAACAGTACTTCCTGGCATTAATTCCTTTTGAGTCAGCATTAACTGTTACAACAGAGTCCTCTAGTGGCAGGATAATAAACTACGTTTGCATCCAAACAGCAAATGCACAGGGAGAAAATCAAAGCGAAATCGGGAAGAAAGCATATCCATTTTAAGGTGACTTTTCTTCCCCATTTGGAAACAATTCTTAAGTCACCTCCTGTTCCTTGGTTAAGAGGTGCTTTTATTAACAGCACAATCACTTGCACTTATATTACCTCTTCAAGTTGGAATATATAAAGGGTGTTTGCCACAGGCATAAATAAAATAGAGACTGAGCCAAAGAAGCGATATTTGGAGAGGTGACTAAACGTTTGTTCTGAAAGAGGGAGGAGCTGGGATAAAGGGATTTAGAGAGTTTAGAGGAGGAGTTTAGAACATGAAACTTAAATGAGTAAAAGCACAAAAACCATCAGTGGGTAAAAGGAAGGAAGATTGCAAAAGACTCAAGTCCGAAGAACAAAGAGATTTCAGGACTGGAGGAGGTTACAAAGGTAAAGGGACAAAACCATAAAGGGATTTAAGAATGAGCGTAAGAATTTTAAATGTGGTGGTATGGGAGCAGGAAGCCAGTTTGGTCAGTAAGGATAGGGGTGTTGGATTTGTGGGAGTCGGGCATTGCCAATGAAAATAATTATTTATTCTGAAGTGGAAGCAGGAAAGGTGTGGGGTTCTGTCAGATTTCCCAGAAGCACCGCGCACGATTAGAGCAGAGTTTGAAGGAGTCTGTCTCCACCATCTATTTCAGAACTTCCAACACAGCAGGCCACCAGCCAGGTACTGGTCCTGACCAGGTACCTGCACCACAAGGCTGGCATCCAAAGAGTTCTGAGTAAAGCCGCGCCGTAGCTATTCAGCATCTCAGCAGCAAAGTGCCCCTGTGAAAGTGAAGGAGGAGAAAGAGACTGATGGAAATAGGGACCCGGTTCAAAGCATTTCCAATTCTCACCCACTGCTTCGGCACAGTCAGAGCCCTGCATGCTACTTCCTTTTCCAATGGCCGAGTATGGCTAGGTATAGGTGGTTCAGTGTTTAGTGGGAATGTCGCAGGCTCCAAAACACAGAGGAGCATCTGAGCAGTCTGAGGAGGATGACAAACATCCTGTCACCAGCTCTGCTAAAGTCATTGGGGTTGCAGTATGTCGGAGTAACAGGTAAAGGAAGAGAACAGGATTTGTAGTTGTTCAAGAATATTTCACACTGTTACATTATCATATTTCTGTTCAATGTTCAGCAACCACAAACTTTATTTCAAAGCTCCATTACCCCGCCCTTCCTTTGTTGTCTGCCTCCTACCACCTTGAGCCTTGTGGAAAATGATACAACAAGAAGGAAAGACAAGTGAGTGAGGAGGGATGGATTGTTGCTTGTGGGACTGTTTAGTGCTGTGGGATCCACAGCGGGTTGAAAATTGCTGTGCCAGAGGGTTGCACTGCCTCAGATTAACTGAAGCATGTCTGAATCACAGATGCCCTGGACAGCTAAGCAATGGGCTGTGAGTGCCCTTGCCACATCAGATTCCCCCTCCTCCAGCAAGTCCTGTCCTCACTAGTGTGTAAGGTTCAAGGTGCAGGGCACCAGTATCATTGTGGAAACTCTTGTTGGTGCATATTGAAGTACTCCCCCAGGTCGATGCTGGCAAGTGAATTACATCTCCAGCATACATGTGACTTACTCGATGATGGTTCTTGGGCTCATGTGGTGTCTGTACTTTTCCTGGAAATCAGCAGTAGGGTTCCTCACAGATGGTGTCAGCCACATCTTTAGAAGATGGTATTTATCTCCAAGGAGCTACCTGCTGGTATACTTTGGAGGTGTGAATATCTGCAAGAAAATTGACTAGCACAGAATGAATGCATAGTGGCAGCTCCCTGGGGACCTTGCACAGCATGCAAGATTATCTTTTGACGCTTTCAAACAATGGAGTGTAATCTCTTTCAATTGATGAGTACTGCTAGATGATCTAAGGACATACCAGTGGTGAGCCGCAGTGAGAGGTTCTCTAGCACTGTGTCCGTCTCTGTGGCTCGGGAGGGTAAGGGGGAGAGCGGGAGGGCAATAGTTATTGGGGACTCGTTAGTTAGAGGGATAGATAGGAGGTTCTGTGGCAGCAAAAGAGACTCGAGGATGGTATGTTGCCTACCGGATGCCAGGGTCCATGACGTCTCAGACTGTGTCTTCCGGATTCTTAAGGGGGAGGGGAAACAGTCAGAAGTCGTGGTACACATTGGTACCAACGACATAAGTAAGAGAAGGGACGGGGATTTAAAACAGGAATTTCGGGAGCTGGGCTGGAAGCTGAGAGCCAAGACAAAACATGTAGTCATCTCTGGTACGTTACCGGTGCCACGTGATAGCGAGTTGAGGAACAAGGAGAGAGTGCAGTTAAACATGTGGTTGCAGGGATGGTGTAGGAGGGAGGATTTCAGATACGTGGATAATTGGAACACATTCTGGGAAGGTGGGACCTGTACAAACAGGACGGGGTGCACCTGAACCGGGGGGGCACCAATATCCTGGGAGGGAAATTTGATACGGCTCTTCAGGGGGGTTTAAACTAATTTGTCAGGGGAGTGGGAAAAGGAGTTGTAGTCCAGAAGTCAGTGTTGAGGGTGGTGAGGTATTGGGGAAGGTATCAAGGTCAAGGGTGTGTACCGGTAGACAGGAAGGTGGGTTGAAGTGTGTCTACTTCAGTGCAAGGAGCATCCGGAACAAGGTAGATGAACTTGGGGCGTGGATTGGTACTTGGGACTACGATGTTGTGGCCATGACGGAGACGTGGGTAGAACAAGGACAGGAATGGTTGTTGAACGTTCCGGGGTATAGATGTTTCAGTAAGTGTAGGGAAGCTGGTAAAAGAGGTGGAGGAGTAGCACTGTTAATCAAGGATAGTTTAACGGCTGCGGAAAGGCACTTCGAGGGGGATCTGCACACTGAGGTAATATGGGCTGAAGTTAGAAATAGGAAAGGAGCGGTCACGTTGTTAGGAGTTTACTATAGGCCCCCAAATAGTAATAGAGATGTGGAGGAAGAAATTGCTCAGCAGATTATGGATAGGTGTGGGGGTCACAGGGTAGTTGTCATGGGGGACTTTAACTTTCCAAATATTGATTGGAACCTTTGTAGGTCAAATAGTTCAGATGGGGCAGTTTTTGTGCAGTGTGTGCAGGAGGGTTTCCTGACACAATATGTGGATAGGCCGACAAGAGGTGAGGCCACATTGGATTTGGTACTGGGAAATGAACCGGGCCAAGTGTTAGATTTGGTTGTGGGAGAGCACTTTGGAGATAGTGACCACAATTCGGTGTCTTTTGTTATTGCAATGGAGAGGGATAGGGCCGTACGGCAGGGCAAGGTTTACAATTGGGGGAGAGGTAATTATGATGCGATTAGGCAAGAATTAGGGGGCATAAGTTGGGAACAGAAACTGTCAGGGAAAGGCACTAATGAAAAGTGCAACTTTTTCAAGGAACAAATACTGGGTGTCCTTGATAGGTATGTCCCTGTCAGGCAGGGAGGAAATGGCCGAGTGGAGGAACCATGGGTCACGAAAGAGGTGGAATGTCTTGTGAAAAGGAAGAGGGAAGCTTATGTAGGGATGAGGAAACAAGGTTCAGATGGCTCGATTGAGGGTTACAAGTTAGCAAGGAATGAGCTGAAAAAGGGGCTTAGGAGAGCTAGGAGGGGACATGAGAAGTCCTCGGCGGGTCGAATCAAGGAAAACCCCAAGGCTTTTTACTCTTATGTGAGGAATAAAAGAATGACCAGGGTGAGGTTAGGGCCGGTCAAGGACAGCAGTGGGAACTTGTGTATGGAGTCAGTAGAGATAGGCGAGGTGATGAATGAATACTTTTCTTCAGTGTTCACCAAGGAGAGGGGCCATGTTTTTGAGGAAGAGAAGGTGTTACAGGCTAATAGGCTGGAGGAAATAGATGTTCGGAGGGAGGATGTCCTGGCAGTTTTGAATAAACTGAAGGTCGATAAGTCCCCTGGGCCTGATGAAATGTATCCTAGGATTCTTTGGGAGGCAAGGGATGAGATTGCAGAGCCTTTGGCTTTGATCTTTGGGTCCTCACTGTCCATGGGGATGGTGCCAGAGGACTGGAGAGTGGCGAATGTTGTTCCTCTGTTTAAGAAAGGGAATAGAAATGACCCTGGTAATTATAGACCGGTTAGTCTTACTTCGGTGGTTGGTAAATTGATGGAAAAGGTCCTTAGGGATAGGATTTACGACCATTTAGAAAAATGCAGATTAATCCGGGATAGTCAGCATGGATTCGTGAAGGGCAAGTCGTGCCTCACAAATTTGATTGAATTTTTTGAGGAGGTAACTAAGTGTGTTGATGAAGGTAGGGCAGTTGATGTCATATACATGGATTTTAGTAAGGCGTTTGATAAGGTCCCCCATGGTCGGCTTATGATGAAAGTAAGGAGGTGTGGGATAGAGGGAAAGTTGGCCGATTGGATAGGTAACTGGCTATCTGATCGAAGACAGAGGGTGGTGGTGGATGGAAAATTTTCGGACTGGAGGCAGGTTGCTAGCGGAGTGCCACAGGGATCAGTGCTTGGTCCTCTGCTCTTTGTGATTTTTATTAATGACTTAGAGGAGGGGGCTGAAGGGTGGATCAGTAAATTTGCTGATGACACCAAGATTGGTGGAGTAGTGGATGAGGTGGAGGGCTGTCGTAGGCTGCAAAGAGACATAGATAGGATGCAAAGCTGGGCTGAAAAATGGCAAATGGAGTTTAACCCTGATAAATGTGAGGTGATTCATTTTGGTAGGACTAATTTAAATGTGGATTACAGGGTTAAAGGTAGGATTCTGAAGACTGTGGAGGAGCAGAGAGATCTTGGGGTCCATATCCACAGATCTCTAAAGGTTGCCACTCAAGTGGATAGAGCTGTGAAGAAGGCCTATAGTGTGTTAGCTGTTATCAACAGGGGTTGGAGTTTAAGAGCCGTGGGGTTATGCTGCAACTGTACAGGACCTTGGTGAGACCACATTTGGAATATTGTGTGCAGTTCTGGTCACCTCATTATAAGAAGGATGTGGAAGCGCTGGAAAAAGTGCAGAGGAGATTTACCAGGATGCTGCCTGGTTTGGTGGGTAGGTCTTATGAGGAAAGGTTGAGGGAGCTAGGGCTGTTCTCTCTGGAGCAGAGGAGGCTGAGGGGAGACTTAATAGAGGTTTATAAAATGATGAAGGGGATAGATAGAGTGAACGTTCAAAGATTATTTCCTCGGGTGGATGGAGCTATTACAAGGGGGCATAACTATAGGGTTCATGGTGGGAGATATAGGAAGGATATCAGAGGTAGGTTCTTTACGCAGAGAGTGGTTGGGGTGTGGAAAGACTGCCTGCAGTGATAGTGGAGTCAGACACTTTAGGAACATTTAAGCGGTTGTTGGATAGGCACATGGAGCACACCAGGATAATAGGGAGTGGGATAGCTTGATCTTGGTTTCAGATAAAGCTCGGCACAACATCGTGGGCCGAAGGGCCTGTTCTGTGCTGTACTGTTCTATGTTCTATGACACCTTGACTGTCACATTTGTGCAAGTAATGACTCCCTGTACTTTTGGGAACACAGTCAGTGCAGCAAATCTGAGAGCCCTCTCATTCTGACTGGACTTTTCAAATGCAAAGTGGAAATAAGTGACTTGGCAAATTTGGTATAGATTACCGGGCAGAAGTGCTTGTTTGCAGCACGCTGTGTCCTTTTACAGCTATCTCCTTCAAACTCCTGGAAGGAGCCATTGATTGAAAATCTAAGTTCTGTGGTGACCTCGGCAGCATCAGGCTATGCGTACCTGCCTGGTCCACTTTGTAGAAAGTCATCTTCCAGGAGGCCAAGAATATGAACAATGACCTGACATGAAAGTCTGAGCCTCCCGAGGCACTGGTGCCCAGTCAGGATCAGAAAACTCTTCTTCTATCCTGTGAACCCGAGCTCTGCACTCTCCTCTCTGACCTGTGGAGTGGCTCATGATTGAGGAATAGGTGGTTGATGCTGCTGTTTCTCCTTTCTTCATGAGAAGTTCAAGATAGAGCTATGTAAGCAGCTTCACTCTTGCTGTAAATGCGGACAGCAGCGAAACCCAGATCAAAGGCAAAAGGTTGCAAGTTAAAATTACCTCCGAAGTCTTGGGAATCTCCTCCAGAGTGGTGAAGACGCTTCTCGCGTATTATGAGCAAATGCTTAGGACTTAAGCAAGGAAGCAGTTGTCATATCTTAGTACTTAAAAGCTTACTGGCCTATTAATTGCACAGGCACTGCAATTTTCCCATTTTTCTATTCCTTTGTTCAAACTGGGAAGTTCTAGGAAGCCCAGGTATGTGGCAACCTTAAAAAGACTGGCGCAACATTGTGAGTTTGCCAAGTCATTAGAAGATACTCTTAGAGGTTGTCTAGTTCAAGACTTCAAAATGAGGCCCTTCAAAGAACATTGCTTACTGAAGATGCTTTGACTTTAAAGACAACAGTAGTAATTGCAGTGTCAGTGGAACTCCCACAATTTGGTGCGGGAATGAAGATCCACAAGTTGGGAATTGCCCATAAGGAGTCAAAACTGCCACAAGCATGTCACTGGTGTGCCAAAATGAGCTATTCGGGGAGTGAATGCTGGAGCAAGGATAGTCAATGCAAGAATTGTGGCAAAATAGGTTACATTGCAAAAACTTGTTGAGCTCGACCAGCTTCCCGGAGAAGAATATTCAGAAGGAGAAGCTGGGGTATTTTCAAGAAAAACAAGTTGCACTCTACATAAAAAAATTACATCATGGAAGAAAAGAATTATGATTGTGAAGAAGAGAATGTCCAGAAATATGATGAAGAGCTCCAACTGAACGTCTTATCCATACAGGGTGAATCACAGATTCTGGGTGATTCCAAAGTTAGGAGGATAACCAATTAGGATGGAGGTTGATACTGTTGCAGCTGTATCTTTAATTCCTGAGACCACATACCAACAAAAACTGACACATCTTCCTTTAAAACCAGCTGATGTGATTTTAAGGACATACACAGAAAAGATCATGCCATTAAAAGGTCACACCATGGTCAAAGAGCGAAGTTGCCTCTCTATGTGGTCCGTGGTAATTTTCCAGCTTTATTTAGGAGATCGTGGTTGGATCTGTCAACAGTTTGGTCAATGTCAAAACAGACCTTCAGCACCTGCTGGATAATACAAGAGTGTATTCGACAAGTATAAGTGCTGCTTGGCAACCTGAGAGTGCCTTGGAGTTGTATGAAAACAGGGAGTTTCAAGGGGTTGGTTTATAAGGCACAGGTAGAAAATAAATTTAATTTCAGGGCTAATTTCAAGCTAAATTAAATCTTGCATCCAGTAACTAAAAGCTCTTTTTGATTAGTTTAGTTGCATTTCTGAAACAGGAGTCAGCTATGTCTCTCTCAGCTGAAGCTGGTTAACTGAATAACTGGTTTAATCCATTTTCTAAAGCATTGTTTTTGGGGCCCATAAAAAGAAAGGCAACCTTCAGTGTCGCTTGGTGATATGAGAGTGCTTTGGACTTAGTGAAAAAACAGGGAGATAGGAGAAACTGGGAGAAGGTGAAGCTGAAAGACTGAGTGCGGAGCTCAGTCTCAGTCAGGGCAGGAGCCGAATGCAGCAGAGCTTCATAAACACCGAGGGAACTGATTTTGAGTAGTGGATAAGGTTGAGTAATTGTTACTAGACTATTGCTTGTAGTTGGTAAGATCACAATTAGGAGCTGACCGGTGAGGGAGCAACGGGGCAGAGCAGAACATTCCAGAACAAACAGCGAGGTGAGCCGACGGCAGAACTCAAAATGATGTCACACTTCAGAGAGTGACGTGAGGCAGCTGATTGGTGAACAACGATCAGAAGGTTATTTCTTCCTTTCTTTAACTCTTTCAGGGACATTAGTTTGGAGTGGCTAGTGTTTAAAGTAGAGGAAGGTCCCTTGCGTAACCACTACTCTAAACTAAAGAGAAACTTAGAACTCAGTTCTGGGGTATGGCAGGAGAACTCAGCCCCATGGAATGCTCCTCCTGCAATATGTTGGAAATTGGGAATACTTCCAGGGTCCCTAGTGATCATGTGTGCAGGAAATGTGTCCAGCTGCAGCTCCTGAATGACTGCATTGTGTGACTAGAACTGTGGATAGACACACTATGGAACATGTGTGATGCTGAGGACATTGTGGATAGCATGTTTAGCAAGCTGGTCACACTGCAAGCTGAACAGGCAGAAAAGCATTAGCTGTACACGACGAAGAGCAGTAGGCGTAGACAGGTCATGTAGGAGTCCCCTGTAGTCAACCCCCTCTCAAACAGATATTTCGTGTTGGATACTGTTGGGGGAATGACCTCTCAGGGGAAAGCAACCAAAGCCAAGTTTGTGGCACCATGGTCGGCTGTGCTGCACAGCTGGGGAGGAAAAAGACTGGGAGGGCTTTAGTGATACAGGACTTGATTGTAATGGGAGCAAATAGCACTTCTGTGGCTGCGACTGAGACTCTCGAGTGGTATATTGCCCCTCTAGTGCTAGGGTCCGGGATGTCTGAGTGGCTGCAGGGAATTCTGAAGCGGGAGGGTGAACAGCCAGGGGTCATGGTACACCTCAGTACCAAAGATGTGGATAGAAAAAGGGATGAGGTCCTGCAACAGGAATTTAGGGAGTTAAGTAGTAAATTAAAGAGCAGGGCGCCTAAGGTTGTAATCAGTGGATTATTTCTGGTGCCATGTGCAACTGAGTATAGGAATAGGAAGATGGGTCAGATGAATGTGTGACTAAAGGGATGGTGTAGGAAGGAGGGCTTTAGATTTTTGGATCATTGGGACAGTTTCTGGGTCAGGTTGGACCTCTACAAGTTGGACGGGTTGAACTGGAGCGGGTCCATTATCCTTGCTGGGAGGTTTGCTTATGCTGTTGGGGAGGTTTGCTCATGCTATTGGGAAGGTTTTAGGCTAATTTGACGGGGGAAGTGGGGAGGTGGGACACAGAGTAGATGTACAATTGGGAATTAATTTCAGTCAGATATAGAAAGAAAACTAGGTCAGTCCAGCTGGCAGAGAAGACATGGGCAGGATAAGGCAGATGGGAGGATTGGAAGACCAAAATGCATCTATCTTAATGCAAGGAGCCTGTCTGGTAAGGTAAATGAACTTCAAGCATTGATCAGCATGTGGAAATGTGATATTGTTGCAATCAGTGAGACATGGTTTAAAGAAGGGCAAGACTGGGAACTCAACATTCCAGGGTATAGAAGTTTCAGACATGATTGGGGAGGAGGTGAGGGTGGGGGAGGAAGATGTAAAAGATGAGGGGGCATTACATTATTGACAAAAGATACCATCACTGCAGCAATGAAGGAGGATATCTTAGCAGGCTCTTCAAATGAGGCCATTAGGGTGTACCGTAGAAATAAAAAAGGGGTGATCACTTTGCTGGAATTATACTACAGGCCTTCCAACAGTCAGAGGGAGATAGAGGGGCAGATATGCAGGCAAGTCACAGAGGGGGATAAGAGGAATAGGGTTATAGTGGTCGGGGATTTCAACTTTGCCAATATGAACTGGAATCGTCCTAGAGTGAAAGGAATAGATGGGGTAGAACGTTTAAAGTTTATCCAGGAGAATTTTTTGTGCCAGTATATAGATGGTCCTACTAGCACAGTGCTGGAGCCAATCCTCGGGAATGAAGCTGGGCAAGTGGTCCAAGTGTCAGTGGGTGAGTATTTTGGGGATAGGGCCCATAACTAGAAGTTTCAGAGTCATTATGGAAAGGGATAAGGATAGTCCAGAAATCAACTGTCTGAATTGGGGGAAGGCCAATTTCAATCTGGCAAATGTAGACTGAGAGCAGCTACTTGCAGGAAATCTATATTTTGAAAGTGGGAATCTTTTAACAGTGAAAAAGTGAGAGTTCAGGGCCAATGTGTTCCTCTAAGAGTGAAGGGCAGGGACAGCAAGTCCAGGGAACCCTCAATGTCAAAGAATATTGAGGGTTTGATAAAGAAACAAAAAGGAAGCGTATGGTAAGTATAGAGCACTAAAAACAGAGAGGCTCTTCAGGAGTAAAGAGAGTGTAGGGGGCTGTTTAAAAAATTGAGGGCAAAAAGGAGCCACGAAATATCATTGACAGATAATATTAAGGAAAACCACAAGGCATTTTACAAGGATAATAAGAGCTCGAGAATGACCAGGAAAAGCGAAGGACCCATTAGAGACCAAAGGGGCAATCTGTGCATGGAGCCAGAGGACATGGGTGAGGTTTAAATTAATGTTTTTTGTCTGTACTCACGAAGGAAAAAGACATTGTAGCTGGAGATTTCAGTTGGGAAGGTGAAGGTACAGCGCACATTAAGATTAATAAAGAGGAGGTATTACATGTTTTAGGCTGCTATGGGAGGCAAGGGAGGAGATTGCAGGGGCCCTGATGGAGTTACTTAAATCTTTGCTGACCACAGGTAAAGTGCCAGATGATAGGATAGCTAATGTGATACCTTTATTCAAGGAGGGCAGCAGGGAAAAGTCAAGTAATTACAGGCCAGTTCATCTAATGTCAGTAGTGGAAAAATTATTGGAAAAAATTCTAATGGACAGGATTAATCAACACCTGGAAAGGCAAGGATTGATCAGGGATAGTCAGCACGGATTTGGTGGTGGGAGATCTTGTCTAATTTAATTGAACTTTTTGAAAAGGTAACTAAATATATTGATAAGGGTATGGTTTACATGGACTTCAGTAAGGCCTTTGACAAGGTCCCACATGGAAGGATAGTCCAAAAGATTAGAGTCCAGGGGATCCAAGGCATGTTGGCAAATTGGATCCAAAATTGGCTTCTTAATAGGAGGGAAAGGGTGATGGTGGAGGGCTGCTTTTGTGATTGGAAGCCTGTAACCAGCGGTGTACCATAGGGATTGGTGCTGGGACCCTCGCTGTTTGTTGTATACATTAATGACTTGGGTGTGAATGTAGAAGATATAATTAGTAAGTTTGCAGATGACATGAAAATTGGTGGTGTTGTTGATAGTGAGGAGGATACTCTCAGGCTACGGACTGATATTGATCAACTGGTAAATTGGGCAGAGAAATGGCAGATGGAATTTAATCCTGATAAGTTTGAGGTGATGCATTTTGGGAGGTCTAATAATGGTAGGATATACAGAATGAACTGTAGGTTCCTAGGGAATATTGAGGAACAAAGGGACCTTAGTGTACAAGACCATAGATCCCTGGGGTGGCAGCACAGGTAGATAGGGTGAAGAAGGCATATGGAATGTTTGCCTTCATTAGCCAGGGCACAATATGGGAGCAGGGAGGTCTTGGTACAACTTTAAAAACATTGGTTAGGCCACAGATGGAGTGTTGTGTGCAGTTCTGGTTGCCACACTAAAAGAAGGATATAATTGCACTGGAGAGGATGCCGAGGAGGTTCACAGCATGTTGCCTGGGATGGAAAGTTTCAGCTATGAGGAGAGACTGGATAGGCTGGGTTTGTTTTCCCTTGGAGGAGCTAAGGGATGGGGGGGCGGGGGGCGGGGTGGGTGGTATCTGATAGAGGTATACAAAATTATGAGAGGCCATAGATAGGGCAGATTGTAAATATCTTTTCCCCATGGCAGAAGTGTCTAAGACCAGAGAGCATAGGTTAAGGTGAGAAGTGGTTTAGAAGGTATTTGAGGAAACAGTTTTTCATCCAGAGGGTGGTGGAAATATGGAACACGCTGCCTGAGAGGATGATAGAGGCAGGTACTCTCACAACAATTAAGAAGCATCTGGACTAGCACTTAAATCATCACGGCATTCAGGCTATGGTCCAAGTGCTGGTAAATGGGATTAGTATAGATTGGTATTTGATGGTTGGCATAGACATGGTGGGCTGAAGGGCATGTCTCTGTGCTGTGTGACTTTATGGGCTGGATTTTCCAGCTCCGCGTGCCCCAAGACTGGAAAATCCCACCTGAGGTCAACGGACCTTTGCATGGTCTGTGTCCCACCCGTTACGATTCCTGTGGCGGGCGGGATGGGAAAATTCCACCCTATGATTCTATCACTTTATGGAGTAGGGGCAGTCGTTTCACATATTATGCCTTCGGGGGAGGAGCAACCAATAGCTTTTACTTTGTGTATTCTGACTAGTGCTGAATCTAATTATACTCAGCTAGAAGAAGCATTGAGTATAATTTTTGGCATACAAAGGTTTTATCATTATTTACATGGTCTTCATTCACATTATTGAGTGATCATTGACCCTTCATTACTATTTTTGGGCTGTATAAAGGCATACCAATCGTTAGCTGCTAGCCAGTCACAATGATAGTTACTGATCTTATCTGAATACTCTTATGATATAAAGTATCGTCAATGAGTGCCATGCTAATGCATTATCACACTTACATTTACCTATTGAGCAGGTGCCACCAACTAGTTTTGCTAATATTCTTTACTTTTCGATCATTTGACTGTGACAGCTTGTCAAGTTCAGAGACGTGCCAGAAATGATTCTGTGATGGGGGAGGTGATAGATATGGTATTGAAAGCTATGATAGCTGGTCATACACATCCTGATTTGAAATCATTTGTGTCAAGAAATCTTGACCATCCAAGGTGGGTGTCTATTGTGAGGAATCCAAGCGATTAATCCTCCTAGTCTGCGTGGAAGAGTTCTTGAACAACTACATGAAGGACATCAAGGTATAGTCCAGGGGAAGGAATTAGCATGTGGTTATTTTTGTTGGCCAGGTCCGGATGCTGAGCTTGAAGAAAAAGTGGGACAATGTCAATCCTGTGCATGAATAAGATCGCTGTCTTCTTTACACCCTTGGGAGTGGCCTAAAATGCCACGGCAATGATTGCATATAGATTTTGCTGGTTCGTTGAGGGTTACATGTTCTTAGTCATAATTGATACACACTCAAAAGTGTTCAGAAGTTGTTATCATAGGATCTATTACAACTGAACAAACCAGTGAAAAATTTGATGAGGTCTTTGCAAGATTTGGTAAATGGGAATAGATAGTTAGTGATAATCGTTCATTGTTTACTTCACAAGAGTTTGAGGATTATCTCAAAGTAAATGATATTCAGTTTATCAAATCTGCCCCTTATCATCCACCAACCATGGATTAGCTGAAAGATTTGTACAATCCTTGAAACATTCTTTAAAAGCTTCAAGAGAGCAAAGTTCATTATAACGTCGTATGAACAGATTTTTGACATCTTATAGAAACATTACTCAGTACTTTTAAAGAGAAAGTTGAGAACTACATTTGATTTGTTATTATCCCCAGAAACGTCAGAGACAGAGCATCAACAACGATCCCACGTTGCTAGATGAGAAGTGAAAGCAAAACAAAGTTAATTTCAACGAGATGTGATTGTTAGTGTGTAAATATGCCATGAGTGAGAAATGAGTACCAGCCATAGTTATAGCAAAAACAGGTCCAGTTTCATACATGGTTCAAACGAAGGATGAACTAGTTTGGCGATACCTTGCTGGTCAATTATTGTCATCTCAAAATTATTTCTCAATAATTTTCAGAACAGTATTGTGAATACTACTACAGAAGACTTGGTTGAATCTAAGTTGCCCGATGATTGTGTCTATTCTGCTGTACCACGTGAGAATGATGCAAACTTAGTTCCAAGAGAAGTCTCCACTGAAGTTTTAAGTTATACTTCTAGAGTCAAGGAAAGCCAAATTTCAGATTAGTGTATATAACAAAACAGAATGGATGTGCTCCTGATCGACTTTCTTACTGACTGTGTATAATGATGTATAGTACTGTGTCTATAGCATTCCTGATTCTATGTATAACGTTGTCATGACCACATAAGCAAAGGGGGAGAAATGTTATATATTTTAATGGTTGTATGATTGCTTTAGGAGCTGATCACATGATTGATGGTGATGTCATTAGGGTGTTGCACAGGCTGTTGTTTTTAGTTGCAGTTTATACTTTGTATAAGCAAGAGGTCCTGGAATAAACTTGTTGTTAATTTTAATCTATGTGTGCAAACCACATATTTTCATTTTGTTTAAAAGCCACAACCCCTAACATAATTAGGACATTACAGTTAACTTGCTGGGCAGAGGAAAAGGGAGCTGGAAAGCTGCACTTAATATTTTTAACAATGAAGTCCATGAGCTCCTCGCACTTGTTGGGGATGAGGTAGAGGAGATAAGGAGGGGTGATTTATTGTGATGGTTGGTAATGGAGAAAAGAAGCTTGGATTTATGTTTGTTCCCAAGGGTGAACTTGACATAATGGTCTTGGAGGGGAGAGTGATGCTTGATAGCCCTTGATTTGCTGCAGCCAGATTGATGCATCTGAAGCACTCAATTATGCATCTTTTGGACTTCAGGGAGTGGAGATGATGCCATTTCTGGAGAATGATTGGGATGAAGAAAATAAAGGATTTTTATGTAAAAATGGGTATCGAATGTAAGTGGTTGGAACAAAACAAAAGCTGCAGAAATGTCATCTAAATTGGGTCATTAAATTATTGGATGGGCTTTAAGCTCAGCAAAGAAGAAAAATGCATCAGTTGACGAGATTTTTGATTTTTATCCCATTATTCCAGCTAGCTACATAGGAGAAAAACAAATATGGGTTATTTTAATATCCATTTCTAACATACTAAGGATAAATAGAATAAGATAAAGTGCAAAACAAACGCTCTCTTTTATAAAGAATATGTAAACATTTTTTCCAAGCTACTTAGCTGCATGTATGAATCATCACATCAATCAATGTGCAGCATTGGGAATAACCCATCATAAAATGTAAAGCTATTCACAGCTATGAAAAGACTCGAGACATTATTGCTGTATAGTGACATTCAATTGTAACCACAAGATATATAAAAGAGAAACAAATCAATAAGCTGACATGTATTCATGTTCACATCATCCTTTTATAGCCTTCATTTGTTGCTCGCTGTTTGGGAGTGCTTTCTATAATACAGAAACCAATGCTCAATAATTCCTTTGTATAATAACTGATGTCTTGTGGCATTGCTCTCAGTGTGTGGGCGGGAGCTGGTGAGGATGATTAGCGAGAACTGTGTTTAATCTGTCCTGTTCCTTGAGCAATGTCTAACATG
The DNA here is from genome assembly GCF_964213995.1 of Mustelus asterias. Taxonomy (NCBI): domain Eukaryota; kingdom Metazoa; phylum Chordata; class Chondrichthyes; order Carcharhiniformes; family Triakidae; genus Mustelus; species Mustelus asterias. Next base: position 77,251,444 of record NC_135807.1, on the reverse strand, counting down.
GAGAAGTCATAAGAACATAGGAATTAGGAGCAGAAGTAGGCAATTCAGACCTTCAAGCCTGCTCCACCATTCAATTAGATCATGGCTGATCTCGCCCTGGTCTCAATTCCACTGCCCTACCTGTTCCTCATACCCCTCTATCCCCTTCCTTAGAAATATATCTATCTCCTTGAAACCATTCAATGACTCATACTCCAACGTGCTATGAGGCAGCAAGTTCCACACATTCACCACCCTCTGCGAGAAGTAGTTTCTCTTTATCTCAGTTTTAAATCTAGCGCCTCTAAGTCATCGCATCCCATTGAAGGTAAACAGTGAGAGAATTTTCTTGCAGGTTTGTAGCTGCTTCCAAATCCCTAGCCCCTGGCCTTTGGGAGAGGCCTGGTCATCAGCATCAGGAATGGCTTAAAAAAAAAGTACATATGACACTTGAAGTGCAAACATATAGCAGATGGATATTAGATCTGAGACTTCAGCATGGAATTTCATTGGAATGGTTGCTGCACAAGTGGTGAAAAATCTATTTATGCAGGTAAACGGAAAGGAAGTACCAGATAAACAGGGGAGAGGGTGGGGAGCGAGGGGAGAGGGTGAGGGAGGGGTGGGGGTAGGGGAGGGAGGCAAGAGGCCCATTTGGCCTGGGCCTCCAACTCAAATTTAAATACTTGTTAATTTTTTTTTGGCATTTTATAAGTTCCACAACTTGTCTTTATGCGCATAAGGAAATAATATAAGAAAGGAAAGATTTTCTGTTCCATGTTATACACCAGACAGCCTCTGTGCAGCCTAACTGTACTGGCGTGTGAAGGAGGATGTACATACACGAAGGCAGCAGAGCAAATACACGGTTGACATTGTCGTACTATTCATTTGCATTGTTCTTTATAATGGATAATTTTTCAACATAAAAGAAAAAAAACGCTCTTCTCTGGATTGCAGGCCAAAGGAATTCATAGAATCCCTACAGTACAGAAGGAGGCCATTCAGCCCATCGAGTCTACACCGACAACAATCCCATCCAGGCCCTATCCCCGTAACCCCAAGTACTTACCCGGCTAATTCCCCCTGACACTAAGGAGCAATTTAGCATAGCCAATCAACCTAACCCGCACATCTTTTAGAGTGTGAGGGGAAACCAGAGCACCCGGAGGAAACCCACACAGGCATGGAGAGAATGTGCAAACTCCACACAGACAGTGACCAGTCAGCTAAGGCTGGCATTGAACTCCGGTCCCTGATGCTGTGAGCCAGCAGCGTTAATCACTGTATCACTGTGCTGCCCCCATTTAATACCATTCAAGCTGAGACCAGGGCTAGCTTCAACAAACACTCTAACTTGGACTCTCTACGGTATTGCGTATTTTTGTCAGTTTGCCTGCATCAATGTCTTCAGGTGAACACACATTCAACATGTTGAAGCAGGTAAAGAATTTTCACCATTCAACTATGGGACAATAGCATTTGAATGGTCTCACCATGCTTATTTTCAACTGTGACATTGCATGAAAGCGAGATCTTTCCTCAATAATTAGTGCATTGGCACAGAAAAAGGCTAGAAAAGTATTTTAGGCTGCACTTTTTTTGATGCCCTGTTCTGTTTTCATGTATCTTCATTTTTTTATTGTGGCTAGGGGCCTCAAAAGGTGAAAGAAGCCTGGCTTCTCGGACCCTTTGAGAGGGCCTGCTGATAAATAATCATCTATAAGGTTCATTTACAATCTGACTTTATTGAATGAGCTACTGAAGGGCTGTTAGGCAACTTTTGTTTTATATTTGATATAATCCAAAATGTATATTTACAACATTACTCTGGTCAGAAATGTAGAAACAGTGCAAATATTCTAACTTTTATTTGTTCATGGGATGTGGGCTTTGCTGGCTGGGCGAGCATTTATTGCCCATCCCTAAGGACAGTTAAGAGTCAACCACATTACTGTGGATCTGGAGTCACATGTAGGCCATGCCAGGTAATGACAACTGATTTCCTTCCCTAAAGGACATTAGTGAAGCAACAATCAACAGTGGTTTCATGATCATCAGTAGACAGTTAATTCCAGATTTTTGTTGAATTCAAATTCAACCATCTGCCATGGTGGGATTTGAACTCCGGTCCCCAGACCATTACCCTGGGTCTCTGGATTACTAGTCCAGGACAATACCACTACGCCATGCCTCCCCTTAAATGAGGTTATGAGGTTAAATGAGGTTGGTATTCTTTAATAAACTTTGTCAAAGGAGTCTCCTATCTGTAATGAGAGATCTGAGAATGGCAAATTCTTATTTACGTATATCAGGCTAAAATGTTGAAACACATCCTTGCTGAATAGCTAAGCGACTGTGCTGATGGTTTGTAATGAAACGGCTTTCCAACTACATTATTGAAAGTGAAACAGAAACAGAAAATGCTGGAAAATCTGACGACAGGTCATCCAGACTCGAAACGTTGGCTCTATTCTCGCCCCACAGATGCTGTCAGACCTGCTGAGATTTTCCAGCATTTTCTGTTTTTGTTTCAGATTTCAGCATCCACAGTATTTTGCTTTTATGATTGAAAGTGAGTTTGTATGACCCAACCAGCTCATTATCTGAGGATCTCCTTGTTAGTGACTGTATAAGATGTAACAATTCTAAAGGTCTTTAATCCTTCTCTTTCCAGAGCTTATTATCAAATTTATTTTCCTGATGTATTGTTTGGTGATAAGCCGTGGCAGTATTCTCAAGCTATGCTACAAATTTAACAAGTGACAATTTGTTTACTTCTTCAAACTTGGGGCAAATGTAATTTAATAGGGGTGAAGATTTCAAAGTATCAACACATCCATGGTAGAAATGAATGGTGTGGAGGAATTTCTGACCCATGATCACTGAGGTTTATTTCACAATGGAGTAGGGGAGGAAGGCCCGGGAGCACAAAGTGCATAGGAAGTGGACAAACTCCAGTAGATTATCAAACATGCAATGAACGTACTGCTATTATTTCATATACCAGGGCAGTAATTTCTGTTCAACGGATCCACAAGCTATCTAAGAGTCTATTGTTACTTGTCCGGGGCCTCTCATCTGTCTGGAATTATGCCAAGCTACACCACCCAATCATGTAGGAATTTTATTTTGAAGAGTAACCGCAGCAGGATTTGAGACACAATGATTTTGTGAAGTCCGTGAACAACAACATCTCTCTCCACCATGCTATGTACACAAAGTCCTGTTGTCTAACATTGATCTCCAATTAGTACCCTGCATTCGCATGCATTGCTGCTGTTTTGCCTCAACATTGCCATAATTCTGGACATTTCCGCATGGGTTTCCTTCAGATGCTCTGGTTTCCTCCCACAGTCTATGATGTACAGGTTAGGTGGATTGGCCACACTAAATTGCCCCTTAGCGTCGAAAGATTTGTAGGTTAGGTGGACTAGTGGGGTAAATATTTAGGGTTACGGGGATAGGGCAGGGGTTGTGACCTTGGTAAGATGCTCTGTTGAAGAGTCGGTGCAGACTCGATGGGCTGAATAGCCTCCTTCTGCACTGTAAGGATTCTATGAACTCCCATATTGAGCCTCTGAGTGCAGGGTCTTGGCTGAGGTGGGGAGCAGGCAAATTTGGGAGGCAGCTAGAAGTCCCCGTTAGATTGGAAGCAGTTCAGAATTCTGTTTGTGTTGGGCCCAAGTTGCACTGTCCTTTTGTTCTTTTCAAGCCCATGGTTAGGCACTCACCGTCTTGTCCAGTACAGAGAGGTGGAATTGGCATTGTGCCGTTTGTGAATTGCACAAAAGTTATCTCCCGTTGCCATCTTGATTGTCTTGTATTGTTGTGATATTATTCATTAATTTTACCCATCACATTTATTCATAATGAGCCAAAGAAATACCAGTGATTATGAAGTGCATTCTGCTGACAAAAGGCAGAAAAAACTTGTTAGGTTTCAAGTGCAATTCGAAGCAATCTGAAGAGGTGAACATGCAGTGGATATTGCTCCAGCTCTTGACTTGCCAGCAACAACTGTGAGAACAATGACTAAAAACACTAACAAAATAAAAGAGTTTGCTAAGCTAATTGCTCCTTTGGTTGCTGTTAGATTAAGTAGAAATAGTCAAAGTGGAATTATGATGGACATTTTAGATTGAACATCAAACTCAACCCCTTCTTTTTAACCTCCAAAAAGTCCTCCCATCTTCCAGTAAAACCCACCTCAAAACCACCACTCCTCCATTCCCTTAAGTGAGACAAGGCTTCGCAGCTTAGTGATTACCCTATATGGTTTCTTAGCTTTCTTGCGCTAGGATAAATTTAATGTCGATGTTTTCTTAGCTTTATAATGTTAATGTACATGTTTGTATGGAACTGTATATTGCAAAAGCCTTCCTCCAGGAAAGTAACCCCTGTTTATGTTTCACATAACATTGTTCCCATATCATCATATTTTCCAGGAACCGATTCACTAATTTAAGCAAGGACATTCCTGCAGGATGTAATTTGTATAACTTTGCTACTTTCTTAACATTTCTTGAACGAAGTTCAAGACAATCCAGATTGTCTGTAGTAAAATGGATTGATCAATAATCCACCTAAGACACATTGTGGGGGGATTCTCCAGGCCCTCTAGCTCCTGGCGAGAATCACGATGGCCCAGAGAATTGGGCATTGGGCAAAAAAACAGGTTTGTGCCTATCCTAATGATCCTAGCCCACCCTGCTGGCCCCGATTAGGTTCCCGCCCATAGCAGGCAGCAACTCGATAATTACGAAAACCCGCTAACTGATGGCCTATTCACTGGCCCCTTTACATTCACCCGCCTCTCCCATGGAAAATACACCTGACGGACTTTGGTGCTGGTAATGACTAGTGTGGACCTGGCGTGCTGGATCCCAAGGCTCCAGGGGAACACCACCAGCCCCTCATCAAAGGGGGGCATCCTCCCCTCCACCACTCAAATAATGGATCACCAGCCCACCCCCACACTACACAGACATGAGTGACCCAACCCGACACCTCCCCCCCCCCCCCCCCCACTCAGCCCACACCCCCCCTCAGATGTTTCCTCTCTGGTCCCCCCTTCAGGCCACGTGTCTTGGCAGTGCCAATGGAACTCTGCTTCTTGGCACCCTAGCACTGACACTCTGGCCTGGCACCTTGGGCACCAAGCGGGTGTCAGGGAGGTAGGTCCAGTGGCCATTTGCTCCTCTGCCACAGCCAGGCTGCAGAAGGAGGGTCCCCCAAGAGTACAGCACAGGAAACAGGCCCTTCGGCCCTCGGGGTTGATTGAACTCAAGCTGGGGAAAAGGGATTGACCTCACCATTCTCCTCTGGGAAGGAGATCTCATGGCTGGACTATTCGTTCTCGCTCTGGCAGACCTGAAGAGTGCCCCCTGGCATGGTAATTTCAGGCAGCCCTGTGATCAGCATCTGCATTCCTGCCTGTCAGCTGTGAAACTTTAAAGTGCCCTGGTCACTTTAATCTCTTTGTCGCATGGGCAGGATTTTAAATCACAGCAGCACTCCATTCTGCAGCTGGGATTTCTCTTTCTCCCTGTCAAACGCTGCAGACGTGAGCAGACCCCGATGAAGTCCTCTGACAGAGAGGATATGTCAATTTCACTGGGTGGGGGGGTCCATTCTCCACAGGTGTGCACTCAGTCCTAATGTATTCACCCAGCTTTTATTTGAAGTCTCTGAGCCCTCCTAACAAGCTGAAACCTCTGAAACTCTCTTTATCCCATTGTAAACCTTGGATTTATGTCAATTTCATAGTGTAGTGCTTTGGAATAGGCTTCCATTCACAGCTCAATGAATTTCTACTCAGCCTCCAGTCATGTCTGTTTACTTACCTTTCTCTTCACACTTGAATGCATCTTGGGTACCTCCATTGTTCCTAACTGCATAGACTCTAAGCCTGATTGACAGCTGTGGTATCTTCAAAGGGGTTAAATGGTTTCACTTCCTCTTTAGCAGACCACTCATTCCTGAGGTGAGGAGGTTATCCTATTTTGAGAGGCTGAGTAAATTGGAATTATTTATCTTTGAAGTTTAGAAGACTAAGGGGTTATTTCATTTAAATGAACAAGATTCTGAAGGGGCTTGATAGGGTAGACATTGAGAACTTGTTTCCACTGGTTGTGGTATCAAACATACAGAGCATAGTCGCAGGATAGAGGGACAATTATTTAGGACTGAGATGAGGGGAAATTACTTTACGCAAAGGGTTGTGAATCTTTGGAATTCTATAGGGTGGCACAGTGGTTAGCACTGCTGCCTCACAGCACTAGGGACCCGGGTTCAATTCCGGCCCCGGGTCACTGTCTGTGTGGAGTTTGCACATTCTCCCTGTGTCTGCGTGGGTTTCCTCCAGGTGCTCTGGTTTCCTCCTACAGTCCAAAGATGTGCGGGTTAGGTGGATTGGCCATGCTAAATTGTCCCTCAGTGTTAGGGGGACTAGCTAGGGTAAATGCATGGAGTTACGGGGATAGGGCCTGGGTGGGATTGTGGTCAGTGCAGATTCGATGGGCCAAATGGCCTCCTCCTGCACTGTATGATTCTATGATGTACAACAGAGGGTTGTGGATGTTCCATTGTTGAACACATTTAAGGCTGAGTTAGATAGATTTTTGGTCTAAGGGGAATCAAGAGATTTGGGAACAGGCAGGGAAATAGAGTTAAAGTCCAAAATCAGGCATGATTGTATTGAATGGCGGAGCAGGTTCAGAGGTCCATATGATTTACTCCAGCTCCTATTTCTTGTGTTCTTGTGTTTTTGAGTTCCTTCTATGTGCAATTGAAGAGATTGAGGGTGGCTTGCAAATCTGGTGGACAGTGGGCAATGACACTGCAGCCATCTGCAAACTGCAGATCATTTATGCCAATGGTAGTCAATTTAGTTTAGGAGACAACTGAGGTTAAAGAGTTTTCCATTAAGGCCGTATTTAATACTGACATTTGTGGGCAGTTAATCATTGATGAGGTGAATAGCCATTGTCAGATAAATTGCAAATAGTACGGGAGTTGTCACACAGCTTTGCTTGACCCCAGTCTGGATTTTGAAGGCATCTGTTTCAGATTTCTCACTCAGGGCAGTTGCAATCATAGCATCATGAAGCAATAACAGGATTGTGATGAGGTTTCTTAGACATCTTCAGAGAAGTAGTTTCTCCTCATCTCTGTTTTAAATCAGCCACCCCTTATCCTAAAACTGAGCTGTTGTTCTAGATTGTCCCACAAGAGCCAGTACCTGCTCTATGCCTACTTTGTCAATACCTTTCATCATCTTGTATATCTCAATTAGATCTCCTCACATTCTTCTAAACTCTATAGAGTATAGGCCTAAACTGCTAAACAATCTCTCTTTATAAGACAAACCCGTCATCTCTGAATTCAATCTAGTGAACCCTTTCTGAACTGCCTCTAATGCACTACATCCTTCCTCAGTAAAACTACACAGTATCCAGGTGTGGTCTCAGCAATGCCTTGTATAGTTGCAGCAACATTTCCTTACTTTCATACTCTATTTCTTTAGCTATAAATGCTAACGTTCCATTTGCTTTCCTTATTACCTGCTGTACCTGTATACCAGTTTTCTGAGACTTATGCACGAGGACACCCAGGCCCCTTTACACCGAAACACCCCGAAGACTCTCTCCATTTAGATAATAAATTGCCTTTCCATTTTTCCAACCAAAATGGATAAACTCTCACTTATCCAGGTTGAACTCCATCTGCCACATTTTTCCCCATTCACCTGACCTATCTATATCCATTTGGAAATTTCTCATTGCAACTTACTATCTCACCTGTTTCAGTGCCATCCGCAAATTTGGCTATAGTACATTCTATCACTGCATACAAGTCATTAATATAGATTGTAAATAGTTGGGATCTGAGGATCAAACCCTGTCGCACCCCACTAGTTTCATCTTGCCAACCAGAAAAAGACCCATTTATCCTAACTGCCTTCTGTCAGTTAGCCAGTCTTCTATCCGTTAATAAATTATCCCTAACCCCATGTGATCTTACCTTGTGTATTAACCTTTTGTGTGGCACCTTATCAAATGCCTTCTTGAAGTCCAGGTATACTTCATCTACCAGATCCCCATTGTCCACTTGGCTTGTTACATCTTCGATGAACTCCAGCAAATTAGTCAAGCATAAATAACCTTTAATAAAACCATACTAACTCTGATGGATTGAGTTTTGACTTTCCAAATGTCCTGTTATTACTTCCTTAATAATAGATTCTAACAAAGTCCTAACAACAGATGTTAAACTAACTGGTCTATAGTTTCCTACCTTCTGCCTCTCTCCTTTTTTGAATAAGGCCATTGCAGTAGCAATTTTGCAATCCATAGGAACCTTTCCCACATTCAAGGAATTTTGGAACATTACAACCAATAGATCCACTACCTCCGCTGGCACTTCCTTTTAATACCCTAGGATATAAGCCCTGGGCACTTGTCTGCCTTCAATCCCAATAGTTAATTGAGTACTATTTCCCTATTGATGATCATTGTTCCTCCCTTTCTATTACCTTTGCATTACCTGTTTCTATTGGACTGGTACTAATGTCATCCACTGTGAAAACTGAGACAAAATATTGATTTAGTGTCTCTACCATTTCTGTGTTCCCCACTATTAACTCCCCAGTCTCATCTTCAAAGGGACCAACATTCACTTTAGCTCCTCTTTTCCCTTTTATATACTTATAGAAACTTTTGCTACCCTTTTTTTATATTTTGTGCTGGTTTTCTTTCGTAATTTGCCTTTGCTCTTTTAATTACATTTTTAGTAGCCCTTTGTCGATCTTTAAAAGTTTCCCAATTCTCCAGCCAGTCACTTGTCTTTGCAATAAGGTGTGCCTTAGTTTTTTGCCTTCACGTTGTCTTTAACTTCCTTGCTTAGCAATGGATGTTTTTTTCCCCTCTTACAATCTTTCTTCCTCTCTGGAATATATTTTAGTTGGGAAAAATTGAATATCTCCTTAAACAACTGCCACTGCTCATCAACTGTCCTACCTTTTTAGCCTTCCTGCCCAGTCCACTAGGGCTAAGTCTGTCCTCATGCCTACGTAATTACCATTGTTCAACTCCAGAATGTGAGTGTGGGACTCCAGTTTCACTTTCTCTGAATTTTGAATTCTATCATACTATGATCACGCTTCCCCAGAGGATCCCTAACTATGAGGTCATTAATTAATCCCTGCTCATTACACAATACCAAATTCAGAATAGCCTGCTTCCTGGTTGGTTCCACAACATATTGCTCCAAGAAATAATCTCTAATGCATTCAACGAACTCTCCCATGAGGCTACCCTTGCCAATTTGATTAATCCAATTTATGTGCCTATTAAAATCACCCATGAGTATTGCTGCATCTTTCTTACAAGCCACCAGTATTTTCTGGTTTATACTATGCCTGACTGTGGAACTAGTGTTTGGGAACCTATAGATTACTCCCATCAGGGACTTCTTTCCCTTGCTATTTCTTTTTTTCTACCCAGCCTAGTTCCACATCTTGATCTCCAGTGCGTATATGATTTCTCAGCACAGATCCCTTCCTTCACTAACCATGCTACACCACCTCCTTTTCCTTTCTGTTTATCTTTCCGCAATACTGAGTACCCTTGGATCTTCAATTCCCATACCTGGTCTCCTTGTAACCATGTCTCAGTAATCACCACCAAATAATACCCCTTTGTCTCTATTTGCGCCGTTAACTCATTAATTTTGTTCCGAATTCTTTGTGCATTCAGACGCAAAGCCTTTAAGTTTGTTCTATTATCAAATTTCTCTACATTTGTACAATTCCTTGTTGCAAAATGATGTTCACGTGTTCTGTCCCTTCCTTTTATTTTCTGGTAACAATCCACCTCATCACTAACCTGCACTCCTACCTTCTCCTTTAACTTTGATTTTCTGTTTTTCCATGCAGCTGAACTGTTGCCCCCTCTATTTGATTTAAAGTCCTATCTACAGCCCTACTGATGCCATTTGCTTGGGCTCTGGTCCCATATGATTCAGGTGAAGACCATCACATTGGAACAGCTCCCTCCTCCTCCAGTACTCGTGCCAATGCCCCATGAAGTTGAATCAATATCTCCCATAACAACCTTCCCTTGAGCCATACATTTATCTCTTTAATCTTACTGCCAATTATCTCATGGTCGGGTAGTAATCCGGAGATTATTATCTTTTTGGTTCTGCTTTTTAATTTAGCCCCTAGCTGCTCATATTTGTTTGATTGCTTGTTGCAGTTCTCCCATCGATAAAGGTTCACCTGTTGATTCTACCACAGGGTATTTGAGAGTATCAGCTGGATTCACGGTTGAGAAGCTGTTGAAAATGTTTTCCAGCATTGATGGATGGCATTGTTATCTTTAAGAAGAGAAACTCTAGCCTGTGAACAAAGGGCATGGTGGCTCGGATGAGTTCAAAAGAAGCTTTACATGATGGTCAGCAAGTTGTTGGATCTCTTGAGCTTTCTCTTCCCACTCCCTGTCCTTTACCTTCAGAATTTGAATATGTTTCTGTTCTTATTGTTTTACCAATAAACACACAAAAAAGGTCAAAGTTCACATGCAGAAGCCATAAAAGTGTCAATATTGAGGTGACATACCAGTTCATCTTTTTAATATGCTGTTCAAAAATGCAAATAGCTACATTTGAATATCTAATTATGCGCATGTGAATAGTGGGTAATGCATTGGGCAATGCTGGTTTGTAGAATAGAATCATAGAATGGTTTGAGCACAGAAAGAGGCCACTTGGCCCATCATGTCTGTGCTGGTCTTTTGCAAGAGCAATTCACCTCATGCCATTCCCAGCCTCTTCCCCATGGCCCTGCTGTTGCTTTCTCCTCAGATAATGATTCAATTCCCTTTTGCGAGCCACGATTGAATCTGTCTCCACCATAGTCTCAGGCAACGCATTCCAGATAATCACAACTCGCTGTGTTGTCCCTGTCACCATAGCTTTATTTTCCAATATCCTTAAATCGGTGTCCTCTGGTTCTTGGTCCTTCCACCAGTGGGAACAGTTTTGGATTTTGTTTTTATTTAGGATCGTAAAATGGTAACAGTTTGCATCAGAGACATTCATTTCAACTCTCACAACTGAATTATCCTGTTAGTTACTTCTTTAAATATTGCCACATTATGCTGATTATACAAAATTATTACTATTAATTATGAGGGACTAATATTTGTTTAAACACAGACCAAAGCTAACAAACCGCTAACCTGTTAATTTTACTTAGCATGCCTTTGCAAATGGACACTTTCTTTTTAAGTGAAGTTAATTTCACAGTAATTTAACTGCAGTGTTAATGTAAGCCTACTTGTGACACTAATTAATTAAACTTTATCTTCTACCCAGTAAATGCTTTTGGACACAAGTTAAAAATTTGACACTTTAATTTCTCTGACTATTAAATTGCACAATGTCTCCACCAGAGGGCAGAAGCACAGTAGTATAGAGGAGGATAATTGGGTTTGCTACAGATGGTGCTCACAGTTAAGTGTGTTGTGTGAAAATTAAAATGCTAATACGTTTCATTCAAATAGATAACAGCCTTTTTTAAAATCAGTCATGGGATGTGGGTGTTGCTGGCTAGGCCAGCATTTATTACCCATCCCCAATTACTCTTGAGAAGGTGGTGGCAAGCTGCCTTCTTGAACCGTTGCAGTCCATGTGGTGTAGGTGCTGTTTACTGAGTTATTTGCTGCAGGATTCCTAGCCTCTGACCTGCTCTTGCAGCCACAGTATTTATATGGCTGGTTTCTGGTCAAGGATAACCCCCAGCATGTTGATAATGGGGGATTTCGCAATGAGAATGTCATTGAATGTCAAAGGGCGATGGTTAGATCCACTCTTGTTGGAGATGGTCATTGCCTGGCATTTGTGTGCCATGAATGTTCCTTGCCATTTGTCAGTCCAAGCCTTATATTGTCCAGGTCTTATTGCATTTGAACATGGACTGCTTCAGTATCTGAGGAGTCATGAATGGTACCAAACATTATGCAGTCATTGACAAACATCCCCACTTCTGACCTTATGATAGAAGGAAGGTGATTGATGAAGCAGCTGAAGATGGTTGGGCCTAGGACACTACCCTGAGGAACTCCTGCAGTGATATCCTGGAACTGAGATGATTGAACACCAACAAACACAACTATCTTCCTATGTGCCCGGTATGACTCCAACCGGAGAGTTTTCCCCCTGATTCCTATTGACTCCAGTTTTGCTAGGGCTTCTGGATGCCACACTCAGTCAAATGCTAGCTTGATGTCAAAGGCAGTCACTCTCACCTCACCTCTGTTTGAACCAAGACTGTAACGAGGTCAGGAGATGAGTGACCCCAGCGGAATACAAACTGAGCATCAGTGAGTAGGTTAATGCTAAGCATTGCTTAATAACACTTCTGATGACCCCTTCCATCACTTTCCTTATGGTTGAGAGTAGGCTGATGTGGTGGTCTGGCTGGTTTGGATTTGTCCTACTTTTTGGGTACAGGACATAGCTGGGCTCTACCGGAACAGCTTGGCTATGGGTGTGGCAAGTTCTGGAGCACAATCTTCAGTATTATTTGCGGAATATTGTCAGGGCCAATAGCCTTTGCACTATCCAATGCCTTCAGCCATTTCCTGATATCATGTGGGGTGAATCGAATTGGCTGATGACAGATAGCTGTGATGCTGGGGACTCCGGAGGAGACTGAGATGGATCATCCACTCAGAACTTCTGGCTGAAGATTGTTGCAGTTGCTTCAGCCTTATCTTTTGCACTGATGTGCTGGCTGCTCCATCATTGACGATGAAGATATTTGTAGAGCCTCCTCTTCCAGTGAGTTGTTTAATTGTGGCAGGTCTGTAGAGCTTTGATCTGATCCATTGGTTGTGGAATTGTTTAGCTTCGTCTTTTATTTGTTGCTTATGCTGTTTGGCACACAAGTAGTCCTGTTTTGCAGCTTCACCGTGGTTGATGCCTCATTTAGGTATGCACAGTGTTGCTCCTGGCAAGCCCTCCTGCACTCTTCACTGAATCAGGATTGATCCTTTGGCTTGGTGGTAATGGCAATGTCAGGGATATGTCGGGCTATGAGGTTGCAAATTATGGTTAACTGCAATTCTGCTGTTGCTGATGGCGAACAGCGCCTCATGTGCCCAGTCTTGAGTTGTTAAATCAGTCCAAAATCTATCCCACTTAGCGTAGTGGTGGTTCCACACAACACGATGTAAGGGATCCCCAATGTGAAGATGGGGCTTCATCTCCACAAGAACTGTGTGGTTGTCACTCCTACCAATACTGTCATGGGCAGATGCATCTGCAGCCGGCAGGTTGGTGAGGATGAGATCAAGTATGTTTTTCCTTCCTGTTAGTTCCCTCACCACTTGTCTCACATCCAGCAGAGCAGCTATGTCCTTTAGGGTTCGGTGAGTAGTGATGCTACCCAGCAACTTTTGGTGATGTAAGTTCCCCATCCATTTAGTGCCCATTCCATGTTTGACGTTGTTCACCAACTGATTGGGGTGGGGTGGAGAATGGTTTCCTTGCCCATGTTTGACCTGAGTCCATATTGAGGACTCCCAGAATAACTCCCTCCTGACTGTTGGCACCTGCTGTTTCTTCCTGCTGGTGGGCCCCAGGGATGGTGGCAGTGATGTTTGAGAAATTCTCAGTAAAGTATGATGCAGTGAGTATGACTATGTCTGTGAGACGGCTCCTGAATTTGGCAGAAGCCCCCAGATGTTAATGAGGAGCAGCTAGAGTCAACAGAGCCAAGTTTGCCATTGTTGCTGCAGTTGATGTTGGGAGATCCATCCAGTTTCACTAGTTACGACAGAGTGCTAGGCCTTAAATTCCAGATTGGTTTTATTGAATTCTGCCATGGATGGGATTTGAACCCAGGTCCCCAGATGTGTCTCTGGATTATGCGTCCAGTGACAATACCACTAAGCCTCTGCCTTCCCACAATACATGTTCCAGTATATTGGCAGTGTCATTGGCAGTGGGTGGAATTGTAAAATAAAATCCCAAGATAATCATTGATGAGGAAGACTTGGGTCTTAATACATCCATTCAAGCAATATTCAATGCCCTAAAATTATCTACCATCATGTCCAGCTTGTTTTGCCAGGGGTGAAAAGCTCTGTGGGGAATTTCTTCAGTAACGGTGCTACACTTGCAAAGAATAGATTTCCAATGAGGAAACTTTGTGTGCCAGTGAGTGACAAGATAGTGAGGCCAATGATCTTTCTTCCTGTGCCCAAAGAGTGATGGAGGAAGGATCCATAATAGCTTGTAAATCACTTCCCCTGAGTTACCTTCATTGCTTTAGCGTTTCCAGCAATTGGCCCCATAAATCCCTGGGTGGTTCATTTATAGATATACCCAATATGTCCCTTTGCTCTCAAGGTAACTTATACGCAGGAAAAGAGGTATGGTAGCTTCTCAGTTGCATTGGTGGAAGTTTGAGAATTTTGAAAAGTTCTAACACTACTTATTCTGGGAAAATACTTTCATTTCCTTTGCTTTGTACTTACTAAGACCTGCTATGAGAGTGCTATTGTTTCACTTTGCTCAATGGTTTTCAGATATATCTGCCACATTGTTCCCCACCTCCTCAGACAGATGGACTTTGAAGCACATACGACTTGCACAAGGAAGCGGTAAGGTCACCAGGTAGGAGTAATAGCCAGGCCACTGACCCTCTGCAGAAAAGAATGCCTCACCTTGTTAGCTTTGGCATCACATTTTTTCAAAATATACTTCATTCATAAAATTTGTAAAAGTATATTACATAGTTCAAATTTCTCATTCCATAGAGTGCAATAAAGATCCGTTTCTTTCAATGAAATGTCTCACCACTTGCCACTACTTTCTCTGTTGCACACAGCCCCAGTGGTTCAATGGTTTCCAGTCCCTTCATATACTACAAGGGGTAGGCCCTAGAGAGTGCCCTCTCCCCATTGAGTCCTGTGGTGGCTGCCCAAGCTTTAGTGCATCTCTCGGCATAAAGACCAGGACCTCCCTACCTCTATGAACTCCTCCTGTGCTATATCCAGCTAAGAGGTGTACAATCCTTCAATCCTGGTCTCTTTTGCATTGCCAACTTCCTTTGCTCCACTTAAGCTGCTGTGCCTTCATTTATGTGGCCTCAAGCTCTGGAAATTCCCGTCATAAACTTCTCCACCTCTTCTCCTTTCAGATTCTGTTTAAACTTGACTGCTTTTACTAAACATTTGGTTACCTGGTCAAATGTCTCTGTCTTATTATGCCCTTGTGAAAAGTCATGGAACATGTTACCATGTTAAAGGCACTATATCAATCCAGGTTATTTTTGTTGTTCATTAGGTAATATTCAATGGAACTCAATGGGAGAAAAATAGTAAACTTTTAGAAAATATAGATACAACTGACTAATGAAACTTAAAATGAAAAGAGCTTCTAGAATAACATTGAAACATTCATTTGGTAGATATACAAGTTTCTCTATCTATTTCACCAGGTGGTGAAATTGACGGCATTCCTTGCAACAAGGATTGTCAACTTGACACTGCCTCATCCTAGTAAATAAAGGAATAAACACTTTGCAGAAGTTTAAATTAACACCACCAATCATTGTGGAGATAAGAGAAGTAAATTTATAGCCGTAAACAGACACAAAGCTAATAAGTAGTTGTTAGCAAAGGCAATAATTATTTGAAGATTATTGGCTGGATTTTCCTCTTGTTGGTTGGCAGGGTTTTTTTTGTGGAGGCAATTACATTGGCAGCAGTAATTATGTAAATATTCAATGTGATAATGTGCAACTTCACACTGTCATTGTAGAGATAAATTTAGCTGATCATTCAAATTCAGGTTGAAATCAAGCTGCATCATTGACTTGGAGTTTCTCCAATTATTTAGCTGGTGACTGAGGCATTTGCTCGGAAAGGCCAGGTGGGGGGAATTTTCCCGTCGTGCTCACCATGTGAATCGTAGCAGGCAGGGTGGGGGAGGACCATGCAAAGGATTTTCCAGTTTTGGGGCGAGCGCGGCTGGAAAATCCCGCCCCAGGATTTGATTCTGTGCGGGATTTTCTATGGGATCGTCAATGGAGTTTTGGCTGGGCCACTGCATCCCCCCGTGGCGAGTACCAGAGGTGTTTGTCTTGCTCGGCTGGGTAGATGACCCCAGCAAGAGTGGATGACTAAATTTAACCTCAGTCCCCATGTTCTAGGGGGGAAAATAATCTGCTGAGATTTCCAGTGCTCTTCATTGGTTAATGGAAGTATTGACATTGTATTAAGCTTCACTTTGATGTTTTGCATCAAACCGTCTCCAAGTATTTATCTGTCTTGGTTTACACGCAAAAAAATGGCAACCTGGGTGAGGGCTAGGGGATATCAGAATCAACAAGAGGCACAGCCTTCAGCACACTAAGAAGGTAGAAAAAGAGAATTGATTATAAAAAAGGTAAAAATTTGGAGAAGAATAATTTGATCCTTCTAAACATGACCAGTGATATTCTTACTGATGGAGAGGAATGTAAAATAGAAGACAAAAATATTGTTTCCATGGTAGCATGTGGAGGTGGTTTTCAAATGGAGCTGGTAATTTGTGGATTCAGAAAACCTGTTCCCGCACCTTGTGAATGAAGTGATACATGGACAGAGAGCGAACGCAGGCGCCTCTGATAGTTCTGAAGACTAACGGAACCATACAGGGCAGGAAGGCCTCAGTCTGTATTCAGTTCACCGGATGCCATGAGGTAGTCAGCATGGATGCGGATCATTGGCCTCACCACACCGGGATTAGAGAGAGCAAAATCAAACCAAGTTTTCATTCCTGATGCTCCTGCAAGGATGTTGACATTTGATGAGGGCAAGATTAGGGACCTGAAGGCTGCAAGGATCCATGGAACCATAAGACAGCATAATCAGGAGAGGAAAGGAAAAAGATATAATATTGAGGAAAAAAGAGACAGCCTTCTGAAAGCTTCATTATGGGAAATATGTAACTCAGCCATCAGCTTGGTAACACTCATATTTCTGAATCAAAAATGTATGAGAAATTCATTCTAAAACAACAACAATTTGTGTGTAGGCCTGGATAAGATGCTCTTGTGGAGACTCCCAAACCTCCCCAGTAGCAGCGACAGAAATTGACCTGACAGACTGGCTTCAAAAAATTGGAACACTGAGTCTGAAAGTTCTTTTTATAAAGCCATTCTGTTCATATGTTGTAGTGCCTGGTTTCTCCAGTTGCACTAAACTTCTGAGCAGATTAAATGTTTTCCCCCCCCATCACGCTCAGGAACGTGGGTGAGTGGACTGAGCGGAGTCCAGTGCAATCTGGATGATATGCTAGTCACTGGAAGACGTGAGGAGGAACATCTTTGACATTTGGATGCCATTCTTCAGAGATTGGAAGACTATGGGCTGAGGGTCCACAAGGACAAGTGTGAGTTCTTCCAGACCCCGGTTGAGTATTTGGGACATGTGATTGGTGCCACCAACCTTCACAAATCTCCTTCAAAGGTCAAGGCATGGCAGAGGCGGCTGCCTGATGTCCTCTGCTATTTTGTTTCTCTGCGCAAAATAAAATGCTCGGGGTAGGAACTCCATTGCTTCACATTTTCATCAAAAGGTCCCACGATGCCCAAAACTCCTGTCATTTTCTTACAAATAGATGTTCCCCGTATGCATATTTTGCATAGCATTTCCAGCACCTACCTTGCTTTCCCCCTTTAAACAACGCAAACACCAAGTTTCAGCCTCTTTTTAAACATACCCAGCTCTTTAATTGCTCTGTGGAAAATCATTACTCTCGTCCACCTTGCCTGTTATGTCTGAAGTACACGCAAGGAACTTCCTAAGTCTTTCTCAACCTTTTTGGTAATTTTCTCCTCTTTGGTGGCTAGCAAGCACCATTAGAAGTCCTCGTCACCAGTTTTTATGTTGTATATTGGAAAATTGACACCAGGAAGCACAGAGGGTTACAAATAATGGAGCTTTATTTACAGGGTGGTGTTCACGACATGGCTGCTTCTTCACTCTGGCACTTTGCCACGTGAACGACCTGCGACATCACCTCTGAATAGATGAATATATTATTACACAGTGCTTAGTGCACCTACCAAGAATCAATATTAATGCATAGTAACTACCCCCCTACTATTCCGAAATGAGAGTTTAGAGTGAAATAGTCAGTACTGTGCAGTGTTTGTTAATGAGCTGATCCACCTGATCCTAAATTTAGGAAGTGGTTGAATTTACCCACCTGGCCTAGTTTGGACACAGAGGGTTCTATTTTACCATTTTGATTCTAAGTGCTGGGCGGACTTGAATCTGGGAGTGTTTCAGATCCGACTTTTAGACCCGTTCTCCGGCACCCCTATACGCACTCTGCCTGAAAAAATATCAGCAATTCCGAATCGCGCTGCACAAGCCTGTAGGTGGGGCTTAATGCGCCTGAAACACTGCAGCTCCGATCGGCGCCTTCAACATGCGCAAATAAAGTAGAATGTGGCTCCCCTACCAATTCACTCCCGGGCCAGATAATGCCTCCCCCGGCCCCCACAGACATTGCCCCACCCCACAACCTTACTGACCCCGTTATCCCCCACCCCCTCCGTCACCCAGACTGATCGCAGGCCCCTTCCCTCTACCCCCCCCCCCGCCCGAATCAGCACACCTGTAAGTGCCCACTTGCATTCCCCTCGATGCTAACAAGCAAACTGCATGGAACTTGCTGGAATGTTCTGCCAAACTGCCCCTAACGAGGGGCAGCTCCATTAAAAACTCAAGGATGGACAGGCAGGCATTCCTGCACAAAATGTGCGCACGACCAGCCCCCCCCCCAATTTTCTGAGGGCGACTTGGGAAGGCTACTGGATGCAGCAGAGTTGAGGCGGGACACCCTCTTCCCCCCAGGAGGACGCAGACCCAGGGGTTCTGATGGCAACCCCTGGGAGGAAGCCACTGCCTCGGTTAGTGCCAGGGCAGTGGCCCCCCCCAAACCGCAAAGCAGTGCCGGAAAAAAGTCAATGATCTTATCTGGGCAGCAAGGGTGAGTGCTGAACCCCATCTTGCATCTTCCCCCAAATCTCCCCCAGATCCTCCCATTCCCAGCACCCTGCATGTTTCCAGCTCCTGACCCCCAAGCAGCTCCTTCCTATCCCCCGCAATGAGCCCCACTGCACTTGTCCTCTAAGGACCACGATTTGATACTCTGCAGGAGTCACGCCACCATTTCTTTTGTGGCTCCTTCTGTCTCCACAGGAGAAGATCGACCATAACACCCGTGAGAGGACGAAGACAGAGGGTGGTGTGCCAGACCTCCAGGTCCTCACCCCTTTGAATAGCGGCCACTGGAGCTGTCAAGAGAAGGGGAGGAGATGCAGGCTGTCAGCGACAGCATGGTCGGGCGGCCGTCAAGATTGAGCACCTGCCATTCCTCCACTCACTTTGAGGTAACTTCTTGGGGGCACGAGTTTCTGGTGCGGGGGGCAAAGTTTAAAGGAGATGTACGAGGCATGTTTATTTGCAAGGAGAGGGTAGTGGGTGCCTGGAACTCACTGCCGGGGGAGGTCGATGCAGATACGATAGTGACCTTTAAGGGGCATCTCTACAGCTATGTGAATGGGGTGGAAATAGAGACATATGGTCCCTGGAAGGGTAGGGGGTAACAAATCAAATGGGCAGCCTGGTCGCTACAGACATGGAGGGCCAAAGGGCCTGTTCCTGTGATATAATTTTTTTGGTGCTTTATTCCATGTTCAATGGAGAAATGTGAATCATGTGTTTGGCATCCCGGATTCCTCTCCCTCCCTTGCACTTAATCTTGTGTTCTGTGCTGCAGGGACAGATCAGGACGCCCCGGGGACTCCAGGCCCGTACTGCAGCTCCCGCCATCCTAGTCCAGACAGCTCGGATGAGTGCTCAGAGGATATGGGTGAAGGGACCTCCAAGGGTGGCACAGTTTTGGCGTCAGCTTCCACCTCACAAACTATCATCCCAGATACTGACACATCGGTGGGTCCAGTTAGTGATGAGGTTTCTGGATCACTTTCTGGTGAGCACGACACATCTGATGATGTACATCAGGTGGAGGAGGGAACATCTGAGGCCTCTGGCATGTGGGGGCCTGGCAGAGGCGAGGGCTCAGCTGGCCCCAGGCTACATGCTGGGCCTCAGATCACATCACCCTCAGCTGCTGGAGATGCAGCAACAGGGCCAGGGAATGCTGGAGAGGCCGATGGCTACATTGGACCAACTGTGAGGCTGTTGGGAGGAGTCCCAAAGCTTTCAGGTGGACCAGCCAATGCCTGTCTTGCATCTTCCCAGGCCAACACTGCAAGGGTGGCGTCTGCAGTGGAAAGCCTGGGGCAGGGGATCCTCACATGAGTGGCAGGCTCCAAGCGATGGCCAAGTCACAGCAGGTCATCAGCTGAGGGACTGAACAGGCTTCTCGAGATTCTGCGGCCCATGGCTGAGAGGCTCGAGCGCTTACAGGAGACCCAGCGGGACAGCACCGAGACACAGCGGGCTATGGCTGCAGCCTATGAGAACGTGGCCCAGTCGCTGAGGGTCATGGCTGAGGGATTGTCGAGCGTGGCCCAGTGTCAGAGGGACTTGCTACGGCCATTGAGAGATGGCCCCCGACTCAAGTGGCCATCGCAGAGGGCTCGATCACCATGGGTAGGACGCAGATGGTCCTCCAGGACTGGCAGTGCCAGGTGACGCTGAAGCTTCTGGAGCTCACTGCAGAAATACCACTGAGAGTGACCCAGGGGCCCACAGGAACCCCAAGGGAGGAGGAAGGGCTTGAGCCCATGCTGGGGCCTTCCAGCCAGGAGACTGCAGCTGTAGCTACAGCTTCTAAATCCCCCACCACCCCCCCCCCCCTTCCTGACACCGGGGCATCTCGGGGGCAGCAGGATGAAGAGAGTATCATGGAAAATCCCAGACACCTGGAAGCAGGCAAGGGCCCTCAAGGTTGAGGGCCTCCAGAGGATGCCCGCCACGCACATCACAGGCCACGGGGGAGGTAGGCAGCTGGCCCCCTCCATCTCCGATGTACATTCTGGGGAGTCACTGAGGAGTAGTGGTAGGCCACGTAAGGTTAGGAAGTTGTAGTTACACTGAGATGGCACAAGTGAAAGGCTGCACTAGTTAGAAAGATATTTAAGCATCTTAATGTTTTCTGTTCACAAGTTTTTATATTAGAACGTCTTATTTAAACACTTTTATTGCAATTAAATGTTTTTTCACCACCCACCTGTGATTAATTTGTCTCAGATTTGTCTTGAATAGGAATCCTCTTCCATTGATGATCACCTGAGGGATGCTTCATGTTGATGTCAGCTGGGAAGGCCCCTCAATGTTGTGTCACTGAGAAAAGGAAGTCATTGGTTCCCCAGATCCCATGAGCGATTCTCTCCCGTTCCCCACCTCAGCCGCCCTATTGCCCTGTATGGGGGTTTCAGATCCCTTACCCACCACACAGACATGGGCCAGGTGCCAGCGTGCATGCAGAGCTCAGGTAGGAGTCAGACTAGTTTGCACCAGGGCATCATCATAATGGTGCTTAGCGAGTCATCATCACCCTCCTGTCTGCCAAAGAAACTCGCTAACACAGAGTACCCAGGCCCATCACACTGGTGTGACAATGTTGCAGGATACAGAAGGAATTGTTGGGAGGGCGGGTGGAGATGGAACCCACAGACACAAACACCTAGCGAGTGAACCGCCTGGTGATCAGGGCCTCCCTAGCCACCCTCGCGTGCCTCATTTGAGCTGCCAGCCCTCCAGAGCCTGGGTGGTGTTCCTCAGCATGCTCTTCCTCATCATCAACATCCTCCTCCTTCTCCTCCTCCTGTTGGTCATCCTCCCCAGCGACGGCCGGCTGGTCAGCCTCCACGTCCTCCTCCTCCTCCAATATGTCACCTCTCTGTACTGCCAGATTGTCCAAGGCACAGCACATAACCACTATGCGGGAAGAGATCACAGGGTTGTGTTGGAGGAACCCGCCAGCTTGGTCCAGGCACCGGAATCGCATTTTGAGGAGCCCAATGCACCTCGAAAGTGGGTAACCCATATCACCCACGAGCCACCCTCGCCATTTGGGCTCCTCCTCAAATGCCTCCGGCATGGCCGAGCTCCTGACAATGAAACTGTCATGCACATTACCTGGATGTCTTGCGCAGACATGCATAATGTTCATGTTATGGTTGCACACGAATTGAACATTCAGGAAGTGGATCCCTTTCTGTTGATGAATCTCCACGGATTCTGTAGGGAGGCCTTGAGGCCGATGTGTGCAGTCGATGGCCCCCAGTACGTTAGGTATCCCTGCAATGGCTGCGAACCCTGCAGCCCGGGCTTCCTGATGGGCCTGGTCCAGGTTACATTTGATGTACTGCCCAGCCCGGGCATACAGGGCTTCAGTGACCTGCTTGACACAGGTGCGCACAGCTGATTGGGAGATGCCACAGACATCTCCGCTCGGGGTCTGGAAGGAGCCAGTCGCATAAAAGTTCAGAGCAGCCGTCAATTTGACAGCCACCGAGAGTGGGTGCCCCCCCGCCTCAAGGTGCCACTTCCTGCAACAGGTGGCACAGGTGTTGCACTGTCTCCTTTCGGAGGTGGAGATGTCGGCGGCACACGGTGTCCGACATCTGTTCAAATGACACTTGTGCACGGAACTGCCGGGGTCTCTGCTCCCTCCTTCTCCTGCGGCGGCCACCTGCCCTGGTGGCCATCTCCCTCTACTCCTGCAAGTGATAAGGCCTAGCCTCCTGTGCCCGCAATTCTTCCTCCAGCTCCTCCTCCTCAACCCCAGCAGCAACCAAAAGAACAGCAAGATGGATTGGTTGCATCGCAAAAGCCATTTCGTCACTTTGAAGGGGGAGGGGGGAGGGTGGAAGATGGAGAGGAACACATGTAGAGGTTAAGGAACGCTGCTTGCCCCTAGCCCAAGCAACAGTCACAGCCCCCTCCCCCCCAGCCACATGCTCCCCACAATCACAGCTCCTTGCAAAGTTGAGAGGCTGCAGCAGTGCAATTTACAAGGTCTTTGTGCACATCCTTCAGCTGGAGGTGAGCTGAATGCACTGGGACCCAGCAGCACCGCAAGACCCGGGTCCGTGCTATAAGTCAGACACTGGAGACCCTGCTGAGCAACAGTCCCTCCACCCCCCACACACACTCACAGAGCTGCCCCAACCCGAGAAATATAATGGCTGCAACAAAAGGACACCTGTGAACAGCAGAGAGCCAACGGGCACTAGGCACTTACCTCCTCACTAACCCTCACTGGTGGAGCACCCGAATTGGACTTTTATGGTGCATGTCTGTTTCGCGCTGATTCCAGGTTGACGAATGCAGTGGTAAAGGGGGAAGTGCTGGTAAAGTTGGGCATGCAGCCCATTAATTCAATATAAATGCATTTAAAAGGCCATTGTGGCTGTTTCGGGTGCGGTCCCGATCGCGGCCATTTTCGGGCCTTGGTAAAGGGGATCCAATGCGGAGGCGGGTGCGGATCACGCTACTCACCTCACGCCCAACTTTACCAAGTTTTCCCACCTGAAAACAGGTGCAACTTGATGGTTAAGTCGGGCCCAGGGTTTGTTTTGGCTCGCTTCCCTATTGCACCTTTCTAGCAAGATCTTTTATAACTTGCTTATGCCCTTCAACATAACCTCTGTGCTTGAAAAATATTAATATGCTGTCTGCATTTATATAGCAACTTATCATCTCAAAATATTTCAAACTGTAAATTGCTAAAGTCAAGGATTTTTTAATGTAGACATATGTGGAGGAAGGGTAAACTTTCCGATTGGCAAAGCCCCTGGATGAATGTTTGATACATTCATAAAGCATTGACCTGTAGCACTATTTTTAGATAGATATAAACCTAATTGAAACAAACTAAGTAATCCTACCTAAAAATAGCCCACTTAAGTGTTTTACAAGTGTGAGAAATGCTTGCATCTGTGCTTAAGGAAAAAAGCATGATAGGGTTTATTTCTGAAGTGAGGTAGACACTCCTCTTTTGCTAATTCTCCCTTCCTGCTCTTGTACAGAGAGAAAATTGAACAAAAAAGATATCTTGCTTGTAATGGAGTCCACTCGATTTTGCCTCCAATTTCTATCGATGGAAAATTGACCAGGTTCCATTATCGACAGGTCTTTTCTGATTTTTCTCCATATTCTTGTCCCCAGGTGATTATTTACACCATGGTGCAAAAGACAAAATCTGCTTCCATTACTCACAATGGATGATGTTCATATCTAAAAATAACAAGCAATCACACTGTCAAAGCATTATATGTATTTTTTTGCTTGTATTAAAAATGAAAGATTGTGGTGAGCAGCAGATTGATAATTTAAGGCCATTCTGAGGTGAACATTGGTGAACATGCTAAAGCATTAAAACTATAAGACATCTTGATATTGGGCCTTCTATCTTCTGCAGTGGAAAGGATAACTAACTAAAGCGTGCTGAGGTATACTTTGCTGTGCAGAATCGAGCATATCATTTTAAGGGATCATATTTAGTATTGACTTGTGAATAAATGCTTTAATATTGATTTGCGACAATTAATTCAATAAAATAGTATATATAGTTCCTGTTTTGACACGCTTGTATTACATCTACTTATTTTTGTTGGATAAAATCTCTTGTACAAATGAGTGAGAGAGCATTTTGCCCTTGTGCAATTTTTGCATATTCTGTCATATGGGCTATGACTCATGCTAGAATATAGTGCTGTACCAAATGCTCTCTGATATTCCCCCCAACTAGCCATCCCTGATTTGCGATTTTAGACACTGACTATTGAAGATGGAGATATCCCAGCTGCCCACAGTTCTATCTCAAAGTTCATACTGCACACTTTCTAGGATAAGTTATAGGGACAGCAGTCAAATGTGGAAACCCTGGATGCTGTTTTCTCTTTGCTAATCCAGGAGCATTAGTGTAACTGTAAAGCCCCTATCATCATTTTGGCCGAGGTCAGCTAAAAAGCACAGAGCCATAGGTTTAATGTATAGGAAACATTTAGAACATTGAGTGTAATTAAACAGAACGAAAGGTCAGCAAGTTAATGGAAGACCTGACCACACCACTTCAGCTATATTCCTGTTTTGACATGGCTGGTGGTGTAACAGCTAATGTTATATGTATCACTGTGGTTCATTCAGGTCATGATGCACTTCAGCGGTCACGGGCATTCGGCCTCTGATATTCGGGTAAGCGTTCTCCAAGGCGGCCTTCGCGACACACGACGGCGCAGAGTCACTGAGCAGAAACTGATAGCCAAGTTCCGCACACACGAGGACGGCCTCAACCGGGATATTGGGTTCATGGCACACTATTTGTAACCCCCACAGAGTTTCACTGGCTGTCTTGTCTGGAGACAATACACATCTTTTTAGCCTGTCTTGATGCTCTCTCCACTCACATTGTTTTGTTTCTTAAAGACTTGATTAGTTGTAAGTATTCGCATTCCAACCATTATTCATGTAAATTGAGTTTGTGTCTTTATATACTCTGTTTGTGAACAGAATTCCCACTCACCTGAAGAAGGGGCTTGCAGCTCCGAAAGCTTGTGTGGCTTTTGCTACCAAATAAACCTGTTGGACTTTAACCTGGTGTTGTTAAACTTCTTACTGTGTTCATTCAGGTTACAGGGATCTGGAAATGATTTTTTAATTATAAAAATGAAGGACCATTGCTTAGATTTCCCATGAGAAATTTAAAACAAGTTTGTAATTTTAAAACAAATGTTTTTAAAGAATGATCCACTAAAATAATGTTGAAATAAGCAGGTTGTGCTTAAATGTTAAAGTAATCTTAGAAACATATGCATGATATTACAGTCTCGCTCAGGCGAGACCGGAAATTCCTGCCTGAGGTCAACGGAGATTTCCGTTGTCGGACCCTCGCCCACTCCGATTCTGGGCAGGCGAGGTGGTAGAGTTCTGGCAATGCTGCTTGGTCATACATGTGGTTCTTCTTCTTTAGTTCTCTGCCTGATCACCATGGGTAGGGCATGGAAGCAGGTCCCAAATCCACTAGAACCGGAATGGGGATCGAACCCCATGCTGTTGGCACCAGTCTGTGCCAACCGGCCTTCCAATGAGTCTGAGTACTGTGGCAACAGACGCTTTACATTTATATTGTATACCTAGAACTATGGGTAATGAGGAAAAAGTCTCAAATTTCTTTCCATCATATGACTGACCTTGAGTCTCTCCCACTCTCACTAATTGCCATTGGTGTACATCAGAAGGATTTACAAGTTCATAATTAACCTGTTTGGCTGTGTTTGAATGCACTTTCCTTGTCACCAACATCTGGAGTGGTACTTGAAGAAGTCTCCCAACACCAGGTTAAAGTCCAACAGGTTTATTTGGCAGCACAAGCCACAAGCTTTCGGAGCGTTGCTCCATCATCAGGTGAGTGGGAGTTGTGTTCACAAACAGGGCATATAAAGACACAAACTCAATTTACAAGATAATGGTTGGAATGCGAGTCTTACCCTGGTGTTGTGAGACTTCTTACTGTGCTTACCCCAGTCCAACGCCGGCATCTCCACATCGTGGTACTTGAACCCAGAGCTTCTGGCACAGAGGCAAT
This sequence comes from Mustelus asterias, assembly GCF_964213995.1. NCBI lineage: Eukaryota > Metazoa > Chordata > Chondrichthyes > Carcharhiniformes > Triakidae > Mustelus > Mustelus asterias. Next base: position 77,224,834 of record NC_135807.1, on the reverse strand, counting down.
GATAACACCCACTACACCACAAGAGCTCATTGTTTATACATTTGTATATGACTTTATATTGAGCTGTCTTTTTACATTAAATTTGGAAAGTATATCTCAGATGGTTTAAAATCCATGCAGGGTTTCTTGCTATTTATTCATTATACGGAGAAGGGTAATATTGCAGATTATTTTGAAAAATGCTGATTACACCAACAAACTGAATGAGAATGTGGTTTGAAAGGAGATTGAGGGTTATAAAGGTAAATGCATACAGAAATGTTCAGCTGAGTGGAAAATATTTCTTGAACTTCTGAAAGTGTTTGCCAAAGAAGCCACTAACAACGTCTTTCTCCTTATCCCCATCTTATTGTCTGTTTTCCTCCTAAAATGTTTACTTTTGCTGGGCAATTGTCCATTGCATGTGCCAAAGTGACAACTGTTTATGAATCTGGTGGGTTACTGTGTGAACTATTTAGTTCTTGAGAGCTCATCGTGATTACGTTCACACTCAGTGTCAATATGGACATAATATCCAGTCTGAGTCAGAGTAGCAATTACAAACTGGAACCATGCTTATTTTTTCCTTCCCTCATGCAGCGGAACTGAATCCAATTGCAGCACCTCAGCTAAGGTCAGCTGATTCAGCAGCTAGCTTGTATGTGGTACGGTTTAATGATACACTGGATAGTGCCTTTGTGCAATTGGTCATCTGGGCAGTACTCAAATAGAAACATAGAAAATGGAAGCAGGAGTAAGCCATTCAGCCCTTTGAGCTTGCTCTGCCATTCATTATGATCATGGTTGATCATTCATCTCAATAGCCTGATCCTGTCTCTCCCCTCCCCCCCCCCCCATATCCTTTGATCCCCTTCGCTTCAAGAGGTATAACTAACTTCTTCTTGAAAACATACAATGCTTTGGCCTCAACTGCTTTGTGTTGTAGTGAATTCCACAGGCTGACCACTCTCTGAGTGAAGTGATTTCTCCTCATTTCAATCCTTAAAGATTTACCCTGTGTCCTTAGACTATGACCCCTGGTCCTGGACACCCCTACTATTGGAAATGTCTTTCCTGCATCTACCCTGTCTAGTCCTGTTACAATTTTATATGTTTCTATGAGATCCCCCTCATTCTTCTAAACCCCAGCGAATAAAATCCTAACTGACTCAATCTCTCCTCTTGCGTCAATGCCGCCATCCCAGGAATCAGTCTGGTAGACATTCGCTGCACTCACTCCATTGCAAGAACATCCTTCCTCAGATAAAAAGACCAAAACTGAACACAGTATTCCAGATATGGCCTCACCAATGCCCTGTATACTTGCAGCAAGACATCCCTACTCCTGTAATTGAATCCTCTCGCTATGAAGACCAATACACCATTTGCCGCCTTTGCCACCTGCTGCACCTGCATGCTTACATGTACATGGACACCCAGGTCTCATTGCGCATTCCCTCTCTTAACTTGCAGCCATTCAGATAATTTTCCTTCCTGTTTTTGCTACCAAAGTGGATAATCTTACATTGATCCACATTATACTGCATCTATCATGCATTTGCCCATCACTCAGCTTGTCCAAATCACACTGAAGCATCTCTGCACTCCCATCACAGTTCACACTCCCATCACAGTTCACACTCCCACCCAGTTTTGTGTCATCGGCAAATTTGGAGATAATACATTTTATTTCCTCAACTAAATCATTAATATATATTGCGAATAGCTGGGGTCCTTGCACCAATTCTTGTGGTACCCCATTAGTCACTACAGGCCATTCAGAAAAAGACCAGTTTATTCCTATTCTCTATTTCCTGTCTGCCAACCAGTTTTCCATCCATTGCAATACACTACCCCCAATCCTGTGTGCTTTAATTTTACATGCTAATCTCTTATGTGAGACTTTGTCAAAAGCCTTCTGAAAGTCTAAATAAACCACTTCTACTGGCTTCCCCTCATCAGCTCTACTAGTTACATCCTTGAAGAATTCCAGTAGATTTGTCGAGCATGATTTTCCTTTCATAAATCCATGATGACTTTGTCCAATTTGACTACTGTTTTCTAAGTGCTCTGCTATAAAATCTTTGATAATGGACTCCAACATTTTCCCCACTACTAATGTCAGGCTGACTAGTCCATAATTTTGTTTTCTCTCTACCTCCCTTTTAAATAGTTGGGTTACATTAGCTACCCTCCAATCTGTAGGAACTGTTCCAGAGTCTATAGAATCTTGGAAGATGACTACTAATGCCTCCACGGTTTCTATAGCCACTTCCTAACTACTCTGGGATGTAGATTATTAGACGCTGGGGATTTATTGGCCTTCAATTCCATCAATTTCCCCAACATCATTTCTTTACTAATATTAATCTCCTCCTGTTCCTTCCTCTCACTAAACCCTGTGTTCCCCAACATTACTGGTATCTTATTTGTGTCCTCCTTTATGAAGACAGAACCAAAGTATGTATTTAGTTGGTCAGCCATTTCGTTGTTCCCCATTATAAATTCCCATTTCTGCCTGTGTAAGGTACCTACATTTGTCTTGAACAATATTTTTCCCTACACATACACATACCAAAAGAAATTTTTATTTAAATACTACTTTAAATATGCTAATCAGCCTTGCGCCCTTTTATAGGCATGATCCGGTTCACACCATTAGGAAAGGGTTGGGAGACTTGCATACAGGCGAGAAACTGATTTTTGGGTCTGCATGTCATTCTCCAGGATTGGCACAATCTGCGGCAGGCGCGGTGAGGTCAGAGAATCACCCCCAATGTTTCAGAATCAAGGACTCTGGTCTCAGAATCAAATGTCTCTCTATTGTCCACCCTTAATCTGTGGAATCAGTTTTGAGATCAAGTCTTCTCACAGCCTCTGCATTTTTACCCCGGCCTCAAAGCTGTACAACTCTTGGTCTTCTCTGACTCTTAGGGGCAGAATTTGATCCAGGAGGTGGAAGTCTTGCTTGCCAGCTGGAGAGAGGACAAGAGTCCTGAAGCACCACCTTTGTGGAAGGTCCACTGTATTAAGGCTTGCAATATCTGAGGTACCTGCCCACTAGTTCCCACTAAAGATGCTTAGGTTTGTGCATTCAGAAGAACAATGGGGGTCAAGGAATGGGTAAATAACAGTGAGTCTCTTCAACCAATCTGACTGGAAAAAGCTTCCCTGAGGCATGCAGAGTTTAAAACAGGAAGTAAAAAGGAGGAAGTACAAATTATATTCAACACATGTACAAAATGAATCAAGATTGTGAAGAGAAGATATAATTAAGAGTGAGATAAAGAAGACAGAAAAAGTAAAAAACGTTGTTTGAATTTATGTTTTCAAAACAATCTCCAACACTAATTAACTTTTGAAGGAATGAAATTAAATTTTCAGTGTCAGTCAGTTTGTTTGGCAGTAATTGTCAATTATCATAACATTAAGTGCATTTACTTCTGAATGCACAAACTCAAGCATTTTATAGTGCCAATGTCAGAATTCATGTTTCATTTCACTGCCCATGATCAGGATGTTTGTGTCGGAGGTAAATGTGTGCTTTCTAACTCACAGATTGTACTAATTATATGAAACAGCAGCAAGCTTTTGTGAAGTTAAAAACAAAGATGGTTATTTATTATCACTCACTTATACTCGATGTTTGAAATGTCTCACTCACTCATCTAATACATACTATCATAGATACAAATAAAAGTAAAACAATACGGTTACAACTTATAATTATCTCAGTCTCTTTCATGGCAGGTATGTCGTTTCTTAGATTAAGTTGATGCTCTGGGTAAAGTAGAGGCCTTGGTTCTCAGGTGAACAGTTTGGGGGATTCCTTTTCCCGCTTTCAAGGTATTGCTGTTTATTACCTTGGCTGCTTGGATGACTTGCAGTTGGTTTGATGGCTTTCGTCTGTGTTCTCTCTCTGCAAGCAGTTTTGCTGAATGTAAAGCAGATAGTCAAAATGGTTTCTCATAATGTGACTAGTACAAGTTCAAATTCATTATTCCAAATAGTGGTTTGCTGATTACAAGTCCTATGTTATTGTTTGACTCTTTGATAGTCTGAGGCACCCAGTATCTTTGCGTTTGAATGACCCATTCAATTCAAAAAATCACCCTTCTGAATTAGTTTCAGGAAAGGCATTAATACAACACCAGTCTGGAAGTCACCTTGTGTTCCCTCTTGGGCCAGGGGAGTGGTTTCGATCCATAAAAGTCAGGTGATCCCTGGGATATTTTCGTTAAAAATATAAAGTATTGGATGAAAGTTAACGTCATAATAGCATGTTTAGAAGGAACTAGTGGGCATTCCAGGTTCTGGGCATTCCAGGTTCAGGGCATTGAGTGCCTTTCAATACAAATCTTAGTCAACACTGGTACAATGGGAGATCAGGGTATCTCTGACAACAAAATTTGGATTTACGGCACATTATGAGGCTGGCAAAAATTGCTGTTTGATTTACTCAGTAATGGACACTCTTAGCCTTACTATTGTTACTGATAATGCAATATCCAGATCGATGGTCCTCTCTTTTCAGCCTCAGTGATGTTCTGCACTCTGAGCTTTTGTCCTTCATCTTGGGTTCCTCCAATTAAAAGTTGCCAAGCGCATTTGTTTGAACGAGAATATAAAGATCAATGGAGCCTGTTAAATCCATGATCTTGTTCTCTATAAAATCCAGATGTGTCTGACCCAGTGTGTGCCAGTTTGGGTTGCACTGATATCCCAGAAGTAAAGAGTAAAGAAGTAAAGACAGAAGATATTCAGCCGCGGTTTAAAAACCTTTTCTTATTGTAGCTGAAAGACCCTGTAATGGATAATTAATTCTGGTTGTTATTTTGGGAAGCAATGCCATGATGCCTGAATTATTTTCAGCTAGATTTCAAATCATGTTGGAGCCTTCCCCCGCATGGCTTGACTGACAGAGTTTGGGTTTTATTTTATTTTTCAAAATAACTTGGGCGAAATTGCCTCACCGATGTTCTCCCTTCGGACTGTGCTGTACAATGATCCTGTGAAGTTTATTTGTATGCTTTTTTTCCATTAAAAATCACCAAGCTCAACTGGTGACCATTGTCTGTTCACAGGCTTGTTACCTGGAGTCAACTCACTGAATGAACATGTTTGTGGGGAAATGTGCTTGAAGTTGAGAATATATGTGTAAAAAAAATGAACGAGTCGAGGCCGGGGCAGGATTATATGTGCCCTTGTGGGCAATGTAGTTTACAGCCTCTTGTCACTGTTAGTGAGCACTGGAGTTTGAAATAGAGCCTCTCTCTCTCACGCTCACACATAGAGACAAAAGCAGATCAGAATGAGAGAAAGCAAGGCTCCATCCTTCCTGCATCAAGCAGAATCAACAGGCAGCAGCTCCCTCCTCCCCCCAGCATTGAGAAAGACAGGGTAAACTCCACCCCCCCCTCTCTCAGCCTGCCCCTGCTGGAGGTGGGAGAGCAGCTCCTGTCTCTCTCACTCTGTGTATGAACACTGCCTGACACCGGCTCAAGGCTGTTTGCACTGCCCAGGGGTGATGGACACGGCGGCGGCTCCACACTGGCTCTCAGTCGCCCTGCCTGCCGATATCTGCGCCGGTGCTGCTGTCGACGGCAGCCTGGTCCTCCGCCCCGGCACCGAGCAGCTGCTAACCGGGGAATGAGTGAGTGAGCGAGCTGGAGTCCCGGGGCTCCCGCCATGTCCCTGCCTTTGCTCACATTCTCCTTGTCAGTCAGCAGAGGCGAGCGGGCAGCCCGGAGTGCGGAGCAGCGCTCCTGCCTGCACTGAGGGCGGCAGCAGTGCAGCCATTCAGCGGGGGAGGAGGAGAAGGAACTCGCTGCTCGCTATGGCTTCAGACACGCTGCTGCCGGGCAGCCGGCAGCTCGCAGCAGCCCAGCCTTCCAAATGTAAAAGTTTGCCCAGTCTGAATGGCCCGACCTTGCTGTGGCCCGGGGCCTGGGAGCTGCCCCCCAGCCCCGGCGGGAAGGGGGCTGCCGGCGGGGACTGCCACCCGGACCCCCAGCCCCCCTGCCAATCCCCCTGCTCCCAGCCCTCCTGCCAGCAACCCCTGCCCCCCTGCCAGTCCCCCTGCTCCCAGCCCCCCTGCCAGCAACCCCTGCCCCCCTGCCAGTCCCCATGCCCCCAGACCCCCTGCCAGCACCCCCTATGCCTCCAGTCCCACTGCCAGCCCTGCCCCCAGTCCCTCTGCCAGTCCTCTTGCCCCCAGTCCCCCTGCCAGCTGGGGGACTCCCGCTGCTTTCTGCTGTGTGTGTGCTGCCTGACTTTCATCCAGTCCCTCATGGTGTCCGGCTACCTCAGCAGTGTCATCACCACCATGGAGAGGAGGTACAACCTCAAGAGCTCCGAGTCCGGCCTGCTGGTCAGCTGCTTCGACATCGGCAGCCTGCTGGTGGTGGTCTTCATCAGCTACTTCGGGGGGCGAGGGCACCGGCCCCGCTGGCTGGCCGTGGGCGGCTTGCTGATCGCCACCGGGGCGGCTCTCTTCAGCCTCCCCCACTTCATCTCTCCGCCCTATCAGATCCAGGAGCTCAACAAGTCCGCCTCCAACCAGGGGCTGTGCAGCGGCGGCAATGGCACCGAGAGCAGGGACTCGGATTCGGGCTGTGTCAACAAGGACTCCTCCAGCCACTACCACACGCTCTATGTGGTCCTGTTTGTCTGTGCCCAGTTCCTCATCGGCGTGGGCTCGACCCCCATTTACACCCTGGGACCCACCTACCTGGACGACAATGTGAAAACAGAGAACGCATCTCTATACCTGGGTAAGTGACAACTAACTGCACCCCATCACCCAGCCAGCTTCAAGTGGCAGAGTTACAATGAGTTGTGCTGTGGAGCTGCCTTTCATAATGTAACCAAAACCCCAATTGTCAAAAATGTTTCTGAGTTTGGCTACAGTTGGCAGAGTGCTGAGTTAACAAGTTTAAAGTGAACCTGGTTAACAGTGTCTTCTTATCTCAGCTTACTGCTCTTAATCTGGAAACTTACTGTATCCTCTATCACCATGATTTAATAACCTAATTGGAAATTGATCAAAAATTGTACTGCGGGCTCTTTATTAATCAGGTTCAAATAAACTGTGCCCAAGTAAGTAATCTTAGACTTACAACTGTGATATGCACTGAGATAATAATGCTACAAATCATATTTATGAGAAGAGATAAATGTTTCTTCAATTAATACATCAAAATCAATAATCATTTGTACAAGGAAAAATTCCACTTGATGAATCTGTGTGTGCTTCACTGCCAATTTTATTTTTCATTTGAAGATTGTGACATGAGCGTGAGTTATTTGCAGAATAACTCTCCATTGGCCTTAATGATCCGTTCACATAATGCCGTCATTTAATTATGTGCACGTCATGACTTTGAAATCTGGCACCACTATTTTGACTCGTCAAGTTGTGACTGTACGACTGGAAATATGGATTGTTTGAAAAGTTACCATGAATAAAATTTGAATGCAAGTATTTTTTTCAATTGCCAAAGTAATACACTTGACAACACATTGTACTAAAATTGGATCTGGACAGTAACACAAATGCATAAAACATTACATTTTCCCTTCGCTCCCCTGTGACTTAAGAGTATAACTGTTCCTTGAGATACTCACTGAATTGGCTGAGTTGTCAACACTGCTAGTGATTTTTAAATAAAAATTATATTATTGACTCTGATATTCTGATTATCAAAAGTTACATATTACCCAATATCGCAAATGGCCTTGATTATGCAATAATATCCATAGGATTTTGTTTCACACACTGCCACGCAATCTCGGGTAAAATTTGTAACATTCAAAGTTGAAGAACTTTGGCTTGTGAATGTTACAGTGCATTGTATTAAAGTAATGCATGCAGAAAATTAAAAATGAATATTTTGGTACTGCAATGGCTTATTTCATATGGCAGCAATTTCATCATGGTACCTGAGTGCAGCTATATTATGGGCGGATACAGCAGGAAAGAACATCCAAAAAGGCTCTTGTGTAATTCCTAGCAACAACCTAGAATTGGTCGGTACCTTGGAGAAGGATGTCACTTCCTTAGATGGGCAAAGATTTGTAACTTGAGAAGATTTAAAAAAAGGATTTGGGAAAATGACAAAAACTTACATAGGCAGTAAGAGAGCCACTTTTAACTTTAGACTGTTGAAATTCTTTAGGAGTTAATTTCCAATTGTGTAAAGAATTTGTGAGGCTGATGAAGGATTGCCTTGACTCATGTCTGCCTATCAGGGCAAATGTGTCAGCAGTGATAAATGTAACACTAACCCTGTTGAAGCCGTTTGTGAGACCGTCTTAATAATGGATGTTTTTTCTATTAAAACTTCATTGCTTCCATACTCTGTGTGATTAGTTTTCATAGGTTTAACAAATTCAGTTGCTGGACTGCACTGGTATGAAGTACTTTCTGTCCTTGGTGCAGACTGCCAACAGGAAATACAGAAATAGATGTTATCCTCTTATACAGGTCAGGAAAATCCAACTGGTAGGACTTTCTAATATCACAGCAAGAACACATGTCATGCTAAATTCAGTTTGGAAGATGTAGTGGCTAAGTTATAATGCCTTTCCTCATAAAGCTATCAAATATATCTCCGTTTCTGCACTTACAGAATCAAGTGGTGTATGTTCTTAGTATATAATTGTTGATAATGAAATAAATCACAGAATCTTTTCAGTGTAGAAGGGGGCCATTCAGCTCATCAAGTCTGTACTGGATCATTGATAGAGCATTCTACCTAATCTCACTCCCTTGCCTTATCCCTGTAACCTTGCATATTCAATTGATTTGATTTGATTTATTATAGAAACATAGAAAACCACAGCACAAAACAGGCCCTTCAGCCCCACAAGTTGTGCCAAACATATCCCTACCTTTTAGGCTTACCTGTAACCCTCCATCCTATTAAGTCCCATGTACTCATCCAGGAGTCTCTTAAAAGACCCTATTGAGTTTGCCTCCACCACCACTGACGGCAGCCGATTCCACTCGCCCACCACCCTCTGTGTGAAAAACTTCCCCCTAACATTTCCCCTGTACCTACCCCCCAGCACCTTAAACCTGTGTCCTCTCGTAGCAGCCATTTCCACCCTGGAAAAAAGCCTCTGAGAGTCCACCCAATCTATGCCTCTCAACATCTTATATACCTCTATTAGGTCTCGTCTCATCCTACGTCTCTCCAAGGAGAAAAGACCGAGCTCCCTCAGCCTATCCTCATAAGGCATGCCACTCAATCCAGGCAACATCCTTGTAAATCGCCTCTGCACCCTTTCAATCATTTCCACATCCTTCCTGTAATGAGGCGACCAGAACTGAGCACAGTACTCCAAGTGGGGTCTGACGAGGGTCTTATATAGCTGCATCATTATCCCCGGACTCCTAAACTCAATCCCTCGATTGATAAAGGCCAGCACACCATACGCCTTCTTAACCACCTCCTCCACCTGCGGGGCCGATTTTAGAGTCCTATGGACCCAGACCCCAAGGTACTTCTGATCCTCCACAGTACTAAGAGTCTTTCCCTTTATATTGTACTCCTTCATCCCATTTGACCTGCCAAAATGGACCACTACGCATTTATCTGGGTTGAAGTCCATCTGCCACTTCTCCGCCCAGTCTTGCATCCTATCAATGTCCCTCTGTAACTTCTGACATCCCTCCAGACTATCCACAACCCCACCAACCTTCGTGTCGTCGGCAAACTTACCAACCCATCCCTCCACTTCCTCATCCAGGTCATTTATGAAAATGACAAACAGCAAGACTCCCAGAACAGATCCCTGGGGCACACCACTGGTGACCCCCCTCCATTTAGAAAAAGACCCATCTATACCCACTCTCTGCCTCCTTTGGGCAAGCCAGTTCTGGATCCACAGGGCAGCAGCACCTTGGATCCCATGCCCTCTCACTTTTTCTAGAAGCCTTGCATGGGGGACCTTATCGAACGCCTTGCTAAAATCCATATAAACCACATCTACCGCTTTCCCTTCGTCAATGTGTTTAGTCACATTTTCGAAGAACTCCACCAGGCTCGTAAGGCACGATCTGCCTTTGACAAAGCCATGCTGAGTATTCTTGAGCATACTAAACCTCTCTAAATGCTCATAAATCTTGTCCCTCAGGATCTTCTCCATCAGCTTACTAACCACTGAGGTTAGACTCACCGGTCGGTAATTTCCTGGGCTATCCCTATTCCCCTTCTTGAAAATAGGAACCACATCTGCAATCCTCCAATCCTCCGGCACCTCTCCCGTCTCCATCGACGACGCAAAGATCATCGCCAGAGGCTCTGCAATCTCTTCCCTCGCCTCCCACAGTAACCTGGGGTACATCCCATCTATCTTGATGCCATTCAAAGATTCCAGCACAACCTCTTTCTTAAAGTCCACATACTCAATCTTTTCAGTCCACCGCAAGCCCACAGTACATCCACCCAGGTCCTTCTCTGTGAAAACCGAGGCAAAATACTCATTAAGCACCTCTGCCATTTCTACTGGTTCCGTATTGATTTTCCCGCCTTCACCTTTTATAGGCCCTATTCCTTCACGTCTCATCCTTTTACTCTTCACATATTTATAGAACACCTTAGGGTTTTCCTTAATTCTACTTGCCAGGGCCTTCTCGTGACCCCTTCTGGCTCTCCTAATTTCCTTCTTTAGTCCCTTCCTACAAGCCGTATACTCACCTAGATCCCTATCTTCGCCAAGCTCTCTGAACCTTTTGTACGCAGCTCTCTGAACCTTTATTGTCACAAGTGAAAAGTATTGGGGGCGATCAGGGCGTAGTGGGGGCTGGTGGTGGTTGTGAGGCTGGACATGTCCGGGAGGCCAGCGAAAGGGTGGTGGAGGCGGTCGCACGGCCAGCGATGGGGGGTAGCTGTGCTGGCCAGTGATCGGGAGGCTGGCCGTGCACTGAGAGATCGGCGCACGCACAATGGCCTGCTCAGCGCTGAAAAGAACAACGGGATTTACTCCAGTTTCTACGCAAATTTGGCACTTAAATTGTTTTGGGAGAATCCCACCCATTGTTTCTTGCATGCTATACAGACAAAGCACACTGTTCATGGAGTACATAGGAGAGAAGGAAAGGAGAGGGTGCAGAATAAAGTGTTACAGTCATAGCTAGGGTGTAGAGAAAGATCAGCTTAATATATGTGCAAATATATATGTGTGTGTGTGTAATATATGTCCAAAGATGTGCAGGTTAGGTTGATTGGCCATGCTAAATTGATCCTTACTCTCCAGGGAGATTAGCAGGGTAAATAGTTGTGTGATGGGGACAGGGGCCGAGTGTGATTGTTGTCAGTGCAGGCTCGATGGGCCGAATAGCCTCTTTCTGCACTGTAACGATTCTATATGGTAGGTTCTTCCCTTTCAGATAGCAATCCATTTCCCAAATTAACTACTTTCTTGCTGTTGGTTGACAGAAACAGTAAAGCCATTACGAGGTGAAGTTCACACCATAATGCAGTATTTCCCTTTATTAAGGCAGCGGTTATTTTGTGTGTTTAAGCATAATCTGTTTTGTAATTTTCCACATCAGTTATAACTGTGACAGCAAAGATGCCATTCTTCCTGTGGCTATGAAAAATCTATATTTTCTTTCCCCTCTGAGAGATTGAACAGCTGCAGGTGTAGATCCTTGTGGAACATACATGCTCAGAACAGCTGAGAAATTTGTCAAGCCTGAGTGGTCAAAGCCATTCAAATTAAGAACCATGACTCATAGGGTGCTAGATGTTTTTTAGTACATACAGTACATCACTGAGGCAGCCCTCAGTGCACCACCATAAGCACAGTACTAATTGTAAGCCAGTTCACAGAAATTATCTTTACACATTAGTAGATTATTTAGACATACCAAGATGTAGGAGCTCAATGAAAGTTGCTTAGATTTGCATGAGAAACTATATTTAATATGGATTACAAGCAATAATGACAACAGCTCAGTCAACAAACTATCTACTCAGACACGCATTAAATGCAGATTTGTGACCCAGATTTGTGATCCATGCAACTAAACCCTTAATAAAATACAAAAGCATGGCAGCATGTTTAGGGTATCCTCATTTGTTTGGGTAGGGGACATAGAGTAATGAAAGGATTACTAGCAGGTGTGGCAGGATTCTTATTGATGTTTGATGGAACACTGTGGTTGATCAGAGAATGAATAACTGAGCAATATTCATAGATACTTTCTTTCTGTACTAGTTGTTCACACTACTTTGTCTTGTAGTACATTTATTATAGTGCATGCAGTATCCAGTGCGTTGGCTATAAAACAGTTTTTGGTTCTGTAGAATGTGAGGGTTGGGCTTTTACAACACCGGTCCAGTTTAAAAGATCATAAGAACAGTTGCTAATTGCTAAATAATTTCTACTGGTTAGTCAACAAAGTACAAAAACAGTAATGTGCAAAGAGTGATCTATGATGCATGGACCAAAATGAACATATTCTGGCAATCGAAAGTGGTGCTGGTATTTAACTCCTAAAGCTTGATGAGAGGTGATGAGGAAATAATCTGTCTCGGCAGACATTTTCCAAATTAAATTCTGTTCAAATACTTTCAAGGACAGAAGAGTCAGATGTGGCAATATCTTACAGCCAGAAAGCACCAGCGGGAGAGAAATTAGTTTATATTTTCCTTGAATCTAATGTCCAAAATCAAGTAAAGTGCTTGAATGATTTTGGGAATGCCAGTGTCCAACAGAAGCTCAGCTAAGTTGATTTTTATGTTTTGTTCATTCTCATCATAATGTAGAACTGGAGGAGAAAGTGGATTCTTTGCCAATTTTGGAGGTCGTGAACATCTTTTATAAGTATCACCTTAATTTATAACTATCCAGATGATATAAATTACCTCAATAGAATGCAGTTTGTATTTACATCACAATTGTAAATGTCAAAATTACATGCAAAAAGGGTTTACCAGCTTCATGTGTAGTAACTGCCACAGAATGATAGCATTTTGACACACTAAAACCCGACTATTGCAGGAGTCCTGGACGACTTAAAAATACTCTGCAATAACCTTTGAGCTAGTTGTTACTTTACATACCTGATGTGTTGTCTGTTTTGGTGCTGTGATTCTGTGCATTCCAAAAAACAATATTAATGTAGCCAAGTATTGAGGTACCAGTGTCCTGCAGATCTGCATTCCATCAAAGGTTGATGCTATCCGGAGCAGAGGGGCTGGAATGGGGGACAAGATTGAAGGGAGAAAATTTAGTCCACTCATTTTTATTACAGTTCTTCAACCAGAATCGGCTTTGTTTTATGAACATACAACGATGGACAGGTGAAGTTACATTGGTCCACCCAATATTAATACATTAGGCAGGATTTTCCTGCAGGCTTCTGGACCCCACAATTAGGCTCAAAATGGGGTCCAAAGCATGCATTCTGAGTGACTAATCCCTACAAAGTGATTTTGCCTGAATTGGTCAATTAACAGTAAGAGGGCTGGCTCGCTGTGCAATTACAGATGTCAGTGGGAGGCAGGGTGGGGGAACTTGAGGCTGGGGGGCTAATAGGAGGCCCTCCAACTTGGGAGGAGCAGCAGGCTTCCTTTGCATGTGAGGGAGAGAGCACGCAAAATGGACGTGCCCATAACTTGCTTTTTCAAATTTAAAGTTTAAAAAAAAGCTTCAGCACTTGACTGCCTCTGAATTGGGGGGAATAGGGGAGGCAGTGGCACAGCAGTATTTTCACTGGACTTGTAAACCAGAGGGCCTGAGTTTAAATCCTGCAACTGTAAATGTTGAAAATTCAGCAAAAATCTGGAATCAAAGATGACCATGAGACCATTGCGAGTTTTAGTGGCGGCTCATTGGTCTAGGGGTATGAATCTTGCTTTTATAGCTGTTATGATTAGAGAGTTTGTGAGAGGTCCTGGCTTCAAATCCCAGATCAGCCCTTTGCTGCTGCTTCCTATTGAGGGCGGCACGATGGCTCAGTGGTTAGCACCACTGCCTTACAGCGCCAGGGACCCAGGTTCAATTCCGGTCACGGGTGACGGTGTGGAGTTTGCACATACTCCCTGTGTCTGCATGGGTTTCCTCCCACAGTCCAAAGATGTGTGGGTTAGGTTGATTGGCCATGCTGAAATTGCTCCTGAGTGTCGGGGGATTAGTGGGGTAAATATGTGAGGTTATGGGGATAGGGCCTGGGTGTGATTGTTGTTGGTGCAGCTTCGATGGGCCCAATGGCCTCCTCCTGCACTGTAGGGATTCTATGATTCTTGGCTGTCATTGAAATGGGGGGAATCCATCCACTGGGCAGCCTGTGGTTACAGCTGAATCCAGACAGGCATGAAGGGCCTCTAAGCCTACCTGCAACACAGGTCCCCTGATCTACTGCTGGGAGGCCCTCCCCAAGCAGCAAAACTGTTCCTCACCATTTGCAGGGAACTTGAGGAAAATTGTTGGCCTTCAACAACTGGCAGTAGTAAGTGGCCATTAGCTATGTGACTTGGCTACCTGGTGCTACAGTGCTGCACCCCCCAGTCCCCTCCCTCCCTGCCCCATTATGCCTCTGGAAAAAAATGACCCAGGGGTGGGTTAGAGCCAGGGAACTAGCACATCAGCAAATTTCTGAACCCACTTGTCTCCATTCCTACCAATGGTGGGGCTTGAAAATCCAGTCGCTTCTGCACCATAGTATATACATTCCACCCAAAACAATGTGATCCCATGGGAGAGGCTGAAAACCCAAGCCAATTTATGGGAAAACATTTGGTAAATACTTCTCTGACCCACCTAAGCAATCAAAATTGATCAAATGGTATATTGCATTTATGTAGTGTCTTTAACATAATCAATGCCCTAAGGCACATCACAACAGTGTTATAGAACAAACCAAATGGCCAAAAGTTTAGGACTTAGGCAGCTAAAATCATAGGCACTAGTGATGGAGTAATTAAAATCAGGGATGCTCAGTAAATCAAAATTAGTTGAGCTAAGACATCTCAGAGGACAGAGATATGGAAGACCTAGAGGGATTTGAAAACAAGGTTGAGAATTTTAAAATTAAGGCATTGCTTGGTTGGGAGCAAATGTAGGTCACCAAACTCTAGGGCAATGAGTGAACAGCACTTGCTGTGAATAAGCCTACCGTTGATAGCTGCAATGTTTTGTACTTGTAATTAGTCTAACGACTCTCCTCTGCATCCTTTTGAGAACCTCAATAGCACCCACCATGTGAGGAGACCATTACTGGACACCATATTCCAAATGAGGTCTGACCAAGGTCTGCTATAAGAACAAAATTGTATGCTTGTCATATAATCAATTATCCTGCGACTGCATCTTAACAGCCTATTCGCTGTAACTATTGCTTCATAGCATTATTTAATATACCTTTAAAGATATGTGCATTAGAATATCCAAATCTCTTCCTTTCTCCACCCCCTTTGCTACTTTTCCCAGAAGAGTGTATGTATGTTAAACACTATCCAAACTAATCTTCATTTGCTATTCATGAGCTCAATCTCCCAACACATCAAGATCCTCATAAAGGCATTTAGTATTGTCTACAGTCCTACCATTCACACACATCTTAATATTATCTACAAATTTGTAGATTGTGTCTCCAATACCTACAATTTGATCATTTATGGCCTCCAAACAGATTTAGATTAATCTAGATTTATGTTTGTCTATATCTTTATAGACACATCTCAATTCCTGCTCAATATGCTCCCACTCCTTTCAGAGTAGAGTGGCCTTTTATGTGGCATTTTATCAAAAATCTACAGGACTTCCTTCTTCCACCATTTTGGTGGCTTCAAAAAACTTCAATCTGATTAGCCAGATGTGACCTTTTTATGAAACCATGTTGGTTGCCCATAATATATCCTTCTCCACCGAAAATAATCATATCTTGCATCCTTAGTGATTCCCTTAATAACCTTTTGCTATTACTGATGCCGGGTTAATGGGCCTGTTGTTACCCAGGTCTGTCTTGTCACTTTGTGGACTACAGTAGCCTCTTCTACATCTACGGGAACTACCCTAGAGTGCAGCAGGCTATTAAAAATATGGGCTAAAGATTCGCACACCATGTGTCCCACCATCCTGAAGATCCTCGGATAGATATCATCCAGCCCAGCTGCTCTACTTTTGAGTTTTTAATTCTATCTACAATATGTTTATCGGTTTTAGTATTACTGAAGTTACTATTAGTACTTAGAAACAGGAAAGGCGCAGTCACTATGTTGGGGGTGTACTACAGGCCCCCCAACAGCCCAAGGGAAGTGGAAGAATGGATATGTCAGGAGATACTGGATAGGTGCAGGAAATATAGGGTTGTTGTAGTGGGAGACTTCAATTTCCCTGGTATAGACTGGAAATCGCTGAGGGCAGGGACTCTGGATGGTGAGGCATTTGTAAAATGTGTACAGGAGGGTTCGTTGGAACAATATGTGGACAGCCCAACTAGAGAGGGGGCTATACTGGACCTGGTGCTGGGGAATGAGCCCGGTCAGGTCTTCAAAGTTTTGGTCGGGGAACATGTGGCAAATAGTGACCACAATTCTGTTAGCTTTAGGATAATGATGGAAAAGGATGAGTGGTGTCCCAAGGGTAAGGTGTTGGATTGGGGGAAGGCTAACTTTATTGGGATCAGGCAGAAATTGGCAGCTCTTGATTGGGAGAGGCTGTTTGAGGGTAAATCCACATCTGGTATGTGGCAGTCTTTTAAGGAACGGTTGTTAGGGCTACAGGACAAGCATGTGCCTGTAAAAAAGAAGGATAGGAAGGGTAGGATTAGAGAACCGTGGATAACCAGGGAAATTGAGGGACTGGTCAAAAGGAAAAGAGAGGCGTATGTTAGGTCCAAGCAGCTAAAAACGGAGGGAGCTCTGGAGGAGTATAATGAAAGTAGGAAAATACTCAAACGGGGAATTAGAAGAGCAAAAAGGGGTCACGAAATGTTCTTGGCAGACAGGATTAAGGAGAATCCCAAGGCATTTTATTCATACGTTAGGAACAAAAGGGTTGTTAGGGAAAAAATCGGACCTCTCAGGGACAAAAGTGGGGACTTATGCTTGGAGCCCAAAGAGGTAGGGGAGATCCTAAATGAATACTTTGCGTCGGTATTCACTAAGGAGAGGGATGTGTTGACTGGGAGTGTCTCGGAGGGGAGTGTTGAACAGTTGGAGAAAATCTCCATTACAAAGGAGGAAGTGTTAGGTTTGTTAGAGAATATAAAGACTGACAAATCCCCAGGGCCTGATGGAATCTATCCAAGGCTGCTCAGGGAGACGAGAGGTGAAATAGTTGGGCCTCTGACGCAAATCTTTGTCTCGTCACTGGACACAGGTGAGGTCCCAGAGGATTGGAGGATAGCCAATGTGGTCCCGTTATTTAAGAAGGGTAGGAAGGATAACCCGGGTAATTATAGGCCGGTGAGCTTGACGTCCGTGGTGGGGAAGTTGTTGGAGAAGATTCTTAAAGATAGGATGTATGCGCATTTAGAAAGGAATAAACTCATTAACGATAGTCAACATGGTTTTGTGAGAGGGAGGTCATGCCTCACGAACCTGGTGGTGTTTTTTGAAGAAGTGACCAAAATGGTTGACGAAGGAAGGGCCGTGGATGTTGTCTATATGGACTTTAGTAAAGCATTTGACAAAGTCCCTCATGGTAGGCTAGTGAAAAAGGTTGGATCCCATGGGATAAAGGGGGAGGTGGCTAGATGGGTGGAGAACTGGCTTGGTCATAGAAGACAGAGGGTGGTAGTGGAAGGGTCTTTTTCCGGCTGGAGGCCTGTGACTAGTGGTGTACCGCAGGGCTCTGTATTGGGACCTCTGCTGTTTGTGATTTATATAAATGATCTGGAAGAAGGAGTAACTGGGGTGATCAGTAAGTTTGCGGACGACACAAAACTGGCAGGACTTGCAGATAGTGAGGAACATTGTCAGAGGCTACAGAAGGATATAGATAGGCTGGAAATTTGGGCAAGGAAATGGCAGATGGAGTTCAATCCTGATAAATGCGAAGTGATGCATTTTGGTGGGAATAATGTAGGGAGGAGCTACACGATAAATGGAAGAACCATAAAGGGTGTAGAGACGCAGAGGGACCTGGGTGTGCAAGTCCACAGATCTTTGAAGGTGACGTCACAGGTGGAGAAGGTGGTGAAGAAGGCATATGGCATGCTTGCCTTTATAGGACGGGGCATAGAGTATAAAAGTTGGGGTCTGATGTTGCAGATGTATAGAACGTTGGTTCGGCCGCATTTGGAATACTGCGTCCAGTTCTGGTCGCCACACTACCAGAAGGACGTGGAGGCTTTGGAGAGAGTACAGAGGAGGTTTACCAGGATGTTGCCTGGTATGGAGGGGCTTGGTTATGAGGAGAGATTGGGGAAACTGGGGTTGTTCTCCTTGGAAAGACGGAGGATGAGGGGAGACTTAATAGAGGTGTATAAAATTATGAAAGGCATAGATAGGGTGAACGGTGGGAAGCTTTTCCCCGGGTCGGTGGTGACGTTCACGAGGGGTCATAGGTTCAAGGTAAAGGGGGGGAGGTTTAACACAGATATCAGAAGGACATATTTCACACAGAGGGTCGTGGGGGCCTGGAATGTGTTGCCGGGCAAGGTGGTGGAGGCGGACACACTGGGAACGTTTAAGACTTATCTAGACAGCTATATGAACGGAGTGGGAATGGAGGGATACAAAAGAGTGGTCTAGTTTGGACCAGGGAGCGGCGCGGGCTAATTGTTCCTGGTTTCTCGTTTCAAGGCTTCATTCTACGATCATCTTGCTGGTGCCAGAGACTGCAGATAGTTGGGAACCTGTCTCGGGGGCAGGGAATTCATATGGTGTTCGTGGAAGTGGAAATGACTAGGGTTGGGAAGCATTTTCCGATCGGGGCCATTGTGATCTCCTGGACTCGTTTCGATCGCCTCAGGGGGTCGGAGAGGAATTTCCCAGATTTTTTTTTCCCCATATTGGCCCTGGGGTTTTTCACTCTGGGTTTTCGCCTCTCCCTGGAGATCACGTGGTCTGGAATGGGGGGGTGGGGGTAAGTTAATAGGTTGTAATGAACAAAGCATCATAGCTGTGAGGGACAGCTCGGTGGATAGGATATTGGTATGTAGATAGGCTGGAAAATTGGGCGGGGATCCTGGATTCAGGATTCAATCCTGGACCGGGGAGCGGCGCGGGCTTGGAGGGCCGAAGGGCCTGTTCCTGTGCTGTTTTGTTCTTTGTTCTTTGTACTAAATAAAGGAGCTCTGATGAAAGGTCATCCAGACTCGAAACATTAGCTCCATATTCTGTCTACAGATGCTGTCAGAGCTGCTGAGATTTTCCAGCGTTTTCTGTTTTTTATTAGTACGGTTAGTTTAGTTATTAAAAATCAGTCAATTCTAACACTCCAGCATTGTCTGCAGGAATGGAAACCGATTCACAGTATTCCTTTAATTTTTTCACCACACGTATTGTAACCTGTCCTTGAACATTTTTCAGTGACATCTCTTTGACACTTCACAAAGCTTTTTCTGTTAGTTCCTCAATTGTACGTGACCCTCTTTAGCTTATCTCAGAAAAACATTCATTTTCTAAAGTGTGGAGAAATTTGAATTAATAAATTGCAGACTTTCATTACAAAGACAGATGTTTTAAGAATCTTCAGCTTCTGAGCACATTTTTAATGGGAAGATTTTTTGCTTGGTGCAGGTTATCCTTAATGGTTTCATGTTTGTCTCTCTAGACAGATGCTTAACAGTGTTCATTTAGTTAGGAAACCGTAAAATCAAATTAAATGTAAGAATGAGGCTTCTGAATTCCTCCTAAAAGTTTCATTTTATTTAAGAAGTCAATTAATAAGCTTCTGAATATATTCACTGTAATTTTGAATATATTGACATTAGAGTTTAAAGTTTAAAAAGTTTAAAGTTAAAGTTTATTTATTAGTGTCACAGGTAGGCTTACATTAACACTGTATTGAAGTTACTGTGAAATCCCCTAGTTGCCACACTCTGATGCCTGTTTTTACATTTCACACGTTGAGATTAAAGTACAATGATGTTTTAACCCCAAGTGTTTTGGTTGCATAGGGGTAATGTTCAACAGAACAGGTCTCTGGCTACTTAGCAATGATAGTATTGCTGCTTGAAACCTAAAAGATGAGCGTTGGTCTACCTGTTTGGTACCACACTGGAATAATGCCTGGCACCATTTTGTGCTGGCCTTTCTTTTGGACGTGTCTGATGCCTGAAATTAGCTTGTACTTACTTAATATATGCAAAAGTCCTGTGCTTGTTTAAGGACACAAATGCCACTGTTGGGCCATTACCACTGAAAGAGGAAGAGAAGCAGTAGCTTAGAGCCAAGAGTTCTGCTTACAGCTGTAAAGTGATTGGGCAGATGGAGAGAGCGCACAAGAGGCCTTACTCCACTGGATTGTTCACACCAAGAACTTCATAGCTACCCTTCAGTGTGCAAGGAGGCCCTGGTTTACCAGGAAAGCTATTAAAGGACGAACACAACCAGCTTCCTCTCAGTATGGAAATGAAGCTCAATGTGGTACTTCCTCATATCAGTAGGTTTTAGGCTGTCACAGCTGCGTTTTGTGCCCATTTTGTACATACTATTTGAAAATTGTCTCCTTTCTGCAACGAATCTGGTGCATTAAGATTGATGGACAGAAAGTCATGGACAGTATAACATGGAGTTCCTCTAGATTGTGTAGAACATTGGATGAACATATTTTAGACTATTGGCGGTTAAGCCACTCATGAAACTAAACTTCACTTGGCAAAAATGTTCAGCTGCAGTACTGCAGAATATGCCTATGTGAGAGGGAGAGAATGAATGATTGAATGTGGAGGTTAAAAAGTATGATATCAAGAGTTTGAGTATGGACCCCTGACCTCTTAGTCCCTTATTTATTCTGTGTACCTTTCTCTTAAAGTAGTGCACAAAGAAGCATGTGATGAATGATGAAGCCGAGAAATATATGTGTTGCCTAATTAGCCACACCAAATGCCAGCCGCATTTGGTGTGAATGCGCAACATATAGGGACTTTGGATTAACGTTGTTACTTGCCATATTCAGTGACCAGCAGAATCAGTGTATTAACATGGTAACAATACAAATTGCTGTATGCATTTGGAAAATACCTGAATATTCAGACTATTCAATCACACGAGCCATCACAACTGCTTCTGTTCCTGGCTCAGCACCAATGCATGCATACTAGCATCAGATGGAGCCATGGCTCACTTTTGTCTACCTCTAACATAGGCACTGAGGTTAATTACAACAAATCTATTGATGTCCCAGGTTAAGCTTAGACTGGGGTCAAAACTGCAACCTTTTTCGCCTGAATAGCTCAGCTTCTTCCTGGAGATACTCATTGATGAGCCTCCTATCAGTGGAGGATTGCATTAAATCCTCCACCGAAAATCTTACCAGGAAAATGTGTTGCCTAATTAGGAAGCACAGAAGATCAGATGGACCTTGGGGTGCATGTCCATAGATCCCCGAAGGCAGCAGGCCAGGTAGATAATGTGGCTCAGAAGGCACCTGGGATACTTGCCTCTATTAGCCGAGGCATAGAATATCAAAGCAGGGAGGTTATGATGGAGCTGTATAAAACATTCTTTATGTTACAGCTGGAATATTGTGTGCAGTTCTGATCACCACACTATCGGAAGGATGTGTTTGCACTGGAAAGAGGAGCTTCATCAGAATGTTGCCTGAGCTGGAGCGTTTCAGCTATGAAGAGAGGCTGGTTAGGCTGGGGTTGTTTTCCTTAGAGCAGAGAAGGCTGAGGGGGGGGGGAGACCTGATCGAGGTCTACAAAATTCTGTAGGACATAGGGCAGATAGGAAGAAACTTTTCCCCTTAGTAGAGGGGTCAGTAACCAGGGGGCATGATTGAAGATTTAGAGGGGATATGAGGAAAAACCTTTTCACACCGAGGGTGGTGGGAAACACCATGCTTGAAACACCATAGCATACAAGGCCATGGACCAAGTGCTGGAAAATGGGATTGGAATAGATAGGTGCTTGATGGCTGGCACAGATACGATGGGCTGAAGGGCCTCTTTTTGTGTTGTAAAACTATATGAGTCTAAAAATTGTCATGACAACTCAGGAGAAAGCAATCATGGAGTATTGTGACTGAAAGAATAGTGACACCTGGAAAATACGAATAATTAATTAAGTGACATTACTGTAGGGATGATTGGTTTCAATACAGTTCTGACCCTTTCCCTCAAATCCAGGGGGCCTGAGGGGAAAGTGGAGTTCAATGCTAATGGAAAACTGTACCAAATATTTGGTTACTTTTCATAATTTCAAAATATAAACAGCAGTACCTGGTTGGATCGTGATATTACGTTTTGAATACAAATGCACTTTTTAAAGGAGGAAGCTGTATGCATTTTTTTAGTGGATGAAAGCAGCTTCAATTCTTCAGTTGTTTAGGTAAATATTTCCCTGCACATTTTGTACAACAGTATTCAATGCCAAAGAAATAGCTAGTTTCCCCCCCCCTTGACACCCTGGACACCTGAGCTTAGCTAGACTAATCACAGAGAGAATACACATGTTCATGTGGCATTCAGCAGTCCATGCTGGGGGGGAATTACGAAGCACAGGCCTTGTGCCAGAAGCATGTTACAAAGTTATTTCCCAGGGTATTTTGATTTATCCGGGTTGGGAATGCAGAGCTACCAGAATGTATGTAAATCAAGGCAGGCCCCGAAAATCCCTACGCTGTGCACTGGGAACACAATAGCACTGCTGTGTACTGTATGACATTCAAACCGTGTCTTTACACTGGCTGTTATCTTGCTACCTTGTCTTCTGAGAGTTTTGGCTCCAGAATTGTTTAGTTGTTTCAGCAGATTCATTTCAAGGCAACTTTAACCTAACCTGTCCACCGGGAAACTGACAGAATTAGTATTTTCAGGCTTTGTCAATTTTCCTTTCCATTTAGGGTGGCACGGTGGCATAGTGGTTAGCACTGCTGCCTCACAGCACCAGGGACGCAGGTTCAATTCTGGCCTTGGGTGACTGTCTAGGTGGAGTTTGTACGTTCTCCCTGTGTCTACATGGGTTTCCTCCGGATGCTCCAGTTTCCTCCCACAGTCCAAAGATGTGTAGGTTAGGTGGATCGATGATGCTAAATTGCCCCTTAGTGTCCAAAAATGTGTAGGTTAGGGGGATTAGTGGGGTAAATACGTGGGGTTATGGGGATAGGGCGGGGGTGGGCTGGTTGTAAGAGAGTCGGTGCAAACAAGATGGGCCGAATGGTCTCCTTTTGCACTGTAGGGATTCTATGATTTAAATCAATGGGGGATAATATTCCAGAGTGTAAAACTGGTGTTCCATCTGATCCTGCATGGGGAGTGTCGGGGGTGTCTTAGTTTAAAATGCCCACATACTGTAACTCAAGTTCACTGGAACGGACAAAATCCTAAAAATGATCAGTTTTAAATATTTTTGTGTAATTCTGAAGAGTATGAAGGCACCTCTGCCAAAAATAATCTGGGATACCGTCATTCAGGACTCTCTCCATCACCTCACCTGCCTAAGGTTGTCTTAATACCTACTGGGTCGCCTCCGGGCGAGCTGATGTTGGATTGGCCTGCATCCAGCAAGCTGTGTCAGGATGTGATTTAACTAAATGAGGCCTGAGCCTCAACAATGGCTCCAGATTCTGCTGGTCAGCCACTCAAAATTTAAAACTGGCTGTCATCAATCACTTTTTTAAAAGATTCTTTCATGGGATATTGCTGAGCCTGCATTTATTGCCCATCCCTAATCGCCCTTGAAAAAAGTGATGGAAGTCTGCCTCGGCCGTCAGTAATTGAACGCCATGCCATCTGTTCTCAGGTGTAACAGCCCCTGTACAAACTGTTGAACCTACTTACTGGCAGTTGTCGTGGCACTGCAATAGGAAATAAATACAAGACTGTCTTTCTAATGGGTTGCTGGCACAAAAGCTGTGACTATGTGGTGTGGGAGAGGAATTTCAGCCCCTTTGGTGCTGGAGACTGAAGCCTATTGTTAAATGAGTCAAAACCGTTTCATTTTTTTAAAGCCAAACCCTCAGTGTAGAAATATGAAGAGGTACATCAAGAAACCCAGATTAGGTGACTCCAAGATTGGGTTCGGTAAGTCCCAAGATTGTAGGTTGGACTAAAGGCAGAATGAGGACAGGGTGGGTTCATCCTTTTAATGTCCTGGGAAAGAATGAGGTGGACAAAGGATGCCAGCTCCATCTCTGGACAGTGAGTACTGACAAGCTACAATGAAAACAAAATACTGTGGATGCTGGAGATTTGAAATAAAAAAGCATTGATGGACAGAGAAACAAAGTTATTGTTTAGAGTCCATATGACTCTTCTTCAAAGTTAAAGAAGGATGAATGGAAATCCCGTCGGAAAGAAGAACAGTACCCTTTGGAAGAAGAGTCATACAATTCTGAAACGGTAACTCTGTTTCTCTCTCCGCAGATTTTGCCAGATCTACAGTTTTTCCAGCGTTTTCTGTTTTTATTATAGTTCCAACAAGCTTCTTGACATCATATAGAGCCCAGACATTTTTTCAGCCAACATCTCATTATGTGGATATCCAGCAATGGTCACTGAATATGGATGCTGAGGCAATATGCTGGTGAATTTTCCCATCCATGCTTGCTGATTTTGAGACCATTTGTCAAAACACTCTGTCTACTAAATAAGGAATGGTAAATTCAACAACAATTATATAGCGCCTTCACCATCATAAAAACCCCATGGGGTAAGAATGATGGGAGGAATAGTAGAAAATTTCCTGGTGATTATCAGAGGCTTGGCCAAAGCGAAAGGGGAGTAAATTGGAGAGCTCCTGAAAACAGGCGTGAGGGTTGGGATGGACAATGAATCCGCACCCACTCGGTGTAATGGAGGCAATGCATCATCGTCATGCTGCCTGTTTATAATGGTTTTGAGATGCAGCCAATTCTATATACGTTGTTAATTGGCTGCATGCACCAGTAAGGCTCCATTATCTTATTGTTTTGGACATCTTGGTGGAAAGGTTGGGAGCTACCCTGTATCCACAAAGAGCAAGTGGCTTTCCAGGCACCCAGTGAGAAGGCAGAAGGAACAGACATTTATGGAGATCAGTGCTAAGATTTTAGCCCCAAGCCCCAAAGAAGTTTGATTACCACACAAGTGGGCAAGGGCAGTGACTGTTTCTTCAAATGTTATATCCTACCAACTGCACCAATAGCCTCACACACTACTCTATTCACCAACCCCATCACGGACAGACAAAAAGTTTGCATCAATCAGGATTCATACCTGGTATTCATATGCTTCATCTCACCTCACACATTAACACTGCACTCACAGCTCACACACACTACCAGCTATCAACCATTGCAGCTATATCACATTAATCATATTCATTCGACTCACTGATGTACCTTCCTTTCTCTTGCAAGAGAATGTGGCAGATAGCTGGAGAAAGCAGGAACTAACTATTATTGACCCGATCCCTGGGCAAAACTCCCAAATTTATTACCCTTTGTTTCCTCTCTGGGAGCTATCTCAGCATGAACCACAATTTGTGGATGGGATACCCTCAAATTGTTGCACTCCTGGGTGAGGAGGGATGAACTGGCTCCCTTTCTTTATTCAGTCCCCTTAGTTGGTTGCAACAAGATTATTTCAAAAAGGATCCGTTCCCTTTCAGATACCTGTTCTCAGTCCCAATATATTAATGCTTTCAAAACAACCAATTTAACCAGGCTTTCTTGAGTTAAGAAAAGAGTGAGTTTATTAGCCATTAAACACAAGAAAAAATATAAAACACATGCATATACATTCACACAGATTAGAAATCAGAAGTGAGTTTTAAAAAAAACAAGTTTAAAAAACAAACATACACAAATCAGTCTTTGGCTTGTCCGGGAGGAGTAGATGGCGAAATGTTGCAGCCTTTTGTGATTTGTGATTCCAGTAGCGCTGACTTCAGCAGTTGGTTTCAAGATTTCTGGGTCCTATGGTTTGGCTGAGAGGTTGTCCTGCTTCCTTTTCGGGTGTGGCTTTTCTGACTTGGCTTGCTTCAGCAGTCAGAGAGAGCGATATTTGGCATTTTTTCCTGCAGTGCAAATGGGGACTCTGATTTTTTTTTGTTTTTGTGTCACACACCCTGACATACCCAGTCCACACTGACTAAGTTTTCCAGCTGGTATTTTATTCCACTCTCTTGTATGTTCCTGGAAGGTGAAAATTCACAAACTGGTCTAGGACATATTTTACAGGATATAATTCCTGCTGTGATGGTAATCAGCTTCTATTATCTCCACAGGAGATGGTAGTTCACATTTTTTGGCTTCTTTGTTTCAAATGTGCCTCTTTGACACAGGATTTGACTTTCCATTGTCTGTCTCTTCATGTTGCCCACACTGGAACAATTCAGACAGTGACTGAATTTACATTCTCAGAATTTACATCCTTAGCCATCTTTGGATTGTATGTCCATTTTTAAAAGCATAAATCTTATTTGGAAGTTCATATATCTGTACGTAATTCAGGATTTTTCTCCATCACTGCGACACTAGTTAGTGGGGAGGAGGCACACCTGCACATTCCAACCCCCATGGAGGTGATGTGCTGTTTATGTGAAGGGCCATTGCTGAGACAGGGGTCACTTATATCCTCAAACCTAGTTTTCCTTGTCGTGTCCCATTCATCCCACATCCCACAGTCTTGTCTGACTTGCAAACTGCTGATGATCCCAGTCATGTTCGAGGCCAAAAGTAAAGCCATCTGGAAGCCACAGATTTAAATATGGCTTCAGTTCCATATTAAATGGTGGATTTAGCTACACAATCAGTGGGGTGGATGCAGCTTTAATACAATAATAATTCTGAGGTCGATTTGAACTATGGATTTAGAACTTAGATTAGTGCTCCGATACACCAAACTATCATGTTCTAGCCCATCAAGTTGCTGATGTGTAAATACTGTTTTTCTTTGTTTTGGTGAGGGAAGTGAATGAAGAATTTTTATAGTGACGTGTGATTCAGCATATGTCATGTAGTAGGTGGGTACTGAGAACCAACTTGTCAACTCATAAACTCATAAATTTCATTATGATACAGTACTGTAACTCTTCTAACCACCTACACATGATTTGCTATTTGACCGAACTCTTTATAACATAATAATGACCAATTCTTTGCTGCTACTTTACAGTTTTTCTAATTTTTAGGTGTAAAAGAGTTAGAAATAATCTGAAAGGCTGCTTTTGATTCAGTGAAAATTAGTGGAGTAGTTCTATCATTCAGAAAGGAGAAAATAATTAAAGATTTGATTTTTGCCAAATCTAGCAATGGGTACGTAAATTATTAATTTAGTTTTACATTTATTTCTTAACACTTTAATGTATATACCTGTAATGCTTCACATGTAAAGCATATAAAAAAGTAAATGAAGCATTCATAATTAAAGTTTTCTCTATTCTTAACAAATAACACAATAGAAAGGTGCAGATGAGTCCATGGCACTTGTGTTCTTTCAGGGATAGTTAAGTTAATTTTATTAGCAATGCTGTAGTATCATTCAGAGATGTACAATAAGAGGCTTTGTGTTGCACAATGACTTTCTTGTTGCTCAGTTATTAAATGCACTGCAAATGTGTCACTAATCCACGAAGAACAAAAAGCTCCCATGTCCATTCTGTGATCTCTGTTGAGATAGCTGATTTCAGCCAGGACACGTGTTGAGGCCTTTATATTTTGGATGGACTGGGGAGTGGAAAATGCTGCTCCTGATTGCTATCCAGCAGTCTTTGCTAAAATGTGTAAATGTGTGGTTATGGCTGAGGATAGGGTTGGGTTTTTCTGTGATTAGAATCCTACAGTGCAGAAGGAGGCCAT
Source organism: Mustelus asterias (assembly GCF_964213995.1). Lineage (NCBI taxonomy): Eukaryota > Metazoa > Chordata > Chondrichthyes > Carcharhiniformes > Triakidae > Mustelus > Mustelus asterias. The sequence goes on along the minus strand of NC_135807.1, from coordinate 77,196,943 downwards.
TCGGCCCATCGCGTCCACACTGACGGCAATCCCACCCCAGGCCCTATCCCCATAACCCCATGCCTTTACCCTAGCTAGTCCCCTTGACACTAAGGGGCAATTTAGCATGGCCAATCCACCTAACCTTGATGTTGTGCAAGGTTGATTTGCCTGTGGAAATAGAGCCTAGTTTTTCTGCTGGGCATTGTTACTCTCATCAGAAAATCTAGACTGTAATGTTTAGGATTACTAATGAAGGATACGTTGTAACAGAGGGGGTTACTTTCACTCACGGGACTGCACCCGATTGTTGGCAAGGCAAAAGGGCAGAAAAGATAAATGGAAATGCACAATGAAGGAGATTTTCTGTTGTCACAGAGTTTGGTAAGACTTTATCATCCTGTCTCTGTGATTGTTGTCTAATTGAGGATGGCGGGTGGATTCCTAAGGACACAGGCCCAATCAGAGAGCCAGTTATCAGCACCGTTGGGAGAACTGGTTTGAAATTTCTATAGGCTTTGGGTATCCGATGTCAGGACCACTCCCGAGGTGTAAGCCTGCGCGTTTCCATAGTGCCTGCCTAGTTATGGGAAACATCCAATTAGAAGACCACCTCTATATTTGTCATCCAATTGGGCATGGGAGTGCAGCACAAGAGGCAGGAGAGCGAATGGGAGAGGCCCAAAGTGACCAATGGGAGAGGCCCATAGTGGCCAGCAGCCCCACAGAGAAAAAGGAACACTACTCAGGCACACGGACGGTGAGAGGACACAGCCAGATGGAGGCATTCACCTAATGGCCCATATGGCACGCAAAAGGGTAGGCACTGTCAGGAGTATCAGTCTTCAGCAAAATGCTTCCAGAAGAATGCATTTCGTTGCAGATGTAATGTTTAAGTAAATTTATTGGTGTCACAAGTAGGCTTACATTAACACTGCAATGAAGTTACTGTGAAAATCCCCTACACTCCGGCACTTGTTCGGGTACACTGAAGAAGAATTTAGCATGGCCAATGCACCTAACCAGCATGTCTTTCAGACTGTGGAAGGAAACTGGAGCACCCGGAGGAAAACATGGGAGAACGTGCAGATTCGCACAGACTGTGCCCAAACCGGGAATCGAACCTGGGTCCCTGGCACTGTGAGGCAGCAGTGCTAACCACTGTGCCAGCGTGTCATCCATGTTAATGTCCTTGCTCCCAAAGTTCTAGTTAAAGTTTTAGAGCTTTCTTCAAGACCCGGAAACAACACAATTAGCAGAAGCTCCAAATGGTGACGTATTTACCTTGAGATTGTGACTGGTTTGTACATGGGGCCTGCTTCGAGCCCAATGATTTTGTGAATGAGTGTGAAAGATGGCAGAAATTTGAGTTGTACTCTAGCTAATAATAAATATTTAAAGTTCTGTGATGCCCTGCGTTAGTTCCGCCAATTTCAGACAAATTGTACTGAGTAAACCAGCACAGCTGATGGAAACAGAAAGCCCTGGATTTGTTACAGAAGAATTATAATACTCCTTGTAAAAAACAGATATTCCTTATATACTTAATGCAGTTTACAATGATTGCTTTATTTCCTGGCAATCAGCCTTGACTATTGCTAGATAAACGTGCAGAAAATAAGTAAAAGTATATTTCTTCAGATGGGCATTGTACAGAGTGCACTTTCAAAATCTATTGTTAACAAAGAAAATGCAGCATTGAAATGAAGGACAAATTGACTTTGTAGTATATTTCTGTGTGTCTATCTGTCTGTCCGGTTATCTATTTTATTTTGAAAATAGTCAACATCATATTCCTGGAGAGGCTTACAGGGGTGGAAGAAGATGGATAGATGGGTGGAGATTGTGGGGGAGGGTTTCTTGTTGCGCAAATGGCCAATTCAGTTTTTATGTTCATATATTCAGTTTCATTGCAAATATATCCATTAGCATTTATTCATAGTAAAACCCGTCAAACTCATTAGATTTACTTGCAGGGAGCATCAACTAGTCCTCGCGCTTGGCATGTCAGCTGGTCGACTGTGAATGGGCATCGGAAGACCTGCTATAATTACATGATTGTTTTTACTTTGGAATGATAGCAATAAGCCACAGCTAGTTAGAGAACTAGTCACAGAGATGAGGGAGAGAAGGAAAGGTAAATTTAATCTGAAATGTGTGCTTTACCATTATTTAGTAGAAATCTGGAAGAACAAAAGAGAAACAATAGAATTTTGAAGTAAACATTTTCAGATTTATTCTGGTATAAACAGCTGCACTGTATTTGGTATTGTGAAACAGAAGAGGTACTTTTACCTTTAAAAAGGTGGGAAATTCTGCAAGGACCTGGAGTATCCTAGCAGGGCCACAAGTCATATGTCAGTCAGAGCAGGTTGAAAGGTAAAAACATGCTTAGAATGTGCCTGAGGGGTGTAGCAGACCTTGTTTTTTTTTTTTGCAACCATCCCCTAAGTGCCAACAACAAATTTACATTTCTATTACAGACTCAATCCAACCTTCCTCCGTACTCCCAGTTTCCCAATGCTTTCAGATTCTGCTTTCTCAGACCATCAACCCAACCCTGCAAGGCTCTCTAACAGCCTTCTCCCCTGGAACTGTCTCCCTTGCTTCCGCAAGGTACTCTACCTAGTGTTCACAGTTAGTGGCTTCTCTCATCCCAGTAATCTTATAGTCCATTAGCACATCCCAGCTCCGCTTGATTCCAGGACTGCTCTCAATGCTGCCACACAGGCATACCCAAGCTCTTTGCTCTTGCAATTAGGGATCCCTCAGAATGCCCTTAAATCATTGGACCTCCTTGTGCTTTGGGCTGCAGAATCCTAGTTGCAGTACTTCCACTGCTTATGTACCCATTTACACTGCTATCAGAGCATGGCACCTCACCTCTGCCCGCTGTTCATCAGTGCCATAATACTCAAGATCATCTCTACCCCTGATAGATCTCCTTACTTTTCTATATACTATGGTCCAAACTCCTGGAACGTTCCACTCCCACTGTTGACAGATGCTGTTAACTCCAGCAGTGCTCCTGGAGTCTGGGAAACCACCTCCCTCACTCCACACTGCTGGCAGACTCTAGAAATTTCCCAGTAAATCAAATTCCATATTCCAACTCCAGTCCAGATTCCCCATCCTGAGCATTACCATATCTTAGAAGTGTCCGCATCCCATCAAAGTCCATCAAACTCTGTAGCTGCTGCTTCCAGATATTGCTGCAAAAAATGGCAACATCCCTGCATCCTGCTACAGGTTGTCGCTGTGCACTGTCCTTACTCCCTCTGAATACTCTGCTGTGAAATACTGACGTTTCCTTCACCACTATTTAGGAACATCATTGTCCAGTCCCATTATCTCCTCTGATTCTCGTGTAGATCACCCAGTGTCCATTCATTATCTAACTTGGGCCATTGAGTGCGAGTAAGAAGGTGAATGGTGTTGTGGGTGAACATTTTGAGCTGTCACTGCTCTTCAGTGGCCCACTGTTGGGTCATTTTCGTTTTCAGTGTCTTTCTTATTCTCAATTCACCTAGAAAGAGAAGAGAATGAGCAATGGAGAGTTTTGTACTTTTTTTTTGCTGCTCTATTGTTATGATGAGCGATGTGATTTTCAGAAATTAAAATCTTTTTATTTTTTAACGTTGACATTGTTTCTGTATAAACCAGCTGTGGGTGCAGAACCTTCCATATCCTCTTCCCCCGTCAACACTGCTGTTGAAATCTAGTACACCCATTGCTTCCTCCTCCTGCTGAGGTGTTAGATGACTGTCTGCACTCTCCTCTAGTAGCTTGTCATTCATGGGAATTATCTGCCAATTTTCTCTACGTGAGAATTGAAAGCATTTAACTTTCAGAGACAGACTGGTTTATTTTATGACTGCTGCAGAACTCATAATACTTCCCTGATGGAGTTCCCAGAGAGAAAATTATGCCATAAATACGATGCCTAATGGCAGGATACTCCGGTGAGAGAATTTTTCTGTTTCATTTCAAGGACTCTGTGGTGTTCATTGAGTTCACTGCATTTTTGGAATTAATATCAACTTTCAGTCAGAAAGGTTTAAAATTCAAATGGATGAGAGCTTTGCTGCCTTCATGTATGCCTTTGCTGAGCTTGTAGCTGTTAATAGAGAAGGGACCTGGGGGTGGGAGAGTTGCCACCCACTGACTCTGCCATCTCATTCTTAATCCTGATTCTAATAACAGGACTGTATTGATGAGTTTCATCCCACCCACTCCCCAAACCCACAATTGAATAGCTGTTGTGCCTTATTTCAATGAGCAGATGATTAATATCATTCTATTTATCTTGCTAAGAGCAGGTCTAGCTTCAGATCTCCCCCACCCCACCAACCCCGAGTGAAATTTTCAAGCTGCCTTCTTCAATGTCATGTTTTGTTGCTATATTCACAGTGATGTTCAGCAGGGATTTCCAGGATTTTGACCCAATGATAATGAAGGAACAGATAAATATTTTCAAGGCAGAATGGTGCGTTTTTAGGTGGTCGGGGAGGGTGGGTGAGTTGGTGGGGGTTGGGGCGGGGAGGCTGTGCAGTGGTAGAGGTGTTCTCATGAGCTTGCTTCCTTTGCTCTTCCAGGCAGTAGATATTGTATAATAAAAAAAGAAAATGCTGGAAACACTCAGCAGGTCTGGCAGCATCTGTGGAGAGAAACCGAGTAAACGTTTCGAGTCCAATATGGCTTCTTCAGAGTCATGCAGGTGCTAAACATTAACTTTGTTTCTCTCTCCACAGATGTTGCCAGACCTGCTGGGTGTTTCCAGCATTTTCTGTTTTTATTTAGGATTTTCAGTATCCACAGTATTTTGTTTTTATTTATACTAGAGATCGACGCCGGAATTCTACCGCCCCACCCACCATGGAATTGGAGTGGGCGAGGGGCGGACGACGGAAATGTCCGTTGACCTTGGGCGGGAATTTCCGGTCTCACCCGAGGGAGGCCGTTAAATCCTGTTTAGGAGATGTTATTGAAGAAGCCTTTTGTGAGTTACTTCATCCCCCTCAATATAAGTAGATATTGGGCAGTATGAGATGACTGTGTAAGGCCAGAGTTGTAGGATCCACTTACAGGAATGACTAGTGCTACTGAACCTGAAAAACCGACTATAGCAGATGGGAAATTCGTAACAACTGTGGAAACTAGATCTTCTCGAGGGCAGCCAGCAACTTCCTGCAAAGTTGAAGCCTTTTAAAGACTGAAAGCTAGTTGATGGTAATTGATATACTTTAAAACTCAAATGTGAGCTTAACAAATATATACATTTCAGAATGTAGCCCGAATACAGACTTCAAAAATAAATATATTGACTGCATGTGTGTCACCTCTGAATGATTGTAGCAGATGACCTAATGGAAGGAGGAACAGGAAATATTTTCAGGAAGCCAATAGCAAAAGCTTAGCAAAAATACAAATGCACAGGAGAGAAGGAAGTGGGTTTCTTACACTCTTTTTTTAATAACTCATTTTGTCACCTTGTCTCCTGTACTGAAAGGATCCTGGTGTCTGTAGAGGTGCCAGATCCCTGTTGCAGCTGAATGACACTCAATTTAAAGGGCGATGGAGAGGGTGCAGGCCAGAAGGAAACCTGTTGACTATCTGGCAAGGTTGAAGATGCAAGGTTGCTGCCAAACCTAATGTTGGGATCTTTTTCCCTTCTGTATGCCGTGCTGGTAGCCGGCCAAATTGACAGCTTGCCTGGCTCCAGGGTGGGAAAAGCAGTGGCAGGAGGTTGTAGTCATAGACTCTTAGAGCCTATTCCCAGGAATTGAGAGGAATAAGCTCGGTGCTTAGGGATGGGAAGAAAATGGCCACGCTTGCAGCATGAAGCAATCAGCAACCAGGACTTGGTGTGCTAACGGTCAAGGGAGAGAGACACCATTGTGGAATGGGGGAAGATGACCTTTTGGGGTATTATGGGATTGGTCGGAGGCATTGCAGGAGCCCGATCTAAAGATGTTAACAAACTGTCCTGCCTTTTCTTGATGAGACACTTAGATGTCATGAAACCTGTTGCTGTTTTAAAAAAAACTACACTAACCTGTTGAGGACATGTTCCCCATTATTTTTTTAAAATTACACACCACCAGCCGTTGTGGGCATTGGAATCAAGGTCAGTTTCTCTTTGCAGATTTTACTGTGGGTTTTTATCTTCTCATTATTTCTGAGCCACGTTGAAAATAACTGATTAAATTATCTTCAAAATTTGGTGATGGTCTAAATATAGAGGATGTGATGAGGGGTTATAAGTGAGCAGATCAATATTGTGCATAAAGAGGAAATGTGTAAAAGATAGATAGAGTCATAGAGGTTTACAGCATGGAAACAGGCCCTTCAGCCCAACTTGTCCATGCTGCCCTTTCTTTTTAAAACCCCTAAGCTAATCCCAACTGCCCGCATTTAGCACATATCCCTCTATACCCATCGTACCCATGTAACTATCTAAATGCTTTTTAAAAGACAAAATTATACCCGCCTCTACTACTACCTCTGGCAGCTTGTTCCAGACACTCACCACCCTCTGTGTGAAAAAATTGCCCCCTGGATCCTTTTGTATCTCTCCCCTCTCACCTTAAACCTATGCCCTCTAGTTTTAGACTCTCCTATCTTTGGGAAAAGATATTGACTATCTAGCTGATCTGTGCCCCTCATTATTTTATAGACCTCTATAAGATCACCCCTCAGCCTCCTACACTCCAGAGAAAAAAGTCCCAGTCTATCCAGCCTCTCCTTATAACTCTTTGGCTTCTTAGCATATTGCCTTTCAAACATTTACTGTATACATCACCTCTGTAAGATTGCAATTCCAAACATAATTGAAGAACACGGCACCCACAAACAATCTTCTCACATTTTATTAAAATTTACATTTAAGAAAGGTGCCTTTCTTTGTTTAAGAATGCTGTTGGGTTTCTGATTAGTAACTGCAGCGAATGGCATTTGTTGAAATGAGTAATCATCAACACTGAATGGGGGGGAGATTGGGCTTGTCTGTAATTGCAAGCTCATCCGCTCTTGTGGGGGACTTGTTATTGGAGCATTTGTTTGAATTACTGGCAAATAGGTGTTAGTGGAAGCCACAAAGTTATTTTGTTTTGAACATCTGAGCACGTTAAATCTTTCCTAAAAAGTTGATTTTGCTGTTGATTGCAATCAAATATATTACATTTGCAGGATTTAGCCTTTTTGTTAGATCTTATAAGCGATTTATGTGCACTAATAGATAATTCAACAGTTTAAGCTTATTGACACAGAACAGAATCTTGGATCATAAACTATTTAATTGTGATATATCTCACAAGGATTGTGAGAGGTGGTAAATTATTGAATTCTTTTCACCGTCAACATGTTCATCTCTTGGAGAGTCCCAAGATATCCAGTGATTTACTATGCTTGTTTATCAAAAGGTTAAATTCAGTATTTAGGAATGGTTTATGATTTTTTGGAGTGGATTCCGTTTCTAAATGCTGATATAGTTTCTGCATTTTTTCACCTTCATACTCGGAGTAATGATGTGAAATCAATGTGAATCATGGCAAGGTTGCCTGAGTCATCGTTTGGATTGAACGTTAGATTTACGCATACAAATGTCTTTTCTTTTGAAGGAGATTGGCTTTGTCAAATAAAATATGATGCAGACATGTTTATTAGAATGAAAATATAATCCCATAATTAGCAATCATGGTAGAATCACAAATTTCGATTTCTAACAATATTGGCTTAAAAAATATAACTGAGAAATAAAATTGAAACCTATTTTCATGTTTGAAGCAGCGTTGTCATAATGCTACGCTGCCAGTAACAACATTGTAAATGTTGGCAGACGGCAGCTGTGAGTTCCCATGTTTTGGCGTCTGATTCTCTTCAGCAGGCAATGCAAGGTACAGTGACAGACATGATCAGAGCACCATTGTGCCAGACAATCCAATTGATCTCGAAGCAGATTGGACCAGTTGGCTTTTGATTTTTCTAAAGCAATTCTATAAATAATAAAGAGAAGATAGATTAAAAGTACCTGTAGAGAATTGAACGAAGAGTTGTACCATAATTTAAAATATAGGAATAATGCAAATAAAACATCTTAACTCCTTCAATTTAAAACGTGATTGCTTGTAATTGTATACTTTTAAAGGATTAATTAAATGATAATGTTTACACTATGCACAAGGAAGCAGAGCGCAGGCATAAATGGGTCATTTTTGGGTTGGCAAGATGGAGTGCTGGGGTCTCAGCTATTTACATTTTATATCAATGACTTGGATGAAGAGACTGAATGCACAGTTGTAAAATTTGCTGATGACACAAAGATAGGTAGGAAAGTAAGTTGTGAAGGGGTCATAACCTATGCCCCTTTGCAGATTCCTTAAGTGAGTGGGGGAAAAAAAATGACAGAGTGTGTATAATGTGGGAAAATGTAGACCTGTTCACTTTGGCAGGAAGAATACAAAAGCAGTATATTAATTAAATGGAGAGAAATTGCAGAATCCTGAGGTACAGGAGGATCTGGGTGTCTTGTTACATGAATCACAAAAAGTTAGTATGCAGGTGCAGCAAGTAAATAGGATGGCGAATGGAATGTTATTGCTTATTGCAAGGGGAATGGAATATAAAAATAAAGGTGTTTTGTTATAGTTGTGCAGGAATCGGTGAGACTACATCTGGAGTGCTGTGTAGAATGTTTATCTCCTTATTTAAGAAAGGATATAAATGCATTAGAAGAAGCAGTTCAGAGAAGGTTCATTCAGCTAATAACTGGGTTAGTTATCTTATGGGGAGAGCTTTGACAGGCTGGGCTTTTATCCATTGGAATTTAGAAGAACGAGAGGTGATATTTCGGGCGGCGGTGGCGAAGTGGTATTGTCGCTGGACTAGTAATCCGGAGACCAGGGTCATGCTCTGGAGACCCAGGTTCAAATCTCAAAGAACAAAGAAAATTACAGCACAGGAACAGGCCCTTCGGCCCTCCAAGCCTGCACCGACCATGCTGCCCGACTTAATTAAAACCCTTCTGGGGAATTCCCATCCTATTCAAGTATTTGTCAAGATGCCCCACAAAAATCACTACCGTATCCTCTTCCACTACCTCCCTGGCGAGTTCCAGGCACCCACTACTCTCTGTGTAAAAAATATGCCTCGTACATCTCCTTTAAACCTTTCTCCTCGCACCTTAAACCTGTGCCCCCTAGTAATTGACTCTTCCACCCTGGGAAAAAGCTTCTGACTATCCACTCTGTCCATGCCTCTCATAATCTTGTAGACTTCTATCAGGCCGTCCCTCAACCTCCGTCGTTCCAGTGAGAACAAACCAAGTTTCTCCAATCTCTCCTCATAGCTAATGCCCTCCATACCAGGCAACATCCTGGTAAATCTTTTCTGTACTCTCTCCAAAGCCTCCACATCCTTCTGCTGGTGTGGCGACCAGAATTGAACACTATATTCCAAGTGCGCCTAACTAAGGTTCTATAAAGCTGCAACATGACTTGCCAATTTTTAAACTCACTGCCCCGGCCAATGAAGGCAAGCATACCGTATGCCTTCTTGATTACCTTCTCCACCTGCATTGCCACTTTCAGTGACCTGTGTACCTGTACACCCAGATCCCTTTGCCTATCAATGCTCTTAACGGTTCTGCCATTTACTGTATATTTCCTATCTGTATTAGACCTTTCAAAATGCATTACCTCACATTTGTGTGGATTAAACTCCATCTGCCATCTCTCCACCCAAGTCCCCAACTGATCTATATCCTGCTGTATTCTCTGATGGTCCTCATCGCTATCTACAAATCCATCAACCTTTGTGTCGTCCGCAAATGTACTAATCAAACCATTTTCCTCCAAATCATTCATATATATATATATATATGGCGGCACGGTAGCACAGTGGTTAGCACTGCTGCTTCACAGCTCCAGGGACCTGGGTTCGATTCCCGCTTGGGTCACTGTCTGTGTGGAGTTTGCACATTCTCCTCGTGTCTGCGTGGGTTTCCTCCGGGTGCTCCGGTTTCCTCCCACAGTCCAAAGATGTGCGGGTTAGGTTGATTGGCCATGCTAAAATTGCCCCTTAGTGTCCTGGGATGTGTAGATTAGAGGGATTAGCAGGTAGGATATGGGGGTAGGGCCTGGGTGGGATTGTGGTCGGTGCAGACTCGATGGGCTGAATGGCCTCTTTCTGTACTGTAGGGTTTCTTTCTATGATTTCATACATATATATATATATTACAAACAGCAGAGGTCCCAGCACTGATCCCTGAGGAACGCCACTTGTCACAGTCCTCCATTCAGCAATGCACCCTTCCACTACTACCCTCTGTCTTCTTTGACCGAGCCAGTTTTGTATCCACCTTGCCAGCTCACCTCTGATCCCATGCGACTTCACCTTCTGCACCAGTCTGCCATGAGGGACCTTGTCAAAGGCCTTACTGAAGTCCATGTAGACAACATCCACTGCCCTACCCATATCAATCATCTTCGTCACTTCCTCGAAAAACTTGCTCAAGTTCGTGAGACATGACCTCCCCTTCACAAAACCATGTTGCCTCTCACTAATACGTCCACTTATTTCCAAGTGGGAATAAGTCCTGTCTTGAAGAATCCTCTCCAATAATTTCCCTACCACTGATGTAAGGCTCACTGGCTTGTAATTACCTGGATTATTCTTGCAATCCTTCTTAAACAAAGGAACAACATTGGCTATTCTCCAATCCTCTGTGACCTCCCCTGTAGCCAATGAGGATACAAAGATTTCTCTCAAGACCCCAGCAATTTCCTCCCTTGCCTCTCTCAGTATTCTGGGGTATATCCCATCAGGCCCTGGGGACTTGTCTACCTTAATGTTTCTCAAGAACCCCAATACCACCTCCTTTTTGATCTCAACATGACTCAAACTATCTACACATCCTTTCCCAGACTCATCATCCACCAAGTCCTTCTCTTTGGTGAACACTGACACACAATACTCATTTAATACCTCACCCATTTCCTCCAGCTCCACGCATAGATTCCCTCCCCTGTCCTTGAGTAGGCCAACCATCTCCCTGGCTACCCTCTTGCTCTTTATATATGTATAAAAAGCCTTGGGATTTTCCTTAATCTTGCTGGCCAATGCTTTTTCGTGACCCCTTTTAGCCCTCACCATGGCAGATGGTGAAATTTGAAATCAATAAAAAAAAATCTCGAATTAAAGGTCTAATGATGACCACAAAACCATTGTCGATTGTCGTTAGAACCCATCTGGTTCACTAATGTCCTTTAGGGAAGAGAATCTGCCAACCTTACCTGGTCTGGCCTACATTTGATTCCAGACCACAGCAATGTGGCTGACTCTCAACTACCCTCTGCAATAGCCTAGCAAACTACTCAGTTCAAGGGCAGTTAGGGATGGGCAATATCTGCTGGACAGCCAGCAATGCCCACATCACCTGAATAAATATTTTAAAAAATGACCCTGAGAGTTTTTGACAGGGTGGATGCTGAGAGAATGTTTCCCCTTGTGGGAGAGACTAGAACTCGGGGACACAGTTTAAAAATAAGGGGTCACCCTATTAAGATGGAGAAGAGAAGAATTTGTTTCTCGCAGAAGGTTGTGAGTCTTTGGAACTCTCTTTGCCAGAGAGTGGTGGAGATGGGGTCACTATCTCCACCAATATTTTTACGGCAGAGGTAATAGATTTTTTACTAACAAAGGAATTAAAGGTTATTGGGGTAAGGTAGAATGTGGAGTTGAGGCCAAAATCAGATCAGCCATCATATTGAATGGTGGAGTAGGTTCGAGGGGCCGAATGGCTTACCTCTGATCTTCATTTATATGTTTGTATACATGTTTTTAGAAGATTTTAGAATGTAATCAATGATAACATTGTAATATGACCAATGGTAACCAGCTGCAAGGGTCAGCTGACCCAGTAAACCATGTAACCAATGACAGAATGATGTGATGATCAACTGACTCAGTATAAATTAGAACATGTTGGGAATTGTGGGGAACTTGGAATGGCCCAGGGTGAGGCCTCAAGTTTGGAGTAATGAAATTTCTTTATTAATCTTTTCTTTGATTTATAAGTTTGAGTAAGTTTTGTTATATTTTTATTGTCTACACTGGAAGAGTTTCTAGTGGATCAACAGAAGGCTGTAATATAATAAAATATATTACTGGCCCTTCATCACTACTGGGTCAAAATGAAGAAACTTCCTTCCTAATAATACTACAGAGATGTCTTCACCACTCAGACTGCAGCGATTCATGGAGCTCATCACTACCACCTTCTCAAGGGCAATTAGGAATTGATGATACATACTTGCAATGAAGCCTACACCTCATGAACAAGTAAAAAAAAATGCTTTCCAGGAAAGAATTTATTAGCCTGGATCTTTTGTCTGTACTCATGAAAACACGGTTTGTGGTTAATTCATAGTTGTTTGCTGTGATGGCTGCTTCTCTGACTTTTGCAACTTTGCTCTCCACATGGGTTTTAAGGTTGTTTGGGAGGCAGCTTTTGAACTCCTTTAACAGGATTATTTCTTTTAATCCCTTGTACGTGTGGTCAATTTCGAGCACTCGTGTCCGCTGGGCAAATGTGAGCTGTTTGATTACTTCAAATTCGAAGAAGATTTGAATGGGCTTTTTGTGACAATTCCTAAATTTCTGGTGGTATGATTTGGGAACTCGCTCATAAACACTCAGGATAGCACTTCGCACAGCTTACAGAGCTGTCTGCAGGCGGCATGGAATAAGCCTTGTGGACAATCCCTTCTAACTGATCCTGCATTAGGAGAGTCTGTTTAAACCTCTGACCACTTTAACTGATCTGCTAACTTCTCGAAGGAGGTGAGGAAGATTTCAACGTCATCGTCCTCAAACTTGGGAATTAATCATGAATCCTTCAAGAAAACAAAGCTTGCTTCTGGGCCAGGGTCATTTGGATTACAAGTGGCTTCCCCACCAGGTAGAAGCAATTTCTCCCCAGGAACTTCAATCTGTCAGAAGGAAGGAGTCTTTTCCACTTTCAATTGAGTTGAAAGAGCTGAAGTTGGGCTTTGAAGGATTATTGCAGGATTCACTCTAAGAGATGATGTTCAGCAGGTCACGAAGTTAGGCATTTGTGGCTTTCATACTAGGAGGTCAAATTTCTTTGCAGGCCGAACATTGGATTTAGGAATAAGCCTGGGAGGCCTTTTAAAGATGTTGCAACCTCTTAGGCTTTGATAATACTGCCTTCGTCTTTTTTGGTCTTTTGCAGACTGATCAGGTTTCTGAATCTTTGAAAAATAAAGCGCATTTGCATCGGATGCCAGTTTTAGTCACATGATTAACTACAATTGTCCAATCACAATGGTTTGGAAGTTTAAAGACATGAGTACACAATAGGAGATAGAAGGTGGTCTTTAACATTTATTGAGGATAACTGATTCCCTCAACTCTCTTTTGCTAAACATTGATCCTGGAGTCTAAAGTCTGGAGGTCTGTTGACCTTACGTTATGGGTAAATTGCATCAATAGTAAAAGTAAATTTCACAGGCTCCATCTGGGTATGTCCATTCAGGGGAGATTCCCACCCAGGGTAATTTAAATAGAAACTTTCGGGAAGCTTAAAAGTCTGTGTTGACCTTTGGCAGCCATCTTAATCACCACACTAGTGCTGTAAAGTTGAGTTTGTAAAGATATAAAAAAATTGAAAAATGCTAGAGAGAAAGAAAACTGTGTGTGGTCCCTTCAAAAGCTGTTTTTGAGTTCTGTGCTAAAATGCAGAGTACACAGACTCCAGCTTCCAACATTTGTTCAAAAGGACCAAGCAGAGGGTTGACTTGGAAACAGGCTTTTGCATTCTGCCAGCCTATCAGTTTAGAAAGGATCATCAACTATTAAGAGCCAATCAGATTTGAATTTGATAGTGTTGACAGCATCAAACCAATCGTGGTGTAAGAAAATTGCGAGGTCATAACAGGTATAAAGGCCAAAGCAACAGCCATTTCAAGAGAGAACATAGAAATCATAGAAACCCTACAGTACAGAAAGAGGCCATTCGGCCCATCGAGTCTGCACCGACCACAATCCCACTCAGGCCCTACCTCCATATTCCTACATATTTACCCACTAATCCCTCTAACCTAAGCATCTCAGGACACTAAGGGCAATTTGTTTTTAGCATGGCCAATCAACCTAACCCGCACATCTTGGAAGAACATCTCCAGAGGCCAGGGCAGACAGTCAAAAAAGTCATTACTAGAGCAACACTCCACCCCTGCCAGTTTAAATAGCTCTTAGATGGATAATTCTCCTATTTAACAGAAGTATACAGAGTCAGAAAGACCTTACAGACAGTGGACAACTACCAAAGACCTCCAAAATTTCCAAACGCTATCAGACCTGGTTATATATATTTTTTGAGAGTGACAAACATTCCGTTATTCCGTTTTGGTAATGAACATTCCTTGTATTATTCGAACAGCATTTCAGTCGAAATGTACCTTAGTTAATATGTTATTTGTTTAGTTAAAGTTCTTGGTAATTTAAATAAAATACCTTGTTAATTATTCACTTAAAGCAAGTGTCAGGCCTTTATGTTAATGAATCTAAACATTAATTAAGAACAGTTAACACTTTCCCAAATATGTTTATCAAATTGCGACGTGGGGTAAAGGGGATTAACCTCTGTGTCGTAACACTAGGGTCCAGTATTATAAATAAAAGACCATTCTATTAACTTCAATTCTCTTCGTATGGAAGCCTTGAATAGGACATGCCTTCACTGGGCATGACAAAAGAGAGATCTCGACTGCTGAGATCTCTGAGGCTGCAATGGAGATTCGTTGATGGCAGGTCTGTGCTGTGCTGTGTGTGGCCAGTGCAGACTCCTCCTTGCTCTACTCTCTACCTGGCAGAGACTCCTTTGGTTTGAAGGTGGTTTTGCAGTTTTAAAAGTTGAGAAACTGCTGAAGGGAGGTTGCTCCACTCCAATTATGCGCTCTTCCTGACTTTGCAGAAGTGGTAACACCTCAAATGAGGGGACTTTTTTTTCAAAGATTCTTAAAGCCCAGAGCAGCCTATGTAAATACAATTTCCTATGGTCCTCGCAACTAGGGACCCAATCTTTGAAGAGATCTGTGATAGGCCGCACAAAAATGGTGTGGCGTCAGGAAGGCAGATGGCAATTTTAGACAGAAGCTTTGCAACAAGCAGCCAATTAGACCATTGATAAAAACAGGAGGCTATGAGATGATGCACAGCACATATTGTGATTCAGGCAGAAGAACATTAATATAAAAGCAATTTACTCCTGTATAAAACGTATGTTAGCTTGACTCACTTGGAACATAATGATTTCTGAGTTAAAGGCCAAGCCTGACTGGGGCAAATCAAGACAATTAAATATATTCTTAGGAGGGTGCTAAATAATTATTTGGGGAGTGCTACATCATTATTGCATGAATAATTCTACCCATTACCGGGGGAGTGCTATGTTATAATAATGTAGCACATTATTACTGTTACCTTATCAGAGGTGCATTTATTGAAACAGATGTTAAGCTCAGGCCTTGTCCATTTGAACAAGTGACGATAAAAAGTCTCGAGTCGTGAATGAAAGAAAAGCAGGGAATTCTCTTGGCATCCTGACCAATTTTCTTCACTTAGTCATTCCACTAAAAGCAGATTAAACGATCCTTCAGCTGCTCTGATGAGTGTAGAACCATTGATTAAAGAACAACAGTAAAGTTTATTTAGAAGTTAACCCACTGGTTACAAAGCATTTGAGGATCATAATGACACAGCATGCTGTGTTTGCACCAGAATCATGCTAAATGGGCTAGTTATCCAACAAATCTGGCAGTTCCAAGGTGGGCCTCCATGAGGTGCTGTGGGCCATCAGCAACAGCAGGATTGCATACAACCACAATCTGCAACTTCGTGGCCTGGCATGTCTCCCACTCTACCATTATCATCAAGCCAGGAACCCTGGTTCAATGAGGAGTGCAGGAGAGCATGCCAGGACTACTTGTGTGCCAAACAGCAGAAGCAACGTACAATAGACAGAGTTAAGCAATCTCACAACCAATGAATTGGATCTAAGCTCTGCAGTTCTGCCCTATCCAGTCTTGAATGGTAGTGGGCAGTTAAACAACTCTCTGGAGGAGGAGGCTGTTGTGGGGAAATTTGAAGGTGACCAATTGTGTCTTAACTTGGACAATTCAAAACTTGCAAGGCAAATATCTCTGTGCAAAAACATAACAAAATTTATTTAACAAATAAGACATAGAACATACAACCGGCCGGAGACTCTGAGGGTTAAATTGCTCTGGGAGTAGAGCAACAGAACCTCGCCAAAAGATCTGAAGTACATAGCCAAATAATCATAGTCAGTTAGTGCTGCTCTGTCTGAATGTGAGTGCTGCCTGGCTAATTGAGAGTGCTTTTGGAGTTGGGTGGAAACAGGGAGTTAGGTGAAACAGGCAGCAGAGGCTACAAGGGAGAGTGCTGATTGGTCAGTAAGGGAGAGTGCTGATTGGCCAGTAAGGGAGAGTGCTGATTGGCCAGTAAGGGAGAGTGCTGATTGGCCAGTAAGGGAGAGTGCTGATTGATAAGTAGTGGGTCAGGTTGGTAAGTCTTTACAACTTTTATCACTTTTTTTATAGTTTGCAACTACATACTGTGGTTTAAATCCATAAGGGCTGGTCCATAAAGGCTGGGCTGGAGTTGGTTGGCCAAGGACAAGGAAAGAAGGGCTTAATTAGTGCTGAATTTAATAACTATTTATTTTGAAATGATTGATTAATTAACATTAGAAATGTCAGTCAGTGGGGTACAGTGCTCTAACTGGGAGGTCCATGACGCTCCCAGCATTCCAGATGGCTACATCTGCAAGAAATGCTTTTATAAAAATTCATTTGTAGGATGTGGATTTCGCTGGCTAGTCAGCATTTATTGCCCATCCCTAGTTGCCCTTGGGAAGGTGGTGGTGAGCTACCTTTTTGAATCACTGCAGTTCATGTTCTGTGGGTTGACCCACAATGCCATTAGGGAGGGAATTCCAGGATTTTGACCCAGCGACTGCGAAGGTACAGCGATATATTTCCAAGTTAAGATGGTGAGTGGTTAGGAGGGGAACTTGCAGGTGGTGGGGTTCCCATGGATCTGCTGCCTTTGTCCTTCTAGATGGAAATGATTGTGGGTTTGGAAGGTGCTGTCTAAAGATTTTTGGTGAATTGCTGCAGTGCATCTTGTAGATAGTACACACTGCTGCTACTGAGAGTCGGTGGTGGAGGGATCGAATGTTTGTAGATGTGGCGCCAATCAAGCGGGCTGCTTTGTCCTGGATGGTGTCAAGCTTCTTGAGTGTTGTTGGAGCTGCACTTATCCAGGCAAGTGGGAGGTATTCCATCACACCCCTGACTTATGTCTTGTAGATGGTGGATAGGCTGTGGGGAGTCAGGAGGCGAGTTACTCACCGCAGTATTCCAAGGACTGTGTGGTGGTCACTCTTACCGATACTATCGTGGACAGATGCATCTGCAGCCGGCAGATTGGTAAGGATGAGGTCAAGTATGTTACTTCCTCTTGTTGGTTCCTTCACCATCTGCTGCAGACCCAGTCTAGCAGTTATGTCCTTTAGGACCTGACCAGCTCGATCAGTAGTGCTGCTACCGAGCCACTCTTTGTGGTGGACATTGAAATCCCCACCCAGAGTACATTTTGCACCCTTGCCACCCTCAGTGCTTTCTCCAAGTTTTGTTCAACATGGAAGAATACTGATTCATCAGCCGAAGGAGGACGGTACATGGTAACCAGTAAGAGGTTTCCTTGCCCATGTTTAATCTGAAGCCATGAGACCTCATGGGGTCCTTGTCGATGTTAAGGACTCCCAGGGGAACTCCCTCCCAACTGTATACCATTGTGCTGCCACCTCTGCTGGGTCTGTCCTGCCAGTGGGACAGGACATACCCAGGGATGGTAATGGTGGTATCTGGGGTGTTATCTGTAATGTATGATTCCGTGAGAATGACTATGTCAGGCTGTTGCTTGACTAGTCTGTGAGACAGCTCTCCCAATTTTGGCACAAGCCCCCAGATGTTAGAAGGCAGGACTTTGCAGTGTTGACAGGGCTGTTTGTTTTGCCATTGTCTTTTCCGTGCCTGGGTCGTTGACAGGTGGTCCGTCTCGTTTCATTTCTTTGTTGAGACTTTATAGCACTTGTTACAACTTAG
Source organism: Mustelus asterias (assembly GCF_964213995.1). Taxonomy (NCBI): domain Eukaryota; kingdom Metazoa; phylum Chordata; class Chondrichthyes; order Carcharhiniformes; family Triakidae; genus Mustelus; species Mustelus asterias. Next base: position 77,178,752 of record NC_135807.1, on the reverse strand, counting down.
CGGCTTGCTAGGCCATTTCAGAGGGCAGTTGAGAGTCAACCATGTTGCTGTGGCTCTGGAGTCACGTAGGCCAGACCAGGTAAGGACGGCAGATTTCCTTCTCTTAAGGACATTAGTGAACCAGGTAGGTTTTTCCGACAATCGACAATGGTTTCATGGTCATCAGTAGACTCTTAACTCCAGATATTTTTTATTGAATTCAAATTCCACCACCGGGATTCAAACCCAGGTCCCCAGAACATTATCTGGGTTTCTGGATTAATAGTCGATTAATAGTCGAGCGATAATACCACTAGGCCATCACATCCAACGGCAGCTCCTCACAGATCATGTGGTTCGGTTGGAGCAACAGTTGGATGCACTTAGGAGCATGCAGGTGGCGGAAAGCGTCATAGAAAGGAGTTACAGAGACATGGTCATGCCCAAGGTGCAGGCAGATAGATGGGTGACCACCGGAAAGGGCAGGCAGTCAATGCAGGAATCCCCCATTGCTCTCCCCCTCTTTAACAGGCATACCGCTTTGGATACTGTTGGGGGGGGGATGGCCTATTGGGGGAAAGCAGTGGCCAGTGCAGTGGCACCACGGCTTAAATGGGGAGGGTACCGGCCCGACATGTTCCCTCAAGGGTAATAGGAAGATGTAGCAAACCCAGAGGACCATGGATGACCAGAGATATTCAGGATACAATGAGAAAGAAAAGAGAGGCCTTTAATGAGTATAAGGGGAGTAAGTCTGTGGAGGCATTAGTGGAATACAGAAAGTGCAGGATGGAGCTTAAGAAATCAATTAGGAGAGCAAAGAGGGGATATGAGAAAGCTCTGGCTGTAAAAGTAGGTTAAATCCTAAGATGTTCTATAAGTATATCAATGGGAAGAGGATAACCAGGGAAAGAGTAGGGCCCATTAGAGACCAAGGGGGAAACCTGTGGGTGGAGGCAGAGGACATCGGTAGGGTGTTGAACGAATATTTCACATCTGTCTTCACCCATGAGAATGTGGAGGTAGTTATGGAACTCTGGGAGAGAGACTGTGAGGCTCTAGAAAAAATTATCATAGGGGGTGACAAGGTATTGGAGGGCTTAAAAGTGGACAAATCTCCAGGTCCGGATGAATTGTGTCCCAGGCTGTTGTGGGAGGCAAGGGACGAAGTTGCAGGTGTTCTGACCCAAATTTTTAATTCCTACCTGGCCACCGGGGAGGTGCCAGAGGACTGGAGAACAGCTAATATAGTCCTACTATTTAAGAAAAGTTGTGGAGACAAGTCAGGGAACTACAGACCACTGAGTCTCACATCTGTGATTGGGAAACTACTGGAGAATATTCTGAAGGAGAATCTATCTCCATTTGAAGAGGCAAGGTTTGATCAGGGATAGTCAGCATGGTTTTGTCAGAGGGAGGTCATGCCTACAAATTTGATTGAATTTTTTGAGCATGTGACCAAGTGTGTGGTTGATGTAATTTATATGGATTTCAGCAAAGCCTTTAACAAAGTCCCACATGGGAGACTTATTAAGAAGGCTAATGCACATGGGATACAGGGTGATCTGACGAGGTGGATTCATAATTGGTTTAGCGGTAGGAGACAGAGGGTGATGACAGACGGCTGCTTTAGTGCCTGGAGGCCAGTGACCTATCACAAGGATCCATGTTGGGCCCCCTATTGTTAGTCATTTATATAAATGACATAGATGACAATGTGGGGGGTAGGATCAGTAAGTTTGCCGATGACACAAAGATTGGCAGGTGGTTAACAATGAGGTTGAATGTCTTGGGTTACAGGAAGATATAGATGAGATGGTCAAAGAGCGGATAAGTGGCAGATGGAATTTAACCCTAAAAAATGTGAGGTGATGCACTTTGGAAGGAGTAATTTAACAAGGAAGTATACTATGAAAGGTCTGACACTGGGAAGTTCTGAAGAAGTTCTGGTGTGTTTGTCCATAGATCTCTGAAGGCGGAAAGACAGGTAAATAGGGTGGTGAAAAAAGCATATGGCACACTTGCCTTTATCAATCAGGGTATAGATTACAAAAGCAGAGAGGTCTTGGTGGAGTTGTGTAGAACTTTTGGTGAGGCAACAGCTGGAGAACTGTGTGCACTTCTGGTCTCTACATTATAGGAAGGATGTGAACGCACTTGAGGGGGTGCAGAGGAGATTTACCAGAATGCTGCCTGGAATGGAACATTTAAGTTATGAAGAGAGCTTGGATAGGCTTGGATTGGTTTTGTTGGAAGTCTAACAACACCAGGTTAAAGTCCAACAGGTTTATTTGATAGCAAATGCCACTAGCTTTTGGAGTGCTGCCCCTTCGTCAGGTGGAGTGGGAGATCTCCCACCTGACTTTAACCTGGTGTTGTTAGACTTCTTACTGTGTTTACCCCAGTCCAACGCCGGCATCTCCACATCTTGGTTTTGTTGGAGCAGAGAAGACTGAGGGACAACTTGATTGAGGTGTTCAAGATTGAGGGGCATGGACAGGGTGGATAGGGAGCAGCTATCCCCCTTAGTTGAAGTTACGAGGGGACACAAGTTAAACGTGAGAGGTGGGAGGTTTAGGGGGGATATGAAGAAAAGCATTTTTACTCAGAGGATGGTGACAGTCTGGAATGCACTGCATGGGAGGGTGGTGGAGACGGGATGCTTTACATCCTTTAAAAAGTACCTGGATGAGTACTTGGTACATGATAACATTCGAGGCTATGGGCCAAGTGCTGGCAAGTGGGATTAGGTGGGTACATCAGGGCATTGGGAAATCATTAAACGTCAACAGAAAGCCACGAAAAAAGCTATAAAGAAAAAATGGATTATGAGAGTAAACTAGCTCAGAATATAAAAGCAGATAGCAAAAGTTTCCACAAATATATAAAATGAAAAAGATTGGCTAAAGTAAACATTGGTCCTTTAGAGGATGAGAAGGGGGATGTAATAACGGGAAATGAGAAAATGGCTGAGGCATTGAACAGGTATTTTGTGTCGGTTTTCACAGTGGAAGACATAAATAACATACCAAAAATTGATGACAGGAAGGCAGGTGAGGACCTAGAAACTATCATTATCATGAAAGTGTTGGGCAAGCTCTAATGGGACGAGAGGTAGACAAATCTCCTGGTCCTGATGGAATGCATCCCAGGGTACTAAAAGAGATGGTGGGAGAAATAGCAAATCCACTAGTGGTAATTTACCAAACTTCGCTGGATTCTGGGGTGGTTCCTGCAGATTGGAAAGCAGCAAATGTGACGCCATTGTTTAAAAAAGGAGGTAGACAAAAGGCGGGTAACTATAGGCCGGTTAGCTTAATTTCTGTAGTAGGGAAAATGCTTGAATCTATCATCAAGGAAGAAATAGTGAAACATCTGGATATAAATTGTCCCATTGGTAAGACACAGCATGGGTTCATGAAGGGCAGGTCATGTTTGACTAATTTGGTAGAATTCTTTGAGAACATTACATGTGCAGTGGACAATGGGGAACCTGTGGATGTGGTGTATCTGGATTTCCAGAAGGCATTTGACAAGGTGCCGCACCAAAGACTGCTGCATTAGATAAAGGTTCACGGTGTTACGGGTAATGTATTCGCATGGATAGAGGATTGGTTAACTAACAGAAAGCAAAGAGTGGGGTAAATGGGTGTTTTTCTGGTTGGTGATCAGTGCCTAATGGTGTACCTCGGGGATCAGTGTTGGGACCGCAATTGTTCACGATTTACATAGATGATTTGGAGTTGGGGACTAAGTGTAGTGTGTCAAAATTCACAGATGACACTAAGATGAGTGGCAGAGCAAATAAGTGCAGAGGGCGCTGAAAGTCTGCAAAGGGATATAGATAGTCTAAGTGAATGGGCGAGGGTCTGGCAGATGGAGTACAATGTGGGTAAATGTGAGGTCATCCATTTTGCTAAGAATAACAGCAAAATGGACTATTATTTAAATGGTAAAAAATTGCAGCATGCTGCTGTGCAGAGGGACCAGGGTGTCCTTGTGCAAGAATCACAAGGAGTTGGTTTGCAGGTGCAGCAGGTAATTAAGAAGGCAAATGGAATTTTGTCCTTCATTGCTAGAGGGATGGAGTTTAAAAACAGCGAGGTTATGTTGCAGCTGTATAGGGTGCTGGTGAGGCCACACCTGGAGTACTGTGTACAGTTTTGGTCTCCTTACTTGGGAAAGGATATTTTGGCACTGGAGGGGGTGCAGAGGAGATTCACTCGGTTGATTCCGGAGTTGAGAGAGTTGGCTTATGAGGAGAGACTGAGTAGACTGTGGCTATACTCATTGGAATTCAGAAGAATGATGGGAGACCTTATAGAAACATATAAGATTATGAAGGGAATTGAAGAAGGGAAAGGGTTAATGTTTTTTTGTACTCAATGTATTTTGTGCCTAAAAGGTTGAACTTTGTACCTGGAATGTATCATAAACATAGCCCTTCCTTATGGCTAGTCTCCCCTTTGTTTATATTGCTCCTGGTAGTAGTATAAGCCATTTGTTCATGTCTTTCATCTTTTACTTTTAGTAGTATAAGCCATTTGTTCTTGGTTTCATCTTTTACTTTTAGTATAAGCCATTTGTTCATGGTTCCCTCGCTTGTTTATATCATTCTGATAAAACAGACAGTTAAATATAGATGTTAGGGAGTAAGTCTTTCTTTCTCGTAGGCTTGTGTATGATTTAAACAAACGAAGCAAATGGTAGAGTGCGAGAATGGCCGTTTGAAGGAGGACTCCCACTGGGACAGCTGCACTTGTACTCAGTCACCTCAAAGGAAAAGCTGCGGGAAGAGCAGGGGACCAGAGGTGGCACCTTGGCTTCGACTACCAGGAGAATTGTGCTTTATGACCCAAGGATATCAGATAGTCTCTGGATCATGGTTAGAGACTATCAGAAGCTGTTAAAGGAACTATAATTTACAATCAAGGACTGTTAACTGGACTTTGCTTTATGGCTTGTATTGGGATCCCTGATGTATAAATATCCACGCTTCTTGTGTTCAGAGAGAACTTTGGCTTCCGCTTTCAAGGGGTCAAGTTCTCCCATAAGCTTGTGAGAATAAAGCCTGACTGTATTTTGACTCATACCAGCCTCAAGAGGTATATTTTCCGACTTCAGAATAAATAAGATAGAAGCAGGGAAGTTGTTTCCACTGGCGGGTGAAACTAGAACTAGGGGGCATGGCCTCAAAATAAGGGGGAGCAGATTTAGGACTGAGTTGAGGAGGAACTTCTTCACACACACGGTTGTGAATCTGTGGAATTCCCTGCCCAGTGAAGCAGTTGAGGCTACCTCATTGAATATTTTTAAGGCAAGGATAGATAAATTTTTGAACAGTAAAGGAATTAAGGGCTATGGTGAGCGGGTGGGTAAGTGGAGCTGAGTCCATTAAAAGATCAGCCATGATCTTATTGAATGGTGGAACTCCTCCCAGGCCTCACCTACCTTGTCCGCCCTGAGACCCCCAAATCATACCTAGTCCCTGGGTGAAGACACTTCTCCTCACCTCAGTTCTAAAAGGGTTACCCCTTCAAACTATGATCCCTAGTTCTGGACTCCCCCGCCATTGGGAACATTCTTTCTGAATCTACTCTGTCTAACCCTGTTAGGTTTTTTTAAGTTTCTATGAGATCCCCTCTCACTCTTCTAAACTCCAATGAATATGATCCTAACTGACTTAGTCTCTCCTCATATGACAGACCTGCCATGAAATACCATCAAAAAAGAGTATGTTACTCCTTTCAGACTTATACTTAAAATGCTGGTTTATGCTGCATTAATAGTGGCCCTAATTTGGGAACATCATCATTCAGGCGTACCTCTTTGTTTACCTGTAACAGCGTAAATGTATAATCTGGAAATTAGAGTGCTCCACTTGGCAATTTGTTGTAATTACTTTTGATGTTTGTGGTAATTAGAGCATTGATAAGAAAACATACAGTTAGCAATTTTGATTGAATCTCCTTATGCATCGAATCATAGAATGGTTACCACACAGAATGAAGCACAGCTCTCTGCAAGGACAACTCAGCTAATCTCTCTCTTTTTCCCCCTGTAGCCCTGCAAATCTTGTCTCTTCAGATGCTTATCTAATTTATTTTTGAAATCCATGATTAAATCTGCTTCTGCCACAATCTCAGGTATTACATTTCCAGATCCTAACTACTCGCTCCGTTGGTTTTTTGCCACTCTCCTTAAGCCTGTGTCTTCTGGTTCTTGACCCTTCCACCAATGGGAGTAGTATCTATTCTGGCGAGACACCTGATAATTTTGAACCCATCTATTAAATCTGCTCTCCACCTTATTTAAAGAGACCAGTTTCTCTAATCTGTACCCTCATCCTGAACCATTGTTGTAAATTTCTCTTACAACCTCAATAAAATCTTCACGTTCTTACTGAAGCATACAGTAACTCAGTTGAGGCTGAACTAGTGTTTTCTGAGGGTTCACCATAATGGCATGGTGGCACAGTGGTCAGCATTGCTGCCTCACAGCTTCAGGGACCCGGGTTCAATTCTGGTCTTCGGTGACTGTGTGGAGTTCATACTTTCTCCCCCGTGTCTGTGTGGCTTTCCTCCGGCTCTTGTTTCCTCCCACAGTCCAAAGATGTGCAGGTTATGTTGATTGGCCATGCGAACTTGCCCCTTGATGCCCAAAACATAATACTGACCCCTTCCCACCTCCTAGTGATCTTACTTGAGAAAGACTCTGACAGTGGTGGATAGCTAATAAGGCTGAATTAAATCCGCAGTTGACAGCAAATTGGTGAGACTTTGGGATTTCCCTGATGGCAGATTGGTTCCCTGCTGAGACCAAAGCCCAGTTTTTGTCTGGAGTCTACCTACTACCGACAGGCCATTGAAATCTTCTTTAAATTCACTCCCCTACCAGAGCCGCAGGTGTCAGAGGGCCACAGCTGTAGTCAGAGGCCTTCCTGTGAATCATGCCTCCTGCAACACTGATGGCCAGGCAGCTGTGGTCACACTTAGTGTTTGCAATTTTCTGATTCTTCAGAGGCCGCCTGCATCTTGAGATGAACTTGTGTTCTCTAACATTGACAGAACCTACTCCTCCTGATGAATCTATTGGTGCATATCACTGTGGATGCTCAGATTGGCCCTCTCAGTGCCCTGGTTCACCTGCCATCCTTAAATGGATGGGATTCCAGGACGTGGCTTCTTAATCCTCTGGTTCTGGAAAATTGGGGTCTGATGTCCTAACATGGTCAAGTTCCAGCTTCCCAATCTGGAATTGAGTGGGGGAAAGCAAACTGTTTCTTTACCCTCCTCGGGAATTTTATTCTATATTTTGTCGCCCTGTACTTTTTCCACAAAATGTATCACTTCACATTTCTCTACAAGAGGACGGTCTCTGTCTGCACTGTAGGCATTTTATGGTGCTGTTGATCTAGGAGGAGCACTTTGCTGATCCTCCTGCTCCACATTAAATAAGTTAAAAATAAAAAAATGTTGCCTTTCATTTAGCGCATTCTAGCAGTTTGGCTGAAAAAGGAACTGGGTAAATTGAGTAGAGCCTATCCACTATGGTCAGAAAGCGTCGTTAAACATGTTTAGGCTATTCATTGGTATCTAAAAAGGGCCTGTTTAAGGCAACTACTGGTGATGTTTGAACCAATATGGAACCAATGTATTTCAGCCATTCTTTGGACCTGAGACACGGAATCGCAAAATCAAACCTTTTTGCCCTCATTTCACACCTGAGAAAGAGGTGAAACGTGATCCAATTTTAACCTCAATCAGTCTGAAAGTTAATGTGAGCCTTGCTCTAGAAGTCTAAGTTACAGATAGGATAACAGAGATACCTTTGATGCTAGCTGAACAGGCTTTAAAAAAATTAATATTTCAAGGTTCAAAATCTTATCTGAAAATTTATCGCATCTCATTAATAACCAATAAACGCTTTTTCCTACATGACATTCACAGGTTCAAATGACTACAGCTCCACTTAAAGCTGAAGTTTTGGATAAATAGTTCACTTTTAATAATGACTCTTGCACTCATAAAATATGTATTTGGCAATCTGAGGAGAACTCATTTAAGAAAATATGTATATTTGACTCAGAAGAAAATACTGATACATCGTTTTGCTTGCGAAGCATACTTCAAATCAGAAATAGTTTTTTTAATTGGCTCTTGCAAGTTGATATCAGACTGAGACAACACATTAAAATGGCAAAAAACACATTTCGCACAAAAATAGTTAATGCCCATCTGCTTGGAGTGGCACTCAGTTGACATAGGGCAAATGATTCATGTGTAGCTTCTGGAGATGTTTCTGATTGCACTAGCTAGCACAAACACACTATGTTAGAGAATCCTTTAAACTGTGGCCTTTCTGTTCAGCACGTTTATTATTCTAAATGGCCTTGGGCTCATTTATGAAGAAAATACATTCAATTGTATTATTTCCTACATTTCCATTAGACAGTGTTCAACGTTTGCTGTTCCATTGTTAGTAAGTAAAGCTGTAATTTTAGACAAAGTGGCATGGTGGCACAGTGGTTAGCACTGCTGCCTCACAGCGCCAGGGATCCGGGTTCGACTCCCGGCTTGGGTGACTGTCTGTGTGGAGTTTGCATGTTCTCCCCATGTTTACATGGGTTTCCTCCCACACTCCAAAGATGTGCGGGTTAGGTTGATTGGCCACGCTAAATTCTCCCTTGGTGTCAGGGGGATTAGTAGGGTAAATATGTGGGGTTATGGGAATAAGGCCTGGGTGGATTGTTGTCGGTGCAGACTCGATGGGCCAAATGGCTTCCTTCTGCACTGTAGGGATTCTATGATTCTATCCTGTGATTCTTGACCAAGTGTAAACTGTTTCTTTTACGCTGAAAGATATCAAATTCAATCATTCTGTCTTTTCCTTTGACATGTTGGCCTGTTTTTTTTTTATTTACCTTTTAGAATTAGTGCATATTCCTTTGTTTAATCTTTCTTAATTCTTGGCCCCACTCTCTACGTGGAGCAGTAGGAACAGTAGTTTGATTGGAAGATGCTTTGATTGGAAAAGGCTCTGTCTGTTTGTAGCCACTTCCATCTCAGATTGGTCCCCACTGCCTCCTTGGTAATCCATCTAGCCTCTGTTTCTGTCAACTACTGTCTGTTTTTCTCTTAGCCTCCATTTCTGCTGGCTGGGCTCCTGCCTTCCCTGTGCACTCTCTTTTGGGACGTCTCCGTAATCCTTACAATCCTCCTTTCCCAACTGTTTAAAGGGTCCTTATGTATGTATGTGCTTTGTGTCTATATTAGTGGATTCTAGTTGGTACTTTCAATTTGTGTAAAGTGGGAATACATTTATTTAATTTTCCAGGATGTACCTTTGTTTCATTATTAAAACTGAACCACATTAGTTACCTTTCTAAACTATCAGGCACTGGTGATACAATCACAATCTGTCTTTGATTTTGAAAAAAAACAAGTGATAAATGAAAGTTTTTCTCACTAGACGCTACAGATAACAGCCAGTTTATGCTAAATACCAACCAAGCAGATATCGATTCTTCTTTTCCTTCCAAGGTCTTATTTGAAACTTTTCAGTAACTGGCATAAATAGCTTCAACCTTGAGAATGCTAAATGGAAACATAGAAACTAGAAGCAGGAGTAGGCCATATGGCCCTTCGAGCCTGCTCCGCCATTCACTATGATCATGGCTGATCATCGAATTCAATATCCTAATCCCCTTTCCCCTCCACGTCCCTTTAGCCCCAAGAGCTATATCTAATTTCTTCCTGAAATCACAAAATGTTCTGGCTTCAATTAGTTTCTGTGGCAGTGAATTCCACACATTCACCATCCTCGTGCTGAAGAAATTTCTCCTCACCTCAGTCCTAAAAGGTTTACCCCTTATCGTCAAACTATGACCTCTAGTTCTGAACTCCCCCACCATCTGTGCTAGTCATTCCCTAGGACCTAACACACACTTACAAGCTATTACTTCTGCTGACCTCTTGCTGATATTTCTCCAAATCTATCCCGTTTAACCCTGTTAGAATTTTATAAGTTTCCAGGAGATCCCCTTTCACTCTTCTAAACTCCAGTGAATATAATCTTAACTGACTTAGTCTCTTCACATATGACAGACCTGCATCCCAGGAATCAGCCTGGTAAACCTTCACTGTACTCCCTTTATAGCAAGAACATTCTTCTTCAATTAAGGACACCAAAACTGCACACAATACTTCAGGTGTGGTCTCACCAACGCCTTCTACAATTGCAGTAAAACATCCCTATTCCTATACTCAAATCCTCTCGCTACGAAGGCCAACATACCACTTGTCTTCTTTACTGCCTGCTGTACTTGCAGCTTATTTTCAGTGACTGGTGCATGAGGAATCTAAGGTCTTGCTGAGAATCCACCTCTCTCAATTTGCACCCATTCAAGTAATAATTTGTCTCCCTATTTTTGCTACCAAAGTGGATAACTTCACATTTATCCATGTTATACTGCATCTGCCATGCACATGCCCACACACTCAATGTCCAAATCACGCTGAAGCATCTCTGCATCCTCCTCATAGCTCACCCTCCCACCCAACTTTGTATCATCTGCAAATTTAGAGATAATACATTTAGTTCCCTCTTCCAAATCATTAATATATAGTGTGAAATCTATTTTAAAAAAATCTGTTGGTATAAGTTGCTCCGATTCTGCTTCAGTAATCAAGTTTATCAGCAAGAGGTCAGCAGAAATAATAGCTTGTAAGAGTGCGTTAGGTCCCAGGGAATGAGTGGCGCAGTTGATTAATAAAAAATATATTTTCCTGTGGTAGCTGGGCTCAGATCCAACCCAGATAATGAAATGCCAGCTTCTTCACTCCGCCAGCTGTAAGGGTCTGATGTCAAATTAATGAAGCTACAGCACAAAATTGCTCCTAATTTGATACTGACATTCTCACTCGAACTAGACATCAGAATGTCTTGTATTGGGCATATCATGCTGGTATTGTAGAAGGATGGGCCTCAGACATACTGGTCTAAGGAGATGATATATCTGAGATATTAATTAGACAGTCAATTGGAAACCAGAATATTCCAAAATTTGTCATGCAATCTGGATTCTAAATGCCAGTAAAACATAATTGGAAATACACTTGATCTATTTTTGAGGCAATAGTAGGTTCATGACACTTGGAGTATATGATATCTTATTAGCATTTCAAATACAATACATGGTGGCACAGTGGTTAGCACTGTTGCCTCACAACACCAGAGACCCGGGTTCGATTCCCAGCTTGGGTCACTGTGCGGAGTCTGCACGTTCTCCCCATGTCTGCGTGGGTTTCTTCCGGGTGCTCCGGTTTCCTCCCACAGTCTGAAAGACATACTGTTTAGGTGCATTGGCCATGTTAAATTCTCCCTCAGTGTTCTCAGCCCGAACAGGCACCGGAGTGTGGCGACGAAAGGATTTTCACTTCATTGCAGTGTTAATGTAAGCCTACTTGTGACACTAATAAATAAACATTAAACTCCAAAGTGTGGTGTCTTCATTTTGAAATACATTTTGTTCAAATTGAAGGAGATTCCAATTGTCACTTGGTAGTACAGAACTTGAGTATTGCTGAAAAGAAAGGCATTTTGCCAAAAATTGAATGAACCTTAACAGTCTGATTAGTATGTTTGACAAGTACAGTCGTACCATCATGAGCTATTACCTTACCAGAGCCTTTCCATTCCCTATGACCACCTCTTTGATTGTGCACCAAATCTCCTGAATTAAACTATGTCTCGGATGGTTAAATGTGATTGTGTGCTGCTCGCCAACATCTCAGCAAGTCTCCCTGCATATAAAATATTCAAATACGTAGAAAACAAGGAATTAATTGTAATACCTTTGAGAGCAGGAAGACTGTCAACACAGAACAGAAGGTCATTGGGTATTTTGCTCACAGATAAATTGACAGGGACAATATCCTCCAACCACTTGGAGTGAATTCTTTGCATGAACCACCCATGTCAAGAGTGGCTGCCAACTTGCTGCCTAGTTGGTCAGCTAAACATTTTGCAGTACTTGATTGATCACATGATTTCTTTCACGAAGTCCATCGCTGGAAGGACTTTCAGCTGTGACATCCATGACCACGATAGTCATACTTTTACACGTCTCTAATTAGTCATTGGCAGATTCCCTTACTTATCAGTTCGGAACTTTGCTGGTGCCCCAAGTCCAGTCCCTACCCACCTTTCTATGATGTTGTTCTAAAATAACCATCGGACATTAAGAGAGATTGAATAGTTTAGGCTCTCTGGAATTTAGAAGAATGAGGGGAGATCAAATTGAGGTATACAAGATGATAAAAGGTATGGATAAAGTACACATAGAGGGGATGCTGCTTCTTGTGGGGCGTTCTAGGACGAGAGGTCATAGTCTTAGGATAAGAGGTGGCAAATATCAAACGGAGTTGAGGAGAAACTACTTCTCCCAAAGGGTTGTGAGTCTGTGGAATTTGCGGTGCAAAGTCCAGTGGATGCTGGGACAGTGAGTAAATTTAAGGAGGAGTTAGACAGATTTTCAATTGGTAATGGATTGAAGGATTATGGAGAGAAGGCAGGAAAATGGGGACGAGGAACATATCAGCCATGATCGGATGATGGAGCAGAATCGATGGGCCGAATGGCCGAGTTCTGCTCCGATATCCTATAATATCGTAGAAAGATACATCCCAGATTTTCACTCTCTGTCAAGCTGAAAATAGCAGAAATTAGAATAATTTAGAAACCCTTGGCTGTTGGATTATTCTTCCAGACAAGGAACATTTTTGATGTGTGCAAGTTTTGACCTTGTGCTTATGTCTTCCTTCACCATCCATTGGATGGTTTATCTCAACCTCTGCAGACATAAGCAAATGAGCGTTGGGATATGACAGCAATGTCAGGCTCACTATCAGCTCCAGCTCACACTTGAAGGGATTCGGTGCATCAGCATCCACCGTACGAGCCAATAACCAGTTCCACAGGTTCACTATGTTCTGGGAAAAAATACTTCTTGACATCTAACCTAATTGTGGCTGTAACTTAAACATTGTCCTTTCTTAAATATTGATTTGAAATAAGTTGTTTATACAAACACAGTTTCTTCCCGCAATCATTTTATAAACATTGCTCCAATCACCCCAATGTCTGCACTTCACTAAGATGCAAAATCCCAGCTCTTTGAACCTGTCTTTGCTTTAAGCTGGGAAAGAAAATAGTGACCCTCCTCTGCATTCCTTCATAGATCATATCACCCACCATCTGAGGAGATCAAAACTGGACACGGGTAAATACTATGCTGATAAGTATACTCCAATCGCTATTTCCCCCAGCCGTTGATTCACAACACTCCTTATGTAGCTGTAGAGATGTCTATACGAGAACTTCCAGGCTTAAAGGATCAAATGGCCCTAATTCTGTTCCTGTTTCTTGTGTTCTTAACTTCCTAGCACCTTTTAAGCCTGCACACCTGTTTCTTCATAACTATTTCATGACTTTCATTACGATATGCAGATTAATTTCTGAACTGTATGCGTTATGTTCTACAGACCCAGTAGTACTTGGGGGAGTTACTTTGAACACAGCTGCTGAGATCAGGGTTACATTTTTGGGCTTTGTACACAGTGAGAGACAATTTTCTAAACCTTTGCCACCTGGGAATAATAGTTTGAGCTGTTCCTACTGAATTTATTTAAGAATTAAATATGCAACTAAATTGGGATGATGTTCACATAACTTGATGCCTTATTTTCCTGGGACTCCACCCATTCAATGCGCTGGCACAGGGGTTCCCAGTGAAACGTAATGTTACCTGAAAGTGACGACTGATTGATTGAAGGTGGTCTGGAAGCAGGTCAAATAAAGGAAACTAAATGTTTTACTTCTCTCTACTCCCTCCAATGCTTAAGGAAATTGGGACCTAATAACTGTTTTCACCTTCAGAAGACCCTGATCTCAGCACCTGTGTTCAAAATAACTCCTCCCAGTACTACTGGGCATGCACAACAGAGGTAGATAGGTGCCATGTTCCAATGCACTGTTGGTGTAGGGGAAGGAGATAGAAATTCTCCTCAATAACTTCAGCTCCATACCTAGTGACTTTCAGCGATGCAACCCTTCACTCTCCGAATCTCTAGCAGAGCACACAGTTATCGTGGTGTTCTTCATTATGTAAATTACGGTTGTCAAAGTGATGGAGAAATGTCTTCTCTCTCACAAATTCCACAGGACGACAGAATTCTCTCTGGCATTTCCAACAGGAAAGAGCAATAGTTGTCAATCTTGCAACATCACCACAGCCAGTGTGCCACTGCACATCATCTGCAAGCCTGCTGTTTCCATTGCTTTCTTAACAGTTGCCTTTTGCATTCACCATTTTCTATTACTAAATTGACACTGAATAAGAAACTGGATTAAACCAAGAAAATCATCCCTGATGCATTTTCTTTGCATAATTCATTTTCCTCTCTGACAAAATATTTAAAATTTGCTTCAGTTGCCATCATCCATTTCACAAATCACACGAGTGCACTGCTTTGTTTGCTAAAGGTGGCAAAGACTTTCTGCTTTTACAGCTCTGATGTTCAACAACTTTAAAGTGTTGATGGTACAGCTGTTCATTTGTCCACACAAAAAAAACTCACAGAGCAGAATCATTGCCAACAACAAGAGCAACATTTTGAGTCCAAACTTCTTGAAACGTTAATGGATTTATGGGGGTGATCTTGAGCCCGCACACTCCGTCTGCGGGAATGGCGGTGGAGGCTCAAGATCTAGAAAAACCCGATTTTCACAGTCCCTCGCCGGTGATGTAATCAGGTTCACGCCAATAATGGGCGAGGGCCTGATTTACATCCATTCACATCCATTTTAATATTAGTAATCACCACCCTCGCCAGATCTTCCTCCTTCTCAAAATTTTTGTACCTCGCCGACATGATGTCACATTGACGCGGTTTGCAACAGATTCGCCCAGACATGAACCTGTCGTGGGGATTCCACCCGGGGGCACAAAGGTGAATATAGTCTCCAGGGTAGAGGGACATGGCCAGGCACTGCCCCCTGTCACAGGTGGTGGTGCCAACCTGGTAGTGATAACCTGTGCTGGGAGCAGTGCCAGGGACGGACCCTTAGTGGAAGCCTCATTGGCTGGGGCGGTGGGGGGGGGGGGGGGGGGGGGGGTGCATGTTACTTTTTGGGGGAGAGAGAGGGAGATGCATTGATCAGGAAGGTGGGGTGTTTGGGGGGGGGGGATTGTCGACATTGATGGGTGGGGGGGTGGAAATATGCTGCTGGTGATTGGGGGGGGGGGCAGGAGATCTCTGTGGTGGAGGGGGGGGGGTAGTTATTTCTTGGTCTGATCAGAAGGGTGCCCACTTTACCGGGGTGTTTAGGCCCCGCCCGTCAAATTAACGGCATGAACACCACCTGTGTTTTTGAGTGTGTTGGTATAAGATCTGGTGGGAAAACCTGTCCGATTCTCTGGAGAGAAACGCACCGGTTTTCAGTCAGACCCTAATACTGTCACTTTTTGGTAAGATTCTGCCTCGTGTTTCTTTCTCTGGGGCATTTGTGGTCAATGAAACAATTGTTGACATTTTCTGTAAAAAATGAGAACCAGGATGTAGCATTAGCAAGGATAAGTAATCTGTGCAATGGATTATTAGAGACAGATAGCACTAGAGTATGAAGTACTGCAGTTGGGTATTAGGTGAGGCCAGACTAAAGGGAAACACAGTAAGATCTTGTCAGGTCTATAGTGCACAGAGCATGGTAACTATGGTAACTAAGGTTGTTGAGCTGCAGGCACTAATGGCTATAAGGGAATATCCTGTTGGTAAAAATAGAACCTGGCTCAAAAAGAAATGGTTACTAAACCAAGACAAAGCAGCTCTTTTAAGTGGCACCCCATCCACTACCATCAACATTCACTCCTTCCACCACCTACACACAGTGCACCATCGACAATATACATTGCACCAACTCATCCTTTGACAGTTCTTTCCACAATGTACAACCTTTACCACCTGGAAGGACAAGGTTCAGCTGACACATGGGAACCACCACCTGCAAGTTCCCCGCTGACCCACACGCCATCCTGACTCAGAAATATATTGCTGTTCCTTCACTGCCGTTGGGTCAAAATCCTGCAACTCCCTCCCTAACAGCACTGTAGGTGCAGCTACACCAACCACATGGACTGCGGCAGTTAACAAAGGTGCCTCACCACCACGTTCTCCAGGGCAATTAGGGCAATAAATTTTTTAAAAATTCATCTTGCGCAATGTGAGCATTGGTGGCTGGACCAGCATTTATTGCCCGTCCCTAACTGCCCTCTCAGAGAGCATTTGAGAGTCAACCACATTGCTGTGGACCTGGCATGTGGGCCAGCCAAGGCAAGGATGGCAGGTTTTCTTCCCAAAGTGACATTAGTGAACCAGATGAGGTTTTTACAGCAATCATCTCATGGTCATCGTTAATTCCAGATTTTTATTGGATTCAGATTTCACCATCTGCTGTGGCCAGATTTGGACCCTGGGTTCCTGGATCTTGTTCTCTGGATTACTAGTCCAGTGACAATACCACTGCCTTCCCCACATGCTGGTCTAGCCAATGATGTCCATGTCCTGTAAAAGAATAAACAATATTCCAGATACAAGGGGCTTATGAAAGATTGGAAAGGAATAAAAGGAGGGTGGCAGTGATGAGGAAGAATATTAGTGTTGGTCAAAGATGTCATGGAGCAGTCGAGGACAAATCGATTTGGGTAGGGTTAAGCGAAAGAGGTGCCATGACACTGCTGGAGGTTTTCTATTGACCATCAACCAAAGATTTAGGGCAGAATTTTACGACCTCATTGTGCCTGTTTTGCGACGGGAAAATGTCATAACATCGGGCGTGATGCAACTAGCAGGAAGAGTGCCTGTTTTGCGCCCATTCCCATTTTACCACAAAAAAAAAGCAGCACGATTGGAACCCTGCTCAAAATGGGCAAAACGTCAATTTGTATCTTTTTGCATTTATCATAATGTAATTAGCGAGCTTCACACCCAATCATCCCGGCTCACCTGCCTTAACCACCTCGTTCCCTGCAGCCAGATTGGTCAGCAAAACCCCCTCAAGTGTAAAAATCACATTCGGGCGCTTGAGCAGTGAGGGTGAGCGAGGAGATAAGTCTCTGCATTCAAACTGCTCTGTGCTGCTCAGAGGGCGGGGGTGGGGGGGGGGTTGTTTCGTGGTGGCCATGTTGCATTTCGGGTCGGGGTGGACCTGCGAGTGTGTGGCTGGGTGGAGGGTTGCTGTTGTTCAAGGGGCCCGACTTCAAGCTCTCAGGATGGACCCGCGTCTGAGCGCTGACTTCGGGTCTGAGCACTGACTCTGGGTCCTAGCGCTGACTCTGGGTCCTAGTAGAGCAAACACAGTAAGAAGTCTCACAACACCAGGTTAAAGCCCAACAGGTTTATTTGGTAGCACAAGCCACTAGCTTTCGGAGCACTGCTCCTTCATCAGGTGAGTGGGATCTCAGTTCACAAACAGGGCATATAAAGACACAAACTCAATTTACAAAATAATGGTTGGAATGCGAGTCTTTACAGGTAACCAAGTCTTAAAGGTACAGACAATGTGAGTGGAGAGAAGGTTAAGCACAGGTTAAAGAGATGTGTATTGTCTCCAGCCAGGACAGTTAGTGACCGCTGAAGTGTTGCCACGCAACCACACACTCGCAGGCCCACCCCGACCCGAAATGCAACATGGCCACCATGAAACAACCCCCCCCTGCCCCCCACTCTGAGCAGCACAGAGCAGTTTGAATGCAGAGACTTACCTCCTCACTCACCCTCACTGCTCAAGCGCCTAAATGTGATTTTTACACTTGAGGGGGTTTCGGTAACCAATCCGGCTGCAGGGAATGAGGGGTCACGGGCATTCGGCCTCTGATCTTTGGGTAAGCGTTCTCCAAGGCGGCCTTCACGGCACACGACAGCGCAGAGTCGCTGAGCAGAGACTGATAGCCAGGTTCCTCACACATGAGGATGGCCTCAACCGGGATCTTGGGTTCATGTCACACTATCTGTAACCCCCACGACTTGCCTGGGCTTGCAAAATCTCACTAACTGTCCTGGCTGGAGACAATACACATCTCTTTAACTTGTGCTTAACCCTCTCTCCACTCACATTGTCTGTACCTTTAAGACTTGATTACCTGTAAAGACTCACATTCCAACCATTATTTTGTAAATTGAGTTTGTGTCTTTATATGCCCTGTTTGTGAACTGAAATCCCACTCACCTGATGAAGGGGCAGCGCTCCGAAAGCTTGTGGCTTGTGCTACCAAATAAACCTGTTGGACTTTAACCTGGTGTTGTGAGACTTCTTACTGTGTTTACCCCAGTCCAACACCGGCATCTCCACATCCTAGTGGGGCAGCAGCAAGCACTGTTGCTGGTGGGGATGGGTTGGAAACTCTCTAAAGTGGCAGTGCTGCAGCCACAGGACTTGTCAAGCAGCACAGTCTGGGGCCACTACTGCATGGGTTCTGGATGTATGTTTGTGAGTGGGGGAGGGAATAGTGGGGGGCTGTGTTAGAAATCATAGAAACCCTACAGTGCAGAAACAGGCCATTCGGCCCATCGAGTCTGCACCGACCACAATCCCACCCAGGCCCTACTCTCATATCCCTACATATTTACCCACTAATCCCTCTAACCTACGCATCTCAGGACACTAAGGGCAATTTTTAGCATGGCCAATCAACCTAACCCGCACATCTTTGGACGGTGGGAGGAAACCGGAGCACCCGGAGGAAACCCACTGTGTTGCCATTCTGGAAAAGGAAAAGGAGAAAGCGGAAACTCTGGCAGTTCCACACACGAGTGTCCTTCGAGCAACTTTTGGATATCGCGTGCCGCGATGGCTCCGAAAGGAGACAGTGTGGTACCTGTGCCATTTGTTGCAGGACCTGGGGATGCACCCAGGGCATGGGGGTGCACCCACACCTGGTGACTGTGAAACTGACGGCCACTTTAAACTTTTACACCACCGGATCCTTCCAGACCACCAGTGGAGGCCTTTGTGGCATTTCCCAACCATCCATCCACAAGTGTGTCAAGCGGGTCACCGATGCCCTGTATGCCCGGGCTGGCCAGTATGTTAAATTTGAGCTGGACCAGGCCCAGCAGCAAGTCTGGGCTTCAGGATTCGCAGCCATCGCAGGGATGCCAAATGTGCAGGGGGCTATATACTGCACCCATGTCGCCCTCAAGGCCCCAGTGAAGAATCCAGGAAAATTCAAAAACAGAAAGCGCTTCCATTCAATAAATGTGCAATTGGTGTGTGACCATCAGCTGAACATCATGTATGTCTGCACCAGACATCCCAGCAGCATGCATGACAGTTTTATATTGAAGAGTTCTGATGTCCTGGAGGTATTTGAGGGTGAAGCGATGGCTCGTGGGGGACATTGCGTACCCGCTTCGGACTGCTGATGCCTGCGCAGAGGCCTGAGACTGAGGCAGAGACCCGATATAATGAGGCCCACATTGCCACCCATTCAATAGTGGAACAGTGCATAGAGCTCCTCAAAATGTGGTTCAGGTGCCTGTACGACTCTGGTGGGGTCCTCCAATATAGCCCCCTGATATCGTCCCGCATTGTGATGGTGCGTTGTGCCCTGCACAACTTGGTGCAGCAGGAAGGAGAGCTTTTGGAGGAGGAGGATGTGGAGGCCGACCAGCCAGTCATCGATGGGGAAGAGGCTTCCCAGCAGGAGGAGGAGGAAGAGGAAGACAATGAAGAGCAACACCACCCAGGCGCTGGAGAGCTGGTGGCAGCAAGGGTCAGGCATGCAAGGGCGGCGAGGGAGACCCTGATCACCACACACTTTGGTCACTAGGGCCTGTGTTGCTGCACGTGGCTTCCATTCCCCCCCCCCCCGCAACCAAACCCCCCCGGAGTCCTACAATCTCCTGTAACACTGTCACGCCAGAGTGTTGGGCCTGGGGTACGCTGTATTAGCGAGTTTCTGTGGCAGGCAGGAGAGTGATGACGACTCGCTATGCGCCACTGTGATGATGCCCTGGTGCAAACTAGTCTGACTTCTATCTGAGCTCCGCATGTAAGCTGGCACCTGAGCTCCGCATGCATGCTGGCACCTGGGCCCATGTCTGGGTGGTGGTAAGGAAGCATAAACCCCCATGCAGGGCCCTGAGGTGGGCGGGATGTGGTGGGGTGGGAGGGAATCTCTCGTGAGTTCTGGGGATGCCATGGCAGATGCTGTAAGTTGCTGCCAACGCCTGCCACCCGCTGGAGCCAGTGAATTATTTGAGAATGATTTTCTCAGTAGCAGTGCATGAAGGGGCCTCGCCCACTGACATCAACACGCAGGGTCCTTCGGGCAGACGTCGGGCGAAATACATTCCTGTTAGAGGCTAATTAGAGACAAATTAGTCACGGGTATGGGGTAAAATAACATTTATTGTTGCCAATAAAAGTGCTTTCAAAATAAGTGATAATATAAAAATATGTGAACGTTAGACTCTAAAGTGCCTAAATATTCTATCTATTTAGTGTTGCCCTTCACCCATGCCATCTCTGTGCCATTACAACTTCTTAACCTTACGTGGTCTACCATTATGTCTTGGTGTCTCCTCAGGATGTACATCAGAGGTGGAGGTGGCCAGCTGCCTACCTCGCCCTGTGGCCTGTGATGCCCTTGGTGATCGTCCTCTGGAGAGCCTGGACCTTGATGGCCCCTGGCTGGTTTCCAGGTGTCAGGGACATATCCATGACACCCTCTTCAATCTGCTTTCTCTGAGATGCCCCGGTATCAGGGAGGGGGGAGTCAGAAGCTGTAGCCACAGCCGCAGTCTCCTGGCTGGAAGACCCCGGCATGGACTCAAGCCCTTCCTCCTTCCTTGGGGTTCCTGTGAGTCTATGGGACGGTGGTACTTCTGTAGTGAGCTCCAAAAGCTCTGACATCACCTGGCCATGCCAGTCCTGGAGGACCACCTGCGTTCTTGTCATGGTGGCCATGCCCTCCGTGATGGCCCTCTGAGTCAGGGGCCACTGTCAATGGCCGCAGCAAGTTCTCTCTGAGACTGGGCCATGCTCTGCAGTCCCTCAGTCATGACCCTCTGTGACTGGGCCACGTTCTCAAAGGCTGCTGCCATAGCCCGCTGTGTCTCAGCGCTGCCCCGCTGGGTCTCCTGCAAGCTCTCAAGCCTTTCAGCCATGACCTTCTGTGAGTGGGCCACACTCTCAAGGGCTGCAGCTATAGCCCGCTGTGTCTCAGCGCTGTTCCGTTGGGTCTCCTGCAAATTCTCGAGCCTCTCAGCCATGGGCCGCAGAATCTCGAGAAGCCTGTTGAGGCTCTCAGCTGTGGCCTGCTGTGACTCGGCTGTGGCCCTCTGGGACACTGCCGTGACCTGCTGTGACCCTGCCATCGCTTGGAACCTGCCAGTCATGGTGTGAATTTAATTTGCCTGTTGTACATGCTTTGATTGTGTTAGCAATTCTTGAAGGAGATATCTGGCATCCACAGCAGCGGTAAAAATCCTCTATTAAAATTATAGACCTTAATTGTTGGTGATTTTAGCAGATGAACCTGTAACACGTTTATATGACATTCTGTTGTCTGCTATTTTAATGGAAGCATTAAATTGTTTATTTTAAATGAGTTAACACCTCTGTTAAAGTGATGGATAAATTTTGTTCCTGAGCATTCATTCGTGAACACTGGCAACAGGAAATTAATAGACAGAAAATGATGGGCTGCTGAGGGTGTGAAATTGACTGAGAGACCTCCACTTTGAAAATGCAGTGCCGAGGCTGGAGAGTTCTTATGAAAGTGAGAGATTCTTTCACTCTTCATGCATTGGCTGAGCACCTCTGATTTGATTGACGCAACATTTTGGATGTCCACCACAGGTTTCACTCCCAGAGTGCAGGGCAGCACAGTGGTTAGCACTGCTGCCTCACAGCTCCAGGGACCCAGGTTCAATTCCTGCCTTGGGTCACCGTCTGTGTGGAGTTTGCACATTCTCCCCATGTCTGCATGGGTTTCCTCTGGGTGCTCCAGTTTCCTCCCACAGTCCAAAGATGTGCAGATTAGGTGGATTGGCCATGCTAAATTGTTCCTTAGTATGTCGAGGTGCGTAAATTAGGTGGACTAGCCATGGTAAATGTGTGGGGTTAAGGGGATAGGACAGGAGAGAGGGCCTGGGTAAGTTCCTCTGTCAGAGAGTCGGTGTGAACTTGATGGGCCGAATGGCCTCGTCTGCACTGTAGGGATTCTATGATTTCATTTCAAAATATGTTCTACTAAAAGGAAAGAACAATCCAAACATTCCATGGATGAATAAACATGCAAGGAAATAACTGAGTGTTGGAAAAGAGGCATACATTTAGCACATAGACAGCAGAGGGGTGCAGGATAAGAGCGAGTACAAAGATATAAGGAGGGAAATCAAACAAATGAGAAAACTAAAGAGAAACTATGAAATTAAATGATCATGGAACATAAAACAAAATGGTAAAATATTTTACAGACACAAGGAAATCTGTGATGGGAATTGCATCATTAAGGAATAGACAGGATAATGCCATCAGTAATGATAGAGGGATGACAGAAATATTAAATCATTATTTTGCTCAGTATTTAGCAGGGATATAAAACAGTTAGACATTGAATGGTGAGGTGACTAATGAGATGAATACATGTAAAATAAAAAGGGGATATATTGAATAAACTAAGCAAACTCAAAGCAGATAAAGTCTCTGGTCTGGATGGATTGCAAGTATTCCACAAGATTTATGGGATGAAATGATAGAGACATTATTAATCATATCTAATAATTAGTTAGAAAAAGGTGTAATGCCAGCAGACTGATGGATAGCTAATGTAGTTCCTTTGTTTAAGGAAGGGGACGGAATATGTCAATGGAATTATAGACTGGTCAGCTTAACATCACTGGAATCTTTACTAAAGAAGAGAAAAGAACATTTAGAAATGAGAAATGCAATAATGAATGGTCTGCATGGATTTCAAAAGGGAAAATCTTATTGAATGCTTTTGAAGGTTACAGCAGAGAGTATTAATGTAGTAGATGTGATTTGGCAAAAGGTCCCATAATAGACCAACGAATGCAGCTGGAGAATGTAAAGTCAGGGAACAAGCAGCAAAATGGATTGTTAGCAGGTTTCAAGATAGAAAGCAAGAAATTGGAGTAAAGAGTAGTTATTCAGACTGGCAGACAGTGGGAAGTGATGTTCCACAAGGTTCAGTGCTGGGACCACTGCTATTCACATTTTCCATTAGTGATTTGGACGTTGGAATGGAAAAAAAATAAATCACCAGAATCTTACCGCCTCGCCCGTCCGAGGTTTGTAAGATCCCGCCTGAGGCCAACGGAAAATGCCGTTCTGTGAGCCTCGCTCTCCCCGATTCTGGGGCGGGCGGGACAGTAAAATTCCAGCCAATATCTACGTTTGCAGATGACACCAAATTAGGGGAGGCGAGCCAATACTCAGCAGGAATGTAATTAATCACATGAGAACATTCGTACGTTTACAGAATGGGCAAATAATCGGCAAATGAAGTACATCACATAAATGTGTGAGAGTACGTTTTGATAGGAGGAATAGTGAGATCACTTATTCCCGGGTTGGTGTAAGTCTAGGTGGGGCAGAGGAACAAGGGATCTCAAATGTAATCAATCACTTTAAAAAAAAAAAGCACCACAAGTTAGCAAAGCCATTTAAAAAAGAAGCAGAGCAAGCAATAGGTTTTATTTCTAGAGGGATAGAATTGAAAAGAAGGAAAGTTATGCTAAACCCGTATCAAACCTTGGTTCGATTGCACTTAGAATACTGAATGCAGTTCTGATCGACATATTGCAAAAATGATATTGAATCTTAGGAGAGGGTGCAGAGAAGATTTACAAGGATGATACCAGACATGTATGGGTATACACATCAGGAAAGGATTGAAGGCTGGAAAAGAAGCTGAGGGGTGACCCAATAAAGCTTTTGAAAATTATGAAAGGTTTTGATAGCGTGAATACGGAGAGAATGTTTCCTCATGTGAGGAAGAGCATAACTAGGGGCATCAAGATAAGATAGTCACCAAATAAATCCAGTAGGGAATTCGGAAGAAACTTCTTTTCCCAAAGAGTGGTGAGAATGTGGAACTTGCTACCACAGGGAGTGATTGAAGCTAAGAATATAGATGAATTTAAGGGGAAGCTGAGCAAGCATATGAGGGAGAAGGGAGTAGAGGGTTATGATGATAGATTTAGATAAGGAAATATGGGAGAAGGGTCGAGTGGAGCAAAAACACCAGCGAATGCTGGTGGGGCCAAATGGCCTGTTGGTGTACCATATATCCTCTGCAGTCAGATATCGGCCACCATGGTACACCCTGCAGAAATTGTCTTTCCATTAACTTCAGCAGCCTAATCACCTCTGTTCTCACCTGGCAGTAAAGATTCAATTCTACCTCCCAAGAATTTTGAGCATCAGCTTCTGATCAGTGCAAATAAAAAGGGATTTTATGTTAAACTGATTGAGGAATCTATTCACAGATGTGGAGCAGCATTTTGTGATAAATGTTCCGTGTTCATTCAGTTCAAATATCTGTTTCTGCAATGCTCAGCTGCAAGAAAACGATGCTACCCTTGTCGTCTGATCCTCTCCTGTGCCTGGTAATATAGGATGGTTCCTGATACATTGCTCCTTATTGTGTTACAGCTTTTTACAGACAAAATTAATTTACAGTCAATGTTCAAGGGCATTGGGACATTGGAAAGTTGCCAGGCACTGAGAGAACAAATGCCTCTGGTTGGAAGATCTCTGCTAACCCTGAGAGTGTGAACAAAATTAATAAAGAAATGGCAAGAATATCAAATTAGGAACAAATGAATGGGTGTCAACTATTCAGCACCTTGAGTGCATTCACTATTCAATTGGAACGTGGCTGAAATGTATCTTAATTCCTTAATTGAGAAATGTTGGAATTGGTAGATAGTCAGGATTGTGAAAGCTGACTTTCTCGCCAATTAGAGTGTGGCTAATTGTAGTGTAGATTCTGCTGCTCTAGCAGCTTGTGTCATTAATGCCCTGTGGCTGTGTTACTCACCATTGCTAAGGTTGGAACTCTTAAAAAACTGGTTTGCCAAACAGAATAAATACAAATGGAGAAGCTGAAATATTTAAAGGTGGGATGACGTTTTCTTGACATGTTGGCTAGGAGGGTGGATCCCTTGCAGTCCAAATTCCTCTTCTCATCAAGGAGTCAGCAAGAAAGGCCCTCGGGCACCCAAAGTGGGGAGGAGCAGCAGGCTAGACATTCCTGGACCCTCCAAGGGTCTTCCTGCATTCTGGGTCCCCTCTGCCTGTGACCCCATCATCTCCAGCCTCTGAGAAAACTGGGTGCACTTGCCTCAGAGCAGGAGACCCAAAGAAGGCCAGGGCCCTCCAGGCCTCTGCCCTCCAAGGACACCCATAAAATTCAATAAAGACTTCAGAGCATTGTAGTCAGCAGGCTGCCTCCACCTTTGCCGTAGATGTCGGAGAAGCACCTCGATATAGTGGTACGGTAAGAAAATTGAAGAAGTATTAAGCTCACCCTGGTTGCACGAGTATGCAGTATTGTAAGTAATTGTTGCACCTTTGTTAAAATATGAATCATTGCACTTCATGCGGGTTTCCTGGGTTTTCCTCGCTGCTTTT
This sequence comes from Mustelus asterias, assembly GCF_964213995.1. NCBI lineage: Eukaryota > Metazoa > Chordata > Chondrichthyes > Carcharhiniformes > Triakidae > Mustelus > Mustelus asterias. The sequence continues at coordinate 77,153,051 of NC_135807.1, read as the reverse complement.
GGGTTATTACCAATGCGCAGCCCCCACCTCTTATCAAGGGGGTGATCCAGACTGAGTATATGTTCCCCTGAATCATGCCTCCACATGGAGGCATCACTCTTAGCCAAGGCCTTTGTGAACCATGTGTGAGAAGCCTCCCGTGCTCATTGTTCCCTTTCTCTTGCAGGTTTTCTGGGGCTATAGAGACACCTTTCCCTTGTCACGATAGGTTATCAGCATTCTCCTTTAGTTGTCCAGTTGAGCTGATCTTCAGCTCCACCTACCTGATCACTCTCCTCCCAATGATCATATCTTCATCTGGACATTGAGGATGTAGACTCAGTGCTGTGCCTTCGCATGAGGATAGTGTGCGTGACTTTTGAAACAGTATCCAACATCTTCCATCCTCTTCCTGTAATCCGCCCTTCCCCTGCCATCAACATCGCCACCCCTGCCATGCTACCTTCACCCTCCATCTGTCACCTTTGAACGCATCCCTCCCCCTTCACTCATCAACAGCACCTTTCAACTGCCTTCCCTCCCCAATGAGCCCACACCTGTCCCAGTCCCCGTGACCACCCTGATCCTGCACACTCTTATGATCCATGTACACCTCTTGCGTCCTCTTCAATCACCCAGACCAGTCTTACATCCGTCACAGATGAACCCTTACCCTCCCGTCCTGCTGCATCCCACTGCCACCTCTAACAGTTGCAGTGCCCACTCATCACCAGCACCCTCAGTTAGACCACTCTAGGATTCCACCATCAACAGCACAGACCACTCCCTCTGAGCCTCCCCAACCTTTTAATTGTTCCCTGGTTTCCCACGGCCCCTGCACTGTAACCTGGTTTCCCCCACCTTCAAGACTCAGTGTTTTTTTTCCTGCCGTATGTCTCCCCCCACACCCTCCGTGTGGACCAGTCCACTTCCAGTAAGTCCCCCTTTGCCATCTCAATGCCACTTTGGTCTGATCTTGGTTTGGACTGGCCTGAATTCCAGCTGGCAGGCAGCTGCTATGCCTCGGTGGAACATTCCGGTCAGCTGCTTATTTGCTAATTGAGTTCCTGATGGCCTTTGGCGGGAATGGCGATTCGCCTTTATACCTCAGTGACAGTCAGGATCACAAGCCCCTGCCATAATTTCTTGCAGTTGGATTCAGCCTGGGCATGTCCCTCTCCCATCCTGGGGAGTTAGACTGCCCCCTGCGCCCCCCAGACAGCTTCCCTTCGCTTGGTTCACCTTTTTGAAAATCAGTCACAAGCCTCATCAGCGTGACATCACGTCAGTGAGGGGGGATTTCCAAAGGTGGGAGAACAAAATGGTGGGGAAGCCCGCTAATTATATTAACATTTATTGTCCCGAGGTTCCTGACCTTCCTGGGTTGGAATTTTGTTACATCAGCAGTGGGTGAGAGAATCAGAAAATGAGCCTGTGACAAATGCGGGCACAAAATCGTGGCATTAGCATTTAGAGCATAGAAACAGGCTATTCAGCACCACTGGTCTTTGCACTGTATACACACTACACAAGCATCCTCCACCTTACCTCATCTCATCATATTATTTATTCATTTATTAGTGTCATACGTAGGCTTACATTAACACTGCAATGAAATTACTGTAAAAATCCCCGACTCTTTTATCAAACAACACATTTATTAAATCTCCCCTTTAACTTGCTCTGCTCTAAGACTGGACCCTGGCAATCAGGAGAGATCATGGTTTGGCGGGTGGGGGTGTGAGGGAGTAGCACCAATAATTGAGAGGAAGGGCACACTTGGAGAAATGGCAGGGTTGGTGAGGAGGGAATCCGGCTGATTTTGGCAGACGGTTTCCTGTAGGGCTGGGGGATGCAATCTTGCTCCATGTGGCTCATAAAGAGAGATATAAAAACACTGAACTGCTTAATCCGGCTGTTCTCTCTTTTTAGCAGCTGGATTTCTGAAGGTGGGGAAACCTGGCCAGCCGGTGTTAAATTCAAATGACTGCCACAATATAGCCAGCAGTCTCATTGATGTGTTATAATGACAGACCTGTCTCTCCAGAGTGGGTTACTAAGATGCCCTCCAAGCTGGCCGCAGTTGGAAACAGGTCCGTTCACAGCAGGTTGGATTTTACATATTTAACCATTTAACCTCTTCCCTGCCCCTCTGCTGCTCATCAAAGGGCAGGGGTTAAAATACCCCCTTGTCTTGATAAAGCCGTACACTTCTCTCACATAAATAAACTTAAAAACTCACATTATTGACTTGAACTGTCCCCCTGCTGTGAACCCAGCTCCTGCACCCCTTTTAAAACTGGACCATTTAGTTGTCAAATGTTGCTGCATTTTGCCTTGTGCATTACTTTGTTTTAATTCGTCTTACATTTTTTGTCCTGGTACTAATTCATAATTCCCATCTGTTGTTTCTATTTAAATAGCGGCAGATTGAGCAGTGGGGATTGTAATTCCTTTGGGGGGGTTTAATGATGATGCACAATTCAGATGGTGATGTGGAGTTCACGAGAGGCCAATAAATTAAAATGAAACAACACCTGAGGCATTTTGCTGCATCAGCTTTAGAAAAACTATACCTTTTCGGAGCATTTCAGAACCAAATGAACTTTGCTAACTCCTAACGGCAGTGACCAGCCGGGAACTTAATCTGGGTTCATACAGAAGCCATTCCAACCTTTCATCAGTGTTGATCACCCAGAGTCAGCTTCCTGCTATCTAATTTCAAGAAGAGAGCCAACAAGTATCGTCTCGAATGTAGCACTTGCATCCAAGTGCGATTTCAAATTGTTGCCTTTTGACCTTCCGCAACCACGTCACTCAATTCCTGCTACCGAAAGCAGCTCAATTTACAGCAAACATGCCAAAACGGTGAATTCATTCTTAAACATTTTTGTGACCCTTATCTCCATTGCCACGAGGACAGTCAGTTCTGAATCCTTTGCCAACCCTCTTAAAATAAATTTGCTTATTTTCCTACTTAAGTGGTTACTTATCTGCATTGGAATGAATGAAAAGTCCACTTCTGAGATGGAGCTCCAGCTGCAAGTATGCTCAAGAGGCGAGAACAAAGTCTATTTGTACATTGAGACAGTCGTTTCTTTCAGATGTTTTCTAGACCTATTACTACTTGCTAAGTGGTTAGTGGAACATCTCCAGGGTTGTTGTCATTCAGTTAAAGTTAAGATTGTGGACAGAGTGGGGCTGTTCAGCAAAGTGGTCATCACCTCAACATAGTGAAATTATGTTATGAGTAGCAACTACAGCTTGCTGGCTTTGTGGGAAGGACAAATGGAAAGGAGTCTGAGGTTCTGGCCATTACTGCTATACTGGTGTTGTATCTGTTATAATATCATGGTATTATAATTTGGGACAAAAAAATGGGGTAATGGAAGTGTTGAAGCATTCTGTTGGAAAGTGGAGAGAAGAAACACTTGATGCCGGCAGCATAATGTTGATGACAAAAGATGATGTGTTAGCTGCAGAATGCAGCGGAATGGAAAGTGAGAATCAAAAAATATATTCATAAAGTGCTTTATTGAACTGTTCAAAAATGTCCAGTCCTATTTGCTCTGTTTATGAATAGGATTCAATTTCTATATTGGAGTTTAGCTGTATGCTGTTAAATGAAACTGTTATTGTGAGTTTTCTTAAGGTCCTACACCCGAGCCCAGGTTTTCTGACATGGGTGCATGTTTGACCTCAATGGGCACTGGAAGACTGTAAACAGTCTCAAAAGGAGCTGTGTTGCCAGAAACCAATTTTCCAAGGTTAGCTTCTTTGCATCGTTTCAGGAGAAACCCAAGGACCAAATGAATGGTGTAAATGGAAGATTGCACAAAGTGAATTTTAAAGGGACGAGTTCAATTAAAGGAGAGTGCCGGGATAGTGGATGAAATTTAATGGAGCCATTGGGAGTCTTGCCCTGTGTCACCCCTTTTAGGGAAGTTCCGCCAAATTAAGCACCACTCAGGTCCTTAATTGCATAGTTGCAAGTCTTCCCCCAAGATCAAGTACCCGGGAGCATTATTCCCTCCTGCTGACAGCTACTGGGCAGTCAGCAGTTCTGTAAGGCAGCAGCACCACCCAGGAAGCCTGCCTGGACCTCGTATTATTACTAGATCCCAGGCCAAAAATTAAGTGATGACAGGAGGGGCATCACTCGGTGTGGGTGGTGAGGGCAAGGTGAGAAGAGGGCTCAGCAGCAAGGACAGAGGGTAGCACTCAGTAGTTTCGAATTCCTGATGCTGGGTCCGTGATCAGACAATGAGTGTTATTGAACCAGGGAACTCAACACCTGGAGTTTGCAAGCAAGGTTTTTATTGTCATGCTCTTTGCATGGTTAATACCAGCAAGGCAGTGAGTTAAGAACACCATCCATGGGTCTTCCCGTCATGTACTTAATCAGGGTGCAAGTGGGGAGGGGATGGGATCTTCACCTGTTGCCCTCCCACTTGATTAAATTAGCCTCTCCCACCAAACTCACCAAGGTGCGGGCAAGTGACTATGCTGCTCAACATTTGACCCCAGGAATATTGGAACATGAATATGCTATTTAGTTCCTCGAGCCTTTACTTCAACCCCATTTACCTGCCTTGTACTATTTTGCTTTAGATCCATTGTTTTATGGTTATTGAACAAGAGGTTGTGCTCAGTAAGGTGGGTGTGAGGTGGATTGCCATCCGTGCCACATCATGGCACCATTCCTTTTCCAGCATCTGTGTAAGGAAAAAGTGGAACCAATTTTCAGGCCACAGTCTTTTGAGATGCCAGTCTTATGCTGCATGGAACCACAGAAATCCTTCCAACAGTGGAACAGCTTTACTAACCTGGGCATTGTGGAGACAGTTTCCCATAGTATTGCCAAGTAAGTGTGGCAGGGCCTAAATGGATAGTTGTTGGCATCTTGGTAGGTGCCACCTGTTGATCATCCTGACATGCCTTTATTGTGCATTATTGTTGAAAGCTTGGCACATTAATTCGGAGAAAACATCCAACATTAGTTAGACATTCACATCTTAATTGTACTGTAGAATCATCGAATCCCTACAGTGCAGAAGGAGGCGATTTGGCCCACCAAGCACTGACTCTCCAACAGAGCATCCGACCCAGGCCCTATCCCCGTAGCCCCTCGTATTTACCCCGCTAATCCCATTAACCTGCACATCTTGGCAATTTAGCATGGCCCATCCATCTAACCCGCACATCTTTGGACTGTGGAGGAAATCCACACAGTCACCCAAGAGTGGAACTGAACCCGGGTCCCTGGTGCTATGAGGTAGCAGTGCTAACCACTGTGCTACCATGTCGCCCTGGAGTTTATGTATAATTACGTATAATTATGTATAATTACGATTACGATGTCCACAAGTGGATGGGCTTTGCAGATGAGCCATTATTTCCATGGGACATCTGGATATGATATCGATGAGCTGGATTTCCTCTCCTACCTGCCTGACTGGTTAAGCTAATTCACTTGAATAACTAATGGGGAAATTCAGGGCCTTTGATTTGGGGATACTTTGCACAAAATGCTTTGTTTGCCAGGGTTAACATGGCAGGAACGGTGAGAAGTTACGATTTTTAAAAATGTTGCGACAATTCTGATTTTCTTCCGGATACATGGTGGATATTGCAATGTATTGGGAATTTGATCCAGCAACAGATGCAATTCTTGTCAGCTGGGGAACATGATAATGCCAGTTCAGGTGATGATGCCTGTAATAGGTGACAAAGCAAGCAGTCATTTATCTTTCAGCATTCCGCTCAAATCATGTTCTCCATTTGCTGTCGGAGGCACCAATTAACCTTTCCTTTCTTAAGGCGTCAGTCTTGGCTACGGCGGTAACACTAACATCTCTGAGTTAGAAAACTGCGTGTTCAAGCCTCACGCCAAAGAGACAAAATCTAGGCTGACGCTTTATTGCAGAACTGGGAAAGTGGTGTATTCCAGATGGGAGGTTAAGTCTGGGTTAAGTCTGGGTTCTGCTTGCTCTCTCAAGTGAATCTAAAAGATCCCAGGACCTTATTCATAGAGGAACAGGGGTTTTCTACCTAGTGTGCTGGTCAATATTTATCCCTCAACCAATATCTCAATGGATTATCTGATCAACATTGCTGTTTGTTGGACCTTGCTGCACACAGATTGGCTCAAATTTCTTACATTACAACACTGTCTACACTTTACAGTGTTTCATTATCTGCAAAGCATTTTGGAACATAACATTGTGAAAGGTGCTGTAAAAATGCTATTTTTATCTTTCATGGAATTGTTGTTACTCAGTGGATTTGTGGTATTGTTTTCTGTTTTACTAGAGAGTAGGATGCTGGATTTTAAGTTGTGGGTCCGTACAGCTTTTGATAGCAGGCCAAGCCATTGACATAACTTCCAGCTGACTTTGGCTCTGAATAGCTTCATTGTGTCCTCGTCTGCTTGAGGTTGTGGTTCTGCAGAAGGATTTTGCAGCTGTTCTGCATAGAGGAAAGCAATTGCGAGCCTACATCAGCTTTGTGCTAAAGTGCTTGGAATAATGTCTGCAGGAGCTCTTTATTTCTGTTTTCGATTTCATTTACAGGTCGGGATCCTTTATCCAAGATCCTCGGGGCCAATTGCAATTTGGATTTCAGATCATTTCGGTTTTCGGATACTGCATATAAACTTACATCACAGTAGCCTAAGTGTAGGCTTGCTATGATCTAAAATAGTGGTTTTCAACCGGCAAGTGTGCCGCGGTTGCCAATAATCCCATGCACTCACCCTTGCATCAACCCCAACCATCACCACAGGATCCCTTCAACCGGGAATACAGTCACGCCAGTTATTTCTTCCCATTCAGGGAGATGTCACAGAAACCTCTCTCCGTTCTCTTTATACAAGCATCTGAAAGTTAAAAGGGCACGGAGATTGTCGGGACAGACAATGCGGCTAAATCCTCAATGGAGAAAATACCCAGAAAGAAGCTGTGGCTGTCCCTCTGCTTCCTGGGAGTCTTAGTTTGTTAGTTTTATTTCGGGATTTTACAGTCCAAAGATGTGTTGGTTAGGTGGACTAGCCATGGTAAATGCACGGGGATCGGGCAGGGAGGTGTGCCTGAGGGGGATGCTCTTTCAGAGAGTCGGTCCAGACTCAATGGGCCAAATGGTCTCCTGCACTGTAGGGATTCTATGGAGACGATGTAAGTACTCAGAGCCTGAGGGCAGAGAACATCCAGTAAATTGATTTGGAAGGAATAATGTTCGTGTATATAAAATCTTCCATTCATTGAACATATGCAAAAGTTACACCCCCCCCAGGATTAGTGGTTTATTAAAGTGGAATATATTGTTTAATTAAAGTATGCTCAACAATACGAAACAGAAGGATGAATAGAATTTGTATAGCGCACAAGAAACAATACTTTTCATTGTATACTAATACATGTGACAATAATAAAGCAAATCAAATCAGAAAGATGTTGAGGAAATATATGTATCTGTATTTATTCTAATACCTTTTAGCTAGTTGTTTTCGCACACCTGTACGACAATGGCAAGAAAATCAAATATTATGGATGAAAATTCCAAACAATTTGGTGTGGCACAGTGGTGGCACAACTGCTGCCTCACAGCGCCAGGGATCTGGGTTCAATTCCCGGCTTGGGTCACTGTCTGTGTGGAGTTTGCACGTTCACCCCGTGTTTGCGTGGGTTTCCTCCCACATTCCAAAGATGTGCAGGTTAGGTGGATTGGCCATGTTAAATTGCCCCTTAGTGTCAGGGGGATTAACAGAGTTAATATGTAGGGTTACAGGGATAGGGTCTAGGTGGAATTGTTGTTGGTACAGGCTCGATGGCTTCTTTCTGCACTGTAGGGATTCTATGATTCTATAATAAACACTAACTAGCACAAGGGATTTCACATCTAGCTTATCATCATACTGTGTAAATAATCAACCACAGAAACCACTCTTTATAAAGTATGCAGTCATTATCTAATATTAAATGTATTGCTTATCATTTGGCACACTGCAGGGATATGTTACAGAGTGTAACACAAAATGATGCCAATGCAAACCATGTGTCGTTAAAGGAGAGCAAATAAATGATGTGTGTCTTGTTAAGGACTGTGAAATAAAACTCACTCCTCGCCATTACAAGCATGTACAATGTGTTGCATTAAACTAAATTTGGTGTTTAGATTTGACATTTAATTTGGTAAATGGAAGAAAGGTTGTTTTCATATAGTGTGGACACCAGTTATATTACAGTGCAACAATGTTTTTTTCTATCTTCCTATTACTTTTCACATTTTAACTGGAATAATTGTTGCAGTGAATGTAACAGCTTTGAATTAAACTGAAGTTTAGCCAGAATACTGATTTTAAACTGAGCACACAGGATGAATGGCCACGCAACACTTTGTTCATAGCGGATTGCTGCGTTGTGGTGCACCCTGTGCCCCACACCTTGTATGTGATTGGCCACTGTCAATTTGCTAAGACATTGTGGGGCATTAATGAGCAGTCGATTCAGCTGAAAAAAAGTGAGTGTCTTGGAATTGTTTGTCTGACTGAAGTGTGCCGTGTTACTGAAAAGGTTGGGAGCCACTGCTCTGATGTAAATAAAATGGCTAGAAAGTAAAATGTATCATTGAATAATAGATACAGGGCACCATAAGTTTCTTTTTGGCAAGTTCACCACAAAAATCACAAGATGAAAAGTGCAGACAAACAGCTAGACTTCCCACACTAAAGGTCAGTGAAGTTAAAAAGAGTGTGGCTTTTGGATGTTTCCAATTTTTGGATTTACAAATAACGGATAGTTATTTTAGTTTTTGTTCTAAACTAGTGTTGCTATGTTTGGCCATTCCTGCGTGTGTAGTTATTTAGTTGTGTTTGATGTGGCTTTGCTTCCAGTTTACATCTCCTAAATTAATGTATGTCAGAGTAAGTTTATACTTTATGCCACCTTCCTAAATACCGTTCAGCTTCTGTATTTAGCATATCTGTAAATCTGAGAAGAGTTTGTTGACTGGGTTCCAGGATGCTAAAGGAGGCCTAAATAAATGGCAAATGTTTCTTTTCTATTATTATCAGCAGAACCTACAAACTGGAGGGAGCTAACAAAAATATTCACAGAAACAAAAGATAATAATACAAGTGTGATCCATTGAAAGTTGTTTCTGTGTTTTAATTAATAATCTGATTTGTTTAAGGGATGTTATAGAATGTTTTACTAATTTTGAATGCATAATCAACATCAAACTGCTGCTTCAGTACAGTTATTTAAAGGCCAAAATGCAGAATAAAAGATACGCTAGACTAACTCAGCAAGATGTTGTAACCCTGTCTTAAAAGAGCACGTACTGCTGTACCAATGGGATTTTAAAAAAATGTTCTTCCATTTTCGTTTAACCTCCAGGTGTGAATAGAAATTTTTGTTTTTCTGCTAAGTTAAGTATCACCCTGCTGTAACTCCGTCAAACTGCATGGAGATTTAAATGGCTTGCTGCATCTGCTGGGGGTAGACAGGCTATGATGGTGCCATAAAATCCTGGCCCAGCTAAATTAATGCTAAAACTTCCTTCTCTCACCAACTAATGATTCCCTATTTTGAGAAAAATGAAATTGCACTCCTGACATCCGCTGAAAAATATCACCCATTCTCTTTATCAGAATCTCTCTTCTATTAACACTGATCCAGCACCTTTATAATGGTGGTTATTTAGCTGAGATCTGCTGTGCATATTAACAAACTTGTAAGAACAGAGGTTCCTAAATCTTTAACATTGGATAAGGTTAGGAATGATGTCCTTGTGCTCTTTAGGCCGGTGCAGGTTGTCCAAATTTAACAGCCCCATTAAATCACCTCTTACTTTTAAAACCAATATCTTGTGGGTCCTCAGTTTTTTTCTCTCCAAACAAAATATATCTGGACCTTTTTCATAGCTATTACATGGAATGACCATAACCACTTTTCTCTGAATATTTGCTAATGCATTTGAATCTTTCTTGTGATACAGGGACCAAAATTGCAGCAGTACTCAAGAAATGACCCTACTGTTTTATCAGTACAATATCGTTATATTGTTCTGACTTGTAGTTAATGACCCCAGTATCTGATTTATATTAATAACCCCTTGGCAATGGTCAGATGCTTTCAGAATGTGATCACTTCCGAATTTTTCTTCTATTGATGTATACGGTTTCATATTATATATTTGTTTCCTGTTAATTGATCCTAACTGGTTATCTACATTATTAGTCTAGAGCTCTGCATTATCAAACAGTTTAATGTCATTACAACAGACTCCCTCTGCTGTATCATTGACAAATATTCCAAGCATTCCATAAAATAATCTGTGAATCTCCACTGACGACATTTTCCCTGGCAAAGTATTTTCCATTCAGTGTGAAGCCAAGTCTAAACTGGAGACCTTAATGTGACTGAAGCAATTGGCTCAGAGGTTGTTCTGGCAGAGATTAGTTCCTTCAGGCGTTACAGAAGCAACACTCCCCGCCCCACCCCCACCCACCTATAACCCCTTCGTTTCAGGCTGATGTGTTTTTCCCAGATTTATAGACACACACAAAATGGAGAAGGCAAGAGGCAAAGGGCTGCTTTTCCATGAGTTGTCTGAGTCAAAGGCTTCTTCACCTAGGTACCCCCTGCTGAAGCAATGTGTATTCTGCTCTTACTGAGCACAGTAAATATTGGTCCTTTGAAGACAGTCCAATTACAAACACATTGAAGTTACTATGAAAACTCCCCTAGTCACTACACTGCAGCACCTGTTCGAGTACACTGAGGGAGAATTTAGCATTGCCAGTGCACCTAACCAGCACATCTTTCGGACTGCGGGAGGGAACCGGAGCAACCGGAGGAAACCCACACAGACACGGGGAGAACGTGCAGACTCTGCACAGACAGTGACCCAAGCTGGGAATTGAACCCAGGTCTCTGGCACTGTGAGGCAGCAGTGCTAGCCACCGTGCCACTCTGTGGGCCATCCTGTAAAGAAGGCTGCTTCGTTTTTGAGCTGGGGGCTATTCTCCAGTTAGGAACAGCACCCGAGCAGTCTGCGTCGCTGCAACACTGAATGCTTTCTCACCTATTGAATCTAGGGGCTGGTGAAGCATCACAAAGAGAGAATATAGTTTGAAAGGCACTGGCAAGCTTTTGTTTCACCCATGGCACTTTGACTTGCTCCCATGTCAGTACATTTACCCTGTGGCCCATTGGTTTAGATTAGTGTCACAAGTAGACTTACATTAACACTGCAATGAAGTTACTGTGAAAATCCCCAAGTCGCAACACTTCGTCGCCTGTTCGGGTGCACTGAAGGAGAATTTAGCATGGCCAATGCACCTAACCACCATGTCTTTCAGACTGTGGGAGGAAACTGGAGCCCTGGAGGAAGCCCACACAGACACGGGGAGATCGTACAGACTCCACACAGACAGTGACCCAAGCCGGGAATCGAACCCGGGTCGCTGGCGCTGTGAGGCAGCAGTGCCACTGTGCCACCCTCATTGACTATGTGCCCAGACAAGGATCACGAGCTGCAAGTTCAGACTCATGAGGTGTTTGGTGAACCGGTATGCATCCTGAGATATTTTTATTCCAGGAACAACAATAACAACTTGCATTTATATAGTGACTTTAATGTAGAGAAACAAAGGAGGCAGCAGGCTGCTGCTTGGGTTTCCTGGATGAGTGTACTGCAAGATTTCCTTAGGTCAGTACATGCATCAGAATTCTGTTTTAACAGCTTGATGACTTGCTCTCCCCAAGATCCGGGTAGCTGCTTGTACATCACGTCTTTATATTGTATTGTCCTCTGGTGGCTGGGGGCCCATTCCCTTGTGGGTGTCCTGATTTTAGTATTGCTTATTGTACTGCTTGTTTTTGTGGTTGGATTAAAGTGTCACAATGTTACCAAAACACTGTTGATTTTGTAATCCAGTTTGTGTCAATTTGAACATCACCCACAGGTGTTAGTTCTTGTCTATTGGTCTCCAAACAGATTATCAGCCTGAGCAAAATAAATTAAACAGTATTAGTCAATTTGCTGGGCTGATGTATCTTAAATGCCACAACCACGAAGCAAGAGCTAAATAGGTCAACTTTGCAATATGGGCAAAAATAAGCACTTCTCATGTTTTTTAGGTGCTGTAAATATGTTATGAAGCCAACAAGTCGTATACTTAATTTTCTGCATCTTGATGAGCTTTGTATGCTTGATGTACAGGCCTCCAGCACCCCAGGCATTTTGTGATTGGATAATGGCCACCATATACACAGGACAACACAGCAGGAGGCAAGACTCAGTGTCTGATAGCACACATCACTTTGTCCCAGGTGTATTAGTGCTCTGATGCACAGCAGTAATGGCCCATAAATATTTTATCGAATTTTATTCTTTTTCAGCTGAGGGATGTAATTGCTGGGTAAAAGAACAAAAGAAAGGATATTCAGTTTTTTACTCTCCCATTGTTAGCATCAAACACTCTTGAGGTCAGAATCAATTATAGAATAAAACTCCATTCAGTTTGTTACGCTGCTCCTGCAGCTGTGTGACTTACATTACAGTGAATTTAGAATAAGGAAACAGACTGTTTGCCCTTGGTGCTTATCCTCCCTGTAAGCAGTAGCCCTAATCCTTTGCCTATACTATTCGTATATCCCCTTTCCTTCAACATTTATCCAAAGATGGAGTGGAATATTTCCATTTCCCACACCAATTGCATGTCTGGATTGAGTAAAAATAGCAACCTGGCTCAAGTTGTGGGTAAGAGAGTTACGGGGCGGCACAGTGGTTAGCACTACTGCTTCACGGCACCAGGGACCCAGGTTCAATTCCTGCCTTGGGTCACCGTCTATGTGGAGTTTGCACATTCTCCCCATGTCTGCGTGGGTTTCCTCTGGGTGCTCCAGTTTCTTCCCACAGTCCAAAGATGTGCGGGTTAGATGGATTGGCGATGCTAAATTGCCCCTTAGTGTAAGGGGAACTAGCTAAGATCATAGGGATAGGGCCTGGGAGGGATTGTGGTCGGTGCAGACTTGATGGGCCGAATGGCCTCCTTCTGCACTGTAGGATTCTATGACTCATTCTATGCAGGAGTATTACAGATTCTCAGAGAGATGGAACTCTCCTTTCGTCACTGTGGTCTAGATTTATATTGATATTCCGGAATGATCCACAGCCCACCACCTAGTCCTGATAAGACTAATTTGTTTTTGCTGTTGGGTTTTTGTGGCTGGCTTTGACAACTGACATGTTTCATTTATCTGGTGTTTAATTACTTCCTTGACGAACGACCAAATTGTGCTGTAATTACTGTGAGAGTTACTGGGAAATAATGCTGCTCAATAATATTGACTGCAAACTGGTCTTTGCAGCACCAGTAGTTTTGATGCTGAGGGAGCTTTTCTGTATGAAAATGATGTCCACTTCCTGGCCAGTCTGACCACGAGCTCAGTGAGGGATTTAGTGCAGGTGTTAAGAATGTGCATTGGAAATATGCAGAGTAGGTAGATTGATGTTAGTCAACCTGCAATGCTGATTTGACATCAGTCCTGCCATTTTCACAATAATTAGGAGCAGGAGTAGGCTATTCGGCCTCTCAAGCCTGCTCTGCCATTTGAAAGATCATAGCTGTCGTTCTCCCCCCCCCCCCCCCCCCCCCCCGATTAACCCTTATCGTCCTTGTCAGTCGAATATCCAACTCGGCCTTTAATTAATTCAATGACACAACTCCACTGCTTGCTGGGGAAGTGAATTCCACAGATAACCGAGGGAAAGAAATGTTCTTAATCTCAGTTTTAAATGGGAAAGCACGCCACGGGAGGGCCGGAAAATCTCGGCCGTAGTTACAATTCCCCTTGGGATGCAGCGTTAGAGGGAGATGGAGCGGAGGCAGCACATACAAGGATAAGTGTAATAAGGATTTATCCAGTCAGTTTCACAGAGGTTGTAAGGTTGAGCGGTAGTGTTTATTGTGAACACATAACTATATACATATGTACCAAGTATAGCCCAGTGTAGGAGCTGACTTCATGCTGACATACACTAAAGTCTCCCTATACAACTCAGTTTCCTGTCTGTTGTCATGTGTCTCTCTACATCATACTGTGGGGGGTTTTGTTCTCCAGTCCCACATTAATTCTTACTATGCTAAACACCTTTATACTGCAACAAGTGGTGCGGCAACAATAATCTCTCCCTCAATGTCAACAAAACGAAGGAGATTGTCATTGATTTCAAGAAGCGTAAAGGAGAACATGCCCCTGTCTACATCAATAGGGACAAAGTAGAAAGGGTTGAGAGCTTCAAGTTTTTAGATGTCCATATCACCAATAACCTGTCATGTGGTTCCTCCCGTGCCGACACTATAGTTAAGAAAGCCCATCGATGCCTCTACTTTCTCAGAAGACTAAGGAAATTTGGCATGTCAGCTACGACTCTTACTAACTTTTACAGATGCACAATGGAAAGCATTCTTTCTGGTTGTATCACAGCTTGGGATGGCCCCTGCTCTGCCCAAGACTGCAAGGAACTACAAAAGGTTGTGAATGTAGCCCAATCCATCATGCAAACCAGCCTCCCATTCATTTACTCTGTCTACACTTCCTGCTGCCTCGGCAAAGCAGCCAGCATAGTTAAGGACCCCACGCACCCCGGACATTCTCTCTTCCACCTTCTTCCTTCGGGGAAAAGATGCAAAAGTCTGAGGTCACGTACCAACCGACTCAAGAACAGCTTCTTCCCTGCTGCTGTCAGACTTTTGAATGGACTTACCCTGCATTTAGTTGATCTTTCTCTGCACCCTAGCTATGACTGTAACACTACATTCTGCACTCTCTCGTTTCCTTCTCTATGAACGGTATGCTTTGTCTGTATAGTGCGCAAGAAACAATAGTTTTCACTATGTTAATACATGTGACAATAATAAATCAAATCAAATCAAAAGCTGCAAACAAAGGGAGGAGGGAGAGAGAAGGTCTCTCGGTAGGAAGTCTTATCTACCCCTCGGTCTTCAGGGAGCAATTGTCCTATTTCTTCCCAAGCCAGGATCAGTTGTGCATCATCTGCATTTTGCAAAGGAGATGTCTCAGAACTTTCTGAACCCAGACCTGTTGTTTGAGAGCAGGATGAGGCTGGTGTTGCCAGTTGCTATGAAAGTGTCAGTAGCCCTGAATTGCTTCATGTTGGGTTCCTGGGCCATTGTTAGGGAGTCTGCTTTACACCTGGTTCATGAGTTCCCTCCACAATCCAGTCACACGTGACCAGCCATGGGGCCGAGTGAACCACCATCAAGAAGACCATTGGGGTACTGAATTAGCGTTACTTTGCCTCGACTGCGGTGGGGGACACTCCAATACTCACCAAGTATGGTGGTCTGTTGTATTCTCCACAACTTGGCCAGCATGCAGGCACAGTCTTTCTATCAGGGATATGGTGAGCATCTAAGGATGGACAATAGCAATAGGAGGAGAAGGAAGCAAGGAGGAGATAGCTGACATGTTCATGTCCTGGCTAGTCTGTGATCATCTTCAATACTGCTTGTGAACCAAACCCCAACAGTTCTATCCTGCTTCAGTTACAGGTCATCAGAGAATCCTCTTTTGACTTGATTTGATTTATTATCACATGTATTGGGATGCAGTGAAAAGTATTGTTTCTTGCCACACTCCACAGACAAAACATACCGTTCGTAAAGTACATAAGGGAGAAGGAAAGGAGAGGGTGCAGAATATAATGTTACAGTCACAGCTAGGGTGTAGAGAAAGATCAGCTTAATATAAGGCAGGTCTATTCAAAAGTCTGATGGCAGCAGAGGAGAAACTGTTGTTTAGTCGGTTCGCTGATCTCAGACATTTGTATCTTTTCCTGACAGAAGAAGCTGGAAGAGAATATGTCCGGAGTGCGTAAGGTCCTTGATTATGCTGGCTGCTTTCCCAAGACAGCAGGAAGTATAGATGGAGTCAACGGATGGGAGGCTGGTTTCTGTGGCGGACAGGGCTTTGTTCACAACCCTTTGTAGCTTCTTATCGTCTTGGACAAGCTGTGATACATCGAGAAAGGATGCTTGGCTCCAACGCTGAAATAAAAGCACCACAAAATAACCATCCCATTCCAACTTAATGCCACAAAGCATTCAGTATTCCATACCTTTTAAGAACATAAGAAATTGGAACAGGAGTAGGCTATTTGACCCCTTGAGCCTGGGCCACCGTTCAGTATGATCATATCTGATCCGATTGTGGCTTTAACTCCATTCTGTCCTCCCCCCAACCTTTGTCAATCAGATATCTGTCTTACTCCGCCTTGAATCTATTCAAAGATCCAGGCGCCGCTGCCCTCTGTGGAAGAGAATTCCAAAGTTGCATGATCCACTGAGAGAAAGACATCTTCCTCATTTTCATCTCAAATGGGCGACCCCTTATTTTTAAACTGAACACCTGGTTCTAGACTCCCCAATAAGGTGAACATTGTTCCAGTATCCATCCTTCAAAGTCCCCTCAGAATATCTGTTTCAATTAGATCACCTCTCATTCTTTCAACACCAGTGAGTACAGGCATAACCTGCTGAACCTTTCCTCATAAAACAACCCTACTCCATCCCAGGAATCAGCTGAGAAAACTCAGCTAATCATGCCTGTACATTCTCTGTCCTCCTGCTCCTGTGTCGTGCTAACCCTGAGCCACAGTATGGTCAATGGAAGGTTTCTGATTTTCACTGGAAGAAATCACAGATGGTTTTGTCTTTGGGTATCATTGGGCTTTGAGGGCCCAGCTTTGCACTGTACTGCTTTGTCATGGGTGACAGTAGGCTGAGTTAGCTGACTGGCCGAGAAGCAACAGCAAGGGCACTGGTCATTTGACAGTGATGGGAGAAGGACAAATGTATTCAGCCTGGGAGATGACAACATAGACATAGTGCCGATTCTCTGAGTCGGCACCTCCCTAGTCCTAATAATCTGCTAGAGCGTGGATTGCTGGATGGATTTGTGACCCTGAAAAGCCCTCTGAGCACTGGCATCTGCAGCGATTGACACAGCTGTCTGAATTTGTGTAGTGGCAGGCTGAGATATCCCAAACCTCAGTCTGAACTTCCACTGCAGCACTCTAATATCGGGTGGCTTCTGCCTGCATTGGAATGTGAGCGGCCTTCAGACACTCTGTTATGGGTAGATCTGTAAGGTCACTGGGCCTCAATTTCACACTTGTTGGCCATGCACAGTGAACAGGACCAAGAGTGGCCATGTTTCCGGCTTCTCCTCAAGACTGACAAAACATGATACCATGCTGGCTTGGCACTTGTGCAGCAAAGCTGGCAGGGGGCAGAAGCGTCGCAGGTGCCAGGTCCAATGGAGACCTGGCAGGAAGTTTCGAAGTGGCTCTGTCAGACTGCAGAAGACATTGGAGGAGACACAGGGAACTCTCCATTTACACTGGCGGCAGCACCTGGGGACACACCAAGGGAAGGGCAATGCAAGTGGGCAGTCAGCCCCCTGGTTTTCTTTCGACTGCCTGCATGCTCTCATGGAGGCAGTGAGTGCCAGGCAGCAATACTGCGGAGGCCACCCCACCAAACCAAATAGGCCTGAACAGAGATGGCAGCTGAGGTCAGCGGGCATGACATGGATACAGTGCTGTAAAAGGTTCAGTGAAATTCTGTGCATGGCAAGGGTGAGTACCAAGTTGGCATGATCCAGAGTAGGGAGGTCTGGTAGGGTGCCCGTCCTTTGCAGCACTCAAGGGCATAGGACTCAGCGTCTCAGGACACACTTCTACCTGTGCATGTTCAGGCTAGGAAATAAGATGGGAAGTCCTGGGTCCATTTAAGGGTCAGATGTGCAAAGATGTTACAAACTTTAACATGGTTCTTGGGGGTGAGTTGGGCAGGATGGGAAACCGCATGTTATGGTGTTGGAGGTGGAGGGTTGTGTAATGAATGGACCTTTGCATATATTGGTGAAAAGCCTGAGCGCTCAGCAACTGGCTGAGAAGGGGCCAACCTTGTCATCCTCATCAGCTCGAGTGCGGCAGAAGATCCGCCGGTCGTGGAGAGGCAGGTATCTCAGAGGAAAGTAAGAACCCGATGGGCAGGCGGAGGGTGAACAGAATGAAGGGTCCTCTCATCCCTCATACAGACTCTTGAGAAAATGCCCCCAGTGATTCAGCAATCACAAAGCCTCTACGATGCTGTTGATATCAGTCTAGCCTGGGCATGGGCATTGACTGTGTGATGAGTAGTAATACTTAGAGTATTTTCCTCCCTCAGATGAGCCACCCTCCAGAGTGAACCCTGAGCATAGTGCGTTGGTTCAGATGGTAGTGTACAATGGTGAGGGCACAGCACGCTTGCATGCGGAGCTGGTGGAGGCAGAGAGCACACGTTGCTAGCATTCGGTGAAGTGTTGGGGACCAGGACCGTGCTGAGCCTTTGGACTTGTCCATCAGGCAGCAGATGCTGGATGTCCAGTGGAAGACCTGATTGAGATCCCTGAGGGTCTGCATGCCATGGTCTCTGTCATGGAGGAGTCCAGGCGGAGCGTGAGCAATGCATTGATCCAGAGCTCTAAGTGCCAGTGTGAGAGATGGATGCAGCACCCAGGCTCTCTGCTTGGTGCCCATTCATCAATGGAGAGCAGCGAGGGACATACGTACCTCCTCTCACTGGTGGATGAGTCATCTGTTTTCTCTGTGGGCTCCTTTCACGACACTCTGGATGTGAGTGGAAGCTCCTCAATCCCTCTGCCAGTCTCCACGCCATCTTCTGAGGCTGCAATGCCCGAGGAATGCCCAGCCATGTTGCTGGGTGGTGGCAGTGGGATAGCACTTTTAAGTGTAAGTTTTTAAGGCATCGTGAGCACAGGAAGGGTTTCAGAGGTGATTAGTTGTTTTCCTCGCTGCACTGTTTGTTTCATGTTACGGGTCAACCATTGTATGTTTTGTTCTTAGATTGCATCTCTGTCATAAATATAAATCAAGATTTTGTTTCAATGCCCTGAGTATTCTTCATGATTTCCCTGGGTGTTGAGAGGAGACACTGAGGCCATGGCATTGTATTATCTTAAATGTGTGTGAAGGAGAAGGTGCCCTAGGACTCAGATGGAAGGCAAGCCTTAGCAGCATAGTTGAAGGAGCGTTGAATCAAGGCCTCTCCGGTGTCCCTGCCTCCCTGATGGTTCCTTATATCTGGCTTCTCATCTTCACCCTGTGCCTGCCTGGGTACCTCATCAGATCCATCTGCAGAATCTTTGTCTGAGGCGCGTGGAGCTGCCTCAATGTCCTCATTCTCGAGTGGGTTGCTCCTTGCCAGTGCCAGGTTGTGCAGAGTGCAGCAGACCACAACAATAAGTGACATTCACTCTGGAGGGTATTACAGGAATAGTCCAGGCATGGAACCCCATCTTTGGTAGCCCTATTGTCCTCTCAACCACTGCTCTTTTGGAGGCATGATGCTGATTGTACCTTTCTTCCACCTCTGTCCTAGAATGCAGATGTGGCATCATTAGTCACCTTTTCCACAGATACCGTTTGTCGCCCAGCAACCAACCAGTGCAACTGAACTGGTGCCACAAGCAGTCTTGGCTTTGGGAGTGTTTCAGAATATATGCATCATGGGAGCTGCCAAGGTGCCTTGCACAGACTTGAAAAATCTAGGTCTTGTGGTCTTTCTATTCACAAAGGTCCCTGTCTGACTTGCTGGTACATTGATGGTCACATGAGTGCAGTCTATGGACCCTGGATATGAGGGAAGCCTCTGGCTCACTAAGCCTGTCTGGTTTGGTCCAACTGGTAATGAATGAATGTGTGAATCTGCTGAGCAAAGTGTCAATTATCGGCTTGATGCAGCTATGGACAGCTGATTGGGACATTCCACACAGCCCCCACTGACCCCTGGAATGATCCAGATGCATAAAAATTGAGGACTATTGTGACCTTCAGAGAGGCAGAGCCTTCTGTGGCACTGGATCTTGGATATGTTGTGAAAGCTGGATCACTGCGTGTACACTCTGGTATGAGGATAGTGGCGTGTTCTGCGATGTTGTTCACTTTGCTCTCCCTGCTGTCCCTGTATTCGCTGTGCCTGCATCTTCCCTCCCACAAATGTCTCCCGGCAATGCTGCCTGTGGACACCTAGCCTCCTCCCCTTTGGCCCCTCTCTTCCTCCTCCAGAGGAGTACACAACTCCATCTGCTGAAATGCAGATGGCACTGCCCTATGCACTGGCAATGCTCCAACAGAGTTGACCAAACAAAAGAGGCCCAAGAAGAAGGCTAACAAAGCAAATACTTCAAAAGAGAACAGAGGAAATTGGAATTGTCACGACTAAAGCAACAGGAAACTCTCACTCCTAACGACTCACAGAGCCAATGCTTCAGCCCCCTATTATCCTGTTCTTGGATGAGAAAGTGAAAAAACAGGATGGTTGTCTGCCCATCACCCTAAAAATTGCACAGGCCACGTTAAGTTCCAGTTGATTGCGCTTTTAATGGCTTTAATTAGCTTATTAATTATCAACAGTCATGCCCACCAACTGAAATATTGCGAGTGTGTGCGATAGCATCAGAACATGTGTCCGACGTGTCAGGTATCTCCTCACAAGATTTTCCACTCTTTGGGTTGGACGTGCGCTTGAAATTATCGCAAAAAGTTCATGCCAAGGAGTTGGCACTGCGAAGGTGTTCTTCCAAACTCTGCACCTAATCCTGTGCCAAGTTGGAGCCAGACTCCTTCAGGATCTTTGAGAATGAAACAGCCTGCCGATGCACCAAGTAATGCTGTGTGTGTGGACATCAGTAAATTTCTGTATGAAGCCTCTTTGGAGTCCTCACCTAAGTCCACTACAGCCAAACATGTGAGTGTCTTCACCTCTAGGGAGCTGTTCCATATTGTCCTTTCCCCCCTGCCCTGACTGTAAGCCACTCATGCTGGGTCACACACTGATCCTGCCTAAATGTTACCCTCTAAAGGATGCACAGCGCCAATATCTGAATGTGAGTTTGGGTGACAGTGTTTCTTCATTATTAGCGTTCTACTCTCCTTGACCTTCACCATCCTGAGCCAGTGCTTGACTAGGTAGCAGTTCTTGCATGTCTAAAAGGCGAAAGCAGAAGGGTAAGGTTGTGTTAAGGAGTGGAGACGGGTGCGGATGGTAAAAATTACATACTGACACCATCTTCAGCTTGTACGTCCGAAGAGACAGTGGGATGAAAAGTGGGATGTGGGCAGGTGGATTAGTTTGGAATATGCCATATCTTCGCTGGCCCTGACCTCAATGAGGGCCGCTCCAATTATGGTGAACACTGCCATGGGGGCGAGGACATGTCACTTACCTGCTGCCAACTCTGGTTGTGTGCCATCTTATGCTGCAAAAGTGAGGGAAGTGTGTGACTGAGTGTGGTGTGATGTGTTTAAACACTGTGCCTTTCATGATAGATTAAGGAATTGTGTGTACACAATTGTTAAGATGTGGGTGTGTGGCTTGTGTGCTTAGTATATGATAGTGAGGGTGAGCTGTGAATATGAGGTTTGACCCATGTTTGATAGAGAATACCGGTTGGTGTGCATTGGGAATGTCATGAAGTGAGTCGTGTGCTAGGCTATTGGTTTAGCGGTGAGGATATAGCATTTGAAGATGAATTCACTGACCGTGACCACTAGAACAATGTAATTTTCTTGCTGCACTGCATAAAGTCCTTGGGGTGGCACAGTGTGCATTTATTTCTGAGCTTATCTGCTCCCATTCCCTCCAAAATGTTTGTCTAAGGGTCTCTGAGTCCCCTATAGAAAGAGTGGTTCTCTCCTCCTGCCCGAGTGTTTGAGTGTTGCATCTGAAAATCTGGGAGGCTGCTCTCTGCAATGCAGCGCCATCTTCTTATAGTTAGACCAGTGGCTGCCAACCAAGGTGAAATGAAGACACCCCCCCCCCCACACACACACACACCCCAAACCCCAAGTGTGCTGTGAAAAAAGATTCAAAATGATTCAAAATTCATGTAATGAAACTAAAATGAACCTTCACCTTTTGCTCTCTGGTTGGCATCTCCAAGACCCAGCGAATCATGGACCGGCTGTGCATGTGCCGACTGGGAAAGAGCTGCACATGCGCAGTTTAGATCTTGTGTTGGCCAGGCCCATGTGCATGACCAATGGGACTTGGAGCTGAAGATAAAGGTCCCTGCGCCCACACAAAAAGCGAAAGATCAAGGATGCAAAAACCCTGGGAGAAGCGAGAGAAGGAGAGGTTAAGAGGGAAGTTCCCATAAAGGGAAGAACACAGAGAAAATCAGAGGTTTGCCTCAAAAACTTTCATAGTATAGAGGTGTGCCATGACATAAAAGATTGGGAACCACTGGGTTAGATACACTTCTACAATGACTTCCTGTATCTGCTGCAGCCACAATGCACCGTGCCTTTAAGAGCTGCTTTAAGTGGTTACAGCCTTTCGCAAACCTGGGCCCTTGCTGATGTGTTAAGCCACTCAATTATTTTTAGCACTGCGCTATAAGCCACTGACATTTAAATTAGCAGACAGCACAAAGTTAGTGTGCCGCCTGCAATACTTCGACCAAGCGCTATTAGCTGCTTCTTTCCATCATGTTTCAGTTGTTTGGGGAAAGTCATTCACAACTAAAGTATATAATTGAGAAACTATTCACAGCATTACATTCATGTAAATCTACTGCGATTTCAAAACTCAGCACAGAAGAATTGGTGTTTTGTATATTGATCAATTGTTAAAATGCATCTGAATTCACCGGCAATTCTGGGGTTTTCTATTGAAAAGGTGATGCTGTGGGACTGCTGAGAACTGCTTTTATTTGAACAGTAAGAAGTCTCACAACACCAGGTTAAAGTCCAACAGGTTTATTTGGTAGCAAATACCATAAGCTTTCGGAGCAATGCTCCTTCGTCAGATGGAGTGGTCTCTGTTCTCAAACAGGGCACAGACACAGAACAGGCAGAGCAAAGAAGTTACAGCAAACTGTCTGCTGTTTTCCACTTCACTGGGAGGGGTGAGATTCCCAGTCCTAAAATGTGGAATGTTGTGTTTTGTTTTCATGCAAAAATGACATGGAGAAGCGAATTTATGATTGGCTGTTAAGTTTTGGATGACTTTGTAATGGCTATTCTATTTTGTTAAATTCCTTAGTACCGAGGGGTCCCCTCAAAAGCTACTCCACTGCAAGGCATCAGGGAACACAGATCTTTATTGCAGTCTTACTTGCTCCACACTCCAAATGACAACTGCCCTCTCAGGGTGGTTCCCGGTCCGCTCACCCTACACCTCGGGTCACATGACCCATTCCCTTAAAGGTGCTACGCCCCAACATAACACATTTGAACTCAAATCATAGCTGATATGATGAGATATTCCCGTAAACTCATTGGCCCAGATCATCCAATCTCCGGATGGCCCAAGACTGGACACACCTCGGGGACCCCATGGAAGTCCCAACGCACTGACTGTGGGAATTGCCTGGAAAGTTTAAACTTCAACAGACAATTCCCCTGCTGCTCCACGGAAATCTCCAGTTCTGAGTTAGCTGTTATTTAGCTGCTTAATTACCCAGGAAAAGATGGACAGAAAAATTCCTAGTCAAGCTTCTGGGTAATGATATAATTGAGTATCACTCACACTGACACCCCCGACTACTCTGCTGAACCCAATTCCCCCCACCCACCACCAGACTATCTTCTGATTCCCACCACCTTCTGACTCCCTGATTCCTCCCAGTGCGACCTGAGTAGCTCCTATCACTGCCCCCCCCCCTCCCCCCAACCATTGGCTGGCAGCGGGATCTTCTGGTCCCATCAATGTCTACAGGGTTTCCCTGCACTGAGGAATGTGCCATGGGGGGGGATCACCATGTGGAGATGCCGGCGTTGGACTGGGGTAAACACAGTAAGGAGTCTAACAACACCAGGTTAAAGTCCAACAGGTTTATTTGGTAGCAAAAGCCACTAGCATTTCCACTCCATCTGACGAAGGAGCAGCGCTCCGAAAGCTAGTGGCGTTTGCTACCAAATAAACCTGTTGGACTTTAACCTGGTGTTGTTAGACTCCTTACTGGGATCACCATCAGCAGGACTGGAAGATCTTCCCGGCAGGAGGGTCTGGAAAATTTCACCCACTAGTGAATTCCAGTCTTGACAATTCTTACACCCTGTATTCTCTCTCATTTACTGAGAGACACATTCCAAACATGCACCTCCAGAACTCAACAAGCACAGTTTTAGTCAGCTTCTAGATTAAAGTGCACAAATGAATCCGCAGTTAATGCCCACTATCTGAATACAAATAAATACTTAACAATATACAACTAACACTTGGATTTTTGATCTAATAGAAATCTCAGAATAGCCTTGATAATTACATTTCATTTGCACTGTTTATAAAATGGTACATATTTTTATTTTGCCAAGTCATGTGTGTGAGGCACATGATGCATACTTTATTGTTCTGACATTTCAGCAGCTGCTCCCATAATGTACTCGTACAGAAAGGTGACAACCTTCAGAAACTGGCTAAAAGGACATACTCCACAGCACTATCTCATCATATGAATGATATAATGTGGATTTTTCTCCTTACATAATTCGGTACATTCCTATTCTCCTGAAGGCTTGCCTGGGTTACAGTTACATTGATACTGCCAGAGCCTCGACATTTTGCCTGTAAGTCAGTGTTCCTGTGTGAGCCTCGGCAGTGAGAGCTTTAGTGTCATCTCACAACCAAGTCAGGTTTTGTCCTCAGGTGCCAGAGTGATCAAAAGTGCGAATTTTTCTCTCACCTAGCTGAGGGATGCTAATACTGTTTTTCACAATTCCACCTCTTGACTCACTATTCAGTGACCCAGCTTTGTTCCCTGCTCCTCATTATATTTAATTAGCTCCTTTCAGAATTAAGTCGAGCTACACAATTGTACTTAAAAATAAAAAGTCAGCAAACCTCACATGATTGCTTTGTCAGTGGAGATTCATCTGTCAGAAGCAATTAATGTTAGGATTGAAAAGTTATTTTACTATTCTGTGGAATTTATAATGGACTGAGTTAAAGCTGTACTGCTCCTACCCCAGGCCATTTGTAGACCTATATTCAATTTTTAAATAAAATATTTGAATAAAATAGTCCCAGCTGTCTACTCTCGGTCATCAGTAAAGTGATGAGTAGGGTCATCAACAGTGCTGTGAAGTGGCACTTACTCAGCAATAACCTGCTCGCTGATCTTCAGTTTGGGTTTTGCCAGGGCCTCTCATCTTCTGACCTTATTACAGTCTCAGGCCAAACTTGGAGTAAAGCACTAAGTTCAAGAGGTGAGGTGAGAGTGACTGCCCTTGACATCAAGGGAGCATTTGACCGAGTGTGGCATCAAGAAATCGGAGGGATTTCTCTGCTGCTTGGAGTTATCCCCAGCACAAAGGAAGAAGTTTCTGGTGGTTGGAGGTCAATGATCCCAGTCCCAGGACATCACTGCAGGAGTTCCTCAGGATAGTGTCCTAGACCCAACCATCTTCAGCTGCTTCATCAATGAACTTCTTTCCATCATAAGGTCAGAAGTGGGGATGTTTGCTAGTGATTGCACAATGTTCAGTATCACTTGGGCCTCCTCAGATACTGAAGTACTCTGTATCCATTTGCAGCAGGACCCAGACAAGCTTGGTCTGTTAAATGGCCAAACATTCATACCACACAAGCACCCGGCAATGACCATCTCCAGCAAGAGTGAATCTAACCATCACTTATTGACATTCAGTGGCATTACCATCACTGAATCCCCCACTATCAACATCCTGGGGGTTCAGAAACTGAATTGGACCAGCCGTATAAATACTATGGCTACAAGAGCAGCTCAGAGACTGGGAATTTGGTCAGCCAGCTGCAGAATACATGTTAGGACTTCTATGGAATACTCTCCACTTGCCTGGATGAGTGTGGCTCCAACAGCACTCTAGAAGTTCAACACCATCTAGGCAAAGCAGCCCACTGGACTGGCACCCCATCCACCACCTTCAACATCCACTCTCTCCACCACTAATGCACAGTGGCAGCATTTGCACCCGATATGAAAGGATATTGAGGGCATGTGGGAATGTGAAGTTGAGGCCACACTCAGAAGCAGGCTCAAGGGGCCATATGGCCTATTGCCACTCCTAATTTGTGTGTTTGTATATATACAAGATGTACTGCAGCAACTCACCTACGACAGCAGCTTCCAAACCTAGGTCAAGGGCACGACACGATTGGCAACAACACCACATTGCAAGTTCTCCTCCAAGGCACACATCATCCTGACTTGGAATGATATCACCAAACCCTGATTGTCACTGGGTCAAAATCCTGGAACTCCCTCCCTAACTGCACAGTGGGTGTACCTACACCACATGGACTGCAGCGGTTCAAGAAGGCAGCTCACCACCACCTTCTTGAGGGCAATTAGGGATGGGTAACAACTGCTGACCTGGTCAGTGACACCCACATCCTGTGAAAGAATAATAAATTAAAAAAGCATTGATCTGGAATGACTGCTTAAAAGGATAATGGAAACAGATCTTTCAAGAAGGAATTAGATAAATACTTGAAGGGAAGACAAATTGTAGAATTCAGGAGAAATACAAGTGGAGTGGGACTAATAGGATAGCTTTGCAAAGAACTGGCACACACACAACGGGCTAAATGACTGTTTGTGGTATACGGGTCAGCCTTGAGAATGTGGCTAAATGTTTTCAATTCACTTGGCTGCTAATAACACTGAGAAAGGTGTGGAGTTGAATCTGTCTGCGCCTTATTATTTTCAAGCTAGTTTGTTGTATCTGACAGGAGATCAATGTCTGCTGCGCAGAAAGTGACACAATGGAAGACAAATAATAGCTGCAGGAATCATTTTAAAAATTCATAACTAACATACTCGTGGCCAAAATATTAACCTACTTTATGTTACATCCTTTTCAAACTCTTCAGCCCATATTCTCCACCTGACTGAACTGATAAAGTGCTTAACAACGAATCCAGTGCTACATTACTGTGGTTAAAAAAAAAACCTTTAAGGACTGCTGTAAGAATGCAGCACTAAACCAAAACGAACTGTTTCATAAAGTACAATTATAATCACACAATATTAATAAAATACAGTTTCTTCTCCTACCCCATTTCTATTTCCATTTCTTTTAAAAGTGTTGCGTGATGCTGTGTTGTAGATTCACAGGTACCGTCCATCCTTTGGTATCTCATCCACATGGTTACTGTTCCCGTGTTCAGTTTAGCCATGACTGTTGATAAAACAATGAGAGAAACCCATTGGGGAGGCGGTGGCCGAGCGGTATTATCGCTTGACTATTAATCCAGAAACTCAGCTAATATTTTGGGGACCCGGGTTCAAATCCCACCACAATGATGGAATTTGAATTCAATAAAAAAAAATATCTGGAATTAGGAATCTACCGATATCCATGAAACCATTGCTGATTGTCAGAAAAGCCCATCTGGTACACTAGTGTCCTTTAGAGAAGGAAATCTGCTCTCCTTACCCAGTCTGCACTCTTTTTAGAGTCCATTATTAAAGATGAGATCGCGGAGTATTTGGAAGTGCATGATAAAATAGGACTGAGTCAGCACGGCTTCGTCAAGGGGAGGTCATGTCTGACAAATCTGTTAGAGTTCTTTGAGGAGGTAACAAGGAAGTTAGGTAAAGGAGAACCAGTGGACGTGATTTATTCAGATTTCCAAAAGGCCTTTGACAAAGTGGCGCATAGGAGACTGTTCAATAAGTTAAGAACCTGTAATGTTAAGAACAAGATCCTGGCATAGATAGAAGATTGGCTGATTGGCAGCAGGCCGAGCGTGGGGATAAAGGGTTCTTTTTCAGGATGGCAGTCGGTGACTAATGGTGTGCCTCAGGGTTTGGTGCTGGGACCACAACTTTTCACAATATACATTAACGATTTGGAAGAAGGACTGAAGGCATTGTTGCTAAGTTTGCAGATGATACAAAGATATGTAGAGGGACAGGTAGTATTGAGGAAACCGGGGGGCTGCAGAGGGACTTGGACAGGCTGGGAGAGTGGGCAAAGCAGTGGCAGATGGAGTACAATGTGGAAAAGTGTGAGGTTATGCACTTTGGAAGGAGGAATGGAGACAGACTATTTTCTAAATGGGGAAATGCTTAGGAAATCAGAAACACAAAGGGATTTGAGAGTCATTGTTCAAGATTCTCTCAAGGTTAACGTGCAGGTTCAGTCAGCAGTTAGGAAGGCAAATGCAATGTTAGCATTCATGTCGAGAGGGCTAGAATACAAGAGCAGGGATGTACTTCTGAGGCTGAATAAGGCTTTGGTCAGACCCCATTTGGAGTATTGTAAGGCAAGGATAGATACATTTTTGAACATTAAAGGAATTTTAAGGGTTATGGTGAGCGGGCGTGTAAGTGGAGCGAGTCCATGAAAAGATCAGCCATGATCTTATTGAATGGCGAAGCAGGCTCGAGGGGCCAGATGGCCTATTCCTGCTCCTGGTTCTTATGTTCTTATGTATTGTGAGCAGTTTTGGGCCCCATATCTAAGGAAGGATGTGCTGGCCTTGGAAAGGATCCAGAGGAGGTTCACAAGAATGAAGAGACTGTCGTATGAGGAACGGTTGAGGACTCTGGGTCTGTATTCGTTGGAGTTTGGAAGGATGAGGTGGGATCTTATTGAAACTTACAGGATACTGCAAGGCCTGGATAGAGTAGACGTGGAGAGGATGTTTCCACTAGTAGGAAAAACTAGAACCAGAGGGCACTACCTCAGGCTAAAGGGACGATCCTTTAAAACAGTGATGAGGAGGAATTTCTTCAGGCAGAGAGTGGTGAATCTGTGGAACTCTTTGCCGCAGAAGGCTGTGGAGGCGAGATTGATAGGTTCTTGATTAATAAGGGGATCGGGGGTTATAGGGAAAAGGCAGGAGAATAGGGATGAGAAAAATATCAGCCATGATTGAATGGTGGAGCAGACTCAATGGGCTGAATGGCCTAATTCTGCTCCTGTGTCATGTGGTCTGGCCAACATGTGACTCCAGAGCCACCGCAATGTGGTTGACTCTCAACTGCCCTCAGAGGGCAACTAGGGACGAGCAATAAATGCTGACCAGCCAGTGATGCCATGTCCCCCGAATGAATAAAAAAAAGAACATAAAATAAGAACCTCCGGATGTTAAAAGAGGGGGATTAGCAGGGTAAATATGTGGGGTTAAAGGGATGGGGCCTGAATGCGGTGCTCTGTTGGAGGTTCTGTGCAGACTCGATGGGCCAGATAGCCTCCTTCTGCATTGTAGGGATTCTATGGATTCTATGAAGGTTACATTGTGCCCAAGGACAAATTTTAATAAAGTCCCACTTAAAAGGTTAATGTGTAAAGTTAAAGCACATGGGATTGGGGGTAATATACTGCCATGGATTAAGAATTGGTTAGGAGACAAGAAGAATATATGGATATTTTTCAGAGTGGAAGGCAGTAACTAGTGGGCTGTCAGAGAGATCAATGCTTGGGCCCCAGCTATTCACAATATATATCAACAATTTGGATCAGGGAATAAAATGTAATATCTCCAAGTTTGCTGACGACACACAACTAGCTGGAATTGTGAGTGGTGAGGAGGAAGAGGCTTCAAGGCAACTTAGACAAGCTGAGTCAATAGGCAAATTGGGGGGTGGGATGGGGGCTGTCTAGAACAAGCGATCATGATTTCAAGATACAGGGTAGGCCATTTAGGACTGAGATGAGGAGAGTATTCTCCACTCAGAGGGTGGTGAACCTGGGGAATTCTCTACCACATAAGGCTGTGAAGGCCAGGTCACTGGATGTATTTAAGAAAGAAATAGATTTCTAGACACTAAAGGGGTATGGGGGGCGAGCAGGGGTATGGCATTGAGATAGAGGATCAGTCATGATCACATTGAATGGTGGAGCAGACTTGAAGGGCTGAATGGCCTACTCCTGTTCCTATCTTCCATATTTAATTGTATTTCACAGGCATATTTTAAGGCATCCACTTGGATTCTGCAGTTGTTCCAACCCCCGCCCTCAAGCAGGCAGTTAAAATGGAGTTGTGCTACTTACTAAGTGGTAAGATTCAGATGGGCACCTCAGCCATCCATGAAAATCATGGCAGGGCAGGATGAGCAGTACTTATACTGCTTGGTTTTAACTCCCAATCTGCATGGTATCTGACAGCGAGAGAATTTCAAATTCATAGGAGTCATAGAATCATAGAAACCCTACAGTGCAGAAGGAGGCCATTCGGCCCATCGAGTCTGCACCGACCACAATCCCACCCAGGCCCTACCCCCACATATTTTACCCACTAATCCCGCTAACCTACGCATCCCAGGACTCTAAGGGGCAATTTTTTTAACCTGGCCAATCAACCTAACCCGCACATCTTTGGACTGTGGGAGGAAACCGGAGCACCCGGAGGAAACCCACGCAGACATGAGGAGAATGTGCAAACTCCACACAGACAGTGACCTGAGCCGGGAATCGAACCCGGGACCCTGGAGCTGTGAAGCAGCAGTGCTAACCACTGTGCTACCGTGCCGCCCCACTGTGCTACCGTGCCGGAGTATAGAACAGGGATGCGTCAATCAGTTTCTGAAGCCTATCCTGTCACCCAATTGATCATGGCTGATCTGTGTTCAGCTACCATTGTTCCATTTCTTTACTGAGGAGAAATCTGCTGATCTCAGTCTTGAAAAGTTCAGTTGACCCAGCATCCAAAGCGCTTTTGGGGGCAGAGAGTTCTAGATTTCCACTAGCCTTTGTGTGAAAAAATACTTCCTGATTTCACTCTTAAATGATCGCGTTTTATTTTCTTTCTCAGATTCAGAAACCTTCCACTTTCTCACAATGATTGTCGTCTGCCATACTTTTGCCTGCTTACTGTCTATGTGCCTTTGTATCGTCATGTTCTCACCCATGCAACTTACGCTGCCTTTTCATTTAGTGCTAGCTTCACATTTAATTATGAAAAATCATAAAAAGGTCTTTCATCAAGGCTTTGTCATCACTACAACAAAAACAAAAAAATGCTAGGAAATCTCAGCAGGTCTGACAGCATCTGTGGAGAGAGAACAGAGCCAACATTTTGAGTCTGGATGACCCTTTGTCAGAGATGAGAGGAAAGAGAGTCAGCAGAGATGAGGATCAGACCTGCTGCGATTTTCCAGCATGTTTCTGTTTTTGTTTCAGATTCCAGCATCCGCAGTATTTTGCGTTTATCTTTATCATCACTAGCTTGGTCTCCCGGTATAGCCGGGCTAATCTTTTAAAACCACAATAGATAAGCTCAGTGAAGGGAGTAATTTTAGCTGCAATGGTGTAAATTTATAGATGCCTGAATTCAATGAGAACAACATTTGTGAGAGATGTGAAGCAGGCTGCTGAATTGTTATCACCAGCTTTACACTATTGTATTAAATTAGGCCTATTGGACAGAAGTTAATTCCACCCTATGGGAGGCAGGGGCACTGTATAATTTTTTTTATTATCCATTCATGGGACATGGGTGTCGCTGGCTGACCAGCATTTATTGCCCATCCCTAATTGCCCGAGGGCAGTTGAGAGTCAACCGCTTCTGTGGCTCTGGAATCACATGTAGGCCAGACCGGGTAAGGATGGCAGGTTTCCTTTCCTAAAGGACATTAGTGAACTAGATGGGTTTTTCCGACAATGGTTTCATTGTCATCGATAGATTCTTAATTCCAGATATTTGTTATTGAATTCAGATTCTATTATTTGCCATGGCAGGATTCGAATCTCGGTCCCCAGAACATTATCTGGGTTTCTGGATTAATAGTCGACCGATAACACCAGTAGGCCATCACCTCCCTGAACTGGAAGGCACAGAGTGGAGAACCCGTCAATTACTTGTAACTTAAAGACATCATCCCACCGTTCCTGGGGGAGCAAGTACACCAATTGGGAGGCCACCCAGTAACAGCTGGCAGCTCTCCTGAAAACTCAGGAGGACAGCTCTCCTGATCAGGCACCCTGAAGTCCACTGAGCACCATCCTGATGGCAAGGGCCAGCCCCACAGCGGAGGGGAGAGTGGCCCTGGTAAACCTAATCCCACATACCTTGATTCTGGGCTTCCTTCATGGCTGCTGCGCTGAGCCTGCTGCAATCCCACAAATGACCAGCGCTCCCAGTGGTGCTGCAAGATGAAGAGCTGTCCACTCACTCTGATTAGCTGGCAGTTCTTGAGGGCATGTTTTTTGCCTTTAATAGCACAGATTGCCATTGATTTCCATGGTACATGTGTGTGCGTGTGTGGTGTGTGTTAGTTACTGACTCACTTACTCGCTCACTCACTTACTTACTTACTGACTCACTTAGCTACCTACGTCACGTCATGCCACATCATCCAGACCGCCATCTCTGACCAGCTTGACTTGCAATCCACATCAATAAGCACAATGTCAACAATGGAGAAGATTTGACACCCTTTCTACATATTCAACACTTCAGTGCAACATAATCTTTTTCTAATGTGTGATGTAGGCATTGATGGCTAGTCTGGCATTTATCCCTCATTATAGTTGAGAAGGTATACCATCATATTCTTACCTGCCTTTCTTATTGAGAAAAAATCCTGTCTTTTAGATTTCAGAAATGTTATTAAATAGAAAAAATGAGTTCCGGTAATACAGAATCTAAATTGTGTAGTTATCTAATACAAAGTCATTGTACTTCCAACATCACAACGCTCTTTTGGTCCCATGGAAGTAGGTTTAATAATAACTTTCAAAAGAAAATGGGATAAATACTCGAATGGGAAAAAAATTGCAGGGCCTTGGAGAAAGAACCGGGAAATGGGAGTAATTGTATCACTGTTTCAAAGACCTGACAGGATTCTGTGAAATCAAAGCTGCCCAATCTCAACATTCTCAAAATCACACCAGTATATCACTGATAGTTGCAGTGTAGTCATTGTTTTACATGCTGCTGCACAATACATTTTGACTTAGTGACAGCTGTTAATAAACCCTCTGAAAAAAATAAAACTTGTATTTACACAACACCTTTCATAAGCTCAACACATTGAACAACATTTTGTGGCCAACAGAGTACTCTTTAAGTACCATCTCTGTTGTTTTGTAGGAAAAGGTAGCAGCCAGTTTGCAAACAGCAAGATCCCATGAACACTCATCATATAAAGGATTATATATAACACGTTGCAGTGTTAGGACACCAGGGGAGTTTCCTGCTCTTTTTAAATAGTACCAAGAAATCTATTTGACCTTTCTGAGTGGGAAGTTGGGGCCTCGGGTCATTGGCTGAAACCTACAAATTCAGAGGGAGTGTAAACTGGCAAATGTTGGACCAGCCACCTATTATACAATCTTGCTGGCTTTCGTTTGCATTGACTTCAAAAGAAAGGAAAGGAAAATCCGGCAGTTAAATTGAAAGATGCAGCTGACAAATTCCACAATGAGTTGGTCAAAATATGCAAGTGACAACTCTTGAAAGGTTATCTCCTCTGTGATATATATCCATATTGCTATTGTACACAGAATCATCTGGAATTTCTACAGTATAATTAAGCTTCTATATAATTCTGTCTGTTTGTGCATGTTGTTCCCAATGTTTTACTCAATCTCTGCATCATCTCTGCTTTCCAGCCATCATGTATGTAATGGGAGCATTAGGTCCTGCAGCAGGATATCTTCTGGGCGGAGTATTGATTGGCTTCTATGTAAATCCCAGGACCATAGTTCAGATTGACCAGAGTGACCCACGCTTTATTGGAAATTGGTAAGAAAAATGGATGACTTAATTTTCACATATCGCCCTGAATGTGCTGTTTTCCTTTTACTCAGTGAAATGTAAAGTGATCCATATTTTATCATGTGTATTTGTGATCAATGCATGTTCAGCACAACATGAATGACCTCTTGGTTTTAATTCTGTTCCATGAAATGAATGATATTGATTCTCAGCAGTACACTTGAGGATCATCTGGACAACAATAACCTGATAGACATTGATTCAGAAAAGAAGGATACTCTCTGACCAACTTGCTTAATTTCGCCAAGAAACAGAGAACCCAAGTGGAATGGAGCACACTGGATAGCATGGTGTATCTGAACTCGCAAAAAGCACACAAAAAGCTGTTAATTAACCTCAGGTTATTTTCAGGGAAAACCCAAAATGAATAAGAATCTGGCTGAAGGGTAGGGAAGAACAAGCAGTAGTTACAGGAGTTAGAAGAGGCTGGTTGAAAAAGTGCTGTACTGGGTTCCTCAGGGCTCATTGTTGGGACCATGACCATTTTTCATTTACATAAATGACCTAGATTCAGGAACTTCATGCAATATGGTTAAATGTGTAAATGATACTGAACTAGGAGGGACAATTTATTCGAAGAGACAGCTCAGAAATTACAATTGATCTGGTGAAAGCCATTGGCTTTTTCACACGCACCTTTGGTTAAAATTGCAGTTGGGACTATACGATGTCCTATTCTGCACAATTATAGCAGGACATCTCTGCCTTCTGGAATGTGTTCCTTTTATCTGATCAAAAGAACAACTTAAGTTTGCAACCCACAGAAAGACAGCAGGGTCAGTGAGCGTAAGTTACTACAATTGCATGATGGCCACAAAGGCCACAGGGGATCATCGATAAATCTCCCATGGGCTTTGTGGAGTACAAGCTTCCTGATTTGAGTGAGTGAAGGCTCGCCTAGTGGATGCGGTCAGCGGGGTTTTTTAACCTGCTGCTCAATCCAGACCGGCCTTGTAGGTCCCGAGATGTAGACAGTCTGGCTGTAAATCGCAGGCACGGCCCTTCTCTGGTGCACAGTAAAGGATGTTTGGTGACGGGAAACTAGTGTTTGACTGAAATACTACACCGGCAACAAAGAGAAAACATTTTTTTCTCCATCTCCCTCTCCGGCCAACCTTCGTAAGTCAAGAATTCTATCTGGTAAGAAAAAGCCATGGGCTGGAATCTTACCACCATTCATACTGTATGACCAACATATGAACACCATTTACCCGGGTCGCACCCATTATGCCTCTTGAACTCCATGACACCAGTGGGGAAGAGTGGGCCCAATACACTGAGCGCATGTGTTATTGCTTCTGTGCTAAAACGTTGAAGGAGGTGAAAAACAAAAGGTGATGCTGTTGATGGCATGCAGGGCCCCGACTTTCAGCGTGACCTACCCTTTAATGAGTAGACCTGGTGAAAGACCATTAGGACCCATAGCCGCCTTTAATCCTCCAAAGATATTGCTTCAAGATGGCTGGGAGAACTCCTGGGAGATCTGTCACTGAGTTCTTAGCTAGGTTGCAAAAATTGGCTGAATATTGCGAATTTGGACTCTTAGTGAAATGTTGCGAGACAGATTGGTATATGGTATAAATGACCTAACCACCCAAAACAAGCTGGTGGCAGAACCCAATTTGACTTTAAAAAAGCCTTTGAGATAGCCCTATCACTGGAAAACACACAAAAAGGGGCTCAGAGTAGGCAGCTGATGCCAAACTTTGGGGATGGTCCCAGTTGAGTCCCTGGGATCATTATGGAGAAAACGGGACCAGTATCTTACAAGGTCAAAGCCCAGGGTAAAACTTAAAGAAGCACTTGGACCATCTCAGAGTCAGGGAGTCCATGCATGAACAGGCCTCACTACCTGCCATGGAGATGGCAACTGCCAGTGTCAGCCCTCAGCTCAAAGCTGACTTTGCGTCAGCCTCTCCGGATAGCAAAGGAACAGACTCAGAAATGGAGGTGGAAGAAGTGGGCCTTGATGTTGAAACAAAACCAGAGGAGGAATTGGCATTGGTAACCCTGTGACACTCCCTCTGGAAACCAAAGTCCCCTGTTTGGTTCACACCGCCTGACCCAGCCCGCCTTTAATGAATCTCAGACTGACTGCTTAGCGGTGGCAAGAACCTTCTCACAGTAGGGTGCTGGGAGAGACATGGACCTAAGCGGGGAAGGATGTTATGATGGACAAGAAGGCCACAGAGGATCATCAATAGATCTCCCCGTGGACTTTGTGGAGTGCAAGTTTCCTTATTGAGTGAGTGGAGGCTCGCCAATGGGAAGCAATCAGCGGGGTTTTTTAACCTGCTGCTCAACAAGGACAGGCGTTGTAGGTCCCGAGGTGTAGTCAGTCTAGCTGTAACCCTTCTCTTTGGTACACAATAAAAGGTGTTTGGTGATGGGAAATTGGTGTTGGGCTGAATTACTACATTGGTGACAATTTTAATTCCAGATCGATCTCACCCCTGCTGAATGAACAAAGTTAAAATTTCCCCTCTAGTTTTAGGGCAGCATGGTGGCACAGTGGTTAGCACTGCTGCCTCACAGTGCCAGGGACCCTGGTTCAATTCTGGCTTCAGGTCTGTGTGGAGTTTGCACATTCTCCCCGTGTCTGCGTGAATTTCCTCCGGGTGCTCCAGTTTCCTCACACAGTCCAAAGATTGGCCATGCTAAATTGCCCCTTAGTGGGGTTATGGGGATAGGGCCTCTTTCTGCACTGTAGGGATTCTATGATTCTACATTAATTGGAGTCAATTACTCAGTTAAGGAACTCCAACTTTTGCTGAACCTTTTTCTTGGGAGCCGACACCTCATCCACCTGTAACACAAGATTTCATGTTCAAAATTTTAAGTTGCCAATTTATTTTCCTGTTTATTTAGATTAGTTTATTTTTATCTTGTATTTTCTTTTGCAGGAAAGTTCTTTTCCTTTAGTGCTATTATTCTAGGAGCAGCTTTTGTTTTGAAGACTTACCTTTTCTTATTCTTGCATGTGATGTGGGTGTCACTCTCCAGGCCGGCATTTATTGCCCATCTCTAATTGTCCTTGAGCACGTGCTGGTGAGGCACCTTCTTGAACTGCTGCAATCCAGGTGGTGTGGGCACACCCACTTGTTAGAAGGGAGTTCCAGAGCTTTGACCCAGTGATACTGAAGGAATGGCAATATAGTTCCAAGTTAGAATGGTGTGTGGCTTGGGAGAGGGCTTGCAGATGATGGTGTTCCAATGCATCTGCTGCCATTGCCTTTACTGGTGGTAGAGGTTTCGCATTTGGAAGGTGCTTTCGAAGGAGCCTTAGTGAGTGGCTGCACATAGTACACACTGCTGCCAGTGTGAATGTTGAAGGTGGTGAATGGGATGTCAATCAAGCAGGCTGCTTTGTCCTGGATGGTGTCAAGCTTCTTGAATGTTGCTGCACTCATCTCACCAATTGGAGAGTATTCCATCACATTCTTGACTTGTGCTTTGTAGATGCTGGACAGCATCAAACCAATACAGTGTTTTTGTGCAACACTGCAAGGATGCTCGATGGACAAATTGCAAACGAACAGATACTTAAATGAAATGTTGTGTGAATAGCATGACATATAAGCCATACAGTAATGGAACAGGACTCCTTCTGGTTAATAAAACTAAAGTGTTCTTAAATAGGACCTTCAGTGCTACATGTGTACAATCCTTGGCACCCTATATCGGGGGAATCCTGTCGGTTTATGAAATTGGCCTCTGTCTGCTTTGCGGGATCCATTGAAAACATAATAAATTGAGGCCCCTGCCTGAGCAGAGCATCTGTTACCCACTCAATACAATAATCACAGGCTGATTGAGTGTTTTAGTCGAGGTTGCCAGAGGCTGCTTGGCTTCAGAGCTGAAGTAATTATAACAGCTCTGATAAGGATGAGCTCTTTTGTTGATCTGTGTTGAGAGTCTGCAGTCTACATTTTGTAAAATTCCTCATAGCTTCCAAATGTAAGTGCAACCTTCTAATATGCAGTGATTTGAGAAGTCAAGGGATGATGAGGGGGGGAGGGGTGGGTGTGGGGGAGTTGCACAGTGGTTAGCACTGCTGCCTCACAGCGCCAGGGACTCGGGGGTTCAATTCCCGGCTTGGGTCACTGTCTATGCGGAATCTTCACGTTCTCCCCATGATGGCATGGGGTTTCCTCTGTGTGCCCCAGTTTCCTCCCACAGTCTGAATGACATGCTGGTTAGGTGCATTGGCCATGCTAAATTCTCCCTCAGTGTACCCAAACAGGCATTGGAGTGTGGCGACTAGGGGATTTTCACAGTAACTTCATTGCAGTGTTAGTGTAAGCCTACTTGTGACACTAATAAATAAACTTCTAGAGATCATTAACTCCTGATAAGTTCAGCTGGAGAAAATTTCTAAAATGTTCTCCTCACCTAACTTTGCATCCTCCTTATTTTTACCTTAAAAAAAGTAGCCCTTTAATTCCACACCTCTCGAATCTGTGCCCACTAAGCTCCAGAAGTAGACAGGAATATATATCGGCTCCCTAAATCACAACCCCTTTCCAATCTTAGCTGTGGACTTTGGCTACTCTTAATATGGATGGTATAGATTCTCCCCTCACTTATTGCAAAGAAACAAAAGCACTCCTACAAAAAAGGCCAATGGCCTGAATCAAACATCACAATAGAATGCTGAAGGAAAATTACACCCAGAATTTCTATTGTTTTTCAAATGAGCTAAAGCTTATTCAACCTCACTGTTTTCTTTATTTTCAGCAATTCCACAAAGACTTTGTCAAGAATGCTGAAATAAAGCCAGTTAATGCCTTCATGCTAAGAAATGTACTTCTTATGTTAAAGAAATCGCAGCTGCAACCAGTCCTGAAAAAGCTTTAATATAAGCTAACAGCTGGACATGCCTGGATAACACTTAAAAAAATTAAATGCTATTTTTGGAACAAAATGCTGGACACGTCTGTTGTTATGACTCTCAGGAACTTTTCCCTCTCAATTTGTACAATTAGAGGAAGTAACAGCTGATGAACTGGAACTGACAACATCCAACCGTGTCCTTTAACAAATCCGATTGGTTCTATCATCTTTCAGTCCTCCCCCCTCAACAGATCTGTGGTTCTGACAGCTTTGAGTCCCATTCCCCACCAACCTGATTGATTGATACTAATAGGCTACAATCTGGATGAAAAAAACCCTTTCTGTGAAATGCGAACAAGCTGACATTTGGAGCCATCTTAACTTGCGGCTGGTGTGGTAGTTAGACATCTGAAAGAAAAAAATTATTCGACAGCCAAGGACCTGTTGTTGAATTAAAAGTTTGTTTGAAAGTTACCCAAGTAAGAAGTCTCACAACACCAGGCTAAGGTCCAACAGGTTTATTTGGAATCAGGAGCTTTCGGAGCACTGCTCCTTCCTCAGGCACTCACCTGTACATCATCTTCCTCAGGCACTCACCTGTACATCATCTTCCCCAGGCACTCACCTGATAAAGGGGCAGTGCTCCGAAAGCTCATGATTCCAAATAAACCTGTTGGACTTTAACCTGGTGTTGTGAGACTTCTTACTGTGTCTACCCCAGTCCAACTCCGGCATCTCCACATCATGAAATTTACTGAACTAGCTATCATTCATCTCAAAGCATTATTTTTCTTTAAATCCAAAAACCCTTGTTTTTTGTTAATGTGTGGTTGAAGAAGGTTAACTGTTTTCAGAAGACTTAAAGCAATGCAAACTATTGAAAGAAATGGGGTTCGTGGGAAGAACATTGTGGCAGGATGATGAATGGAATTGACTGATTTTTGTCTTACATTCATTACAGTCTCAATTCCTGAGCCAGTTACAAGTTCATTGTGGTCAGTTTCTGTTTGAGAAAGAGGAACCTACTGACTCCCAGCAAAACATTGAAACCATGGCAATCATCTATTAATGTTAGATTTGAAAAGTGTCATGTCTAAAATGCATGAGAAATCAAAATTTGTACATCAAATCCTTTTATTTTAAAAATTAACTTTTGCTGAACCAAAAAGAAATGGCTGCTACAGGTCACAAAACTCACAGCTGTTCTGCCAGCTCCCAACAGAGATTACAAGAACAAGAGAGTTCCACTCTCATCCTTGTGGAATCTCACGCTCTATTGTAAGGCCATATTATTGTCTCAAAACTAGAAGGTTAGCAGATGTATTGCCTCCCCAGCTGGGGTGATAAAAATGATAAAGGAATCAACATTTTTTATTCCCGAAGAGGTGTTAACAGCCACCATTTAACTTCTAAGGGAAACAATGGATTTTGGCCAGAGACACAGATTGTTTGTGAAGCTGCAATTAATGGGTCACATCATGTGACCCCATGCTTCTAGCCTCTTGGACAGTTTCAGTATTACATTTCTAGAGTCCCAGATCAATCTGCTGATCTCTAACCTGAAAAGTACAACAGTAGGTCTCACAGCTGACCAGGCAGCCAATCACTTCTCAATTCCTCAAGGCCTGTTTTATTTTAAAAGTTCCGACCATCATCTGCCAAACCGTCTACGTACTAAAATCTCATTGTGCTTCCAAGGATGCCGTTGTTTCCAAACAAGAACCATCTGAACTGGACTCCGCCATGAAGGAAACACCATCTGGACTTTAACTTTTTGGACTCTGGAAATCATGTGAACCAACATTCATTTCTGTGGTTCCTTTACTATTGTTATCCATAATTCCTTCTTTTCTCTCCGCGTGTATGTGCATGCATGCGCATGCGTACAGTAGGAACAGTAGTTTAATCCTAAAGACATCGATGTGGCACTGCAGTAGTCTAATGACCCCACATGAGCGGTCAGGATCAGTGAACGTATCTTCAAATGTCATATCCGACCAACTGCACCAGTAGCTTTAGATACTGATCAATTCACCCGACCCCCATTACTCACCTACCAACAATCTCTTCCTATCAAACTCATATCTAACATTCATTTGCTTCACACTGTTAGACGTCTCATGCCCACAACTGCACGCACTCGCTGAGGACTCTAATGGGTCAGGCTACAGAAGAAGGCTGATGGGTATGAAAAGACTTAGCGCGCAGTCATTGTCAAATCAAGAAGCAGTCCGGCAGCAACTTGGCACAAAGCTTGAAAAATCCAGCATAAAACTAATGGCCAAACCCATCGCCACATCTCGACATCCAAACATCGTGTAGTGGCCGATGGCTATGATCTCAACTTCCATCGCAGCCAAAGCAGCTTCCAATAAAGGTGTAGTGAAAGCTCAGATTACCGTCTGCCAATGTCAGCCTGATGACATCCAAGCTCAGATTGCTGCAATCGTGGCTGTGTTCAAAGAGTTTTTCAGGGTGTCACAGCTCGATGGGGCACAAACCTGCTGTCTTCTATCAGGATGACAGTCTTTGTGCTTCCACCTCTACCATACCCCTAGTGCCCTTGCTGTGCCAAAGCTGCATTGCACTGCCAGATGGTGCAGTCTAAAGCTGGGCCTTCTAGATATCCGACCATCACCTGCCTAACCGTCTACATACTGATATCCCATTGTGCTGCATCATGATTTGCTTTCAAGGATGCCGTTGTTTCCAAACGAGAACCATTGGAACTTGACTCTGCCGTGAAGTCTTGAGGTCTTCCTGCAAGGTCATCTGAAGGTGAAGAACTAATTCAGAAGCATTAACAGTAACCACAATCCCAATTCCTCATTCACCTACGGTCCAACATTCCCTAAGCTCCCTCTCTCACTGACCATCAAATTGTTCACATGACCACAAGGAGAACATAAAACCCAAAACAAAATGCACACCTTCCAAGCTAAATATATAAAGTATAACCTGCCATATTGCATACAGACATTGAATTGTGTTGGGGCTTCTGGAAGTGGCCAAAGCGGAGTTATCTTTGATTTCCAATTGGTGGATGTGCCGTCTATCATGGCCATTAATTTAGCACAGTGTTTTTTTCAATATCTGTATTGGGTTGTTGGAGTGGATCTCTTCCGGAACTTTCTTATCTATGTTTCTTTCAGAAAGGCAGGCTATCTGCTGCTTACATTTAAATTAGCCTGTTCGATACTGATCATGTAGTACTGAACCTCTGAAACATTTTCCCTTTCTGATGTTGTTAATGAAATTCTGGATCCAATACCACGTTTATTATCAAACTGATTTGGTCTCACAAAAATCCAATTATAAATTCTTATCATGTTTCTGCTTTCTATTTTTTTCTTCTTCCTCCCGCACCCATAAAATAATCTCGCAGGTGGAGTGGATTTTTGCTCTGTGCAATTGCCATGGTCTTAGTTGTCGTGCCAATGTTCACCTTCCCGCAAAAACTACCACCTCGACAGAGGAAGAAAAAGAAAATGGGCTCGGGTGATTCAAATAATGATGATGAGATGATGAAAGAGAAATCTGACAGCAGAGAACATAGAAAGAGTACTGTCACTTCCTCTATGGGGTTTGGAAAGGACATTAAAGGTGGGTGTACTCAACATGTTATTTTGTGCAATTATCTAAGTAAGTTTAGCTTAATTGGGTTGTTTTCTTCTGACTGACAATTGCATCTCTCATTAAATGTGTCTACTAATTATTACAAAGTTGTCTGTAGTAGCAGGAGTTGTTGCAATAATTTTAATCCTGTTGTAACGAAATTACAGCATTTTTCGGTGTATAAGTCAATGTGTTGTAT
The DNA here is from genome assembly GCF_964213995.1 of Mustelus asterias. Classification (NCBI taxonomy): domain Eukaryota; kingdom Metazoa; phylum Chordata; class Chondrichthyes; order Carcharhiniformes; family Triakidae; genus Mustelus; species Mustelus asterias. The sequence continues at coordinate 77,110,611 of NC_135807.1, read as the reverse complement.
TAGTCAAACTGGTTAGATTTCCGATTTTTCCAAACTTCATTTATATACAAGTCAAAGCGGTGTATAAGACGAGACTTGCGCAGAAACATATGTAGAAACATAGAAACTAGAAGCAGGAGAAGGCCATTTGGCCCTTCGAGCCTGCTCTGCCATTCATTTTGACCATGGCTGATCATCAAATTTAACACCCGGATCCCGCTTTCCCCCATATCACTTGGTCCCTTTAGTCCCAAGAGCTATATCTAATTCCAACTTGAAATCACACAATGTTTTAGCCTCAACTGCTTTCTATGGTAGTGAATTCCACACATTCATCACTCTCTGGGTGAAGACATTTCTCCTCACCTCAGTCATAAAACGTTTACCCCTTATCCTCAAACTATGACCCCTACTTCTGGACTCCCCCACCATCGGGAACATTCTTTCTAATGCTGTTAGAATTTTATAAGTTTCTAAGATATCCCCTCATCCCCTCTCACTCTTCTAAACTCCAATAAATATAATCCTGACTGACTTAGTCTCTCCTCAGATGGAAGCCCTGCCATCCCAGGAATCGGCCTGGTAAACCTTCACTGCACTCCCTCTATGGCTAGGACATCCTTCCTCAGATAAGGACACTAAAACTGCACACAATACTCCAGGTGTGGCTTCACCAACACCTGATGCAATTGCAGTAAAACATTCCCATTTCTGTACTCAAATCCTCTCGCCATGAAGGCCAACATACCAATCGCCGCCTTTACTGCCTGCTGTACCTGTGCGCTTACTTTCAGCAACTGATGCACGAGGACACCAAGTCCCACTGAGTATCCACCTCTCTCAAAATATAGCCTTTCTAATAATAATCTGTCTTCCTATTTTTGCTACCGAAGTGGATTCATCCACATTGTACTGCATCTGCCATGCATATGCCCACACACTCAGCCTGTCCAGATCATGCTGAAACATCTCTGCATCCTCTTCACAGCTCACCCTCCTACCCCACTTTGTATCATCTGCCAATTTGAAGATAATACATTTAGTTCCCTCATTCAAATCATTAATATATATATCGTGAACAATTGGGGTCCTCGCACAGATCTCTGTGGTACCCCACTAGTCACTGCCTGCCAATCAGAAAAAGACCCATTTATTCCAATTCTTTGCTTCCTGTCTGCTAACCAGCTTTCTATCCAACTCGAGACACTACCCGCAATCCCATGTGCTTCAACTTTACCTAGTAATCTACAACCTTACCTAGTGTCGAAAGCCTTCTGAAAATCTAAATAGACCAGTTCAATTCAAAACAGGTTCAATTCAAACCTCTTTTATTTGCACATTTATCAATGAAAAAGAAAAGTCATACGACACATTTTTGGAAATCCAAATCTGATTCACTAACAATGATGAAATTGTAATAAAACTGTAACAGTCATAACTCCCTAAACAACTGTGAAACCGTATATTAGCATGTGAATCACTGACTATGAACAGTTTACAGTGCACCAGAGAAACCTTTGAATTCTTCACTCAGTGACTGAGTGGAAGTTTGCCACTAGCTCAGGGCTGAGGCAGGAGTGATGTTCCCTCATTCTCCATCCTTTTTCTGGTTGAGTCTCAGCATTCTCTGATAATCCAAGCTTTGGATCCTTTCATAATCACACTTCAGGCACTGTCCTATATATCCACAGGGTCATGTCCGCATAGAAGGCCCTGTATTCGTAAAACCATGTTCTCTTGTAGACACCCAACTTTCCACATTTTCCAAAGTTCAGCCTTAAAGCAGCGATTGTCAGAAATGTCAAGTGACTGTTGTAACGTTGTCATATCACCAGGAAAAATGCTTATCACAGCATTCTTGCCATTTCCTCACTTAAATGAGGTCACATAGAGTTCATGATTAACATTAACTTCTTTGTTTGAAAAACTTTACCTGGTCATCGTGAGTAGCATTTCCAAAGCCATTGCCTCATCTTTGCATTATCCATCCACTCCTTTGGATTAACTTCTACTAGTACCCTGCTAGGAAACTTTCCCTATGGAATGGTCTTCCACTTCATTGAGGATAGCCTTCCACTATCAGCAGCACATGTCAGCGCCAAGGTCAAATTGGCCTTTTCGTGACCTGTAGTTCTGATAGTCACTGTTTCAGCACCTTTACTCTTTCCTGTTCATTGGCAAATCAAAGTCAGGGTCAGCTCCTCTGTGTTTACAAAGTTAGAGTGCTGCATGTGCCCTTCCTCAATCCTTCTCTCGACAAAAAACGTGAATTTGTCTAGCTTCTCAAAGTATTCAGGGACTTTCTGGGACATGGCCATCTGCTGCTGTAAACACTGTCCTCTTCGTCACATAAAATGGAAACACTACAATGGATTGTCACCAAAATTCACAATTCCGAAGTCTGTAGCAATTTGCCTGGGCTTCAGACAGAGCTGAACTGTGTTTAACTGCAGCATGCAGCTCATTGTGTCAACACATATTCTTCCAATTTCTGTTCAATGTTAGTCCACCTAGCTTTAGATCCATGGTTTGCTTTTTGGTCTTCTTGATTGTACACAAACACTCTTCGCCTTGTGCCAGTCCCAAGCAGTTTTTTTCTTCACTCTGTATTTACGGTGAGCAGCCACATTCCCGCCATTTTCTTCTGCACATTTCACACTTCCAGCTTGAATGCTGCCGTATAGGATTGACGTGACTTGACTGGAGATATTTTGGAATGAGACATGGGATTTATTTATAAGGCTTTGGCATCACAAATCCACTTAAACGGTGTATAATATGAGGCTTGATATTCAGGAGAAAGAAGTCTCGTACATCAAAAAATATGGTACTAATTATTGAATAAATATTAGCTCTTTAGTACCCTCAAAAAATTAAAAATCACTTATCATTGCTTAAAAGTGGCTGTTTAATATCCTACAGTAATTAAAACGTTCTTGCATAACTAACATTTCAGCAGATGTTGACATAGGTAATGTAAGTGGACCTCTAATCAGCAGGGAATCATAATTATGGACTGATTATTTAAGTATAGGCTTTTTAAAAAAGAAATGGCAGTGGAGAAAATCCTCACAAAATAAGTTAAGAAAATTGCATTTGTGACAAACATAACTGGGTTTGAATGTGCAAGAAAAACAAATGATTCACAGTCAACACTGGCACAGTCGCCTTTGTCATGTGAAGTAAGTCCATTTATACAGCACTGTTGGTGTAATATCTGTGTAATTATAAACTATCTCAAAAAGTGGGTGGTGAATTTGTGGAATAGATCGTATAGGGAAAAAATAGAATTGGCAAATTCAAGAGGGAGTTGCTTAGGCAGAACGAGTGATAAAAGTATCATAATTTTTGGTCTGTTGGACCAGTCAGATGGACTGCAGTAATCTTTCCTTATCCTTTATACTTCCATGTTCCTAAGGACATTCCACTGTGTAAAAATGTGCTCCAAAAATGATTTTCGAGGGCTTTCATTGATTTTGAATTATTCTTAGAACAGACTGTACATTTCTGAATATCTGAGACCTGTATCTGCAGGATCCTGTACATTGACATCTACTGGAAATTGAGTGTCTGAAGCTGAGGTTACCAGATTAGGGAAATTGTTTGTGATGAACTCTCAGTGTTACCTCAGAAATGACTGTCAAGGCCTAAAAATCCCAGTCAACAACAAATCTTGTTTGCATTTTTAAAAACTATTTCTCATTGTATTTATGTTTCTGTTCAGTCTCTATTTTCTTCCACTTTTCCTATCTTCTTTCCCCTTCCTACTTTCTTGCTCCTTTTTTTTCTCTCTGCCTCACATCATTTACTGTTTTGTTTCTCCCATTAAGTTCCTTTGCTTCCACTTTCACCCCCTTTGACTTCTTCGTTTTGCAGATATTTTTTATTAGTTCCTGACCCATTTAATTTTTTCTTTTGTTTGCATGTGAACTTCCTCATAAACAGTACACTGCTGCCTTCACATGTAAAGCTAAAATATAAGCAAGTGCAGTATCATGGAATGAATGAGGCCACCTGTACTTTGGTAGATTTATCTAATTAATCCCACTGCCCTAATCTGTCCCTATAGCCCTGGAAATGTATTTCCTTCCAGTATTTATTCAATTCCCATTGAAAGTTATTATCGAATTTGCTTCCACTATCCTTTCAGACAGTGCATTCCAAAAACTTGCTGAGTCAAGTTTGTTCCCCTCGTGCCACCTCTGAGTCTTCTGCCAATCCAGGTTAAATAGGCTGGTTTTTACCTCTGCTGCCACTGGAAACAATTTTTCCTTATTAACACTTTCAAAACTCTTCAAGATTTTGAATACCGTTAGTAAATCCTTTCTTAACCATCACTCTCTGAGAAGAAGAGCCGCAGCTTGTTCAGTCTCCGAATAACCAAAGATGTCCAAAGAAGTGTGGGTTAGGTGCATTGGCCATGCTAAATTGCCCCTTAGTGTCCCAGGATGCGTAGGTTAGAGGGATTAGGGGGTTAAATATGTGAGGTTACAGAGATGGGGCCTTGGTGGGATTTTGGTGGGTGCAGACTCGATGGGCCAAATGACCTCCTTCTGCACTGTAGGGTTTCTATGATTCTATGAACTGAAGTCCCTCAACCCTGATGGTATTACCCTGAATCTCTTTTGCGGCCGCTCTAAGACCTTGACACCCTTCTTATTGTGCGGTGCCCAGAATTATACACAATACTCCAGTTGAGGCCTAGCTAGTGTTTGAGAAAGGTTTAGCATGACCTCCTTTCTTTTGTACTCGATCCCTCTATTATAAAGCCATGGATCCCATACATTTGTTAATAGCCTTCTCAGCTTGTCCTGACAGCCTCAAAGGTACATACACCTCCAGGTCTGCTCCTGCACCCACTTTAAAATGGTACCATAGTAGAATTGCATTTGCACTTGATGACATTATAGGTTTTTGTAAAAATTGTGGATGCGTTTACATTTCTAATGACCAATATTTCAGCTTTCATTTGTTTAAAAGGTGTTCTAGAAGCACGAATCGTGTAAACAAAACATTGGTTTTTACCACTCATTGGAACATTTTTGTTCCGCTGTAATGTTTTCAGTCTACATTTGTTGCATGCAGAACATCTGCAAATAAATAGTTCAAATGTAATCAGCTGTGCCAAAGTCATTCAAATGGAACTCCTTCAAAGCATCTATTTTTAATCGGAGGTAAGCAATGAACCGATTTGAAATTTTTAAGTAGTATACATGCATTTCTCCACATACTTCCCATGCAGACAAGAGGACAGAATCTTACCGAAAAATGGCAAAGTGTCAGGATTTGACTGAAAACTAACGGGTTTCTCTCCAGAGAATCTTATGGCACTTGGCCAAAAATAAACATTCACGCTGTCATGTACAGTGATGGGGCCCAAACATGCCAGTAAAGCCTGACCGCACTGAGATCAGGGTGATCAAAACCGGCATCTCTCCCCCACCCCACCTGCTGCGATCAACACCAGCATCACCCTCTCTTCCTCCTCCCATTCCCCCCCCCCCCTCCAAAACAGCCATCACCGCATCGGACCCCACCCCCCCCCAAAACAGCCATCATCGCATCGGACCCCCCCCAAAATAGCCATCACTGGCATCGGACCCCCAAAAACAGCCATCATTGCATCGGACCCCCCCAAAACAGCCATCATGGCATCGCCCCCCCCCCCCGCTCCAAAACAGCCACCACCACATCGGACCCCCCTAAAACAGCCATCACTGGCATCGGACCCTCCAAAACAGCCATCACCGCATCGTCTCCCCCCTCAAAACAGCCATCATCGCATCGGACCCCCCCAAAACAGCCATCACTAGCATCGGACCCCCAAAACAGCCATCACCGCATCGGACCCCCCTGGAACAGCCATCACCGGCATTCCCCCCCCCACCCTCTCCCATGCCCCAAACAGCCATCGCCGGCTTCATAAAATTCATAATTTTAAAGTCCTCTATCAGATCACCGCTCTGTTTTCTAAAGAGGAAAGCCCCATCCTGTTTATTATTTTCCAATAGCTGTCTCTCAGTTCTCATATCACCTTTGTAAATTTTTTTCACACTTCCCCCAATGTTTCACTGCCCTTTTTTTGCTATGAAACACATGCTGGGAATTTCCCACCCTGCTGTGGTGGCCCTCCCACTGTGGGAGATTCAGCTGCCCAACCAAAAGTCCATTGACTTTCTGCAGGACCAGATGATCCTGGTGGATGTGGCCTGAAAATCCCGTCCACAGAGTGTGCACAGTGCGGTAAATGCAGTCTGACTGGACCCTGCATATATTTAACATAACTTTGCTACCTTTGAATTCCATCCTTCTAGAAATAAATCTCTGTTTTCGAAGCATTTTTAAAGGTTTTGATAACCTGCAATGCTACTTTTAATGATTTGTTCACCAGTACTGAGGTCTTGTGACACAGTAGGCAGCGACTTTGCCTCTGAGCCAGAAACTCTGGATTTGAGTCCTACCGCAGGGACTTGTTACCCATGGAAGGTGAGTTCCTCCTGCAGCCAAACAGACTGCATATCCACCTGCAAATCCTGCTAACACATGCCAATGCCAGGTGTCAAGAGCAGGAGGTAGGCCTGGTCAGCCTTGTGATGGAACCTCTACCATCACTATCAATAACTGCAGACTACAACATGCATGCAAAAGTTCATGTTGCCACAGCAACTTGGACTCCCCGAGTGATCTGTAACTCACCACCTCCCCTTTATAATTCCATCCTGTTCAGTTTCTTATTTTGTAACTTGTCAGTCATGTTTCTATTTTCCCTACCAAAGTTTTTTTTAAAGATATTTATTTGTTCATGGGAGTTGGGCGTTGCTGGCCAAGTGGTGATGAGCTGCCGCCTTGAACCAATGTAATCCATGTGGCACAGGTACACCCACAGTGCTGTTAGGGAGGGAGCTCCAGGATTTTGACCCAATGACGGTGAAGGAATGGCAATATAGTTCCAAGTTAGGATGGTGAGTGGCTTGGAGGGGATCTTTAAGGTACTTGCCACTTATACTAGTTTGCAAGATTTAAAAAGCCTTCTGTGTTACTAGAAATGCGTGGATATACATATCAGGAAAAGGTTGTTAGACTGGATCCCTTCTATGTTTAAAAAAGATGGTTGGGGGTGACCAAATAGAGGTCTTTAAAATTATGAAGTCTTTTGGTAGAGTGAAAACAGAATATTTCTACTGGTTGGAAAGAGCATCACGAAGGGCCACAAATATAAGATAATCACCAAGCAATCCACGAGGGAATACCAGTGGTGAGGATTGTTATGATGTAACCAATGGTAACATGCTGTGATGGTCAGCTGACCAGGTAGACAATGTAAGCAATGGCAAAATGATGTGGTGGTGAGCTGACCAGCTGACCCAGTATTATTAGAAAGCAGATGAGGATTGTGGGGAGCTTGTGTGGCCCAGGGTGTGGCCTGAGTGTTGTGTAATGAAGTTCCTTTATTTACTTTGTGAAGTTAGTTTTTTTATTGCTTGCAACTGAAATATTCTTACTGTCGATGAACAAGGATGAGGAACTCACTATCACTGGGCATGTTTGAAGCTAGATGCATTTAAGGGAAAGTAAGACAAGCTTACGAGGGAGCAGAGGATTATGATGGTAGATTTACATGAGGAAAGCTGGAAGGAGATTTCAGTGGAGCATAAACACCGTAATGGACTGGTTGTACCAAAAGGTCTATTTCTGTAAGTACATCTGATTTATTCATAGAATCATAGACTCCCTACAGTGCAAAAGGAGGCCATTTGGTCCATTGAGCCTGCACTGACAACAATCCCACCCAATCCCTATCCCCATGACCCTACATATTTAGCCTGCTAATCCCCCTGACACCAAGGGGAAATTTACCATGGCCAATCCACCTAATCTGCACATTTTTGGAGTGTGGGAGGAAACCAGAGCACTCAGAGGAAACCCACGCAGACACGGGGAGAATGTGCTGAGTCCACGCAGACATGTTATGTTGCATTCTTCAGTGTTAGCAACATTCCCAGTTTAGTATCATCAGCGAAATCCAAAACGTTGATGTAAATTATGAATAACAGTGGCCCCAGCACTGATTCTCCTAGAACATTGCTTTCTCCAATCTGAGTAACTACCTCTCACCCCTACGTTCTGCTTTCAATTTCACATTTTCAACCCATTCTGTTATTTTCCCTCAACCCCACATGTCCCGATCTTCTTCTTCAGCTTAAAGTGCAGTAACCTGTTGAAGGCTTTTTGAAAATCCTGCGTGTGATATCTGCATTCCTCTTGTCTATCTTTCCAAATGGGGAGACAGTGTCAGCATTAATTGAGAGTGTGAGAAGACAACCTAAATGCAACCTCACTATCGACTGAGGCCTGCAGTTTTGGTGAGGAACCAGGAGGTGCTCTTCCTACTTTTTTGTGATTATTTCCTTTAAGTTCTACTATTTTAGCTGTTGTACATTGAATAAAGCTGAGAACATGATGCATTCAGTAGTGCTGCAGTTTGGCAAAGGGACGGAATAAGACCCCTGATTTGCATAAGCAATGGGTCTACTGCAGTTTCAGACAGGCTTTTTGTTAAGGACGTCCTACCAAATATAGATAGATGGATGTTTGTTGCAGAATGAGCATGCACACACCACACACCAAGGGTGGCATGGTGGTTAGCACTGCTACCTCCCAGCGATAGGGACCCAGGTTCTGTGCAAATACGTGGAGTTATGGGGATAGAGCCTGGGTGGGCTGCTCTGTCAGAGAGTCGGAGCAGACTCAATGGGCCGAAAGGCCTCCTTCTACACTGCAGCAATTCTATGATAATGAACCTATTAGCACCTGCTTCTTGCCTGTAAAATGAACACAGCACAATGGCATTTTTAGGCCTTGGTGTTTGTCAGCTGGAACCTATGCTTCTTTTTGGCTTCAAACAGTGTATTTCTAGCAGAAATCTGCAGTGTGTAAGCTGCTCAGTTTCTGCAGAAATTAGCTACCACAATCCATATATGTGACACAAGATCAAATAGTCCCACCATTTTTCCTGAGATTTTCCTGTTAATCTGATGCTCCAGTTCTACATTTTGGCCAACAAGTGTCACTGCAGAGACACTGAAACTTGAGCAAAATACTGCAGATACTGGAAATCTGAAATAAAAACAGAAAATTCTGGAAATGTTTTAGGTTGGTGACCTTTCATCAGAACTGGGAAAAGTTAGAGATGTAACTGGTTTCAAGCAAGTGAAAGGGGGAAGGTAGAAAAAGATAAAAGGGAAGGTCTGTGATAAGGGTGGAAGATTAAATGACAAAAGGGTTGATGGTGCAAAGCAAATGGAAATGATAATGGGACAACTGAGAAACTAAAGAGGTGTCAAAAGGAGATATGAATGGCAGAATCATAAACAGGTGCCTTCTAAAACCTGCACACACAAAAACCATTAACTGCTTACACCAACTGAAAGGGCATCAGGAACAGTTGTACATGAGCCCTTCACCCATACTGCAGCCGACATGCCATTGCTCCTGATGCCTTTCTATTTATGGTAGGAGTTTGGATCTATCAAAGGCTATGTAGCCTCACAGTGTATTGGAAACTACAATATAAACCATTGCCCATGGACATTCCAGTGTTAAAATCCAATACTTGCATGTGTGTATGCTGCCAGTAACATCACCAATTGGCATTGTAATGGGGATTCCACTGTAGCATTTCGGTGTAGGTCTGTAGCACATCAAAAATCTTAATTTGCAGGCAATGATTCACCCCATTTCCCAATCTGTGATGGGATCGCAGAATCAATGAGACTTTATATGATTGCTGCCTCCTTAGTCTAGATCCAGTGTGTTGTGGCTTTGGACAGGGAATGTTTTACAAAGCCCGCTGGGTTGCTCAGTTGATAGATAATGGGACTCTTACTGCCTAATCAGTTCTTTAATATTTTGATCAAAGTACTGTTTTATTTTTTTAAACCAGATAGTGACCTTAAACTACACATTACAATCAATTATCCACATAGAAAGTTGGGAACTTCATTTAATGAAATATCCTGAATGTATATCTTCATCATTTACTGAATTCTCAGAAGCACATTTTACAGAGAGAACAGTTGCTAAATGATTGATATGCTAGATTCAAGAATGTGCAATTGATTAAAGACTGCACAGAGCTAAAATAGGTAACTTGAACTTTATTGTTAGTCTGTCTCGAGTTTATTTGTAATGTTGCCAACTGACAGAGAATGCAACTGAGCATGTGCAGGAAGTGCTCCCCCTAGTGTTGCAGCAGAGAAAAACACAGCGAAAAAATAATCAAAATGAGGAAAGAATAATGGAAAAAAGTTTAGAGGTCACAATCTGAAATTGTTGAACTCAATGTTGAGACTGAAAGCCTGTAAAGTATTTAATTGAAGGATAATTTGCTGCTCCTTGTGCTTACCCTGAGCTTCATTGGAACAATGTAGGAGGCTGAATAGAGAGAAATTAGCATGAAAGCAAGGTGGGGAATGAAAATGATGGTGACCAGAAGTTATGTTCACAGACTGAACTGGGCTTTTCTGCAAAATGGTTATCCAGTCTGCACTTCGTCTCCCCAATGTAGAGGAGACCGCATCTTGAGTGTGGTGTAGTAAATCCAAGAAACACAACTAATTTTTTTTAAGCTGGAAGGAGTGGTTGGGGCCTTGAGAGGAAGTAAAGGGGCAGGTGTTGCCTCACCTGTGCCTGCATGGAAAGGTGCCGTGAGAAAGGCAGGGAGTGTTTGGTGTTATTGAGGAATCAACCAGGGTGTCTTGGAATGGATGGTCTCTTTGGAAGGCTGAAAGGTCAGGGGAGGGGAACGTGAGTTTGGTGGTGGCATCATGTTGATGAGGAAATGGAAGAGGATGAACTGTGAATATGGAGGCTGATGGTGTGGAAGGTGATGACCAGTTTCCTTATCATTGTTCTAGGAGGGAGGAGAAGGGGATGAGAGCTGAGATGCATGGTATCATGTGGAGATGGTCAAGGGTCCTGTCAATCGAGGTTGCGGGGGAATCCTTGATTGAGGAAGAAGGAAGACAATTTAGAAAGTTGCATTGTCAGAACAGAACCTAGGGGGGCTGGAGTGGAGTATTTACACATAGCTGGACATGAGGAAATGTAGTTAAGGTAGCTGTGGAACTCGGTGGGCTTATAATGAATACTTGGCCTACTGAGGAAAAGAGTATTTGAGGATTAGGATGTGAAACCCAAGATTAAGGTCTTGGGGGGGTTTACTGAGCAAACGTGAATCCCATGCTCATATTTGCTTAAGAGATTTGGACAACCTACAGCAGGCACATCAAAGCACTGGAGTGGTACCATCAGCAGTGCCTTCACAAAATCCCCCATATCCACTGAGAAGAAAGGTCTAATTGCAGCCTTCTCTCCCAAACCAATTGTTCAGCATCGAGCCTTTAAGATCACTCAAACCAGCTCTTCTGGCCAGAACAAGTTGTTTGTCTACCTTACATCAGACTCCCGAAGCAATTGTTTTCCTCGGAACTGGGGTGCGACAGGAAAGTCCCAGGTGGTCAGTGAGAATGCCGTAGTGATGTCCTGTATACATTCCTGAGGAAATCAAACATCCCTGCTAACTCATGGGAGTCCCTGTCTTATGACCAAGCGGAGAAGGTTCATTCAGGGAGACACCAAACACATTGAGATACTTAGTCAGGAGCACAGAGGTAAAGTTGGGGCATTGGAGGGAGTGCACAAACCTCCAAACACTCCTCCCGACCCGTCGAGCATCACCTACCCCTCATATGACAGCCATGATGTGGAGATGCCGGCGTTGGACTGGGGCAGGCACAGTAAGAAGCCTCACAGCACCAGGTTAAAGTCCAACAGGTTTATTTGGTATCACGAGCTTTTGGAGCACTGCTCCTTCATCAGGTGAGTCACTCACCTGATGAAGGGGCAGCGCTCCGAAAGCTCGTGATACCAAATAAACCTGTTGGACTTTAACCTGGTGCTGTGAGGCTTCTTCATGTGACAGCGTCTACAGATCGTGCTTTGGACTTACCAAACTTTTCAGAACTTCTCAGAGGGTCACGAGTCTTTGGAACTCTCTTTCTGAAAAGGCAGTGGAAACAAAGTCTTTGATATTTTTAAGACAGTGGTGAATATGTTCTTGGCAAGCAAGGGGGTAAAAGGTTATTGAAGGTAGGTGGCATGCAGATTTGTATTGTCAGATCAGCCATGGCGGAGCAGCTCGAGGGGCTGAATGGCCAACTCCTGCTTCTTGTTCCTATGTTTGTATGTAACTCACCAACTGGAGTGGAAGCAGGCCAAACTTGGTCCCGAGGGACTGGCTAAGAAGAAGAGAAGATTGATTGATATCAAAAGTGTCAGTGGGAAGAGTCAGAGCTGGGAGGTGAGAGAAGGATGGAAATTGGAAGCTACGAAATGAAATTATTCCAATCAGGATAAGAGTGGAAAACAAACTAGACAAGAGAAAAAAACAGTGGGGATAGGAAGAAATCAGCTGAATGGGGCAGGAGCAGGCTGAACCGATGTGTCTACCAGTGTTGTTTGTAGATTTTGTGGAGGTAGAAGTGGTGTGTTTAGGGTGAGGGAACCATGTGCTGGAGGCTTTGGAGGGAAGGTCTCCAGAGGAGATTAGGTCAGTAACAGTTCCAATGTTTATAACTGCAGGAAGCAAATTGATTAGCTTTCACTTCCTTCTCTGATGCTATTTTGATTTTGTTTAACTATTGCGCCAAGTTAATATTTAATAACTTTTTAAACTTTAATAATTTTTCATCAAAAGTCCTTGCTTATAAATCATTTTCTGCCATTTTCACCACATATCTACTCCTCCCTTCCAAGTTTTCTGAAGGGACCGTTCTCTCCCCTGTGTCCTGGTTCACTCTTCAATCAGCCCTGCCATCTGCTGCCTTCCCTGATGCATTCCCACACAAGCACAGGAGATAATGTGCCCATTTACCTCCTCCCACACAGCTGTGCAGGACTCCAAACGCTCCTCTTTGTAACAACATTTACAAATACTTCCTCAACTAATCTTGCTGCATTTGCAACTCACAATATGGTGTTCTGTACACTGGGGAAACCTAATGTGAATTATGTAAATTATCCACTGAACACATTTGTCTTTCATCTTTCTACACCCCGAGTCTTCACTTTGCTTTTAACAGCTTCAAAACGTACGTGCACTTTATTCTCTGCCATTAGGTGCTGGCAAAGTGAGATGGGATTGCAGGCATTTCCAAGGTGAGGAGAGAGGGGCTGCTGTTGGGATAGAAAGCAGGTTGTTACTTGGGCTGGAAAATCCCCTTCAGAAAACTACAGACAAATGCCCTGCACCCTTGGTGTTGATCTCCAATTTTGTTCCACACTGCTCCCAGCCCACTGGAGCCTGCTTCACTTTCCTGCTTTTTCATTCCTTCTTTTCTGTTTACCATAGAATCATAGAATTCCTACAGTGCAGAAGAAGGCCATTCAGCCCATTGAGCCTGCACTGACAATGATCTCACCCAAGCCCTATCTCTGTCACCCCACGTACTTACCCTGCTAGTCTCCCTGACACTAGGGGACAATTTAGCATGGCCAATCAACCTAACCCACACATCTTTTGGACTGTGGGAGGAAACCAGAGCACCCGGAGGAAACCCACGCAGACGTGGGGAGAATGCGCAAACTCCACAATAAAAAGTCACCCGAGGCTGGATCGAACCCGGGTCCCTGGCGCGGTTTATACCTGTTAATCAGTAACTCACGCTATGTATCTCATATATTTTTTATTTCTCTGATTTCTTTCATTGTTCCTTCTCTTGCTAATATTGTTTCTGCCATTTAACCATCTCCTGCTCTCTGTCCAAGCATTTCACAAGTCAAAAATTAAGGATGGATGGGAAAAGGCCTTTAACCAACCATTAAGTGGCAACTTAAGGACCTTAATTGGAGCAAGGGCAGGCTCCCCCTCCAAGGCCCCGCCTGCCTCCGTGCAATATTGCTACCCAGTCAGGGTGGGTGGCAACATGGAGGGAATCCCCTTTATGCAATTTCATCCTCCCCTCCCTCCCCACTGGCCTCAGAATCTGCCGGAGGGTGGGGGGAGCGTAAAATTCAGGCCCACATTTTCTGTTCCTCATGAATCTGAAATGAAGACAAGCCAAGAGGCTTGTGAGCTGCCTCCTAATATGAAACGTGAGTTAATAATAACTTGCAAATAAGGCTTTGTAGAAACCTGTCACCAAAAACACTGAATTGATTAGTAGGCTGTTTTTGATATTCCAGCTGGATAATAGGTTGAGTCTGTACCCCGCAACGTTATTGATTAAAGTAAAGAGAATTCAACATAACATATGTTGGCTTGGATTTTCAACCTCAAGGCAGGTAGCAGAAATTGGGAAAATTCCTGGCATGGCCCACTTGCCTCAGGAGAAAGTGTCCACAAGGATGGGTTTTGGAGAGGGCAGGTGCAGACCGGAGTCAGGCCAGCTGTCCCAGGAAGAAGGTTGGAGGCAGCTACAGGGGCTGCTGGGTGCTGAGGTGGGTTGTTGTTTGTCCCAGTTGAAATAAAAACAGAAAGGCCCTCACACAGCCTCACCCTCACTCACATACCCTATGTCCCATCCATGCCACTTTATGACACCCCACCCATCTATTAAGCCACTTCATACCTCCCATTCCAAGGTATCACTCGCAAATAACCCCTACAGCTCTTCATGCCCCCATCCCGATAAATGCTCCTTAAGCAATCCCTGTGGGCATCCTATGTCAAACTGTGTCTCTCAGTCAACACCACCATCATGTTACCTATGGCAATGTGACACTTCCATACTCATTCACCCACTATACACAGTATAGAGCCAAAGGACCTTACAGTAACAATAGGATGTGGAAAGTAAGCTTTAAAAAAGACGCTCATTCATCATTTTCCACTATGTTAAACTCATTTTTACAACAGGGCCACAAAAGTCAATCACTTGAACCCTTTGAAAATTCCATAGTTGAAATGCAAGCAGCTGAAACCTCTTAATCTTGTGTAAATAAACATTGTCCAATTGACAGCAAAGAGCCAGAGCTATCAATCAACCAATGTTTTCTCTTGGGCTCAGCAGATGGATGGGTTTTTGGGTTCTTACCTAAGCCTCATTATACAGTGTACAGTGGGTCAATGGGCATGGAAGTGCCACAGTTTGGCATTGAGGGAAAAAGGGGCCATGGGGATGGGTGGATGCTCGGGCAAGGGACAGCAGCCCCTGTAGTCACAAGGGACGTAATAACTGAGGCATAATATAATGACCACTGTATTTGTGGGGAGTTATTGAGCATGCCATGGAAGCTTAAAACAGCAGAACTCGGTAAGGCTGAGGACACAGTAGTCCTGCTGAATCAAATAGCATGGCCTTATTAACCTTTCTTTGAAAGCATTTGCCACTCAGTAGCCAGCCAGATCCACAGCCTGACTGGTTGTCAGGAGGGAAATCTCATAGTGGCGGCAATGGACAGGCTGAAGGCTCTCTCGAGTGGCCTGTGGGGAGCACTCTTACTTCTCCTGGATGACAAGGAGTACTGGAAAAAGTACTAACTTTGTCGATCCAGCAGCTCCCGCCTGCCTCCCTGGGAAAGCCATGCAGTAAGTTAATTTGAAATCAGCCTCCCACTTGCTCAATATTAATGAAGTTTCCTGTCTATCAACTCAGAAGCCAGAAAGTCTGGCAGAGTAAATACGATGGTAGTCATGATGTGGAGATGCCGGCGTCGGACTGGGGTAAACACAGTAAGAAGTCTCACAACACCAGGTTAAAGTCCAACAGGTTTATTTGGTAGCAAAAGCCACTAGCTTTCGGAGCACTGCTCTTTCATCAGGGAAGTGGGAATTCTGCTCACAAACAGGGCATAAAAAGACACAAACTCAATTTACAAAATAATGGTTGGAATGCGAGTCTTTACAGGTAATCAAGTCTTAAAGGTACAGACAATGTGAGTGGAGAGAGGGTTAAGCACAGGTTAAAGAGATGTGTATTGTTTCCAGCCAGGACAGTTAGTGAGATTTTGCAAGCCCAGGCAAGTCATGGGGATTACAGATAGTGTGACATGAACCCAAGATCTCGGTTGAGGCCGACCTCATGTGTGCGGAACTTGGCCATCAGTCTCTGCTCAGCGATGCAGAGTCGCTGAGCAGAGACTGATAGCCAAGTTCCGCACACTTGAGGATGGCCTTCAACATGTCATTGATGAAGATGAACATCTTGCCAAGGCCATCTCCACACCCTACTTCTTGCCTTCAAACAACCGCACAACCTCAAACAGACCATTGTCCGCAGCAAACTACCCAGCCTTCAGGAGAACAGTGACCACAACACCACACAACCCTGCCACAGCAACCTCTGCAAGACATGCTGGATCATTGACACGGGTGCCATCATCTCACGTGAGAACACCATCCACCAGGTACACGGTACATACTCTTGCAACTCGGCCAACGTTGTCTACCTGATACGCTGCAGGAAGGGATGTCCCGAGGCATGGTACATTGGGGAGACCATGCAGACGCTATGACAACGGATGAATGAACACCACTCGACAATCACCAGGCAAAAGTGTTCTCTTCCTGTTGGGAAACACTTCAGCGGCCATGGGCATTCGGCCTCTGATCTTCGGGTAAGCGTTCTCCAAGGCGGCCTTCACGACACACGACAACGCAGAGTCACTGAGCAGAGACTGATAGCCAAGTTCCGCACACATGAGGATGGCCTCAACCGGGATCTTGGGTTCATGTCACACTATCTGTAACCCCTACGGCTTGCCTGGGCTTGCAAAATCTCACCAACTGTCCTGGCTGGAGACAATACACATCTCTTTAACCCGTGCTTAACCCTCTCTCCACTCACATTGTCTGTACCTTTAAGACTTGATTACCTGTAAAGACTCGCATTCCAACCATTATTTTGTAAATTGAGTTAGTGTCTTTATATGCCCTGTTTGTGAACAGAACTCCCACTTACCTGACGAAGGAGCAGCGCTCTGAAAGCTGGTGGCTTTTGCTACCAAATGAACCTGTTGGACTTTAACTTGGTGTTGTTAGACTTCTTACAGAGTAAATACACCAATGTGAACGGTGCGTTAGGGCAGTGTTTCATGCTTCTGACAGTTTAACATCAGCCCCTGGCTTACTGAGGCTAATGGTCCAGTAAACAAGTTGTTCTTTTGGAGAACAAAATTCAATTGTTTATCCCTGATGGGATTAATAACAGGGTGAGTAGAATTCTGAGTTATTCACTTCTCCTCGTGTGACTGAGTCTCCTTCGAGGAAATGGTCAGAGAGTCACTTGGATGATAAAGTATACAGCACAAGGAGGGAACTGTAATGAAGGTAAAAAATCTCTTAAAAGGGCAGATATTGCTTTTCACTTCAGTTTGTTAGATTGCTTTTGAACTCATGATATGAAGGGAATATTTTTATTCAAGGAGTATTGAATGTTACCTATAAAGGTGGATTATTTCTTTCTCAATTTCATTGCGAAGGTGTTTCAAATTCAAAGGAAACCAAGTCAGCTATGCCAGAAATTAGATTTTTACTGTCAATAATGCTCCAGTGGTGTATATTCCATTGCTGGTTCACTATTTGCCGAAAACATTGAACCCTATATAAATTAGAAAGTGATCTGATCATTAAGTACAAAGAACAGTAAAGAACACAAACAGGTTTTCAGCCCACCAAGTCTACACCGATATGCAGTTCTGTCCCTCTGTTTGTCTCCTATTCATGTGTCTATCAAGATGTACCTTGAATGTTGCTAGCGTGCCTGCTTCCACCACCTCCACTGGCAGTGCGTTCCAGGCACCCACCATCCTCTCTGTGAAAAACTTTCCCTACACATCTCCCCTCAACCCCCTCTCACCTTAAGCCTGTGCCCTCTTATAGTTGACCTTTCCACCCTGGGAAAAAGCCTCTGACTATCCAGCCGATCTTTGCCTCTCATAATCTTGTAGAATAGGTCACCCCTCAGCCTCCGTCTTTCCAGTGAAAAAAATTTGAGTTTATCCAACCTCTCCTCATACCTAAAACTCTCCAGACCAGGTAACCTCCTGGTAAACCATTTTAATTTACACCGTGAGTTGTTCAATTCAACCCATCATAAATATTTTTTGTGGAACTATTTCAATTGGTTAAATAGAGGTAAAAACATATATTGAATGTTTGATCTCCAGACACTGCTTTTCATTTATTTATGTTCTATTAAAATCCATACTCAAAATTGCCACAGCAACCAAACTGTCATCAAAGAATTGCAGATCTAAATGGTTCATTTATAACAGTTGATGCACAACTATATGGCATTGATACAAACCTGGTGACAGTTGCACAATGGTATGCAATACGTCACAAGATACTATGTCATATTGAATCTTGGTAAGTCTCCTTCGCTTTTGGTTCTATTTTAAAACCTATTTTAAGCTGTAAACATGACTGGTTATGTTTGTTGCTATCCATATTAATGAAAATGTGTCCATTACTTAGAAAGTGTGGAGATTCAGCATAACAAGCTTGAGATTGCTTACATGCTGAGCCCATCTGTGAATTAAATTTATTTGCTGTGTTCCTGTGTATTTTCTCTATTTTGATTGGTTTAGTTGGTTTGAATGAGATATCTTTTAGAAAGGAATTCCGTTGAACTGTATGGTAAAGTACAAGTGTTTCTTCCACCTGTTCTGCGAACTATGCATACATTGCCTTCTTCATTTTCCATCTGTTTTAAGAAGAATTACAGACATTGTCATATACAATGTGTGAATGGACTGCATTACATTAGCTGTTAAGTTTCTCGGTGTCAGTAGGTGCTTCTCTCCATTGTGTTTCATTCATGGTGAAAGTGTTTCTCTTGTCATTTTTATAGACATTCCCAAAGCTGCTGTCAGGATCTTGAGCAACATGACATTCCTGTTTGTGAGTTTGTCATACACAGCAGAAAGTGCCATCGTCACCGCTTTTATTACCTTCATTCCCAAGTTCATTGAATCTCAGTTTGGCATCCCAGCATCTAATGCAAGCATTTACACTGGTAAGATGTGTACATTAACCTTTTGGGTTGCAAAGTTACTTTTAGAAACAGAAATATGGATTTTGCCAGTCCATGGACCAGGTCAAAATGACTGAATTATGGACTAATTCCTCACATTTGACCAAATAGATCAGATTGTCCAGTCCCTGTAGTCAATCAGACATGGAGGTTTGCATGCCCATAAGTTTCCCATCCATTGACATAAATAGACAGAAAGTAAAGCTTTATGGGTGCTTGCTCCCCCCACCGATAAACTTTCCTTTATGCGCTGTATTGAGGCAGAATAAATGAAAATTCACCCCAAAATATTGGAAATATTAGAACATTAGACCAAATACTTAGGTTAAATGCTAAATGTGCTCTGATCAGATTTTTCCATACTAACAGATATGATGTACATCTTCTAACTTACTGAACTGTTCACGTCAAAATGAAAGATTTTCACAAGGAGTATAACCAAAGGTTGCGCTGGAAATGATTGGATATTCCCATGTCTAGTTTTCGTCTACATTGACGGATTGTAATTCCATGGGAGCCAGCTGATTGGTAGCTCCTCCTGGATAAACATACCGAGACTGTGAATAGCAGTCAACTATTTGACCAATGCAAACCTCATATCTGAGCATAAACCTGTCCATTGGTCTGTACTCAACATCCACAAAGATGCACTTTTCCATTGGAGTCACTTGATAGCAATCAGGAGCAAGAACTTCAGCTGATTCTCCTGGCAACCACCCCCGCCACTTCATCAGTACAGGGCCATTGAGGCCAGATACAGACGAGCCGTAATCAATTCCTTCAATTTAATACTAAGGTGCGTTTACCTCTTGACCAAGCTAGAAAGGTTATGTCACCTGAAATGTTTGTTGATATGCCAACAGATGCTAAATGTGGAAACTCAACAAGGTAATTCCAAAAGACAACAAGGGCAGTTGCTAATTTTTCCATGATTTTACATTTTTCTTATGATCCCATTGATTACCCTTGCCTAATACCTTTGCCCAATGCTGTAAGGTCAACTAAGGCCTTAGCCACTGAAATTTCAATTACAAATTCATTTGGTCACCCAACATAAGGCTATAAGACATAGGAGCAGAATTAGTCCATTCGGCCCAATGGGTCTGCTCCGCCATTATTGTGACAATATTCAATGCATTTTTGAAAAGTCTGAGTCCTGCTAAATACTTACAGCTCAAATTAATTTTAGTTGAAGTTTGCATGGATGAAATCATTACATGTGAATGCATAAACCATACAAATCATTCACTGTTTGAAATGACCAGTGTATTTACACTGGCGTATTGTGTTTTGCCATACATTAATCAGGTGCCTTAACACAATAATATATAGTCCCAAAATAATTTGCTCATCATCTTTTTGCAGGCTATTGGTATGAGGTTTATGTATTCTGTTGACTGTCATAAATGGATGACTTGTGAAGATAACTCTGATTTGGTAAAGAACAACAATCTCATCTCTGTCTTTTTTAGGAATTTTTTTAGTTTAATATTGTGATAACATGGCCCCTATAAGGGGTGATCCTTTGAGGGCCACGTGATCAGGCAAGACACAATGGAGAGGCCGCGCGGGAAGCAAACAAATCGGGAGCAAGAGTGTGTGATCTGCAATGAGGAGGAACCTCAGTTGGCGCCAGGGAGGAGAAGGGAGTAGATGTGTTTTGCAGTTCTGTCAGACCCTTATCTTGCATATATACATACATTGTTGCCAATAAATTATTACTTGAAGCCACAATGAGTCGCCTTCGACTTTACTACACTGGCGACAAGAAAAAACCTTGTTAGTCATCAGGAGATCACAATGCGCAGTTAAAGGGGAAGGACAGTGAGCATTGAAGCTACAAAGATACAAGTACATATGCCATAAAAATGCCTTTGATCAGAAAAATTGAGCCATTTGACCAAGAAGTGGAAAACTGGAACAATATATCGAAAGGCTGCGTTATTTCTTTGTCGCTAATGAGATCACCGCAGAGGAAAAATGAAAGGCGATACTACTCTGTCGGTGGCCCATAAACTTACAGCCTAGTGAGAAGTCTAACATCGCCTGATGCTCCAGAAATACCTTTTGACCAGATAGTCGAAATGGTCAAAGATCATTGTAACCCCTGACCTTCAATCATCATGTTGAGGTATAAATTTAATTCTGCAGTCTGGGATCCAGGGAAGAACACCTCCAGTTTTGTGGCCGGATTGAGAGGGTTAGCAGAGCACTGCAGGTTGGCCCTGCTTTAGCGGAGATGTCAAAAGGCCGTTTGGTCTGCAGGATCAACAGCATCACAATACAGAAAAGGCTGCCGGCTGAGACTAAAATCTCTTTAGAAAAAGCTGTGGAGATGGCCCAGGTGGCTGAATGCGCTGAGCAGGACTTGAATGAGCTATAAGGCATGCTCAGTGAGGTGAACGGTTTGCAGCTGGAAATGGCTGCTGTGAGGAACAGCCTGAGCAGAGCCCAAGAGCGGTAGTACAGCATCGGAAATGGAAGCCTGTTTTCGAGGTGTGGGAGAGTACTCCCAAGAAACTTTCTCCTGCAGAAATTATGTATGTTTCCATTGTAAAAGGAAAGGTCATTTTCAAGCATGGTTCAGAATGAAGCAGGCAGGACAGAACGTACAAAGTAAAATCAACGATGGTTAGTTCAATTCCATTAAACTGAGGAGCCCAGCAAGGGATCCAAATCGTATACATTAAGCCAGGTCCAACTAAATAATGTGCCTCCTATAGAAATAGCCTTGATGGTAAACAGCAGATCTCTTAAAATGGAGGTTGCCACAGAAGCCACGGCCACAGGCATAGGGGAATAAGCATTCCAACACTTCTGAAAAGGTTTGCAACCCTTGAAGTTGAGTAATTCAGAAGGTATTTTATCCACGTATACAGGTACGGCGTTGACAACAGTAGGGTCAGTTACAGTAACCTGCAGAAGCCAAACAGCACAATTGCCTGTTCTAGTGATTGAGGGTCACAGATCTTGTCTCATGGGTCGAGACTGATTGAAAGACATAAAATTAGACTGGCTGGAGATATTGAATATTTGGGATGGAGGTTTTCAAGAGCTACCGTACAGATACTTTTGACATTTTCCAGAAGGAACTGGGATGAATAAAAAGGGCTAAAGCCAAAATTTATTTGAATCCCGAGGCAACACCTAACTACTTTTGAGCTCACCCAGTACCTTATGCAATCCATCGTAAGGTAGAGGTAGGAAGATTGGAAGACTTTTATGTCATAAAATCTGTTCAGTTTTCTGTAAGAATCTGTGGGGATTATAAATTAACTGTAAATTGAGGATAAATACCCCATTCCGACCTCTACACCAATTTGCAGGTACACCAAGTTAGATCTCAGGCACGGCCACCAGAGGCTGGAGTTGGATGAAGATTCTAAGCGATTAGTTACTGTCAACACCCACAAAGTACACACGTTTACCCTTTGGAGTCTCATCAGCCTGTGCCATTTTCCAGCATACATTGGAAAGGGCATTCCTTGCACATGGTCTACCTGGATGACATTGTAATTATGGAAGACTCATCTGAGGAATGCAGGTCAAACTTAGAGGAGGTTATAAGAATATTTAAAGAAGCGAGAATCCGTTTGAAATTAGAAAAATGCATTTTACAGGTGGATGAAATAATATACTTGGGTTTCAGGGTAGACGTGAAAGGCTTACATCCTTCTGAGGATAAAGTTAAAGCCATAAAGGAAGTACCACAGCCCAAAAATGTGTCAGAGTTAAAATCATTCCTCGGAATGGTGAATTATTACGACAGATCTTAATCCCACTTCACCAGCTTTTGAAGAAGCAGCAAGCCCTCTGGATGGAATTTTCCTGTCTGCCTGTCACGGGAATCGTAGCAGGCGGGACACAGACCATGCAAAGGTCCATTGACCTCAGTCTTGAGGTGTGCGGGGCTGGAAAATCCCACCCTCTGTCTCTCCACCTTATTAAAACATACCTGTTTGACCAAGCTTTTAGGCTCCTTCTTTAGTTCTGTGCCCAGTTCTGTCTGAATTTATTCCTGTGAAGTGCACTGAGATGAAAAATGCAAGTTGTTGTTGTTGATGCCAGATTGAAAGTGGACTCAGATCCCAAAGCAGAATTATTCTTTTTAGATCTGTAGAGAGCACTTGATACTTGATCCAGCACGAATGTTTAATAAGAATAATAATTTTGTTGGCCATGGACACCATGGAGTGGAATATATTTGACAGGTGCTATACCAAAGTTCCAGTTCATGCCACTGCCACGTTCATAGCTGTAGATCGTGAATCATGCCAGATAGAATGGATTCCATTTTCTCATCACCTGATATGATGTTACACAGCAGAGCTCAACTGTCATAACAGTTGCTGGGGGTTGTTGCCAAGGGTATCAGAAGAAATAAAAGGGGAGAGGAAAATTCAATTGGGGCCAATTACCAGCACAAAAAATAAATGGGAAAGCACTTCTTATTGATGACTGAAGCATTCCGTAACTCTCTCACTCGTATGTAAATATTCTGGTTTAGCAATTATGGACCAAAACTTGGTCGTGACATTTTTTGGCTACAGGTGTCAGGGTTCACTCCCTGTCCACACAAGTCTCATGTTGTCTCATTGACCTGACTGCACCCTTGATTTGAGCAAGACCCATGCTGCAGATTACTGGAGCAGTGAGGAGGTGGTCAAGCAGCATTCATACAGACAGTCCTCTTAAAGACTGTCCACTCCTCCTAAAGACAGTCTACTGCCTTTAAAGACAGTCTGCTGCCCTTAAAGGAGATCTGCACTTAACGGAAGGGATCTGCTGCTAGGTACAAGTCGGGTCTGCATAGATGGTGCAATAGGAAAGAAGGAGAGAGCTCCAGTGGTGACAGATGTGGTAGTGGAGGTGTACAGGAGACAGCCATGTTTCTACATGAGGCCAGGATTTCCTCAAATATCATCTTCAGAAGGGATTAGGAGTGGAGGTTCAGGGAGGATGTTTTTGGATGGCGCAAACACGATGGGCTGAATGGCCTCTTTCTGTGCCGTAACATTTCTATGGTTCTACAGAGGCAGGTTTGGGTCAGGAGAAAGCTTTGTCTGAGTTTCACCTACCACCTGATCCAAACCCACCCATTCTTCCAGTTAAAATTCCCCTTGTGCATTTCCCAGGACTCAGAATAAACCAATGCAAACTCAGTGGATGCAACACATCCATCTCCAGATGAAAAGAATGTTGATAACATGAAGACCAATTGGGACAGCATCAATAATTTAAACTCAGCATTAGTTTATAGTGGAACCAAGGTTTAACAATGAATCTCAGTATGCCTGATGTAAGTGTGATCTGTGATTCAGCTTAATGTCTTTGTTTGGCCTGCCTGATGAGCATGTTTTAGATAGTATTACCAGTAAATTACAGCTCTACAATAATTTTCAACATGGCTTTTCTCTTTAACTCTACAAATTTCCTATAATCAGCGGTCTTTCACACGGGAGTGAAACAGTCTAATTCACAGACCATTTCATGAGCTCTTTGTTATTTCCCTTTGATCCAGCCTGTCACCACACTCACATGAGTTGTGTGTGAAGGAACCCTTTACCTGGTGTCCCTTTGCTGCGTGAGCTGGATGTAACTAACTGAACAAGAAGCCAGAGTTTAAATATCATGGGATATGAAGCAAGGTTTCCCTTAATGAGCTAATCAGTGGTGTAACAGGCAGTTCAGAGGAGGTTCACTAGTTTGATTCCAGTGAGATATAAAGAGAGATTGAGCAGTTTAGGCCTATACCCGCTAGAGTTTAAAGAATGAGAGGAGTTCTAATTGAAGTATATAGATGATAAAAGGTATTGACAATGTAGATCTTCCTCTTATGGGGAAATCTAGAACTTTTAGGATAAGGGATGGCAGATTTAAAACAGAGATGAGGAGAAACTACTTCTCTCAAAGGGTCATGATTCTGTGGAATTCACCACCCCAGAGTGCAGTGGATGCCATAACATTGAGTAAATTTAAGGAGGAGATAGAGAGATTTTTAATTAGTAATGGGTTGAAGGGTTATGGAGAACGGACAGGAAAGTGGAGTTGAGGCTGTGACAAGATCAGCCATGATCATATTGAACGGGGGAGCAGGCTCGAGGGGGTTAATTGCCTTCTCCTGCTCCTAGTTCTTGTGTTATCATGTAACACTGTCAGTTGTAATTGGCCCTTATCAGAAGTGGCTATAAAACAGTTTGGAAAGTCCTGATTCATTTTGGCAGGAAGATTTTGGAGAGATGGTATAACATAAAGAGTGAAACTCTAAAGAAGGTGCAGGAACTGAGGGGACCTTGGTGTATATGTACAGAAAGCATTGAAGATGGCAGACTGCAGTTAATAAAGTATATAGTATCTTAGGTTTTATTAATAGCGGCATTGAGTACAAGAGTAAGGAGGTCATGTTGAACTTGTATAAACACTAGTTAGGCCTCATCTGCAGTACTGTGTCCAATTTTGGGTGTGATGGCGTGAAGGCATTGGAGGGAGTACAGAGGAGATTCACAAGAATTATTCCAAGGATAAAGAACTGTAGCTATGACGATAGATGGGAGAGATTAGGACTGTTTTCCTTGGAGAAAAGAAGGCTGAGAGGCAACTTGATAGATGTATTCAAGGTCCAGAGGGTATGGAGAGGGTAAATAGTGAGAAACTGTTCCCACTCGAGAGAGCACCAAGAACTAGAGGGCACAGATGACAAAAGGAGTAAAAGTGATGTAAGAAAACTTTTCACCCAGAGGGTGGTTGGATTCCGGAATGAATTTCCCGGGAGGATGGTGGAGGCACTTTTGATCAAGGTATTCAGAAGGGAATTGGATTGCTACCTGAAAAGAAAGAATGTGCAAGATTACAGGGAGCAGGCAGGGGAGTGGAATTATGCTCTTTCTGAGAGCCAGTGCACTCGATGGGCTGAATAGCTTCCTTTTGCACTTTAAAGATGCTGAGAGTTTGTGAAAGGCACTATAGAAATGCAAGTCTTGTCAAATTATAGTTATATATTCTGGTCACTGATGACTGGGTGCCCTCCCTATGAGCTACAGAATTTCTAGCTAAATTAGTTCCTCAATATTTAATTTTTATTTTCAAATTTTGGACTTTTCCCCATTTATTTAACATTAATCACCTTTTTTTTAAAAGAAGTATTCGCCCTCCTTTTTGTTTCCTCGTCCTACTGATCTCCTCTTGCCAGCATTAATATTTCTTAACAAACTTGGTGATCAGAACTATATGTCATAGCATTCGGATTTTTTTGAATAATCAAAATGAGTTGGGAGCAATTCTCCGACCGTGCATACCCCAAGACCAGAAATTCCCGCCCAAGCTCAATGGACCTTTGAATGGTCCACTGATATTCCTGTCTCATCCGCTATGATTCCCAGGGTGGGCAGGACGGGAGAATTTCGGCCATTGACTTTAATTGGCAAAGTCAGCGTTCTGGAAACTTGAGCCTTTTTAATGGTGTGCCTCCACTGAATCATTCCTGCCATTATACCAGCAATTCCTGCCGACCCTTTAATCTAGCTGACTCATGGTTCCCAAATTCTTCCTTCCACTGTTTTCCTTTGACTTTTCTGTGAAGCATCTTTGCCATTTTAATCATTAAAATATTCCAATATAAATTGAAACTGGATCTCCATCTGACCCAAAGAGTGCATGTAGAAACAGATTGTATTTCAGTTTTTTAGGCATAGTAACTTTAGCAGATAGCTAATACCACTCAAATTTTCAAAATGGCTTTCTGAGAAATTCTTTAACCACAACTTGAGAACTGGGTGAATAAAAAGGTGACGGAAATTCATTCAAAAATGGAAAGGCAGTAAATTAAAGACATGGTAAATCTTTGAAAACAGATCTATATGTTTCACATATTGGAACAATTAAGAAGGTGGGAATTTTGAATTGGATAGTGCATGGAATTAGATCGACATAGAATCATAGAATCCTATAGTGCAGGAGGCCATTCAGCCCATCGAGTCTACACTGACCACAATCCCACCAAGCCCTATCCCCATAACTCCATGGATTTACCCTAGCTAGTCCCCCTGACATTCAGGGTCAATTTAGCATGGCCAATCCACCTAACCCGCACATCTTTGGACTGTGGGAGGAAACCGGAACACCCGGAGGAAACCCACGGAGATATGGGGAGAATGTGCAAACTTCACACAGCCAGTGACCCAAGCCGAGAATCAAACTCAGGTCGCTGGCGCTGTGTGGCAGCAATGCTAACCATGAGTGCTAACATGAAACAGTGAGCAATTATTGAGCAACCAGCACAATGCCTTCATATTTGTTCTGGGATCTTTGCTATACCAATTTCTTGTGAAAGAAATTAATTTCTTTTGATAGCATATTTGACAACTATCAACAAAGTATTGGGGATAATCGCATCCATCTATGACCCTTATGTTCCAGCAGTTAAGCAGTCTTGGGGGATGAAATGTAGTGAACTATGGCACTAGTAAACACAAATCACTCCTGAGTACAATGTTGGAGATGCTCATTGGAGGGCGGTTTTCTGCTTGTAAACTCATTCTCTGATTTAATTCCAGGTGTGATCATTGTCCCCAGTGCTGGTGTTGGTATTATCCTAGGGGGCTACATTATCAAAAAACTCAAGCTTGGTGCTGGGGAATCGGCTAAGCTCGCTATGATCTGTAGTGGGGTTTCTTTGTTATGCTTCTCTACACTCTTCATTGTTGGCTGTGAAACCATTAACCTTGGTGGCATCAATATACCATATACCACAGGGTAAGAATGATCTCTCTTAACATTTTGCCCTTCTGTTCAGTGAATGTAAAGTATTGCCTGTGAGGGTGAAATTGGTCTTCAGTGGCAGTGCAAAATCAATGATAGCAAATTGACAGGCCATTTCACACTGCATTGACTTCAAACAAAAAGAAAATCAGCTATGGTGTACAACGAGCTGCCGATTCATTATCAGAAAAGACTAATTCCATCCTCTCTGTGACAAAACAGGCCACATAATATTGGTTATGTGGCATGAAATGTGTAAAGTGTTTTCACATCTGTAACAGTAGATTCCAATGTAACAACAGATTGTGTGTGGTGTAATATAGAGAATTGGCAGGACTGTACTGAATTTATTCTGTGCTTGTTTTACATTGTCGTAAGGATTAAACGTGATCATCACACAAATTATTCTGCAAAGTGGCATCAGCTGATGACAGTCTTCAAATTCTGGCAAATGTTGAGTCCTTATTAAAACAATGAGGCTGTCTGTTCTGAATGACGATCCTCTTGGAACAGACAGAGGAATGGGAGTAAACAATTCAGCCCCTCAAGCTTTCTCCACTATTCAGTAAGATCATGGCTGATCTTCTGCCTCCGCTCCAATTCCCTGCACTTGATTCCTATTAAAGAAAAAATAGCTGAATCCACTTACTGATTAATCCATTCATAAATATTGGCAAAAATAAGCCAAATTTTGCTCCTAATTATGAAGTAAATAAACAGCTCAGCTTTAATTTAATTTATTATTGTCACATATATTAACATACAGTGCAAAGTATTATTTCTTACACACTATACAGACAAAGCATACTGTTCATAGAGTACATACAGGAAGAGGGGAAGGAGAGGGTGCAGAATATAATGTTACAGGCACAGCTAGGGTGTAGAGAAAGATCAACTTAATATAAGGTAGGTCCATTCAAAAGTCTGACGGCAGCAGGGAAGAAACTGTTCTTGAGTTGGTTGGTTCACGATCTCAGACTTTTGTATCATTTCCCCAATGGAACAAGGTGGAAGAGAGAATGTCTGGGGTGCGTGGGGTCCTTGATAATGCTGGCTGCTTTTCCGAGGCAGTGGGAAATGTAGATGGAGTCAATGGATGGGAGGCTGGATTGCGTGATGGATTGGGCACTCTTTCCGGTTGTATCACAGCTTGGTATGGCTCCTGCTCTGCCCAAGACTGCAAGAAACTACAAAAGGTTGTGAATGTAGCCCAATCCATCACTCAAACCAGCCTCCCATCCATTGACTCTGTCTGCACTTTCCACTGCCTCAGCAAATTAACCAGCATAATTAAGACCCCATGCACCGTGGACATTCTATCTTTCACCTTCCATCAGGAAAAAGATACAAAAGTCTGAGGTCACATACCAACCAACTCAAGGACAGCTTCTTCCCTGCTGCCGTCAGCTTTTTGCATGGACTGACCTTGCATTAGGTTCATTTTTGCCCTACACCCTAGCTATGATTGTAACACACCATTCTGTGCACTCTCGTTTCCTTCTCTATGAACGGTATGCTCTGTCTGTATAGCATGCAAAAAACAATACTTTTCACTGTATGCTAACACATGTGACAATAATAAATCAAATCAAATTAACAGGGTTCTTTGAAGAGTGGGTATATCCAGCTTCATGAGACGAAAGAGTGCCAATTCCGCAGACCGGGTGGCTTTAATCTTAATTTTTAATTTTAATGAAAGTAGGCGATAACATTGCAGATGCTCCAATTATGATCTTGCAAAGTCTCTCAATTCCAGAAACTTTCCCTTAGATCGGAAGATTATGAATTTCACTCCATTATTTAAGACAGATAAGAATGGGAAAGCAGGGAATTATAGACTGGTTAACCTCACATCTATTGTTTGGAAATGACCAGAGTCGAGAATTAAGGATAGCGTGACTGAGCATCTTGAAAATATTCAGCTTATCAGAGAATGCCAGAATGGATTTGGAAAGGATAGATCATGCCTGACAAAACTCATTAAATTGTTTGATGTGGTGATTCAAATAGTGGACAGGGTTATTCTATGAATGTTATTCATACAGACTTCCAGAAGGCATTTGATATAATCCCCCATATGTTCCTCTGCCGCTGGATCAAACTCCAGGAACTCACTTCCTAACAGCACTGTGGATGTGTCTACACCACATTCGCAAGGACAATAAATGCCAGCCTAGCCTAACCAGCAATGTCCATATTCCGTGAAAAAATAAATAAAGAATAAGAGACTGCGAGTCAAAGTTGAAGTTCGTGGTATCAAAGACAACTTGTCTTTAATTGGCTACTTGGCGAGAGAGAGATGGGATAATGGACAGGTACTTTAATTGGGGGATGTGACCAAAGGTGTCTCACAAGGTTCTGTGTTGGATCCTCAACTATTCACCATATTTATTAATTACTTTGATGATGGGATAGAGAGCCACGTATCCAGAATTGCTGATGACGCAGATATTGGCAACACTGTTAAGCTGTGTAGATGGGGCGTAAAATTATGAAGAAATGTTGATAGATTAAATGAACAGAATAAACTATGGCAAATGGATTTCAGTGAAGGCAAATGCGAGGTCATCCACTTTGGACATAATAAGGAGATGAAAGAGTACTTTCAAAATGGTGTAAATGTAGAAACAGTGGAGGTCCAAAATAGATCTGGGGTCCAGATACATTGATCATTAAAATGTCATGAAGCAGAGGACACCGACTTCAGGTGTTTGGTTAAAGATCCAATGGTGACATGAGAAAAAGCTTTTTGCGCAATCTAACTCAGCCTTGAATATATTCAATGACCCAACTTACACTGCCTTCTGGGGAAGAGAATTTTAAAGTCCAATGGACCTCTGAGAATAAAGGTTCCTCCTCATCTCCACCTTATTTTTAAACTGTGTCCTCATGTTTTAGATTACCCACAAGGAGAAATATCCTCTCAGCATCCACCTCTCATCCTTCTAAATTCTGAATATGGACCCAATCTGCTCAACCTTTCCTCATAAGTCAAACATTTCATCCAAGGAATCAGCCAAGTGAACTTTCTCTGAACTGCCTGCAATACCATTATTTCCCTGCTTAATTAAGGGAGCCAAAAGTATACATAGTGCTCTAGACGCAATCTCGCTAAGACCCCTACCTCCCTACCCTTATATTCCATTCCCCTTGCAATAAAGGGAAACATTCCATTTGCCTTTCCACACACTTGCTATACCTGTATGCCTTTTGTGATTCATGTACTAGGACACCCAGATCCCTCTGTAACATGGATTTCTGAAATCGCTTTCCTTTTCAATAATAATCTACTTTTTTGTGTTTCTTGTCAAAGTAGACAACCCACATTTTCCCACATTATATGACACTACATTATCCAATTTATTTCCAACTCACTCAACAGATCTAAATCTCTTTGCAATAGACTTTTGCTCCCAAGGAAGGTGCACAGAGCTGGGAATAATACCAGCCAATCACCACCCTTTGCTCTTATTTCCTCCATGCCAATTCACTCAGTAGCCACCATGGGCAGACCTCAGGAACCAGGCTAAAATAAAATAAAGTTCTGTATATCTATACAGACTTCACAATATAAAAAGAACTCTCATTCATGAAAGGCCATCCAATAGATTTAAAAAGCCTCAAGTACTCCATCCCTTTTAAAACAAACATTTGTATTCCTAATCCCACAAAATCTTTTAATGACCTCTTTGACCTGTCAATCAAACTGTGAACATACAACCCTCCACTATATTAATGACAAGTTGCGGAAAGCAGTCAAGCATTTATAATGATAGTACTTAGGGTTATGTCAACAAACTGCTTTTAAACAGCTGGAACAGATTTCTTTCAACTCACAGATACAGGCAGGCTTTTTTTCCAAGATTGGATCTTTAAGTAACTTGGCAGCTTGACAGGTGTACAAATATTAACCACCCTTCATGAGCAATTGTGTCTTCTCTAAAAAGTCGCAACTCCCAAATTGCGGGTTAAGTTCTTGCTGCAATGAAATAGGAGCCTACTTCAATTCAGCATTGAGTTTAAATGCTGAGTTCTGGTTTCCCACATGTGGGAGTCATGCTCTGTCCCCCATATATCCCTGCAAAAATTGATTCTGCTGGCAATGCAGGCGGGACCTCCAGATCCAGGGTCCATGCCGATTTTGGATATGACATGGACTCTCCACGAGTCCAGACTTTTGTGTCTTCTTTACAGCTTGCTTCCCTTTTTTAACTATCTTTGTGTCATCAGCAAATTTATATACTGTATTGTTGGTCCCTCCATCCAAGTCATTAATATAGAAAGTAATTTGTTGAAGGTCCAGTAGTGATTCCTGTAGCACTCCGATAGTTACAATTTACTGACCTGAAATTGATCCATTTATCCTGATTTTCTGCTTCCTGTTAACTTACCAATCCTTGATGCATGCTAATATGTTATCCCTAATGCATTGAACACTTGTCTTGTGTAGTAACCTTTTATGTGGCTCCTTTATTGAATGCCTTTTGGAAATCCAAATGCACCACATCTACTTGTTCTCCATTATCCATCCTGCTTGTTACTTCCTCAAAGAATTCTAATAAATTAGTCAAACATGATTTCTCTTTCACAAAACCATGTTGACTCGGCCTGATTGTATTATGATTTTCACATACTATCCCAACTTGGAACTATATCGCTGTTCTATATAAAACATGGAACTCCCTTTCTAACAGCGCTGTGTGTACCTACACCACGTGGACTTCAGTGGTTCAAAAACGTGGCTCACAAACACATTCTCGAGGGCAATTAGGAGTGGGTAATTAATGCTGGCCTAGCCAGTAAAACCCACATCCTGTAAAAGAGCAAAGAAAAATGTCCTACTATGACGTCCTTAATAATGAATTCAAGATGACAGATGTTAGGTTAACTGGCCTATAGTTTCCTGCTTTCTGCCTATCTCCTTTCCTGATAGAGATGTTACATATGCTGTTTTTGGGGATAGAAATTCAAATTTCCTATGGTCCTCACCATAGTGACCCAGGTCTCAGAATGCACGCGGGCATTCGCACCTAAGGCCTTCCCGACTTGTGAAAAGGCCACATAAAGATAACATGGGACCTGGAAGGCACCACAAATTGGCATTTGCAACCAAAAAGCCTATTTTTTTACTTTTCTGTCTTTATTTGGAAGTCAAAAATCCAGCTCCTGGATTCAAAGGGTTAAATTACAAGGCTCGATTATAAAAAAACTGAGATTGCATTTCCTGAAGTTTAGAAGGTGGGTGTATGGAGTTAGGTTATAAATCAGCCATGACCTCATTGAATGGTGGAATAGGCTCGAGGAGCTAGATGGCCTACACTGCTTCATACAATCCTCAATCTCCACTGAAAAAACAAGAGCAAAAAAAGCTTACACCAATTGACATAGGAAAGGAAAAAGTGAAAATGATTAAGATATGATCGAAATATACTTACCTTAATATTACTTTGCCCTTTCTTTATATGACTTCCAGAATAATTAGCTGCCATTTAACGGCCTGGGTGCAAATTCACACGGATGTCACTAATGTCTGCATAAACCTGTCTATCGTCAGCAAAAAATAAATCTTGATGTCTGTAATTCTATTTGGAATGCGTAATGAATTAGCAAGCTCAATGGGGTTTTTTTGTGTAGAAGGAACGATGCCAGTAACAGCTCTTTTGTTTTCCTTCCAGACCTTCGCTTACAATGGCACACAGAAATCTAACAGGTGGCTGCAATGTTAACTGTGCATGCAGAATTCATGAGTACGAGCCTGTCTGTGGATCAGATGGGATCACGTACTTCAGCCCTTGCTTGGCTGGCTGCTCAAACGTGGTCAATGAAAGCACAGGGGTGAGTAACTGTTACCACACAGTTGTGAATGTCAAAATAACATTCCCACATGATTGATAATCTCATACAACAGAGTCAGACTGAGGGCAGTTTTGGTTTTGTACAACAAAGTTCAATGGGTGATTTTCATGGGGTGGCACGCTGGCACAGTGGTTAGCACTGCTGCCTCACAGCGCCAGGACCCAGGTTTAATTCACGGGTTGGGTCACTGTGTGGAGTTTGCACGTTCTGCCCGTGTCTGCGTGGATTTCCTCCGGGTGCTCCGGTTTACTCCCACAGTCCAAAGATGTGTGGGTCAGGTTGATTGGCCATGCTAAATTGCCACTTAGTGTCAGGGGAACCAGCAGGGTAAATACTTGGGGTTATGGGGATAGGGCCTGGATGGGATTGTTGTCAGTGCAGACTCGATGGGCTGAATGGCCTCCTTCTGCACTGTAGAGATTCTATGATTCTACGGTTCTATGATAACGTGCAAACTTTACATAGACACTCAAGGCCGAATTCGAACCCCAATACCAGACACTTTGAGCCAGCAGTGCTAACCACTGTCCCACCGTGCCGAACCAGACTGATAAACATTCATTGCATCCAATTAATTTTCAGTGATTTGTGTACAGGGGTCCCCAGATTGCTTTTTAAAACTATTCTTCTTTTCCATTCTTCCTACCAACGTGGATAATTTTACATTTCCCTAAATTATCAGTAGAATCTTGTGCCCTAAGGGGAAATTTAGCCAGTCCAACTAATTTGCACATCTTTGGACTGTGGGAGAAAACCTGAGCACCCGGAGGAAACCCACGCAGACATGAGAAATAATGCAGATTCCGCACAGACAGTGACCCAAGCCAGGAATCGAACCCGGGTCCCTGGCACTGTGAGGCAGCAGTGTTAACCACACTGCCACGGTACATTCTCCCCACATCTGCCTGGCTTTCCCCCAGATGCTCCGGTTTCCTCCCACAGTCCAAAGATGTACAGATTAGGTGGATTAGTCATGCTAAATGCACGGGGTTATGGGGGTAGGGCAGTGCTAGACCTGGGTAGGAAGCTCTTTCGGAGAGTTGGTGCAGACTCTATGGGCTGAATGACCTCTTTCTGCATTGTAGGGCTTCTGTGGTTCCTTTGAGAGGGATTTCCTATGAGGAGAAATTGAATAGAATTTATTCTCTAGAGTTTAGCAGAATGAAAAGTGATCTAATTGTAATGTATAAAATTCTTAACATCCACTCGGTTAGGCTCCCTGAGAGGTTGTTTTCTCTGCCTAGAGAATCTGAAACTAGAGGGTCACAGACTTGAGGGGCTGATTGGTTAATGGCTATTGGGCACCTGGAAATTGAGTCAAATGGACAGATGTCTAGTTTGAAGTCCTGGACCTAGCAGTTGTATATTATGCCACTTATCAGTTCATAGGTTGACTGTTGATTCATATATTCTCTTTTATACTGTAGTAATATTTTTGGCGTTGCATTTTCAACTGTAACAGGACATTAGGTTCTTTTTATCTGGAAATCCTGTTAAAGTGGTGATCTGTGAAAGTATATACTGCCTTTAGTTTGTTCAATTATGTAGTGTAAAGGAGGATAACTACCGATGCAGCATAAAAGAGTTAACTACTGACTGATTCAGTATAAAAGGGAATAAATACTAACTGATGTGTAAAAGAGGGATAACTATAACACAGCTTAAAAGGGTAAATACTGACGCAGTGGATTTCCTTTGAAGAACAGACATTTTCTTTTATATTTGAATAAAGTCAAAAGTTTCTGATATTTTCTGAAGAGATTGGTTTAATGTCCCGAATTTGTATTGTAGGAAAAGAGTTGAACAGCTGTATTGGCAGTGTTACTGCCTTGCGCAATAGCTGCCTTAAGGATTCTTGCAGAGACTGAAAGTAAGCTGTAATTAATCTCCAGCAGTGCTCCTTCCTGAGTCTTGAACATGTTTTTCCAGATGAGGAACTACACTGACTGCGCCTGTGTTCAAAGCCGGCAGGTGATAACCCCGCCAACAGTTGGACAGAGAAATCAGCTCCGGTTGGTCATTGTGAAAACGTATTTGAATGAGAATGGCTATGCAGTATCGGGCAAGTGTGAGAGGACGTGCAATACACTGATCCCTTTTCTGATATTCCTGTTCATCGTCACATTAATAACAGCTTGTGCACAGCCATCAGTTATCATAGTAACACTCAGGTAAGAGCCTATTGTAAGAGAATGGAGCCAACAAGGCATCTCAGTTTAGGAGGTATTAGAAGGATATCCTCAGTAATATGTTTATTATCACATGACGTCTTGGTACTATTTTTGATATGGATCATGTGACACCCATTTAATGATGTCACTTTGTGACATGAGGCAAGGAGCATCCATTTAGAAAACTCCTGAAGTAAATATTTCAAGCCTCATTTGAAATGGAATGAACACACTGAGTGTGTCTCTCTGTTCGGGCTGATTTCATCTACATGTATTTGTTACTGACTGCAGTGCGATGAAGCAAGGATGTAAGAACAAACAACTATTGTGTGCCACTCGCTGTATCCATGGTGATTGCTGTCACTGACATTTCATTCTGAACCATGAAATTATTTTCAAAAGAATTACTCCGGATTTGCACGGGGCAAGTATTTCCCATTCCAGCTTGTCTAACACTACCATTTTAGTAATCTGCAGGCCATTGCATCTTTAGTAAATATTATAGAATCATAGAATCCCTACAGTGCAGAAGGAGGCCATTTGGCCCATCGAGCCTGCACTGACAACAACCCCACCCAGGCCCTATCCCTATAACCCCACATATTTACCCTGCTAATCCCCCTGACACTAAGGGGCAATTTAGCCTGGCCAATCCACCTAACCTGTACATCTTTGGAGTGTGGGAGAAAACCAGTGGGAGGAAACCCACACAGACATGGGGAGAACGTGCAAACTCCACGCAGTCACCCAAGGCTGGAATTGAACCCGGGTCCTCGGTGCTGTGAGGCAGTAGTGCTAACCACTGTGCCAGAAGCTTACAATGGTCACAGCACACACAGAGACCATTTGGCTCATTGTAGCTTAACCAGCTCTCTATAAGAGCCACACAGTTAGTTCCAGTCCCCCTACCTTTTCCAGATTTTATTGAATTCAAATTTCACCATCTGTTTCATCTCATTCTCTTATCTCGTTTTTCTTCCAGGCAGCTCTGACTTTGTTTGTCGTAACTTTCCCCCTCATGTGAATGCATCTCAACTGTAATTGAACTATCTCCTCTTTAAAGACAGCTCATTAATCTATTATAGTTTTGTCTGTCAATCTTTATTTTCAGTTTACCCGGGCCAGATCTGTTCCCACCCGTTAAACTTGGTCCTTCCCCAGTTAATTATATTCACTCTGAGTTTCTCTTTGAATATTTCCACAGCTAACCTAAATCTAATGGATACCATAATCACTGCCCCCCGTCCCCCCAACTGTTCTCCTATTGAGGCTTGATCTATTCATCCCACCTCATTCCTGGAACCTGATCCAGTAATGTTTCCTTCTTTGTTGGATTGGAAATATACCGATGCCTCCTGAATGCACATCAGAAACTCTGCCCTTTGCACTAATACTATCCCAGTCTGTATCTGGATGATTAAAGTTCTCCATTGTCTTTACTTTATCATTTTTGAACCTCTCTGTAATTTCCTTGCAAATTTGAATCCATGAATTTCCTTGAAGTTGCTCCCACTGGTGTAACTCCAGTAGAAGAGTCATGGAAATTTTGTTTGTCCACACCAATAGTACGTCCCATTCATTTCCAAGTTTAGGTTAACACTCGGTCCATTTGACATTCTGGACTAATTTTTGATCGCTTTAGGAAGGCAGGTATGCTTATTATCAGAGCGGAATTATACAGAGCATTAGTTTCTTATTGGTGTGTTTTCTCCCTGTTTTTGCCAGATTACATGTTGTGTGGGTGGATGTGTGCTGATGGTATGGTAGCAGGAATTGGGGGGCATAGGGGGAGGAATAGGAAGAATTGTTCTAGCCATTTGGTCAGTCATTGCGGGGTGAGCAGTCTGGCCTTATCCAACATAGGAAGATGCTACATATGACTGACATGTTTGATGCATCCACAGAGTACGAGGTGAGCTGCTTAGCTCTGAGTCTATAATTATGAACAAGTTACCAAGCAAAAATACTGTTCCCTTTCTTTCAATTAAATCATTTTTAAACTCCCATAGAAGGAAAATTAGCTTCCTACGTAATGTTCCTAAAAATAACATTTATCGAACAATAAGTGTAAGCAATTCAACAGTTTGGGAAAAAAATAATGAACTATACCCATCATTTTACCCATTCTCTATCTTCCAGTGTTTACCATTTCTCTCTCTTGAGTTGCTCCTCTTGTCGACACTTCTGCTTCCTTAAATATGCTGGCTGCTTTGCCGAGGTAGTGGGAAGTGTAGACAGAGTCAATGGATGGGAGGCTGGTTTGCGTGATGGATTGGGCTACATTCACAATCTTTTGTAGTTTCTTGCGGTCTTGGGCAGAGCAGGAACCATTCCAAGCTGTGATACAACCAAGAACCAGGTACTTAGATTGGAGAAGCAGGGGCAGTTCTACTTGGAGGAGAGAAGATAGAGGTATTTAAAATTGTGAGGAGTCTGGACAGAGTAGATAGGGAAAATTTTTCCCATTGCTGAAAGGATCGAGAACTAGAGGTCCGAGAGTAGTTGTGATTGGCAAAAAAAAGCAATGGCGACACATGGGAAAACATTCTTACGCAGCAAGTAGTTACAATCTGGAATACAATGCTTGAGAGTGTGTAGGTGACAGATTCAACCCTGGTTTTCAAAAGAGAATTGTGGGGAAATGAGGTAAGTGGCAGAAATTGGACACCCACATGGCCTCCTCTATGCTGTAATAATTCCTGAAGTTACTATCAGTTTGCAATGAAGTAATGACAATGAATGCTGACAGTTTCTTCTTCATTCCCACCATAAAAACTAGGACTGTTTATTTTCTTAAAAAAAATGATGACATGCGGAATTTTATTTTGGTGTGATTTTCCGGTCCCTGGGTGTTTGAATGGTTCACCACACTGTAACCCCCTGCCCCCCCCCCCCCCCCCCCCCCCGCAATCGTGACAGGGCCGTACAATTCCCTGCTAAGTCTTTATTGGATGCCCAAATTGTTCAGTGATCCTACAGGTTAACTGAGAATAACAGGAATTCCCCCAAAAGCCACATTCACTCTTCCCTTTTAAAGTCTGCCATCTGTAATCTCAGCTGCTTGGCGTGGAACCCACTGTAGAATTCTAAAACAATTTAATGAAAGAACCATGGCATAAAGAAACAAAACAACACAAATCTCACGTTGAGGAGAGAAAAAGCTGAGTCACCAACAAAAGCACAGAAGCCACAAGCTAAAACAAAAATGATTGAGGTTGCTGATATGCAACACGTCCATAAATTCCTGACTTGCCACCACTTCCAGATACAGTAGAGTGGCTGAAAGCAGAAGTTGTCTGGTACGTCACAGAAATAACAGCTGAGAAGGACGCAATTTTGGCACTGATGACATTAGTGAACTTTACTGTCTTGATTTCACCTAACCTCCTTTATATGAAATTACAGTAAGCTATTTATTGTTCCCTATAGATATAGGGCCTGGGTGGGATTGTAGTCGGTGCAGACTCTATGGGCCAAATGGCCTCTTTCTGCACTGTAGGGATTCTATGACTCTTCTATATCAGCAAGAATTCTCAATGTGCCTACTCTTCCAATTGGTCACCAATGGTCACATGCTGGTTATGTTATTGGATGAGAAAGCCAAAGACCACGAGTTTAAATCTCACAATTGGCAGTTTGAGGTGCTGAATTTAGTTCAGAAAAAAAGAGAAATAAGCAGATGCTATCAGTTGTTTTTTTTAAAAAAGGGATCACAAACTTGTCAAGACTGTTGTAAAAAAAACCCCAACTGATTTGCTAATGTTGTTTAGGGAAGGAAGTCTCCCATCTTTACCCAATCTAATCTATGTGTAAGGCTAGACCCACAACAAACCAGTTGACTCATTAATTGCCTCGTGACACACTTTCATTTAAGCCAGTGAGGGGTGGCTTTCCCTGAGAATGAACATTAAAAAAAGCACTAGTTTAGATCATCTTTTATCTGCGCCCGCTAATTTCAGTTTTTAAACTAGGATGCCAATAAATGTTATAAAGCTTATGTGGAGCATGTGATTTTGCAATTTCTAGTCTGCTATGTGACTAGGGGCTGGTTCAGTTAGCTCAGTTAGGGAGTGGATTGTGTGGTTCAGAATAACACCAACAGTATGGGTTCAATTCTCATTCCGGCTGAGGTAAACGTACAAGCTTGATGTGAAGTGCTGTCCCACAAGCTATATAACCAATTCCCTCTCTCTATTAGCAAGAGATTTCCATAGTTTCTCATGTACCGTTACCCACCTACCTATGTAACGTGGGTATGTTTAGTTCGACATCCCTAGCCATGTTGTTTCCATCTGATACTAGATTACTCTCACCCAGCTGTAAATCAATGTTTGGACACATTTTCTCACAGGTTGCAACAAAAAGAGATAAATAAAAAATGAGTTATCTTTCTTACAAGCACAACATAAGAGGTATCAAGCAGCCTTGGGGTTTACTAGTTTTCAGTGAGTAAGCATTTACTAAAATGGAATCTGCTGAAACATCTATCTGCCTTTAATTTCAACATGTCCATGGGGTTAGCGACACACTTTGACCCCCATTCTATTTTGCTGGAGGAAGGATTTGAAGCATTGATGAAGAATTGTCCGACCAGTGGCGAGGAAATATTCCCTCCTCAGGACAAGAATGATAGAGAACTAAAATCAGGCCCCAGGCCACTCCTTTCAGGCGGATATTGCTGTGAGAAAAAGGAATTAATTTAATGAAGTGGAGGAAAACTTGTGATCTTAATTTGATAATAGTCCTTGGTGCTGGGTATAAACGCCACAGCATGGGAATGTGTGGTGAATTGAGGATTTGAGACAGGTAATGCCCTCAGCACAAGTCTGATTTTTCATGACATAATGGAACAAAATTAACTTAGATAATTTTCTGTTTTAGGTCCGTAGAAGATCAGGAGAGACCTTTTGCGCTGGGTATGCAATTTGTTCTCTTACGAACCCTTGGTAAGTGGTTAATTTCTTTTATCACCTGGCAATGAATACTTAGTAAAGTTACTGAGATTTGAAACATTTTTAGAATGCATTTTAGGTAAAAAATTGGAACACCATGTATTTAAGTGCCACAAGAACAAGCTATGGGTCGGTGATACCTTTGGTAATATCTTATTAATTTAATTATTTTTGCTTAGTTCATACTTAAAGGTAGAGAGCAATGACTTACATTTATCTAACACCATTCACAACTTCAGGATAGTCCATAGTGCCTGACAACAAATAAAATATTTCTGAAGTGTAGGCACTGTTGCATTGTAGGAAAAGTGGCAAGCAATTTTCACACAGCAAGATCCTGTAGACAGCAAAATGATAATGGCCAGATAATCTATTCTCGTGATGTTGGTTGAGTGATGAATATGGGCCAAGAGGACGCTGGAGAGAAAATTCCTTTTCTTCTTCCAAGTAGTGCCATGGGATTTTTTTATGTTCACCTGAAAGGCAGTCAGGGTCTTGTTTAACATCTTATCCAAAACATAGCACTTCTGAGAGTACAGCACTTCCTCGGATTACACCTCCGAATCAGCCTGAGATTTTGTGTCTTGAATCCACTACCTTCTGACTAGTTGGTTGCCATTGAGGCATGGCGAATGTTCAAGAGAGTTTGGGGAGACATTGTGCCTTGGGCTTCCGGAACACGTGGTTGTTTTGACAATTAGGATCTCCTGCCAATCACCAGAGCTTGGAGGAGGGCTCACAGAGAGTCCTTGTCAAACCTTTAAATGGGTGACCGTGACTGACTTCTGGATCATGGCCTGAACCCTCTCCTGTCGGAATCCACGCCCTGGGTGTGGAGCTTCCTGCACACAGCGAGTTGGCCACCTTGTCGCCAGACCATTGCCAATTGGCTGGAAGACATTTGATTTGCTGTGATAGTGCAGGAGGGACTGATTGGACTTGCGCAACCTTCCGCACCCCCTCCTCCCCACCCCCTCCTCCCCACCCCCTCCTCCCCACCCCCTCCTCCCCACCCCCACCTCCCCACCCCCTCCTCCCCACCCCCTCCTCCCCACCCCCTCCTCCCCACCCCCTCCTCCCCACCCCCTCCTCCCCACCCCCTCCTCCCCACCCCCGCCTCCCCACCCCCGCCTCCCCACCCCCGCCTCGCTCCCTCCTTTAAATACTGGTATTGGCAGTTATGATGGCAACAGTCCTATCCTGCATGGCATTGTGCTGACCGAGAGCACTCTGAGCCTGGTGGCAGCGTGTTGAGCTTCATAGCTTCAGTCTGAGCTTCCACTGCAGCCTCCATGTGCCGGGAAGTTTATATTTGTGCTGTAAAGGATGCAAAGGTTTCAGCCATCAGACTGTGCACCCAGCCCTCCCCACAGCACAGCCTCTCCCCTCAGCACAGCCCCTCCCCACAGCACAGCCCCTCCCTCAGCGCAACCCCTCCCCTCAGCGCAGCCCCTCCACTCAGCGCAACCCCTCCCCTCAGCACAGCCCCTCCCTCAGCGCAACCCCTCCCCTCAGCACAGCCCCTCCCTCAGCACAACCCTCCCCTCAGCGCAGCCCCTCCTCTCAGCACAGCCCCTCCCTCAGCACAGCCCCTCCCCTCAGTGCAACCCCTCCCCTCAGCGCAGCCCCTCCCTCAGCGCAACCCTTCCCCTCAGCACAACCCCTCCCTTACACCTTTTCCCTCTCAGATACCCAAGAATTGCAAGAAGCTTGACACCATCCAGGACAAAGCAGCCCACTTATTTGGCACCACATCTACAAACATTGACTCCCTCCACCACCGACGCTCAGTAGCAGCAGTGTGTACTATCTACAAGATGCACTGCAGCAATTCACCAAAGATCCTTAGACGGCACCTTCCAAACCCACGACCTCTTCCCTCTAGAAAGACAAGGGCAGCAGATAAATGGGAACACCACCACCTGCAAGTTCCCCTCCAAGCCACTCACTATCCTGACTTGGAAACATATCACCGTTCCTTCACAGCCACTGGGTCAAAATCCTGGGATTCCCTCCCTAATGGCATTGTGGGTCAACCCGCAGCACGTGGACTGCAGTGATTCAAGAAGGCAGCTCACCAGCACCTTCTCAAGGGCAACTAGGGATGGGCAATAAATGCTGACCAGCCGGTGACGCCCATGTCCTACGAATGAATAAAAAGAAAATCTGGCCAGAAGAAGTTGAAGAACAGGAAAACAACGATGAACTGGAAGAGAAACTCTTACTCGCATACTGGCAGCTAGCAGCAGATACTGACATTGAATGTACTTTCGCGGGTACACGCCTCAGCTTAGAGCTGACATCCGCAAGCAGTGAGACTCAGAGAACAAGCGACCTGCAGCAAGGGTAAGGGACAAAGGTGGCACTGGTGCCAGCTGCAGAGGACTCAGATGAGGTCTTTGATGTGGTGGCATAGAGGAAAAGACTGATGGGTATGACATGAAATGCTTAGTGCATTGGCAAACCTATCGGAAAACCTGCAGTCAGTATTAAGGAGCATGGAGGAGTCTGGCACTAACTTAGCAGAGACCTTGGAGTTCAACTTTTACAGAATGGATTTAGTGGCCAACATTATGAGGAAAATTGCTGACTCTGGAGAATGTGAGAAGGATGATTAAATATGAGGATCCTGTAACCACTGCTGGTTTGAACCACAGCCTCAGTCATGGCTGTTCCAGCAATATAAAGCAATATATCGGCAGGATGCTGCTTTCTCTGGTCATGCATCACTTTGTCCTGCGAGAGAGAGGGAAGTGTGTCAGTGAGTGTGGTGCAGTGTATTTTGGCTGATGTGACTGTCACTGTTGAATAACTGGCAGAATGTGCAAAGTAAGAAGTCTCACAACACCAGGTTAAAGTCCAACATGTTTATTTGGTAGCAAATATCAAAAGCTTTCTGAGCACAGCTCCTTCATCAGAAGCTTTTGGTATTTGCTACCAAATAAACCTGTTGGACTTTAACCTGGTGTTGTGAGACTTCTTACTGTGCTTACCCCAGTCCAACGCCGGCATCTCCACAGAATGTGCAAACTGTGAGA
This sequence comes from Mustelus asterias, assembly GCF_964213995.1. Classification (NCBI taxonomy): domain Eukaryota; kingdom Metazoa; phylum Chordata; class Chondrichthyes; order Carcharhiniformes; family Triakidae; genus Mustelus; species Mustelus asterias. Next base: position 77,066,821 of record NC_135807.1, on the reverse strand, counting down.
TGTGAAGCTTGCAACAAAGCTCATTGTGTGAGGATGAGGTGAAATGATATCAGGCATGGATCATGATTGACAGGGATTGTGGTGAGGTGAGTGAGGGGGTATTGAATGGAATGGTGTGTGAAGCTAGTGCTACAGTTGGTGGGACAGTGCATTTGAAGATGAATTCTCTGACCTTAACCACTCGTGACGACGACTTGTGGCACTGCGTGCAGGTAATATTCTCATGGCATTGACCACCAGCTATGTGCTCTCACTGCTTTTGCCAAGTTTCTCTGGAGAGCTTCGTAGTTCCTTATGGATAGAGAAACTCCCTCCTCCTGTCACCTACTCTATCAAGGTACCCAATGCAGCGTGATAGGAGCTTGGAGCATGCTACTTGCCTTGTGCAATGAAAGTGTTCTTGCTGAAACCAGTTCCAGCCTATGTGGTACTAGTGTCGCACGAATTTCAGCCCTTTGCTGAGGCGTGCAGCCACTCGACAGAGTATTTAGAGCTGGTTGTATGCAAGTAATACACAAATCAGCATAGTATGATGCTTATGTTTCCAGGTCCTGTTTGATTTTGTGGTCATGATGTGGAGATGCCGGCGTTGGACTGGGGTAAACACAGTAAGAAGTTTAACAACACCAGGTTAAAGTCCAACAGGTTTATTTGGTAGCAAAAGCCACACAAGAAAGCTTGTGTGGCTTTTGCTACCAAATAAACCTGTTGGACTTTAACCTGGTGTTGTTAAACTTCTTACTGATTTTGTGGCCCAGGGTCTGATAACCTGCTGCTGAGTAGGAACTGCAATGTGCACTGCCACCCACTGTCAAACCAACAGCATTGCACCTTGCAATCTGGATTATTTTACAGCACAGTATGATGCCCTTCGTGTCTGCGCCAGCCATCAAGCACCTACTTAGTCTAATCCCATTTTCCAGCAATTGGTCTGTAGCCTTGTCCATCCCTGATTGCCCTGGAGAAGATGGTGGTGAGCAGCCTTCTTGACTGTTGTACCCAGCTTTGTCAGGGTAATCCCATAGCCCTGTTAGGTTGATGTCTCAGCGATGATGAAGGAACAGCAACATGTTTCCAGGTCAGGGTAGTGTGCGACATGGAGGGAGCTTGGATATGGTGATGTTTCCATGTGTTTACTGCCCTTGTTTTTCTGGGTGGTGAAGGTTGATTAGATTTGATTTATTGTCACATGTACTGGGATACAGTGAAAAACATTGTTCTGCAGTACTGGAGCAGACTCTATCTTTCCAATGAAACATAAACCAAAGAGGGTTAAAAGATCAGGCAGCAGTATTTAAAGAGAACAGCGTTTGACTAAGAGCCCTCCCTTAATCAAACACCATCAAGAAACTCATTTCCCACAGCACCATTTGTTAAACTTTACCAGAACAGATCCCGCACTGAGAAACAATTCATCAATTGAATTATTTTGAGATGTTTTAATAAAGGCCCTACAGAAACATAATTATTATTAAAGAAAAATTGGAGCATAGAAGTCAGCAGTTGTTTCTCTGAGGTTGCAGCTATTTACGTCTTTGATGTTGAATTCCATTTCCATGACAGCACAATTTTAAATATGACTTCCAGCTCCTTAAAGTTAAACTTGCACTTACTTGTCCAAACCTGAATTTAAAAATCACACTCGGAAAAGGCAAAGGAGGGGAGGGGGGAGCTCGGTAGCACAGTGCCAAGGACCTGTGTTCAATTCCCAGCTTGGGTCACTGTCTCTGTGGAGTCTGCACATTCTCCCCGTGTCTGCGTGGGTTTCCTCCAGGTGCTCCGGTTTCCTCCCACATTCTGAAAGACGTGCTGGTTAGGTGCCTTGACCTGAACAAGCGCCGGACTGTTGCGACTAGGGGAATTTCACAGTAACTTCATTGCAGTGTTAATGTAAGCCTTACTTGTGACTAATAAATAAATAAACTTTAAAGCTTTGAACATTTTAGCACCCAAACTATAGAAAAACATGTACTGGTCTTTGTTTTTAGACCTTACTTTATATTTTTTTGGCGTGGTGTGTTGTTAGTTTTAGAGCATACATTAGTTTTAGAACAAACATGGGCGAACTGGAAATGAACTACAGAAGCAGGCGGCCCTCTGAGTGGGAAGATGCAGCAACTCCTGAGCAGCTGGGAAGGGCAATCGCGCAGATATCCCCTGTGAGGCCAGTGTCAGATCACGAGACAATGCCTCTTCATCAGAGCTGCAGTGCTGATGTCTCTCCCTCCTCCTGGGCAGGCTGAAGGCAGGAAATCAGAATGGGAAATGTTGGGGTGCAGAACGAAGGCTGTGGGTTGGAAAGGGAGGTCCATGGTCACAGCATCTGCAGCTTGTATATCATAGACAGCAGGTGAGCATGTGGTAGGAACTGAGATAATAAAGTTTCACTATTCTCAGTGACTGGATCCTAGATGGTTGTGCTATCACTTAGTTGCAGTTGCTGATGGGGCACTCAGTTTATGAACTCAGAGCACACAGCACAGTCAATTGGTTTGCTTGTCCACTCACTGAAGAACAGTCAGCTACAGCAGGCATGCAGTGACATTATTTACAATGCAAGGCACCCAACTTGCAGCTAAGAAAATTTAGAATAACTCCTGCACTTGCAAAGTACTGTGTGGTGCTTTTAGAGATGTTCTGGTAAGTTCTTGCATTTGACAGTATATGTTGTTGCATCCTCGCAAAGAGTGCAGGAAATTAGGTGACTTGTCCATACAAAGGCTGCAGTAGGTATTGGGGCTGTAGTTGCAATGTCTCTCTGTCTGCAACACCCCAGGGAAATGAAGCAGAGACTGCAGAGAGGGCAACCTCTGCATGGTGTCATGTAGATTCTTAGTACAAAATGCTGGAAATCTGAAATATAAACAGAAAAAGCAAGAACTACTCAGCAGCCCAGGCAGCCTCTGTGGAGAACGGAGCAGAGTTCACATTTCAATATGTTCTTTCACCACAACTAGGAAAAGGCACAGTTATAATCGGGTTTAAGTAAGTGAAAGGGGATAGGGTAGAAAAAGAACAAAAGACAAAGGTCTGTGGCCGGGTGGATGACAAGAGAGATTAAATGACAAAAGAGTTGGTGTTAATGGGACAAATAACGAAACAAAAGATATGCCTAGAGGAGGTGTGAAAGGCAGAATAATGAAAAGCTGTGTCCGAAAGCTAGAATAAGAGTAAGACCAGAATGCAAAGATAAAGGAACTAAAATAGGGACAGTAATGATGATATGAAATTATTGAACACAGTGTTGAGTCTGGAAGACTGTAAAGTGTCTGATCAAGCGGTGAGGTGCTGTTCCTCTAGCTAAAGTTGAGCTTTATTGGAAGACTGCAGCGGAGGTGCAAGGGAAAGAATTAAAGTGACATGTGACCAGAAGCTTGGATTCATGTGGTCTGAATTGAAGAGTTCTGTAAAGTGGTCACCCAACGTGTGCCTGGTCTCCCCAATGTAGAACAGAACACATTGTGAACAGTTCATATTTTCCCCTTTACCTTTTTTTTCCTCACTGGCCTCAAACCCAAGTTGCAGGTGAAGCAGCCATTTATATGCACTCCCTTCAACATAGCGTAGCATATTCACTGCTGAATAGCTGGAGATATGTGAAGCAGCAAAAGGTAGATATGAGGCTGGCATCTTTGCGAAGGTGAGGCCTGAGGACTATTAGTGCTATGAGGACTAGGGACTATTGATGGGTAAATGAGAGTGTGGTGCATTGAGTAATGCGAGATGTTGGTGGTGTAGTGGGTAGGAGATGTTGTCATATGAAGATGCATGAGTTCATCACACTTATTATGGTACTGCTACGAGATCTTCAGAGCCAAACTCTTATTGATACACCTTATTGATTTCTCTGCAGGTTACTTATGGGAGTCTGTCCTTCAAATTAGCATACAAACTATTGCAGTGCACATAACAGTTTGTTAATGTGTACATCTTTTGTTATATAATTATTGTCTAATTATACCCATCAAAATGGTTCAGGATAGATTGAAAGCTCCTTTGTGATTCGGCTAGCTTTACTACTGGCATTTCAGCATTTTCTTTAAGTACATTCCACAAAGCATTATATTGCCTGATATTAATCTAACCTCTCTCCCCTTACAGCTTACATTCCAACTCCAATCTACTTTGGGGCTGTGATTGACACAACCTGTATGCTTTGGCAACAGGAATGTGGAGTTATTGGCTCCTGCTGGGAATATGATGTCACGTCATTCAGATTCGTCTACTTTGGACTGGCGGCCGGCCTCAAGTTTGTGGGTTTCATTTTTATCTTTGTAGCCTGGTACTCAATTAAGCAAAAAGAAGACCACTTGCAAAGGTGGAGACGTAGAGCCTCACCCATAAGCACTGTCAGCGAACTGATCAGTAACCCAGGGAGCCGGCACAACTATGCACAGACTCGATCATGTCCTGCCTTTCAAATGAAGGCTGAAGACAGTGAATATCTAAGGCAGTCTGGATCAGTCCAGCATGTAGCACAGACATTTCCTGGGACACTCATAGCTAAGAATACGCGGGATGATATGGCAGTTGATCTTTAGGTGAATTCATACATATATGCCGCCCATAGGGCATTTAGTTGTCAAACACAAATACTGACGGTTGTTTTAAACTTTAGTTCTTTGACTGAAGCACCCTTTGGGAAGTTTCTCCAGGTAAACCACAGAACCTGTGCCTTTTTAAGTTAAAAAAATGATAAACACTGACCAACAGGAACAGATATATGAACCACAGCACGCTAGAGGGCCAGATACCTGAACATAATTAGAAATCTCAGATACTTGGTATCATTTTTAATCTTACAGAGTGACCATTTGCACTCACAAAGTTGTTAATGGGAGGAAAAAGAAGCAGAGATAGTTGGTGAACAAGCAGAGAAATGAAATAGAAGCAATGTGAGGCATTTTGTTTTGACAAGCTTCCATATAATTTTTAATTAAATGCGATTCTTTTCTGTTTTACGTGATGTGTTAGAAATCTCTGCTTGTTCAAGCTGCGAGCTGTTAGAAGATGCACAGAGGGTAGATTTCTAACTTGGTGCTGGGGCATAAAACTGCCATTGAGATGGGCAGCCCATGTTAGAAGCTGCCTCCCTGTCAGCTCCATGGTGTTTCTATAAAGTGTGGCCAGTATTACGCCAGATGGCAAATTGGAAATCTACTCCAGTGTCACTCAGCTCAAATAAATCATGTGCAAATAATCATCTTTTTTAATGCAATTATTTAAAACCTTGGTAAACATTTTACAAGACGTTAAAGTATTACATCTTGCAACAGTAAAACAAAAAATGCTGGCAATTGAAAAAGTATCAGATTTTGACAGCCTTGCTCTGTACTTGCAATATTTTCTGTTTTTGTTTCCAATATCTGTGACATTGACTTGTGCCTTTGCAGGGTGGGTAGAAACCATAAATGCCCATCTTTGGTAGCCTGGCAGAAGATGGAATAATGACCCAATTCGGAAGAGCAGCACTCACACACACAATAGGGAATAAACCTGGACATTTCAAATGCAACGCACAGATTTTCCAGCTCCCTCCCCGATGGCATGTTTTACGGTGGCGGAGGCGGCTCACCATTGACCACTGGCAGGATCTTCTGGTCCCGCCCACATCTACAATGGTTCGATGGCTCACCTGTCCTGCCACAGCAGGGGCCAAGAGTCACCTTCGACGGGACCGGTAGATCCTGCCAGTGGGAAGGGCTGGAAAACTCTGTCCTCAGTACTGCCATGGCCACCCAGTGCTCAAAATATTCAGAAAAGATATGGACCAAAACCTGTAGATAAAAAACAAATCTATAAACGCTACAAGCGAGAAATAAAAACAAAGAATGTTGTAAATAAATAGCAACGTGGTCAGCATCTGTCAAGAGAAAGGGACACACATTTTTCAGGTGAGAGCTTTTATCGATTCTGGAATAATAGCTTGTCTTCCTCTTTTGGATTCCGATTACCTGTTGTGCATTTTTCTGTATTTTACATCAGGAAATATTATATGATCTATGGGATACCAGCTGGTTACTTTGTCTGGAACAAAATGAAGGAACTGTAAAATTAAACGAAAATAGGTACAGACTGTTATGCTATAGCTAATCTACTCTGCTTTACCCGTATGTGCAATCTGTCCTATTGTGCCACCCTGACACCAACTTAGTTTGGTACGAATAGAAACATGGAGAAACATTTCCCTGACTGTTCCGGTAGATTTCTGCTGCAAGTCTGGCGAACTTCGAAAAGACACTGGGCGTAGTCACCTTTGAGAAGGAGGGAGCTTCCTCTTGTGTCTAACAAGGCAGACATGCTTGAAGGAAGAAGGCCTCCATACCTGATATTTGCTCAGAGCCAGGAAGAGAGAGTAATAGATGTTGAAGTTTAGGATGGGGATCCTCAAAGAGTGAGTTCCCGTCACATCCTACCAAATTTAATAGGAGGATGTCACTGTAAACGCATCTACAGTTTTTCCGGCCCAGAGGTTGGTTGCTTGTCAAATGAAAATAACTTGCAAGGCAAAGGTCAGGGAGGTCGGACATTTCCAGGGGGCTGTCAGATCGAATCGGATGTTGTTGTGGAGATGCAGATATTGTAGTGGAGGGCAAGGTGGGGACTGAATCAAACATCATTGGTGGATCCGAGTCCTCATGCTCTTGGTGACTAACGAGCAATGCACTCTAAAGCCACATACCTCAAGCTGCTGGGAATTCTGACCTTCCAAGTGTTAAAAATAAGAATTGAGTTAAAATGGAGGTACACAACCTCCTAAACAGATTTTAGCGACTGGCCTGTCTCCTGGAAGCGGACTGCTTGCTTACCCCTTCTGCTGACCCACCTCTGTTAAAACTGGAAGTGGGTGGCATGGAGTTGGATTCAGGAGCTCTTGTTGCTTTACCTTCTCTCCTGTTCCCCCCTCACCCCTTCTTGGGGATTTAAACTCCTCCCCAAGTCTCTAGTTTTAATGATGACAATTTCCAGAAGGCTAGAATTGGAGACTCAAGCCACAGACAAATCTTGGACAACCAAAGGTAGAGAGAGTTTAGAAGTTTGCGGACATGGTCCTTTACACGGGATGCCCAGGGGCTAACGCACAAGATCTCCAGCCTTAATACTTACCTTGCCCTGGAGTTACCAGCCATTGCTGGAGGCCAAAGTTGCTCTCTAACACATTCTAACGTAGCACCAGCTAACATCATACAAATCCAGGTCCCCCCTATTAATGCAGAAGGCTCTGTGGGCATGGGGCTAGGCACACAATGCCAGCGTGACTTCCTGTGCCGTTTCAAGGACCATGGGTGAAAATTGCTTGTGGCTTATTTTCTGATCTGGGCTGGGTGGCTTGCTGGGTGTTTCCCCAACAAGGAGGCCTCATGCTCACTTGCATTATTTGGGTGAGTTGCTGGCATTTGTTGCACCTCCAAAAGCAGCTCCCTCATTTCTAAAAGGTGTATTTCAGGTCATTGGCCCCAAAGGTTAGTCCCAGGATGTAGTGTTGGAGTGATAATGGAGTGCGGGATTGCCAATTAGGATACTGTGGAGTGAGGGCTGTTCCTGGCCCCATCAGAATTTTTTAAAAAAATTTATTTTAAAAATCTCACCATTTGTCAGCAGTAGCTGAGGAATCCGGAATGGAACAAGTCTGACTCCCGTTCAGCTCTGCACTGTCCGATTTCCCGCAGCGGGGCCTAACATGGGTGTCAGGTCCCTCGTGTACATATGTCAGGGGTTTACCACCTGTTTTAAGTAGCCTGGAAATGAGTTAACCCAATACCAGGTCAGATCTTTAGTTCCTGACATTGGTCACTGTTGTGCTTGTTTTACATTTGTGAAAACGCTGGAACAACATTCATTTCCTTCCCCTCTATCTTGATGGCCACATCGGTGATAAATTGTCCACAATATTTCCACTCTGATCATTAACACATTTGTCAGTTAAAGTAAATGACATTTTTTGATTACTTAAAAAAAAAGTGCTTTTTTTTGTTTGTTAGCTTGAGTAATGCACCAATGCATTTTAATGCGGTTCATGTTGTAGCATCATGTGATTGTAAACAAACAAGGACAAATATTGCCATGAATTATGTCATCAACTTATGTTCCTTTAAATATAAAAATGTGAGATCCGAATTTTATTAATATATATTTTAACAGGATGTCAAATGGGTAATCATTAGATCTAGAAATGACCATTGGTTATTTTAACAGTTGAACACAACATGGGCAAATTACATCCCTTTGCCCACTATTTTAACACAGCTGTTCATGTGTTTATCTTGCATTGTTTAACATCTCCAACAGAAGGTTGCCTTAACAGTGTGTTAAACATTCATCGGCTAATATTGCCACAGCAATTTATAGGCTTAGATCAGGATCAAGTTTGGTTTTAGTCCATTATTACTTAGAGAGGTAACTATCAAAGGTGTGCACAGCAATATATCTTACAACTGTATTAGAAGCACATGCCAAGATAAAAAGTATTGTTTTCATAAGTGAGATTGAAAGCAAAAGGGTCAAAGTTTGCAAGAACTGGCAGACAAGTTGTTTTTGGTCTCCTCTTTGCAGCTATTTCACTTGAGGCATTCTGAAGAACTGTCCACTGGTAACTATATATAACCACTACATTTGTTGGATTTGGTTACTTAGCAAATGTCTTGGTCCTTTTTAACTTGAATACAAAGCAAATAGAATAGGACTTAATAAAAACTCGTCATTGCACATAATAGCAAGAAAATATTTGGATTGGAATATGTAATATATTTCCAAAGTTTTTTTAAATAATTGTAACACACTTTTTTGTTATAAAAAATATAACTGATGCAGGAAAACTTTGAAATACTTGAATATTGAAGCGCAATATTTCATGCATGTTTACTACTGTTTGTTCTGCATGCACTTTTTAAGTTTGCCTTCCTTCATGACAGGAAGCTGCCTGGACAGTTCTCATGCTGTATTAGACAGACTGTAATTTATCCGACTCAAAATTATTTAACATAATCTGTAGAACAATATTTAAATTGCATACTGTCACATTAGTATGATTTCTAAAGGCAAGATGTTTTTCACATTTCGACTCTTTAGATCTTGTAGGTACTGTAAAAGTTAGTTGGGTGTAGTTTAGGAAGGCCTGTAGCAGATAATTCTGTTGAAACTGTATAGTCAAAGTCAGCTAGTGAGCTCAAATGTATTTAATGATTGCCGAGATTGTTAATTGGAGCAGCTTTTAAACCCGCAGCTCGTCTTAAAGTACTGATGACCCTTCTTCCATCATATATTATAAAAATCTTTTTTTTTAACACTAACACCTTTTATTACTTTTCTCTGATCCCAATCCTATAAAGTCCCATTGGTCTCTCTTCCCTTTCTTGTTATGTTCCAATGATCTAAATCTGTCCCATTCCTAATGACTTTAAAAACATTTTAAATAAAGATGTAATAAATTGATGATGAGGAGTAGAGATGTATGTGTATGTTTTCTGGCCCATGGCATGGCCTGTCACTCAGGGCAATGTACTCATGGACATCTATCTAATATTACATCCTCTCCTCTCCAGACAGCACATAATCTAATGCTATGTTCAACAGCAGTTCTTGTGTATAAATACTGTAGATCAAGGACAAAGAAATAGATAAACAACAAAAAAAGACATCATTATGCTTAATAGAAACTCTTAATGCTGCTGTGCTTTTACTGTGTGGGGAGTAAAATATCACTGATCTGAAATTCTCTAATTGATTTGATCATTGATACGTATTTATCCAGGTTGAATGAGTGATGGCTTACAGTATGATAAAATTCCTAAATGTAGTGCAACTCCACTTTTGTGGTCAGGTTTGAAAATGAAAGACTAGGCAGTTGGCGCTGGGGAAAAGTGGTTGCTGAAAGTAGGTAATGAATGCAAGTTATACTGTATTTTAAATAGCTCTCTTCAATTTAATTAGGATCTCTTTGTGGTTGCGATTTTTTTAGGAAGGTGGGAGTAAGAAAGATATGTTAGTGCACATCATATCCTTGGCTTAATGTCATGGCCTGCAATATATGCCTCGGATTAACTGTGCCAGAATTCCATAGTATCTTGCTCCACAATTATCTTTTTTTTCTTAGCTACCTACTTTTTTTTGCCAATTTTGCTTTGCCAATGTTATATCAATGCAACCCTAAAGGTGGTGATTCCTTGCTTGGATTAAATGGGTGCCGGTTCCTCTCAGGTACCTCACACAGTTATTCATTTATGTGTGCAGAGAGTGAACATTGGCAGGTTACTCAACTAGCAGAGCTCCACGGCGGAGCTCAATCCATCCTGACTTAACATTTCCAGTAGGGGCCACTGGATAACAGCCAGGACCTAGAACATGACAACTTTATTCACCCTAAGCACTGTAGAACCTTTACTGCCTTCCTGGCTAAAATCAGGTAACCAAGCACACGCACTATATGCCTCAACTACTCACTGGATTCAAAATAAGATGAATTAAAGCAGCAAAGGTTTATTGAGTGCAGGTAAATTAAATTCTTATACAATTTGTGTAGTGGGCATTTTTAACCAAACACATACCTCTACCAGCAACATCAACATCCTCCTTCCACAGGTGGAAACATTCAATGGGAACACAAGTTGACTTGTACTTTTCAAAACAGTGTTAAAACAATCACATCAATTGTACTGGATATATATGCGGTGTGCTTGTGATGAATAAAAACATGGGAAGTGACTGATTCAAGTTCTGTTGTTTTTGGAGTATACTCTGTAGTCAATATTTGAGTTTTCTAAATAATTGGTTTATCAGTGTATTTATTTCAAAGACGGTGATAATGATTATTGTAAAGCCTTTAATTGCTTCCTTTTGTTATCAGGAACATCTGTAAACATCATGTTCATTAACAACCTGTTTACAATAAATACTTGATATGTTGTCAATAAAAAAGTGCAGGTGGAATAATTGGAGCATCTTGAATTAAATAACTGAAAACTTGGGAAGATTTTAAAGTTATGTTTTATGCATATGACACACACAATCAACATTGTGTTTTAAACATTGATATTACATTTATAATAGAGCTGTCTTTCCACCAACAACTTCTGGAAACTCACCGAAGAGATGTAGTCCTCTGAAATGTCCCATGGCACCATTTTGGAAAAGACCAAGGGATTTCTTCACAATGGCTTAGCCAATATTTAACTCTCAATCATTGAGTCAATCAGATTATCTGATCATTATCATATGGCTGTTTGTTCAGTGCTAATTGGTACATTCCAACAGCAACTACAATTCAAAAATACTTCATTAATTGTAAAGTGTTTTGAGAGATCCTGAGATCATTAGAGGCGCTACATTAATGCAAGCCTTGTTAAGATGGCTCTGTAGAATCTGTTTTAAAGCAACAAATTGAAATTGTTGATCAAGCTTGCTATGGGCTCTTTAAACATGCTATGGTGAGTCTTCCACTCTCCCACCATCACTTAGGACAGAGCCCACCTCTCCCCTTATGAGGGAACCAAATGGTCATTCTGATTCCTGTTGAGTTCTCTTACAGCAAGGGAACAGTAGAATCCCCATAGAATTTCAAACCCCCATTGTCCTGCTAACTGACAATGATCAACCAAGCAAAAGTAAATAAGTATTAATATTTATCTCGCTATTTGTTGGATATTCCTCCAAATGTAAGGACTACTCTGTCTGCTACAGTCCCCCACTTCACAGTCAGCATTTTGGGATATTTCTGAGAGATGTGTTCAAGGTGCCTCAAGATCAAGTCTTTATTTTCTTTGATTAAAAGCCCATTTTAGTTCTTGTCATAGCTCACACAACAACAACAACAAAAGAGGGGCCCAAACTAATCAAAGCTGACATTTTCAAAATCTTTAATCACAACCTTTCCTTTTTCTGTACTCATGCAATGAGATCAACTGATATACATTAGATTTCGTTTATCTAACTGTATTTATCCTAAATATCCAAGAATGCTGCGTTATTAAGGATGACACAGTATGGAAAGATGAATTAGGAGTAGGCGTAGTCCTTCAAGCCTGCTCCACCATTCAAAATAATTATGGCTGATCGGATTCTGGGTTCAACTCCACTTTCCTTCCTCTCTCTTGATTCCCTGAACCTATCTAACTCGGCCTTTAAAATATTCAATGACCTCCACTGCTCTGTGGGGAAGAGAGTTCCACAGACGGCACAGTGGTTAGCACTGCTGCCCCACAGCGCCATGGACCCGGGTTTGATTCCTGATTTGGGTCACTGTCTGCGCGGAGTCTGCACGTTCTTCCTGTGTCTGCGTGGGTTTCCTCCGGGTGCTCTGGTTTCCTCCCACAGTCCGAAAGACGTGCTGGTTAGGTGCATTGGCCATGCTAAATTCTCCCTCAGTGTACCTGAACAGGCGCTGGAGTGTGGCGACTAGGGGATTTTCACAGTAACTTCATTGCAGTGTTAAGGACAGCACGGTGGCACAGTGGTTAGCACTGCTGCCTCACAGTGCCAGGGACCTGGGTTCAATTCCGGCCTCAGGTCACTGTCTGTGTTGAGTTTGCACATTCTCCTTGTGTCTGCGTGGATTTCCTCCCACAGTCCAAAGACGTGTGGGTTAGGTTGATTGGCTATGCTAAATTGTCCCTTAGTGTCAAGGGGATTAACAGAGTAAATATGTGGGGTTACGGGAATAGGGCCGAGGTGGGATTGTAGTCGGTGCAGACTTGATGGGCCGAATGGCCGCCTTCTGCACTGTAGTGATTCTATGATTCTACTAAGACTCACGACTCTCAAGGAAAAAGAATTCTCTGTTGGAAGGTGTTGACCATATGTTGGTAGGTCTTATTAAGATATTCATAGTCTTGGGTAGGCCAATGGTTAGTATTTATTAACTACTAGAAACTATATAGTTACAGTAAAGGTCCAAGCTGGGAGCTGTCTCCATGCTGGCTTCTACACACAGCTCTGTCCAGCACTACACTGGCCCTCGCTGCAGGTTATGTTCTCTTACATCATTGTGTGGGTGGTACAGTACTCAGTCTCACATTAACTCTTTACATGCCAGACCCTTATCCTAAAAGTTTCACAGATTCACAACCCTTATCTCTGTCTTAAATGGGAAACCCCTTATTTTTAAAGTGTCCCTAGTTTTAATCTTTCCCACAAGGGGAAATATCCTTTCAGCATCCACCACGTCAACTTCCCCTCAGGGTCTTATATGTTATCTTTTATCGTATAAGATCGCTTCTCATTCTTATAAACTAATGGATGCAGGCCTAACCTGTCTAATATTTCCACATAGGATAACCTCTCATCCCAGGAATCTGTCGAGTTTCTCATGCAATTATATCACTTCTTAAATAAGGAGACCAAAACTGTACAGAGTACTCTAGATGTGTCTCACTAATACCTCATACAACTAAAGCAAAATATCCCTACTTTTATATTCTATTCCTTTTCAATAAATGGGAATATTCCATTTGCCGCCTTAATCACTTGCTATCCCTGCATCCTAACTTTTTGAGATTCATGTACCAGGACCGCATTGCTTCTTTGTCACAACACACATTCCCATTTTGCTTTGTGTCATCCACAAATTTGGAAATATTACATTTCCAAATCATTAACAGATATCGTGAACGGCTGGGCCCCAAGTACTGAACCTTGCAGTAACCAACTAGTCAGTCTGCCAATGCTAGCAGGGCCTATTTATTCCTTACTCTCTGTTTTCTGTTAGTCAATCCTTAACCCATGCTAGTATATTACCTCCTATCCCATGTACTTTATTGTTGCTAACTAACCCCGGTGGGTGCTTTGTGCCTTCTGAAAATCTAAGTATACAATGTCCATCGACTCCTTTTCATCACTTCTGTTAGTAACATCCTCAAAATAACTTCAATAGGTTTGTCAAATGTGATTTTCCATTCATAAATCCATGCTGAATATACCCAATCAGGTCATTATTATCCAAGTGTCCAATTTTTACATCCTGTAAAATAGATTCTAACACTTTCCCTACAACTAATGTAAGGCCAACATAGAACATAGAAAAAATACAGCACAAACAGGCCCTTCGGCCCACAAGTTGCGCCGGTCATGTCCCTACCTACCTAGGCTTATATATAGGCTTACCTATAACCCTCAATCCTATTAAGTCCCATGTACTCATCCAGGAGTCTCTTAAAAGACTCTATCGAGTTTGCCTCCACCACCACTGACGGCAGCCGATTCCACTCACCCACCACCCTCTGAGTGAAAAACTTACCCCTGACATCTCCTCTGTACCTACTCCCCAGCACCTTAAACCTGTGTCCTCTCGTAGCAGCCATTTAAGTCCTGGGAAAAAGCCTCCGAGAATCCACCCGATCTATACCTCTCAACATCTTGTACACCTCTATCAGGTCACCTCTCATCCTTCGTCTCTCCAAGGAGAAAAGACCGAGCTCCCTCAACCTATCCTCATAAGGCATGCCAACCAAACCAGGCAACATCCTTGTAAATCTTCTCTGCACCCTTTCAATCATTTCCACATCCCTCCCTGTAATGAGGCGACCAGAACTGAGCACAGTACTCCAAGTGGGGTCTGACGAGGGTCTTATAAAGCTGCATCATTATCTCCCGACTCCTAAACTCAATCCCTCGATTGATGAAGGCCAGCACACCATACGCCTTCTTAACCACCTCCTCTATCCGCGAGGCTGAATTAAGAGTCCTATGGACCCGGACTCCAAGGTCCTTCTGATCCTCTACACTGCTAAGAATCTTACCCTTGATATTATACTCTTTCATCCCATTTGACCTGCCAAAATGGACCACTACACAT